>NC_092630.1:1439301-2821107 GCF_039555335.1 Amphiura filiformis | reverse complement strand
GTAAACAACTGCCGTTCTTCTTTGACAAAAACTGTAGATGTTCAGATTCAGAACTACAGTCCACATGACCAGAATCAGAACTGAAAAAAAGTTAAAGCTTACTTGATTATTTGATATACTTCCCGCCCCGGTCACCGGCATGCGCATGACCATGATGACAGACCTGTGCTTTATAACACATTTGCGCAACATATGTAATGTAACACTAGTGATACACTTTACCTGTTTGGTTCATGTTTTTCTTCGATTTTCAATATTCAAATCACGCTATTCGAAATTCTATCAAAATTTCACACTGTGCTCGGGTCTGCAAATTTCTGAAATACTAACTTCTGACAGCTGAAGCTAAATTGATACTCCATCGCTGAGCGACGAGCGATTGGTTATTGACCAATGAGATAGCGCGCCCTTCCCAACACAACCAAAAGCGCTCTACCTCATTGTTGGCTATAAATCAATCGCTGTAGTGTAAACTCAGCTTGACAGTGACGGAATGGGATACGAGTTGTGTTTAGCCTGATGAATTCTTCAAAATTTTCGAATGGGAATGATTTTTTTGGTAGAAAAAATCGAAGAAAAACATGAAAAAAGTTATCTTTGAATTATTCAATTGAAACCATCTCATTACGCAAATGTAAATAACAGGTAAGTGTACCCCCCGTGTCTCTTTTAGAGTTAAATTGATTTGGTAAATCATGAAATAGCAGACAGGAGGTAAGCTTAAAAATGCATATAATCATGTACATGTAATGAATATACATAAATTATGCCTGCCACTTCCACATACTTGTGCATAATACGGAAGGTCGATTTGTGCCCATAAATGTTTAGGCCTATGTTAAACTGTATGTTATACAAATTGTACAGCTATCATTTCTACCCTATGACGAACCGACATACCTGTAAATCAAATAGCCCACAAAAAACTGGTCATCGCTGGTATTTTCATGAAGAAAAACGACACTTTTTTACGCCGGAACATGTCCAAAACACGTCAGCTGACGTACAAGCCTCCCCACGCATGTACATAAACAAGCCGTGTTCATTGTTTAATTGTCACCTGCAGCTGTTCGCAAGAAAACTTTCTGCATAAAATTACCTGGGGTCGTTATCAGGCCTGAGACACACTGGCGCTAGTTTGAGGACAGTCACTATGAGTTACTAATGTCGGCACATGCAGAAAATGCGTGATGGGTCGCCATTTTGTGACTCGTGCAAGCTAACACAAACAAATTATTGGACTTAATAATCTTTTCAAGTTTTAATAAAACGTGCATCTATCATGATAATATTACATTTTATTATTTTATTATTTGAATTACATAAGGCCCTTCACAATTAATTCTTAGTTTCCTGTTTCATGGTTGAAAACCAGGGATGAGGCGACTTTTAATTATTAATTATTAATTATCTTTTATTTTCTTTATTTTAAAATAAGTGGTCGCAACCTACATCAAGCCATTTTGACAAGGAGCATGCATTTAATTATTTTACTACTATGTTTGATTTTATACATAAGTAATGGTACAATTAGGTTCTATGTTTATTCATCATAGATGATATGATCAAAGTCAGAAAGTAGCAAATGGTAGTCATTAAAAGTTATTTTTAAAGAGAAAATCCAAAATATAAATAAAATAATTAAATATTTTGCAATTCTCTACTATGGACTCGGGCGGGAAACAGGAAACTAAGAATCAATTGTAATTGGCCTAAGCTATGTCAATTTTGTGTCCATGTTAATTTTTATATGGATTTACCTGTGTTGATTTTAAACCGTTGTGAACGTGGAGCTACGCAAACTGGCAGGCGATTACCCACCATGCAATGCGAATACACGGAAACGATCCAGTTTAGGATGCATCGCAGTTCCTATTGTGTAAACCAGGCGTAAACCGCCCATCCAACCTGATCGTGTGCACAGGATTTGTGCTGGAGGCTAGTTAATGCGCACAACCAATGCGCAGAAGAAGACCTTGATACTAGGCGGAGCTTCGTTTCACAAGAATGATTGACAGCTGTGAGTAAGTGAAATTCTGTTCTGTGATTGGTACAAAAATATGGTTCTCGTATAAATGAATATATTATCCATGGCTTCAAAATTAGGAACCGTTTCTTCCACAGAGCCCTATATAGGGCTCTATGGTCTCTACTCATCATACACGACCGTAGAAGATCTGGCCAGCTGACGGCGCTTGCCAATCAGGCTAGCTATTTGTACGGGCGTGGCCTCTCATCCTTTTTATTATCTCTGGTCTTGTCACGCTGGTAGATTCGCCCACCTGTGATTACTGACCTGGATCTGACAGAAGATTGTGGAATTTACGATTTTCAGCAGCAGGATTTTATGAAACTGCCAATATTTGCAAGTATTCTGAAGAATCGGTAATAATTAAAATATTTTTCATGGTGTCGGTAGTGCAAGTTGAAGTTAGTGAATTTGTGGTTTTCTATGTTATGTGCAAGAGTGTTTTCAGGAAGCGTAAATAGGCAGGCCGTTATGCTAAGCTCTCCATCTTATATGTAAGTTCGGCGACGAACTGGACACATCACACGGTAGTGTGATGTGTCCAGCCTGGATATAGGCCTAAATCACAATACTCATGTACTGGACTGGACACTTCATCCCCTGGACACTTCATGATCATCCCGTAGACACATGGTGGGTGGCAGTACTTGAGATCCGGCACTGCCACCCACCATTGGGTAAGTGAAAACAAGTGCTGGTGAAAACAACTTGCGCAGATCAATCAAATTAGCTAGGTCAGAGATTCTTTAATACAGAGATAGGACACTCTCTACAAACTGCCTATACCGTGCTATACCGCAGCTGAAGACAGGCAATTCGCAAGCGTCGTCGCCGGCCAAGTCTTACTACGCATGTACGATCGTGTAATGAGAAGATACCATAGAGTCCTACATAGAGATATGTGGAAGAGACGTCCGAATTGACCTACCTTGACCTATAATTTATGAGGAGAATCACATTTTTGTACCGCTCACAAAACAAAGAGTATAAGTCCGCCCACCGCTGTCAATCATTCTAATGAACAAATGAAACAAGCTCTGGCATTCTGGCAATGACGTAATTAATCCTAATTATAAATGAGAGAATCACATTGTACATGTAGGCCTACTGATGTCTGCTGTACCATATGTCTTCCAACAAGTGCCGGAGTGTCGCGGCCCTGGCTAGGTCACTGGACTGTGCGCCCACTGGCACTGCCAGCGTCCGAACTATTTTGTCCCCAAAATGTGTCATATTTTTTAGTGCAAAAAATTGTTGGATGTCTTTTGTTCTGGAAAATCCATAGGCTCAGGCTAGCCACAAATTGCTAAACCTGTGCAAGGTTCAAAATTCGCCATCCCAGTTTTCTTGAATTCTATATTCATTAGTCTGTAAAACTCTGTATACATAACGTTTGAACTGAAAATTTTTAGCATGTGTTCATGTGCACCATTTTGTATGGGAAATAAACACTCACTGCACTCCGTATACCCAGGGTGTCCAGCGAGGTCATGTCACACTTCCGTTGCTCAGAATTGCAAATTTCATTTTAATCTGTCAAATGCGCTGTGGATGTGCTCAGAGATTTTATGATGTGCTTCATAAATCACAGGTGTGAAACTGACTGGGGCATGATGTCATCATGGACGTGTGCAAAATTTCCGATGGGCGCCATATAACCCGTATTGTGATTGGTTGCAAAAACCATTCATTGCAATCATAAGCCAATCAATGCTAGTGGTCAAGTGAATTCCCTAAAATCTGTGCAGCGTCAGGCAGCTCGGTTTGTCACTAACAACTATGAAAGGACTGCCAGTGTTACTGAGATGCTCCAGGATCTTCAGTGGGATTCTCTATGTACTCGTAGGCTGCAGGGATCTGCAGCTAGTTCCAATAATTGGAACTCACGGCTCCGACAAGTCCTCAAACGTTCGAAATTTGTAGTTACTGCAACTAGATCTGCAGCCAACCTCAACTCATCACAAATTCTAAGGAGCAGTGGTTTTTTACTTGTACCCCTTCAATGTATATTTTTTTAGCACGAATTGGCACGTCAGCATAGCACAACTCCTTGGACAAGTTTTCAATTTCTTCTGGAGTATACAATCCAAGATTCAAGAATATTATTACATGCAGTTTGTTGTAACCTGACTTTTACATTTGTCTTTGCAGGTATTCCTATTTGGCTGACTGAATGAATGCTAAAGAAGCTGTAAGATTGTTCAGTTCCCAGCGAGCTATTGGGAAGACTGGTAAGAAAATATATAATTAAAGGCTTTAGCAGTTTTCTTTGCAAAATATTGTGTCTGACTGCATCACTAAACATGCAACAGGTCGATTTGATTACAATATAATTGGGTCTATTGCATAAAACATGTATAACCTGCCCTGAAAGTGGAAATTGTCATCCTCAGTGTGTGCTGCAAGTGCCATGCCCATTTTGTAAATAGCACATCAATAATCGAGAAGAAATGTCCGAAAAAATACAGGTTACAATTACAAAGCTTGTTTGTACATGTAGTACTTATTTTTATGCATTTTTCAAGCCGATTCCAAATATGGTTATGAAAATTTACAATTCTGAAATTGTTGAATAAAAAAAAATTGAAATTTGCTGTCGGCACCCATGTGGAGAGCATTAAAAATTAGTGTCAATTAGGTCAAATCCTATGGCAATAAAATGATGTATATTTTGTTTATTTATGTTTCAGGAAAATATTTGACATTGGTGGCATTCATTTCAGCATGGTAAGTCAGATCTGCAGTATTGGCCTATTCCAGTTGAAGTGTATGCAACACCTATTGAAGGCCTAATCTCCCACACAGGGAGTGTAGACTTCAAAAGAACCTCATTTGAAATTCATACTCCCTGTGTGGGTCATGTCAACTGGAATAGCTGTATTTGTAACTGGTGTACATGTAGAAGCAGTGACAAATGAACTGTAACAGCAATTTTTAAATTGTCAGTTTTTGTATATTGTGATGTTCTATGCAAGTGAAAGTCTATTTAAATGTTCTTGTTGTAGTTGCCTTTTGTCTTCATCTTAAATTTGACTTGAAAAACATTAACCAGGTTCATCAGCCCACTGCATGGGGTTCAATGAGTTCAAATAAAGTGTTGCACTCAGAAAGTTTAAAAAATAGTTATAATTTAGCAGATTCTAAGGCATCAATTTTGCCCATCTCAGGAGCAAACCATCAGACTTGAATTACCAAACTCGAATCAATATTTGAGTCGAGTCTTCTAAATCTCAAGTTGAGTTGAATCTTCTAAACCTCAAGTTGTCAGTGAAGTGTAAAGTCGAGTCGAGTCATTTGGGATCTTTTATTTTCAAAAACAAATTACAAATATTTTATTTTAAAAATATTTCTTTTCAAATGTTTTTTTTTACAAATGTTTTATACCAATGCACATAAATGTAGAGGCATTGTGGTTGCCCTTTGTATCAATATTCGCAAAATTCTAGTTGGTTCCATTTCTGTATTATGATATGTATACTGTACCTAATACAGTTACAAATTCCAAGGTTAGTAACTTAGTGGAACTTTCAATTTTGTACTGGAAAATTGTTTTAAAAAAACTGGAGAATATACTATAGGCAGATGTGAACTTATGCGTACATTTCACTTTGTTCTTTCTTCTTGGCTTTCAGTGGAGCTGGTGTCATCTATAGAGAATGGCTGAAACTACAGAAAGCAGTGCATTTTAAAACTGACTCAGTACCAGATAAACATGCAAAGTCTTACATCTACATCACATCAGAGTCAACAGGTAATAAACAACTCAAATATATCATGATCAGCGTTATAGAACAGGCATCCATACAGCTGTGTGCCTTTTTTGGTGTATGACAGGCTCCAGTTTGGGCATGTAAATACAATCTATGCATAAAATACAAGACAAAAACTGAGTAAAGAAATGAGAAGAAAAATAACCCATTACTATACTGCAGAAACTGTATTATAGGGGCCGGTATATTCTTTTGACATTTTTAAAGGCTGTAACCCCAAAGCCACTGAGACACTGGCTAGCCCCTTGTTTGCAGGCTGAGGGCTTCTGTTCTCCCATATACCCAAAAAAAGGTGTGTGGGCTGAACCTGACACCATGATTGCAAATGCACCTTAAAAGGAACTGTAGAGGAGCATTGCTGTTGCTTCTCTCAAAAGAGATAATCTGTATTAGTGAAAGTTCCTTTGGGAAAGTTTAGTCAGTTGCATGAAAATAGTAATTTTTACAATCATAATACCAAAGTTTAGTCAAATTTGTCTCCATACAATAATATGTTTGCTTTATTACCATATTTTGTTTTCTTATTTGAGAAATCCGGAAAAAAAATTATATTTTCAAGCCAGAAGTTTTTCATATATTGTTTTTGTGTTTGCTGGGATGTTACCATAAATCCTGACTCTAAAATATAAAATAAACACATTTTGCATTTGGGTTTTCAGGCCACCTACAAGAAACAAACTTGTTGCTTTTTTTTTTAGCCTGACATATATTCTTTTCCTTGCTGAGATTTCTGTGTTCATCAGCCATATTCAATTATTTGTGTGTGTATATATATATATATATCACTTAAATCTTGTTTTACTTAAAATAATAAGAACTATAATATATATATATATTCATATATACATGTTTGGACATGTTTTATGTCAATTCCTTCAAAAACTTTGACCAACATACTGCATATTTTTCAAGTTATTTTGTGTCAAGTTATTTTGTATTTTATGCCTGTATTTTGTTTGTTTTATTTATTTAGATGACCTTGTTACTCAGGTAAAGAAGAATGTTCACTGGAATCTGGCTGTATTAGAACATTTTTTGGAAGACAGAGGTAAATGATTCTTTCACTATTTAGGCTACCACCACCACATTGTTTGAAAAAATAAGTGACCATTTCACCAAATTCCAAGTTTTACAGTTGAACTCATAAATGGGCTATTCCAGTTGAAATTAGCTGTCCACGTCCAACTTTGATTCGTCAGCACAGACATTAACTATTATCAAACTGACATTTCTTTTAACGGAATACTACTCTCCTCAAAGACAAAGTTGTGCAACAATCTGTCATAAATCATGTAGCACAAATTCACTTACTAATTTCAGGTCTTATGTATCCTTTACTACATTGTAAATGTTATCATCTGATTCCATTTGTTTAAAAAATCCTTGCAAATGAGATATTTTGAAAAGAAATACGACCCTATGAAGTCTACGGCACTAGTAAAAGTATGATTTTCACACAGATGGGTCAAAAGTAGTCTCTCCTTAACCAGTTTGGTTCCGCTCCCTCCACACAAACAGGCGGATGGAGCGGAACCAAACTGACTGCAGTGATCATGTGACCTTTGTCGCTGCCTCATTAGAAATCATTATGGCTAGTGCTCAAAGGAGCCACTTGTTTTGTCAGATTTTTCAATGAAAATCTAAATTTGGAAAACGGAAGCAGCATACGCCTTTTAAAAGTTCTCATTAAGTTGAAATCCATACATCTATATTTCAAATGGATCCACCATTCAGGTAATCTAGAGTCCGAAGTTTTCCGTTTTACGGAAAACGGAAAAAAATCACGGAATCGGGAGGTACAACACGCAAAATGACATTTTTGTATGACGTGACAAAAATTGTTAAAAGATAAGAGAAATATATGTTAAAACAATCTTGAGTTGTGTGTGTCAATTTTTATGATAAAAATACTGTTTAATAATACTGAAATAAAAGTATATTACCAATGCATGAACCCCCTATCCATCCAAACATCGTAACAGTTGGCCTATTATCGTGAGAATATTCCAATCAGCGCATATTGATCGCGACAATGAACACTTTTATTCAGTGTGACATTAATATCATTCATAATCATTGTTTATACATTTTAAGCTTTATTCATAAAACATGGATTTACTAATTTTACAACACTGATTACAACACAGAAAATGGATTTTAGAAAACGGTAAACTTTGGACTCATAAGGTAACCCCATGTGAAGCTTCCATAGGGGGTGTATGGATTTCAAATGGAATAGCCCAATGTGCAAATGCATTCCCAAATTAAAGGGGCATTTCGTGATCCACAGCCTCATCCCCCCACTTTTCTCAAAAAAAGTTGAGATTTTTATATCACTGGAAACCTCTGGCTACATAATGTTTATGTACAAAATATTTCTTGCAGAGAAATTCGTTTTGCAAAGATATTGTGAAATTTGAATTTTGTTCTGTTGCACCAGAACGAAATTACAACGCATTGTCTATGGAGCAGTGTAATACACATAATCATGCATAACTCGCATAACGCAAAAATCGGAATCAACTGAAATTTTGGGAATAGGCTTTTTTCGTGGATATGTACTGAAAAATGTCATAAAAAAGGATGCTAGGATCACGAAATACTCCTTTAACAAAAAAAATATGCAAAGTGTAATAAGAATGATTAAAAGTCTGGAAATTGTAATGGTTTTGATTGGTAAATGTTCTACTAATAATAAGATTGGTTTTCTTTGCTTTTAAAGGTATTGGCTGGCTGCCATTTGAAAGAAGGATAGATGATCCCTGGAGACTATTAAGAAGGGCACAATCCAAAAATAGATGTGACAGATTAGCTGCAGTTTCTGCATTAGCTAGTAAACATCACTGGAATGGTAAGAAATATGAAGTTGTTGGAGAAAAAAACAGATCTGGTGTAAGAGATATAGTCTCTGTATATATACTGAATATCACAGAATGAGGAGGAAACTACTAGTTATCAGGAAAAAGTAGGACTGGTCTAAGAGATATGGCTGCGCATAAACCAGTGGGGTAGTCAAGTATGGTTTGGTTAGAGAGGTGCTACTGAGAATCTGAAAGTGGACCCAACACTCGACCAATTTTGCAAGAAATTTGGACCAAATTTGGTCAAAGTTTTTACACCTTTTCAAAAAAAAAGATAAAAAAGGGGTCATTGATATACAATGTATGAAAAGACTAACAATGCAACCCATATTTGTGGTACATCCCATGGTCATTTATACTGAGTACCCCTCCTGGGTGTTAACAGAATAAACATCAATAGAATGAAAGCATACTATACTATGATCAGCTCATAGTAAGCAAGAATTATTAAGTTTGTATCACTCTGCACACATCAATAAAGTTCTAACTTCTAACTTACTCCCACATAAATTTGTAGAAGCTCACATGAGTCACACAATTTGCAAAGCGCAGGTTGCATAGGTGTATGCGCCATTCTATATCAATCTACAATGTTATGAGCTGATCATAGTATACCGTAAAAACCTGATATTATGGAGCACCTTTAAAACATGCAAACATGAAGAGCCCCATCCACAAAATTGTAAAGCAAATTATCAATACACATAGTTATACATGAACAAGTAAACCTACAAATTTGTGTCTCAACCCCATAGCTCAGTTGGTAATGTGCGGGACTTTGGTACAATTTCATGTTTTCAAAAGCACTCGATAGTAAGCACATAATTAAACTATATATCGAATTTTTACAGTAGATGAATAAAGAAACAACGACATGTGCACAATAATTTATCATTTCTGCGAGCTTATCACCCCATGAAGATAACAATTAGTAATAGAAAAAGTTTGCAAGGCAGCCTTTGAATTTAACATGTATTCCATCTGAACTCTTCAATTATTCTCAAATTATTCTCCTTGTTGACTTCTTTGATTTTGCAGATTCTGAATATAGGGCTGTAGCTCAAGCCTGTGATCAGAGGACACTGATTGGCTTAGCCAGGTCACATGATGTGGACTTTAGGTTCTTTCTTCCACCTCCACCACCACCAGTACAAGCCTCAGAGGTAAGATGGGCTATTCCTGTTGAAATCCATATACCCCTTATGGAATACATGACCTTAATCTACTACACAGGGAGTGTGAATTTCAAATGGGTTTACCTGAATGTGTGACTCCATTTGAAATCTACAGCCCCTGTGTGGGAGATTAAGGTCATGTTTTCCATATAGAGGGTGTATGGATTTCAACTGGAATAGCACATTGCTGTATTCCAGGGATCTAGCGGATCATTAATAGAACAGTTGCCATTTTGATATCGAGAAATTCATTGGTCGTAATTTGTCACATGCTAGAGCACTCATATCTCAGTTTGGTTAGGAATGGCCATTGGGTCTATTTGAACAGGCAGTTTTTAGATCCTGGCTAAACCGCTGCTTGCAGTTCACAACAAATTAAGTTGTTTTTTACATGTAATTTGTTTTTAGGAAACTCTGCAAGATGCCTTGTGTGACCTTGTTGGTTCTTTACCTCGAAGTAACATAGACAAGTGTACTGAATTCTTCACCACTAAAGCCATGAGAGAAGGTCACCATGCAGTGGCTGCAGACCATCAAGTAAGCACACCCATGTCTCTCTGTGTTCATGTCTGTCTTTTTATCTGTCTGACTATCCATCTTGTGTGTTTCCTCATGGTTCTTGACCTCAAATGACAGGTAAGGGGCAGTTCATAAGTGAATGCCATTTTTTTTGAGAATGTGGAATTTATAAGTCTGCTTTTCATTTTGTGTATTAAAGTGTGGGCCCATGTAGCTATATAGACCTCTTATCATTTTTCAAATTTTTCCAACCTCATTCACTGGTCAAGCTCTTAGTATTGTGTGACCTAGTTCTTTGTATGCGATAATCATCAAGAGTAGATGGACACTGCTGAAGGAATTTGCTGAATACTATAGTGCTGACTGCTTGTGTAAAGATTCTGGTCAATAACATAGGGAAAAAGATTTGATAGTAATAATTAAATTTAGAGAACATGGTGGCCTAATTGTGAGCCTAAATGGTTAGGGCATTCAAATAATGACCGTGGGGTTGTAGGTTCGAGCTCTGTGAAGACCAACGTGTTGTGACCTTGGGTTATATACTTTATCTCACTTGTCCCACTCCACCCAGGTGTAAATTGGGGAGCTGTTATCGGTAGTCATAGCGGCCCTGTTAGTGATGGGCATTGGAATAAATGTAAAGCACTTTGATATCCATTTAATTATGGACCTAAGGCACTATATAAATGCCTACATTTTATATTTAAAAATTTTCCAATATAAAAATATATTTTTGGCAAAAAACAGCAATGAAGACATTTTAATAATAATGTTTCTATTTTGTGTGACATATTGATTGCAGAGTGGTGCTCTAGTGTTTGGTGGTACGCCATTTTCATTTGTGACCGGTCTGAGCAGACAACCACAAGAAACCCAGGAAATGAACTACCTGTTAGCGCTATTAAGCCATTCTGAGGTAAGAAATCTTGTAACCCATTCTGAGGTGAGAGTTCACAGGAGCCAGGTATGAACCAAAACTGGTAGCTTCATCTCCCATTGTGGAGTACCACCCAGACTGTTCTATGGGCTGTATATATGTTTTTACTTCTAGTATCCAAACTGCTAAATCAATTTAACTCAAAGCAAATTGTTTCAGTAATAGGTCTCTGTGTCAGATAGAAGTAGGGAGTAGAAACGTAAATTTCATCTAGAGATGTAATCATCAAATTCAGAATTTTTCTCACCCAGTATAGTCCATTTGCCTTCCTTTAGACATTAGTCTCCATGTGTGATACATGCTCAATCATAGGCAGTGCATCTGTAGCGTGCGACAGGGGCAGTGCCAGCTTTCTTGGTCAGGGGGGGCAAAATAAAATTTCGGGGGGCACAGACGAAAAAAGACTGCAGTTGCATTATACAATACATAGAGACTGTATGTTTTTGAGCTTCCCGAAAAAGGCCTTATTCGGATGTTGTGCGCGCGTAGCACGAAAAAAATGGTATTTTACACTATTTTCGCCCATTATCCGGCTGAAAAGGGCTTTATTGTTACAATGTGTGCGCCAGTAGCACAAAAAAAAAATTTACACTATTTTGGCCCTGAATTTTGCTAGAAAAGGGGCTCCTTGTCCTTTTTCTTTTCTTTTGCCCTACTGATTTTTTCTTTCAGTTTTTGTCGGGGGGTACTCTGCCCCACCACTGGCTACGCTACTGGCGTGCGATGCGGTTCAAAGTGACTGCACCCTACAGATACACCACCTTTGATCATGCATGTATCAAATGCGGATGCTACTGTCTCAAGGAAGCCAAATGGACTATAGTAGAAGCTCCACAGGTGATTGAACCAAGTAGCATATTCAACCTGATTATCACCCCTCCCTAATAAGCGGTCCCTTGCAGAATTGTTTTAGTTACAACTGTCTCAGTACCCCGTTATCAGTGCACCTGTACAAGTAAATTCCATAAATATCAGAATAAAATTACCTTCCAAACATGATTTTAATTTTTGGGAGGTAAATAGGTCAAATACTGTACTTCATCAGAGGCCTATTGCATTGGAGGAAAATATCCTAGCCAATGCACCAGGTTATTTTATTTTGCATCTGGTAAGGAAAGGCTTCTGCTAGATATTATTTAGAATGTAACTTTGTTTGATTGATGAAGCCCTATAAATGTTTTGAATCCCTCCTTCCATCTCCCTTTCTCTCTCTCTCTCGGCCTCATTCTGTAACAAGAGCAGAAGATGTTTCAAAAAGAGCATTGATAATAATAATAATAATAATAATAACGAACATTTATATAGCGCAATATATCTGCGATCCCAGAGCGCTTTACAATACAAAGCAATATAACAAAAAAACAAAACTAATATCTACACCCTAAAAATACCTTAAATCTACACAACAATATAAAGCAAAACATGAGTAAAATAGGTGGAACGCGGCAATTTACATGCAACACCTATATAATATCTACATCCTAAAAATACTTTAAATCTACACAACAATATAATGCAAAACATGAGTAAAATAGGTGGAATCGAGGCAATTTACATGCAACACCTATAAATATAATACGACACATGATATAAAAGCATCAACAAGAAACTGTCATAAGCAACAAGAACAAAAATAATCACCAGTTAAAGAGTTCTGTTTTGAGAAGGCTCTTGAAAGTGTTCACGGACGAGCCTGCCGAATGTTAACAGGCAGTTGGTTCCAGAGCGTTAGCGCTGCGTTACAAATGCTCTGTCGCCGTAAAAGCGCGTGGAGGACATCCGTGGGGTTTTGAGCAAGTTTTGAGAAGAGGAGCGAAGATTTCGCGAGGGGTTGTAAGGTTCAATGAGATTTGCAATATAGTCCGGTGCTAAGCCATGTTGAGCTTTGAAGGTGATAAGCATGAGTTTGTAGATTATCCGAGATCTGATTGGAAGCCAGTGAAGACTGTTGAGGATTGGAGTGATGTGGTCTTTCCGAGAAGCGAGAGAAACTAACCTAGCAGCTGTGTTTTGGACACGTTGAAGATTGTCGATATCAGATTTTGGCAGTCCATATAAAAGGCAATTGCAAGAGTCTAGCCGCGATGTAATGAAGGCATGGACAAGCTGAGCGGTTGTGTCATTGTCAATAAACTGGCGAATCTGACCGATCTTGCGGATTGCTGTCATGGCGAGCGACAAGTTTTCTTGATTTGACTAGTCATGCACAGATGCGAGTCCATCACAGCGCCTAGGTTTCAACTTCTTCTGAGGGCTCAACAACTGTATCTCCGATAGTTAAGGATGCAGGCGGTGACTTATGCACGAACTTAGATGACATATGGAGGAGCTCCGTTTTTGAATCATTCAACATGAGTTTGTTTCTTGTTGCCCAGATTTTCACGTCAGCGATGCACTTTTGGAGTTGCTGGATACTCCTTTCGCGGTCTTCTGGCTTAAATGTCAGATACAACTGAGCGTCGTCGGCGTAAACCATGCAGTTGACATCGTGAGCAGCAATGACATCCTGAATAGGAGCACTAAACATGGAAAAACACAGAGGACCAATAACTGATCCTTGGGCAATGCCCCATGGAAGATCACACGAGTCTGACAGAGCATCATTAACTGCCACGGCCTGAGTGCGTCCAGTGACATATGATGAGAACCAGGATAAAGCAGAGTCTTTGATGCCATAACGATTTGATAAGCGATGTAGAAGTGTTTGGTGGTCGATGGTGTCAAAGGCTGAAGAATAGTCCAGCAGGACAAGTAGAGCTTCCTGGTGATGATCGACTGCAGCAAGAAGATCATTCTGAACTTTCAGAAGAGCCGTTTCCGTACTGTAGTGCGCTCTGTAGGCTGACTGGACCCTACCGTTTAGGTGATGATTGTCAAGGTAGGCTTGAATTTGCTTGACTGCCACTCTCTCAATTACTTTAGAGAGATACTTAAGATTGGAGATGGGTCTGTAATGAGCAAGATCATCAGGAGATAAGCTAGGTTTCTTCAAGAGAGGTAATACACGCGTGTTTAAGCGTGGAAGGAACGTAACCAGACGCTAGACTAGCATTCACAATTTTGGTGATGACAGGCAGAATTTCCGTTATCAATTCTTTGAAAACAGATGATGGAAGCGGATCTAATTTGCATGATGTTACTGGAGCAGATCTGATTATTTCCAGTACGTCCTCTTCTGAAACCTCGTCGAAAGAATGGAAAGAGCTCGAGCGCGACTCGCAGATATCAACTGAGAGATCTTCATAGATCGTATTGTCAAGATTGTCTCTAAGCGTCCTGATTTTTGAAGTAAAGAAGTGTGAGAAACGATTGGCAAGATCTTTTGACGAGTCGTGTGCAGGAAGAGTTGGCTGAGCTTGGATGGGCGTGGAGAGTTTGTCTATGACACGGAAGAGTGTTCTTTGATCGCAGTCAGATATTTGGCGACGATGGTAGTCAGTCTTGGCTTTGTTCAGCAAGCGGTTGTACTCAATACATTGTTGCTTGTAGAGGTCTTTATGAACTACAAGGCCAGTCTTGTTCATCTGACGTTCGCATTTTCGTCGCTCTTGATGACCTAACAAAAACAGTTTCTCTCAGACACAGAGGTCATTTGGTTTGCGTACGATCCATAAAGATGACATGAGGGACAATAATAAATTTTGCAATACTCTTCCAATTTTTAAATCAGTATTTTATATTTGCTACAGGTGTTATCGCATTGTGTATCCATTGTTGAGAATGGTGGGCTACCTGTGCTGATGCGTTGTTACCTGGAACGAGGCAGCAGCAAGAAGATGCAATGTCATATAGCGCATATCATTGCCAATTTATCGGTCCATGAGAAACTGCATAACTGTATAGTGCAAGCTGGTAAGATTCTAATGCATAAAACTAACACAAAGTCTGCAAAGCCTGAACTGAGAACTGTCACATGTTGCAGGCCTTATTATTAACAAATGCAGATGAGCTTTTTATTACTCTACTGAGAAAGTTCAGGGTGTTGTTAGGAGAGTGATTTGAGTTGAATTGTACTTACTAATGAATTACACCTCGGTGATCATGTGACATTGTGCGTTTACATAGGGCATTTTGTTTTCTTTCACCCAATATCTAATACTATCTTACCGTGCCTCAACCCCAACCTGTCTGTCTTGTTTCCTTCAACATCAGGCATGGAAATTTTCAGTGTTTTAGCTGATTTCAGCGTTTAAAAAAAATAGTTTTCAGTGTCTTTCAGCCAGGCCTGTACCTGGGGGTAGGGATGGGGTTGGGGGAGGGGGTTGCGGGTGTGCAATGCACCCCCCCCCAATTTTTTGGGAAGAAAGTCCACTTCACAAAATCCCCCCCCCCTTGGAAAAAAAGTCCACTTTTTCAAAATCAAATGAAATCCTGCGTACGGGCCTGCTTTCAGCCTATTTCAGCCCATTTCTGAATCAAATTAACAGAAAATGGTAAAAAACATGGTTCGCAGTGTTTTTTTTCAAGACCAGTTTTCATGCCTGCAATATTCACAATCAGAATATGTAACGTGTAGCAGCTATAACAAATGATGCATATTTGTGATACTCATGAACCCTTTTGTTCTCTGTCAAAGGTTGGGTGACGGTCCTGGCAAAATGGATGAAATCAAATGTCACACCATTAGCCTCTCACGCAGCCAGAGCATTGGCAAATCTGGATAGAGATAGCTGCAAGGAGAAATATGATGATGGAGTCTATGTACTGCATCCTCAAACTAGGAAAAGGTAAAGTAGAGACATGTTAAATATATTATTTTGTTTTTCACTTACGTTGTACATATACCTGTCCTCAAGATGCACCTAAATGCATTCCCTGTATTAAATTTGGGACTGTTGTGTGCCTGACTGGAAGATTGTATGACCAATCACAGTTGCTAGCAAAGAAATGTACAAAGATAATTATGCACATGATACATTGTGTACTGTTCTGAAACTAGTTTGTATGTTTTGTTCATGTTTTACCCTTACAGAGCAGCCTATGAAGCAGACGTTGTATTTGTTCATGGCCTTATGGGTGGTGCATTCCACACATGGCGTCAACAAGATCAAAATAGCAAGAGAGAAAAAGCACCCTCTAAAAATGGTGTAACTAGTAATGGAAAACCTTCTAAGACAGCATCTATGATTCCAACTAAAAATGTATCAAAGGAAAAGTCTACAAATGACCGTCTTCAGGAAGGGGCAAAAACGGCGATGGTGACTACAGACCAAAGAAATGGAACAGACAGTAGAAGCAGGGATGTGCAACGACAGAGTGAAAATAAAGTGCAATTAAACAATGTCAGCCCTGAGGGCTTGCAGCAAGAGATATACCGATTGCTGGCCTAAGGTTTGTTAAGATTAATGGATATATTGATTGATTAAATTTGAGAATATTGAAAACCAAATTGTATACCCAGTCCTAAATAGGCGGACCTCATAACATCGCTGTCATGTAGTAGGCCTAATATTATTAATGCGCGATTAAATTGCAATATGCGCTCAATCTTATATGCGGCGCGGCGCGCTATGCCCGCAGGTTCACATGACGCCGTGATTGCGAATGTATTTTATTATTAAAAAGGAAACTCTAAAAAAATTGGAGAAAAGAGAAGAGCAGGTTTTGCTATGGTCCGACTGCAATGTCGTAAAACTACAGGAGACAGGTAATAAATGTTGTATATCATATCTATATGACTTATCTGAATCGTTGTCTGATTATTTTGAGTATTCAGAGACTTTCAACTGGTAACAATCGCAGATTAGTATCTTTATTTTGTATTTGGAGAATGTTATATGACATCTCACCAGAAGTATCAAGAATTGTGAATATTAGATACACAAACAAGGCATTGTAAACAAGCAAAGCATTGTAAACAAAATTGATGGACACTAAAAATGTATTGCTTGAATATTTTTGTAAGCTTTAAAAAAGCTTACAAAAATATTCAAGCAATACGATGCATCAACGTTTTGTGCTAACTCATGTTCTTCTAAATTTTTTCTAGAGTTGGCTATCTGAAGATATTCCACACATGCGAATTCTAACAGTGTCTTATGAGTCCCATATCACAGAGTGGGCTGCAAAGTGTCCTTATGGAAGTGAAAAGTAAGTAGATCCCACTTTATAAAGTAAATTTTTGTGTGGAGTGTGCTGTGTGTCAAGCGTATATGAGCATGAACGCAGAAATGATAAATAATCACACTGATTTGATAATCCTTGGTCATGACAACAAGACGGTTGACCCATTGGTCATCGGCACATAGAAGGGGAGACCTTGCCTCTTCTATGCGATCGCCAGTCACCAGCGCATACCCAGACCACAGAAGAATTTAAAATTTTACTTAAGTTTCCTATTTGGACCGTCTCAGATGTATATTAGCCCAATAAAAACACATTGTCTTGGGTATCATTTAAGTACGGTAATTCCACAATAACATAGAGAGTCCAATTTGCTTTCTTGTGACTGTTACAAAAGTGAGTGCTACAGTGGGCATAGTATTGAATCGTGTACATTGACAATGAACTGGCATGTTTATACATGTGATCAAAGGCAGTATATCTGTACACACATGAAGTTTAATCCTAGCCCTAACCGTAATCCTACCCCTTACCCTAACCCTAAATCCTAACCCTAACCTTAACCCTATTAGTATTTCGTGCTCTCTTACACTAAGGATAAACCCATATTGTAATGTAATATCTGCTTACACAGACGGTCTCTGGGCAGTCGTAGTGCCGAGTTATTACGGAAGCTTCACAAAGCAGGAGTAGGAGAGAGACCCATCATTTGGGTTACACATTCCATGGGAGGTACGTTGCATAATAAGCAAGTGTGTATGGAATTTGAAATGTTTTGATTTCATTCATTCATTCCCCATTCCATTCCCCATTCCTTTCCCTATTCCATTCCCCACTCCCTATTCCATTCCCCTTTCAGTTCATTCATTTGTTTGTTTGTTAGTTTGTTCATTCATTCATTTATTCATTCATTTATGCATTCTCTTCTTTCCATTCTACTGCATTGATTCATTCCATGACATTTGTTTGTTCATTAGTTCATCATTCATTCATTCATTCATTCATTCATTCATTCATTCATTTATGCATTCTCTCCTTTCCATTCTACTGCATTGATTCATTCCATGCCATTTGTTTGTTCATTAGTTCATCATTCATTCATTCATTCATTCATTCATTCATTCATTCATTTATGCTTTCTCTCCTTTCCATTCTACTGCATTGATTCATTCCATGCCATTTGTTTGTTCATTAGTTCATCATTCATTCATTCATTCATTCATTCATTCATTCATTTATGCTTTCTCTCCTTTCCATTCTACTGCATTGATTCATTCCATGCCATTTGTTTGTTCATTTGTTCATCAATTATTCCATTCATCATTTATCCCATTCCATTCTGTTCCATTCTATTCTGTTTCAATGTCATAAACAGTGAGAAATTGTTTTAACACACATCTCCAGATATACATAGCAAGCAAGCGAAAAAATTCACTGACCACCCAGTTAAGAGTGTTTTGATTTTTAGACTTGGCGTAATGGAAGCCGGCTCAGCACAACCATTATGACACGATATTGGATAGGCAAAAGGCAAAATCCAATCTTTTATTCTCATTCTAATTCAGTTTAAGTATAATTTTTAAGTGCTTTATAAAAAAAAAAAATCATGTTACTTTTGTGAGTACATCTCCGTTGTTTTATTCTGTTCTATTCTGTTTCAATGTCATAAACAGTGAGAAATTGTTTTAACACACATCTCCAGATATACATAGCAAGCAAGCGAAAAAATTCACTGACCACCCAGTTAAGAGTGTTTTGATTTTTAGACTTGGCGTAATGGAAGCCGGCGCAGCCCATCCATTATGACACGATATTGGATAGGCAAAAGGCAAAATCCAATCTTTTATTCTCATTCTAATTCAGTTTAAGTATAATTTTTAAGTGCTTTTTTCCAGAAAAAAATCATGTTACTTTTGTGAGTACATCTCCGTTGTTTTATTCTGTTCTATTCTGTTTCAATGTCATAAACAGTGAGAAATTGTTTTAACACACATCTCCAGATATACATAGCAAGCAAGCGAAAAAATTCACTGACCACCCAGTTAAGAGTGTTTTGATTTTTAGACTTGGAGTAATGGAAGCTGCCGAATCGCGTTCTTAATTCGGGCATGTGTATTACGCGAAGGCGTTATCGCGCGATCAATGAGGATCTACAAGCGTACCGCCATTGCGTGTCGGCGAGCTCACTGTCTTATATGACTATCCACTATCGTGTCATAATGGATAGGTGAAAACCCATCAAATTGCATGTATTCTTGACAAGACGCACCAACTGAATTAGAAATATTTTTTATTGCTAAATCAGGTTTACTTGTGAAGCAGATGTTAGTTGATGCATGTGACAAGCCAGATTTTGATCAACTGATAGAGAATAGCCATGGTATAGTGTTCTTCAGCACACCCCATCATGGTGCATCATTAGCTGCCATGTCACAACAAGCCCAGTTCTTACTCTATCCAACTGTAGAGGTCAAAGAACTTACTCAAGGTATGTGTGGGCAGGGGGGGGTACTCAAGTTTGGTTTAGGAAGGGGTGTGGTACCGAGAATTTGAAAGTGGACCCATCAATATGCCAATTTTGAAATAAATTTGGACCTATCCATATGCCAAAAGTCAAAAGGTTTGGCCAAATTTAACACAAATGTGACCAGATCTGGTACAATCAGGCTAAAGTCGGCAATAATTACACTGAGATAAGGCAGAAAGTGAGGAGAAAACAATAAAAAACATATTAAGGAAATGAACATATAAAAGGTTCATATCTTTGCCACCAAGTATTCAAGACACCAGGAATCAACATCTGCAGTAATTTTATATTATGAGCAAGTTAGTAATGGTAGTACATGTAACTCAATTTTCAAAATTTCCGACTTACTTTGGCCTGAAGGATCAGATAGGGTCACAAATTGTCTTAGTTTTTAGAAATTTTCCCAAAAAATATTGAGAAATTCCAAAAATTTTGGCTACAGTTTAGGCAAAATTGAGCAATTTCCCCCCAAAATTGAGAAAAATTGTGTGAATGAATGCCTGACACATGAATGCCTGGGTGTAGTTCAGAATCCGGTAGGCACCTCCTGTCATACACCCTCTGATTATTGTGAGATAATACTCTTAGAATAACAGGGCAGCTCATGGGTGGCATACCTTATTGTACAACCTAGCCAAAAATGTTTGAAGATGTAGCAAAGAGAAATTCTTACTTAATACCAAACAGAAGAACTAGAGGGCAGTAATCTTATCTAATGTGGTGTGTGATGGGGGGGCCTTTTTTGCATGTGTGCAACTGTTTGAAATGGAACTTGTATGATCAGGGTCTAGAGGGATTACTTCCACTGACAAGTGGATCATCTATTAAAAAATAACAAAAAGAGTCTTGTCACAATTGGACAGGACAGTACATTATTTAATTGGTAATAAAAACAAGATATGGGAAATGGGAGTATGTTACACAACAGATCACAGTTACGTTCTATTAGTAAAACAAAGTGGGAGTGGGGAAAATATTCTGTTCCTAGTAATTTGGTATTTTGAGTCTTTTGAGTGTTATGAGTCCTACTTTTTTCGCCTTATATAAGGCAATAGAAACAAATTAGTTCGATCTTTCGATCGACCATCGATGCTTGGTCGATCCTTTTTATTTATGAAATCAATTAATTTACTACTGTTAATTATGATTAAATAGTAATTTGTACCTGTAGTGACATTGGCTAATATAAATTTAGTGTTAATTCTGATTAATTAGTTGATAATTCATTAATAACAAGCATCGAAGCAGCATCGACGGTCGATCCAAAGATCGAACAAATTTGTTCCTGGTGCCTAAGCCAAACAAACTTTGGCACCAGAATTTTTGAGGGTTTTTTCAGGGGGAATGGGGGAGGGAGATATTTTTTTGACTGGGGGAATGGGGGCAAGATTGGGAGTAAATGCTGCTGCCACCACAGGATTTTGCATTGGTCAACCGAAACAAGGGGGCCAATTTACATTACCTGCTTCAAAGTGAGTTCTCTACCAAAACAATGAAGGCTTAATGTTGTACATTCCCTTCCATTGTAGGGTCACAATTTCTGAAGAATCTTCATGGTCGCTTCCGTGCCTTTGTACAGACATATCAAATACCAGTGCTGAGTTTTGGAGAGAAAGAACCCACCAACATTGGCCTCTCTATTAAGACTTTCATTGTACCAAAGATGTCTTCACGTAAGTTTGAATGTACAGGAATGTACAGGAACTCAAAAACAATATTAGAGCCATTCCATGTCAACTCCTGGGATGTGCACCGCAGCACCTCTTCAATTTTTTTCTTTTTCTGTGTGGTGGTAGATATTGATGAGAAAGTAAAATCCTGAAAATTTGAGCTTCATCGCTATTTCGTTTTCCCGTGGCATCAATTTGAAATTTAGGGAATCAGAGTAAAAATGTGTACATAGCGAAAAGGCGATGTTTGGAGGTCCATAAATATATAAAGGGAACCCCCTACAACTTTGAAAAGTATGTATCCTGGGGTACTTAATTGTGTAGAGTTCAAATCTGGCTTCAGAAAACTTGTAACTCCTTTACTTTAAAAGATATAGGGCCCTCAAATTCAACTTTGTCCATCAGGACCAACCACCCCAGTCAGAACTCCAAAAGTAAAAATAATTTTTGTCCATTTTTTTGCCAGTGTCCCAACCCTTTGGTAGGACATTACTCTTATCAATATTGGGTCAATTAGAATAATTTTAGCTGAGATACTACCCATGCAAAACTCCAATAGTACATTTTTTGTACATTTTGACCCCGCCCTGAAAACCAATGTCAGACAATTTGCCTCACCATCAACTTTAGGTATGTTGAAAATATGTTCTTGGACAACATTTCTAAGAAATAGTGGCTTGGGGTCTTGATGACTTTGCATTAAAAACATCAGTTAGGTTTGCCTACTCACATATGAGTCATTCCAGCCATATCAACAAAAAAGGGTTGGTTGGTCAGTGGTCATCCCCTCAATTTTGTTGAAAATCATTTCTAGCATACTTCTATGATTCATAATGAACACATAGAAAAAGAATGCTCAAATCCAAAGCGGTTTTGGAGATGGCTTGTCAAAATTTGGCCCCAGACCCCCACTTTTTCTGCTCTCCGAGTCGGTCGTTGAATTAGTAGCGTTTTGGGACATTCATATTTTGACTTTGCAAAAGATATTTTACTGAAAAGTACTAACAGGGGTGACTTTTACCCAGAAAAACAGAATCTGGCCTCAAAAACATTGTATCTTATCTACTGAAAAGTTATGGGTCTTTCAAAACCTCTTTTAGTTTATGTTTTGACAAATAAATGTTCACAAAAGCGAAACAAGGTTTATGAGACCCATAACACAAATGAAAGATATACTCTGATTCCCTACTTTTCAAATTTTTCAAATTGATGCCACGGAAAACGAAATAGCGATGAAGCTCAAATTTCAGGATTTTACTTTCATCAATATCTACCACCACACAGAAAAAGAAAAAATTGAAGAGTGCTAAAACATCCCAGGAGTTGACATGGAATGGCTCATTAGTGAATTTTGACTCATTCCTCTTGATCTTGTCACAGTGGAAATAGGCTGTTCCGGTTGAAATCAATACACTCCCTATAGAAGACATGACTTAATAATCCACAAAAGGGAGTGTGAATTTCAAATGGGGTTACCTGAATGGGTGACTCCATTTGAAATCTACATGGATTTCAACTGGAATAGCCCAATGTTGGCAACTTGATAGATTTTGTAACACATTCAGCAGTTGCTTTCTGTTAAAACAATTTAGGGATGGCGGTTGAACTGCATTCCATTGTTTAGAACAATAGAAACTGGCTCAAACTGGATGGAACTGCCCGGAACTGGCGGTCAAGTTGAGTTTGATTTCATCCCTTACTTGCTATTAAGAGCATATATCATACAAGCAGTCGCCTCATTTAAAATAACTATTAATTAAACGCTGGTAGCATTTTTACAATTAATACCAGTGTCCAGTCATGGTTATTGATGTAGTGACAAAGTTGCCTTTAAGGTAGGAACATCGGATAAAAGGCCATGCAGGAAAATAGCCATTATATCAAATCAGAATTATGTATCCATTTCAAATATATAACCAATTTAAGATAAGTCTTTACTCCACTTATTTTTAACATTTCATGAAAATTTTAACATCTTAATACTAATTACGGCGTGTCCGTCCGTCCGTCCGTCCTCTGTCCGCGCGCTATCGCGTTCGCGTCCCGCAAGTTTCGCGTTCACGCGGTGCACTATCGCGTGCTCGCGCTGCACTATCGCGTGCTTTCATGCGGTATGCGCTATCGCGGAGTATCAACGGGAGTGTCGCGGAGTACAGTCCGCGCATCGGAAAAGCATTTACAGTGTGACTAAAAGGTGCATCTCATCGGACCAATAATTATAGGCCTTATTTTCAACACATATTTCAATATTAAGATACCGAACACGTGCACACACCAAACACGTGCATGTAGGCCTATTTTTATGAGAACATGACTATTTCCGGAAGGCCTATGAACCGTTTTTTAGTTCACGTTTCTTGCGATTGATTTCATTACTTTAGTAATGGCCTATATCCACGCCCAGATACTAATTTCGGTTTCTCTAAATGTGGTAACAGGGCAGGGCTTGGAAGAGGCGAATGATTGGTTTCCAGATTATGGGTAGGCCTACCAAAGTAAGCATCACACCTTTAAAACAAACAGAGTTGATTAAGTTGTGTCTTGGGTCTTGATCATTGAGAGACGCATTTCTTAGTAGTTTAAAAAGTCAGGGCAGGTATATGGGTAACGAGTTTGGGTAATTATAAATGGGCCTATCACGAGAAGCGCCCGACCCGAGAACCGCGAAATCTAGTTTCTTATGTTTTTCTTTATTTTTTGAAAATTCCCTAATTTTTTCTACAAATAATTATTGCTAGCCTAGAGGGAATGTGATATGGTTTCCAAAGTTTGTGGGATGGTTAATAAGCCTAATATCTAAATTCTCTCGCCAGATTTTTTTGATAAAGTGTTTATTTTGTGAGAAAAATCATTTTTTCTATTTTTAAATTAGGTAAATCTAGAAACACCCATAACTTAAAATAGAAACACTTAATTAAAAAAAGCTGGCGAGAAAAGTTTCTAAATTTAATAACCTTTCATATGACACCTTGTTTGTTAAAATTGGCCATGTGGTTAGCTCAGACAATAATTATGAAATTGGGTCTTTCAGTGTTTCTAGATCAAATCAAGAAAATTTGAGCAAGTACTAACATTACCTTCAAATATCCCGTTTATTACTGGTCAATATATAGGAAAAAAGTCACTAATATTATTTGGTAACATTTTTGTAATAAAAAGATCCAAAAAGCAGTTCTATAAATGGGATAGAAAGGAGAAAAAATAATATTTAAACATAGTATCCATTTTCAAACTTTTACCAATTTTAGTGAACGAGGCTTAGTGTCAAAACCACTTTATGTACAAAGTCAATGGGGTTTCCTAATGATAAAAAATGGCATAACTCAAAAACGCTTCGTTGGCAAAAATTAAAATTTGGCAGGCATGTTTTCCTCACCCAACTACACATCCTGTATCATTTTAAACCAAATCTGTGCATGACACCGTAGCCGATGTTTCTACCTTAAGTCAGTTGATTGGACTTGAAACTAGGGCATGCTAGCGACTTACCGGTCAAATATCGGCTGTCGCTTTTCTGATAAGCAACAGAAGTTGTCACACTCAAAAAAAAGCTACGCTCCTAGCGATTGGACAGTTTGATACATGTATGCCCTTTAAAGTGTTTCAGCTTTGCAAGCCCAGCCCTGTGGACTCTAGACAAAGGGGTCTGTAGTGGTGATCAACAGTTCCTAGTTTTAAGGAAAGAAGCAAAGATGGGGAGAACAAATAAATTTTCATTACATCAATATTTCGCATTAGGAAGAGAACCTGTGTTTTTGCTACATGAAATTTTTGCGAATTTGTACATATCCTTAATGGCCTATTAAAAGAAAAAAAATTTATGTGCAGCTGAACTCGCAAAATTTCATACATGTGAACATCTCATACTTTACAGTAATGTAATTACAGTGCTGCAGCCAGAGAGGCAGGGTTCTCAGGACCAAAGTGCTCAGGAGCCCTCAAATTGGGGGCAGCTATGTCAAAATTGCAGAATTCATGAATACAAATAAACACAGCTTGTTGATCATTACTCATTTCAGATCCTGGATTTGGGGAGTACCACACATTAGATGTAAATCACCTTGACATATGTAAACCAGCAGATCGCAACTCACTACTCTACGTCATCTTAGTACGCTTCATCATGCAAAACGTGACCAAAGCACTTCACAAGAGTTTAGCAGAGATACTCACCAGGGATTTATTTGTGGATGAAGCGGAAGAATTATTTTATCCACTGGGGTTTGGATTTGGAGAGTGAGCATCAGCATTATGCAGATGATTTGTGATGGAGATTTGATAAATACATTGAGCATATTATATGGGCAAATAAGACTGACAGAAATCACAGCAAGTCAAAAATCCAACCAGTGTTTTTCATTCGGGCATTGATTGGTGACGGCTGTTTGTGAGCAGATGCTGCTTATCTTGAATGGAGATTTACCATTGAGAGCAAACACGTAAGCACTTCTCATCACCAGTTCCAGTGCCATGGGGAGGTGAAGGGCCCCCAAAACTACCAGTTGCCCCCCCTCCTCCTCCCCGCAAAACAAAAAATCAATGAAGTTCTAATAGTTTTAACCAAAGATTCCAAATTTGCAGCTAATGTTCAGATTTTGGTCCCTGAAGTCACCTGTCCTTTCCCCTACAAAAGCTGGTTCCGCCTCTACTCATCACTTCAGCAGCAGCTTAAGGTGGTTTTCATATCTGACAAGTTTTGTAGTTCTTAGCTATGCATGTTACTTATTCATCTACCTCAGGGATGCACAGCTCTTTTTTGGCCAGTTTCAGCTTTGAATAGATAAATGCTGTCACAACACCTGAAACCTGAAACACCTGAAAAAGAACAATGGGCTATTCTATTTGAAATCTATACACCCCCTATGGAAGACATGACCTTAATCTGTCACACAGGGGATGCAGATTTCAAATGGAGTTGCCTATTCAGGTAACCCATTTGAAATTTACACTCACTGTGTTGACAATTAAAGTCATGTCTTCCATAGGGGGTGTATAGATTTCAACTGCAATTAATTGCCCAATCATAAAGACAGTCAAAGTGGATTGCAAGATGGGGAGAAAATAGTATGTAAACCGAAATAATGAAATCAAGTTCAGTGTTGTTGTAATATTAATCTCAGTGGGTGAGTATACAGGTACAGGTAATAGGGGGTAGGGGTAAAAGAAATATCCTTCTTTCTGTTGTCATCTCATGTGCATAAGTGGGAGAGAATGTGTAAGATTTCATCATCTTATCTACAAAGAATATGTGCATAAGATGAAGAAAATATGTGTGCGATTTGATCACCTATTTTATGAAGAATATGTGCCATAGTTGAGAGGATTGCAAGATTTCATCATCTCATCTGCAAATAATATGTGCATTTGTTGAGAGGATGTGCATAATTTCATTATCTCATCTTAAGATATACATTATACATATATACATAAGTTGATTATGTGTAAGATATCATCCCATCTAAAATGAATATATGCACAAGTTAAGAGAATATGTGCAAGTTTTCATCTTCTATAAAGAATATGTGCCATAGTTGTGAGGATTGTAAAATTTCATCATCTCATCTATAGATATATGCATAAGTTGAAGAAAAGCCATATAAGATTTCATCATTTATGAAGCATATGTGTATTAGTTGAAGAGAAAATGTGTGAGATTTCTTTATCTACAAAGAATATGTGCCATAGTGGAGAGGATTATAAGATATCTCGTATACAAATAATACTGCATTAGTTGAGGATGTGCATAATTTCTTATGTAAAATATGTACATGAGTTGAAGAGAGGATGTGAAAGATATCATTTCATCTAAAATGAATATGTGCATAAGTGGGAGAGAATGCGCAAGATTTCGTCATCTTATCTATAAAGAATATGTGCAGAAGTTGAGAATATGTGCAAGATTTCATCATCTACAAAGAATATGTTCATTACTTGAGAGGAGATTTAAGATTTAATCATCTCATCTCATCTATAAAGATTATGTGGAAATTGTGCATACGTTAAAGCCATAATGTACAATCTTTTAAAATGAGTTTGGTCATTTTTTGGGATATTTGTTAATGTTTACACATTTCCCAACTTACATCTTGGATTCACCCAAATTCATTGTACTTTTAGTACAGCAGAGCAAGTTTGAATAAAAGTCATAATTCGTCGTCCGTATTCCATAGTGGTGTATAGTGGGGCACCGCTAATAAACAACTTTTCGAGAAAATCGGGTTTGAAGAAATGCCAATTTAAAATCGAGTTGTGTAAATCAGACATTCATTATATTTTGTAAATGATGTGAAATTTCTGTAGTAAACTAAATAGATTTTATTGTTATATATTTTTCAAAAGAAATAAATACATACTACTGCTGGCAAACTGACAATAAAACTATACGTCACTATGGAAAACGAACAAAACGCAATACCCTAACCTTACGTTAACCGTGACGCCACCTCGGTCGCCGTGTAATCCCTATGGCGTTACTTTTCGTCGTTAAGTATTCCATAGTGGCGTATAGGTCCGATACGCTGCGTACGCCACTATGACATACGATGTTTTTCATTTTTGCCGATATTTCATAATTATAAAATGTGTATAAAAGTGTATGTATGGTCGATACGCCACTATGGAATACAAAAATGTCACTTTGTAACTATATACATTTAATTAATTAATTACTAATTAATTAGCTAGTTATGACTGATGAGACTTAGAAAAAATGAAAGAGAACATCATTAAAAAACATATGTGCAAATTTTCAAAAAAATGACCAAAAAATCACTATACGCCACTATGGAATACAGCCGACTTAATTATGACTTTAAATCCCTCATAGAACACCACAGTTAAATGACTGAGATATTCTTTCATTTTACTTCTTTAGTTTGGCTTAAAATGACTTGAAAACTTTCCTGACAATTATTACTAATAATATTTTATAATATTTGGCAAAGAATAACCAAATTGAAATTTGACCAAAATTGTATATTAAGGCTTTAAAGAATTATGCTAATTTCTCGGATAGGATGTGTATGAATTCATTATCTCATTTATGAAGAATATGTGCATAAGTTAAAGAATTGAACATTATATAGTTCTCTGGGTTGATAGGATCAACAAATTTTAATCTTTACCCAGAGCAGATTTTTTTTCAACGTTTATGTGTGCTGGCTGCTCTGGGTAAAGATTAAATTTGTTCAAGTTAAAGAATTGTGCTAATTTTTCAGATAGGATGTGCAAAATTTCATCTCATCTATAAAGAATATGCGCAGATGTTAAAGAATTATGCTAAATTTTCAGATAGACTGGGTAAGAGCTCATCATCCCATCTATGAAGAATAATTACGTGCATAAGTTAAAGAATTATGCTAATTTCGCAGATAGGATATGTTAGAATTCATCATCCTATCTATAAAAGAACATGTGCATTACTTAACAGAATGGCTTATTTCTCAGGATGTGTAGGATTTTATCATCTCATCTATAAAGAAAATGCGCATACTTTAAAGAACTGTGGAGTATGTTGTTAATCACTTTTAATACATTTTAAGCTGATTTTTAAATCTTTTTTTAAGGTGAACATCCAATTATTGAATGAGTGCAATTATCATTTATGGTGATTATTTTATAGAATTGTGTAAATAGTTAAATTGATTTAATTCCAAAAACGTTGTATTACTTAACTGTATATTTGTGTATAACATATACATATTATTGTACTACTTTGCTACATATCTGTGTATAACATATGATACACATTATTGTACAACTGCATTTAACATACACATATTGTACTACTTGATTTATGATGTCAACGAATTATATACAGAAAACAAGAAATAGTTTTAAAAGTGTTTTTTATTTCTCAGGCTATATCTATAAGTTATCTGGAAAAGCCCAAAATGGAATATTCTATTACCTCCAGGACCCATCATTCGAAATCACGTACTGTGATTTGTTGAAGTGCGTCATGTGAAAGCCCTTAAATTACAATAAAGTAGCCTGGGCAACGAAGTTCTTCTTGCACAACAACGCACAACAAAGTGCGACGCAATATAACCGCCATAACAAATTCCACGCAAAGCATTACGCTTGGTTACATGTACAATATTGCCGCAATACTCAATGTAACTTGTGGTTTGGATACACATACATGCTCCATATTGAGGTAAACAACTTAAAATATTGGGGCAAAAAAGAGGTTTTTTTTAATTGCACTATTTTGTGGTAATAGAATAGAAATAAAGGATCCAGGTCCAAGGCCCTTTATCCTTTTTTTTTTTAATTGCATATTTTTGTGATAATAAAATTAAAATAAAGGGTCCAGGTCCAGGGCCCTTTATCCTTTACATCCAAATAATGTGTCATTGGAAGTCAACACATTTTAAATAATGGGTTTGGCTGCACCTCGCCCATTATTTACGTTTTTACAGCCTCTGATACATTATGGGTGTAATTAATGATAACGCAGTACTCTTTATTAATTTTCTTAAATATTGGGACAGTCTTTAATAGAGTGTTTCAAAGGTATGCTCATTATATGTACAGGGTGTGTCCAACTGATCTGCACTCAACTACTATTTTTCTGGAATACCCTGAATAAAAATTACACCACAGCTATGACAGAGTGTGGTTTTCTCCTTCACATACATATTGAATTTTAGAAATATTGGGTATTTCAAACAATTTTCATGTCAACACATGGAGTGTTAATTGTTGTGCAGTCCTTGGTGTCTCTCATAGCACTTTTGACATACTCATTATGGTCCAAAACGCCGAAACTGGTACAAGAACAACTGGTACAAAAACAGCAGCAACTTTCAACCAATTTATGCAAGACTCAACACATCTTGATCATCTGCAAATGATCAAAAACAGGATGGGTGTGTCTGGCCAGCCTTGATCATCTACAAATGATCGAAAACAGGATTTCGTGCGTCTGGCCAGCCTTCATCATCTTCATATGATCAAAAACAGGATTTGCTGTGTCTGGCCAGCCTTGATCATCTGCATATGTTCAAAAACAAATTTTGGTGTGTCTGGCCAGCCTTGATCATCTGCATATCACCAAACACAGGAATTGGTGTGTCTGGCCAGCCTTGATCATCTGCATATGATCAAAAACAGGAATTGGTGTGTCTGGCCAGCCTTGATCATCTGCATATCACCAAACACAGGAATTGGTGTGTCTGGCCAGCCTTGATCATCTGCAAATGATCAAAACAGGAATTGGTGTGTCTGGCCAGCCTTGATCATCTGCATATGATCAAAACCAGGATTTGGTGTGTCTGGCCAGCCTTGATCATCTGCATATGATCAAAACCAGGATTTGGTGTGTCTGGCCAGCCTTGATCATCTGCATATGATCAAAAACAGGAATTGGTGTGTCTGGCCAGCCTCGATCATCTGCATATCACCAAACACAGGAATTGGTGTGTCTGGCCAGCCTTGATCATCTGCAAATGATCAAAAACAGGTTTTGGTGTGTCTGGCCAGCCTTGATCATCTGCATATGATCAAAAACAGGAATTGGTGTGTCTGGCCAGCCTTGATCATCTGCATATGATCAAAACCAGGATTTGGTGTGTCTAGCCAGCCTTGATCATCTGCATATGATCAAAAACAGGAATTGGTGTGTCTGGCCAGCCTTGATCATCTGCATATGATCAAAAACAGGATTTGGTGTGTCTAGCCAGCCTTGATCATCTGCATATGATCAAAACCAGGATTTGGTGTGTCTGGCCAGCCTTGATCATCTGCTTATGATCAAAACCAGGTTTTGGTGTGTCTAGCCAGCCTTGATCATCTGCATATGATCAAAAACAGGATTTGGTGTGTCTGGCCAGCCTTGATCATCTGCAAATGATCAAAAACAGGATTTGGTGTGTCTGGCCAGCCTTGATCATCTGCTTATCACTAATCACAGGATTTGGTGTGTCTGGCCAGCCTTGATCATCTGCATATCACCAAACACAGGATTTGGTATGTCTGGCCAGCCTTGATCATCTGCATATGATCAAAACCAGGATTTGGTGTGTCTGGCCAGCCTTGATCATCTGCATGTGATCAAAAATAGGATTTGGTGTGTCTGGCCAGCCTTGATCATCTGCAAATGATCAAAAACAGGTTTTGGTGCGTCTGGCCAGCCTTCATCATCTGCATATCACCAAACACAGGAATTGGTGTGTCTGGCCAGCCTTGATTATCTGCAAATGATCAAAAACAGGATTTGGTGTGTCTGGTCAGCCTTGATCATCTGCAAATGATCAAAAACAGGTTTTGGTGCGTCTGGCCAGCCTTGATCATCTGCAAATGATCAAAAACAGGATTTGGTGTGTCTGGCCAGCCTTGATCATCTGCAAATGATCAAAAACAGGATTTGGTGTGTCTGGCCAGCCTTGATCATCTGCAAATGATCAAAAACAGGTTTTGGTGCGTCTGGCCAGCCTTCATCATCTGCATATGATCAAAACCAGGTTTTGGTGTGTCTGGCCAGCCTTGATCATCTGCATATCACCAAACACAGGAATTGGTGTGTCTGGCCAGCCTTGATTATCTGCATATCACCAAACACAGGAATTGGTGTGTCTGGCCAGCCTTGATCATCTGCATATCAACAAACACAGGATTTGGTGTGTCTGGCCAGCCTTGATTATCTGCATATCACCAAAACCAGGTTTTGGTGTGTCTAGCCAGCCTTGATCATCTGCATATGTTCAAAAACAGGATTTGGTGTGTCTGGCCAGCCTTGATCATCTGCAAATGATCAAAAACAGGATTTGGTGTGTCTGGCCAGCCTTGATCATCTGCATATCACCAAACACAGGATTTGGTATGTCTGGCCAGCCTTGATCATCTGTTTATGATCAAAAACAGGATTTGGTGTGTCTGGCCAGCCATATCACAAAAAAGAGGAATTGGTGTGTCTGGCCAGCCTTGATCATCTGCATATCACCAAACACAGGAATTGGTGTGTCTGGCCAGCCTTGATCATCTGCATATCACCAAACACAGGAATTGGTGTGTCTGGCCATCCTTGATCATCTGCATATGATCAAAAACGGATTTGGTGTGTCTGGCCAGCCTTGATCATCTGCATATGATCAAAAACAGAAATAGATGTGTCTGACCAGCCTTGATCATCTGCATATCACCAAACACAGGATTTGGTGTGTCTGGCCAGCCTTGATCATCTGCATATCACCAAACACAGGATTGGGTGTGTCTGGCCAGCCTTGATCATCTGCATATGATCAAAAACAGGATTTGGTGTCCCTGGCCAGCCTTGATCATCAGTCCGGTCCGACTGCCTGATCAGGAAGTACTGCCGAATCAGGCAGCATGTTGCCGAGTTAGGCAACACAGGCTTTGGTAACCCTTCCGAATTCGGCAGACTAAGGACTAAATTGTTCATGGTGATTTTATAAAAGATCGGGGGAAATTTTACTTTGACACACATGAGCTACATGTAAGTTGACAATTTCTAACGGTTTTTTAAAAATTTGATTTAAATATGCAAATTAACTTTATTTTAACTAAAATTGATGATAAATTACTACTAATTGTACATTCATTGATAATTTTATATATTTTACCTACTTCTTTACTCTAAACCAAGAAATAACAGTGTATTAAAAGATGCTCTATTTGGAATAGAGCATTGCATTGTGGGAAACCATACTGCCTGACTCGGCAACATACTGCCTGATTCGGCAGTACTTCCTGATCAGGCAGTCGGACCGGACTGATCATATGCATATGATCAAAAACGGGATTTGGTGTGTCTAGCCAGCCTTCATCATTCATCTGCATATGATGAAAAACAGAACTTGGTGTGTCTGGCTATCCTTGATCTTCTGCATATATGATCAAAAAAGGATTGCTTCTGGCCAGCCTGCAAATCTGTAAATGATCAAGGTTGGCCAGACATATAAAATCCTGCTTTTGATCATATGCAGATGATCAAGGATGGCCTTCTAAAAAGTGAACACATTACCAAGGCCAAAGATCATATACATAAATGTTTACCAGCAGCTCAGCGAAGACCCCACTGTTGAAATTACTAGTAAACATGATCGAAGATTTTGTGCGAAAATCAACACAGACCCATATTGTGAGTGCTTACTTTCCGATGATCTCAAACCAAGGCTTTTCTAGTTCTACACACTTCCCAAAATTCATCAACCAGATAAATACCTGCAACTTCTGGCACAAGGTTTCCATCCTATATACAGAAATTTCCTCCATAAACTTGACAACATACGACAGTTATCACCCAAGGATGGTGATGGTATCATATTGGTATGGCAGTGTGCGTTGATGCTCTTGATTAACGTGATTAACGAAATCAGGATGCTTGATCTCACTGCAAATACCAACAATGTTTGTTAGTTACTTACAAAGTAATATCAAGCAATTCAGGAATGAGTGCATAATTTAGACCATCCTATGCCAATATGTTCCAGGGCATGCTCGAAAGGGATCTCCTATCCACAGCTGGGGGCTTCCTTCCAACCACAATTATTCCTATTCGTGAGGTCAAATGTCATGCTTTTTGGCAACAATATTTCCACTGATCTGTACACCAGACACACTGTGCACAAATACACTGATCTCCTATCCTACCAACCAGCTAGTCATCCCAAACATAATAAGCAAGAACATATAATGCAGAATTTGATCAGACAAAATCCAACTATGATTTCAAACGTACCTCGCATCTACATCATTTCATTCAGATGCGAAGCAGATGACTACAAAGTTTCTCCATGTACTGAAGCCAAAGTGGTAATGGCATCTGGCAGTAAAAAGTTGTTAAGTCCCCCAAAAGTTTTTGCCCATAAGACAAATACTCCCGGACAAGTATATGTGTGTAGGATGGATGTTCTTTGCCGTCCAGGTCTTCTTTTACCATGCAATTGGGTGTAAAGAGCATATCTTCGGCATAGTTCATCTTCCTGTATCCTCAGGATATGTACCAGGAATCGTAGTTGTTGTGAATTGACAGAGTTGATAAGAGGCTCAGTGTTGGTGATTGTCTTTCATTACGGACATGTCAGTAGATATCACCCAGGATTCACAGCCATAGAGCAATACTGTAACACAAGTGGTGTAAATAAGCTTGCCTTTTGTTGCAATGGAGCTTTTTGGACTTCTCCACAGATGCTCCAATTTCCAAAATGCATACCATGCAAGCGCCATCCGTTGGGAGAGTTCACTGGCGCTAGAGCCCATCATGGAACGAAGATATTTAAAATCGGTGACATGCTTGATGGGTTCTACATATACTTGGAATGGTGGCTGTGGATTGCAGTTGATGGTCATGTACTCGATTTAGGAATACTGATGATGAGACCCAGGCTTTCTGCTGCAGCCGCTGTTCTGGTCAGCTGTGCCTGTGCCCGTGGAATGGAGGATTCAAGCAAGGCAATATCGTCAGCAAAATCTAAGTCGTTCCAAACCTTTGCAGGATATCGCCTGGAACGATGTGGATGTGTTTTAACACCACTGTCAGATCGCTCGGTAGCCATCTTCATCAAATAGTCGATGAGAACAATGAATATGAATGGAGTTAAAACATCCCCCTGCAATACTCCAGTAGTCACTAGGAAGAGATCCGAGATATTGCCATCTACCATTACGGCGCTTTGTGAATTGGTATACAATACACGCATTGCCTTTACGATGCTCTCTGGGATACCATAGTGCCGAAAAACAGAAAACATCTTCATATTGATTGAATCAAAGGCTTTCTTGATTAATATTCCCGCAGAGTTCTGGAAGCTATACACATAAGAACTCAGACTAACCGAGACTCGAAATAGACCCTATCTTCCCAGAGATGTCATGGATTGTTTTCCATCTGGTCTTGCCATTTTCATTTGCTACTTGCAAGTCTTCCACCTGGTTGTGTATAGAGGCAAATTCGTCGGCTCTGTAAGACTCATTTAGCTGGGTGTTGAGCCTTCTCATCTCTTCCACTTATTTGGCGTGACGGGTTCTAAGAAGTAGGTATGTCTTCTTGGCCGCATCTGTTTCTGATCTCAGGAGGGTCTTGTCTGTCACCTAGCTTGGCATTCCACAGGGACTACATTTTCCAACTACCTCTACAGGTTTCTCGAACATCTCATACCTCTCGGAAATTGGTGTCGAGTTGTTGTCACATTGGAGGACTTGGAATCTGTTTGAGAATTCAATCTGGAAATGGTTCTTAGTAGGAACATGTTGCAGCTTCTTCCAGTTGTACTTAGGCCTCTTACTGTAAGGTTTACCTTTGAGCGGTTCGAAGACTGGTGTGCAGTCGTATGCTGAGTATTCGGTGGTCTTTCTCCAGCTCTACACGGTTATAAGCTCTGCAGTTGTGCAGGGAATTTACCCAATTACTGTTGACAAGGATGTGGTCCACTTAGTGTTTTGAACATGCTGGATTATGAAGGACGGAGCTTGAATTCCTGGCATAAATTCACTAGTCTCTCTCCATTGTCGTTTGTTGTGTCATAAAAACAATGAGGACCAATCACAGCTGGATGAGATATATGGCTATCATGGCCACTTCTAGCATTGGAGTCACCAATGACGAATTGGATGTTGTGCCTCTTCACCTTTTCAAGATTGTCTTATAGTGGATTATAGAACCCGTCCTTTTCTCCTGAGGTTGCCGATTCAGTTGGTCATAAATGATTGTAACCGTAAGCTGGGGGTTCCCGTTAAATGAAGCTGTTAGTATTTTTTGATTGATGGTCTTCATGCTCTGAAGACACCTATGGACGTGCCTTGACATCAGAACTCCAACACCTCCCTGCCTCTGGTCTGTGGCAGAACTGTAAATAAGTACCCAAATATTACTTCACTTTTTCTGCAGAATCATTCCAAATATTTCGTTTTCCACGTAAACGTTATTTATCAATTTTACTTCTCGAGAAAATAAAAATCACGTACAAACATACAATTGGATAAAGCTAACATTTATTTATTTTTGTAATAACAAAACAGATTTCTACAGCGGCGCGGAGTGTGACTTTGAAAAGAAGACATGACACGACCCCCATCCATGTTACAGTACGTCATGTTAGTTTAAAGTTTCTTGTAAATCGCACTTTCATCACCTCATACTATCATGTATATCGTTACCGTCACATTTAGATTGGTAAAAGAATCCACAGAGCTTCAATATAAACTTATAGCAATTTGAATAAAAAAAGACAGATTTTCAAAGGTGACAAAATTTGCATTGACTTTCCCTCGAAGCACGCAGATATTGATCACAGCCCGGGATCACAGCGGAGTGAGCGTTCATCCGTTAGGCTTTATTGAACCCGGAACAAAAGGTACCCAAAATCGCCTTGAAGAAGGAAATATCTAAATTTGTCACTTTTGAAACTCGACCAATAATGTCATTCAAATGAGTGGGCCTATAGCTTAGTGGAATAAAATCGTATTGTGCCGAATAAGGTATCAAAGTACGCAGAACAATTATTTTTCAATTTAGATTTAGTGTCTTTAAGATATGGCTTTTACTTTAAGTGTTCGGATACTTTTTGGTGCAATATATATGCCTGTATTTCTATAGGCGACAGCTGAAAAAAGAACAAGAATTAGGTTGTATGCAAATTGCCTTTCTTGTTTTGGGTGAAAAGTTGGCCAACGTGCAATTGGTGAAATAATGGTGCTCTATTTTATTAAACAACAATTAAAGTTCAAAACAAAAGCCGTTATAGCTAGTGCAAGAATGTCGTATTTGCAATCATAGTCTTTATAAATGTAGATTAAATGCTAGATAAAGGTCAAGGAGTATGAATATAAAGACAAAAATTATTTCCTCATCATATTCCTCATCATTTCCACAATTCAAAATGTGATTTATTATCGTTTAATAATGCAAAAAGCAAGTAGAGCGTATCTGCTACATACGATGTTATTGCACTAACAACTTTATTTCCGATGCTATACAAGAACGTTGTATGTGGTATATTCGACGTTCTTACCAGGAATTTCTCATTGCAGGTATAAGCTGTATCAAAATGATCGTTACCCACTTACCCCCTAGCCTGAATCCTTCCAGGCCCAGAATTGCGGCGTCTTTTATTACCCACAATCCTTTACGTTGCCTTATTTAGGGCCTGAATTCGTGACACAACCCGATGACCGTGCGTAGATGTTGACGGACTGGAGGATTTAGTCTACTTACCCCCATATAGCTCCATTAGTTTCCATTGATAACGGATATGAGTCTGACACGTAAAAATCAACACATGAACCACATAATTTACAGATGAATTGTATAACAAGTCATATTCTGGACATTTCGCGAGTATCCAAAGTTAGATTTGGAAAATGCAGGCTGTTCAATAAACATCAAAATTGATGGATACCAATCATTTTGATACATCATGTACGACAGTTAGTGTATAAAGTTTGAGGCTCACAATATGCCCAATTACACCAATTTTACAATCCATTAATAGCCTAATTCAATTTCACCAAAAATGTTAGTTTTGACGTTCTTCCACTGAAACGTCGAAATATTTTCTCTGGAAAAGACGGGGGGGGGACAAATTTTGTTTAGCTTGATATGCTTTTGTTCGTCAATTATCACTACTGGCTTCCCATAATTTTTTCATGAGCGCGTGCTACTTTCAAGACCGTCGTTTCATCCCAGTGTTTTCCTACGATCATCATTCCAACGGGTAGCTTACCAACCCAGCCTGCGTTGATGGAAAGTGCTGGATGTCCAGTCACATCAGCCGCCATGGTATTTTGTAAATTACCGGTACAGTAATGTGTCCGCTCTATAAACGAGAATGAAAACATAATAACTACTATACTTTTAAACTATTATAATAGTTGAATCTGGATAATAACAAATACACTAATACAATGCGATGAGAAGGCAAACTTAGATGAAAACAAAACCAACCAGATCATATCATAATACCAAATCAAAATGTCAAATGAAATACTAGGACCTCCATGTCTGCTACTCAAAATGTTCTTTAAACATGTTAACCTGTAAGACATAACCTGTATCGCTTGTGTGGGTGTGTTGGTGTGTAAAACTTCAGAACTTACCTTGGAATGTCATCTCGCCTTCTTTCGGCAATTTTTGTGCTACGAAAGGTATGGTTGGCATAATAAGTACATCATAATCTTTCAAAACATCATCATAAGCTTGGCGTAACAGGCGTCCTAAATTCTGACAACGTCCGTAATATTGTCCATGGAATGTCTCATTTAGGTATGCACCAGTAAGCATGAGATACTAAAAAAGGGAAAGAACCGTGTGAAAAGATTTAGACCAATAAGAAAGAGTGCAGCGAACCAACTTATGTGCTGATGTGCACGTAATAATTCATAAGCTGTCTACAATCATTGCGTCTTTCCTAAGCCAGGGTCCTCTCTACTGGGATGCTTTAAAAAATCATTTTAGAAAAGTACATCTCGCTGAATAGAATTGACGACATACTCAGCCCCGGGGGGTGGTGTACTTAACACAAATGATAATACGGGTATGCTCCCCAGAAAGATTCCCCCCTTTTGATTTCGCAGGTCCAAAAGAAGTAATTTGACCGAAATAGACCTCCGAAAGACCCTTAATTTCATGATACTAAAGCGCAAGCGTAACGCAACTGTTGATTAGTCATGTTAGTTTTGTTGTCACTGTGAAAAGGCTATCGTTTCGAGTAGCGAGTAAAAACGGCCTCGCATCGATTTGCGACCCTGTTATATCGTCCCATTTATTAAACACGACCAGGACCAATGGAATTGTATCAAGTGTCTAAGGTGTTTCACATATGAAATGGAAAAACAGATAAAAGAGTCCCAGACGGGTAAGAGTCTTACTAGTATATGGAATAACTATATAGGTTCAGAAGCTCCGGAAGATGTTAAATATGGGGGGGGGGGGGAGCAATGGTGTCTGGCCCAAATTATTGTGGGGAGGGGGTAATGGTACTTTTCCATAAGGTTCCACGGAATTAGGGCCTACCTTGAAATTATTTGGCTGTCGTTTGGTATCATGCTTCATAGCTGCGCCTACTGTCTTCATACTGTTGGTTGGATAATATCCTCTGTAACCGAGTCCCTGAACTTAAAGTAAAATGCAATTAGCTATATGTATTGTATTAAAACGTTGACCGATAAATAAAACGTTGTGTACATGGAACTCGAATATTGAGCGGGATATTGAGAAAAAATACATCCTGTTGCACTTTATGTATTGTTACCCAATTAAAAATATTTTTTATCTACCGTCAGTATTTGACACCAATAACACATTTGAGTAAACCTCAAGAAGCATACCGAGATACTTACCTGATCCTCTGATCATACAGTGGTAACCGCCTTCAAACACCAAACCCATTTCAATATCCTCAGCTACAAAGAACAAGGAAATCAATTGTGTCAAGTCATATTATATTAGGCTGGCGGGTAAGCATCATTAATTGATCTCGTACACTGGTATGTAATGTGTTGTTTGTACTGTTTACCCTGACTGCTCATATTCAAAAGTACCAGGCTTGAGTCATGATTATTAGGGAAAGTCTGTGTAGCTCAGTGGTAGAGCGCTCGCCCGACAAGCAAGAGGTCTGGGGTTCAGCTGCTTACGCATGTCATGTTTCCAATTGTAATTGGAAACATGACATGCGTAATTCTTCTTTCCCCTGTATGATCATTGATATATTAAGAATAACGATTAAGCATCATTAATTTGATCTTGTGTTTCCATGTTCCAGTGTATGATGCGTATAAGCCTCTTCCCTTGTTTGTGTAAAGTCACTTAAAAATATTTCGAAAGCAGTCGAAGTCTGTTTTTCCAGGACGTTGTTAAATGCACCTCCCTAACAGCCAGGACGTTGTAAACATGGTAAATGCAACTCCTACCAGCCTTTAAATCTGCTGTTTGTCTCCACCTCGTGTAGTCAGGTTTCCTTCTTTTTATCCATTTCGTTTGGTCTCATTTTATTTCTCCATTCAACCTGTCCTTGTCCTTATTTTGCCATGGCACCTTTTGCTTGTGTGTGTTTTGTTGTTGATGTAATGGGCATCCCTTTAATTGAGTGTTTTCACTATTGGGTTTGTCCTGGCCTATTGTTATAAATATATAAATAGTCTAAATCGTTTTTAATAACAATTTCTTCGTGGACGTCCACACATGACATGAATGTACATTACCTAAAAAAACTGGCTTAACCGGTTGTTGTAGTTGTGTTGTTTGTTGTAGTTGTTGTGGTTGTTCTTTTTTGTTTTGTTGTTTTGTTTTTCCCCCAAATAATACACACACATGTTTATGACTTCTGAAAGGTTTGGTAGGCTTGTTGTTGTTGTTGTTGTTGATATTTTACTCTATTTGATCAAGAAACTAAATAATACACACATGAATCCATTGATTATAATATATGGTTTCCTCTTTGGTGTAGTTAACTCACAATGTTTGTGCATTGGAATCGAAACATCTACTAACTCAGCTCCAACACTCGTCAATTTATGTGCTGCTTCTCTTACAATCCTATCCACAGCCTCCTCGGATACGTCAAAACCAAATCCTTCCTGGAGAATCCCAATTTTCATACCATTCAAGTTATCCACTTCAATCTGGTGGGAAAAATAGACAAGTAGACCTTCATCCTTTCAAAACAAGTTACAATTTTTGCAATGGTAGAATGACTTCGCAAATTGTATTCGTAAAAGTCTACCATGAGCCATTAATTTCATAATGCATTGTGTGAACGCGTTGCAAAATATCCACAACGCATTGGGAAAATCCATTTGATTTATTAGCCGATAGAACACCACATCTTCAACATTTTGCATACTTGCTCTGTTGTGTGTGAAAAATCTCACTAACACTCTCAGCTTAATGTCATCAAGAATGCTTATGGGAAAGTTCTCACAAAGAATGTGGATATGAAAGCCAGATGGAGAGAATACTGTGATTCTGTGAAGGTCTGTATGCATCTGAAGAAGATCCGGCAGATAAAGAAGAGGGGCCACTGGATGAGGAAGAGCTAGATATACTACACCTGACCCTGCCCATCAAGAGGTTGAGAAAGCTACAATGATCCAGACATCGATGACAAACTTGAGGAAATAGTGAAGTAAATAAATAAAACTGAATACCGCCCATAAAGGAATTCCATACCACCTCTTCCATCTAATCAAAGATCTTTGTGATGAACAGCAAGCCTGTGTGTTTTTGTTTTGTTTGTTTTATTTCTTCTTTAACCTGGGATACTCAATCAGTTGAAAACACAATTAATCATCTGTTCTTCCTTGAGGCCCAGGCCTGTGTTCGTACAGACAAAGGCGACAGTGACTGGTTCTACCTTGGTAAGGGTATAAGGCAAGGCTGTATTCTGTCTTATCCCTCGTCAACCTTTATACCGACTTCACTGGATAACTGGGATGATGGTCTATTATAGCTGGAGCTCAGTAATTTACAGTACGCAGACGACACCACCAGCTGACCACTCTTCTTGCCACATAGATGCCAAATATGCAAGAATTATTGGGAAGAGTTGGAAAGGAAAGTGAAGCCATAGGTCTGTGTCACAATGTTGCCAAAACCAAGCTAATGGTGATTGGAGATGGAAAAAGTGAAGATCCCCTCCTTATGGATGGCAAAGAAGTGGAAAAAGTCTCTAAAATCAACTTCCTTAGTGCCATGATATCTGCTAAAGGTGGATGTAAATTGGAAATCACCAGATGCCTGATAACGGCAAAATCAGCTGCAACCAACCTCAAAACAACATGGCTATTCAGAATTGTATATATCCAGGGCAACTAAGGCTGATGAAGGCTCTTATCTTTCTAATTGTCATATTATGCCGCGCCGGTGAGTCCGGGACCAGAATGGATTGCAACAAGATCCCATTACGAAGTATATGCTCTTGCTACTGATCGTCATCTATGGAGATCACGTACGAGATGACACTTGTTACAGCATCGAACAAACCAACTAGGATGTTGTCATCCAGGTTGTCAAAGGCGAACGGTTTGTCAAAATAATGGTCGCCAAGGTTCTGAAGGTTACATCACGAGTAACTAGATATCCTCAATCGGAATGAAATTTTCTATGATTATCATACATACATAAAGATGTTTATAAAGCGCCTTTAAAATTTATCAAAGCGCTGAACATTGTTTAGTGAACAAAGAGAGAAAGAATAGAAAAAGGAAACACAGAAGGAACAAGAAAGAAGCTAACTGTAAAGTTGAGTTTTTAGTTTCTTTCTGAAAACTGGAATTGATGGAGACTCCCTAATGGCTTTAGGGAGTTTATTCCATTCCATCGGGCCAGAGATAGAGAAGGTATTTAAACCAGCTGCTCTACGTGCCCTGAGCAGAGTCTTATCGGAAGAAGATCTCAATCCTTCTCTTCCGGGAGCATAGGCTGAGAGAAGTTCACAAAGATAATTAGGGGCACGGCCCTGAGAGTTTAAAAAGAATTTGGTCCTGGATTGGAAGCCAATGCAATTGAGTGAGAAGGTTGGAGGTACCAGTTGAGCGAGGGACAGAGAATATTAAACGCACAACACGATTATGCAGCTTCTGCAGTCTATTTCTTTCACCTTGAGTGATACCATAGATGATTGCATTGCCATAATCAAGTCGGGACAGTATGAGAGAACGAACAGCGTGGTGACAGGTATCCTGGTCAATGAAGTTACGGATGCGGTAAAGATTACGAAGATGGAAATTGATAGACTTTACGAGGGTGTTAATGTGGTCACGCATATACATTGTAGGATCAAATATGATTCCCAGATTCCGGATAGAATTGGAGGGCTCGATGATGACTGAGCTGCTCAAACATCGGAAACGGAGTTTATATCATGTAAATTTCCCTGGCTATAGACATACCTCTTTAGTGTATTCAGGGACTACAATATTAGGAGGCTGACGGTGGTCCAATCCATTGTCATATCCAGCAATCACCTATAAAGGAATACAAGGCAGAATTTATATTAAATAATTATTAAATCTTCATCATGGGACTACTTGTAAGAAATTAAATGGATCATACACTGGCACCAGACATAAAAGCTTCAGTGGTTTACCTCAAGCATGAGAGCACAATCATGTACCGTCCTTGCGATGGGTCCTAAATGGTCAACTGATGGCTCAATAGACAATGCTCCTGTGTAAGGCACAAGACCCCATGTTGGCTTCAGACCAACAGACCCATTCCAGCAGGATGGCAGTCGGATCGAACCACCTTGATCACCACCAATCGCCATATCCACGTCACCCGCCATGACCTAAACAGAAAGAAAAATGACAAGATATGACTTTGGTTGAAATTCCGCGGTCATACCTCGTCGTAGGACGGTCCATACTTATGTGTCTTTAAAATCATGTACTATCAACAAATCGAATGTATGACTTTGTTATTGTTTTACATAGCCATAGAGAATGGATATTTACTGAAAAAAGAACTAAAATTCATTTCAAGATTGAGGGGCGAAGCAATAATTACTCGGGGAGGCTAGAATGGGATAGGGATAAGGAATATTCATCAAGCTGGAAGAGGGACTATTACATTGTATATATATTAGCAACAGTTATCTAGACCAATTTACGATTTGGAATATGAGACCAAAATTTGACAGGGGGAGGGACAGTCATTTTTGATTCACCGAGGGGGGGGGAGCAAGCAGTTTGCTCCAATGCACACAGATGTTACACAGCGGGCTTACGTGCTGTGACTCTTTTACAATATTTGAACATTGTTTGTAAAATGTTTGTTAGCTTGACGCCTTTCATGGTTTGTTTCTTTGCCATACCAGAACTGCACTTCCGTTACTGGATCCTCCCGCCGACCGCGTTTGATCGTGAAAGTTTAAAACTGGGCCATATGCTGCAGTGAAACTGCATCCCGAGGTACACATGTTTTCACATGTTGCTTTACCAAGAATAGTACCCCCTGAAATTAAAAAAAAACCATATCAACATGTAACTCTATTCAATGAAGTTAAATCAGTTAAGGTAAACACATATAAACTTTAATCCTTAAAGACCCATTCAGTGACCCCAGCGAAAGTGTAACAAAAAATGAAATTGTTTATCAATTGCTTAAATGTGAAGGATAAGTCATTCAAATTGTCATTTGGTATTTTTGAAAGGAAAGATTTGGTAAAAAACGAAGAAAACAGCAGTATTGACGAAGTTGAAGCCCCATTCAAACACATGTAGCTTAATTTATATACTGTCAGTATATAAATTATAGATTCATGTAAATTCCTTATTTTTGTCTCACGGCTTTCGGCTGTACCACTAGCAGGCTATGTTAACATATTTTATGACAATGACAAAGGTACCAAAATCTGAATTTTGATGATTTTTACGATCGTCCGGATGAGCAAATCAATGAACGGGCCTTGGATAGAACTTTGAAGCGAAGCAATCACACAATCAAAAAAAGAAAAAAAAGAAAGAGGAATAGAAAACCCCCAATAATTTTCAGGTTAATTGGTCGAAACACAAGGCGTCATTCAAAACGTTCTACTTCAACTCTTTACTGTTCTGTAATGGCAGCCCTTTGATTTTAACACGATTTTACCCGTGGTTGTTAACATGTGACATAAAAAGTTTTTTAAAACTTCTCACGTATTAAAATACGTAAGCAGAGATTCAGTGCATCCATACCAGAACTAAAAACCATTAACATGACCTAGTAGCTGTGTTTGTCTTAGCTGTTTGTATCAACTAACCAGCATCTAGAAGTCTCGTAATCACAGTTGCATCCACATCTGGTATAGTGCCTTCCAAAGCACGACATCCATTCATCATTGGTACTCCGGCTACCATCACGTTGTCCTTTATTGCAATCTTCTTGCCTGACAATTTACCAGTGTCAGCTCCTTTAATCGTGGATTTCCAGTACCTTGAAAGGGCAAGTACAATATTTTAAACACGTCATACGTCAGTTTTACTTTAAGGGTAGACTAGGTATTGTTTAACACTTTGCAAAAGTTCATTCTACAAATAATATAAAAAGCGCAGTGCACAACGCCTAGACGTTGATCCACAAGCCTCAGCACACTTTACAGGTTGTCGCTGACCACTATGGCCCCACATCATTCCATAAACCATTAAACAACAATTCAGGGACTTTGCTGCTTCAAGAGCGCACACCCTAGACAGTCCACAAATAACCATCGCAACCAGGATCAGCTCCCCGAGTTTCGTACGGGTTACAACGAGACAAATTAGCAGTGAGTTCCTTGTCCAAGGGAATTTCAAGCTAACTCAATTTTTCCACGAGTGCATACTAGGCACCACCAGGGTTCGAACTCGCAACCTCTCGCACCATAGTCGAACGCCTTATCGATTGAGCTAACTTGAATAGCTATTAATTGTTGTTAATGAGTTATGTACGTTTTACAAAAGTGTTGTGGTTTCAGCCCTCTTTAGAACACAACTCAAGAACCACAGGACCAACAAAAGTATATCTCTGATATTTGAATTCTTCTACACACTCGCTATGAATTGATCAATGCAATTTTTGCCAAAACTTACTACCATTCGCAAGATGCTGTGAACTACCAAATCGCAATAGTCTAAGTGAGAATTCATCCTGCGGCAGCGTACGTAATACACCATCTTTGCAGGCAAGTTTGTACGTATACGCATACACGTCAATTCAGAGGATACGAACTTTAAGGCCTTATTTTACTTACCAAGCATTATAAGGATTTTCTTCAGCAGTAGGTCTGTAACCCGGAGTCCGTGGATACTTCACAGGTAAAGTTGGTTCCACAAGATGGTCAAGGCGGTTGAAACCCTTAAGGGCATCAGTTATAAGAGAATGGCATTGTTTTAGTTCATCATCGCTTAGTAAATAGTTCAGACGTGTTGCTAATGCTGATAACTCAGATGTAGTAGGTCCTGGAACTGTCGGGTCTTGAAACAGCTCTATTATATATGAAGACAATGTTTAAATATTTTGGTAAAGAGTGTAAAAAAGGGGATAACAAACTGAGAATATCTGGTAACAAACGTACAGTTACACGAACAATAATCATATTGTTTAGAATGGCCAGTATTAATAAACGAGCAGAAAGGTCGACATTTTTACCCTGTCGGAATAGACAACCTCTCTGAACAAATATAAAAAGATGTGTCCAGTATGCCAGAAATAATGGTTGGACACGTACACAGAGAAAATTTTACATAACTACAGGGTGTCCCAAAAATCTACCATTTTGAAATGTCGTATCTTTCACTAGGGTTCTCCGATGTGAAATCGAAATACATATTTAGAAAGAGTAAATTCATTATTTAGATACCAAACATGATACACTATTCTTCCTTATTAAGACATACAAGACCAATCAATAATACACCTCAAATGCAACATATCAATACTGGTAAGAAACAATGTGTGTTTCTGGTTGAGAATTTTAAACTTCGCTCTTCGCCTTCCTTCTTTACTAGTGACATTTTGGCGATTATTTTGTTATGATATGGTTGATGATGTGCAACTGTGTTTTCCATTGGCACTTATGGATGCGAGTCTTGGGCTATGACCAAGAATGATAGGAAAAGAGTAGATGCTTTTGAGATGTGGTGTTACAGGAGGCTTCTACGAGTGACATGGAAAGACAGGAGAACAAATTCCTGGATCCTTGACAAGATTGGTACAAGTCTAACCATCAGAAGCGGCATAATGGAAAGAAAGCTGAAGTACTTTGGCCATATTGTCAGGAAACATGGAGGTGTAGAAAAACAGATTTTGCAAGGGGCCATGGAAGGCAAACGAGGAAGAGGACGTCCACCAACATCTTGGACTAATGACGTGAAGCTGGTTTCTAACCAGGGAATGCAAGGTGCAACACACTTGGCATCAGATCGAGTGAGATGGCGTACTCTTGTGAAGACCACAGCAGCGCTACACAGCGCCACCTGACACAGAGAGAGAGAGGTTGATGATGATAGATTGAAATCATTTCTTCTTTATAGATTATATATAATCTAACAATGGGTATATATGCAAATAGCACTTTCGTTCACCCCTGGACCTGGTCATACTGATGATGATGAAGCACCAACTGAAGATCAAAATTGACATGCAGCCGGTATCCACTACGATAAAAATATTGGCCAGCCCATCCATTATGACACGATATTGGATAGGCAAAAGACAAAATCCTATTGTTTATTCTCATTCTTATTCAGTTTTAATGTAATTTTTGCGAGAAAAACTGCCTTTTTTCAGAAAAAAATAAAGTTACTTTTGTGAGGACATCCCCGTTGTTTTAAATGAACGAAACCATCACGAACAAGCCGCCGAATCGCGTTCTTAGTTCTCGCACGTGTATTACGCGAACGCATTATCGCGCGATCATTGAGGAGCAACAAGCGTGCCGCCGTTGCGTGGCGGCTCGCGCCCTGACTAATATCACTATCAACTATTGTGAGATATTATACACCAGAAAACCAATCAAATTACGTGAATTCTTTACAAGACGCACCCATTGAATAAGAATCTGAGATACAGTGCAAAATATGCGTGAAGGTCGTATTCATAGGTGTCTCAATTACGTACGACATGTTTCTCATTTGATAGCGTTTAAACCAATCAATAATCCTATTGCTGAAGAGGCTAATAATCTTCTACATGTAGAATCATTAAATAGCTCTAGTCTTTGTTTGCTTTGGCTAAATCCTGTTCAAGTGGTGGGTTACAATGCATTGTATTTTGTCTAGGTATGTATAACCAACAATAACAATGAGAGGACATTCCTGAACCTCGCTGACTTGGGGATGATTTGAAATGACCGCCAATTATGACTTTATTACCAGCAATGTGGAAAAAGAGACACATTGTATAACCGAAAAAAATATACAATTTTGTTGAAGGAGCAGAGTTCAACAAACCATAACCCCGCTTCTGGATATCGTTTGAAGTCAAATGATATACTATTTTAAAGCTTATGATATATATTTTTTAAACACGAAATAAAACAAAATTGACTGGGCCGGGCCGACTTTACGGCTGATTCGTAGTGTCCAGTCACATATGCATAGACTTTGGAACACTTTCAATGGAAAACAATAATTGCCACGGGCTGAGCACTTGAGCTTGCAGTTACAATAAACGACAAGTTATAGTCAATGTTGACCTCCGCATCTTTCCTCATCCACTGTGAATTATGGAGAGTTATGTCCAGATGGAAGAGTCTTGTTACAGAGCAGAGAATTGAAGAATGGAATATTCACAATTTCAGAAGATAGTTTTTACTGACTTGATTTTGCATAAAATCAATGCATAAGTACACAATTCTTGGTATTGTATATATTATCATCTTGATGGTATATAATATGCAAACTGTCTAATATTGTAATATTGGATAATCTGGATATATGGGATATATCCAGAGATGTGTTGTAAAATTATTGAATGGTGTTTGTGCATAATATGCCTAATGTTTACCGTAGTTTATTTATCATTTCTGTAGGTTTATGATGTTAAATTTGGAGTGAAAATAATTGCACAAGTTTCCTCATGTTTGCTATCTTTTGGGAGATACTGTACGTATAGAACTTGTACTTTGAACTTTATTGGTTTGTCCTTCTGGCCCTAACTGGGAAACAATAAAGGTTTTTTGGCAACTGCAGTTCTTGTAACATAAAAATGAAAAGTGAGGAAGTATTAGCGTATACATTTTATTTAAGGCCATAATGTACGATTTCCTTCAAATTTTAAATTTGTTATTTCTATTCTATACTCAATATGCTGAAATAATACTAGTAATAATTGTCAGGAAGGGTTTCTGTCCATTTTGAGTTGAAACAACAAGTAAAGTGAAAGAAACCCGACTGGTTATTTTGGCCGTTCATGAATTATGACTTTATGTCAAACTTTGCTCTGTTGACCTGACAAACACAACAAATTTGGCTGATTCCATTTAGGTGCAAGTTGGGATTTGTGTAAACATTTAGGGGCTGTGCAATAATTATGAGCCCTGGGGAGGGTAAAATTGGGGGGGCAAGAAATTTTGGCGAGCCGAAAGGGGGGGCAAGCAATTTTGGCAAGCCGAGAGGGGGCAAGCGATTTTGGCACACATTCATGGGGCGCCTTTTAAATAAAACGCGCTAATAAGGCTTAGGAAAACGGTATGGAAACGCTTCAATATGCACATTTTCCTGCTCGCTGCGCTCGCAACATGTATACAGACCATTTCAAGTTTGGAAATTGGGATCTCAAAATTTGGCATGTCCAAGGGGGGTAAAGAATTTTGGTGGACCGAGAGGGGGGGGGGCAAGCGATTTTTGGCGGGCCGAGGGGGGGGCAAGCGATTTTTGGCGAGCCATGGGGGGCTCATAATTATTGCACAGCCCCTTACAGACATGCCAAACAATCAGGTTTGAAATTTGTTTAATCATTTCATATTAACTACACTACAATATAGATAACTAAGGCAAAATAAAAAAAATAAACATGTTTCACGTCCCTCCCGCTTCCTTTTTGAGGTTTCCTCAAATATATTTTTATTTTTTGAAATTCAGTTATAACTTTTCAAAAAATATGTCTAGGAAGTTGGAATGCTTTCTATAGCCTTGTAAAGATACAAGAAACATTTTAGGAAGATTTTGTGATCATTGGAGGGGGTGTAACTCTCAGAACAACATATAAAAAAGGGCCTCCTTCTTTTTCCAGGCATTATTGTATACGCTAAAACAGCTCTAAGTATGGATATTTACACCAATTTTGCGATAAAAAATAGAAAATAAAAAGCCCCCTTCTCCTTTTTTTTTTTTTACCCGGAGGTGAAACATGTTTTATTTTTTACTTGGCCTAATAAATATAAGTGTGAATAATCTATAGTAATACTATACAACTGGGAAAATTGACCGCAGAGCTATGTCATTTTTACCAAAGTAGGCTATATAAAATGTCATTTAATTTGGCAGCTGATTTGGGTAAAATGTACATATGCTCCGGAAGATGGGGGGTTCCAGAGCCACTGTAACTAATTTTGACTATAATAATATTAATTATTGTGCAGTGGTGGTGAAGTGCTGTGCATTATATATGCATGATGGCAGTCGTGAATGAACATAACCATGGCCCAGTCGAGGAATATATTATATAGATAAGCTTTATACAGCTGCATGTATAGCTATTTGTATACCATACATCTGTACTATAGTGGGGTCCTTATTTTTGGCCATACTCATATACCATCCGGTACACCATGCACATTTCCGGGGGCACATGATGTACGTACATACATTACACACATATAGGTATAATAAAAAACGGTTACCAGATTGTTCCTTGCTTGGTTCAGTCATTTTGTTACATGAATTATTCTTCCTGGTATAGTCCGAGTCCTCATAATTATAAAATGCATACGTACTCACAGTCACTGTAAAGCGAGTATGTCTAGTTGTATTGACTGCACGTATAAATATACATTAAATGTACGGTTGAGGGAGTGTTCATTATTATTTTTTAGACGAGTTAATTTACGTTTGAGCTGGACAAAAATGTTTTGCTTGCTATTGCTAGTAAATCTAAACAGACTCTATCCAAAAAGGAGACAAAAGGAAATCTAGGAAAAATGGCAAATTTGCATATATCCAAAATGGGAGAACTCAATATCAAATTTGGACGAATATGGATAACCATAAAAAAAAATATGCCTATAGTATTTGCCCAATTTTGAAATTTGAATCCTGCATTAGCGGCCATTTTGGATATATGCAAATTACTATTTCCACCTATTTTCCTTTTCTCCTTTTTAGATATCAAAGCTGGCCAGACACACCAAGTCTTCTATTTGATCATTCTGCAGATGGCCAAGTCTGGCCAGACACACCAAGTCTTCTGTTTGATCATTATGCAGATGATCAAGGATGGCCAGACACACCAAGTCTTCTTTTTGATCATTCTGTAAAATGATCAAGGCTGGCCAGACACACCAAGTCTTCTTTTTGATCATTATGCAGATGATCAAGGCTAGCCAGACACACCAAGTTTTCTTTTTGATCATTATGCAGATGATCAAGGCTGGCCAGACACACCAAGTCTTCTTTTGATCATTCTGTAGATGATCAAGGCTGGCCAGACACACCAAGTCTTCTTTTTGCAGATGATCAAGGCTAGCCAGACACAACAAGTCTTCTTTTTGATCATTCTGCAGATGATCAAGGCTAGCCAGACACACCAAGTCTTCTTTTTGATCATTATGTAGATGATCAAGGCTGGCCAGACACACCAAGTCTTCTTTTTGATCATTATGTAGATGATCAAGGATGGCCAGACACACCAAGTCTTCTTTTTGATCATTATGCAGATGATCAAGGCTAGCCAGACACACCAAGTTTTCTTTTTGATCATTCTGCAGATCATGCCAGACACACCAAGTCTTCTTTTTGATCATTATGCAGATGATCAAGGCTAGCCAGACACACCAAGTTTTCTTTTTGATCATTCTGCAGATCATGCCAGACACACCAAGTCTTCTTTTTGATCATTATGCAGATGATCAAGGCTAGCCAGACACACCAAGTTTTCTTTTTGATCATTATGCAGATGATCAAGGCTGGCCAGACACACCAAGTCTTCTTTTTGATCATTCTGTAGATGATCAAGGCTGGCCAGACACACCAAGTCTTCTTTTTGATCATTATGCAGATGATCAAGGCTAGCCAGACACACCAAGTTTTCTTTTTGATCATTCTGCAGATCATGCCAGACACGCCAAGTCTTCTTTTTGATCATTATGCAGATGATCAAGGCTAGCCAGACACACCAAGTCTTCTTTTTGATCATTATGTAGATGATCAAGGCTGGCCAGACACACCAAGTCTTCTTTTTGATCATTCTGCAGATGATCAAGGCTGGCCAGACACACCAAGTCTTCTTTTTGATCATTATGCAGATGATCAAGGCTAGCCAGACACACCAAGTCTTCTTTTTGATCATTATGTAGATGATCGAGGCTGGCCAGACACACCAAGTCTTCTTTTTGATCATTATGTAGATGATCAAGGCTAGCCAGACACACCAAGTCTTCTTTTTGATCATTATGCAGATGATCAAGGCTGGCCAGACACACCAAGTTTTCTTTTGATCATTCTGCAGATGATCAAGGCTAATGACACACCAAGTCTTCTTTTTGATCATTATGTAGATGACCAAGGCTGGCCAGACACACCAAGTCTTCTTTTTGATCATTATGTAGTTGATCAAGGCTAGCCAGACACACCAAGTCTTCTTTTTGATCATTATGCAGATGATCAAGGCTGGCCAGACACACCAAGTTTTCTTTTTGATCATTCTGCAGATGATCAAGGCTAGCCAGACACACCAAGTCTTCTTTTTGATCATTATGCAGATGATCAAAGCTGGCCAGACACACCAAGTCTTCTCTTTGATCATTATGCAGATGATCAAGGCTAGCCAGACACACCAAGTCTTCTTTTTGATCATTATGCAGATGACCAAGGCTAGCCAGACACACCAAGCTTTCTTTTTGATCATTCTGCAGATGACCAAAGCACACCAAATCCTGTTTTTGATCATAATTATTATGCAGATGATCAAGGCTGGCCAGACACACCAAATCATGTTTTTGATCATATGCAGATGCAGGCACACCAAATCCTGGTTTTGATGACACGCAGATGATCAAGGCGGGCCAGATACAAACCAAGGCATTTCTAACACTCTTCCCAAGATCATAAAGCAGATATTCCTGTCCGCTCTATTCAATGCCTCAACCAATGCCCTAAACACCTGGATTTTCTTCTGCAAACTCTGGCACAAGGTTGCCACCCTACATAAAGGAAGCCACCGATTTCCTCCATAAACTTGACAACATTATGAGTTACCACCCAAGTATGGTGATGGTATGGCACTGTGCGTGAATGCTATTGGTAAAATTGTGTTGCTTCATAGTAAAGTCCAAATTTAAGCAGTCTTTAATCGTTTTTTTGGGAGTGATAATGATGACTCTTGAAAAATCTACAATTATTACTTCATTTTTTCTGTAGAGGTCTTATCATTCTGATTGTTTCGTTGTCCGCGTAAACGTTATTTATCAATGTTATTTCTCGAGGAAATAAAAATCACGTACAAACATAAAATTGGATAAAAGCAAACATTTATTTATTTTTTCAATAACAAAACATGAACGTACAACTGGTGAAATTGTGTTCTATTATTCTAGTGTAAAAACGTCGTATTTGCAACAAAAGTCTTTATAAATGTAGATTAAACGCTAGATAAAGGTCAAGGAGTATGAAAAAAACCCACATAATTTCCTCACCATATATTCCTCATCATTTCCACAATTCAAATATGATTTATTATCGTTTAATAAAGAGCAAGAAGGGCGTATCTGCTACTGTTACCAATGGTTACATAAGTACGTCGTATGTGGTATATACGACGTTCTGACCCGGAATTTACGAGTGCAGGTACGACAGTTAGCATTGCTGATCAATTGATAATTAAGTTTCAGACTAACAATACAGTTTAAAGTATATACTCAATTTTAAAAATTTTAGAAATGAAAAGAAAACAAACTTTGAAGAGGAAACAAACTTTGTTTAGCTTGATACCCTTTCTTTCGTCAATTCGTTTTATCACTGCTGGCTTCCCATAATTTTTTCATGAGCGCGTGCTACTTTCAAGACCGTCGTTTCATCCCAGTGTTTTCCTACGATCATCATCCCAACGGGTAGCTTACCAACCCAGCCTGCGTTGATGGAGAGTGCTGGATGTCCAGTCACATCAGCCGCCATGGTGTTTTGGGCCATACCTGAGCAGTACTTTGTCCGCTCTATAAACGAAAATGAAAACATATAAACTACTTAAAGGAGGATTTCGTGATCCTAGCATCCTCTTTTTATGACATTTTTCAGTAGATATCCACGAAAAATGCTTATTCCCAAAATGTCAGTTGATTCCGATTTTGCGTTTGCGATTTATGCATAATTATGTACTGCTCCATATGCCACTGTTGTAATTTTGTTCCGGTACACCAGAAAGAAATTCAAATTTGACGATATTTTTGCAAAACGAATTAATCTGCAAGAAATTTTTGGTACATAAACATTATGTAGCCAGGGGTTTCCAGTGGTATAAAAATCGCAACTTTTTTTGAGAAAAGTGTGGGGGCGGGTGAATGAGGCTGTGGATCACGAAATGCCCTTTTAATCGTAATAACAAATACACTAATACAATGCGATGACATAGAAGGTAAAATAAGATAAAAACAAAACCAACCAAGGAAAGTTAAATTTTTTTCATCCTATCAACCCAGAGAACTAGGTATAATAAATTTCAGATCATTTCATATACCAAATCAATCATGCCAAATGAAATACTAGGACCTCCATGTCTGTTATTCAACATGTTCTTTAAACATGAATCTGTAAGACATAGTCTACAACGCTTGTGTGGGTGTGTTGATGTGTCCAACTTCAGAACTTACCTTCGAACGTCATCTCGCCTTCTTTTGGCAATTTTTGAGCTACGAAAGGAATGGTCGGCATGATAAGAACGTCATGATCTTTCAGGACATCGTCATAAGCTTGGCGTAACAGGCGTCCCAAATTCTGACATCGTCCATAATATTGTCCATGGAATGTCTCATTTAGGTATGCACCAGTAAGCATCGTAAACTAAAAAAAAGGAAAAATCCGTAGGAAAAGATTGTAATTTATAATTTCAAAGACTCAACATACCAGTAGTGAGGAATCTTTATAAGAACTTCAAATTGAAAACAAGACCAATAACGAAAAGGACCAGCGAACGAACTTGTTTGTAAATCAAGCTGCCTACACTCATCATTACTTCTGGCCCTGAGCCATGGTCTTCCTTCCTGGGATGTTTGTTTTCTTTTTCAAATAATTTTGGAAAAATGTGCCTTTTGTTTTAATTGATGATATTACTCAGCATTATACTACAACAAAACACAAGCGTAACGTAAGCGTCGATTAGTAATGTTAGTTTTGCTGTTACTGTGAAAAGGCGATCAGGGAGTAAAATATGAACGTCGGATCGACGCGTGATTTGCGATCGAGTTATTGTCCCATTTAACGCGACCAGGACCAATAGGAATTGTATGAAGTTTCTTAGGTGTTTTACATAATAAAGAAACATCTCAGAGTCTTACATTGAAATATTAGGTTCCCGGGATTAAGGCCTACCTTGAAATTATCTGACTGTCGTTTGGTATCGTGCTTCATAGCTGCGCCTACTGTCTTCATACTGTTGGTTGGATAATATCCTCTAGATCTGTAACCGAGTCCCTGAACTTGTAAGTAAAATACAACCGTTAGCTACATGTATTGCATTAAAATGTTAACCGAAAAACAGACATATAGAGACAATATTATATATTATTTATTGCAGTATAAAATGTTGCAGTATATGGAACTCGTATATTGAGCCATCATCCTGATGCACTTTCTGATGCACAATTGTTACCCAATTAAAAATATCGAGGGTTGAGAGCCAGAAAGCCTCAACTCACAATCACCTGCTCCCACAAAATGAGCATTAAGTCGTCGGGCACCATAGAAGATTTAGTCCATTAATCATGACAAAATTCAAGAGCTATCAAAAGACATTGTGGAGGAAATATTGATTTTTGAAGGCCAAAGCAAGGAGCCAACTTTATGCTCATTTTGCGAGAGCTGATTATAGTGAGGTACGGCTTTCTGGTTCTGAACCCTCGATATGTTGTCTACCGTCTGCCTATTTGCCACCAATAACACATTTCAGTAAAACTCAAGAAGTTCCCCGAGATACTTACGCGATCCTCTGAGCATACAGTGGTAGGCGCCTTCAAATCCAAACCCCATCCAAATATCCTCAGCTGTAAAGAACGAGGGAATCAGTTGTGTAAATGTTAAGTCACTTTAAAAATTCATATTATCAAAATTAATATTTCGAAAGTAGTCTAAATCGTTTTTAATAACAATTTCGTCGTGGACATCCACACATGACATAAATGTAAATTATTTAGCAAAAGTTGGCTTAACCAGTTCTTGCAGTACTGTTGTGTTTTTTGTTGTAGTTGTTCTTTTTTGTTTTGTTTTTTCGGTTTTTTTTCCAGGAAAACTAAATAATATACACACATGAATCTATATGGCCAGCAAACACGAAAATGTTCTTCAAACGTTAATTCGAAAACGTTTAAATATCGGGTTATTTAAAGGTCATGAAAACGTTTTTAAAACGTCATTATAAAATATTTTGGTGAAACATTTATGAAAAATATTTTATCGACACTTAAATAACATTCTGATTCAAATATTTTGCATCAAGGATTCAAAAATGTTTTTTGAATGCTATCAAAACGTTTTTATACCCTTTATATAACTCGACACTTTAACGTTTTCTGTAAAACATTTTGGGTTTGCTGGTATATAAAAATGACCTTTGATATGTTTGGTAGCTTTTGATGCAGTTAACTCACAATGTTAACTCACATTGGAATCGAAACATCTACGACCTCAGCTCCAACACTCGTCAACTTCTGTGCTGCTTCTCTTATAATCCTATCCACAGCCTCCTCGGATACATTGTGACCAAATCCCTCCTGGAGAATCCCAATTTTCATACCATCCAAGTTATCCACTTCAATCTGGTGGGGAATAATAGACAACTAGAGCTTCATCCTTTCAAAACAAATTTCATAATGCATTGTGTCAACGCGTTGCAAAATATGCACAACGCGTTGGGAATAATCCATAACGCGTTGATTTATTAGCCAATAGAACACCCCAACTTCAACATGTTGCAAAGATATGAGCTTGAAGATCATGGAACCCAAAACAACCGCAGATACTTGTTCTGTTGTGTGAAGAATATCACTAACACTCTCATCTTGATGTCATCAAGAATGCTAATCGGAAAGTTCTCACGAAGAGTGTGAATATGAAAGGCAGATGGAAAGAATACTGCGAAGGCATGTATGCATCTGAAGAGAAGATACGGCAGATGAAGACGAGCCACTCGATGAGGAGGAAGAGCTAGATAATACTACACCCTGCCCATCAAGAGGTTGAAAAGCTACAACGCTCCACGCATCGATGACAAACTTGAGGAAATAAAGAAGGAAATAGATGGAACTGAATAACGCCCATAAAGGAATCCATACCACCTAATCCAGCTGGTCAAAATGTGATTATCATTTATGATGGACAGCAAGCCTGTGTTCGTACAGACAAAGACCACTGGTTCACCTTGGTCATATTCGGTCTCATCTCTCGTGAACCTTTATGTCGACTACATCATGAGAGCACTGGATAACTGGGATGACGTTCTGTCACTTGGAGGCTGGATGCTCAGTAATTGGCGGTACGCAGACGACACCGCCCTTATTGCCGCATCGATGCAAAATATGCAAGAACTATTGGGAAGTGTTAAAAATTATTAGAATATTTTTAGAACTTTCCTATCACATAGAAAGGAAAACGACGCCCTACCTCTGTGTTTCAATGTTGCCCAAACCAAGCTAATGGTGTTTGGAGATGAAAAAAGTGAAGATCCCTTCCTTATGGATAGCAAAGAAGTGGAAAAAGTCTCTAAATTCAACTTCCTTGGTGCTGTGATATCTGCTGAAGGTGGATATAAATTGGAAATCACCAGATGCCTAGTAATAGTAAAATCAGCTGCAACCAACCTGTAAACAACATGGACTATTCAGACTTATATCCAGAGCAACCAAGGCTCATACAAAGGCTCTCATCTTTCCAATGTTCATGTTATGTCGGTGAGTCTGGGACCAGAATGGATTGCAACAAGATCAATAATTTTGAAATGTGGTGTTGGCGGAAGATATTAGGTATCAACAGGAAAATGAGACGAACAAATGATAGGAAATGGATATACAAAAACCTTCTGGATACCATCAATAATCTATGTCTCCCCTACTTTGGACACATTGCAAACAGATCCAGAGATTGTCTGCGAACGTGATACTGCAGGGCATAGGATCTAGAAGGAGAGGAACACCAGGAGAAAGACTGATTGACATAATCAAAGATATAGTCAAATGTTCCTGAATCCTGCTCTTGCTGCTGCTCGTCATCTTTGGAAAATTTATCGAGGTACGAGTTGACAGCACCGAACCAACCAACTAGGATGTTGTCATCCCGGGTGTCAAAGGCGAACGCTCTGTCAAAATAATGACCGCCAAGGCTACATCAGGAGTAACAAGATATCCTTAATGACCCTAAATGAAAATTTCTATGATTGTCATGTATATTTCTCTGGCTATAGACATACCTCTTTAGTATATTCAGGGACTACAATATTAGGAGGCTGACGGTGGTCCAATCCATTGTCATATCCAGCAATCACCTATAAAGGAATATAAAGCAGATATTATATCAAATAATTATTGAATCTTCGTCATGGGACTACATGTAAGAAATTAAATGGATCATACACTGGCACCAGCCATAAAAGCTTCAGCGGTTTACCTCAAGCATGAGAGCACAATCATGTACCGTCCTTGCGATGGGTCCTAAATGGTCAACCGATGGCTCAATAGACAATGCTCCTGTGTAAGGCACAAGACCCCATGTTCCCTTAATTCCAACAGACCCATTCCAGCAGGATGGCAGTCGGACAGAACCACCTTGATCACCACCAATCGCCATATCCACGTCACCCGCCATGACCTAAACAGAAAGATAAATGACAAGATATAATTTTGGTTTAAATTCCGCGGTCATATCTCGTCGAAGGACGGTGCATACTCATGTGTCTTTAAAATCATGTAATAAGGCAGTTAACAAATCGAATGTATGACTTTGTTATTCCGATTTTTGCATAGCCATATAGAATGGATAATTACTATAAAAAAAGGACACGAACTAAAATTTATTTCATTTCAATCGTGAGAATAATTATGTGCCGCGGGGAGGCTAGAATGGAATAGGAGCAAGGAATTTCCAGCAAGCCGAAAGAGGGACTATTACATTGTGTATTAGGGGTGGTGCAATAATTATGTGTACCCCGGGGGTGAATTCTCAAAATGGTCTGCCAAAATCGCTTGCCCCCCTTTGGCCGTGCCAAAAACCTTTGCCCCCCCTTTCGACGTGCCAAAAACCTTTGCCCCCCTTTTGACGTGCCAAAAATCTTTGCTCCCCCTTACACATGCAAGATTTTTGGGAACCCGAATTTAAAACCTTAAATTGTCTTAACATATAATGCGAGCGCATCGAGCAGGAAATTTTGCATATTTGAACGTGTTCGTAACGTTTTCCTACGCCTTGTTAGGTTGTAATATAGAAACGGTGCCAAAATATCTGTGCCAAAAATTGCTTGCCCCCCTTTCGACCTGCCAAAATCGCTTGACCCCCTTTCGACCTTTGCCCCCTATAATTCACCCCCGGGGTACACATAATTATTGCACCACCCCTTAGTAAACAGGAAAGTAAATCTTTGTATAGATCTAAAAATAAAAACCACTTCGCAGAAATGGGCAAAGTTATCTATACCAATTTTAGATTTGGAATATTAGACCAACATTTGGCGGGTGGGAGGGGATGGGGGTATTTTAGTTGTTTGGCCAGTGCCGCCGAGAGCCATTACGGGCCCGGGGGTAAAATGATTGCACGGGTTCCCTTTTTTAAGGACCCCCTGAGGTGTATTTTCTTTGCTTTTGTGGGCCCAATAAGGTATGCTTTTAAAAAATTTGTACGGGCCCCTTGGATCCCGGACCCGGGGGTAACGCACCCCTTAATCCCCTTTGTCGGCGGCAATGTTTGATTCACTGAGAGGGGGTAAGCAATTTTGGTACTCTTTACTTTGTCATAATATACACTGATGTTACACACCCGGTTTACGTGCTTCACTAACTCTTTTACAGAGTGGCGGCGCCAGGGGGAGGGGACATGGGACAACATTTTAACATTGTTTGTAAAATGTTTGTTAGCTTGACGCCTTTTATGGTTTGTTTCTTTGCCATACCAGAACTGCACTTCCGTTACTGGATCCTCCTGCCGATCTCGTTTGATCGTGAAAGTTTAACACTGGGCCATATGCTGCAGTGAAACTGCACCCCGAGGTACACATGTTTTCACATGTTGCTTTACCAAGGAGAGTACCCCCTGAAATAAAAATCATATGAACATGAAAATCTATTCACTTAAGTTAAATCAGTTGAGATAAACTTTAATCCTTAAATGGATCATACTGCAGTTACTGTCCGTTTTCCTATACACAATACACAGTGCTCTTACCATTGACGCGTAGCCTCTACAAATTGTGTATGTTAGAAGTATGGGTAATTGCCTAGTTAACGTCGCTGTGTGACAAATAACCGGCCAATATTAAAAGTACTCTTCTATAATTCTAGAAAATATAGTTTTGTAACGTGTCCTAAATTTGTAGCTAATTTAGATGTTTGGAAATTATATTATTTATATATTTTTTTGTAATTCTGTGCCAGTGATAAAGTGTAATAAATAAATAAAAATAAATAAAAAATAAATAAATATTCGCAATTTGGTGTTTTAGTGTATTTTATAGGTAATATAACATTGCCTAGCTAACGTCACTGTGTGAATAATAATCGGCCAATATTTAAAGTACTCTTCTGAAATTCTAGAAAATATAGTTTTGTAACATGTCCTAAATTTTTAGCTAATTTAGGTGTTTGGAAATATTCGCACTTTGGTGTTTTAGGAAGGATATGTAAACAACAGATAACACCAAAAAATATGAAGAAATTATTTCCAAACCGTGTTACGGCCCACAGCCATTATGTTTCTCATTTTCAAGAACGTGGTTAACAATATGCACAGTATTGTCTCATTTCGTGAACAAAGGCCACATGGTAATTGTTACCTTGCGTTTGCTTTATAATCGTTCGCCCAACTGAAACTATAATACCAGCTCATTGCTTATTGCACAGGTAAAACAGCCACATGTGTGTGTGGATTTAACCAGAGAAGATCTGATGTAACATAGTTGAGCTGTTTTCAATGAGTGTTATCTTGGTTCAATAGCTTTTAATGGGGTTTAAGTCCTGCAAAGGTCGTGGTGAATTCTACTGTAGACATGACTGCATCATGTAGAATTTTGAAGCGAGACAATCACATAATCAACACATAAAAATAGAAAGAGGAAAAGAAGAAACCCAATCATTATCAGGTGGATTGGTCGAAACACGAGGGGTCATTCAAAACGTTCTGCTTTAACTCTCAAATCTGTTCTGTAAATGGCAGCCCATTGATTTTTAATACGATCTTACCCATGGCTGTTCACTACCTTGTGACATATTAAGTTTTAATACGTAAGCAGAGATTCAGTGCATCCAATACCAGAACTAAAAACTATTAACATAACCTAGTAGCTATGTTTGTCTTAGCTGCTTGAATCAACTAACCAGCATCTAGAAGTCGTGTAACCACGGTTGCATCAACATCTGGTACAGTGCCTTCCAAAGCCCGACATCCATTCATCATTGGTACTCCGGCTACCATCACATTGTCCTTTATTGCAATCGTCTTGCCTGACAATTTACCACTATCAGCTCCTTTAATGGTGGATTTCCAATACCTTGAAAGGGCAAGTACAATATTTTATTAAACACGTCACACGTCAGTTTTACTTTAAGGGTAGACTAGGTATTGTTTAACACTTTGATGTTTTGCATTCTACAACTCAATGAAATTTGAAAACTTGCTTGATTGATTGTTGTTAATGAGTTATGTACGTTTTACAAAAGTGTTGTTGTTTCAGCCCTCTTTACATGTTACAACACAACTTAAGAACCACAGGACCAACAAAAGTATATCTCTGATATTTGAATTCTTCTACACACTTCTGCCAAAGCTCACTACCATTCGCAAGATGCTGTGAACTACCAAATCGCAGTAGTCTACGTGAGAATTCGTCCTGCGGCAGCGTACGTAATTGATACACCATCTTTGCAGGCAAGTGTGTACGTATACTCATACACGTCAATTCAGAGGATACGAATTTTAAGGCCTTACTTTACTTACCAAGCATGATAAGGATTTTCCTCAGCAGTAGGTCTGTAACCCGGAGTCCGTGGATACTTCACAGGTAAAGTTGGTTCCACAAGATGGTCAAGGCGGTTGAAACCCTTAAGCGCATCAGTTATAAGAGAATGGCATTGTTTTACTTCGTCGTCGCTTAGTGAATAGTTAAGACGTGTTGCTAATGTTGATAACTCAGCTGTAGTAGGTCCTGGAACTGTCGGGTCTTGAAACAGTTCTATTATATGAAGACAATGTTATATATTGGTTAAAAAAGGATAACAATCTAAGAGTATCTGGTAATCATATTGTGTAGAATGGTCGATAAATAGCTATAAATAAACGAGCAGAAAGGTCATTTTTATCCTCTCGGAATCGACAACATCCCTGAACAAATATAAAAAGAATCAAGACAACCAATATCCAGTGTATTTCGGCAATAATGGTATAGGACAAGTACACAGAGAAATTTACATAAATACAAGGTGCCCCTAAAATCGACCATTTTGAAATGTCGTACATATCTTTCACTTAAATTATATTATATTGTTGGCAATGTCACACCCGAAAGATGAACATTGTGGATCAAAATGTTTATAGAAAGAAAATCATTGTTTTGTCAAAAATAACACATATTTGACCACACACTAAATAAACTAAAACCTTTCCAGTCCAACAAGATTGGATTTACATGTATTACCTCATTTCGGCCTCATATTTTCTGATTTTATGCTAATGCTCAGTGTTACGTGATTTTTAAATGTGTGATATAAGGTTGTTAGAAAGACAAAGGTACAGTGTTTATGTACATACTGACATTACATACTGACTGCCCCTCGTACCTATGTGTGTGTATAATAGCTTATCGTGATTTTATATTGACTTCATGTTTTAAAACACTTAAAACTATAATAATTATTGTGCAGTGGTTAACTGCTGTGCATTATGTATGCGTGATGGCAGTCGTGAATGAACATAAACATGGCTAAGTCGAGGAATACATAAGATTATCAAAGGTCAGGTCTATTGCAAAAACAAGTTTATCTCTATTCAAAGAGAATAATAATTATTACATTACAAGTTGGCACTCGTTGCAATTTTTTATGCGTATTTCTCCTGAAAAAAGAGAAATTGTGTGGGTAAATTCGGGCTCGTACGTGTTCTTCCCCCGTTCTTCAAGGCAGCGGGCTATGACGTAAGGAAATGAAGCGGACACTATACCCTGGAACACTATATCATGGTCTCATTTACTTGTGTGACAAGTTTGACATTAGGAACAATGAGTTGTACTATTATTTACCATAACAATGCTGCATAACAATATGCAGACTATTGTTCTTATTTCGGAAACAAAGCTCAAACAGTATTGTTACCATGCGTTTGATTTGTAATATTTCATCCAACTGAATATCGCACAGGCAAATCAGATACGTGAGTTTGTGGACTTAACACGGTTTAAATGCTAGTTTCAGATTGATCACGATGAAATTCTAAGCTCAAATTATTTATTTTTTAGGCCTAATATTTCTCATGATATTGATATACATATGAATTGCAATATCCCAATTTACTAATATATCAAAAAAGAAGCGGCTGATTTTATCCATATGTTTAAAAACCATTAAATTTGTAATACTTAATTTTGAGGTTTTTTTTGTGAACAACAACAGTATACGTTCTGTCCATTGCGAACGTTTATAGTCCCTGTTCTCAAAGCGGGCACGTCTCATTTCATGACGTCACCTTTTTTCTAGGCCACATCTGTCTCGTTCGAAGGAACTCACCGCTTAAGTTGGCTTTTGCGGAAAATCAATTTTCAACGTCTTATTTTCTCAAAAAAGGAGTAATTTTCATTGTATTAGCTTGCCAATGATATGATGTTGTTTTTGCAATAGACCTGCCCTTTAAAGCTCTTTAACCTTGAAATACATGTATAGAGCTACATGTATATCATACATCTACACTGTTCTACTGTTAGTGTGCTACTAGTGGGGTATTTAATTTTGGCCATGAGCTTACCAAACATCACTATGCACATTTCCGGGCACATTTACGTACACACATAGGTATAATATATAAAAAAAAACGTTTACCAGATTGTTCCTTGCTTGGTTCGGTCATTTTGTTACATGAATTATTCTTCCTGGTATAGTCAAAGTCCTTTCAATTGAAACTTTAACGCTTAAAGTTGTACCTACTCACAGTAGCTCACAACCGCAGTCGCGGTATAAGAATATCTAGTTGTATTGACTGCACGTACACGTATAAATATAAACGTATATACGGTCAAGGGAGTGTTCATTATTTTTAGACTAGTCAATTTACGGTTGAGCTGGATAAAAATGTTTTTGCTTGCTAGTATTAAATCTAAACAACCTCTATCGAAAAAGTAGACGAAAAGAAATATGGGAAAATGGTAATTTGCATATATCCAAAATGGGGGAACTCAAATATCAAAATTTTTTCTCTCATTATTAGGATTCAGAAAAAATTCCTAACAATTAAATAGTTCCATATTCGCCCAATTTTGAAATATGAATCCTGCATTAGCTGCCATTTTGGATATATGCAAATTAATACCATTTCCCCTATTTTCCTTTTTTCATTTTTGGATATGCTGTTCAAGAGGGTGTTTAACTTAAACTCACTAGCAAGCAAACCGAAATCATAATACTTTGAAAACTTGCTTAATTTATTGTTGTGAATGAGTTTTGTATGTTTTACAAAAGTGTTGTTGTTTCAGCCCTCTTTACAACATAACTCAAGAAGAACTACAGGACCTAGAAGTATATCTGTGATAGCTTGTGATATTTGAATTCTTCTACACACTCGCTATGAAATGATCAATGCAATTTTTGCCAAAGCTCCTTACCATTTGCAAGATGCTGTGAACTACCAAATCGCAACAGTTTAACATAGTTGCTAACCTTAAGACATACAAGACCAATCAAAAATACACCTCAAATGCAACATATCAAATTGATACTGCGTGTTTTTGGTTAAGAATTATGAAAATTGAATTCAGTTAAACTTCGCTTTTCACCTTTTTTAGTATATGAAATGTCAATGAAAAGATATTATTTGTTATGATTGTTGATGATGATAGATTATACAAATCAAACAATGGGTATCCTAATACATGTATATTAATGCAAATAGCACTCTTTCACCCCTGGACCTGACCATACTGATGATGAAGCACCAACTAAAGATCAAAATTGACATTTAATCTTTAGAATGTGCACAGACTTTGGAAAGCCGGGAAACATTGCCGGACCAGGCAGCATGTTGCCTGGACAGGTTTCCCACAATGCAATGCTCTATTTCAAATAGAACATCCTTTAATACATACTGCAGTTACTGTCCGTTTTCCTATAGACAATACACAGAGCTGTCACAATTGACGCGTGACCTCTACAAGTAGTGTATGTTAGAAGTATAGGCAATTGCCTAGTTAACGTCACTGTGTGAAAAATAACCGGCCAATATTTAAAGTATTCTCTGAAATTCTAGAAAATATAGTTTTGTAACATGTCCTAAATTTTTAGCTAATTTAGGTGTTTGGAAATATTCGCACTTTGGTGTTTTAGTGTATGTTATAGGTAATAGGACATTGCCTAGTTAACGTCACTGTGTGAAAAATAATCGGCCAATATTTAAAGTATTCTCTGGAATTCTAGAAAATATAGTTTTGTAACATGTCCTAAGTTTTAAGCCAATTTAGGTGTTTGGAAATATTCGCACTTTGGTGTTTTAGTGTATGTTATAGGTAATAGGACATTGCCTAGTTAACGTCACTGTGTGAAAAATAATCGGCCAATATTTAAAGTATTCTCTGGAATTCTAGAAAATATAGTTTTGTAACATGTCCTAAGTTTTAAGCCAATTTAGGTGTTTGAAAATATTCGCACTTTTGTGTTTTAGGAAGGATATGTAAACGACAGATAACACCAAAAAATATGAAGAAATTATTTCCAAACCGTGTTAAGGCTGCAAACCATTGTGCTTCTCATTTTCAAGAACGCTGGTTAAAATAAGCAGACTATTGTCTCATTTCGTAAACAAAAGCCCACACGTATTGTTACCTTGCGTTCGCTTTATAATCGTTCACCCAACTGAAACTATAATATAATACCAGCTCATTGCCCATTGCACAGGTAAAACAGAAACATTTGTTGTGTGGATTTAACCAGAGAAGATCTGATTTAATCAGTTGAGCTGTTTTCAATGCGTGTTATCTTGGTTTAATAGCTTTTAATGGGGTTTAAGTCCTACTGTAGACATGACTGCATCATGAGACCGTTATTTCTTGATGTAGCGTAAAGAAGTAGGTCAAATATATAATATTGTCAGTGGATGTCAGTGGTATTTATCATCAATTTTATATAAAATAAAAGTAATAAAAGTAAAAGTAATTTGCATATTCAAATTTGGCCTATATTTTAAAAGAACCGTTAGACATTGTTTTGTTATTTAAATTATTTCCTCCTGGTGAAGCTTGGTGAAATTCTGTTTCGCCTGGTGAAACATTTTTGTTATTCAAATTATTTTCTCCTGGTGAAATTCTGTTTCGCCTGGTGAAACATTTTAAAATTATATGTAGCTTATGTGTGTAAAAGAAAAATTTGATAAAATCACCATGCACAATTTAAGGTGTAGTCTGCAAAAAGAGTTAACAAAGTCTTTATTGACTACGCAGGTAACATGCCGCCTGGACCGGCAATGTTTAGATGAAGTAGTTCATTGAGAGTTATGTCCAGATGGAGGAGTCTTGTTACAGAGCAGAAAATTGAAGAATGGAATATTCACAATTTCAGAAGATAGTTTTACTGCCTCGATTTTCATCGAATTCATCACATAGTGACGTAACGTGATGTTTGGTCATTTTTGCAATTTTTGTTATAGGTTTTAAATATCGTTGTCTTGAATTACGTCAAGTCCCAAAGCTGAAAATTAAGTAATTAACTAGAAATTAACTAGTAACTAAATAATTAAATTGGCGTATAGTAAGAAAATGGTACCAAACGTAGAAAAAGGAATGCGTACTCACATTATTTGATTTTTTGAAATATTCGTGATATAATACACATTTTATGGCAAATGATCAAAAATTGATATTTTTTAGATATTTAACAGTACTCGAAATATCTTTATAAATCTAATGATACAGGCTGAGTCAAAAAGAAGTAAACGCATTCATATGGAAATGTTTCTATACAAAAAAGATTCTCTTATAAACCACCATGCGCAGAGTTTCCACCTCGATACCTGAGCACACATTTTCGTCCAAGAGCTCATAAGCAAGCAGTGAACTGTCTCCACACAGTCTTTAATTACACTATACGGTTGAGTGCATAGCATCGTGAGAGCTGTAGCGCTTCTAGCTGAAAATTGGGCCTCTTTAATTGTTTTTGTCGAAACCTCAAGTGTTCCCTTCATCCAATCAGAATTTTTCTTATATCAAACGAAAGCTAACACTTCCCACTAAAAACACTTTTCGTCACTAGGCACATTCTCCAATAAAGTGTTCAAAAAGCCAAATTTGTGTCGCCCATAGTTTCAAGTCGTATTCAGACTTGTTTCGTCAGAAAGAAATGACTTTTATTAATATAACTAATACTTAGGAGTTGCTTTCTAAAATGTGTGGGGCTAGAGGTTCTAACATGCCTAGAAAGTATAAAACAATAAAGCTGATTATGCATATCCATTGTTTTCCTCCATGTCGCCAGCCAAGGTGCGTTCCGTATAATGTGTCCCTGTTCGCTATACATGCGCGCATAATAATGGATTATAGGTACTTTTCATTAGCTGGTATCATGCCCTAATTATAAAGTATAAAACATCACAACGCAAGTTATTAAATTTTTCCAACAGGTCTTTGAGACTATGTCGCCAATATTGTTCACAGATACGTTACCATATTTCTAATGGATAGCAATCTGTCAAAATAACTAGCTATATGAATGTTCTCATATGTGATGGATCAAGCAGGCTCCATAGTTATATTATATATGTGGTACATAACACAATGGTTTCAAAGTAAAAAAAATAGGTCTATTAATGGCAAAAATCCTGACGTTACGTTCATGTCGTCACAGATACGTTACCTAAATTCTACTCCCCTCGGAAAAACGCTGTGATAAATGAAGCCAAATACCATACCAGACTATAGTACTTTGGGTGATGACTGATCAAGTATGAGTATTAAGTCGGTAAGTTTTTACACTTGCACGATTAAGACAAAAGTGTGAAAAGGCTTCACAGATACGTTACCACTGATACGTTACCACCAATGCGTACAAGTAATATTGCTCAAAATTAAGTATTGTTGAAAAATCACCCATGCGTTGTTTTGTGCTCTGAAACTATTAAAGTTTACGATTCTGAATGATTTTCATGAATTCTTCGTGGTTGGAATTTTGCAATTTGCGAGACCAAACTTGGACGCTTTATCGGAGAATGGGCCACTAGGTCAACAGTTAACGCAATTCAATGTTATATCAAGGCGAATGTGGTAAATCTGTTGAAAACTACCTATCGAAGCACATTTTTTAACCAAAATGTAGGTTTTAAAAGTCAAAACCTCAAGTGTTCCTTACAAAATTTTAAAATTGTATGTCATTAAATGAAAAACCACACTTATATTGTCCATATACTAGCGTCACTAGAGTGAGCAATGGTCAGTTCTCTTCAAATTGCAAATCTTGTGCAAAAGTTACTATTTTCGCCTGTTTTGTCGCACGGTTGTAAATTCAATGAACTATGACTTTACTAAAGAGCGCTTACAAATTGATATGTTTGAGGAGATGTAACTAGAGATCTGTAAGGAATCTGCTGAAAATGAAAATATCGTTGGAAAGAGCAAATTCTACACGTTTAAATAAAAAAGAATTGTTGCAATTGCTCACAGCAAAATCAAGTTATATTCATTTGAATACAAACACCCATTTTTGTAGCTACACACGGCTTCACTTCCCAAGTACCTATTTTATTGGTTGGTAAGGCGCGATATTCAAATTCAAATAAAGTAACAATAAATTTTCAACATGAAATAATTTACCTCATTGCACTACTTTATAATGAAAAGGGCCAAATGACAACATCGCACCACAATTTACCGCATGAAACTAAGAGTCCCACTGAAGTTCAGCGTCTTTTTCGTCTCCAATTTCCCACAGCTAATCGGATTCCATGTAAGGGAGCAGTATATAAGAATTTGACAAGCACAATGTGCATGGGACACTAGGGAACAGACAGCCGGAAGCTTCAGGCAGACCACGAACTGCTAGATCACAAGTGAACAGTGAACATAGCTAGAGTAAGGCCTTGTATCCATAGGCTGTTCCCTTGTGGCGTGTGCCCTTGTTCCGTGTTTACTTTTTCCCATGTGACCTGCCACACAGACAACGAACCTTTGTTTTGCTTAGTGTCCTTATCCATAGGTTGTCTGTGTGGCAGGTCACATGGGAAGAAGTAAACACAGAACAAGTGCACACGCCACAAGGGAACAGCCTATGGATACGAGGCCTTAGACATGCGTTACAGCAAGACCCAAAGATCAGCTCAAGACGCAATCCTTTACCCAACATTCCCCAATCAAGCTTCTGCCGGTTCGTTCGTAAAAACTTGAATTGGTATCCCTACAAACTACAGTACCGTCATGAACTTTTTTTCATTTCAACGATAAATCCTGTTAGCACTTTGTCGAAATTGAAATGGATGAAAATCAATCTGCAGCTACAAAAATGGGTAGTTGTATTCAAATGAGTATAATTTTAGTTTGTTGTAAGCAATTGCAACAATTCTTTAAAAAAAAATAATTTTTGACGTGTAGAGTTAACTCTTTTCAATGACATTTTTCATTTGTAGCAGATTCCTTACAAATCTCTAGTTACAGCCCCTCCCCCACTTCTTTTTGACTCAACTTGTATGTACTTTAGTGTATATTCTCATTTGATCGTTCACTTTAAGTTCATAACATTGGATTTATAAAGTTTACTTCGAGGACTGTTAAATATCAAAAATATCACTTTTTAATAATTTTCAATAAAATGTGTATTATATCGCAAATTTCAAAAAATGAAAATTATTTGATATCAGAAGAACATTCTTCGTATTCAGAATGCAATTCGATATGTCTGATGTGCTCTGATGTCCCACAAAAATACAGTCCAAACGTTCAAACCCCAGTCCTTAAAAGGTTTTTTTCAATCCATATTCGCCCGTATTTTGAAATTTGAGCCCTGCATTAGCTGCCATTTTGGATATGCAAATTACAATTTCCCCTATTTTCCTTTCTCCTTTTTGGATATGCTGTTCAGGAGGGTGTTTTTAAACACCCTCCTGAATTTAAAAAATCACTAGCAAGCAAAAACACTGGTGTTCCAGTTTTGTCTAGCTCAAACGAAAATTGACTAATCTAAAAATAATGAACACTCCCTTAACCGTACATTTTATTATATTACGTGCAGTCAACATATAACTAGCCATCTTAAATATACAGCGACGATTGTGAGTACGCATCATATTTTGTGAGGCCCGTTAAAACTTCCGCCACATCACAATAAGTTGATGACCAGCAGACTCCGACATAGACAATGCCATAGTCGAATTTTATTAAAAATATGTTATTATTAGTCATGATGAACCCATTTCGTTGAACTCAAAATTATACTGATGTTTATTAAAATTAAAGTATTCAATAGTAAAATGGTCATAAAGAGTTAAACATATCAAATGATTAGTGACAATAAAAGTAATTGAATGCAACATTATCTTGCATAATTATAATGGCTCACTTTAATACTGAACAATTCTGATTTTGGAATCTACCAGTTTATTGATAGCGAACCCCGAAAATTCGACAATGGACTTTGAATTGTAAGCATGCAGAACTTTACCCCCTGGACTTTGCTCTCTAAAAACACACTGTCAAGCATACTTGTTTATCATTCCATTAACCACAAATACGCGCTAGATGTTTGATGAGAGATTAACTTTCGCGTCAACACAAAAGCGCCACAAATACCACAGACAGTTGTGTAATGGCGCGGGCCCAGAAGATTTAAACCATAGCGAGACATGGGCGACCAATCACAAGGCAGATCCATTAAAAGATGCATTACATCATAGCCAATTTTAGTTAGGCCAAAAATTGGCCTAACTCTCCACAGAGTCCTGTGTTAAAAATCTTAACCACAAGGCAAAGTCAGTAGTCTACTTGGGAAGCTAACAAAGAGAGGGAGTATGGTGACTGAAAAGATCAGATGTGAAAATCTATCAATTGTGCACACATTAATTAAATCAGAGTTTTAAGCTTAAATACAATATCCAGAGTATGCACAACGGGTAAGTGGACTACGGGGTAGTCTAACTCAGACACAACAAAAGGAGTAAATTGTGAAAAGTTGAAGTTTGCTAACTCACTTCCACGTAAATGTTAAAGATCAAAAACACACGTACAAACATAACATTGCCTACAACTTTAACATTTATATATTTATGTATTTTATTTTCTTACAAATAACAAAAGAAAGTTTACTGTAACGAAGAGCGAAGTTGTTTATCGCCGCGCTTCCGAAGACATCACAGTATCGGAAATATAAAACTTCGCAGTTCGTTGTTTTCTCTTTGGCAATCTACAGATTTTGGTGACGATAATACATTACATGTATATTTTTGAGGTTCAAGAAAGTGCTCGTTATGTAAAGATAACTTTATACCACGGTTGTTTGATTGCATGTAGAACTGTATTAACTTTTAAGCAGAATTGAAAACTGATGGCGCTATTTATCTTAAATCTTGTTGCATCTTTACAAGGGGTAGACACTTGTAAGTTGTATAATGACAGTAAAATATCATAAAAAGGAGTACATGGAAATTTTCAAACTACTTTTTACCATGAAATGAAAGGAATAACTCATATTATTGGGCTAAATTAAATTTAAAATACATGTAAATAGCGCCCTCAATTTTCACACAAATTTACAGTTTATAGAATAAAAATTACCACAAAAAGGCAGAAAACGATGAAAAATTTGATAAAGAAAAGAATATGTGCGTATATTAGTGTGATAGCTGTTGGTATTGTAAAGGTTTATAATTGAAAATTATGTAATGTTTTGTTAGAAACATTAATAAATGATCACATCAAACAACCGTGATACAATATGGAAACTGTACCATGGATGGGATGTTAAATGATGGGTTAATAGGTTGCCAATTCGACATGCACAGATACATGTTTTGGCAGCCTCTGTATTTGCGAGTAAATCAGAATAAATCTCACATATATAGTCAAGTTTATATGACACTAATAAAACTAGAATATAATACATAAATATATTTTTTTATCAGGTTAACAATACTAAAAATATAATATCTGATTATCTGGTACTTGGATAATTACATTTCTACTCTACAAAGCACTGTACTATGAAGCATGAACTGTTGAAGACAATTTGGTAGTACATGTAGTAATTATTGTGAAGCTTACTGTTGAAGACTATTTGGAGTAGTAATTGTGAAACGCGTACTGTTGAAGATTATTTGATAGTAGTTATTGTGAAGCACGTACTGTTGACGACTATTTGGTTGTAGTAATTGTGAAGCATGTACTATTGAAGATTATTTAGTTTTAGTGATTGTAAAACATGTACTGTTGGATACTATTTGGTAGTAATAATTGTGAAGCATGTACAGTAGAAAGCTGTAGAAGATAATTTGGTAGTAGTAATTGTGAAACACGTAGTGTTGAAGACTATTTGGTCGCAGTAATTTTGAAGTATGTTCTGTTGAAAACTATTTGATAGTCATTATGAAGCACTTACTATTGAACCTATTTGCTGGTAGTAATTATGAAGTATGTACTGTTTAAGAGTGACCAGTTGGTTCTAGTAATTATAAGGTATAGCCTGTATACTGTTGAAGACTATTTGGCTATTGTAAAGCATGTACTGTTTAAGACTATTTGGTAGTAGTAATTGTGAATCATATGTACTGTTCAGACTATTTGGTTATAGTAATTGTGAGACAAGTACTGTTGAAGACTATTTGACAGTAATTGTGAAGCACGTACTATTGAAATATATTTTGTGGTAGTAAATGTGAATCATGTACTGTTGAAGACTAGGCCTAATTATAAAGCACGTTGGTGCAATTAATGCAGCAACATATATTTTCCCATACCATAGCCCAATATACACCACAGTAGGCGCAGTGTCATTATTTTCAACATTAAAATGTAAGAAACAAAAACACACGCACAAATAAAAACTTCCTAATGTAAAGATAAGATCTTATTTTCTGATGTTATAAAAGTGCTTAACTTAACGAATATAGTACAAGAATATAATAATTATATAATATTGGTGGATAATATCTTTTTTTAAAAACAATTTTGAAATGTAAGGCAATAAAAACATCAAGATTTGCCTCGGCTTCTTATGTAAAGAAACAACGTGTTTTTCATTGAAATGGGCAATATTCAAGAGATGAGGTGATCGATGTTGATTTTATTTCTGATTATGTTCAAATAAGGCGCATATGACAAGCGAGTATACGTTTTTACAAAACTGAATGAAGATTAATTTTCATTTATTTTGTATCGCCGAATAATTAATGATTGATAACTATTTTCTGCAGCTTTTTTGCATGAAAATATGATTTTGATTCTTAAAAGGGCATTTCGTGATCCACAGCCTCATCCCCCCACCTTTTTCAAAAAAGTTGAGATTTTTATGCCACTGGAAACCTCTGGCTACATAATGTTTATGTACCAACAACAATTTCTTGCAGATTAATTCGTTTAGTAAAAATATCGTCAAATTTGAATTTCGTTCTGGTGTACCAGAATGAAATACTGTACAACAGTGGCCTGTGGAGCAGTGTAATACACATAATCATGTATAACTCGCAAACGTAAAATCGAAATCAACTCAAAATTTGGGAATAAGCTTTTTCCGTGGATATCTACTGAAAAATGTCATAAAAGAGGACGCTAGGATCACGAAATCCTCCTTTAATTTCTCGAGGTTAACTTGATTCTTTGTTTTGCCAAATTTTTTAACGCTAATTACTTCCCATAATTTTTTTCATGAGCGCGTGCTACTTTCAAGACGGTGGTTTCATCCCAGTGTTTTCCTACGATCGTCATTCCTACAGGTAGCTTATCAACCCAGCCTGCGTTGATGGAAAGCGCTGGATGGCCTGTTATATCAGCCGCCATGGTGTTTTGTATCATATCTACGCAGTAGTTTGACCGCTCTGTATAAAAGAGAATAAAAACGTGTAGCATAATTCAATCTAGACACTAAAAAATCATTAAGCTGTTTCAAACCTAAAATATGGAATGAGATGTTATATTTAGATACAGAAATCCCGTATGTTTAAAGCCATAATGAACGAGCTTTTGGGGCGTCGATTTTGAAAATAGAGGTATTGTAGTGGATGGGTGTGTGTAACATCAAAACCTACCTTCAAATGTCATCTCCCCTTCTTTTGGCAGTTTTTGAGCTACAAAAGGAATGGTTGGCATGATAAGTACGTCATAGTCTTTCAGAACATCATCATATGCTTTGCGTAACAGGCGTGCCAAGTTCTGACATCGTCCGTAGTATTGTCCATGGAATGTCTCATTTAGGTATGCACCGGTAAGCATCACAGACTAAAAAAGGAGATTCACAAGTTGTAATTAATTTCATAGAGATGTCATAGTAATGTCAATTACAGATTGTTTACAGTAGGGTATTTAGTCACTCATAACCTACCCAACCCGTCTTCTATTCTGACGTGCTTTTCTAAATCAGCGTTTATACATTGACGACATAATCATGATAAGTCTAACAATTGCGAAGCGGATTGTCTCCCGAAGTCGTGTTTCTTTTTTATTGAAATGACATGGAAACTTATTCACACTGAACAATAACAAAAACTATAATTATCATAATGGTCCCGATTAGTCAATTACTCGACAATCTGAACGATTAAAAAAAAAATTTAATTGAAGAATCAATGTATTATTTTAAAGGCTCTGTCACGTCATCTCATATACCTCCATGGTCTCATATAAAATATAAGGTAACACGACCAAGAACCAATTTATTGCGTGCAGCGTCTTAGTATATTATATAGGTGTTTTAGAATACTATAAGAGAAACATAAATGACAGTTAACATGGTTACCTCGATCTATTAGGTCTTACCTTGACTTTATCTGACAAATGCTTGGTATCATGCTTCAAAGCTGCGCCTGATATCTTCATATTGTTGGATGGATAATATCCTCTGTAACCGAGTCCATGAACTTAAATATGTTAAAGTAAAATGAAATGGTTATTATATACATATATATTGTATCGCAGATAACTTTGTATCATATACGTATTGAGAATGAATACTTGTATGTTGAATTTTGATGTGCCAGACTTATCCATTATGAAAAGTGATGTACCAATCATTTTGATACAGCTTGTACTAAACTTTAACTGCCTTCCGTCTCGATGTCGACGCTCTTCACGACTCGGCTCTGCGCGCCTCAATATCGGCACTAAGCGCCTCTGCTCAGTCTGATTCGCTCGCTGTTCGGACAATGCGATTGCTATACTTACGTGATCCTCTGAGCATACAGTGATAGGCTCCTTCCAATCCAAACCCCGCCCAAATGTCACCAGCTGTTTAGAAATCAAAAATACATTGGTCACTAGACAAACTGAAATTATCTACGTATATGAATGTTGTGTAAAAACGGAGGCTTTTAACGGTGTTCGGTGGTTGTTGGTGTTTACTCTGTTTGTTCAAGAAACTAAATACTCCAAACATGAATCTATGATTTCCCTTTAGTGAGACGTAGTTATAGTACTAGTGTATACTGACAATGCTTTTGCATTGGAATCGAAACATCTGCAACCTTAGCCCCAACACTCGTCAACTTCTTTGCTGCTTCTCTTACAATGCGATCCACAGCCTCCTCGGATACGTCGTGACCAAATCCTTCCTGGAGAATCCCAATTCGCATACCATTCAAGTTATCCACTTCAATCTGGTACGAAAATAGACAAGTATTTCTTAAGGCTAGATATGAATTTGCGAATTATGTCGACAAAATACTTGGATCTCTAACCCACTTTGGTTATAGACATACCTCTTTAGTATAGTCAGGGACAACAATATTAGGAGGCTGACGGTGGTCCAATCCATTGTCATATCCAGCAATCACCTATAAAGGAATGTCAAACAAACCTGATTATGATCGAAATAATTACGAAATACAGCAAATGCATAGCAAATTATTGAATATAGTAACACCATACACAATTAGACTGAGCTTAAAAAAGAAACCGACTGGGAAACTTTGTAAACGAATTTGGCTATTCCAGATGAAATCCACACGGATTGGGGTTACCTGAATGAATAGCCCATTCGAAATAGAAAGAAGAGGGCAAGGTTTACTTAGGGGCACACCATTAGATTTCCTGGGGGGGGGCCATGGGAGTTTTTTGAAGAAAAAAAACTTCGCCCCCCAAAAAACCAACTTCGCCCACTAGTGAGACGAAAATTTTTTTGCCTCACTGATGAGTAAAAATAAAATTACCCCCACCCAACTTTGATATAAAATTGGATCGCTTGAGCCCATATTTATTGGTCGAGCTATGAGTTTTAAAATATTGGGTAGTCGAGTCCAATATTTTATAACTCATAGCGAAAAAAATTCTGCCTGACCAAAACTCCCAATCCCCCCCCCTGAGAATCTAATGATGCGTCCCTTAGTGATTTACCTCCAGCATGAGAGCACAGTCATGTACCGTCCTTGCGATGGGTCCTAAGTGGTCAATCGTTGGCTCAATAGCCGCTGCTCCTGTATAAGGCACAAGACCCCATGTTCCCTTAATTCCAACAGACCCATTCCAGCAGGATGGCAGTCGAACCGAACCACCTTGATCACCACCAATGGCCATATCCACTTCACCAGCCATGACCTAAAAAGACAATTTGAAATGTGTATAAGCCGCAAGATACACACAAAAAAATGGTATTGTCACGAATGTTTTGACTCATCATGACCATGATGACACATTGCATGCATATGTCTTGATTAATTGTTCTAGCATTCCGAAATGTAAAAAGAATGCATATCCATGCATCCACATTCACTAGTCTTAAATCACAAATTCACTTTCTTTTTATCGAAGAATGTTATAGAAAGAGCCTTATATTCTCTTTTTCATACTCAATATGTAGCTAAAGTAGCCAAATGGTCGGTGTGCAAATTAAGATCCTCATGATTACGGTTTTGACATGCTTGTTTGTTTCTTTGTTTATTTCTTCTTTACCCTGGATCTATACAGATGAAAATTTAAGTAGTCCTATCCTTTTGTTCTCCTATTTATCATGTTTATGACTCAGCCTAATAATGGGCAAGAAAATACTTGTGGCACATCGAGAAGGGAACTTGCATTTTCGCATGTAGCCTAAACGACAGTCTGTCCACATTGAAGTACAAACCAAACATGTGGCATCGGGGGTCGCTTTGCGTCACACGCACTACATGTCAAAAAAAAAACGCGACGCGTAAAGAGTGTGGTGCGCTCGACAAGTACAAATCGCGCAGTAGTTGGCGCGCCAAAGAAGCATTTACACACGCATTGCACTGAAATAATAATTATTCTCATACCTCAAGTTTCCGAGGTCTATTTACTTTGTCACTCCCATTGTGGCCTGTACACCATCCGCGATAATAAAAACGTGATGGTGTACAGGCCACAATGGGGGTGACCCCCCGGTTCTACGTGGACAGACTGTAGTTGGGCATCTCCCCCTCTGTGGCACACAGCTCTGTAAGATATGCTTTAAGGTTTTCTTTTTTATTTGAAAACAGTTTACAAAATACTTGTTAGCTTGACGCCTTTGATGATTTGTTTGTATGAATGCCATACATACCAGAACTGCGCTTCCACTACTGGATCCTCCTGCCGACCGCGTTTGATCGTGGAAGTTTAACACTGGCCCATATCCTGTAGTGTGACTGCACGCCGAGAAACACAAGTTTTCACATGTTGATTTACCAAGAATAGTGCCGCCTGAAATAAATAACACCAACATGGCAATGCAACTGAGGAAGTAAAATCATTAAAGTAAAACACTTCCGATTTTTGATATTTTGGTTATATTTACTGTATGGATGGAAGTTTGAAAAGATATAAAAACTGAAAGATGAATTTGAGTAGCGGTGCGGTGGTAACAGTCAAAATGTTTCCAGGTTGATGTATTAAATAATGAGGGTCATTCAAAATGTTGTGCTTTAACTCTCAAATCTCTTGTTCTACACTTGTAGCCCTTGATATAGACTACCCCGTAGTCCACTTGCCCATTGTGCATACTCTGGATATTGCATTTAAGCTTAAAACTCTGATTTATTTTTTTAGTAATTAATGTGTGCACAATTGATAGATTTTCACATCTGATCTTTTCAGTCACCCTACTCCCTCTCTTTGTTAGCTTCCCAAGTAGACTACTGACTTTGCCTTGCGGTTAAGATTTTTTAACACGGGGCTCTATGGAGAGTTAGGCCAATTTCTGGCCTAACTAAAATTGGCCATGATGTAATGCATCTTTAAATGGATCTGCCTTGTGATTGGTCGCCCATATCTCGCTATGGTTTAAATCTTCTGGGCCCGCGCCATTACCATTAACTATACCGTACACAACTGTCTGTGGTATTTGCGGCGCTTTTGTGTTGACGCGAAAGTTAATCTCTCATCAAACATATAGCGCGTCTTGTACTATACATGCTTAGTACTTGTGGTTAATGGACTGATAAACAAGTATGCTTGACAGTATGTTTTTAGAGAGCAAAGTCCATAGTCGAATTTTCGGGGTTCGCTAGCAATAAACTGGTAGATTCCAAAATCAGAATTGTTCAGTATTAAAGTGAGCCATTATAATTATGCAAGATAATGTTGCATTCAATTACTTTTATTGTCACTAATCATCTGATATTTTTAACTCTTTATGACCATTTTACTATTGAATACTTTAATTTTAATAAACACCAGTATAATTTTGAGTTCAACGAAATGGGTTCATCATGACTAATAATAACATATTTTAAATAAAATTCGACTATGGCATAGTCTACCCTTGATATGATGCTTGTGGTATAATATGCAAAATTGAAAGATCAAAATAACAGTAAATCGTACTGCATTCTGCAAAATCATATACGATTGAGGTATAAATACCAGAAAAGATATGTGGTATAACGGAACATTTCTGATAATTGCAGTAAATTGCGTTAAATCGTAAAAGTCGCCTAAAACTTTTGATTAATTCTGATATCTATCAGTGAAAATCTTTCAAAATATGCGTATAACTTCCCGTTTTCCACAGTGACATGGGGCCTCATAATTAAGTTTTACACCCTTCTGAAAATCACTGCATCCAATTCGGAGAACTAAAAAGTATTAAGAGAGATTTTCTGAGAAATACTGATGCCATGGGAAAAAGGTGGAAGATGGGGGTCAGCAAATTTCAACCATATTTTGGCAATTTAATAAGTTTGGATAAGTGTTCATAATAATCAGTATAAAAAAATCTGCTATGCCCCCTCCTGGGATATATGGGCCCCCTAAAATATGCCCCCTAACACGTATTTCCCTGACTTGTAAAATGCCGTTTTATGCCATTTTTGAACACATTTTTGGCACCTAAGACAAGCATCTATGAAAGTAAATTTTTCTACACATCTTCTTTCATCCTTTGTCTTTATCAAAAAATATAAAACAACAAATGTTTATATTGGGATGTTCCATTTATGAAACAGGGGTGGGGGCCCATATTTCACATTTTACAACTTTTGAAAAAAGTGAAATATCCCTCTACTTTGTGACGTCATTGTAGGAGTTCCTCAATCTTTCTCAAATTGTTCATTACAGGAGAGAACCTCTGTACATAGGTCATTTATATAATGCAATAAAAATCATGGAGACTTTTTTACTTTTCATAGAACACAAACATGGATTTTCCCAATATGTGACATTGGTATAATGATGCTATATAACGCCAACATCAAATATAAGATCTTTTCACTGTAGCCGTCCCTTTTCTTGAGCAAATAGTCAGTTATTCCATTGAGGAGTTAAGAACCACATTTAAGAATGCAAATCAAGTACAGGGGTAGGTGTTTCTCTTTTACAGCATATTGGTAAAATCGCCAGTAGATAATGCTCATTGAATATGAGCCCCTCTCATGTCACAAGCTCGTATTCATACATGTTAGTGGTATTATGATTATTATGAAAATCACAAGCTCCTATCACATGCATCAGTACATGCATTAAGCTATAGGAACTAGGCCTAGTAGGGCCCCATACCCCAAAGTACTAAATCCTAATAACCTGGGGGTGGAACTTAATGCTAGGAGTGGGCTATAAATGGGACTTGTTTTGTTTTGCTTCGGGTTAAGGTTTTTTGTATGTTCTATTTAACCTAGGCCTATCTCAACATGAAATTACAAAATGTTAAGCCTGGGTTTCAAAAAAGAATGTGCACAGCAAAAATCCAAAATGGCCACATTTTCCCCTGAAAATCACATTTTTAGCCATAACTTTGTCATTTTTGGGTCTTTTTACCAGGTTCTGGTGTCTAGTCTATGGGGTTTTTTTTGGTCAATCAATCTATTTATGCAGTTAGAAGTAGTCTCAAATCTTCATGTGTTGAGTTACGACCATTTCTGACCCAATGCACCTTTTTTACCCAAATTTTGAACCATAGACCTCATATTTAAATTACAGAAAAAGCTAGACAACAGGTAAAAACTTACATAACACTATAAATTGGAAAAACGAAATAGACACACAACATACGTTACATCAAGTAAAAAATGTAGATTTTTGCACTGCAGACTTTTTTACAATTTTGATAGTTTAATGGATTTTATTGTATTTAAATTTTTAGCAATTTCTTGCATTACAAAAGTTTGTATTACACTTTATATTACTGATTATATGATGCTTCTTTAATTGTGAGCTAGAATAATTCAAAGAGAAGGCAGTTTCCATGGCAACGGCCATATATACTAATTTTAAAGCAAATTTCCCCAGTAACATTTGACAAATTCCCTCATCATGTGAACATGACCTAAACATTTTACCCGGAATAGCCAGTATCAGGGATAATAAATTCTCTTTTCCTGATCTCTTTTTTTTACACTGTCAATATGGGAGAGCTCCAACTAAGCCATGTGTATTGACCCTTGACCTTCTACGGTGACAGTGGTATGTTAAAATAAGATGAGGGAAAGAAAATTTGTAATCCCCAATACTGGCTATTTGGGAGAAAAATTTTAAGGACATCTCCACAATATGAGGTAAAATTTACACACAAAAAAACCACAGTATAAATGGCTACTTGTTATGTTGCTACGGAAACTGATAAGTGTCACAGGCACAATCTCAAACTGCTGCATGATAGTGTCCTAGATATCATCATCAGTGCCATGTGGTCGCTGCTAACTTTCATCTCCGGTATCAGTACCAACGCGCATCAGGTGCACTCGAAGGTTTTGTCCCCCGCGTTTCATCCCCATTATCATCAAGGTAAAACCCAATATACCAACTTTTGTTGCCTCCCTCATCCCAGATGACAGCAACAACATTTTTCTGTGACCTATGACCTTTGAATTTTGGGCAGTTTGACCCCAAATTGACCCATTTTCTTCATTTTGAGCAATTTGTTGCATTAAAAAAGTTTGTATTATACACTTTATAAGTATACTATTGATATACATGGATTCTTTAATTTTAAGCTACATGTATTGGAGATTTCAAAGAGAAGGCAGTTGTCATGGCAATGGCCATTTGTACTAATATTTAAGCGAATTTCCCCAGTAACATTAAGCAAATTCGATTTCACAAGAAAAGTATAGGCCCTCTCCGAATAACTGCTAACAGAGCCCGTTTTAGTACTAATGTCGATGTTGAAATAGCAGCATCACTTTCTAACATTTGTTAATAAAAACTGAACCTTACCTGTAAAGATAGACAAAATTGGAGCTTAAGTGAAAATTTAGGCTTTATTTAATACAGCTAAAAATAAAGAAAACTATTGTCATGCGTGGTAGAATTGCCGCTTAAAAATGTTGATTTTTACATGCTTTTCACTATGATGGAGAGGTTATTTGGTGGGATGCGCCCCTTAATAGACAGAGGTCACTCAGATGAAAGAGAGCAGTTTACTAGTATATTGACCATCAAAGGATCCTCAATACAAACCCCAAAATCCATATAATGTGTCAGCATTTTTGGTATTTCAAAAATCGAGAATCATAGATACATAAGCGTTTTTATGTTTAACACAATAACACCCCTACTTCATGTACTTGATCAATGTAGTGTTCCAATATATTATTGTCTTTGTTGTTAACTACATAGTGATAGAAAATAATTATTGTAGGCCCTACCTGCGTTCCTTGGAAGAAAAAGGTAATATTCATTTGAGGGTGCATAAAGCATGATGCAAAAAGGTTATTTTTAAATCAGCACAGACAGAATTTTAGTACTGACCCGGGGTACTGAACCCCTTTATAGAATAGTCCTGTTCTATAAGCATTTATCCAACACAATTTAGGCCCTAATTTATTATGTAATAGTTTTGTTGATGTTGTTTACTTCTGATAGGCTCCCTTTTCATCAAATTTCATTTTTAAACTTAGAAAAATCACCGTACCTGAGTTTAGCATGAAAATATCGCAATTTTGCACTTTTGATGGAACAACCCAAATGTTGTACAAAGAATTTTTAATTGTTATGTCGAGACAAAATGTGTATTATTACTGTGAAGTATAAATAAAATGTCTGCAGATGCGCGTTATTACGTGGCTCTAATCAAAAGTTAGTGCACATTTCAAAGTTTTTGTGTCTGAGAAGACAATCATGGGGGTCAATTTGAGGGGGGTCCAGTATCTCCCAGTGGGGGTCCTCAACATTTTTTAATACCTCCACTGTAAATACTCAGGGACACATGTTTGATTGACAAAATATGAACAAAATTTGCTGACCCCCATCTTCCACCTACCATCTGAGTCTATCGGATAAACCCTCTTAATATAGCTTTGCGCCTGTAAGTGCTTGTACTAACCTGCATCTAAAAGTCTCGTAACTACAGTTGCATCAACATCTGGTACAGTGCCTTCCAAAGCGCGACATCCATTCATCATAGGTACCCCGGCTACCATCACATTGTCCTTTATTGCAATCTTCTTGCCTGTCAATTTACCACTATCAGCTCCTTTAATCGTGGATCTCCAATACCTTGAAATAAAAGAACAAGCACATGTGTACGACTGTTATACCATCGTGTGTTTTTGCAAGTTGCTATACAGAGTAAAGCTGGAAACAATACGTCATGTGCCGTGTCTGCATTTTTATCATTTTGCAGGAGAGGCATATTTGTGTTTCAAACGGTGTTTTTGAACGGCAGAAATTGTGAAGAAAAAGTCAACTGTGCAGAATGAAAGTGCCAATTTTTATACATACAACAACTTGTATAACTTGACTCATGTCTGTATTAATATTATAGAAAGAAAATGGCGTATCTGCATATCTGATTTCTTGTTAAATGCAACTTATTGAACAAAGTAACACCATGCACCATACACAATTAGACTGAGCTTAAAAAAGAAACTGACCAGGAAACAACATCCATAAAGATCCCGGGAAAAAGATCAGCTTCTCGTGCAAGAAAGTCATATCTGCACATAATTACCTTAATACTGTGGAATTAATTATTAACATATGCACTTCAAATATATCTCCAAATTTGTATTTTGATTTACATTTTCATAATTGCTCAATTTCAACAAAAATGCAGATACGATCCTCTTGCATCCACATGAAACGGGCAGTTTTGCTCTTAAAATAAGCACTCCTGCATGTTATCGTTCAGAAAACAAGAAGTTCAAGGCCCTTGAAGTAATACTGACCAAGCACGATAAGGGTTTTCGTCAGCAGTAGGTCTGTAACCCGGAGTCCGTGGATACTTCACAGGTAAAGTTGGTTCCACAAGATGGTCAAGGCGGTTGAAACCCTTAAGAGCATCAGTTATAAGAGAATGGCATTGTTTTATTTCGTCGTCGCTTAGTGAATAATTTAGACGTCTTGCTAATGCTGATACCTCATCTGTAGTAGGTCCAGGAACTGTCGGGTCCTGAAATAGCTCTGTTATGAAGACAATGTTATATTTTAGCAAAAATGGCAATAACAAACCGAGAGCATAGTAACATACACAGTAGGTTACACCAACGGCGCTTGAAATGGCGACATCATGTTTTACATGTAGGGCCTAATGTGTAGAACTTGTAGCTGATGTAACCTCAGGGATGGGGATCATCTTATGTTGATTAATGTGTTCTGCGGTAAATATCGAAAATGAGGGAGGGTTTAATTCGATGCACCAACATCCTTTAATAATACCCCTCAGTATATTAGCACCCACCGAAGTATTACACATGGTCTTTCACAGGCTCTAGTCTTTCACGATATCAAGTGACGGAACAACTGGGGATGGGATGGGGGATTCCCCCAGTCAGAACTCTTTCCTCCCCTAGTAAAAACCCAAAATTACGAACATGTACACTTTTTGCGCCAATTTTCGCAAAATTTGTTGGTTGTTGGAACTTCACTTTGCCCACAATGCCCCCCGAAAAATTGTTTCTGGTGTCGCCACTGACGATATCATATCATTTTGATGGAATAGTTTCTCGAAACAAGTAAAGCAGCTTCGTGTGACGCGACCCGCTTCTTTCACTCAAAAATTAAGGCACGCGAACTCGCTTAAAAGAGCATACGCCTACGGACAAAATGATATAATGCAGTAACTAATTAAGGAGGTATAATACCCTGATTTTCATCAGTACCCATCTTCTTTTTTTTGTTGCAAATTTATTAAGTATATAAATATGTTCATCACCTCATGTGCTGAACTTATAAAATATCTCTACATACAAAGTGCTTTTAAACCATTTAAGAAAATAATTTTAGCCCTATATATTTTTTTTGTTTTACTGTATCCTAGTAACTGAGATGTGTGTTTCATAACAAACCATAATTTATTCTATTGAACATGTCCAAGTAGAATACATGAATAGAATACATTAAATCCTTTGTTATACTAACTATAGAAATGTACTCACTGATTATAACACTGAATAAATTAAATAGGCCTAATCTCAGAGGAGGCTTAAAGGCATTCCTACAATGCACTATGATTGGGAAATTTGATCAATATAACCTAATTTTAAAGGCAAAGTCCCCATTGCCACACACACAAAATGGTCATTTTAAAACTGCAGCCAACGAGCTAATAGTTGAGACTTAGGACTGATATTTGCTTTTCTTACAGGAAACATTCATATCGTCCCACTGCATTAATTTTATTCCTAAGTCTCGATGTTATGAATGTTAAATAATAGGATGAAAACACCAGATATTTGCACACAATTCCAATGCAAGGCATGATCAACTGTACCATATGTGTACAAAAGCCAGACATACAAGGTCAGAAACCCCATTGGGTTGTGGGAATGTCTTTAAACATCCTCTGGCCTAATCTCTTCCACATAGACAATTTAATACTACACCATGTATGTATCTTCTATAATGTGTTGTTAGGAAGAGATTAAAAAAGGCTATACGGTCATCAAAGGTCAGGTTATAGGTCAATTGGTTCAGGTCAAATTCAGGCATCAATTTTGATATTTTGTCTGTTACTGGATATATAATGGAAATGTGTGAGGTGGATATACTAAAATACCTTGGGATGTAAATGGCGAGTACAATTTAGATTGCCTAGTTGAGATGGATTGGGCAAATAAAATAAAATAGTTACCAAAATCACAAAAATGAAGCTTACGGAAAACTACCTAATATGGTGGTATAGGTGACAACAAATACAATCTTTTTCAACATTGCTGTAGTGTGGTTGTGGTAACCTGTTACCTATGGCTTAATTAAGTTTCAGTGAAATAGTGTCGCAAGTTCAAAATACAAAATATAGCTCAACATTGAAAATAGAAGCATTTTAACCGGTTCGTTTTTTGATAGTTGTGGAGCACCAAGTTCATGAAGTCATAAAAGAAATCAGGGACCACTTATTCCCATTTTACACATCAACATTATTTCCCTAATGTGTTAGCAACACATATCCAAAATTTTAACGAAATCCGTTGATAGTAAGCTTTCCAAAATGAAGTGAATTTAAAACATGTACCACTTATACCATTAGAAGCATGTACGCGTCATTGATACTGATGCTACCAATTGAACGAGAAGATTTGCCCCTTCATTTTGCATACCACTTTGTCCAATTTCTTTTTCTCATTTCTTCACAAAATGCACACTGATCCCAGTGAAAGTGTAAAAAATTAACATTTTGTATAATTGTAAGAGAAGGATATAGGGCCTAAGTCATTAAAATTAAAACGGTATTTTTGAAATGAAACGTTTGGCATAACGAGGAAAACTGCGGTATTGTCAAAATTTAAGCTCCCAATCAATTACATGTAGTAGATCTAATTTAATACTTAAGTAGAGAAATAATTACAGATTCATGTCAAATGTCTTATTTCATATTTAATACACGGCATTCGGCTGAACCACTAGGAGGCTATTATAGCACATCTGTGGCAATGACATCAAAGGTACCAAAATCTGAATTTTTAGATTTTTACGATCGTCCGGATGAGCAAATCACTGACTGAGCCTTTAAGACAGACAAATAATCTTCTTCCAGATGTTTTTTACTTTGAATTTTAAATATCGGCATTCGGTTACCCTTTCAGAATCGTCAAGACAACTATAAACCGATATAGTGTGATTGCATTGCATTGAACTTCGAAATCGCCATTTTTCCTATTGTGTTGTGGTCGGACAGTTGACAGTACAGTGTGCATTGAATCGTTTATGCATGACTTCAACGAACCCCGGGAAACGAATTAACATGGGTCGAGTAACAGGTCGAAGAATATATAATATTATATAAAACATGATCTATATTGTATACTTGAAGTTGGTCCCTGCTTTTGGCTACTCACTTTATATTTTGCAGTTACACATTTTAAATACTCATGTAATAGTATAGTAATTATATAAGTTTACATAAAACGGTTACCTGATTTTAGTTCCTTGCCTGATTCAGTCATTTTGTTACAACTTCCTTGTCCGAGTTCTTTTATAGCTTTTTATTCCATTATTGAAACGCGAAAATACATCACGAAGCTAAGTCCATGTGCATGTACAGTCGTTGGTGGTGTGGTAAGGGGACAGGTAAATGGCGAGTTAAAAATGGGCGAGTTAGATGAAAGCGAGTTAGAATGGCGAGTTAGCCCCTGCAGAGATTAAAGTGTGACCCCTGCTGAGAATACGTCTTGGATTGTTTTTGAGGTACCTTTGAATACCGTTGAGGTTGTAAGATGCTTTGCTAGAAGAGTGTCTATTTCTGACACAAAGTCAATAAGTCCCCTGAAGACACCAGGATTTTTACTTTCTTTTGTCTCATCATGGCCTCTAAGTGCAAGTTCAAAGCTACCGCAAAACTTAATACAGTCTATGATTTTGGACAGGACATGTCTATTATCGTCCACCGTTTGGTTGTGCTGCCTTATTCTAGATCGATAACCATTATCAAGTTGCGTGCCAATGTTGACTCTTCCTAACATTTGCAGTTTAAAACAACAGTTCAAATGAACAGCGCTTCTTTCATGAACTTTAACTTTTTCAGACAAATGTTTCAAGTCTGTAACTCCATTCTTGGTCCAGGTACCGCCATCGCTTCCTCCAAATAGTAGACAGGGAAAGCAGAACAGCGACTTCCGTGAAACACTACCTGTTAGCCATGTTTTTTTATCAAACCACGAACTAGAAGTAGATAATGAGCGATTTTGGCCAGGTTTTCCTGTTTGAATAATTGTAAAATTATCTGGTCGATGTCGTCCTAAACGCTTTATTTCCAGTCTCGTTTCCAGACTATGCGTAGAGAAACGCTTTTCCAGTAAATAATCAACAGAATTCATCTTGAAGAATATTTATAAATCTGATGATGTACTACACTGTAGATCCACTGATGATGTTGCTCTCAGATCAAGTACTATTAAAATGACTCACCTAGCATTAGGTAGGCCTATATCCCAGTTATTTGCCCTTTAGCTGTTACTAAAATACAGCCATACAGGGTTTCACTTTTATCACCAAAAAAACCCAAAACAAAACTGTTTGCAGAGACAAGTGTAAACATCACTTTAGGCATTGCACATCCTGAAGTATAGGCCAGGCCTACATGTATATTGCTAGTGAATAACAATAGATCATAATAATAATGAACAAACTCTTAAATCTTGGATACTTCTTGGCTATTTAAATTTTCTTCATATTTATCAACAAAAGGAAGATCAATGCACATGATTTTATTTACTCATGCAGCTTCTTATATATGATGAATATGACAAACCCTGTATACAACCTTCAATTCTAAAGTATTCAATCATAAACCTCAACATAAACTAAAACTTTGCATGGACTTGCACCAGTCTTAAAGTTTTACTTATCCTGCCCCTAACCACATGCATGTGTATAACAATTTGCGCTTTGCAGGAAAGATTTAGTTAAAGTCTATCAGCTCATCTGTTTATTGTGTACAAAAGTATCAATGAGCACTGGTGACAAGTATCACAAGTTTGAGACATTAAGTCATTTACCTTATATGGTAAGTGGGCAGTCAAAGGTCAGCCCAGTATGTACCTTCAGAGGCGCAGTGGTTTTCAATGAGACCCTAGCTTCTAAGCACATTTGCAGTGAGCATGAGGCTATTTTAATGGTATAAATAAAGTACATTTGGGGCATGCCCTGTTTGGAGTTGCCATATTTTAAAACAGCTACTGTTGCCTTATTGAATAGAAAATCACTGCTACAGATGGTTTTAATGCATTGTGAAGTGTGGTGTGATGTGTAAACATACTGTTATTTATGAAATAAAACAGGTGATATATGGAACATTATTACAACTACTTAAATTTTATTTTTAATGGGATTAGGCCACAGGGTCACAGCCCCAAGTGCCCTAATGGACCAGCCGCCACTGACGACATGTCCCGCCGGCGAGTTAAGATGTTTACGACACGTCCTGCCGGCGATTTACGACAAGTCCTATCGGCGAGTTAAGATTTACAGCAAGTCCCGCCGGCGAGTTTACAGCAAGTTACGATTGATAATATTCCAATAATAAGTCGTATTAACTCGCTTGCGAGACTTTAGGGTGTTGCCGTAATTCGCAGGCTATTCGCCGGTGGGACTTGATGGCACTGCTGTAACTCGCTCACAGTACTTGATGGTATTGTTGTAACTCGCTAGCAGGACTTGTTGGTGTTGTCGTAACTCGCTTGTGGGACTTGTTGGTGTTGTCGTAACTCGCTTGTGGGACTTGTTGGTGTTGTCGTAACTCGCCGATGCTTGCGATGGGACTTGATGGCTTTGTCGTAGCTCGCCTTTAGCTTACCTCGGGGGGGGTAATTGACAAAAACCTAATCTCTGTGTGTGTGTGGGGGGGGGGGGTAACTCGCAGTTTAACTAGCTTTTTTTTTTACTCGCCTAGTTACAGCTCCCGTGTGGTAAGGGAATTTCATTATTTTGGAGCTGACGGGTGAAGCCCCCAGCTCTCCGGTGAAGCCGGACTATGAAGGGAGTATCGCAGGCCCGTACGCAGGGGGGGGGGGGTGCGGTGGGTGCGACCGCACCTCCCCAAATTTGCAAAAGTATACAAAAAGTCCCAAAATTTAAGAAATTGCGAGCGTAGCGAGCAAAAAAATCATTTTTTTATAGCTTTTTTGGTCAAAAAAGGTCCAAATTTGGGAAAGAAAGTCCACTTTTCACAAAATCGCCCCCCCCCCCCTTGGAAAAAAAGTCCACTTTTTCAAAATCAGCACCCCCAAAAAAAATTCCTGCGTACGGGCCTGGAGTATCGTATTATGAAAAAGAACTTAATTTGCATTTAGGTGTATCAATCGATGAAAATCTTACAAGGATAAATCATATTGATGGAATTTCAAAAGCAAGTTTCACGGAAGATCATCAAACTCAAAACACGGTTTTGATGCCTGAACATCATATACATATGCATATGGTTTTATTTCGCCTTACATTAATTATGAATATGGCCTACTTATTCCCCGGTACTTATTTAAAAGAATGCATGTAAATAAAAAGTGGGCAATAAGAAATTGAAATGATTGAGAACCACTATAAAAAGTCACTAAGCCATTTTGAACCACTAGTTCATAAATGCGATTACCGTAAAACGTAAAGATACTAACAAATTAAAACTTAGGCAAAGATTGCCAATAAAGAGAGTGATAAATACATAAGATGGATAAAAGAGGCCATCACCGTCAGAAAGCAAGGCAACACAATGAACAGAGACTAGGGACAGTACAATCTAAGTCACATCTTTGCGACTCCGTTGCCAAGCAGCGATCAAAAACAGCTGTTCAACGATCATCACATCAACAGTAGCATTGAGAAAGAACTAAACTAGTGTATAAAAAATATACAGACAATGATGAAATTAGACAAATGAATTAATATGACTCAACATTTTTAGTATAGATCAATTACACAAAAATGCACGTCAAAACCCCTACTGTTTACATACAAAGAATTTAACTTGTTTTTAATTTTTCTGATTTTTTTTTCAACTAATAAAGAAATATAATTTTGCGCATGCGTTTACAGGGAGTACCTCGTTTTGGTAGCAAGATGGCGGATCCGTGCAAAGGGCGAATACCCTTTAATGCCTTTTATATAACCAGATGTTAAAACGATTTCTGGCAACCTTTTCTAACCTTTTGCTAATAATGTAGAAAACGTTTTATGTTTGCTGGGCATAGATTCCATTTTCATGTCCAGGTTCGGCATAATCTTGGCATTAACAGCAGGTATATTATGCACTGCTGACGGGTTAGCGACAAGATAGCGGAGAACATCTCACTTGAAGCTCTGCATATCCTGCTTGGAAACAACCTGTTCAGGAAAGCCACTCCACCCAGCAAACACAAAACGTTTTCGACATCATTCGCAAAAGGTTATAAAAGGTTGTCAGAAAACGTTTAAATGTCGGGTTATATAAAGGGTATACTAGAGTATAAAACGTTTTCATAACCTTAAAAAACATTTTTTGATAATCTACTGCTCAGCAAATAAAAATGTTTTACAGAAAACGTTTAAATCTCGGGTTATATAAAGGGTATAAAAACGTTTTAATAACATTCCAAAAACATTCTTGAAAACTTGATACAAAATATTTTTCGAAAAATATTTGCCCAAAATATTTTCAATAACGTTTTAAAAACATTTTCATGAACTTTATATAACCCGACATTAAATGTTATTAAAAGGTTTTGAAAAAAACAATTTAAGAACATTTCTGTGTTTGCTGAGTTCAAATATTTTAACATAATGTTATTTAGGTATTGACACAATATTTGGCAAAAATGTTTGCAAAAATAGTTTACAAAACATTTTTGAAAACATTTAAAAATATTGTTGTAGTGTGTTTTCATACAAAACGTTATCATGACCTTTATACAACCCGACATTTTAATGTTATTAAAACGTTTTTACCTAAACCAAAAGCCAAAATATAACTTATTTAAAACGTTTTAAAAACGTTTTTGTGTTTGCTGGGCAGGTATGAAGAAATAAAATAGAACATTTTAAAGTTACTTTTTCATAACGTTAGAACTGGCAAGATATATATATATATATGTGGTCAAATCAAACGAAAAGTGTACACGGCATGTTCAGGGCCATAACTTAAAAGTATTAATCAATTGGCATTCGTTTTTGTATTGTGTTTATTCGCCTTGATCATACGCTTCGCGCCATATATAATAAAACCCCCTTCTGTGAAAAACTTAGACACAGAGACCCCAAAACATGCTATTTTTACCCATTTTTTCAAAATATTTCTTAAAGTATTTTTAAAAACATCTAAATAAGTTATGAAAAGAAGTCATTGGATTGAATCTAAATTGATTTCCTGAAAGGTGTGTATTCAAAGATTGCCTGTTCAATTGTTCACATATTTGTACATAATTATGAATTTTTTGTGATAATTTTTTGAGTGGTACAATGTATTTTTTACATTACCTACGAATACAATTTTTCATAGCACTAGATATATCTTTAAAAATGGAAATCACTAATAAATGCGCAATTGATACAGGCTTTGATATGTCCAATACTGAAATGCATTGCATTCGGACATCTTTATTATTGTGTTTAGCTGCCAGAAATTCTAAATGGCACAAAGGTAGGTTTGGTAAAAAATATGCATTACCTCCGAATACATGTTAAAAGCTGTGTCATTTCCACAAACTGAGAGAATAGTAAACAATAGTTAAGCAATAGGTGCAGGGTAATACACTCTTTATTTCTACCAAGTTTCAATAGCCTGCGTTTAAATATTTCTGAGATGTCAACAATAAAAGCAAGTATTCGTAGGTAAATTTCGGTAACCGAATATTACCTACGAATACAATTTGACATCATGACAGTATTGTGAAACACCGCCATTCATTCCAATGCCCATATTGGTACATAACGAAGGCTTGTATGCCTGTATGGTCTGCTCATTTGAAAGAAAAATCAGATTCGAAGAAGATTAGAAGGGGATAAATACTTGGATTTGTCAGCTGTCATATGTGTTTCATTTTAAACGTTTACCGATCTTCTGGTTTCTGAGTAATTTGTGTCCAAATTGGTTTATTCGAAGGTAACTTTTGACGTTTTCGCTAAGTTTACCTACGAATACCATGGACAAAAACGACTTTTCTCATTGTCTCATGATCTAGACAACACATTGATGGACCCTGGTGTAAAGCTAATTGTAGTTGCCCTCAAACGAAAGGCCACCGTGATACAACATGGAAACTGTACCATGGATGAGTTGTTAACTCTCTTCACGTGGGTGTCGACTGCAGACGACAAGTTTCAAATTTAAAAAAAATCAAAAATTTCAGAAATGCAAATTTTCATGACCATATTTGAGATCAGCATGAAAAATGCATTAAAATGAGTACAAACAAGCCTAGTATTGATTCAGCAGTTCTTAAGATAGCTCTTGATATTTTGAGAAAATGTTTCAAAACTTGAATCTTTTCCATTGAAGCGCATGGCTAGCACGCAGAGCATTAAATGATGGGTTAATAGGTTGCCAATTCGACATGCACAGATACATGTTTTGGCAGCTTCTGTGTTTGCGAGTAAATCTGACTAAATCTCACATATATAGTCAAGTTTATATGACACTAATAAAACTAGAATATAAAACTATTTTTTATCAGAACAATAATAAAAATATAATATCTGATTATCTGGAACGTGGATAATTACATTTCTACTCTACAGAGCATGAACTGTTGAAGACAATTTGGTAGTAGTAATTATTGCGAAGCTTACTGTTGAAGACTATTTGATGCTAGTAATTGCGAAGCACGTACTGTTGAAAACTATTTGGTTTTAGTAATTGTGAAACATGTACTGTTGAAGATAATTTGGTAGTAGTAATTGTGAAACACGTGGTGTTGAAGACTATTTGATTATTGTGAAGCATATACTGTTAAAGACTATTTGATAAATTATTGCGAAGCACGTAATATTGAAAGCTATTTGGTAGCAGTAATTGTGACGCATGTACTTTTGAAGATTATTTGGTAGTAATAATTGTGAAGCATGTTACTGTTGAAGATAATTTGGTAGTAGTAATTGTGAAACACGTAGTGTTGAAGACTGTCGCAGTATTAAATTGTGAAGCATGCACTGTTAAAGACTATTTGATAGATTATTGTGAAGCACATAATATTGAAAGCTATTTGGTAGCAGTAATTGTGGATCATGTACTTTTGAAGATTATTTGGTTGTAGTAATTGTGAGACATGTACTGTGAAACATGAAGACTATTTGATCGCAGTAATTTTGTGTTGAAAACTATTTGATAGTAAGTGTGAAGCACTTACTATTGAAAACTATTTGCTGGTAGTAATTGTGAAGTGTGTACTGTTTAAGAGTGACCAGTTGGTTCTAGTAATTATAAGGTATAGCCTGTATACTGTTGAAGATTATTTGGCTATTGTAAAGCATGTACTGTTTTAGTCTGTTTAAGACTATTTGGTAGTAGTAATTGTGAATCATATGTACTGTTCAGACTATTTGGTTATAGTAATTGTGAGACAAGTATTGTTGAGGACTATTTGACAGTAATTGTGAAGCACGTACTATTGAAATATATTTTGTGGTAGTAATTGTGAAGCATGTACTGTTGAAGACTAGGCCTAATTATGAAGCACGTTGGTGCAATTAATGCAGCAACATATATTTTCCCATACCATAGCCCTTATACACCACAGTAGGCGCAGTGTCATTATTTTCAACATTAAAATGTAAGAAACAAAAACACACGCACAAATAAAAACTTCCTAATGTAAAGATAAGAACTTATTTTCTGATGTTATAAAAGTGCTTAACTTAACGAATATAGTACAAGAATATAATAATTATATAATATTGGTGGATAATATCTTTTTTTTAAACAATTTTGAAATGTAAGGCAATAAAAACATCAGGATTTGCCTCGGCTTCTTATGTAAAGAAACAACGTGTTTTTCATTGAAATGGGCAATATTCAAGAGATGAGATGATCGATGTTGATTTTATTTATGATTATGTTCAAATAAGGCGCATATGACAAGCGAGTATACGTTGTTACAAAACTGAATGAAGATTAATTTTCATTTATTTTGTATCGCCGAATAATTAATGATTGATAACTATTTTCTGCAGCTTTTTTGCATGAAAATATGATTTTGCTTCTTTTAAGATCTCGAGGTTAACTTGATATTCTTTCTTTTGCCAATTTTTTTAACGCTAATTACTTCCCATAATTTTTTCATGTGCGCGTGCTACTTTCAAGACGGTGGTTTCATCCCAGTGTTTTCCTACGATCGTCATCCCTACAGGTAGCTTGTCAACCCAGCCTGCGTTGATGGAAAGTGCTGGATGGCCTGTTATATCAGCCGCCATAGTGTTTTGTCCCGTGTTTTGTATCATATCTACGCAGTAGTTTGACCGCTCTATATAAAAGAGAATAAAAACATGTAAAATAATTCAATCTAGACACTAAAAATCATTAAGCTGTTTCAAACCTAAAATTATGGAATGAGATGTTATATTTATATAAAGAAGCCATATTGAACGAGCTTTTGGGCGTCGCTTTTGAAAATAGGGGTATGTGTAGTAGATGGACTATTTGGGAACACGAAGATACGTAGAATGTGGGTTGGGTGAGTGTATGTGTAACGTCAAAACCTACCTTCAAATGTCATCTCGCCTTCCTTTGGCAGTTTTTGAGCTACAAAAGGAATGGTTGGCATGATAAGTACGTCATAGTCTTTCAGAACATCATCATAAGCTTGGCGTAACAGGCGTGCCAAGTTCTGACATCTTCCGTAATATTGTCCATGGAATGTTTCATTTAGGTATGCACCGGTAAGCATCACAGACTAAAAAAGAAGATTCACAAGTTGCAATTAATTTCATAGAGATGTCATAGTAATGTCAATGATTATTTACAGTAGGGAACTTAGTCACTCATAACCTGTCTTCTATCCTTACATGCCTTTCTAAATTAGCGTTTTTGTTGATTACATTGACGACATAATCATAAAATAATCATAAAGTCTAACAACTGCGAAGCGGATTGTCTCTCGAAGTCGTGTTTCTTTTTTTATTGAAATGACATGGAAACTTGTTCATACTGAACAATAACTATAATTATCATAATGATCCCGATTAGTAAATTACTCGACAATCTGAACGAAATTCAAGAATCAATGTTAAGTATTATTTTATCATCTCATCTATATACCTTCATGGTCTCATATAACATATAAAAAGGGCACGGTGGCTCAGTGGTTACGTCCTTGGACTCATAATCCGAGAGCTTGCTCGACGTGCGTGGGTTCGATTCCCCGTCCCACCACCGTGTTGCGCCCTTGGGCAAGGCGCTTTGCCTCGCTTGCCTCACCCCACCCAGGTACAATGGGAAGCTGTTAGGGGTAGTCACAGTCGTTGTACTGATGGACTCTGCGCCACTTGTAGGCTGCAAACGTGGTTCCGACATATTCTAATGACGACGGAATATGAGGCTGTTTACGGCATAAAGCGCTATATAAATATCTACATTTATTTGTTTTTATTTATAAAATATAACATAACACGACCAAGAACCAATGAATAACATATTATATATAGGAGACAGTTTATACTTCGATCTATTCTGTATTACCTTGACTTTATCTGACAAATGCTTGGTATCATGCTTCAAAGCTGCGCCTGATATCTTCATATTGTTGGTTGGATAATATCCTCTGTAACCGAGTCCATGAACTTAAATAATAAAATAAAATGATTATTTTATATAATTATTATATCGCAGATAACTTTGTATCATATACGTATTGAGATTGAATACTTGTATGTTGAATTTTGATGTGCCAGACTCATCCATTATCAATGAAAAGTGATGTACCAATCATTTTGATACAGCTTGTACTAAACTATATGTGCCTTCGGTCTCGATGTCGACGCTCTTCACGACTCGGCTCTGCGCGCCTCAATATCGGCACTAAGCGCCTCTGCTCAGTCTGACTCGCTCGCTGTTTGGATGTTGCGATCCGAGGGAAATGATAAAGTTCTATGATAACTACCTCGTTTATTAATAACAAATATTTTTTTAGTATTCCTAATCATTTTTACCCTAATATGGTAGTGACGTAAACGCGTTGAGGCAGCTGTTTCGCGCGCGCATCTATGCGGCATCTTTAAGGGCGCGCGGTTGTACGCCAGCTACCGATTAGAATATGCACTCAATGAAATGCGCACTGACGTCACTGCCACACCAGGGTGAAAATGGTATTAGGAAGCCTGCTATACTTACGTGATCCTCTGAGCATACAGTGATAGGCCCCTTCCAATCCAAAACCCGCCCAAATGTCACCAGCTGTTAAGAAATTAAAACTACATTATTGTTCACAATAAAAAGTATTAAAACTCAAATTACCTTGTTGGCGTTTACTCTGTTAAAGAAACTAAATAATCCAAACATGAATCTATGATTTCCCTGAAGTGAGACGTAGTTATAGTACTAGTGTATACTCACAATGCTTTTGCATTGGAATCGAAACATCTTCGACCTTAGCTCCAACACTCGTCAACTTCTGTGCTGCTTCTTTTACAATCCTATCCACAGCCTCCTCGGATACGTCGTGACCAAATCCCTCCTGAAGAATCCCAATTCGCATACCATTCAAGTTATCCACTTCAATCTGGGACGAAAATAGACAAGTATTTTTTAAGGCTAGATATGAATTTGCGAATTATGTCGACAAAATACTTCGATCTCTAACCCACTTTGGTTATAGACATACCTCTTTAGTGTATTCAGGGACTACAATATTTGGAGGCTGACGGTGGTCCAATCCATTGTCATATCCAGCAATCACCTGTAAAGGAATGTCAAACAAACCTGATTATGATGGAAATAATTACGAAATACAGCAAATTATTGAATATAGTAACACCATGCACCATACACAATTAGACTGAGGAAACTTTGTAAACGAATTTGGCTATTCCAGATGAAATCCACACGGATTGGGGTTACCTGAATGAATAGCCCATTCGAAATAGAAAGAAGAGGGCAAGGTTTACTTAGGGGCACACCATTAGATTTCCTGGGGGGGGCATGGGAGTTTTTGAAGAAAAAAACTTCGCCCCCAATTAACCAACTTCGCCCACTAGTGAGACGAAAAATTTTTTTGCCTCACTGATGAGTAAAAAAAAATTACCCCCACCCAACTTTGATATAAAATTGGATCGGTTGAGCCCATATTTATTGGTCGAGCTATGAGTTTTAAAATATTGGACGAGACGTAGTCGAGTCCAATATTTTATAACTCATAGCGAAAAAAAATTCTGCCTGACCAAAACTCCCATGCCCCCCTGAGAATCTAATGATGCGTCCCTTAGTGATTTACCTCCAGCATGAGAGCACAGTCATGTACCGTCCTTGCGATGGGTCCTAAGTGGTCAATCGTTGGCTCAATAGCCGCTGCTCCTGTATAAGGCACAAGACCCCATGTTCCCTTAATCCCAACAGACCCATTCCAGCAGGATGGCAGTCGAACCGAACCACCTTGATCACCACCAATCGCCATATCCACTTCACCGGCCATGACCTAAAAAAGACAATTTGAAATGTGTATAAGCCGCAAGATACACAAAAAAAAAACTGGTATTGTCACGAATGTTTTGACTCATCATGACCATGATGACACATTGCATGCATATGTCTTGAATAATTGTTCTAGCATTCCGAAATGTAAAAAGAATGCATATCCATGCATCCACATTCACTAGTCTTAAATCACAAATTCACTTTCTTTTTATCGGAGAATGTTATAGAAAGAGCGTTATATTCTCTTTTTGATACTCAATGTGTAGCTAAAGTAGGCAAATGGTCGGTGTACTAATTAAGATCCTCATGATTACGATTTTGGCATGCTTGTTTGTTTATTTCTTCTTTACCCTGGATCTATACAGATGGAAATTTAAGTAGTCCTATCCTTTTGTTCTCATATTTATCATGTTTATGACTCAGCCTAATAATGGGCAGGAAAACACTTGTGGCACATCGAGAAAGGAATTACATTTTCGCATGTAGCCTAAACGACAGTCTGTCCACATAGAAGTACAAACCAAACCTGTGGCATCGGGGGTCGATGCTTTGCATCACACGCACTACATGTCAAAAAAACGCGCCGCGTAAAGAGTGTGGTGCTCGACAAGTACAAATCGTGCAGTAGTTAGGCGCGCCAAAGAAACATTTACACACGCATTGCACTAAAATAATTATTCTTATACCTCCAGTTTCCAAGGTCTATTTACTTTGTACTTCTATGTGGACAGACTGTAGTTGGGCATTTTCCCCTCTGTGGCACATAGTGACTCATAGTTATTGTACAGCTCTGTAAGATATGCTTCAAGGTTTTTCATTTGAAAACAGTTTGCAAAATGCTTGTTAACTCGACGCTTTTGATGGTTTGTTTGTATGAATGCCATGCATACCAGAACTGCGCTTCCACTACTGGATCCTCCTGCCGATCGTGTTTGATCATGGAAGTTTAACACTGGCCCATATCCTGTAGTGTGACTGCACGCCGAGAAACACAAGTTTTCACATGTTGATTTACCAAGAATAGTGCCACCTGAAATAAATAACACCAACATGGCAATGCAACTGAGGAAGTAAAGTCATTAATGTAAAACACATCCGATCTTTGATATTTTGGTTATTATTAGTTAATGGATGGAAGTTTGAAAAGATATAAAACAGAAAGATGAATTTGAATACCGGTGGTAACAGTTAAAATGTTTCCAGGTTGATGTATCAAATAATGAGGGTCATTCAAAATGTTGTGCTTTAACTCTCAAATCTCTTGTTCTACACTTGGTAGTCCTTGATATGAAGCTTGTGGTATAATATGTAAAATTAGAAGATCAAAATAACAGCAAATCGTACTGCATTCTGCAAAATTATATACGATTGAGGTATAAATACCAGAAAAGAATGTGGTATAACGGAACAGTTCTAATAATTGCAGTAAATTGCGTTAAATCGTAAAAGTCGCCTAAAACGCAAAAAATGGTGCTAACTTGTGATCAATTCTGATATGTATCAGATATCTTTCAAAATATGCGTATAACTTCCCGTTTTCCACAGTGACATGGGGCCTCATAATTAAGTTTTACACCCTTCTGAAAATCAGTGCATCCAATTCGGTATTAATAAAAAATTATAGCTTTGCGCTTGTAGCAGCTTGTACTAACCTGCATCTAGAAGTCTCGTAACCACGGTTGCATCCACATCTGGTATAGTGCCTTCCAAAGCACGACATCCATTCATCATAGGTACCCCGGCTACCATTACATTATCCTTTATTGCAATCTTCTTGCCTGACAATTTACCACTATCAGCTCCTTTAATGGTGGATTTCCAATACCTTGAAATAAAAGAACAAGCACATGTGTACGACTATTACACCATCGTGTGTTTTTGCAAGTCGCTATACAGAGTAAAGCTGGAAACAAATTATCCGTCATGTGTCGTGTCTGCATTTTTATCATTTTGCAGGAGAGGCATATTTGTGTTTCAAACGGTTTTTTGAACGGCAGAAATTGTGAAGCCAACTGTGCAGAATGAAAGTGCAAATATTTATACATACAGCAACTTGTATAACTTGTATAACTTCACTCATATCTGCATTGATATTACAGAAAGAAAATGGCGTATCAGCATATCTGATTTCTTTTTAAGGGATGGGTTTATATGTGTGTAAATGGAGGAGAAATGGGAGGATTTTGGCATGTTTGCTGTGATTGTTTGCCTAGCAATATTGATCACAAGTACACAATTGATGGTGCATATCAAGGACCAAACTCTATAGTTTTATATTTGAGCACGATCACTTCTGTAAGGTCATGGGAAATTATGTAAATCGGCTTTTATATTTGATGTTGCATATCGGCTCACGCACTTTATTTTTGTACCCAGTATTTCACAAAGTCCCTGTACTCTGATGACCCTATGACTTTTTGCTGGTATGTTGAGCACTTTAAACAATTAATTATAGTACTTACCTCCTACTTTAGGAACATGCGTATGTCTTAATGTATGTCGACCATGTCAACAACCCAGTGTAGTTTTACATGGTTGGAAAAGTCTATTTCCTTTCGCTATTTTGCCAATCATAATTCATAAATTGTCCAACTTTTTGACAAAAAGAGTTTTACAACTATTCCGCCAGCAAGGAAACACAAATTTATGTGTATCCAGTGCGTCCTTTACGTTTAAATAGTTCAGTTTATTGTCAAGTTGTGCCTCTATACGCCATATTTACGGAATTGATGATACGAGCTGATACAGAATTTTTGAACCCAAATTTCTTGAAATATACATTACCTTTTTAACTTCTCGCCACGAAATTGGATTCATAAGAAGGTCAAATACAAGCCTTCCATTATGGCTGGTATCATCATCTCGATTGGTGTCTTGTGTTAGTATTATTCCATATTTTGCTGGTAGAAGTTCAATGAAACCCTCCATAATTCACGACTACTGTCACTTGTGTTATAAACTCGATGTGTTTACTATATTGTCGCTCGGGTCCGCGACTAATCGCAGGGACCAGTCTATCATTAGCTATTCTATACACTTTTCAATAGCCTTATTGTGATGTGTGGGAGTTTTAAAAGCCGAGCCATGAACAAAATATAATGCGAGCACCCGGGGCATCAACTTTAGAGGTGACGGTATGTGCCTGTCAATATATGCCCCTCTTTGAAGCCGACTATACCCGATGACCAGGCACCTTCAGTTTTCAAAATATTATACCCAATGACCCTTTTTCATTTTGATTGTACATAATTGACCCTTTTTTATTAAAAAAAAACCCAACGTTTTGTACTGATATGCGCCTACTTCGCGACGCTTGTACAAAATGTAGGCACATATACCCATCAATTCTAAAGTTGAGTGCCCCGGGGCGAGCGCATACTGCGGGCCAATGAACAATGAGATAGTGGCTTTTCTGATATCACTTTGAGGAACTGTTGAAGTATAAATCAGCCAACGAGTAGGTGTGTCCAAATTGCACATCTTGAATTGAGACCAAGACATGCTGTTATTTCAATTGTTATATCGTTCCGGTTGGTTTATTACCTACCATTGCCTACGAGATGCAGTTCTAAGGTGACAGAGGGACAGGTCTGCAATTCGATTCCACAACCATTCATACCTTTCATCTGTTTTATTGTATTATCGTGCGAATTGCTCCGTGGTACCTTACGGGTACCTGAATTTTATTTGAATGAAGATGACTCTGTCATGCTCGACGTCATATTGCATAATTTCTATACAGTATATGCAATAAACCAACCAGAACAGTATAACAATTGAAATAATAGGCAGTTCTAAGATAGGTTAAGAAGAATATAACGTCATTCTGTATTATTATTCAAGGTTGTAACGTGTGTCTATGCTGTCATGTAGGCCTACCTGGCAACAGACACGCCCCAGGTAAAAACAGATGAAATTTGTAGAAAAGCGTGATTATGACAAAAACATTAAAAATGATACTTTGAGGTATTGTTTTTTTAATTTTTGTATGGCAGATCATACATACACATGTGCTGAGGTCAAAAAGGTAAAAATTTTGTTTTTGACCCCTGACTCACCTGTCATTCCAAACAACCCCTTAAATGCAAGAAAGTTGTATGTGGCAGATACGACTTTCTTGCATCCATAAAAAGTCATATCTGCACATAATTATATTAATTACTGTGGAATTAATTATTAACATTATGCACTTCAAATATATCTCCAAATTTGTATTTTGATTTACATTTTCATAATGATTGAAAAGCTCAAGTTCACAAAAAATGCAGATGCGACCCTCTTGCATTCACATCAAAAGGGCATTTTTTTCTATAAATGAGCACTCCTGCATATCACCGTTCAAAAACAAGAAATTCAAGACCCTTTAATAAATATAAGTAATACTTACCAAGCACGATAAGGGTTTTCCTCAGCAGTAGGTCTGTAACCCGGAGTCCGTGGATACTTCACAGGTAAAGTTGGTTCCACAAGATGGTCAAGGCGGTTGAAACCCTTAAGAGCATCAGTTACAAGAGAATGGCATTGTTTTAGTTCATCGTCGCTTAGTGAATAGTTCAGACGTGTTGCTAATGCTGATAACTCAGCTGTAGTAGGTCCTGGAACTGTCGGGTCCTGAAACAGCTCTTTTATGAAAACAATGTTATAGTTTAGTAAAAATTGGCAATAACAAACTGAGAGCATAGTGACATAGACGTACCATGCGTACGGTAGTTTACACCAACAGCGCTTGAAATGGCGACATCTTTTCGGTACTATTATGTAATTGCAATGTGTCGTACTTGTGACTGATGTAACCTCAAGGGGATGGGACTAAATATATGTTGATAAATGTGTTCTGTGGTAAATTTCAAAAATTAGGGAGGGTTTAATTCGATGCATCCTTGTACCCCTTCAATTAGAACCCATCAATATATTTCGGAACAACCCCTTAGTGACATACACATGGTCTTTCACAAGCTCTGATCTTTCACGATATCAAGAGGTGGCACCACGAATATAACTTTAGTTATATGAGACGAATATATAACTTTAGTTATATTTATCTCAGGGCAGAACTCTTTCGCTCCAGTAAAAACCCCAAAGCATGTACACGTTATGCGTCAATCTTCGTAATTTGTTGATTTTTGGAATTTCACTATGCCCACAATGTCTCCTCCCCTGAAAATATTTTCTGGTGCCGCCTCTGATGATATCACATAATTATTGATAGCGTAGTTTCAATAAACATGTAAAGCCCATTCAGTGATCTTAGTGAAACTGTGAAAAAAATCATTTTGTATAATTACTTAAAAGATTTATAAGTCATTAAAATTGTCATCAGGGATTTTTAAAATGAAAAATTTGGCAAAAACGAGGAAAGCAGTATACATTGTAGTATTGACGAAATTGAAGCTCCATGCATTCAATTACATGTAGCTGATACCTAGTCCTCTATACTTAGTTACAGATTCATGTAAAATGTTTTACTTTGTAGGCCTATTTTATTTAATACACGGCCAAATAATTAAGTCAAGATGTCTGAACCATTAGCAGGCTATGCTAGCACATCCCCGGGAGCACATCTAGCAATGACAATGGTACCAAAATCTCAATTTGGATGATTTTTACGATCGTCCAGATGTACAATTGACTGAATGGGCCTTTAAGGGCTGGGGTATGAACGTTTGGACAGTATTTATTTTGGGACATCAGAGCACATCAGACATATCGAATTGCATTCTGAATACGAAGAATGTCATTCTGATATCAAATAATTTTGATTTTTGAAATTCGCAATTTAATACACATTTTATGGCAAATCATTAAAAATTGATATTTTTGATATTTAACAGTACTTGAAGTAAACTTTAGAAATCTGATGATTTATACTTGAAGTGTATGTAGCAGGGAGGAAAAGCCGACGGTCAATTGAAAATTGTGACCTTTTATATTGAAGATATGGATTTTTGGGAAAAAATCCATATCTTCAATATGAAATGTCAAAATGTTCAATTGACCGTCGGCTTTTCGTCCCTGCTACATACACTTTAAGAATATAACATTAGATTTATATAATTTACTTCGAGGACTGTTATATATCAAAATTTGAAAAATATCAAATTTTTATAATTTGTCATAAAATTTGTATTATATTGTGATTTTCAAAAATGAAAATTATTTGATATCAGAAAGACATGCTTCGTATTCAGAATGCAATTCGAGGTCTGAGGTGCTCTCATGTCCCACAAAAAATACTGTCGAAACGCAATAAACGCTCATTTTGGATCCCTTAAGAGGACCGAAAAAGAATGCCCTTTCAAATGTTTTAGGCCTAAATTTGAATTTTAAATGTTGACATTCGGCTATCCTCTCCGAATCGACAAGACAACTATGTGTCTAATAAGCTCCAATAAATAATTATTGTGATTGCATTGAACTTCGAAATCGCCATTTTTCCTATTGTGTTGTGGTCGGACAGTGCAGTGTGCATTGAATCGTTTATGCATGACTACAATTACGAACCCCATACATGGGTCGAGTACCACCAGGTCGAACAATAATATAAATTATTATATATTAAAAACATACATCAACTATATACTTGAAGTTGGTCCCTGCTTTTGGCTACTCACTTTTTTTATATTTTGCAGTTACACCTAAATACTCATGTAATAGTATATAGTAATTACATAAAACGGTTACCTGGGTTTAGTTCCATGCCTGATTCAGTCATTTTGTTACAACTTACTTGTCCGAGTTCTTTTATTCAAAGAAACGCGAAAATACATGAACAACACGATGTCGATGTGCATGTACAGTCGTTGGTTGTGTGGTAAGGGAGTGTTCATTATTTTTTGGAGCTGACGGGCCGGGGGGCGGGGGGCTGCTCTCCTTGTCTTGAGTGATTGAGTCACTGAAATTCCAGTAGCTTCCAGTGTAGTAACTGGATTCCTTTCCCCTATAATAGCTTTAGTTACCAGTGTGTTATTATTTTTTGAGAAAAATGCAAAATAGTCACAAGTTTATCAAGGGGTGAAGTACCAACTTAAACATATGTTAACACGTTAGCTGCGCTTCACACCGGGCCGTACCGATGAACCTCAAAAATCCTTTCAAAATGTTCTTCAGTATTTCTTGATCCCATCATCCTCTTTTTATGACATTTTCCAGTAGATATCAAAAAAAAAGCTCAGGCCTATTCCCCAAATTTCAGATGGTTCCGATTTTGCGTTTGCGAGTTATGCATTTCACTGCGACATAGTGTGTTTTAATAAAGGGAGAACCACTCATTTGTTTGTTGTGTAATACTTGCTGTTTAAATAGATAATTCAATTAGACATGAGGATGAAAACTTTCGTTGACAGAGGTCTTGAATTTTAAATCAGGCGATAGATGACGAAACCATAATTAGGGTTTATTGTAAAGTGTGTCACAAATGAAGTAATCTTTAATCGGTTCATTGAGTAAGACCATGGTGAAACTTGAGAATGGAATAATATGAATATAATGTGTTAGTATAGAACACAAAATACATTGGAGAAATCAGTGTTTTCACTGTGTGTAAAAGTTAACATTTATTTTATTATTTTTCTAATACAAGTAACACAACATAAATTTCAGTACTGCGGAATTAATATATAAGGAATAACAAAGGCATTCTTTAAATGATAAATATCCATCCATGTTACCATGGTTACAGTTTCCATCTTATTACTGTTATAGTACTGATGGGTTGGCGCCTAGATAGCGGAGAATCTCCCGCTTGAAGGATGATAACCTGGTTAGAAACAATACGTTCAGGAAAGGCATTCCATTATGAACAATATAAATAGCAGTAGATCTGGGAACTTTGGCAGGTAAGTTATATAATCTAACCGCACGAAGCTGTGCTGGCTGGAATAATGCTTCAGTCCCGGGGGGGGGGGCACTTCAACTTTGGAGGTGACGCGTATGTAGGGCTGTTAAGACCCCCTTTTTCAGCATCGCTGTCACCTAAAGACCCCACATTTTTTTACGAACACATGCGCTGTCCCGGCTCTGTCACCCGAAGACCACCTATTTTTCCATTTGATCTGTCACCCAAAGACCCTTACAAGTTCAATTTGAACAGCAACTTTCATTTATTACTGATTTTGTTACTTATTTTGAAAAAAATTTGAAGCCATTTAGAACTATAAATTCGATTTTCGAGGTTTCTGTGGCACTTTTTCGGTTCTCACCCAAAGATTCCATTTCAAAAAAAGATCATGTTCTCACCCAATGACCCCATATTTTTTACATTTTGCTCTCACCGAATGCCAAAAATCATGCTCTCACCCAATGACCCCATATTTTTTACATTTTGCTCTCACCGAATGCGAAAGTGCCAGCCCTACACCTATATCCATTTCAAATTGAAGTGCCCCCCCCCCCCGGGGGCTTCACTGTCTAAAACAATTTAAAGCTACTCTTCATAACTGGCAAGATATATAATTATCTTCAAAAATAAATTTAGACTGCAAAATGGAAACACTGAACAACTTCAACATGAAACCACAGATACCATAATAATTAAGCTACTATTTATGATAGCCGGGCAATCATCGTACAAATAGTTCCAATTACATGACCCTGAAATAGCAGACTTGACAATACTTAATATCTAGAAATACAAAACTCACGGGTTCACACATCTCTAAACATACCTACCATGCTCTAAATTTCACCCACTGATTGCTCTTTGAAACTCTTTAATACTTTCTGTCACGTCGTTATTTAAATCATGAGGACAAATCAGTCCACTTCTTTTGAAGCTGAAACCCATCTTTGCCATATTCAACTTCTTTCAGCAATGTGTATAAGATAACACGGTCACCATCTTGATAATGAAGCTGGAACAATGCAAAAAAACTAGGGAAACGGACCATTATTTCATTAATTTGGAATATTTTTCCTCTAGTGGCAATAATCTTCCACGTCTAAGGTTCTTGGTCTTCGACAACTCATGTTATCACTACTGGCTTTCCATGATTTTTTCATGCGCGCGTGCTACTTTCAAGACCGTCGTTTCATCCCAGTGGTTTCCTACGATCATCATTCCAACGGGTAGCTTGTCCACCCAGCCTGCGTTGATGGAAAGTGCTGGATGAGCCGTTATATTAGCCGCCATGGTGTTTACTCCTATACCTGTGGAGTACTGTACCAGCTCTATAAACATAATAAAACAGAATAAAAACACAAATAAACTGCTTAATAATTCAATCTGGATAATAACAAATCATTTACACTAAGATAAGCTAGATACATTTCCTTTCAGTAAGGATGGAACGTCGATTGAATTGTCTGGGAACACGAACACGCGTATAGTGAGAGGTGGATGGGATGGGATGAGGGTGGGGTTGGGTGGGTGGTTGGGTGTGGGTGTGTGTGTAACTACAATAACTTCAAACCCTACCTTTGAATGTCATCTCGTCTTCTTTTGGTAGCTTTTGAGCTACGAATGGAACGGTTGGCATGATAAGTACGTCATAATCTTTCAGAACATCATCATATGCTTGGCGTAATAGGCGTCCCAAATTCTGACATCGTCCGTAATATTGTCCATGGAATGTCTCATTTAGGTATGCACCAGTAAGCATCACATACTAAAAGAAGGAGATTCACGGGAAACGGTCAAAGTTAATTTCAAAGACACAAAATGTCAATGATAGCTAATGATTTATAGCAGTGCATTAACCTAAAATATAGGAACTCCAAATTCAAGTTCAACGAGTGTTTGTTTGAGACTGGTCCGATCAATCATTTAACAAATAAACGAACGAACGAACGAGTGAATCTATTTTGCATGCAACATTCAGAAGCTGCTTATCCTGAGGTGCTTTTCTAAAATCAGTGTTTCTGTTGATTAGATGACGACATAATTTGGGTCATATTCATGATATTATGCTAGTATAGAGCGAAGCGAACACTTTATCGATGTCGTTTTGTCGTGGTTTTTATTTTGAAATGATATTGTATGGAAACTTTATCACTACAACACGACCTAGTGTATAGGTGTTTCAGAATAGAAACACATGAGAGTCTCACCTTGACTTTATCTGACAAGTGCTTGGTATCATGCTTCAAAGCTGCGCCTGATATCTTCATATTGTTGGTTGGATAATATCCTCTGTAACCGAGTCCATGAACTTTACATGTTCAAGTAAAACAAAACGGTTATTATTTATATCGTTGATAACGTTGTATCATATACGTATTGAGACAAATTTCAGTGGCGTACCGTGGCCGCCCCAACCCCGGGAGGCTGAAAAAAATTCAATTTTGCCGCCCCTTCCTCAACAGGCCGAAAAGGTTGACCCAATTTTTTCTCGGTCGTTTGAAAAGTGAAGAGCAAAAAAAAAAAAAAAAAAAAAAAGAGTTTCAGGCGCAAGCGCCCTAAAAGCTGCACATTTTTATGCTTTATCAAATTTTTCCGCCCTTTTTTATTTACTAATTCTTTTTGCCGCCCCTTCGTTTTTGCCGCCCCTGTTTTTGCCGCCCCTTCTCCTTCCGCCGCCCCTTCATTTTGGCCGCCCCTGCTTTTACCCCGGGTGCTGGCGCCCCACCCAAAATACGCGCATGAATTTATCTAACTATCGTGTGTAGTTTTTGTGATGTTAGTTCAGTTACAAATATTTATGATACACCGTCCACTTTCTTGACACAAACGAGGTTAAGTTTTCCTTTGCAGCGCTGTGGAAGTGGATGCGGTAAATGTAGAATCCACACAGGGGCCAATAACTGAAAAATTTTCCGATTGTAACGAAACTTGTCTCAAATTCATGTCTCAAATTGTTTGATAAACCATATTCATGTAATAAAAGAATAGTTGGGATTGTCGATACTGTAATAATCCTCGATATAATAAGAAGTACCTGAATTAGCTTGAATTGACAGTTCAAATACAGTTCAGATTCGAAGGAAACTGATGCGTCAACAAGTATTGTTCTTGAGTGCCCACAGAAATAAAGTAGTGATACCTCGACAGTTGTCTCATCGCCTCTCGATTGTGTGTTTCTCCAAATCAAGAAGAACTCGGACCCAGGGATTGTAGGCCCCGTTCGCGTGTAATAATTATGTGTTTGTTTATCATGCAGAACATTCCTAATAACCGACATCCCTACAATACGTTACAGGTGTAATAGAGCAAAAAAGGTCAGACCCCCATGGAACCATATTGACCACGACCTATGTTGTGGTGTTACCCTACTAATGAAGCGTTCTAGAGAATGCAAGTTATTCTTTATTTGCAATTCCGTTAAAAGCAGTTTTCATTTTTTTTACCCTAAAATTTACCGCATCCACTTCTACTGCGCACGGAAAACTTAAACGCCTTACTAATAACAAATACTTTTTTAGTATTCCTAACACTAGGGAAGCCTGGTATACTTACGTGATCCTCTGAGCATACAGTGGTAGGAGCCTTCCAGTCCAAAACCCACCCAAATAGGACCAGCTGCAAGTTACGAGGAAATCTAATGTAAGGGATGCACCATTTGATTCTCCTCGAGGGGGGGGGGCATGGGAGTTTAGTTCAGGTAGCAAATTAATGGGATTAATGGGCACGTCATGGGATTACCATGAGTGAGGCTACCCGACTCTCCCAGGAAAGAAAGTTACATTTCCCCAAGACGCTATGAAAGGCAAAAGTGGTGGCTAAAAGTAAAGCAAATTAAAATTCTCAGTCGATTTTTTTAAACTTATAATCAGTTGGGTGTTTTCTTTTTCTTTCTTTTTTTTTTTTTTTTCTGGAAATCAAATGGTTCTCCCTAAATCTCCAATTATCCACATAAATGTACATTATTGATAAAATGGAGGCTTTAATCATGTTAATCGTTGTTTTGTTGTTGATATTTTACTCTATTTGTTTAAGAAACTAACTATTACACACATGAATCTATATGATTTTCCCTTGTTGGTTTACTCACTATGTTTGTGCATTGGAATCGAAACATCTGCAACCTCAGCTCCAACACTCGTCAACTTCTGTGCTGCTTCTCTTACAATCCTATCCACAGCCTCCTCGGATACGCCGTGACCAAATCCTTCCTGGACAATCCCAATTTTCATACCATTCAAATTATCCACTTCAATCTGATGATCAAAATAGACAAGTATTTTGTCATAAGGCTAGATTTGGATTGGTATGATGGCTGCGCGAATCATGTCGACAAAATACTTGGATCTCTAACCCACTTTGGTTATAGACATACCTCTTTAGTATATTCAGGGACCTCAATGTTAGGAGGCTGACGGTGGTCTAATCCATTGTCATAACCAGCAATCACCTATAAATGAATACCAAATGAACCTCGATCATGATGGAACTATTAAGAAATACATTGGAAGCAAAGTGTAAACAAATATGCAAGAAATACTACAGAAAAGTACGCAAATTATTAATAAAGTTACACTGTACAAAATAAGACTGAGATGTAAAAAATCTTTAATAAGCGATTTTGAAATAGAAGGAGAAACGGCACAGTAAGAGAAAATTGTACTTTGACCATGTTGGCAGATTTTTACCTCTAGCATGAGAGCACAATCATGCACCGTTCTTGTGACGGGTCCCAAGTGGTCAAGCGTTGGCTCCATGGCCGCTGCTCCTGTATAAGGCACAAGACCCCATGTTGGCTTCAGACCAACAGACCCATTCCAGCAGGATGGCAATCGGACCGACCCACCCTGATCACCACCAACTGCCATATCCACGTCACCTGCCATGACCTAAAATAGTAAGAAAACTTGATATGTGTAAAAGCCGAGGATGTTCATACATGTGTCGCCATGTGTGTTATGACGCATCATAAGACTCATATTGCATGAATATGTCCGAGAATACGTCTTGAATTAGTTTGCTGTTCCAGCATTCCGAAAAGTAAATAGAATGCATATTTACTGGAAACACTCACACCTCCACAAAAACATCGTACATTGTGATGTGCACCTAAGACATACTGCCACTGCAAATGGAAAATTGAATAGCTCCCCGGGAATAGCCCCTTTCCACATACCATTTTGGACATTTCATCCTCTTCTTCTTCTTTCGAAATACTCTCCAACATTCCACAACGAATCACACGAAGAGGATGTGGACAAAAAGCCCCCCAAGATGTGCTTCACGGTTTTTCATTTGAAAATAATTATTTCTTAGCTTTACGCATCTTATGGTTTGTTTCTTTGCCATACCAGTACTGCGCTTCCACTACTGGATCCTCCTGCCGACCGCGTTTGATCGTGAACGTTTAACACTGGCCCATATCCTGTAGTGTGACTGCACGCCGAGAAACACAGGTTTTCACATGTTGCTTTACCAAGAATTGTACCACCTGAAATAAATGCATACCAACATCACAATGCAACTCAATTCAGTAAAGTAAAATCATTAAAGTTTGATATATTTTTTATGATTATACTAATGATTAGTGGCCTCGGACAGTGGCGTGCGTACCGGAAGGGGGACGTACTGGTGGTGCTTGTGCCCATAGATTCATCGCTACTCGTTGTACATTTCGTCACATTCCAATAAAATATTTAGCTGATTGATGGTGTGTTAAAGTACATTACATGAGGAAATTATCCTCCTATACATGAAATCAACTTTTCCACATTGACATGGGCCTCATCATTGGGTTTTACCTGTTTAACAGAAATTGTGTTCATGCAATCGAAGAACTAAAAACTATCAATAAAGCCTAGCAGCTTCTTGTGCATGTAGTTTCTTGTATGAAACTAACCAGCATCTAGAAGTCTTGTAACAACGGTTGCATCTACATCTGGTATAGTGCCTTCCAAAGCACGACATCCATTCATCATTGGTACCCCGGCTACCATCACATTGTCCTTTATTGCAATCGTCTTGCCTGATAATTTACCAGTATCAGCTCCTTTAATGGTGGATTTCCAATACCTAAAGGATAAAGTACAATTAAGTCACAGCTAGAAACAATAGATGTGGAAATGAGGGTATAAACTGACCAGTAGATAGCCTACTACTAGTACAGCGGTTCCCAAACAGTGGAGTCGCGACCCTTTTGGAGGTCGCAGACTCGCGACGAACGTGTTCCAAAATGGACTTGCCGGAAAATTAAAAAAAACACCCAAGTTTGACACATTTTAGCATCAAAATTACAAATTTCTCCCGGTAAACATGGTAAAGTTATTCTGGCAGCCGGTCAGTAGCCTGAATCCTTCCAGGCCCAGAATTGCGGCGCCTTTTATTACCCACAATCCTTTACGTTGCCTTATTCAGCACAACCCGATGACCGTGCGTAGATGTTGAAAGGACTGGAGGATTTAGTCTAGCCGGTCAGTGGGACGACTTGGAAATGCTGTGGGTCGCGCCATAATTTGATAACGGAATTTGGGTCACGAAAAAAAAAGTTTGCGAAGCCCTGTACATGTACAAGTAATTCATGCCATATTGGATGGCCCAGGGGAAAGTATTTGCAAGACTATCCATTCCTTCAAGGTAAAATAAACCTACTCATGTTACCGTCTGGCCATGGTCTGACCTGCTGTCTGCTGTTTTCCTGGGAAACAAGAAATACCAATCTGTGGCTTTAAACACTTCAGTTTTGTCTTCCGTCTTCGCAAACATTTCTCCTGCGGACGCACTCGCGCACATGCGTAATTGTTACACTATATTTTGTTTCTCTAAGTTACCACAATAGACCGTGATAAAAAAAACCCATATAATAGTCTTTTAAAACTTAAAACAATATTGTAACATTTTCATAAAAAATAGATTTTTATTCTTTCCTCATAACATATCAGAATATGTCCTCTTCTAATTTGTTTGTATTAGTCCGGTGATCGTTGCTGAGTTCGATCGGCGCAGGTGTTATGAAAATCACGAACATTCACGCATGGGTGTAAAAGACGTATTTAATATAAGTTCTACTTTTACGCGAGCATTCGTCCTGCGTACACTGTTTTAATGGTCATCTTTGTTTCAAATCTCAATATTAAATCTCAAATTAAGCAGCTAGAATAAGAAACTAAATTTCTAAAGCCCCACTTTTGGTTCAAGTTCCTTAGGGAATTAGTCAATGTTAAAATTTATTCATATGAATTCTGTTCTGTCTGTCATCAAAGTAACAGGTGTAAGTCAGTTCTTCTGTATCGAACTGGCCAAGCGCGGCTTCCTGTTTAAAATAAACATCCCGTAGGGCCTACATGTACTAAAGTATGTCATTCAGTTCAGAAGACATGAATTTCAAGGTCTTACTTTACCCATGACCGTACCAAGCATGATAAGGGTTTTCGTCAGCAGTAGGTCTGTAACCTGGAGTCCGTGGATATTTCACAGGTAAAGTTGGTTCCACAAGATGGTCAAGGCGGTTGAAACCCTTAAGAGCACCGGTTATGAGAGAATGACATTGCTTTAGTTCGTCGTCGCTTAGTGAATAGTTAAGACGTGTTGCTAATGCTGATAACTCTTCTGTAGTAGGTCCAGGAACCGTTGGGTCCTGAAAAAGTTCTATTAAGAAGACATTTTTTTAAACACTTACCATTGAAAATAGCACTTTTTTATTTTTTTTACATATACTGTGTAGAAAGACCTCGATGGAGGGGGTTCAATCAAATTGAAACTTTAAACCAGGATCGCTATAAAGGATAGCTAGGTTTATAGTAAATGCCATGTTACTAAATACATTTTTCTAAGTACTGACGTAGAGACTGCATATGCCTATTATTATTATATGCAGGTTTTCTCCGGGATCTCCGGTTTCCTCCTGTATCGCAAAAATCAGTGATTAGTTGTTTGGTTATCAAAAACTTCCTTCACCCAATGGAATTTGGGGAGCTGCACAGATAATTGGTGGATGTTACAATCTAAATGCGGATAGGTGTGCGCCGTTCGGCAGCAACCTAGTTGATGCGATCTGATTGTGATGATTCACCATTGCAGCGAAATTACAGCGCTTTGAGTCCTCTAAGATCTGGAGAAAGGCGCTTTATAAATCCAAAATTTAATTTTAATTTTTAAATTTTTATTATTTCTAGGTTACCAACTTACCAGTAGTCAGTTTTATTCTTTGGAAATCATGAAAGTTTGATATCTTTTTTGTTTTTCAAAAATATACAGCAAGACGAGCACAGTACTTTGGAACAAGAATCCTATGCCACCAATTATGAAAGTATTTTAATTAGATGGTAGTATGACTATAATTATTGTGATCGGTGCATTTGAACATAGACCTAGCTATGATATGAACTTCGAATGGCCATTTTTATATCAGGTGGCATGAAATGCCACACTGATATGATATAATTATTGTTGAGCAGAGGTTCTTCTGATTCCGATTCTTCTGATTCTTTCGCCAAACAATCTTTTAAAATGCTACTAGTGCCAGACGCTTGCACCAATCTCGACCAAACTTGGTCACAAGAGAAGCAGATCCTTCTAAGTTGTACACAGTTATGGGTGAAAGGTCATGTAGATTAGAGGTTGAAATCTTAAAAAGGCGCTTGACCAGATTTTGATCATTATTATGTTTTAATGGATCCAAGTGTGTGAAAATATTGGATCCAACACATAATAATGATAAAATTGGATGCTTTACGCCCAATATTTATTGGTCTCTCTATGAGTTTTAAAATATTGTCTCGACTTTAATAAAAACTCATAGCTCGAACAATAAATATGGGCTCAATCGATCCATTTTTATATCAAACATGGCCATAAGAACCGCTGACCCAAGCTTAATATAAGTTGTACACAGATAGGGGTCAAAGGTCATGTAGGGGTTATTAGGGGGAATTTAGTGAAGATTTTAAAAATGCTACTCCTTTAAATTACATGCTATGACCACCAAACTGGGTCAGAAGAAACACTGGCCCAACCTTAATAAATTGTATGGAGGTGGAAGGTCAAATGAGGACACACGTTAAAATTTACCCGATTAGCTTGATGCAAAGAATCCTTGATATGAGGGGAATATGAAAAAGTCAACCTGACGTCACCCGAGGTCAAAGATCAAATGTTAAAATGAGCCCGATTGGGCTTAAACTTGTGAAAATCATCCTTGATATGAGGGGAACATGAAAAGTCAACCTGAGGTTACCCAATGTCAAAACAAAGGTCAAATGAGGTTACATGGTAAACTTGGCCCGATTGGGCTTAAATTTGGTGAAAAGCATCCTTGATATGAGGTGAATATGAAAACGTCAACATGAGGTTAAAGGTCAAATGAGGTCAGAAGTCACCACCTGATATTCGTGGCTCTTGAGCCACAGTAGCTCTAGTTACTAGTTACATTGTATTTAAAGAGTATACTGATCAAAGGTCTTCGATCTATACGCTTGGACATCTCTCTGGCATAAATAATAGTTCTGTCAGTGTACACGCCATTTGTGCAAAATTGCGTGCGAAAATCCCCAAATCCGTAGTAGCGTAATAATATTGTGAGTTGTAACAACTCGTCAAAACAACTCGCCACTTATAGACAACCCCATAGCTATAACATAAAACATGTAAAATGGTCATTAATACCTGATTTTTGTTACTTGCCTGATTCAGTCATTTTGGTATAATTTTAAAACTTCCTGGTCCTAGTCCTTTGGTCAACTGAAACGCATAAATACATTAAGTACATGTACAGTTGCGTACAGTAGTATGCTACTCCCCAACGCGATGTATTCCGGGATGTATTCATGTCACAGTCTCCAGTGGAGTCCTGTACCAAATACGTAGGCGTAAATGTTAAACATGCAGAATAAGGGAGTGTTCATTTATTTTCCGACTGGGGGACACTTACATTTTTAAGGGGCTGTGCAATAATTATGAGCCCTGGGGGAGGGTAAAATGGGGGAGGGGGGGGGGGGGGGAGAAGAAATTTTTGGCGAGCCAAAAGGGGGGCAAGCAATTTTGTCGAGCCGAGAGGGGGGGGGGCAAGCGATTTTTGGCACACATTCATGGGGCGCCTTTTAAATAACACGCTCTAAAAGGAAAACAGTACGGAAACGCTTTAATATGAAAATTTTCCTGCTCGCTGCTCTCGCAACATTTATCTAGACCATTTAGGTTTGAAAATTGGGAACCCAAAAATTTGACATGTGTCTAAAGGGGGGGGGGGCAAAGATTTTTGGCGGGCCGAGAGGGGGGGGGGGCAAGCGATTTTTGGCAGGCTAAGAGGGGGGGGGCACGGATCTTCCAAAACGAGTTTCTCCCTGCAAACGCATGCGCAAAATGTGCATTTTTGCAAAGCGTACGCGGTATTTTTAAATACCTGTCAAGCGCATACACACACAGCACACACTTAGCGGGCAGAACCTCGTTTTGAGATGACCGTGCGATCATCGGTGTATGTATATTAATATTCATGTATGATTGTCATATGATATCATGTTCATGGACCCACCTGTGGTCATAACTCAATTTTGACAAAAGTGTTAGTTATGCCCTTTTGCCATGGGAGGGCAGTAATAGATCACACACAAAATACATTGGAGAAACCAGTGTTTTCACATTTATTTTATTGTTATTAATACAAGTAACAAAAAATAATTCAGTACTGCGGAATTAATATGAAAAGAATAGCAAAGGCATTCTTTAAATGACAAATATCCATCCATGTGACAGTTTCCATCTTATTACTGTTATAGTGCTGATGGGTTAGCGCTTAGATAGCCGAGAATCTCCCGATTGAAGCTAAACATATCCTGATTAGAAACAATATGTAATACGTTCAAGAAGGGCATTCCATATGAATAAATTATATAGCAGTAGATCTGGTAATTTTGGTAGGTAAGTTATATAATCTAACTGCACGAAGCTCTGGCTGTAGCTGGAATAATGCTTCACTATCTAAAACAATTTAAAGCTACTTTTCATAACTGGCAAAATATATAATTATCTTAACCATAAATTTAGACTGCAAAATGGAAACATTGAACTGATTTCAACATGAAACCAGATTGTCAAAAGCAATAAGAGAAAAGTAAGATAACCAAAGTCTAATTGAAGTACAAATATTATAATTAGTAAGCTACTCTTTCTGATAGCCGGTCAATAGTTCCAACTGCATGACCCTGAAACATCAGACTTGATAATCCTTTATAGATATCTAGCAATACAAATATCACGGGTTCAAACATCTCTAAATTCCACCCACTGATTGTTCTTTCAAACTCTTACTTCTGTCACGTCGTTATTTAAACCGTGAAGACAGATCAGTTCACTTCTATTAAATGTAAAGTCCATATTCAGTTTCTTTCAGCAATATACCGTCTTGATAATGACGTTGAAACAACGCAAAAAACAACAACAAAGAAACGGATAATCATTTAATTAATTTGCAATATTTTTCCTCTTAATAATCTCCAATGTCTAAGGTTCTTGGTCTTCGCCAATTCTTGTTATCACTACTGGCTTCCCATAACCTTTTCATGAGCGCGTGCTACTTTCAAGACCGTCGTTTCATCCCAGTGTTTTCCTACGATCATCATTCCAACGGGTAGGTTACCCACCCAGCCTGCGTTGATGGAAAGTGCTGGATGGGCCGTTATATTAGCGGCCATGGTGTTTTGTACCATACCTGTGCAGTACTTTGCTCGCTCTGTAAATAGTGGTAAATGAGAATAAAAACAAGTAAAACAGTATGATAATAACAAATCATTACACCGATAGCTGAGTACATTGTCTTTTAAACATTAGGCTACAAAAATGGATAAGAAAGAAGGTAAAACTAACAAAATAGATCGTATCAGGATCAAAGGAAATGAGTCGACCCGGTTTTAATATAAATTTACTGTTATTAAAGGCTTAGTCTTTTACGTGATATTTTAATACACCACTGGGGGCATTATAATTATGCAAGAAGTAGAAATCCGAGTAAAATTGAGGGCGTCGCTGTGAAGCAAATTACACATTATGGCTTTAAACAAAACATTTTTCTGAAAGCAATACTATTCTGCAATAGTGTACATTTTCAGATAGAAATGAAATATGAGAACTTTCAGAAAACGTATACACTATTACTAACTTAGAATCGTAAAACACGTATACACGATTGCTTCAGAAAATTAACACAAGCAGAACATTCCTTTTGTTATGTATTTTACATAATATTCAATGCGTATGTATGGCTGTGGGTGTGCTTGCAGTTTAGGTGTGGTGGGTGAGTTGGTGGCGTGGGGTGGGGATGTCATGTGTTTATGTGGGTGGGGTGGATGTGGGTGCGTGTGGGGATGTTGGTAGGGGTACTTCAAAACTTACCTTGGAATGTCATCTCTCTTCCTTTGGCAATTTATGAGCTACGAAAGGAATGGTTGGCATGATAAGTACGTCGTGGTCTTTCAGAACATCATCATAACTTTGGCGTAACAGGCGTCCCAAATTCTGACAACGTCCGTAATATTGTCCATGGTATGTCTCATTTAGATATGCCCCGCAGAGAGCTACAAACTAAAGTATATTAAAGATTCACAAGAAAACAACTGCATAAATTCAATTAATTCACTTATGTTAATGATACTAGTAGTCAGTCGTTATTGTTTTTTTTAACATTTTTCGAATGTTAGTTGACGAAAACGTATTCGATCGGCATCGAATAAACGATTTTCTTCAACACACATTCGTTAGAAAATAAAATGACTTGAAACAGATTGAATAACGAATAGTTGTTGCATCGTATATTCAACGTCAAGTATGCATCAGCGGAGTTGCGAGGCACATTCATAGAGTTTGTGGGGTTCGTGGACTGAATTATTTAGAATGTCCTTATTTGACGTCTGTTTGTTTGTTTAAACGGTCGCTACGTGTGGAGACATGCTTGGGTCCTGATGGGACCAGGCTCAAACAAAATGCTCAAGCCAGGCTAAAAAGACTTGATACCGTTTATTCATAGTTAACATAAACAAAGATAAACCATAAATTTAGACTGCAAATGGAAACATTGAACTGATTTCAACATGAAACCAGATTGTCAAAAGCAATAAGAGAAAAGTAAGATAACCAAAGTCTAATTGAAGTACAAATATTATAATTAGTAAGCTACTCTTTCTGATAGCCGGTCAATAGTTCCAACTGCATGACCCTGAAACATCAGACTTGATAATACTTTATAGATATCTAGCAATACAAATATCACGGGTTCAAACATCTCTAAATTCCACCCACTGATTGTTCTTTCAAACTCTTACTTCTGTCACGTCGTTATTTAAACCGTGAAGACAGATCAGTTCACTTCTATTAAATGTAAAGTCCATATTCAGTTTCTTTCAGCAATATACCGTCTTGATAATGACGTTGAAACAACGCAAAAAACAACAACAAAGAAACGGATAATCATTTAATTAATTTGCAATATTTTTCCTCTTAATAATCTCCAATCATGTCTAAGGTTCTTGGTCTTCGCCAATTCTTGTTATCACTACTGGCTTCCCATAACCTTTTCATGAGCGCGTGCTACTTTCAAGACCGTCGTTTCATCCCAGTGTTTTCCTACGATCATCATTCCAACGGGTAGGTTACCCACCCAGCCTGCGTTGATGGAAAGTGCTGGATGGGCCGTTATATTAGCGGCCATGGTGTTTTGTACCATACCTGTGCAGTACTTTGCTCGCTCTGTAAATAGTGGTAATGAGAATAAAAACAAGTAAAACAGTATGATAATAACAAATCATTACACCGATAGCTGAGTACATTGTCTTTTAAACATTAGGCTACAAAAATGGATAAGAAAGAAGGTAAAACTAACAAAATAGATCGTATCAGGATCAAAGGAAATGAGTCGACCCGGTTTTAATATAAATTTACTGTTATTAAAGGCTTAGTCTTTTACGTGATATTTTAATACACCACTGGGGGCATTATAATTATGCAAGAAGTAGAAATCCGAGTAAAATTGAGGGCGTCGCTGTGAAGCAAATTACACATTATGGCTTTAAACAAAACATTTTTCTGAAAGCAATACTATTCTGCAATAGTGTACATTTTCAGATAGAAATGAAATATGAGAACTTTCAGAAAACGTATACACTATTACTAACTTAGAATCGTAAAACACGTATACACGATTGCTTCAGAAAATTAACACAAGCAGAACATTCCTTTTGTTATGTATTTTACATAATATTCAATGCGTATGTATGGCTGTGGGTGTGCTTGCAGTTTAGGTGTGGTGGGTGAGTTGGTGGCGTGGGGTGGGGATGTCATGTGTTTATGTGGGTGGGGTGGATGTGGGTGCGTGTGGGGATGTTGGTAGGGGTACTTCAAAACTTACCTTGAATGTCATCTCTCCTTCCTTTGGCAATTTATGAGCTACGAAAGGAATGGTTGGCATGATAAGTACGTCGTGGTCTTTCAGAACATCATCATAACTTTGGCGTAACAGGCGTCCCAAATTCTGACAACGTCCGTAATATTGTCCATGGTATGTCTCATTTAGATATGCCCCGCAGAGAGCTACAAACTAAAGTATATTAAAGATTCACAAGAAAACAACTGCATAAATTCAATTAATTCACTTATGTTAATGATACTAGTAGTCAGTCGTTATTGTTTTTTTGAACATTTTTCGAATGTTAGTTGACGAAAACGTATTCGATCGGCATCGAATAAACGATTTTCTTCAACACACATTCGTTAGAAAATAAAATGACTTGAAACAGATTGAATAACGAATAGTTGTTGCATCGTATATTCAACGTCAAGTATGCATCAGCGGAGTTGCGAGGCACATTCATAGAGTTTGTGGGGTTCGTGGACTGAATTATTTAGAATGTCCTTATTTGACGTCTGTTTGTTTGTTTAAACGGTCGCTACGTGTGGAGACATGCTTGGGTCCTGATGGGACCAGGCTCAAACAAAATGCTCAAGCCAGGCTAAAAAGACTTGATACCGTTTATTCATAGTTAACATAAACAAAGATAAACCATAAATTTAGACTGCAAAATGGAAACATTGAACTGATTTCAACATGAAACCAGATTGTCAAAAGCAATAAGAGAAAAGTAAGATAACCAAAGTCTAATTGAAGTACAAATATTATAATTAGTAAGCTACTCTTTCTGATAGCCGGTCAATAGTTCCAACTGCATGACCCTGAAACATCAGACTTGATAATACTTTATAGATATCTAGCAATACAAATATCACGGGTTCAAACATCTCTAAATTCCACCCACTGATTGTTCTTTCAAACTCTTACTTCTGTCACGTCGTTATTTAAACCGTGAAGACAGATCAGTTCACTTCTATTAAATGTAAAGTCCATATTCAGTTTCTTTCAGCAATATACCGTCTTGATAATGACGTTGAAACAACGCAAAAAACAACAACAAAGAAACGGATAATCATTTAATTAATTTGCAATATTTTTCCTCTTAATAATCTCCAATGTCTAAGGTTCTTGGTCTTCGCCAATTCTTGTTATCACTACTGGCTTCCCATAACCTTTTCATGAGCGCGTGCTACTTTCAAGACCGTCGTTTCATCCCAGTGTTTTCCTACGATCATCATTCCAACGGGTAGGTTACCCACCCAGCCTGCGTTGATGGAAAGTGCTGGATGGGCCGTTATATTAGCGGCCATGGTGTTTTGTACCATACCTGTGCAGTACTTTGCTCGCTCTGTAAATAGTGGTAAATGAGAATAAAAACAAGTAAAACAGTATGATAATAACAAATCATTACACCGATAGCTGAGTACATTGTCTTTTAAACATTAGGCTACAAAATGGATAAGAAAGAAGGTAAAACTAACAAAATAGATCGTATCAGGATCAAAGGAAATGAGTCGACCCGGTTTTAATATAAATTTACTGTTATTAAAGGCTTAGTCTTTTACGTGATATTTTAATACACCACTGGGGGCATTATAATTATGCAAGAAGTAGAAATCCGAGTAAAATTGAGGGCGTCGCTGTGAAGCAAATTACACATTATGGCTTTAAACAAAACATTTTTCTGAAAGCAATACTATTCTGCAATAGTGTACATTTTCAGATAGAAATGAAATATGAGAACTTTCAGAAAACGTATACACTATTACTAACTTAGAATCGTAAAACACGTATACACGATTGCTTCAGAAAATTAACACAAGCAGAACATTCCTTTTGTTATGTATTTTACATAATATTCAATGCGTATGTATGGCTGTGGGTGTGCTTGCAGTTTAGGTGTGGTGGGTGAGTTGGTGGCGTGGGGTGGGGATGTCATGTGTTTATGTGGGTGGGGTGGATGTGGGTGCGTGTGGGGGATGTTGGTAGGGGTACTTCAAAACTTAACTGGGAATGTCATCTCTCCTTGCTTTGGTGATTTATGAGCTACGAAAGGAATGGTTGGCATGATAAGTACGTCGTGGTCTTTCAGAACATCATCATAACTTTGGCGTAACAGGCGTCCCAAATTCTGACAACGTCCGTAATATTGTCCATGGTATGTCTCATTTAGATATGCCCCGCAGAGAGCTACAAACTAAAGTATATTAAAGATTCACAAGAAAACAACTGCATAAATTCAATTAATTCACTTATGTTAATGATACTAGTAGTCAGTCGTTATTGTTTTTTTGAACATTTTTCGAATGTTAGTTGACGAAAACGTATTCGATCGGCATCGAATAAACGATTTTCTTCAACACACATTCGTTAGAAAATAAAATGACTTGAAACAGATTGAATAACGAATAGTTGTTGCATCATATATTCAACGTCAAGTATGCATCAGCGGAGTTGCGAGGCACATTCATAGAGTTTGTGGGGTTCGTGGACTGAATTATTTAGAATGTCCTTATTTGACGTCTGTTTGTTTGTTTAAACGGTCGCTACGTGTGGAGACATGCTTGGGTCCTGATGGGACCAGGCTCAAACAAAATGCTCAAGCCAGGCTAAAAAGACTTGATACCGTTTATTCATAGTTAACATAAACAAAGATAAACCATAAATTTAGACTGCAAAATGGAAACATTGAACTGATTTCAACATGAAACCAGATTGTCAAAAGCAATAAGAGAAAAGTAAGATAACCAAAGTCTAATTGAAGTACAAATATTATAATTAGTAAGCTACTCTTTCTGATAGCCGGTCAATAGTTCCAACTGCATGACCCTGAAACATCAGACTTGATAATACTTTATAGATATCTAGCAATACAAATATCACGGGTTCAAACATCTCTAAATTCCACCCACTGATTGTTCTTTCAAACTCTTACTTCTGTCACGTCGTTATTTAAACCGTGAAGACAGATCAGTTCACTTCTATTAAATGTAAAGTCCATATTCAGTTTCTTTCAGCAATATACCGTCTTGATAATGACGTTGAAACAACGCAAAACACAACAACAAAGAAACGGATAATCATTTAATTAATTTGCAATATTTTTCCTCTTAATAATCTCCAATGTCTAAGGTTCTTGGTCTTCGCCAATTCTTGTTATCACTACTGGCTTCCCATAACCTTTTCATGAGCGCGTGCTACTTTCAAGACCGTCGTTTCATCCCAGTGTTTTCCTACGATCATCATTCCAACGGGTAGGTTACCCACCCAGCCTGCGTTGATGGAAAGTGCTGGATGGGCCGTTATATTAGCGGCCATGGTGTTTTGTACCATACCTGTGCAGTACTTTGCTCGCTCTGTAAATAGTGGTAAATGAGAATAAAAACAAGTAAAACAGTATGATAATAACAAATCATTACACCGATAGCGGAGTACATTGTCTTTTAAACATTAGGCTACAAAATGGATAAGAAAGAAGGTAAAACTAACAAAATAGATCGTATCAGGATCAAAGGAAATGAGTCGACCCGGTTTTAATATAAATTTACTGTTATTAAAGGCTTAGTCTTTTACGTGATATTTTAATACACCACTGGGGGCATTATAATTATGCAAGAAGTAGAAATCTGAGTAAAATTGAGGCGTCGCTGTGAAGCAAATTACACATTATGGCTTTAAACAAAACATTTTTCTGAAAGCAATACTATTCTGCAATAGTGTACATTTTCAGATAGAAATGAAATATGAGAACTTTCAGAAAACGTATACACTATTACTAACTTAGAATCGTAAAACACGTATACACGATTGCTTCAGAAAATTAACACAAGCAGAACATTCCTTTTGTTATGTATTTTACATAATATTCAATGCGTATGTATGGCTGTGGGTGTGCTTGCAGTTTAGGTGTGGTGGGTGAGTTGGTGGCGTGGGGTGGGGATGTCATGTGTTTATGTGGGTGGGGTGGATGTGGGTGCGTGTGGGGGATGTTGGTAGGGGTACTTCAAAACTTACCTTGGAATGTCATCTCTCCTTCCTTTGGCAATTTATGAGCTACGAAAGGAATGGTTGGCATGATAAGTACGTCGTGGTCTTTCAGAACATCATCATAACTTTGGCGTAACAGGCGTCCCAAATTCTGACAACGTCCGTAATATTGTCCATGGTATGTCTCATTTAGATATGCCCCGCAGAGAGCTACAAACTAAAGTATATTAAAGATTCACAAGAAAACAACTGCATAAATTCAATTAATTCACTTATGTTAATGATACTAGTAGTCAGTCGTTATTGTTTTTTGAATATTTTTCGAATGTTAGTTGACGAAAACGTATTCGATCGGCATCGAATAAACGATTTTCTTCAACACACATTCGTTAGAAAATAAAATGACTTGAAACAGATTGAATAACGAATAGTTGTTGCATCGTATATTCAACGTCAAGTATGCATCAGCGGAGTTGCGAGGCACATTCATAGAGTTTGTGGGGTTCGTGGACTGAATTATTTAGAATGTCCTTATTTGACGTCTGTTTGTTTGTTTAAACGGTCGCTACGTGTGGAGACATGCTTGGGTCCTGATGGGACCAGGCTCAAACAAAATGCTCAAGCCAGGCTAAAAAGACTTGATACCGTTTATTCATAGTTAACATAAATTTACTAATAAAACTTGCAATATATATGACTTATTACACATTACTAAAACCTGAGACTAGTAAACTGTTGGTTTACTAGTCTCAGCTAAAACGTGAAGGTGCGGTGATCTGTGATACGGTTCTCCTTACTCCAAACTTTTAAAATGTGTATGTAGGGTCAAATAAAATTGTTTGCATAAATTGTTCAACTCAAAAGTTTTGACTGTAAAGTCAGGTTGATCGAAAATCAGACTATTTTGCCCTTCCTAGGTATATTTGTCTGAAACTGTCTCAACTATTAGATCCCCAAGATTAGGCTTTACCTTGAAATTATCTGACTGTGATTTGGTATCGTGCTTCATAGCTGCGCCTACTGTCTTCATACTGTTGGTTGGATAATATCCTCTGAAACCGAGTCCCTGAACTTAAAGTAAAATACAGAGTAAAACTCATAGAGGCAATTTATGCTGTATCGCAGGCTATGTATTTATTATTTATTATAAAGCGCAGGAAGTTATTATTATTATTGAGAAAATATATCTATGCACGTTTTTACACTTTTCACTTTTGACACTACTAGTAATAAAATGATTAAAGTGTTTTCATTACTCTGAAAGCCTAATATACTTACGTGATCCTCTGACCATACAGTGATAGGAGCCTTCGTATCCAATACCCGCCTTAATGTCCCTAGCTACAAGGAACGTGGAAATCAAATGTATTAGTGACTTTTAAAGCTAAAATTAATTGTTCGCAAGTAGCGTACAATGATTTTTGTAAGACTGTTGCAAGTTTAAACTAGACAGACAGGATTAGATTTTCGCAAGTGAACGCGGGACGTGAACGGATAACGTCAATTTTGATATCACTAATTAAACCGCTGTAACCAATCGGCACTCTTGAATCACATCAAACTGACGTGTTCACGTTCGGCATTCACGGCGAAAATTTAATCCTGTTTATTATTTCAAAAACGTAGGCTTACGGTTGTTATATGTTGTTGTACTGGTTTGACTTTTTATTTACTTATAGCATACCTGCTTGTAGTCAGGAAAACCAAATAATACTCACACACATGAATCTATATGAGTTCCTCTTTGGTATCTTTGGTTTATAACTTTTGAGAACATTGTTTAACTTGCACTATAGGGAAGCAGAGTACAGTCCTGAGTAATGCCAAAGGAATAGAGACATGCATTGACCCTCAAGCTATATTGTAATGTATCTATCTCATTTTGACCTACATCTGGGTTAGCCCACTTTGCCTCTATACAGTTTAGGGACCGTTCACAAACACTTGTTAGGGGGGCCTGATGCAAAAAGGGCCTGAAATTGTTGACCATCCTAAGGGGGGCCCTGAAAAAAATGACCACAAGTTTTCCTGGGAAAATTGAGTTTATATGCTTTTCTATGGGGTTGACCCATAATTTTCATGTCAAAAAAGGGGGCCCTGTAAAGGGGGGCCCCGAAAAATTTTCGCGATGAAATTTGTTTGCATCAGGCCCCCCCTTACAAGTGTTTGTGAACGGTCACTTACTCACAATGTTTGTGCATTGGAATCGAAACATCTGCGACCTCAGCTCCAACACTCCTCAACTTCTGAGCTGCTTCTCTAACAATCTTATCCACAGCCTCCTCAGATACGTCAAGTCCAAATCCCTCCTGAAGAATCCCAATTTTCATACCATCCAAGTTATCCACTTCAATCTGATGATCAAAATAGACCAGTATATTTCAAAGCTGCACAATTTGGATTGGTGAAACAGTTCGCGAATTGTATCAGCATAATACTTGGATCTCTATCCCACTTTGGTTATAGACATACCTCTTTAGTATATTCAGGGACTACAATATTAGGAGGCTGACGGTGGTCCAATCCATTGTCATAACCAGCAATCACCTATAAAGGAATATAAAGCAGAGATTAAATAAAACGAACATTAATAAAAATCGTAGAACCACTAGAAATAAATTCAATCGTTCATTGGTACCAGATCATGCAAATGTTGATTTTTTAAACATGCAATAAACACTACCTAAAACAAGACAGTGAGCCAATTATTGAATAAAATAACACTGCATAGACTGATATTTCAAAAACCTTTGGGCATGATGCAGTCATGTCTACAGTAGAATTCATCTCGACCTTTGCAGGACTTAAACCCCATTAAAAGCTATTAAACCAAGATAACACTCATTGAAGCAGCTCAACTGATTAAATCAGATCTTCTCTGGTTGTGCACAAGTGTCTGTTTTACATGTGCGACATCGCAATAAAGCTGGTATTATAGCTTCAGTTGGGTAACCGATTATAAAGGAAACGAAAGGAAACAATGGTATGTGTACCTTTGTTCACGAAATGAGACAATGGCCTGCATTTTGTTAACCAGCATTCTTCAAAATGAGTAACATAATGATTGTTGACTTAACACGGTTTGGAAATAATTTCTTCATATTTTTGGTGTTATCTGTCGTTTACATATCCTTCCTAAAACACAAAAGCGCGACCCTCTCCAAACATCTAAATTAGCTAAAAATTTAGGACATGTTACAAAACTATATTTTCTAGAACCTATTTAGAATAGTTTAAATGTAGTTTGTACCGTTTTTTTGTGGCATCCTTCAGAACGGAGCGGTCCGTTACCAATATAGCTCAATATTTTCGGTCAAATCTCCATTCAATTAACACGGGGAGTTGGCTAGCTATGAGCTAGCTATGCTTTGCCCTCACTCATATTCTACGAAAGTGCGACCCCTTCTGAACATCTAACCCAGCTGTAATTTTAGGTCATGTTAGAGAAATATATTTGCTAGAAGTTTGGAGAATATAATTAAAATATTGGCCGGTTATTTTTCACACAGTGATTTTAACTAGGCAATGCCCATATACCTATAACATACACTGTTTGTAGAGGTCACGCGTCAATGGTGAGAGCACTGTGTATTGTGTATAGGAAAACGGACAGTAACTGCAGTATGGAATCTTTTGTAATCGACTTTGAAATAGAAGGTGGCAGTCTGACTAAGCCACTGAAGAGGGCTTACCTCCAGCACGAGAGCACAGTCATGCACCGTCCTTGCGATGGGTCCCAAGTGGTCGGCTGATGGCTCAAGAGACCACGCTCCTGTGTAAGGCACAAGACCCCATGTTGGCTTTAGACCAACAGACCCATTCCAGCAGGATGGCAGTCGGACAGAACCACCTTGATCACCGCCAATCGCCATATCCACGTCACCAGCCATGACCTAAATGGAAAGAAACCTCACAACAATATATAACTTTGGTTTAAAATCCGTGAAAACACAGACAGGTCTCGTAATATGATCACTGTATCTATTATTCCGAAATAAAGTGATAAAGAAAAAAGGATATTAAGAAGACCGGCATATTTATTCACTTCGTTTTGAAAGAGCCTCAAATAATTGCCATCTCTTTCTATTTGACTCCACTAGATTGACGGGCGATGCAATAAATATGTACCCTGGGGAGAGTAGAATTGGAGTTGGGCCAAGGAAGTTTATTAAATATTCATAACCTCATTAATATAGAGTATATTATGGTAATATTCTTTGGAAATCTTTGGCTTGACCAGCTATTAATTATGCATGTGCGATTTCATCATAGCGCTAGTGATTATAAAAAACGTGACAGTCTCCAAATTCAAATGGCAAGGACTATTCTTAAAGCCCCAAGACCACAACCACAATTTCAACATTTCAACATCACTCTTTCACAAATTGTTAAAATATACAGTAGTTTGTAAAAATATTTGTTAATAGGTTGGCGCCTTTTATTGTTTCTTTGCCATACCAGAACTGCGCTTCCGCAACTGGATCCTCCTGCCGACCGCGTTTGATCGTTGAAGTTTAGCACTGGACCATATGCTGCAGTGAAGCTGCATCCCGAGAAACACAGATTTTCACATATTGCTTTTCCAAGAATAGTGCCACCTGAAATAAGTACACACCAACATCGCAATGCGATGTAATTCAGTAAAACCAGTAAAGTTTACAAACACATCCTATCTTTTATACTGATTCGTAATTATCGTATACTATAATGGATCGAACGGTTAGAAGCGAGGCGATGCAATTATAAACATTGAAAACAGTGGCGTAGCTAGGAGGGGTGGGGACAAAGGGGGGCAGGTACCCCATGTGAGAAGTCCCCCCGTGGGATGCTGGCCGCCCTCATATATAAGATTTGTAGCCCTTTTTGTACTTTTTAGCCCAATTTTGACCATTTTCGTCAAAGTTTACCCCCTTAAAAGTTGGCTTGCACTCCTCACCTTATCCGCTCTTTGCCCACCCTCTGAAAAGGTGCTGGCTACGCCACTGATTGAAAACACATGCAAAATAAAACACGCAGAAAGAGGAAAACACAAATCTCGTGTACTGTAAATGGTAGCCCTTTGATTTTTCATATTATTATACATGTGGTTGTTATAACTAGCTTGTGACATAGGTTTTAACACCTTCTTGCTTTGTTTGTGCTTGTGGCTGCTTGTATCAACTAACCAGCATCTAGAAGTCTTGTAACTACAGTTGCATCCACATCTGGTACAGTGCCTTCCAAAGCGCGATATCCATTCATCATTGGTACCCCGGCTACCATTACATTGTCCTTTATTGCAATCGTCTTGCCTGACAATTTACCACTGTCAGCTCCTTTAATGGTGGATTTCCAATACCTTAAAAGGAAAGAATGATTAAATTCATCGTATGTAATATTGTTACACTATCTTTGTTTCTCTAAGTTGGCACAATTTACATGATTGATAAAAACATATTTCAACTTAAATACATCCGGAAATGAAAGTTTTGCAGGCTTATTAATAATTATATGTTTTCATGTAAATCGTTTTCATATCGTTTTTTCCTGTATTCAGGAGATTGAAAATTCAAAGCCTTAAATGGAAAGTGAGATAGTTATCATGGTTGTACCATCTTTGTTTTTTTAAGTTGTCACATTTGACATGATAGATGTTTTGCAGGCAGTTTGCTTACTATACATTTCATGTGAATCGCTTTTATATTGTTTTCTTAGAATGGGCATCCTATACATGCTGTATGTCACTTCAGGAGACGTGAATTGGAAGGCCTTACTTTACTTACCAAGCATTATAAGGATTTTCCTCAGCAGTAGGTCTGTAACCCGGAGTCCGTGGATACTTCACAGGTAAAGTTGGTTCCACAAGATGGCTAAGGCGGTTGAAACCCTTAAGAGCATCAGTTACAAGAGAATGGCACTGTTTTATTTCATCATCGCTCAATGAATAGTTCAGACGTGTTGCTAATGCTGATAACTCAGCTGTAGTAGGTCCAGGAACTGTCGGGTCTTGAAACAGTCCTAATATGAAGACAATGATAATAACAGGGAATCAGGGATAATACCGAGTATTTTGGTAAGGAAGGCGACAAGGGATGAAATAAAAACTCGTTATTATTACTTCTTTTTAGTTCGTCGTCGCTTAGTGAATAGTTCAGACGTGTTGCTAATGCTGAAGAAAAAGAGGGCGCAATGGGGAGCCTCTTTTTTTGGGACACCCTGTATTGTGAAGATAACATAGTATAAACCAAGACGTGCAGTTAGGTTACACCAACAACCAATCTATTGTGTAGAATGGCGGCAGAGTTATGGCGGACATATCCGCCGGGGGGGGGGGGGATTGGGGCTCAAATATGAAAGTGACGGGGATGGAGATGACTCCAAAAGTAGGTGTCTTTCGGTGACAGACTAACTAAAGAAAAAAGGGGTCTTGGTGAGGATGATAAAATAGGAGCGGAAATAGAGGGTCATTTAGTGAGAGCATTCATTTTTGAAAACTTGGGTATTCAGTGAGAGCATTTATTCCTAGAAAATCAGTGAGAGCACTTTTTTTCCGATTTGGGTACCTGGTTACAAAATAAAAAGGCGGATGTTCAGTGACAGGCGGTTTGAAAATGGGGGTCAATGTGGCCGCACATCCCCGTCACCTATTTTCAGGGAGTGCCCCCCCCCATAATAACGAAGAGACAAACTACCTAAACAAATATAACAAGAATTGTCTTTAAAAAAAGCTAAAAAATACAAAGTTCACGGATCAGTTGTACAGGCTGTATCAAATTGAATGGTACTCATCAGTTTCCAGTGATTATGGACATGACTGACATATCAAAAAGCAACATAGGGTCCGCATAATTGGTTGATTATGATAAACAGTCATCATAGCCTAGATATACAATAGATGTAAGGTCTGGTCATTAATCATTTTAAGGGGATCCAATATTACGCTGGGAAGAACCAGGCTGAACTATGGGTACCAATCTTTTTGATACAGCTTGTATAGTAATTTGTTCTGATTTCCATGCAAATGGAGCCAGTCTTTTCATCCTGCAAACAAATATCACCATGATATTCAATTATACTATAAGGCCTTGATTTAGATAAGCACGTGTCAATCATATTTAATTACATGCAGGCGAAGTCTTGATATAAAGATGCCGCAGAGTTAACCATGTTAACGTAACATGGAATCCTCGAGCTCGTGAACGATTGAACATTGGACTTACATGAACATGGCCGGGTCGAGGAATATTACTATCCCGGATGCTTGATATACAGCAGGCTTACAGCTATACATGTATACATAAATGGTCATAAGCTTATCGTGTATTGTTACCGTACACACATAGTTTAATAGGCTATAACAAAAAAAACCCCAAAAAACGAAAAACGGTTACCAGATCGTTCCTTGCTTGATTCAGTCATTTTGTTACAATTTTTCTTCCTATTCCGAATCCTTTCTTTCAAATGAAACTCATATGCATGCACGTACTCACAGTCGCGGTTGTTTACAAGGTACCCATACCTGAATGCACATAATATGTAGATCATTAATGCACGGTAAGGGAGTGTTCATTATTTTTGGTAGCGCGGTGCTCTTCAGCTAAGCCCAGCAAACACAAAAACGTTTTTAAAACGTTTTAAATAAGTTATATTTTGAGTTTTGGTTTAGGTAAAAACGTTTTAATAACATTAAAATGTCGGGTTATATAAAGGTCAAACGTTTTGTATGAAAACACACTACAACAATATTTTTAAAATGTTTTCGAAATGTCATTGTAAACTATTTTTGCAAACATTTTTGGCCAAATATTTTGTCAACACTTAAATAATATTATGTTAAAATATTTGCACCCAGCAAACACAGAAATGTTTTTAAAATGTTTTTTACAAAACGTTTTAATAACATTTAAATGTCGGGTTATATAAAGGTCGTGAAAACATTTTAAAAACGTTACTGTAAATATTTTGGGCAAACGTTTTTCGAATGATTTGTACCAAGTTTTCAAAAATGTGTTTGGAATGTTATTAAAACATTTTTATGCCCTTTATATAACCCATTTCTGTCATTTTAATGTTATGAAAACGTTTTATACCATTAATGTACCCTTTATATAACCTGACATTTAAACGTTTTCTGACAACCTTTTATAAACTTTTGCGAATGCTGTCGAAAACGTTTTGTGTTTGCTGGGAACATTAAAATGTCGGGTTATTATAAAGGTCATGATAACGTTTTAAAACGTTTTGTATGAAAACACACTGCACAATATTTTTGAATGGATTTTTGGCTTAACCTAGAACTAATTGCAACTAAAGGTTTTTCTTCACAATGCATTTCGGTGAAGTACCCTTTGTGACATACTAAAAGTCCAAAAAAATCCAAGTTGCGGAAATATGCCTAATTTGCATAAATTCAAAATGGCTGACATTTGATGGAGTTTCGACCATATCTCGAGATCTGAGGCTCATAAAAGAAAAATTTTGGTGGCTACACCTATGTTTTCAAGGGCTATATGAATACACATACAAGATTATAATTAATATGGAGTTTTGGGTTCAACCCCAATTTGCATAAATTCAAAATGGCCACCGTTTTAATGCATATTTCACTGCATCTCGAGATCTGGGGTTTGTAACAGGAACATATGTGGTATTAACCCTTTTTTTCAGGGGCTGTGAACACAGATATAACAGCAAATTATATGACAGGGAGCACTTGATTCAGGTCCGATATGCATAATTCCAAAATTGTCGCCATTTTAACCGATCTTCTTGAAATATAGGTGGTGAAAAAATGCCATGCTGGTGTCTATATCCATGTTCAGGGTGAAATATCATGAACATAATATGCGACTGAAATGACATTGTTGAATATATATTCGTGTGTATGTTTGAGGATAGAGTTGCTAGTTTCCCAACCACAGTAATTATTTCCACACAGGAGAATGAAGATTATTCATGATTGGCAAAGTACAGGGTGTCCCAAAAAAAAGAGGCCCCTCATTGCGCCCTCTTTTTCTCCTATTTCTGAAAAGTTGATTAAATATATTTTGGTATGTACAGAAACCTTTAATCGTTAGCGTTAATAAACCAAGACAATTATTTCAATCGGCTGACAGCTTTTGAAGATATGCCCTTTTGAATAAAAGTACCCATTTTTCACTCTGTCCACGGATAGCAAACAGTATGGTTGGGATGGCTCATGCTGTGGAGTGGCCTGTACGAACACCAGACCTCACACCACTTGATTTTTTTTCCTTTGTGGCAAAATCCAAGATATTCGCAAACGTATTACTGAATGCATTCGCAAGTATCCGGCGCACAAGGATGGTACGTAACGCAATTGATGCAATGAGGACCAGGGCTGAAACCTGTATTCGCCAAGGAGGCCCTCCAGGTAGAGGGCAGAGCAGCACAGTAAACTCACTTCAGAAGAACTAAACAAACCAAACAGCATTTTAGGGCTACCTTTTATCCTAAAAAGAGAAATGACTTATGTTGTAAATAAAAAAAAGCAAGCAAGAAACAACAAAGTAAGAAAGTAAGAAACAAAAAAAAAAAAAAAGGCAGAAATAACCAAGAAAAAGCAAGTAATTGCAAGTAAAGCAAAAGAAGTCCCATTCGGCATCTATTTAAACGGGTACATTTCTTTAAAAGAGCATATCTTCAAAAGTTGTGAGCCGATTGATATAATTGTTTTGGTTTATTAAAGCTAACGACTCAAGGTTTTTTTACATACCAAAATATATTTGATCAACTTTTCAGAAATAGGAGAAAAAGAGGGCGCAATGAGGGGCCTCTTTTTTTTGGGACACCCTGTACATTAAATATTGAAAGCCATCTCTTCCAGTAAAGTCACTGACCTTAATTCATGATCTGGAGATATTATACCCAACATCTAATCTTGATGTGCTACAGACATGACAGAAGGCGTCATTAGACCTTCGATCCCCTCCTTCTTGGTGTGGAATGATGCAGATGGTAAATAAAGGAAACCACCCTGGAACTCTTCTGTGATGTTCTTACCGATGATTGACCTAAATCCGAGTTGAGTTTGTGTGTGCCCATGCCAAACGTTATAATGCCACTCCCGGGTTGAAGAGAGCCATATGTGACAGCGGTTTGCACAGACTAGTTCTCAGAATTGGTGACTTTCACACAGAGCTTTCCTGAGATCTATATGGCATCTGATGAATATTTCAAGTCTTTGTGAGTTTCTGGTGGTAATGCTGCGGGGCACATGTTATAAGAGGGAAGGCAATATTACATAATATAAGGGGACACATGCTTGTTGGTGCTGCAATGCTTTGAGTACAATGCTTATTGAAGATGTGTATGATGTCCAGGTGATGACAAAAGAAGTATCATCAACATCCATCAGAACCGGTTCTTCCACATCTGTCAGGTGAAGAGCACCAATCTTCAGCTGACCGAGAGCTATAAGTTCCACATTAATATGTATGCCAAGAGTGCTTACATTAACCTGCAGAGACTTGCCCCAGACCCATCCAGAAGTTCATGCAATGTTCATGAAAGGTTACCATGTGATTAGGAGTCATCAGCGATTTTGGGCAGGATTGTCCAATGACTTGATAACAGAGCAGGTTCTTATGCGGAATGTGAAGACCAGCGAAGGTTTGACAAGATGGGCTAGTATATGTGGTCCGAAAAAAAATTTGGCCAAAAAAGCCGTTTTTTGTGATTTTCTCAAGAAAACTGTATTTGTGCCCAAGTTTGACCTCGCAGATGAATTCATGAAGTCTTCGCCATTTTAAATATACTTGTATATACTTTAGACTAATTTAGCAGTTATGAGGCCCAACGTTTCCAATAATTCCAGGGTTAAGACCACCCATAATAATATCAATTAAACCTTGAATATTATAATAATTTACAATATTGGACAGGGTATAAATATACTCCGCCAAAAGTATCCGTACACTTGAAACAAGAGCAATATCTTAAAGACACTTAAAGTAAGTTATGATATAAAATGGTCGATAGATGGAGAATTCTGTTCTTTGTATTGTGATATCGGCACGATATGACTTTATTTTCCCTAACTTATAAAAATTTTAATAAAAAAAACCGTTTCAAAAATTAAAAAAAAGGTACATTGACGCACATATGAACACGCACTATTATAGTGTGAGCGTTCATCTGTCAGACTGCAAGGAGCCCGTAATAAAAGGCAGCGGAAATCGCCTTGACGGAGGAAATATCCAAATATGTCACTTTTTGAAACTCTACCTTTTGTCATTCAAACGCGTATAACTTTGGGAAATAAAGTATCAAAGATATGTAGCACAAATTCTCCAAAATTGATTTAGTTTTAGTGTCTTTAAGAAAGTTGCTTTTGTTTAAAGTGTACAGATATTTTTGTGCACAGTATAGAACAAAGTAGAATTTTCTTAAATCACCAACTCCACTGCTTGCCTGAGTCAAGATTCATCAACTAAAATTTCTCGGTCATGTACTGCGTCTGTGAAGGAATATGCCCTGTGTATTCCACTACATGGAAAGAGGAAACCGGGACAGTCGCGCACACTGTACTTCCTGGGAGATACCGAAGAGATGCTGCAGCCAAACAAACTTGTTTCGCTTGCCCAAGATCGCAATAGTTGGAGAAAGCTTGTAGTCGCCTGCTCCGCAGCCGACTGATGGTGATGATGATGATAAGCTATGATACTACCAAGAGCCCCGGTACAAGGGCGTCAATCTGAAGTTTATCGTGGGGGACCGGGGACACACGTTTTGTCAAATATGACTTTGCGCGACGCCCCCTCAGCCGTTGGAAAATTTTACAAAAAGAGAGCCAAATGAAGGCATTTGGTGGACCCTTTTTGCACCATTATTGTGTAAAATGTTAGTTGGAAAAAATTGAAAAATGTTCAATATGAAGGTCCAATTGAAGCTGTTTGCAGTTCATTTCTAAATTAGCCAGTGAGTATCATTCCGGCCCGATTTTGTTGGGATTTGGTAGTTCACAGCATCTTGCGAATGGTACAAATGTAGTTAGCTTTGGCAAAAATTGCATTGATAATTTTATAGCGACCGTGTAGAAGAATTCGAATATCACAGATATCTTTGTAGGTCCTGTGGTTCTTGAGTTATGTTGTAAAGAGGGCCGAAACAACAACACATTTGTAAAACGTACATACCTCATTAACAACAATAAATCAAGCATATTTTTAAAGTATATGATTTTGTACCTTTTGTAAGTGTTATTTTTCAATAATATATTGATTTAGGTAATAAAAATTGATTTACTTTTGGCTGCTTCAAGATGAAAGATTGTTGCTTTGTCGTAAAATTAATAACCTGTGCTAATAAAAATTCCTATAAAAGGAATGGGGCGCCCAATGTGAGCTTGGACGTGATATGGTGAATTCCATGGTGTGTAGATTTGGTATTATAATGATTTTTTCTAGGGAAGAGTAGAAGATGATCAAATGCAAGAGAAATGTGTTTGATTGACAGGACCGTTTTGGATGAAATAAATGGGAATGAGGCTTTCGTGTCAATTTGCGATTATGTGGGGTGGGGAGTTCTGTTTTTTGGGCCTATTGTAGTGAGGATATTGCTTTGGATATTGAATATTGTTGAATTTCGTTATGCAAGGGTGTATGATGAATAGTATAGAAGACACAAATAAGTATGGCAAAATATGGGGGGGGGGGGGGGGGTTATCCCTACCCTGGATCTACGCCTATGTTGACCAAAAGAAAACGTTGAATTTTTATAAATGTATACTTGCTAATACACTGAAAATCAAATAGAGAAGAAGGATAAAAAACAATTACAGAACATTCATTCTTCATAAAAGTAGCTATTGGTATACAATGTTTACAAGATAAGAACGTTAATGTTTTGTACATGAACGTAACGTCTTTGATACATAGTTGTTAACACACTGAAAATCTGACTAGAAATTTACAATTTGATGATATCCAAAAGAATACTTAGCATTGAAGAATTTTAAAAAATTACAGAACTTTTATTTGTTAACATACACGTAGCAATGATTAACAATGTTGAAAATACAAACGTAATGTTTTGTTCATAAACGTAACATCCTCGACACATCTATACATCCTCTGTAACATCCTCGATACACTGAAAGTCTAAATAGAGATTCTACAATGTGATGATATCTAAAAGGATTCTTAGCATTAAAAAGTAACAAGAAATGTCAACGCCATGGATGCAATTCATGTTTCACAATTTTACACTGACAAGTACTTGGAATGCTATTGCTAGTAATTTTTGTGTGTGTGGCACATGTACAGCTAGCCGGGTGGGAAATGTTGTTACCACCAATGACAAACAAAATGATAAGGGGCTGTGCAATAATTATCAGCCCCCCGGGGTAAAATTTCCAAACAGCTCGCCAAAAATCGCTTGCACCCCCCCCCTCGGCCCGCCAAAATCGCTTGCCCCCCTCTCGGCCGGCCAAAAATCTTTGCCCCCCTTGAACATGCCAAATTTTGGGATCCCAAATTCCAAACTTTAAATGGTCTAGATGAATGTTGCGAGCGCAGCGAGCAGGAAAATTTGCATATTTAAGCGTTTCCGTACCGTTTTCCTAAGCCTTTTTAAAGCATTTGATTAAAAAGGTGCCCCGTGAATGCGTGCCAAAAATCGCTTGCCCCCCCCCTCTCGGCTTGCCAAAAATTGCACAGCCCCTAAATAGGTCTACATTTAATTTATACTTGTACACAGGGATCAATGGAAATCACATCCACCGAGTTTCGCATCAAATAAGAATGTTTACTGCCGGTGATCATAACCAGCCATGACAATCCAAATATCTATTATCAGTAACTGCTAACATTGATACGATCTTGATGGTTTTAATGCTTAATTGTGATTACGTTATGACACGACTTTGAACATTCTGACAATCCAAATGTATACTTAGTCCACCTCAGATGACCTTTAACAATTTTGGCGCAGAATTGTGATCGACATTACTTAATTCACCTCGGATGATCTAACATTCAACATTTTCGTGCTTACACCAATCATGTCCATAACAATTTAACTCTTATAACTTCCTGTCAACTCTCTAATTTAAAACTGTAAATTTCTGTCTGTTTGCCTTTTCTGTCTTGTATACCATTTAGTACACTTAAGTTTTTTACAATTAAGATAAAGCAAACATTGCTGGGTAGATTATTTACAAGCACATTAAATCAAAAAGACTGCATGATTAGGCCTACTCAATCCAATCATGGAGGAGGTAGCTAGTACTACCTCCATGATCCAATCTGGCATTTTCTGAATGAATTGAATTGTCAAATAATGTCCTAAAAACTTTATTTGTGAACGGATTTTCATCGTTGACAAAACAAAATGTATGTTTAATATATCACTTATTTCAATGAGAGCAGTTCCATTAACTTTCTTCCATAAATAATCACAGAGTATTATCTGTTTACAAAATAAGCGGTTTTTAAACTGTATATTCAGATTTAATTAGCGTGCAATTATCATTATCAAAAAACATGACCTTGCTCATGTTTACATTGTATTGTCAAAATAGGCGTTATTGATTTTAGGCCAATAAATAAAATTGTTTGCTTGCCCTCAAATGAATTTTCTAAATTGGGTCGGTCGGCCGCGGGATTTTTTTATTACTAGCAAACTCTACTCTTTGTATTAATTAAAGTTCAAAATATGAAAAGTCAGACAATTTTGGTGCCAAAATGAATCAACTAACATTACAAAACAACTAAAATGTTGAACACAAGTTCTAAAATACATTTTTTTACATCTTCAGAATGCAACAATTTGAAAAGAAAAAAAAACTTTGCAGGAATTTCCAAAAATAGGGTTGGTATTCTTTTGTACAGTAAATAGAAAAAAAAACCACCTTTTTTCTTATTTCCAAAATTTATAGGGTCGGTCGGTTGAGGGCAAGCAAACATCTTTTTTTTTGCCTAATTATAAATTAAATTTTAACTTGCACTGGGATCCACAACATGCGCATCTATCAGCACACGGGTCTTTAACCCCAATACATTCCCACCAAACACAAAACGTTTTCGACATCATTCACAAAAGGTTATAAAAGGTTGTCAGAAAACGTTTAAATGTCGGGTTATATAAAGGGTACATTAATGGTATAAAACGTTTTCCTAACATTAAAAAACATTTTTTGGTAATTTACTGCACAGCAAACACAAATATTTTACAGAAAACATTTAAATGTCGGGTTATATAAAGGGTATAAAAACGTTTTGATAACATTCCAAAAAACATTTTTGAAAACTTGGTACAAATCATTCTAAACAGAATGTTATTTTGGGGTTGAAAAAATATTTTTGCCCAAAATATTTACAACAACGTTTTTAAAATGTTTTCACGACCTTTATATAACCCGACATTTAAATGTTATTAAAACGTTTTGTAAAAAACATTTTTGTGTTTGCTGGGTGCAAATATTTTGACGTAATGTTATTTAAGTGTTGACAAAATATTTGGCCAAAAATGTTTGCAAAAATAGTTTACAATGACATTTCGAAAATATTGTAAAAAGATTGTTGTAGTGTGTTTTCATACAAAATGTTTTAAAACGATTTCATGGACTTTATATAACCCGATATTTTAATATTATTAAAACGTTTTGACTTAAACCAAAACCCAAAATATAACTTATTTAAAACGTTTTAAAAACGTTTTTGTGTTTGCTGGGTTTGTACATTCATTGAATGATTTTGAAACTTTGGGTACAAAAACTCATACTCTGCAACTTAGGTCAAATTTTGCACTATGATTGTTTATTTGCCTGGATGGGTGATGAAGAGGTCAAAAGTTTGTATTGAATAGCCTATTGTCCCAATATAATTATGTGGCATATCATTAGCTATCATACATGCAGTACCTTCAAAATCCCATGACCTTGAACGTGAAAGCATCGGTACATATACAAGATAACGCCCTTGGACGATTTATTATTGCACTCAGTGTAACAACGCTCGTTGCCTGTCGGTAAGTACCAGGCTATGCATAGTGGTAAAATAATATAGTAATAGTGGTCTGGTCGACCTTACACGATTAATATAAAATAATGTAGGCCCCTATAATGAAATTTTGATAATGCCGCGGAGAATGCGCGAAGGTAAATAGTGGTTTTTAACAGTTACGTACTGTTCATTACGGTTACTGCCGACCATAGTCTGCTTATGTTAACGCAACTATTAAATGAACAAATGAAATGATGAAAAGATAAAAATTTTGTTACGAGCCGCAATGATTCAAGGCCAAAATCACATACCAAAATTCACACCAATGTACAACACTAAACAGTGTTTAATTATGTCAAGTCTTTAATTGATAATAAAATATGCTTGATATATGACAACAAATGTACATACAATTTAATCAAATAGAACACTCTTTTAACTTACTACTTAGCAGGCAGTCTTCATCTTGGTGATCATAGAGTTATATTGCAATGTTCTGGACGGATGATGTATATCCTATATCCTTACTGCGAAACTCACTGTTCAGCGAAGTCCACTGTACACTTGCATTTATAATCCTTTGCGTATAAAATCCTCGCACAGAAATGGTGATGATTTCTCCAAACACTTAACACCTTTCCCAGTTCTCCAAACACTTAACTCCTTGCGCAATTCTCCAAACACTTAACAGATGACAATCTCCAAAATGGTGTTTCTTTCACCAGTCATTCTCTTTCTCCAGGAGACAGACTTCTTTCTGCACGGCTCCAATGTATTAGACAGATGTGTTGTTTTATAAACCAGACTCCAGCAAGTCTTTCATACACTCAAAATCTTCTTCGTTGCTGTATTAAAATAGCACGTTATTGGCTATGCAAACTGGTTCAAATATACCTCCCTTTGAAGCACAACGACGACCAACACACATAGAGAGTCTACAATCTCTCTTCGTATCCCGCTTCATATTCTGCAAAAGGCAAAATCAGTTGCTTTCCCGGTTTCCCCCTTAATATACTCACTATTAATAGACCATTCTGTCACATTCACCTCCTTGGGGATTCCCAAAATGATGTCATATTCACTTTACAATCTTGGGGATTTCCCCAGTTGTGTAACACAATGAACATTCTGGAATAGTGGGGATTTTCCAAGATTAGTAATAATTCTGATTGAGTTTGTTTACTGTAATCAAAGGGGTTTCCCCAAAAACATGTCATAACACACAAACTCTTGATTTTCCCCTTTCTTTTATTTCTCATGAGATTGTTTTAAGTTGTAAACAAATATAAATAATCAAATTAAATTACTCACGGCATATAAAAATAAATACAGGCCAAAACTCAAAATGAATACAAAGGTCACGTGCATGAATGCATCTAGATAAAATGTTAAAGGGCATATATATTGCTCGGACAACATCATATCATTGGCAAGCTAATATTATGAGGACAATGAAAATGACTCCTTTTTGAGAAAATAAGACGTTTAAAATTTATATTCCGCATAAACCAACTGTAAGCGGTGAGTTCCTTCGAACGAGACAGGTTTGGCCTAGAAAAAAAGTTTGACGTCATGAAATGAGATGTGCCCGCTTTGAGAGAATGGGCTGTAAATACTCTCAATGCACAGAACATATACTGTTGTTGTTCTCAGAAAAAAACTCTGAATCAAGTATTACAAATTTAATGGTATTTAAACATATGGATAAAATCAGCCGTTTCTTTATTATATATTAGTTAATTGTGATATCACAATTCATATGTATATTGTGATGTGCCCTGAGTAATTTAATTGAATTATTTAACTTTGTTTGCAACCTGAAAGTGTGTCATGAGATGGGAAACCCCATTGTACGTGCAAGATAATGGTGTGGAAAGTCATTTTGGAACTCCCCACAAATTATTGTAAACAAAGTCAGATCTATGTTTGGAACTTGGAAATCCCCAGTTCAGCATTATTGCACCATAGAGAAAAACACACAGGAAGTGATGTAATGAGAAAGGTTAATGTGTATAATTAATCTTGGGAAATCCCAAGCTTGCATCATCTGTGAAGATGTGAATGAAGTGATGGTTTATTAATAGATTTTGGGTTTTCTGGAGTATAAAAATGTGAGAGCTTGAGTTTGCTGATTACAGAATGTCATGGGAGATTGTAAACTCCACATGGGTGTGATGGTCTTCGTGCTTCAAAAAAGGAGTACATTTTAACCAGTTTATATAGCCAATAATTGAGCTATTTTAATACAGCAACGAAGGAGATTGCGAGCACACAAAAGTGCTCTTCCTCATCAAAGGATTAAAGTTCTTCTGTCGAATTGCTGGAGTTTGCTGGGTTCGTGAAGGCCACGCATCTGTCAAAAACAGCGGACCTGTGTTAAAGAAACCTGTTCCCTGGAAAAAGAGTGATTGGTGAAAGAAACACCATTTTTGGAGAAAGCAGTGCAAGGAGATATATTTTGGAGAGAGCAGCGCAAGAAGATAAGTAATAGCAGAAAGCAGCATCATTTTCGAGTGAGGATTTCATACGCAAGGATATTTATAAACGCAAGTGTACACTGGACTTCGCTGATTGTCGCAGGACAAGTGAATAAGGATATATTACCTCAGTCGTCCAGAACATTGCAAGAACTCTAGGATCACCAACAAGGAGACCGCTGGTTAAGTACTGATAGAATAAAACTGTGATTGTGTGATTTTATTGTATATGCAATATTGTTGTTATATGTACCAGTCATACTTTGTTTTCAATTAAAGACTTAGATTTTGTTACCTTAATCAAACAGTGTATTTGTGTTGTGCATTCGTTTGAGTTCGGGTAAAAGGTGATTTTGGCCTTGAGTTAGCACGACTCGTAACAATATCAACATCATGAGAAATATTTGGACTAAAAAAAATATAAAAAAATATTTTGAGCTTAAAATTTTAGCGTGATCAATCATAGACTATGGATCAATATTGTATTTATTATGCAAATAAATAATTTCAATGGGCCGGTAGCTAACCGTTTGTTCACCAATGGAGGTCGCGCATTTATACGTGAATGGCCATGAAAAGAGCTCAAGGCTCATGTGTTATCGTGAACATCGGGAACGGCGGGTAATCCCACTCTTGATATTGGTATGGTTTATTCTATCTTACGTTGTTTTAATGCGTAGTACTCTCCCCTATAGGTGTCCACTTCAGTTACGTCATTCAGCCCGCTGCCTTGAAAATTAATTTCGCTTTGAACTGGGGAAGGACCCGTACGAGCCCGAATTTTATCAACACAATTTCTCTTTTTTCAAGAGAAATACGCATAAAAAATGCAACGAGTGTCAACTTGTAATGTAATAATTATTCTCTTCGAGTGGAGTTAAATTTGTTTTTGCAATAGATATGCCCTTTAAGGCAGCTGTGCGTACTCTCAGCATGCATGCAGTAAAAATTCCATAACTTTGTAATTCTTCACGCAATTAATATAAAAGTATACATTTTTATGAAGGCAAGACATCAGTAAATTTTAATATGAATACAGATTTGGTGTAAAAACAACAATTGTGAAGAAAATCAGGCTCTATCTTGTGCGGTGTGCGGTGTCTTCAAAACCGCACAGACAATTATTTTCTAAAATTGCAAATAAAGAGTGCGTTTCGTTTTCACAGGGCGCCGCCAGCTGTGGTGCTGCCACTGAAAAGAAGGGATTTTCAATTAGCTGTGGTGCTGCCAATGAAAAGAAGGGATTTTCAATTATAAATAGAGAAGGCCTTTTAATTGAGAAGTTTAAGAATAAGAATAGAGAGGGCGTTTTGTTTGCACTGGGCGCCGCCATCTTGTGCGGTTTGCGATTTCTTCAAACCGCACAGACAATTTTATAACTGTGGTGCTGCCAAAAAAGAAGGGATATTCATTTAATAATAGAGAGGGCGTTTTAATTAACAAGTTTCAGTAATAAGAATAGGAGGGCGTTTTTATGCAGTGGGCGCCGCCATCTTGTGCGGTTTGCGATTTCTTCAAACCGCACAGACAATTATTTTATAACTGTGGTGCTGCCAAAAAGAAGGGATATTCATTTAATAATAGAGAGGGCGTTTTAATTAACAAGTTTCAGTAATAAAAATAGGAGGGCGTTTTGTTTGCAGTGGGCGCCGCCATCTTGTGCGGTTTGCGATTCAAAACCGCACAGACAAAAATTTGATAACTGTGGTGCTGCTAAGAAAAGAAGGGATTTTCGTTTAAAAATAGAGAGGGTGTTTTAATTAACAAGTTTCAGTAATAAGAATAGGAGGGCGTTTTGTTTGCAGTGGGCGCCGCCATCTTGTGCGGTTTGCGATTTCTTCAAACCGCACAGACAATTATTTTATAACTGTGGTGCTGCCAAAAAAGAAGGGATATTCATTTAATAATAAAGAGGGCGTTTTAATTAACAAGTTTCAGTAATAAAAATAGGAGGGCGTTTTGTTTGCAGTGGGCGCCGCCATCTTGTGCGGTTTGCGATTCAAAACCGCACAGACAAAAATTTGATAACTGTGGTGCTGCTAAGAAAAGAAGGGATTTTCGTTTAAAAATAGAGAGGGCGTGTTAATTAACACGTTTCAGTAATAAGAATAGGAGGGCGTGTTGTTTGCAGTGGGCGTCGCCATCATGTGCGGTTTGTGATTTCTTCAAAACCGCACAGACAATTATTTTATAACTGTGGTGCTGCTAAGAAAAGAAGGGATTTTCGTTCAAAAATAGAGAGGGCGTTTTAATAAATAAGTTTCAGTAATAAGAATAGGAGGGCGTTTTGTTTGCAGTGGGCGCCGCCATCTTGTGCGGTTTGCGATTTGTTCAAAACCGCACAGACTATTTAGGGCGTTTTCATTGTAGGCCTACTGGGGGTCGCCATTTTGTGGGATTCTGTTGGGTACAGACTGTGGTGCTGCTATGAAAAGAAGGAATTTTGAATTATAAGTAGAGAGGGCGTTTTAATCAAGAAGTTTCAATAGGAATATATGTTATAAATAGAAGGCCTTTTAAGTTTCAATAATGAGAATAGAGGGGGAGTAGAGAGTGCGTGTAGAAACTGTGCGGTGCTCCCAACGAAAAGAGGGGATTTTAAATCTTGTTAGAGAGGGCGTTTTCTTTGTAGACCTACTGTGGGTCGCCATTTTGTTGGAGAGGGCGTTTTCTTTGTACTGGGGGTCGCCATTTTGTGCGATTTTGTTGGGTAGAAAACCGCACAGGAATCACAGTGGTACTACATGTGTACACTCATGTATGAGCACATGGAGCTATTATAAGATGGAGAGGAAATAGATTACGTAACGCATTGAAACCTTGTGCCGATTTGAAATCTGACAAGCTATTCATCGAAAGGTACCTTTTGTTTGGGACAAACCCTTACGAAAATGCAAGCAATGAAAAATGTGTGCGACAGCATGCAGCACGCGTGCGGCAGTGTGCAGCACACGTGCAGATGTGCGCAGCATGCAAGCAAGGCCTGCTGGTAGCGTGTTCATGTGTGCGAACCAACTGCGTGCATGCAGGCACCGCACACAAATATCCACCGCGCACACAATTTGCTTGCAGAACCTGCGTGCAGACTACCAATCTGTACGCAAATTACGTGCAGACTACACTTGTGTGCGGACTGTAGGACTGCATGCAAATTGCACGCATCTTGCATGCAGCACGCATATTGCTGCATGCATGCAGGATTTCCAGATCACAAAGTTAGAATGCTGCACGCATACAGGGTTTCCAGAAGCAGTAAAGGTAAAATGCTGCATGTATGCAGGATTTTCAATGACTAATTCACCTTTACACAACTGACATCAGGTCACAATTTGGCAATGATCTAGAAGTGAAAATATTTAAATGTTTACAATGAATAAATAAGTTAGCCTTCGGACCAAAATTTTCTAAGTATTTAACCTTCAGACCAAGATTTTTGGCAGACCAAGAGGGAGGGGGGGCAAGCAATTTTGGCAGGCCAACAGGGAGGGGGCAAGCATTTTTGGCAGGTCTAGAGGGAAGGCAAGCAAATTCTTGTTTCGATAGTTGGCATTTCAACTTTGGGCAAATGTTGGAATGCCATTCCTGTTTCGATAGTTGGCATTGCAACATTAGGCCGATGTTGGAATGTCATTCCTGTTTCGAAAGTTGATATTGCAACATTGGGCCAATGTTGGAATTCCATTCCTGTTTCAATAGTAGGCATTGCATCATTGGCCCAATGTTGGAATGCCATTTCTTCGATAGTTGGCATTGCAATATTGGGCCAATGTTGGTATGCCATTCATGAATCAACAGTTAATTGGCACTGCAAAAATCAAAACAAAATTCAACATTTTTATAGTGAATGTTATCAATATTCACAGTAAATTTGATCAATATTCATAAAATGATGCACTTTGGCCGGTTTAGTCATCAAAATATTGCTTATAATAACTTAAAACACTTAATCAAATGTGTATACCCCAATAGCTCAAATGGTAAAGCATCAGACTCCCATGCAGAAGGTCCCAGGTTCAAAATGAGGTAGGTTAAGTTTAATAAGTGACTTGTATAAAATTAAGCTAGGCAATTTTGGTTCATTGTGAAATGGATAGCCAGGTTATGTAAGACTAATTGTAAGGACAGTATACACTGTTAACCATTATTTTTGATTTTTTTTTTCATGATTTTGTCTCGCATATATATGGCCAGTACGTGCTGCACGCATGCAGTGCACGCTAATGGATTTGCATGCTGCATGCAAACTGCACACGCTCATGACCTGCACGCATGCAGCAAGCATCTGCACGCTTCCCTGCATGCGTGCCTCGTTCCAAATATACGCATCCGCACGCTACCAACTGCACGCGTGCTGCATGCGGTGCGGCACGCGTGCTGCTTGCATGCTGCATGCGTTCAAAAACTGCGTGCCATTTTCGTAAGGGAAGGGCTTCCACCATTAAATCGGTAAGCTGACCCGACAGTGTATTAACGCTTTACCTAGCAGGCTACTGTCAATAAGTGATCAAATGCAAGTCGCGTGAAAGCGCTTAATGGAATGAAAAGTACCTATTGTTATACATAAACCTAAGGGTGTGATTGAGTAGCCGTAAGCACAAAAGGCACACATTAGCCGCTAATGCATAGTTCGTTGTCACCCCACTGACATTAGGCATGTTAGGTGCTTCATTTAAATAAATTGAATGCGCCTGCTGAATGATTACACATCATGGCTGCCATGTCTATAATGGTATTAAATAGCTACGTCCCGGGAGCTACGTATACATGTTACATATAATAAGTATACCGGTATAGGCCTACATAAAAGTTGTTTTACAAATTGAGATTTTATTTTCAAGTTATTTTATTTTAAGAAGGAGAATGTCATAATCAGTGGCGTACTGAAGGGGTGGGGCAGCTCTTCTGTGAGAGGTCTTGGGAGGGGATGAGGTTGAAGGAGGGGATATGAAGAATGAGAGGGGACTGGAGGAAGAGAGAAAGAGGAAGAAATAGAGAGAAATAAATATATAGACGTAAATAAATAGAAAGGTAAGGAAAATGATAGGGATGAGAGGGGACAAAACGTAAGAGGGGATGGAGAAGGGAAGGGAGATATAAGAAGAGGGAGTGATACTTTAGCAAGTACAGAGAAAGGAAAAGAAATGAATGACAAATAAATGTAGGCCTTATAATAATTATTATAGAAACTAAACACAGCCCCCCCCCGCACATAGGCCTAACACTAACAGCACTATAGGCAGCCATTCGATGATGTCAATGCCTTTATGCGTTACGTATTTAAAACGCCCAGTCAGATGTATCTTACACCTGCCAAGCACAAGTCACCCAATTTCGAAAATTGGACGTTGAATGTACACTCTCATGAATATTGATTGGCAACATTTTCCAATATGTCAGCGCTCAAATCGGACACAATAGAACAATAGACCATTCAGTGCGTTGTATGAGCAAGCCAACAAAATTCGTCATAGGTTTACGTTGCTAATCCCGGGGGGGGGGCACTCAACTTTGGAAGTGACGGTATGTGCCTGTCAATAGGCCCCCTCTTTTGAAGTCGACTATACCCGATGACCCCCTTTTTTTAAAAGCCATACCCAATGACCCCCCTTTTTTAGTTGCGGCTACCCAATGACCCCCTTCTTTGGTTGAGGCTACCCAATGACCCCCTTTTTTCTAGAATAGCATCATCAAAATGAAACAAAAAAATGCCGAAATGTCAAATTTTGCTCAATTTTTTCAAAATTATGCCGACATTTTCAAAATTTTGCTCCATTTTTTCAAAATTTTCTACCCGATGACCCTTTTTTAATAAAATTTTACACTCGATGACCCAATGTTTGTACCCAATGACCCCTTTTTTAAAATAACGCTTTGTACCCGATAGGCCCCTACTTCGCGACTCCGGTAGGCACATACCCGTCACTTCCAAAGTTGAGTGCCCCCCCCCCGGGGGTTGCTAATACAAAACCGTGAAGTTAGTGTCAACTCCTGTCAGTGCTTCCTTATAATTATTATATTGCGCGGTTTACGCATTATGGCGAGCCACCCTTTTTTTATTTGCGAGTTTCAGAAACGGGCTATAGATGAGAATGAGACAGAATTTGTCATATTAATTGATATTTTATCCAGAACACCCAATTCTACTATTTTACCAGGACTTTTCTAACCAACGTGTCTTCTATTTTTGACACCTGCTATTAGGCGCTTCATTTGAACTCGATGGTCGATTATTATCTCTTCATTTATGATGGTTTATTGCATATTGACAAAATGAAGTATATGATGGCTCGAAAAGGTGTCATTTGCATACTTGCAATGGCAATTTCCATTCAACTGTACTTGTTGTATCTCCTGGAATCAGAAGAGAGTCACTGCGTAGTTGTTCACCCAACGTTCCCATGCACGATACCTCGCCAACCGATAGTCATCATAGGAATAGCGGATGAAGAGGTATGTGTGGACCACAGAATTAGAGAAGGAGAACCCGTACTCCCTATAACGCCACATACGCCGTCAGCTATGATGAGAAAATTGGGGGCATTCGGGAACTTGCCGACGGTGCGCGGAGACGAACGAAAACAATAATGCATCTCAATTAAAGCGTCTGATCGTGTGCAGGTCGCATCAAGTGTATCTATCAAATGCGCCCATTGCCTCGAGCGCATTCCGAGGGAAGCCGAATATCCCCAATTTTTGCTCCATCTCCTCTAATTCTGTTTGGTGGGTTATCATGATGCACGCTCTTTACTGTGGAAAGGGGGAAGAAGCAAACATAATCAAATCAACCATGAGCATGATAAACACCATCTGTTTCATTTATAGTCATCATCTGTTTCGTCTCAAGTTGAGAGTAAAGTAACGTTGGATTTTGCAGTGGCAAATTCTAATAAGTGCGTTTACGCGGTTGCGTCTCCAGCGTTCGGACAAATCGCCCTACTACGAGTGTGTATACGCCTCGCGGAATTAGGATATCGCGCGCGACACGAATCTACGAATAGCACTAGCGGTCACCCGTCTTTCGCGGTTCGTAAATGAATGCAATTTGCAAAATGCATCACCACCCTCCAATTTTTATTGCGAACAATTTTACCAACTCCTAAATTTATTAATTTAATTCATTTTAATCAACTTCTTGTTCGTTCAGTGTCTCCCTGTCTCTCATTCTTTCCTCTGTTCCTGTTTTATCTCACATCCCTATTCTCCCTCTGATCTTTTATCCCTCTTTCATCTGTCCCTCTGGCGCTAGTACTTCTTCCCCACCAACTGCTAATAAATATGTGGAAACATAAAATATATATTTTTTGAAAGTCCTATTACAATTTTTTAATAAATTTTAATTCTTGCCATGGACGTTAAGCTTTCGCGGATTGTTAGTAATATCGCCAACCCGTAGTACCCATGCACTCTTCTTATTCATTTTGAGATTCCCGTGTTCATTCTACACGTTTTTTTCTCAACATAGCCCAATTTTCATTCTATTTAATATGGCGCAATTTATGAAGACATTCGCGTAAATACGCGCGAAAATCAATGCAACCTGCGGTTGTCATCATACACGCGCAAACAGACACGTGCAAACCGTGATGCTTAAGATACGCGATAGCTTAATCATGTTAATAGTAACCGTATAGTATTTTTTGGACCCTGGATAATGTATTTCAGGCTGTTTTTACTCATTTTGCGACTTTAATAGCTATGATTTAAAAAGAATGAGGTGAATATGCAGCGTAACTAGGTGTATGATTTGCTTGGCAAAGATGTATTTTTTAAATGCATCACCACCGTTCGAGTTTTATTACAAAATTTATTATAGATTATATAGTCATTTCATACACTCTTAGAACCACATAGCCAATCAGAAAAGCCGTTAGAAAAATACGCTTAGTGCATTAATATTGTATAATTGCACGGGCGCGCACTCTGCGTACTACGCGCAGTGCTTTTGCGCGCGTTCGCATCGCGTAAGATTGATTCATTTTTTTTGCGGGTTGATGCATTTATATTTGTTCGTATTTTTCAACATTTTTAGTGACAATTTTGTTATAAAAATGGCAAAAATCACGGCTTTTTTTTTCGTGTATGAAATAGGTTAATAAATGCGTATCACTTGTTGCTCGAGAAATTGTACAAAATAATGCACTTGTACTGACATGTTGATGCGTCTAAAGCACTCTCCCCTTCGGGGCTCGTGCATTAGACGCATCAACATCTCAGTACGCGTGCATTATTGTGTACAATTTCACTCTCAACAAGTGATACGCATTTATTAACCTATAAATAATAGTCATTTCGTACATGTTTTTTTATCAATAATTTTTGTATATTTTCAGAAAAGACACCGACGCAGCATTGAGCTAGCAATGAATATGTTTTCAAGACTAGGGTTTCGTACACACAGATCTTACGAAGAGACTAATCTAGACCGATGTGATATTCTATGGTCCATTAGGTACCCTTTTCTTCAAGATGACGTAGTGCAACTCTTCACGAAACCGAGACACAATGTAAAGGTATGTATGAACAGGAGTGTATTTTAATATACTGCGCCAAATAAGTATCCTTATACACTTGGAAATACAATCATAATTTCAAAACTGAACCATATTGGGGTAAATTTGTTTTTTAATAGATGCGCTATCTAATCCTGCACATTATGACACCACATTGAATCTAATATGACTTCAAGAAGTAAAGTTACAAGCAATTGAATAGACGAAGGTCCAGTTTTAAAAGTGACAAACTGGCCTATACAAGGCGCAAAAAGATTCCCAATAAGCAAAACAAAGAGACAACACAGTTTCGTCAATGAAGCGTTTATATGTAAAGCAGTTTTTATTTCAGTTTTTCTTCTCTGTACTTTTCATAACTTTCATTTCATTTTTCAGTTCTTTTGTTTCAATTTTCTTTTGTTCCTTTCGCTTTAAATCAAATCTAAACGCATAAATTAGCCATTCACCACTCTCAAACCAGATGTCTAATCTGTGGAGTTTTGAATAGGTCAGTTTGTCACTTTTAAAACGGGACCTTCATCTAATCAAATGCTTGTAACTTTGCTTCTTGAAGTCACATTGGATTCAATGTGGTGTCATAATGTGCAGCATTATAGAGTGCATCTATTACAAAACAATTTTACCTCAATGTTGTTCAGTTTGGAAATTGTGATTATTTATCCCAGTAAAGGATACTTTATTAGCTTTTATTGGCGCAGTTGTCAAGGCAGGAACCGGTAAGAGACACCCTCAGTCTTGGGAACCCCGCAGTACCGTGATTAGCGGGGTGCGGGTGGAGGTGGGGCAGGTGGGGCAAGTGAGACAGATCGAGAAAAAATGAAAGAGAAAAGTGCCCCACTCACAGAAAAGAAAAGGGACCATGAGCCCATTTCCCACCAAACGTGGACCATGTACCAATAGTAGTGCAAATTACCAAATTTACCATCCTTCAAAGATTTTTACATTCACAGTCTCTCTAAAAAAAACCCGCTAAAGCATGATAAGCATATCCCACCGAATGATACCAGGTCAAAAATTGTCCCCGAATTTATTTTGTCCCCACCCTGACCAAGAAAGCTGGCTATACGCCCTTGGGCACCAGCCTTATGCGCCACAGTTATGCTATTGAGCAAGCAAAAGAATCCAGTATACATGTATAGTAACAGATGCCTTTTCAAAATATGTGGACGTAATTGACCAACATTGATAAAAAAATTTCCATTTGGCGCTATTCCATTGGAAATGAATAGTCCCCCTATGGAAGACATTTAGGAGGTTACAGATTTCAAATGGAGTCACCCATTCAGGTAACCCTAAATCCACATACCCTAATATAATGCATATATACACACTTAGTTTTTCCCCAGCTGTCATTACTGAAAAAAAGGAACTTTTTTAGATGTTTAAGAATAAACACTGGCTTAAATTGTCACTGTCAGACATGTCAGAGTACGGTTTGGTCAAAATATTGACTTGAGTCATTCTTATACTCAGGTATTCAAAGGAGTATTTCGTGATCCTAGCATCCTCTATTTATGCCATTTTTCATTAGATATCCACGAAAAAAAATCTATTCCCAAAATTTCAGTTGATTCCGATTTTGCGTTCGCGAGTTATGCATGATTATGTGTATTACACTCCATAGACAATGTGTTGTAATTTCGTTCTGGTGCACCAGAACGAAATTCAAATTTCACGATATCTTTGCTAAACGAATTAATCTGCAAGAAATATTTTGTACACAAACATTAAGTAGCCAGAGGTTTCCAGTGACATAAAAATCTCAACTTTTTTTTGAGAAAAGTGGGGGGATGAGGCTGTGGATCACGAAATGCCCTTTCAATTGCAAAAATAATAATGAATAAAAATTAATTGTATTTTCAGATCAATCATTTTCAGGAATACATCACATATGCAATAAACATATCCTCAACACTGCGCCACCTGTCAGCAAATACATACCAAAGACATTCAAAATGCCAGATGAAAGGCAGAGCTTTATGGACGAAGTAAGTGTAGTGTCCACTGTCCACAGCAGCCAGTTTGGTTCCCCCTTCACACAAACAGTCTGCCAGTGATAACGAACGAGTTCTTTTTGATTGGCTAGCACTTCTCCCATGACGTCATCCAGCACGTGCTGCACGCGTATCAGATTATTCAGCCAGGAGTTCAACCCACTGGCAATGAAGTTCCCGGATGCATCGCTTCTGATCAGGTTCTCGTCTGGTTCTCATAGACTTTGCATTGACGCCCTAAATAGCTAATCAGAACGGCGTATATACGTGGTCATTGGCCACACCACTTTTCGCCATACATACATTCTACCAGCCACATTTCCCTAACATAATATGAAATTTAAAAAAAGGAAATTTAGTTCGGCAGATGCGCTGGCGGGGCTCGAACACACGCTGCACTGCGCCGCTATCATATAGGCCTATACAGTATCGACATATCACCAGCGCCTTCGACCGCTCGGCCACAAGGACTTGTTGTTGTCATCGTGAAAATTTAAACATATAATCGCAACTTCATTACTTCAACATACCACGTGACAAGCAAAGACAGAAAACGTACCATATTTAGGAATTTTATTTGTTAAAAACATTAATGTGTATCAATAGCGCTCAATTGTTGATAACTGCGTGTTTTACATACAGAAATCCGATAATAAAATGGGCAGCTATACATGCACAATACATTATCGATTTGAACTTGCTAGGCTGTTCCGGCTGCACGTGGTATACTCCTATATTATACCAGGTATAATTATGTGGTTCAGCCATGCATTTTTCGTGTATACACGGTCTGGATTTTCGCAATTTATAGGATAATTCCACGCAGGTCCCCAAAAGTTTCTTCCAGATATTGAAGATTAGATTCCCATAAAGACGAAACAGTAATCTTTAGTCGGGACCTACGTAAAATTTACATAAAATTTTTGCCATCAATTGAGTGTTAATTTTGACTAAATTCAGAAAATATTTTGGCGTATATAAAATTGAAATACAATACTCTGCCTCCTAAACCACATAAATTTTAGCACGATTGGGTATTACGAATCGTTATATAAAATTATGATGTGCAGTTAATATTCATATATTCTTTTAAACATACGATGCGTCAGTTTTAACACAAAAATATTTCATTGACCCCCCCCCCCACTCGGCGATTTCAAAAAGGTAACCACGCTTCCCTGGAATGTGCAATAAATTAGCATTAAGAATTTTCTTATTTTAGCAGCATTCTAGAAACTCTGGCGTACGGCGAGTACTGCTGTAGTCATTGGCTGACTGTTTGTGTGGAGGGAGCGTAACCAAACTGGCTGCGTAGGAGACTAAAGTAAGTGTTGCCAATGATGTCACTTTATACACAGACACAATGAATACAGCGCTTAAAGGGGCATTTCGTGATCCACAGCCTCATCCCCCCACTTTTCTCAAAAAAAGTTGAGATTTTTATATCACTGGAAACCTCTGGCTACATAATGTATATGTACAAAATATTTCTTGCAGATTAATTCGTTTTGCAAAGATATCGTGGAATTTGAATTTCGTTCTGGTGCACCAGAACGAAATTACAACGCATTGTCTACGGAGCAGTGTAATACACATAATCATGCGTAACTCGCAAACGCAAAATCGGAATCAACTGAAATTTTGGGAATAGGCTTTTTTCGTACTGAAAATGTCATAAAAAGAGGATGCTAGGATCACGAAATACCCCTTTAAAGGAAGTCTCCGGTAAGCACAACATTTACTTGTTGGAAAAATAATTATCAAGCATGAATCACGTGGTTTTTAAAACAAACTCATATTGACCTGCAAACAAATAAAAACATCCGTCTCTCACCACGCGATATTCAAATTTCCCGGGTACTGAAATTGCCTGTGGCAATGACGTCCCAGTAACACAATGAAGGCTGGCGACAATTGAGCACAAATAACCATGACGTCATTGCCCTGGAGAATTTTGGCGCGAGAATTTTGAATATCGCGTGTTGAGAGCCGTCTGTTTTTATTAGTTTTGATAGTGACACTCATCACGTTAAAGCCACAACAACAACAACAAACAACCCTAACAACAACAAAACAAAACAATTAGCATAATGATCTGTCACATTTACCCTCTATTGTGTGCCAGAGTTATTAAAACATAATATTTTGTATGTATCTTTATTATAGGTAAGCAAAACCAAAAATCGTGAAGTGGAACAGGTATGGGTCGTGAAAAAGACATTGCACAGGAACGTTACTGTGAAGGCCACACGCGGTAAATAGGCATATAAACTATGAAAAAGACTACAGAATGACTCCTATATTAACCCTAGACTGTTATACTAACTACATTACAGAAAAATACAGCACTAATTTTTGGGGGATTAAAAAAATTATTGTTAAGTTCTGCCAAATGAAACATAGCATGAAAAATGTCACCACTTTATAAATTTCTTGAAAAAAAAACCCAAAACATGCATTTCAGCAGTTTCTGACATTCGAGTCAAAAATCAATGACTTAATACAAGTCCAAGTATTTAAAATCTTGAGTATATGGATTGCATGTTTTGCCCCTTAATTCATAAATTTGGCCATATAGTGAAATTTTATTGCCAATAGAATCAAGTGAATAATTAGGATTGAGCTATGTTTCATTTGGCAGAAGTTGATAATATTTGTTGACTCTTTGTTGATATTTTTCTGGAATGGGGAGTATTGTGCATTCCCTTGTATTATTCATGAATGTGCTATAATATATACGTATATTTTAGTCGACCTTGCCATTTCCCTTTTGGCTTACTAAAACAAAAAAATGCCCCCTCCCCAATCCCCCCCCATGGCTCATAATTATTGTAAAGCCCTTAATTATGAAATAAATTTTACATTATCAGTAGTTAATTATAATTTATATTATTTTTTTCCAGAGATTGACCTTGACAGTAAAGGAATTATTCAACAATTTATTCACAACCAGTTTCTTCTTCATGGTCACGTGATCAGCTTGGGTGTCTTTGTGATCATCACTTCCTTTTCGCCGTTGAGGGTGTATACATTAGACGACAATGGCTGGTTGGTCAGGATCGCAAACAAACCATATCATCCGGTGAATTATAATGATTTTGAGACGTTCCTAACCAATGTAGGATCAAATAATTTGTTTGAAGTAAGTAAAATTAATCCTTAAAAGGATTAATTTTTGTTCTTTTCCACAAAACGCGTGAAGTGTTAACACAACGCTCAGGCATTTTTGGCGAGTGGGGAAGAAAGAAGGTAGATAGAAAGAAGAAAAAGAAGAAGAGAAAACTTTCTAAACACGCGCACGGCCATATCTTGCCACGGCGGCGGTCCATCTTGGCTGGCCAAGCTTTCCATGCCCATATGTGATTATTTGCATGGTGAGGCAATCGCATCATGTGGGATATCTGCGCTTTTCATATGTTTTGTGAATTGAGATTGTTTGATGTTTGGTACGGTTAGCTTGGATGTCATTATCATGACACCCAAGGTGATCACGTTTATGGGAAGAAAATTAACAATTCTGTTATATATAGTGCAATACAATTAGAGTACACTTTACAAACCGGGAAAACACGCCACAGTTGACGAATGAACGTAATAATATGCAGTGAAGTCACCAATGGGTTAGGGGCATATCCCCCCTGTTTGTCCCTCCGGTCAGAATAAAAACTCACTATTTGGAGCAAAACGTTCAAAATTTATAGGCATTTTGTCGGACTTAATTTCCACCATTTTTTTATACAGTTTGAACCCATGCGAAGATTCTTTGATCACACAGGCTATTCAAGAAGGCAAGCTTTGTTTGCTCATTTGCTCTCAGATCTAGGTGAGTATTATATTAGCTATAAATTAAAACCACTTGCGTGTAAATCCAATAGTTACTGGACCAGCGATGCGTGTCCATCCTGGAGGTCTGCATCTGTATCTACTGATGTACTGCCCAACACTCCTTGGTTGCAGTATGGAGTAATATGAGCAGGGTTTAGTGAGTGCGATGTTATGATTTTAATGTTCATGGAGTTGTTACTTAAATACTTCCAGGTCAGTTGCTCATGTGACATGAAAGGGTAATTGGTTGCAATCGACTGTGGTCGGGGGGGGGGTTGAAGAGAAAACTTGTAGCAGTCTTTCTTCGTAGATATACGATGGTAATGTTGTTTGTGTTGACGAATCTAGATGAGCGTGTGGTAGGGCGCAAGATGGTTCTTGACGGGATGGATAGGTGACATTTAATGATTTCTGCATTCTATGTTGTAACACTTCTAAAATAAATCACACCTGGCAGCATTTGCTGATGGTACATTCTTGCACAAACCTCTTTGATATCTCCCGGTTATGTATTGGTTTCAGGAATAGAGCAATCTAAGGTTCAATCCATTAGAAAACAAGTGTCCGATGCAGTAGAGGACGTAGTGTTTAACAGACGGGATATGCTTGGAATTGCTTTAAATGGGAATGGACAGATTGGAAAAAAGTAAGTGTTCCAAAACGGACTTTATAAAAGGCTAAACATTTTGTTTTGTTTCTGTAGGTGGCCTGAAAACTTAAATGAGATATGAGGGTTTTTATTTTTTATTTAATTTTGGAGTTATGGTCTAAGATAACATATGCCTCATATAGGATCCACAGCTTATAAGTTTCCCCCTAATACTTTTACTTAATTCTGTTCTCATTATTTTAGCTTCTTTTTTTTTTTTACATTTCCTGATTAGTTTCTTTCCTTCTTTGTTTCGTTCCCGTTTCATTTAGTTACTTTAACTCGTTGGCCTAATTACTCGTACCTTTTTGTCCTCATTTTAATTTAATTTTTCTTTATAGTTCCGCTTCATGTCCACGGGTCTCACGCAAGTCGTGTGGCTCTGCGCGAATTGGCGTAATGCGAATTACGCATGCGGCGCCGACGCGCTGCCGGCCAGCTGCAGTGACGCGTAGGCTGGTAACCGATTTTCATAACAAAAACCCCGTTTTCACCCATATTTTCACTGTTTTTGCAGCCAATTCTTTACCTTTTTTCAACCAAATTTTCGCATTACCGTCTCGGTATATGCCTCGATGTCCCGTATGAATTTGGCGACACATCATGCTGTTATGGTTAACTACATGTATGCACACAACACAGGGGCACTCACATAGGTAATTGACCCGTACTAGTAGCGCTGTGCTGTGGGTATAGGAGATGAACTAGTTAGCGTCATATATCAAAAAGTATACAAGCTCTGATTTTAGTACTTGCTCTATGTTTCAATTACCTATTCTTTTCAAAATATCTGAACTTTTAATCCGGTACAAGCTTTAATAACGGGGGAGCATGCATTTGTATGAGAAAGGAAATCTACCATCTTATCCAAACTCCCGTGTTAATCCAATGCACATTTTGCTTCACCGGGCCGCCCTGACTTGGTCACGTTTGTAACAGGAGTGCCACCAAACCGTAATAGGTACAAATTTAGTACTTTCTGTCAATCAAGTATGGTTTATTTTCTACATGTCAATCTTTAAATTATTAGCATCCCAGCAAACACAAAAACGTTTTAAAAACGTTTTAAATAAGTTATATTTTGGCTTTTGGTTCAAGTAAAAACGTTTTAATAACATTAAAATGTCGGGTTATATAAAAGTTATGATAACGTTTTAAAACGTTTTGTATGAAAAACATACTACAACAATATTTTTAAAAAAAAAAAAAAAATGTTATTGTAAACTATTTTTGCAAACATTTTTGCCAAATATTGTGTCAATACTTAAATAACATTATGTTAAAATATTTGAACCCAGCAAACACGGAAATGTTCTTAAAATGTTTTTTTCAAACCCTTTTAATAACATTTTAAATTTCGAGTTATATTAAGGTCATGAAAACGTTTTTAAAACATTTTTCGCAAAATATTTTTTCAACCCCAAAATAACATTCTTTTCAAGAATGTTTTTGGAATGTTATTAAAACGTTTTTATACCCTTTATATAGCCCGACATTTAAACGTTTTCTGTAAAACATTTTTGTTTGCTGAGCAGTAGATTATCAAAAAATGTGTTTTTAAGGTTATGAAAACGTTTTATACTCTTAATATACCCTTTATATAACCCGACATTTAAACGTTTTGTGTTTGCTGGTTTGCTGGGATAGTCCTTATAATAACGGTGGAGCGCCTTGATGAGTAAATGATAGCAAACCAGTGAAAAATCCCCAAAACTCAGTCTGTGGAGCTCCACCCGTACATGTCAATAGCGTCATTATCGATATTGGATTAATATTATCACGTGGTAAGAAATGTGCATTGGACAATCGATTACTATAATGGTTTAGTACTGCAAATTTCGGTTTAATCTTCACTAAGCGGGTTTATGGCTGAAAAGGTCACGGTGAATTTGCCGTGGACAAAACTGCACAATGATTTGGATCGAAACTGACGGAGTCTTTATACACATACATAGATAATATAGATATTCATATCTTTTATTGCATATAAAACCACAGTACAATACAAAATATATAATACAAGCGGAGCATAGCAAGGCAATAATTACGCAACAATGAAGAAGACATAAAATATACACACATATACATACATACAACATTCCCCTATTGATACATGTAGTAAGATTAATCAGGATCGTTCAAAGTTAATTAATTAAATAAGTTAAGAAATGAAGTACTAAAAGTACTCACTCGAAATATTTCAGTTCCAATAAGGAACTTTGTTCACTCTGCAATTACTGTAACTGGTGTTTCTAGATGTCGGCAGTTCTAATATTTTAATAGTTTGTCATCTTAATATGTCTTTTCCAATCTGCTTTGGTCGCAACGTTATATTCACCAAGTACAGAATGATTTCGTCAAGGAGTGTGCTTAGTGATAAAATTAAATTGAAATTCCTTTCTACTTTTTCAACCGATATAGAGAAAGCTTTTTCGAAGTGATGAGGTGGGACTTTATTTTAGATGAGGACATGAAAGTCTACTTGATTGAGGTACGGTATAAACGTTATAGAAAATATGTTATTATAAGTTAACAGCCAAGAAAACTACGGAACTGGGCTACGGAATAGGCTATTCTAACTGAAATCCATATACCCCCTGTGGAAGACATAACTTTGATCTTCCACAAACAGAGTATAGATTTCAAAATAATGGATTCACCCGTTCAGGCAATTCCCTGTGTGTGAGATTAATATGTCATTTCATTTCAAATTAGTAGACTTTCTATGAAAAACATATCACTGCTGCCTGATGGGAAATACCCGTCCACCATTTCATAAACCGGATTGTTTTCGGCTGGTTTGTGCCCTGGTGTATTGGGGGGCGCGCTATGCTCTCATTGAACAAGCAAAGTTCGCAAAACTAACAACGTTGTTATTTGCCAATCTCAATTAACATAATCAAGGGGTCGAACATGAAATATTCATAACGGATCGATAGCTGGCCTCAGTTTCTAGCTAGCAAATTAGCGGCATATTTCGTAAGATTGTGATCAGAAATAAACACTCGTACACACGACATGGTATACCTCAACTACCGGAATTTTACTATGATTTTATATAATATCATTAACTTACTTTACATCATTTTGATCTTATCTTTCAGGCAAATATGTCACCAAATATGATGCAGACACATTTTATGGCTCGAGCCAGGAATAATAACCTCCTCTTTAGCACTATTAATACAATAGGTTACCTACACGGTAGCTGGAATACAAATGGGTCAGTATGGTAGTGCCCACGTTGGTACACGTTATTTAAAGCCATAATGTGTGATTTGCTTCACAGCGATGCCCTCAATTTAACTCGGATTTCTACTTTTTGCATATAATTATAATGCCCAGTGGTATACTAAAATACCACGTAAAAGACTAACCCTGAAGTGCTTTAATAACGGTAAGGTTTAATTTTTTGTATTAAAACCGGGTCGACCCGGTTTTATTCAGAGTTCAACGATCGAGTACTTGCTAACATGTACCGTGGATGTCAGCTTGTATGTACACACGTCGAGCGCGATGCTCCGTACACGCAGTTACATGTAATACGATCGGCGAGCGTAGTAGGCCTACGCGCATTATAGGCGTCGGAATGAATCGCAATTGTTTGGCTCGAAATTAAAAGGGGATATTGTGATCAGTGAAAACAAAAATTTAAATAAGAATCTATTCTTTATGCAAATCACACATTATTGCTTCAACTCACTACATTATTAGGTTACCGACACGGTAGCTGGAAAACAAACGGGTTTGATATCATGTGGCGGGACGGCCGATTGCCGGGAACGTGAAGCACGTGAAATGTCTCAATGTGTTTTTAATTGTCAAACCTGATTGGTCGGTTACTTTGAATGTGAAAGTCAGGTGGCCGGTTTGACACCAGTTCCCAAAAATGGGAACACGACAATTTTGCGTGAGCCGTGGGCAAGTCGTGGGGGCAGAACCCCACTGTCAGAGTATCTCTTACAAGACAGAAGCGCATCTAATAATTCTTCACGTAGTAGTTCTCTTAGTTACCCTCACAATATTTTATTTACTCCAGACTATAACATACAATACTCAGCCACACCCCTATTCTACACTTTAGCTTCCTACTCCTACAACCACCTCTGCAGTACTATACCGCTAGCACCCTCCCTCACCTGACAGCAAGGATGAGAATCAATAGGAAAAATGTGTTAATACAATTTAACATGAAAGGCCTACAAAAATCTAAGTTATTTTGGTACTAAATGAAAATTTGGGCAGCATGGCTCCGCTAAGCGCATGCTAATAGTAATGACACTTACAAACACATGCAAGCATGTATTGGTAAAGTATCATCATAATCTCTATCGAAAATCCTATAAAACACAACACCTATTTGCCAAATGAAAATTTGGTCAGCATGGCTCCCCTCTAGGTGCCGACCAGATTTTCGATAATACATAAAAATGTCACACCTAAGGTATGCATCTTTATGTATCATCACCATTTCACATAATAAACAATACGATTCCAACAGAATGTGCACTAATCACATACATAATAAAAATATACATGACTCACCAAATAAAAATCCTCTCCTGTTTATAAAATATAAACTCACCAAAAGGTACTCTACTCAGTGGGTAGGCCCCAGACCTCCTCAATCCTCTGATGTGTCTCTTTTTGGTATAACACCGCCCCTCAGGGTGATGTTACCCCTTTTAAGTTACTCCGCAATCTTGGTATAACACCCCCCCTCAGGATGATGTTACGCCTTTTAAGTTACTCCGCAATCTTGGTATAACACCCCCTCAGGATGATGTTACGCCTTTTAAGTTACTCCGCAATCTTGGTATAACACCCCCCCTCAGGATGATGTTACGCCTTTTTAGTTACTCCGCAATCTTGGTATAACACCCCCCTCAGGATGATGTTACGCCTTTAAGTTACTCCGCAATCTTGGTATAACACCCCCCTCAGGATGATGTTACGCCTTTTAAGTTACTCCGCAATCTTGGTATAACACCCCCCCTCAGGATGATGTTACGCCTTTAAATTACTCCGCAATCTTGGTATAACACCCCCCTCAGGATGATGTTACGCCTTTAAGTTACTCCGCAATCTTGGTATAACACCCCCTCAGGATGATGTTACGCCTTTAAGTTACTCCGCAATCTTGGTATAACACCCCCCCTCAGGATGATGTTACGCCTTTTAAGTTACTCCGCAATCTTGGTATAACACCCCCCCCCTCAGGATGATGTTACGCCTTTTAAGTTACTCCGCAATCTTGGTATAACACCCCCCCCCCTCAGGGTGATGTTACGCCTTTTAAGTTAGTCAGCAATCTTGGTATAACACCCCCCCCCAGGGTGATGTTACGCCTTTTAAGTTACTCCGCAATCTTGGTATAACACCCCCCCTCAGGATGATGTTACGCCTTTTAAGTTACTCCGCAATCTTGGTATAACACCCCCCCCCCTCAGGGTGATGTTACGCCTTTTAAGTTAGTCCGCAATCTTGGTATAACACCCCCCTCAGGGTGATGTTACGCCTTTTAAGTTACTCCGCAATCTTCTGATGCACTGAAAAGCAACATCACGTGCACGGAGCCATAACCATTTCTGTTGGAATCAATAATAAAATAAATAATAATCAATATACCATATCAACTCACCACATCTTTCCGTGAACGCTTAATATTCACATATATATATATGTGAATATTTAAATATACCTTTTCACACAAAGTTCTAAATAAAATCATAGGCCCTGTACATGACAATCTCATAATAAAAACCTAATTATCTTGAAGTACCATTTGGGTGTGACTGTACATAAATACTATGATCTAAAGGTTAAAGCCTCTATGATTTGAAACAAATTATAATTTCGTTACATGACTACTTTTGGTTGAGGCCTAAATTTGTATATTAGATAATAAGCATGAATAATGCCAAAGGTCAGGCAGCATTGCAAACACATAATAATTTGTGAAAAGTGAGAGAGAGAGTGTGAGTATTATTTTCCAAACGAAAATAATAGAACGCGAAAATATAATGACCCCTATTAATTACGCACAACATGCCACATCTAAAATAATTAATTAAATCCAAGATCCGAAAATATATAAAACGGGGAACCCCCGTATTGATGCAATTAGCACATGTACATTGTATATGCACTCAGTAATGTACCTGTACTGTACACGCATCTTTGACCTCGAAGATAAGGCCAGCCATCACCTTCGCACGTAAGCACCCACACAATTATGGAACCCATATTTAATTACAAATATAAAATAATTCACAACACCAAACTAATTCAGCTCTTTCTCACTTTCCACTTTACCTAGAAAGCTGAATTGCACACCATAGTAAGGGCAAAGGTATGCTGTCTGGTTTAGGACCTATGATGATAAAATACTAGAATGAGAAATCCTGAATTTGGAGGTGCATTTGAAACCATGAACGACAAGAAACTTGGATGCAGCGCTATGCACACCGCTTACACGTGCGAAACAACATAGCCAAAATCACCCAACTTACGTATGAAGAAAATCGTCCAAAACACATTTAAAAACTGATTCCACGATCTCAAAACCACCTCCACGCGTTCTATACCAATATCCTAACTTAATTTGGAACTCTTTAATTCCGAAAACAATTTTAATACTCTAAAAATAATGAATATTAAAAATACGACAAAGAAAAGCTGTATATATTCACCTGACAGCAAGGATGAGAATGACATGAGGTCGCCCAGCCGGCTAGCATGTCGGACGCGCTAATTGGCTGACGGAGATAATTGATTGGATACGTACGGCGCGCTAATTGGCTGAACGGTTAATTGATTGGATACGTACGCTAATTGGCTGACAGAGATAATTGATTGACTGAAAATTACAAGAAATCCAATTTAAAGGGACACGCGATTTGGGGATAGGAAAATGAAATGGGAATTACCCAAAAATAATATTATGTGTTGGCTTGATTTACCAATACCGTTTCACAGCCCCCCTCCCACAATGTGCCGTCCCTGGCACATGGACGTAAAAAAAAATAAAAACGGCATTGGTAAATGCTGCCTTATCTTAGTACTACACTACTCTACTCCTAACTAAATGAAAATGGCCTAAGTCTTCAATCTTACACTGCGGTCTTCATGGTTATCGTCTGTATCAGTCTGTCAGTTCTGACATCTGCGATGCTGGTTGTCCGTCATCATTAACCACTCGAATGTCTAACTGCTACCATCCTCTGAAGTATGTACGTCATGGTTGTGGGGAATTGGTTGGTCAGCCCATCTATGGCTAGAAAGGCATTGGAAGAAGAGACGGTTTGGTGGTAACCGTCACTCTACCCAGTTATCTCCATAGTGCTGGAATGAAAGTCTGGTGGTCCCACCACGGTAAGTATCCTCAAACACCGCGGCTATACATAAGTTTGGAATAATCTAGTGCTCTGAACACTCCTCCAAACGTTACTCGGAAAGAAAAACTAAATAATAAAGGGTACTGCAGAAGGTGTAGTACAAAGACGGCTAAGGCGGTGGAGGGAGCTTGTCCCCTCTCTCTGGTAAAGGACCAGCCTACCACCCCAACATGCATGTACCACCAGAATTTCATAAGTTCCCCCGATACTTCTGTTACTCTGCTTCCCCGTCTTCCTTTCCTCCGTCTCTTCGAAAACTGGTTCCCTGTCTATTTCCCCCATCTATTCTCTTCGTAAGTCCTGGTCATGGGAGTTTGGTTGGTAAGCTTATCTCTACTTGATTGCATTGGTAATAGGACGGTTTGGACCTTCACTCCGAACCAGTGTCCTTGACTCTCCCAAGCTATCGTTCTCAAGGCGCTACCAAGGAGTCCGGTGACGTACAGACATCTCCACCATCTATATTTGGCACAACACATAGCATATAACCCCTGAAACTATCACTGACTCCCCGTTGTCCTGACAACATTTCCATACTCCTATAAGGAAATAAGTGTGACAAGTCCCAAAGTACAGTATCCCTGTCTCGGTCGTAGAAAACACATCATTTGAAGAACCGCGCAGCCTCGTTAACTCACCTCCTACAACACATCCGCAAAAGTCACGGACGAAGTCATCTCCTAACTGCTTAACCGCACGTTTAATTTACTCGAATACGCAACAACCTCAACACAACTTAAAACACACTGAAAACTGCAACATAACTTATTTACAACTGCTCCACTTTTGACTACTCTGCAGGTCTGACCAAACTTCTAATTAGCCCCACTCTTCAGCGCACTCGCATGCACCATAGGCCCCCGCTCATGTTCCACCACAGGAACTCCACACTTCCACGGCTCTAAATTCAGTCCCTCGCATACTGTCACCCGTCCTGCACTAACAACCATTGGCTTACCACCCCTACTCCTCTGTACACGCACCGCACCTCCGGGCAAGTTAGCCAACACCATGTAAGGTCCACCGAAATCTCCACCAACTCTCCCTGGTACCTGGTTACCACACACCCACACAAAGTCCCCAGGCTTGACATGAACACCTGGTCCTCTTGGTCTCACACCATTATTTACCACACTGCGATCATGTGACACTGCAGCTCTCCTCACATTGTCCAAATCGAATCCCCGGTACTGTAAGTAATCCCTCACGTCATCACCCATCCCCACCCAATAGTAACTCTGCCTCACTACAGCCAATACATTCCTAGTTCTTAATCCTCCACCAGCCCCCGTTACACACAACTCCTCCAACACCTGCTCCTGTAGTCCCCGTGGTAACACAATCAACCACCTCGCCATCTTACCATCCTGACTTTCCCATCTCCGGACCAAAACCCCCTCCTTCACACTCAATACCTCCCACTGTGTCATGTAACATTGCGGCACTACTCCCCACACTGGTTTTCTGCCCTCTATCTTCCCCCTCAACATAGGGCCAATCACCCTATCTCGTAATTGCATGTCCCTTATGCTCTCCAAAGTAACTCCTCTCACACCTCCTTCTCCACTACTGCCCCCCTCCCAGTCCTGATCTCCTCTCCACACACTTCCTTCCGACCTTCCTACTACCTCCTTCTTCCTTAGCCTCCTATCACCTCCCATGCTGCCCTGACTCTCTCCGACTACCTCAGTCGTGTCACTACTGACACTAATATCCCCCTCTACGGTCAACGCCCGAGACACACACTTTTGTCTCACATATACTCCAGCTGACACTGACCCCCTCGGTGGTCTTTCAGCTGTCTGAGGGGCCCGTGCACTTTTGAACTCTACTTTCTTTGGGGCAGTTTTCCGCATCATCACCTCAACGGCTTTCAGTGAGGTGTCTATCGAGTCCATTCTCGCCTCCATCTCTGCCACCTTACTATCTGTCTTCGCCTCCAGCCGGGACATACACTGCTCGCCATACTCTAAATTACCGGCTCGCAAATCTTGTCCCTCGGCTATAGCCACCCCCGCTGCTGGGACCCAGCACTATTTGGCCTTGCATACACTCCTACCGACACCGAACCTCCTGGCCCTACTTTCTCGCCATGAACACCATTCCTCACCCGTTCCTCCTCACTGTGGAGAAATGACTCCATGGCCTCTGCACTACTTATTGCCCCCCCAAAGTTTTGGACCTCACCCGAAAGACCTCCTCTCTCAGCTCCACAGTCCCCAGCGCTCGCCCAAAATGCAGCTTGGCTATCTCCTCTCTCTTCTCCCGGCTCATTTCGGGGTAAACTAACCCCACCAGCTTTAAAATCTCACGGGCCAAGGCAGCAATGGTCTCCCCTGGGAGCTGCTCTCTCTGGGATAACCTTTGAAAGTAACTCTCCGGGCACTCCCGGGGCCCAAATTCTTTCTGCAATAAAGCCACCAAATCTTTATAAGATATATCCCTCGCATCTACATCATTGACACTCAAAACCGCTAGGGCATCACCCTTACAGCACGTAACCAGTTGGTACTTGGCAGCCTCTTCTGTCCACTGGTTGTATCCCTTACATGCCTCAAAGTGTATGATAAATTCCTTCCATGGGGTCCCCCCCACCAAATTCCAACGGACACTTCTCCTTTCTCGCCTCAACTAAATGATCGCTAGACGAATCATCATGAACAGCAGGAGAACATTGGTTCTCCTCCACCATCTTTGATCTCACCTCTATTTGATCTTCCAATTCCATCAGTCCCCGCTCCCTTTCCTTCAACTCTGCCTCCCATTTCGTTAAATCTGTCTGCCTCTCTCTGAAAACCTGTTCACAAACCCCCTTCTCTGCTTTAAACTTCTCCCGTCGCTTCTCGACCTTAGCTGCTTCTCTATCTAAATCAGCAGCGCTGCCTTCTAACGCTCTACTTCGTGCAACACACTCTGCCTTCTGGGCATCAAGTTCCTCTATCTCTTTACTCTTCGTCTCCTCCCACGCCTTCACTCCTCTTTCCCACTCCTCCCTCTCATGCTCACACCTCACCTCCCTATCATGTATCTCTGATATCCTCTCTCTCAATTTCTCCTTATTCCTTTCCTTTTTAACATCTATCTTCTGTCTTTCACTGCTTTTAGACTTCTCCCACGTTTCAACTTCTGCACCAAAAGTAGCTTGTTGCTCCTCCAGCTTAGCTATTCCTAGCTTCCTCTCAATCTCCCATATCCTCTCTCTTTCTACTATCTCAGCTTCCCTATCGGACAAAGCACTAAGTCTCCTACCTAGCTCCCACTCCCGTCTATCATTTTGTATGTTGAGAATGTACATATCTTTCTCAAAGGCCGCTCGTCGTTCTTCCAATTCATTAACATCACGCTCTCTTTCACTTTCCCATGCCCTCACGCTTTCTTCGAACTCAGCCTTCCGGACTGACAGGGCACTCTCCATTTCTTCGAACTTGGCCTTCTTGTCAGACAGGGCACTATCACTCTCACTGCTTTTATTTTCTTCCCACGTCTTCGCTTCTATATCAACGGTAGCACGTAACTTCTTCAATTCAGCCACTTCACGTGCCCTCTCAACTTCCCACTCCCTCTCTCTTTCTTCCATCCTGGCCTTCCTGTCAGACAGGCTTATTTCCCAGGCCTCCACCTGCGAGTCAAAGACAGCTCGTCGCTCCTCCAATTCACCAACTTCACATTTCCTTTCTCCTTCCCATGCCCTCTCTTTCTTCTAACTCTCTCCTCCGTTGCTGATTATACACCATCTGTTCATAAACATCCCTTCTCTCCTCTACGTTCCTCTTGTCCCACAATACCACATCCATTTTATGCTCTCTCTTCATCGCATGCAACACCTCTAATTGAACATTGATCTTCTCCTGTGCCACTCTCACAACATCATCAAGTGCTAACGGGTAGTCCACCTCACCACCCATGTCACCACTATCAGGATCTGGGGCTTCATCATCATTCAATGGCGTCATATACAATCCAATTTCAGCACTATTCTCCGTATCCACAACGGGTATGTCTTCTACCTCCTCTGTCTCCCCTACTCTACTCCACTCCACAATGTCCACTTCCATGCCTTCTGAAAGATATATGCCACTATCCTCCCCATCACTGCGCTCCAAATAGCGCCCAAAGTCCTCCTCTACTCCTAGTGGCATCTCCTCACTTCCCCCATCTCTATCTATCCTCTCAATTTTGCACTCCTGATGGCTACTCAACGTCTTCTGGTGCCTTCTCCTACTTCTCCTCCCCAATCTCCTCCTACGACGAGCTCCTCTACCTTCCTCCTCTACTCTCCCTGACATTGTAGTGCACCTATAGTACTGCTTATAACACTCAGATCCCACTTCTGACACCAATTTGTGGCGGGACGGCCGATTGCCGGGAACGTGAAGCACGTGAAATGTCTCAATGTGTTTTTAATTGTCAAACCTGATTGGTCGGTTACTTTGAATGTGAAAGTCAGGTGGCCGGTTTGACACCAGTTCCCAAAAATGGGAACACGACAATTTTTGTATGAGACGTGGGCAAGTCGTGGGGGGCAGAACCCCACTGTCAGAGTATCTCTTACAAGACAGAAGCGCATCTAATAAGTTCTTCACGTAGTAGTTCTCTTAGTTACCCTCACAATATTTTATTTACTCCAGACTATAACATACAATACTCAGCCACACCCCTATTCTACACTTTAGCTTCCTACTCCTACAACCACCTCTGCAGTACTATACCGCTAGCACCCTCCCTCACCTGACAGCAAGGATGAGAATCAATAGGAAAAATGTGTTAATACAATTTAACATGAAAGGCCTACAAAAATCTAAGTTATTTTGGTACTAAATGAAAATTTGGGCAGCATGGCTCCGCTAAGCGCATGCTAATAGTAATGACACTTACAAACACATGCAAGCATGTATTGGTAAAGTATCATCATAATCTCTATCGAAAATCCTATAAAACACAACACCTATTTGCCAAATGAAAATTTGGTCAGCATGGCTCCCCTCTAGGTGCCGACTAGATTTTCGATAATACATAAAATGTCACACCTAAGGTATGCATCTTTATGTATCATCACCATTTCACATAATAAACAATACGATTCCAACAGAATGTGCACTAATCACATACATAATAAAAATATACATGACTCACCAAATAAAAATCCTCTCCTGTTTATAAAATATAAACTCACCAAAAGGTACTCTACTCAGTGGGTAGGCTCCCAGACCTCCTCAATCCTCTGATGTGTCTCTTTTTGGTATAACACCGCCCCTCAGGGTGATGTTACCCCTTTTAAGTTACTCCGCAATCTTGGTATAACACCCCCCTCAGGATGATGTTACGCCTTTTAAGTTACTCCGCAATCTTGGTATAACACCCCCCCCTCAGGATGATGTTACGCCTTTTAGTTACTCCGCAATCTTGGTATAACACCCCCTCAGGATGATGTTACGCCTTTAAGTTACTCCGCAATCTTGGTATAACACCCCCTCAGGATGATGTTACGCCTTTTAAGTTACTCCACCAATCTTGGTATAACACCCCCTCAGGATGATGTTACGCCTTTAAATTACTCCGCAATCTTGGTATAACACCCCCCCTCAGGATGATGTTACGCCTTTAAGTTACTCCGCAATCTTGGTATAACACCCCCCTCAGGATGATGTTACGCCTTTAAGTTACTCCGCAATCTTGGTATAACACCCCCCCCCTCAGGATGATGTTACGCCTTTTAAGTTACTCCGCAATCTTGGTATAACACCCCCTCAGGATGATGTTACGCCTTTTAAGTTACTCCGCAATCTTGGTATAACACCCCCCTCAGGGTGATGTTACGCCTTTTAAGTTAGTCCGCAATCTTGGTATAACACCCCCCCTCAGGGTGATGTTACGCCTTTTAAGTTACTCCGCAATCTTGGTATAACACCCCCCCTCAGGATGATGTTACGCCTTTTAAGTTACTCCGCAATCTTGGTATAACACCCCCCCTCAGGATGATGTTAAGCATTTTAAGTTAGTCCGCAATCTTGGTATAACACCCCCCCCCTCAGGGTGATGTTACGCCTTTTAAGTTACTCCGCAATCTTCTGATGCACTGAAAAGCAACATCACGTGCACGGAGCCATAACCATTTCTGTTGGAATCAATAATAAAATAAATAATAATCAATATACCATATCAACTCACCACATCTTTCCGTGAACGCTTAATATTCACATAAATATATATGTGAATATTTAAATATACCTTTTCACACAAAGTTCTAAATAAAATCATAGGCCCTGTACATGACAATCTCATAATAAAAACCTAATTATCTTGAAGTAGCATTTGGGTGTGACTGTACATAAATACTATGATCTAAAGGTTAAAGCCTCTATGATTTGAAACAAATTATAATTTCGTTACATGACTACTTTTGGTTGAGGCCTAAATTTGTATATTAGATAATAAGCATGAATAATGCCAAAGGTCAGGCAGCATTGCAAACACATAATAATTTGTGAAAAGTGAGAGAGAGAGTGTGAGTATTATTTTCCAAACGAAAATAATAGAACGCGAAAATATAATGACCCCTATTAATTACGCACAACATGCCACATCTAAAATAATTAATTAAATCCAAGATCCGAAAATATAAAACGGGGAACCCCCGTATTGATGCAATTAGCAAATGTACATTGTATATGCACTCAGTAATGTACCTGTACTGTACACGCATCTTTGACCTCGAAGATAAGGCCAGCCATCACCTTCGCACGTAAGCACCCACACAATTATGGAACCCATATTTAATTACAAATATAAAATAATTCACAACACCAAACTAATTCAGCTCTTTCTCACTTTCCACTTTACCTAGAAAGCTGAATTGCACACCATTCGCCACTTGCACGGTTCCGCCATTATGCACTATGTGCGGGAGAGCCTCGAACTGGCAGCATACATGAATGGGAATTGAACCAGTCATATAACATTCTGTGTAAGGTTACGTAATTCTTCCTTTCATGTATGCTGCCAGTTCGAGGCTCTCCCGCATATAGTGCATAATGGCGGAACCGTGCAAGTGGCGAATAGTAAGGGCAAAGGTATGCTGTCTGGTTTAGGACCTATGATGATAAAATACTAGAATGAGAAATCCTGAATTTGGAGGTGCATTTGAAACCATGAACGACAAGAAATTTGGATGCAGCGCTATGCACACCGCTTACACGTGCGAAACAACATAGCCAAAATCACCCAACTTACGTATGAAGAAAATCGTCCAAAACACATTTAAAAACTGATTCCACGATCTCAAAACCACCTCCACGCGTTCTATACCAATATCCTAACTTAATTTGGAAATCTTTAATTCCGAAAACAATTTTAATACTCTAAAAATAATGAATATTAAAAATACGACAAAGAAAAGCTGTATATATTCACCTGACAGCAAGGATGAGAATGACATGAGGTCGCCCAGCCGGCTAGCATGTCGGACGCGCTAATTGGCTGACGGAGATAATTGATTGGATACGTACGGCGCGCTAATTGGCTGAACGGTTAATTGGATACGTACGCTAATTAGCTGACAGAGATAATTGATTGACTGAAAATTACAAGAAATCCAATTTAAAGGGATACACGCGATTTGGGGATAGGAAAATGAAATGGGAATTACCGAAAAATAATATTATGTGTTGGCTTGATTTACCAATACCGTTTCAATCAGTAGAAAGCTCATATTTTTCTCATCACCCCATTTAAGGCCCGATACATGGTGTGAACAAAAACGCAGTGATTTGGGGTTACCACCAGTAGCGTATATTTTTTTGACATTGGGGGATGGGGTTTGAAAAATTTCTTGAAGTATAGCGAATCAAGCACCTTTTAGCGACAGCATAATTTAATGGTACAAATGCGCGCGAAGCGTGCGAACAATTTTGCCATGTCTATGACAAATGCCGTCCGCAACGTGTACTCCAATACCACCACATGTTTACAACATTAACATTCAGGGAACAGCTCCTTGCTTCAGCTAATCTAAAAGGTATACTTCAATTTGCAACTTGAAGGGAAAGAGTCGTTGTATAGCTGAATTTATACTCCATTGCTGAGCGATAGCGATTGGTCAACTCATTGGTCAAATACCAATCGCTCGTCACTTAGCGATGGAGTATCAATTCAGCTTAAACCTTGGTGAGATTACATTTGAATTTGATGGAGGAGTCTAATTTCTTATCTATTTTATATCTTTCATACAAAGCATACGAGATACAGACATCAATGTTGATCTTAAAGTGTGTTTCACTAAAATTTGTGAAATCTGTGAGCTTAAGGTAAATAATTTTATAATTATTTCGAGGTATTATTTCCGGAAAAAAAATCACTAAGAAGCCCAAAATAAATCATGGCACTTTAAAGAAGCATGTAAATACATTTCGTGCTTGTTATTTGTGAGTTAGGAACCAAATTTAGTTTGGCCCTATAGTGCTATTGGTGTCCCAACATGTACCGATAGATCTTTCTATCGTACCATGGAGATGTATTAAATGTATATATCGATCATAATAATATACAAATATTTACTGCTCATGAGGGATCTGGTGGAATCTATTGGTCCCCGAGGTGAACTGGAGACCGTGAGCCTACTATTTTCCTGAGACCGCCAGTTCAGTTTTTACGCAATTATTAAAAAGGAGGGCATAGATAATTCAATGATTGCACTTTTAACCAATCAGATGACAGGAATCTATATATGAGGTAGATAGTAAAAACTATTCCCGGGGAAATAGTACTTCGAACAGTACATCGTTCCCTCATCAATCGGCTTTTCGACTGCTTTACAAAATAGCAAAACTATTTTGGGTCACATGATAGTCGTTTAACCAATTAATGAACGAGAATATATTAATGAAGGATACAATAAACATTTGCATGATGCTCGTTTTTATTTAATAAAAAAATAGTACCCCGAACTAAAATGAGTGCCTAATACAAACAATACTTAACCGCTATTTCCATCCAGTGTTGGCTGATTGTTCACTTACCATACCTAGAAGAAAGTAAACTATTCCAAAACTAACAGATATAAGAAACGTTATAAAGTGTTGAGGTGTTTGGAAGTTTTGATACTTTACTTATTGTTCATAATAGGAATGCTGGTTATGTTCAAAATGTCTACCGAATGGGATGAAACAAATGTTACGAACATCATACATGGAGCATGTTAACAGACTTAGTCTCCAGAGGGTATACCCGAAACCTATGGTAAGTGATAAACTTGTTTCATATTACTATAGTCGGAGGGTAGTAAGTGATAAACCTTTGTTTCATTACTACAGTCGCTAGTCGGAGGGTACATCCGAAACCTATGGTAAAGGATACACTTGTTTCATACTATAGTTGCTAGTCCAATGGTAGGCCTAACCCGAAACCTATGGTGTTTTTCTACCGCGTTGTGTATACCTGTACCTACTTAGGCAGGCAAAATTAACCCTTCTCTGTGTATATTTGACCTTTGAAATCAAAACCTTTTGGGCACCAATTTCAAACCCTGCCTTCTGCACATTACGACCCATAGGTTTAAGCACATGCCTTAAACGGGTTTAAAACTTGGCTAAGTGGGCGTAGTCTTTGTCAAAGACTGACTCGAGATAGTGTCGGACTCGCGATCAAGGGGGTGAGCGGCGAATTCGAGCCGCGAAGCGGCGAGTACGAGCCGAGAGCCACGAAGCGGCTCCGGCGAGTAGTTTCTCTCCCTATGGATAATATAGGTACACGGTCTGTAACACAGACTAAGTGGGCGTTTTGATTTTAATGATCAGATACACATACGCAGGCCTTGCCATTTATAGCGAGCGTCGCTCTCGCTCGTCACCGTTCGCCCAAACTCAATTTCTAGAGAGCGATTCTCCACTCGCCATAGACACTAAATATCGCTCGCTGTGAACCACTACGATCACCCAATTGAATCCAATTTACATTCCGTCGGTCGCAACACATAAAGTCGTACGTGCAGGACAAACGCAAAATACATGTCCGAGAAAAACGCGATTGAAGGATATGCTACTAGTCAGTACTGCTCCAATATTGTCTCTCAGTGGACCGATTACATTTGAAATTGAAGTTAAAGGATTAAACTACTAAACTGTAACTTAAATAGTATATATCTAGCTTTAAACTTATACGCCACTATGTGAAACAGAAGATTTGGGGGTTTCGGCGGATTTTTGAAGCGATTAAGTCGCACGTACGCCACTATGTGAAACGGAAGATTTGGGGTTTTCGGCTCGTGTCTGAAGCGTACGCCATATTATTGACTGATGATGTGCCTAAATGTCATCAAATCAGATTTCGCCGTTTCACATAATGGCGTATATTGATCGTACGTCAGTTTGTGAGACGGAAGATATTTGATTCTTACGGAATTGTTAACATAAGTCATTTGATTAATTAACGTTATATATTAACTAAGTATAGTTGAGCTTTCTTACTTGGTATAGAAATTTCAAACCCCGCCATGTGCACACATTACGACCCATCGAGAAAATGCTGTAATGCCATTTTACAAACAGGCCTTCAAAAATAAAAACGGGTTTGAAACTTGGCTAAGTAGGAGTTTTGATTTTAAAGATCAGATACACATACGAGGATTTTCCTGGCCAACGATCACTTAAAAATTATACTTTTTGTTATCCAGGATCAAGAAGTAGCCCACAGACTTCTGCAAGAACAAAACATTAGAAATATATCACGAGAGTTTATCAACCAAGCGTGGATAACGGCGAAGTGTGTGGAAGATGATTATTGGTGCTCGTAGCGACTACTAAGGTACCTTTACTTGACCAGGGACTAAAACCGTTTCAAAATATGCTTTGAAGGCTGCAACACGGAGTGGACAAATAAAAATACCCGTATTAAAGGGAATGGCTCCTATCATGTATAAGTTGTTCCGTCATAAATCTGGTTCCATATGGCTATTTGACTGTTTGATATAACTTTTATCAAGATATGGCACTATATGATCATTCTGTTCTGATATCTCCCCTTTCTCGCACTGAAACAATACCACTCTAATATGTTTTGACCATGTTCAAATATAATTAGTACTTTGATTAGTGTTGACTGATCTACCAAAATGGTATAGGCCACCCCGGTCATCCGGGTACTTTTTTACATGACGCTACAGTCCGCTACACTTACGCTTTTCAACCCACAATAGATCGTGCAGCTGAGCGACTACTTGAAGACTTGTAGCAGAGCTCATTCAGTTGTTTACGTTCTGTTTTGACCTCGAATCGAGCAAATTTCTCGGCCGATTTTGGTAAAATAAAGGTTAAATACTTGGCGTGGCGAAAATTGCATTTTATGTGAAGCTGAACACAATCATGAACATGTAGAGGAGAGTCTTTATTTTTGTTGTTGGCTGGAGGCCCCATGTCGAGAAGTTATAGAAATGGTAGTATTTTGGCCGATTTGAAAAGGGACAAACCACAGAAAACTACAAATTTGAGTTCTGAATCGGATTTGTTGTCAACGGAGGTCAATGGGTTGTGACGTCACTCCGGGGTCACCTATACTTGGGGTATCTTAGATGTGACCACAGTCCTTCACATGTGTATATTGTAAACTGCATTGGTACAGTGACACCATCTCGGTCCGGGATCTCGATATCGCTCACTAGCATTATACCATTGCTCAAATTTGACCTCAAGTTTTGGAACATGAGTTTGTGTACCTAAACACATTCAAAGGTCAATCAATTATTATACAAATATATTGGGCTAAAGAACTGATGCAATGGGGAATGATGTTACTTTTACTAGAGTTGGAATTGTGTAGCGTAAGTTCAATAGCCCTGAAACTATAGATGAGGTGACCTCAATGTTTATCAACAAAGGCAAGGGACTGGTATCATCTTTATGCTTGAATGAACCCCATGCAACCACTACACTGTTTAATAGTCTTATTGTGATGTGGCGGGAGTTTTAAAAACACGAGCCCTGAACAAAATATGATGCGCGCGCATACTGCCAGGCAAAAAACCAATGGAAATTGTGATGATGCGTGCGCATACTGTCAGGCATTGACGTCAGAAGTCACATCATCTATACAGTTAGCAGCCTGGACAACCGATTCTTTAGAAATGCTTAGTCGCGCTGAAAGTCGATCGATACATGTTAAAATCAGCACAATTCAGAGATACACCTTTTTGCTATGAAATTAATTTTCTCGGTCAAATATAAAGCAATATTTTTTTTCTTCAGTAATGTCAGTTAAAAACTTGGTGCTTGGATATACATTTTTTTTACAAATCCTGGTGTTAAAATTAAGCATCAAATTGTGTCTTTTAGTGTGATATTTTTGATTTTTATAGGCCTTCAGTTCGCACGCGAGCTTTTTACGGAATTAATTTTTTAGCGTCTCAAACTAATATAGTTTGCTAAAGAAAGATATTTCCCAACTCTGTAAAGCACATCGTGTGGGTCTATATATTATAGTTTTGTTAGAATTTCCGTTTTTATTTTACCCTTTTTCCCTTCATACTCCGAAAATGTCTAACTCAGTACTTTTATCTCGAGAGCAACCAACAGAAATAGTCGATATTTCCTTTGTTGTTTATCCAGGTCAATTTTCCATTGAAAGCAAATTGCCCGACCAGCGATTTGGTAGCCCAAATCCCCAATTGAGTGTTCTGGTTAAACATGATCAGTAGGAGCGCTATAGGCCTGGGAATTTCTTTGCTATATTGAAGTTCTAGCAACACTGTAGCCATGCCGGTATTCCTATTAAACCCAGGGATATCGATCCACAATGCTAGTATTAGCCTTAGATTTCACTCGTTGATTTTGAAAAATGGTCAGCCGGCAGTTAAAATAGTGAAATGAAAACGCAAATTCTGACAAAACTATGATATATCGCTCACGGTGATGTGCGTTAGAAAGTTGGGAAAAATCCTTCATTAGCGAACTATCTTACTTTGAAAAGCTAAAAGGTTGATCCAAAAAAGGCTCGCGGACAGAGTTTAAGCCTATCAAAATCGAAAATCTTACACTAAATGACTAAATTTCACGCCTAAGTTTAACACTAGAATTTGAAAAAATACAGTATCAAGCACTACAATTTTTCCTGACATTTACTGAAAAAATGAAAATGATTGCTTTTCATTTGGCCGAGAAAATTAATTTTACATCGAAAAGGTGTAACTAAAATTTAGCTCATTTCAACACCAAATTCGATCGTTTGTATTGCCTCATTAAATGACTGAGTGAGCCTTGCCAAACAAAAGAATCGGTTGTGCATGCTGCTAACTGTATAGCTTCAAATATAACCTCAAGTTGTGGAGTATGAGGCTTTTGTTGGTGACGTCACCATGGTGTACGTATCTGAATTTTCATTATGGAATACTAGCCAAAAAAAACCACAAGGGGAATCTTTCACGTTAAACATCTGTATTATGTTGTAAACAATCTTGCTAGATGTTATCTTGTCTTGCTCTTCAGGGCTTTTAAATTTTTGTTTATCTTGTAGTTAAGTTTTTACTGTTGTAAAGCGGAAGACAAGATTTGTTGCTGCTGGTCGTGCTCTTTAGAGCTTTTAATTTTGTTCTGTATCTTGTAGTTTTGTTTTTACTGTCAGAAAAGCGCATTGAGAAACTTTTGTTTGTAAAGCGCTCTGTTATTATCATTGTTGTTGTTTTGTTAGTAGTAGAAGTAGTAGTAGTAGTAATAGTAGTAGTAGTAGTAGTAGTAGTAATAGTAGTAGTAGTAGTAGTAGTAGTAGTAGTAGTAGTTGTATATAGTAGTAGTAGTAGTAGTAGTAGTAGTAGTAGTAGTAGTAGTAGTAGTAGTAGTAGTAGTAGTAGTAGTAGTAGTAGTAGTAGTAGTAGTAGTAGTAGTAGTTTATTGTTATAATTTTAGTTTTAATTTTGTTCTGTATCTTGTAGTTTTGTTTTTACTGTCAGAAAAGCGCATTGAGAAACTTTTGTTTGTAAAGCGCTCTGTTATTATCATTGTTGTTGTTTTGTTAGTAGTAGAAGTAGTAGTAGTAGTAATAGTAGTAGTAGTAGTAGTAGTAGTAGTAATAGTAGTAGTAGTAGTAGTAGTAGTAGTAGTAGTAGTAGTAGTAGTTTAGTTTATTGTTATTCTTATTCTTGGAACTCGTTTGAAAATAATGTAGTAGTAGTTGTTGTATATATAGTAGTAGTAGTAGTAGTAGTAGTAGTAGTAGTAGTAGTAGTAGTAGTAGTAGTTTATTGTTTTAATATAGTAGTAGTAGTAAAGTAGTAGTAGTAGTAGTAGTAGTAGTAGTAGTAGTAGTAGTAGTAGTAGTAGTAGTAGTAGTAGTAGTAGTAGTAGTAGTAGTAGTAGTTGTAGTAGTAGTAGTAGTTGTTGTATATAGTAGTAGTAGTAGTAGTAGTAGTAGTAGTAGTAGTAGTAGTAGTAGTAGTAGTAGTTTATTGTTATTGTTATTCTTGGAACCAATTCGTTTGAAAATAATGTAGTAGAAATGGAAACAAGCTTGATTCTTCTTTTAAAAACAATCTTTAAAAATATTACTGTCTTAGTGTCTTTGTATCTTGTATTGTATGTATTCTTTCCTATTAAGGGATGGGGTATGAACGTTTGGACAGTATTTATTGTGAGACATTAGAGCACATCAGACATATCGAATTGCATTCTGAATACTAAGAATGTCCTTCTGATATCAAACAATTTTGAATTTTTGAAATTCGCAATGTAATACACATTTTATGGCAATTGATATTTTTGATATTTAACAGTACTTGAAGTAAACCTTATAAATCTGATGATTTATACTTAAAGTGTATGTAGGTGGGATGAAAAGGCGACGATCAATTGAAAATGTTGACATTTCGTATTGAAGATATGGATTTTTTCCCAAAACACCAAAAAAATTAGGTCTTTATGGGGGAAAATCCATATTTTCAATATGAAAGGTCAAAATTTTCAATTGATCGTCGGCTTTTCCTCCCAGCTACATACACTTTAAGAATATGTCATTAGATTTATAAAATTTGCTTCGAGGACTGTTATATATCAAATATGTGAAAAATATCATATTGTAATAATTTGTCATAAAATTTGTATAATATCGTGAATTTCAAAAAATGAAAATTATTTGATATCAGAAAGCCATTCTCCGTATTCAGAATGCAATTCGATACGTCTGATATGCTCTCATGTCCCACAAAAAATACTGTCGAAACGCACAAAACGGTCATTCCCAATCCCTTAAGTACAGCATTGCATGATTCTAAATATGGCAGTATCATGTGGTGATATTCATAGGGTGCTGGTTAATATGTCTGTTGGAGGGACCATAAAAACGAATAAAAGCAGTCGGCTCTCAGCACGCGATATTCAAAATTCGATATTTTTAGTATCTTATTTAATTCAGTATGCCAAGTAAGATATGATCATGCGAAGCAAAATTTACAAATTAAGTTATTTGCTGCTTCATATCTACGTATTACTACTATCTGGCTCATTGAGCTTACCGGCTGATTTATACCCAATATATTCCACATTAAATACCGTCTACAAGCATATGGAGTGTTTTTGATGAAAGCTAAATTAATACAAAACAGTCGTAAATATGCAAATTCAATAGATTGGACTTACAATAAGACTTGTTTGTACACGGTTCTTTCGGTAATTTGTTTGCACAAACTCCATAATGTTGTAATTTTGTTTATGAAGGGCGTCTGAACTAATTTAGCTTTCATCAAAAACACTCTATTCTGTCGGTCGAACATCCGGGCTATCTCTAGTCTCGGGCCCAAACTGCATGTGGCGCACGGTTTGTTGTGAACAACAGAAACCGGCTGTGAAGGAGGCTACATAGCGATGTTGCTGGAGTGGCATTCAATTTCGGGAAAAAACGACACTCGACCATGGAATTTAATTTTAAGTTTGTCAGTATATAAACGGTAAATCAAGTAAGTTTCTTTCACTCTTAAGACTTAGAAACGGTTGTTTGATTCCACTGACTATTTGCGATCGAAATTTACATAACACAAATGACAGAAATCATCAACAAAAATCGAATCAGGGACTTGTTTAAACTCGAACATCATCAACCGGAAGTGACGTGACACGGACCGACAGAATATGCTTGCAGACGAGGTTTTACGGTATTCGTTCAAAATTGTTTGCTATTCAATCTGTTTCCATTAATTTTAACCTCGTCAATACATTCATTTAGAAAACATGACCATGATGACTGGAAATAGAATGGAAATAAATTGAATAATGTATACTTGTTGCATCAAATACGGTATTATGTCAAATAAAAGTATGAACCGGGCCTATTGCTGGTTTCATACTTTCTGCCGCTTGCCGCTGAGCGGCGTGACGCTTCATTGGATCAGATACTTCTATATGTGAGATCAATCAACAACACCACCACATCTATGTAACAGGACAAACTAACACATGAACTATCTTAGAACTCAGTTTTATTGTTTTCACGACCTCTTACAACTCGGTTTCACTACTTTTACTGTTAACCAATTAAGAAAACCACCAAAGTGGGCTATTCCAATTGAAATCCACATTACCCCTGTGGAAGATTTTGGAAATATCTTCCACAGGGGGAGTATGTTTTTCAAACATTTGGAAACCCATACTCCCCCTGTATTATGGCTTTACTTATCTTCCACAACTGGAATGAGTATTTTAAGTTCCGATTGTTTAATCTATTCAAAACTGATAGGCCTACTCCCTCTGTGGAAGACTTTAGCTAAATCTTCCACAGGGGTAGTGTGGATTTTAAATGGAATAGCCCAATTTACCTTTTGATGAATAGTTTTATATAAATCAGAGATCACTTGCTTTAAACAATGGGCCCTCAATGGACAAGCCTGGGTTAAATTATTTTATAAATTAAAATAATTGTTTGTTTTTTTTTTAATCTGTGCAACAAGACTAGTATTACTGGACTATTGCATATGAAAATCACCCCACCCCCAAACCTCATCCGTGGACAGAGTGAAAAATGGGTACATTTCTTAAAGAGGGCATATCTTCAAAAATTGTGAGCCGATTGAAATAATTGTTTTGGGTTATTAAAGCTAACGATTTAAGGTTTCTTTACATACCAAAATACATTTGATCAACTTTTCAGAAATAGGAGAAAAAGAGGGCACAATGAGGGGCCTCTTTTTTGGGACACCCTGTATCGAGAAATACAAAAATCACGGGTTCAAACATCTCTAAATTCCACCCACTGATTGTTCTTTCAAACTTCTGCAACGTCGTTACTTAAACCATGCTTTAACCATGAAGACAAATCAGTTATATTGAATGTGAAGAACATTTTTGCCATATTGAACGTGTTGAATGTACTTCAGCAATGTGTATAAGCACCACCATGACAACACCCAAGTTAATGATAATGAAATTGGAACAATGCAAGAAATCTGACAGAAAGACAATTATTTCATTAATTTGGAATATTTTTCCTCTAGTGGCAATATTCTTCCACGTCTAAGGTTCTTGGTCGTCGACAATTCTTGTTATCACTACTGGCTTCCCATAACCTTTTCATGAGCGCGTGCTACTTTCAAGACCGTCGTTTCATCCCAGTGTTTTCCTACGATCATCATTCCAACGGGTAGCTTACCCACCCAGCCTGCGTTGATGTTAAGCGCTGGATGGGCCGTTATATTAGCCGCCATGGTGTTTTGTACCATACCTGTGCAGTACTTTGCTCGCTCTGTAAACAGTGATAAAGGAGAATAAAAACAAGTTATATCATTAAATCAAAATAATAACAAATCATTACACCGATAGCTGAGTACATTGTCTTTTAAACATTAGGCTACAAAATGAGATAAGATAGAAGTTGTAAATACTCTCAATCATTTGGGAATCGTAAACGAGAGACAAGATTAAATCTAGTCAACCAGATAAACATACCTTGGAGCAACCAACGTTGCGGCCAGAACCACTGACCTTCAGCTGGGTTGTGACGTCATCGGGAGTCAAGGTGTTTAACATCACAACCCAGCTGAAGGTCAGTGGTTCTGGCCGCAACGTTGGTTGCTCCAAGGTATGTTAGCTTATGTTTATCTGGTTGACTAGATTTAATCTTGTCTCTCGATAAGATAGAAGGTAAAACTAAAAAAACAAGACCAGATCGTATCAGGATCAAAGGAAATGAAATAAATGGACCTCAATTTCTGCCATTCATAAAATGTCTTTAAAATATGTAAGATATCACCTACTTCGTTTTTTGCCTGAAAGCAATAGTGTACATTTTCAGAACGAAATGAAATATGAGAACTTTCAGAAAACGTATGTACACTATTACTAACTTAGAATCGTAAAACACGTATACACGATTGCTTCAGAAAATTAAAACAAGAAGAACATTCCTTTTGTATTTTACATAATATTATATGCGTATGTATGGCTGTGGGTGTGCTTGCAGTTTCGGTGTGGTGGGTGAGTTGGTGGCGTGGGTGGGGATGTCATGTGTTTAAATGTGGGGTGGGGGTGTGTGTGGAGGGGGTGTTGGTAGGGGTACTTCAAAACTTACCTTGGAATGTCATCTCGCCTTCCTTTGGCAATTTTTGAGCTACGAAAGGAATGGTTGGCATGATAAGTACGTCGTGGTCTTTCAGAACATCATCATAACTTTGGCGTAACAGGCGTCCCAAATTCTGACAACGTCCGTAATATTGTCCATGGTATGTCTCATTTAGATATGCCCCGCAGAGAGCTACAAACTAAAATATAAGTAAAGATGCACAAGAAAAAATGCATTAATTCAAAGACTCACTTGTATTAATGATACTAGTAGTCAGTCTTTATTTATTTTTTTAAAAACATTTTTCGAATGTTAGTTGCCGAAAAAAATATTCGATATATTTTGGTGACCACTTTATTTGGAATCGAATATAATCGATTTTTCTTCAAGAGACATTCGTTAGAAAATAAAAATTATTTGAAACAGATTGAATAACGAATAGTTATTGCATCGTATATTTGAGGTCAAGTATGCCTCCGTGGTGTTGCGAGGTACATTCCCGGGGTACATTCATAGAGTTTGTGGGGCACGTGGACTAAATCATTTAGAATGTCCTTATCTGATGTGATACCTGAAATATTCAGGTTTTTGTACATCACATATAACATGTCACATAGGAGGTCATACGTGTTGACCTTCATCTATGGTATTTGTTCATCTGTGTATGGAGAGGATTAGCGCCATTAAACGCCATTAAAACGCCATCAGTATTAGGGCGTAGTTCAGTGAACTCACCGGATTGCTATTCCAAGTACTTTGATAATACAGATAATATGTATTAATGGGTCGAGGCGATTGCTTTGAAAAACCTAATAAATTATTCATAACAGTTACGTAATCAATCGATAGTGCGGACACTTTTTATTTGCAAACCACCAAAATTCGTGATCTTTTAGCGTTGGAAAAGAAACCACGTGAATAGAGTGCCCTCTCAAGAATATCAACTCTCTGCTTTCAGCCTCCTGCTTTTATTTGCACAATCGGACGCTCAAAACACCAGGTTGGTGCTAGCGGCTACCCAAAGATGTCCGACCAAATCCTGACCATGACTTGGCTACTTGGATTCGTCTATAAGCTTCTATACTCAGACATTAACGTAACATGGAATCCTCGAGCTCGTGAACGATGAGACTTACATGAACATGGCCGGGTCGAGGAATATTACTATCCCGGATGCTTGATATACAGCTATACATGTATACATAAAATGGTCATAAGCTTATCGTGTAGGCCTATTGTTACTGTACACACATAGCTTAATAGGCCTATAACAAAAACAAAAACAACCCAAAAAACAAAAAACGGTTACCAGATCGTTCCTTGCTTGATTCAGTCATTTTGTTACAATTTTTCTTCCTATTCCGAATCCTTTCTTTCAAATGAAACTCATAAATGCATGTACGTACTCACAGTCGCGGTTGTTTACAAGGTACCCATACCTGAATGCACATATAGATCATTAATGCACGGTAAGGGAGTGTTCATTATTTTTGGTAGCGCTGTGCTCTTCAGCTAAGACCTGATATGATAAGCCTATTCCCCACCGAATAACTTATCTTTGATACTTGAACTTGGTTATGACCCCATTATGTGTAGACTTTATATCTTGGCTCTTAGAAATGCATTGCAGCCCTAAATGCTGACCCCCTTTTCGGTAAGATTTTCCCCTTCTTGTTTTCTTGTCACCAAAAGACACCTTTAGTCAAAATTTTTTGAAAATTTCTGATAATCTCTCAAGTTTTTCTCAAAAAATTTTCAATTTTTTTCAAATCTTGATGAATTTTTGAATTTTTTTTATCAACTTTTAGTCTTGACCCAAAATCTTTCCCAGGCTCATTGAATTACCCCTTTTTGGGGTCTTATCACTGAAAGACACCCTTTTTCGGTGTCTATGCTCCCACGTCACCTAAAGACCCCTAGTTTCGAAGTGCTGTCCGCACATCCACGTCACTTCCAAAGTGGAGTGCTCCCCCCGGACTTTGATTGCACCAAGAGCAAGAGTTCTCAAAAATGCATTTTCTGGACATCTGTAAGGGGCACAGGGCTCAAACCCGACAACAAACCTCATGACCAGGGGAACATTTTGGAACATTTTGCAGGGGTCAGGTCACCTGGGGGTAAAATCTCAGAATTGCATTCGGACACCTGTAAAAGGCGCAGGGTAACCCCGGGGGGTGTCACTCCCATTGTGGCCTGTACACCATCCGCGATAATCAACTTTTGAAAAGCACCCAATAGAAGGATTTAACCCTTGGCTAAAACGATACCCTAAACAGGTAAACGCACCTGTTTTCACACCCTAAACAGGGATTTTATTCCTTGCATCAAATTTTATACCCTAAATTTCATTTCCGCGTAATATAAGCAATTGCAATTTTGCCACCCTTTTTTTCCAATTTTTCATGTTTTTGACACCGTAAACACGATACGCGCGTATCGTGCCTACCCACGAAAAACTACCCTTTTTACGCGTTTTCATTATCGCGGATGGTGTACAGGCCACAATGGGAGTGACCCCCGGAGGGCAACAAACCTTATGACCAGGGGGGAAACATTGTGGAACATTTTTCAGAGGTCAGGGCAAAGGTCATCTGTGGTCAAATCTTAGAATTGCATTTATATCTGGAGTCTGTTAAGGGGCGCGGGTCTTAAACTCGGTAACAACAAACCTCATGACCAGGGAACATTTTGGAACATTTTGCAGGAGTAAGGTCAAAGGTCATCTGGGGTCAAATCTTAGAATTGAATTTTCTGCACATCTGTAAGGGCTATGGGACAACAAACCTTATGACCAGGGGAATATTTTGGAACATTTTTCCAGGGTCAAGTCAAAGGTCATCTGGGGGTAAAATATAAGAATTGTGTTATATGGACATCTGTAAATGGTATGGGACCCAAACTCGGGGACAATACTAAACCTCAGTGTTGGGGTCAGGTAAAGGTCATAGCTGTAAAACAGCGTTGTCGTAAGGCGTAACGCAAAAATACCCTCCTATTTTGCGCGGTTTCAAGAACATTTTTAGCAATTTATTTTTAAAGTAGGTCTATAAGGCCACAATATAACTTAATTTAGGATCTCGTCCGGGGGATTCATGATTTTTTCCCAGTGTAAAGTTAGCATTGTTAGTAGTTTGTGGTCTCTTCCCAACAGTGCTCGAGCTCGAGGAAAATGGCCGAAAATGAGAAAGCTCTTTTTTTTTCTTTTTTCGGATGTGAGATTTATGAGATACCACAAAAAAAATTGAAAGTGATCCTTGTTCTCTAATAAATTTAAGGCCTATTTATCTGTACAAAGTTTTTAATAAGCATCTAAAGTCTTGATATTTATTTGTGAAATCTAAAAAAAATCACTTTTGTCTCAAGGCTCAATGATGAGGAATTGGCGAGAAAATTATATGTAGGTAGGCCCTATACGATTTTGCTGAGGGTGATCTTTTCTAAAAACCCAAAATACATTGAATACGTCTAGATTGTCCTTCATTATCGTGATTATAAGCATTTCATATTTTATAGGTTGTAACCCGGGCTGCAAGTGAATGTCAAGAGTGCGCATCCAGCAATTCCGCCGCGGACTGAAGGTTACTTTTAAATCGATGATACGTACCCTTTTTGACATATTTATATTCGCTACCCAGCAAACACAAAACGTTTTCGACATCATTCACAAAAGGTTATAAAAGGTTGTCAGAAAACGTTTAAATGTCGGGTTATATATAGGGTACATTAGTGATATAAAACGTTTTCATAACATTAAATAACATTTGTTGGTAATTTACTGCACAGCAAACACAAATGTTTTACAGAAAGCATTTAAATGTCGGGTTATATAAAGGGTATAAAAACGTTTTAATAACATTCCAAAAACATTTTTGAAAACTTGGTACAAATCATTCTAAACAGAATGTTATTTTGGGGTTGAAAAATATTTTGCAAAAAGTGTTTGCCCAAAATATTTACAATAACGTTTTTAAAATGACCTTTATATAACCCGACATTTGCCTTACTTGACTTAAAGCCGTCCTCCTGAGGTAGGTCTCGGAGATGGCTTCCCAACTAGGAGTCTCCACAGCTGTCTGTTGGTGGCCAGATGTCCTGCCGCTGCAATTGATGGTATTCCTATCTCTGAACAGAAGTGCTTGATGTCCTCGAGCCACTTTTTTCCCGGTCTTCTATGTGACCTTCGAGCAGGATTTTTGGATAACGGGTGTTGTTCATTCTTTTCACATGACCAAAATATTTGAGTTTTTTGGTCATGATAGTTGTAGTCAGTTCTTTGTAGTAATGTAGCCGCTCCCTGATGCTAGTATTTCGGATTCCGTCACTTCGTGTGACTCCTAATATTTTCCTCAAGCACGCCATTTCAAATACTTGCAGTCTCTGTTCATCTGATTTCTTGAGTGTCCAGGTTTCGGCACTATATGTGATGATGGATAGGACCAGTACTCGGTATAATTCAAGTTTGGTTGAATTTTGATGTCTCTCGACTTCCAAATGGGGTTCAACTTCTGCATGGATCCCATAGCAAGACCAATCCTACGTTTGATATCGTTTTCATTGCTGGGGTTTCTGATATTACCCTCCCAGGTATACGAAATCCTCCACCTGCTTGAGGGTTCCCCGCCAATCAGAACATCAAGTTGCACTTTTTCTCTGTTGATGACCTGGACTTCAGTTTTGCTGATATTAATAGTAAGTCCAAACTTCTTGCTGAAAGTATCAACTCTTGTAACCAGAAACTGTAGGTCTTCTTTTGTTTCAGCCAGGAGGACAATATCGTCTGCGAAGCGGAGGTTGTTGATGTACTGCCCTTGCACTTTTGCACCTATCTGTTCGTCTTGGATAGCCAACCTTAACACTAGTTCCAGCAGAATGTTGAAAAGTTGTGGAGACAGTATGCATCCTTGACGAACTCCTGTCCTAGTGGTAAACCAAGGTGTAAGCTCTCCATTGACTCTTACAGTGCTTTGAGATGTTCCATAGAGTGCTCTTAGATTGACGGTCTTTGATGGGTAGCCCAGGTGTCGCATGGCTTGCCACAGACCCTCTTGCCATACAGTGTCGAAGGCCTTTAGGGTGAAGAGTTGGTCTATGGTGCTCCTTCCCGGTCGGAAGCCTGCTTGGGATTCAGCAAGTATTTCCTCTGTTCGGGTTTGCATTCTTTTATGGAGTATGCTACAGAATACTTTTCCTGCAAGGCTAAGGAGGCTGATCCCTCTGTAATTGGAGCAGTCCAACTTGTCCTTTTTCTTATAAATTGGAACAATAACAGCTCTTCCCCAGTCTTCTGGAATTTCACCTGTGTCCCATATTCTGTTGCACAGTTTGTGTATGATCCTGACACCTGGTTCTCCTGTAGCTTTCAGTTCCTCTGCTGAGATCCCATCAAAACCAGGGCATTTGCCTGTTTTGAGATGACTGATGGCTGCTCGAACTTCGTCTATCAGGATGTTTGCTTCCTCCCCTTCTTCAGGAATGGTTGGAATTGTTTGGAGGATGGTGGTGTCATCAGGACTGTCTTTATTGAATAATTCTTCAAAACTTTCTTTCCATCTATCCTTGACTTCCTTGTCTTCAGTAAGAACTTTGCCATTTTTGTCTTTGACACTTGACATTGATGTTGAGCGAGTCCCTGTGATTGTTTTTATGGTGGCATAGATCTGCTTGGTTTTCTTTGCTTCATGCGCATCATCCACTTCTTTGCACAGTTCACGCAGCCAGTTGTCTTTACACTCTTTCGACTTCCGTTTTATTTCCCTATTTAGGAAGTTGTACTTGGGTTTCAGAGGAGGGTCCTCCAAGCGCTGCAGTTTCACTTTACTTCTCTGTCTGCTTAACTCTAGGACCTCAGTACTTATCCATGGCTTCTGTTGTTGTGGTTTTTCTTTCCAAGAAGTTTATCAGAAGTTTCATTGATTGTATTTCTGATGTCATTCCATAGGTCTTCAATCCCGACATCAGTATCTGGGATGTTTAATAGGGGTTTGAATCTACCACCTATTGTCACTTCATATGACTCTCTAATCTCTTCCGATTTGAGTTTTGTAACCTCGTAGCGAGGAAGTCTGTTTGCCTTTGGTTTCACTTTCAGCTTGAGTTTTAGATCAGCAAGGACCATCTGATAACCCGACATTTAAATGTTATTAAAACGTTTTGTAAAAAACATTTTAAGAACATTTCTGTATTTGCTGGGTGCAAATATTTTAACATAATGTTATTTAAGTGTTGACAAAATATTTGGCCAAAAATGTTTGCAAAAATAGTTTACAATGACATTTCGAAAACATGTTAAAAATATTGTTGTAGTGTGTTTTCATACAAAACGTTTTCATGACCTTTATATAACCCGACATTTTAATGTTATTAAAACGTTTTTACCTAAACCAAAACCCAAAATATAACTTTTTAAAAATGTTTTTGTGTTTGCTGGGTAGCAGATTTACAGACCTAGTGCTCAGCCATGCATGTTGTAGAATAGCTGAGAACATATCCTAAAAGTTTGTGTTTGACTTTATTCAAGCTGAAAAAAACCCAACACCAATAACATTAATAATGATGTTTTATTATTAGATATATGATAAAACTTATCACTATCATTTAATCTTTTCTATACAATAACTGATATTATAAGTTATATAAAAGTCATACTAATGAAACAATGTAATTATTATTTTACGTCAAAGACAAACATTACAAAGTAACTCTTCATACTCTTCAAGCGCAATAAAGTTGAGATTAACATATGCAATATAAATAATTTTATGTTCATTAGAGGTCCGGTAACTCTACCTACAGACGACCCTATGTAGCCTATATACCTACATTGACATATGTGGCAATTGATACTTATCAAAATTGGTACATACTTAAAGGGCATTTCGTGATCCACAGCCTCATCCCCCACTTTTCCCAAAAAAGTTGAGATTTTTACACCACTGGATACCTCTGGCTACATAATGTTTATGTACCAAATATTTCTTGCAGATTAATTCGTTTAGCAAAAATATCGCCAAATTTGAATTTTGTTCTGGTGCACCAAAACGAAATTACAACACATTGTCTATGGATCAGTGTAATACACATAATCATGCATACGGGCATGCATAACTCGCAAACGCAAAATCGGAATCAACTGAAATTTTGGAAATAAGCTTTTTCGTGGATATCTACTGAAAAATGTCATAAAAAGAGGATGCTAGGATCACGAATTAATACTCCTTTAACAAATTGGTATACACTTATTCTGATTTAGTAGTGTAAAAAAATTAAAATTGTTCATAAATTGCTTAAAAGTGAAGGGTAAGTTATTCAAATTGGCATTTGGTATTTTTGAAATGAAAAATTTGGCAAAAAACGAAGAAAACAACAGTATTAACGAAGTTGAAGCCCCATTCAAATACATGTAGCTAATTTACATACTGTCAGTATCTAAATTACAGATCCATATAAATTCCTTATTTTTGTCTTAAATACACGGCTTTCGGCTGAACCACTAATAGGCTATGTTAACACATTTATGACAATGACAAAAGTACCAAAATCTGAATTTTGATGATTTTTACGTTCATCCGATCAGCAAATCACTGAATGGGCCTTTAACATTTTGCAATTATCAGCAAACTTTACAATTTACTGATATCGTTGAAATTAGCGTTCTCGCGAGCAATATCCATAGGACGATAGTATCGTGTTATTGTGCGAAACTTCGTGTTCAGTTTATTTGGATATAATCTTTGTCTTCATCTGCATTTACATTCAACGAAAACGCGGTTTAATTGTGCTAGCAAACATTGATATCAAAAACAAGGTTGACGTGGTGTTGAGTTTCTGCATTTTTGATATATAAAAATTTACGGCTTCAGACACATTTCCCGCATTTTTTCATAAGACTGCATTGATATATCAGCAAGTTCTTGAATGTCTTTCGGCAATTCACTGCGCAGAGGTAGAGGTTTCGCTGGAAGAAACTGCGTGCTCTTCAATGCGACTTCGTAGAAACCACCTTCGTTTTCAAGGTAATTACCTTGCAGACTTATACGAGACATTTTCCATGTTTTCATGATGTCGCGATCACCTGGCCATTTCAACAGACTATCATTGTACGGTATTCCGACACCTTGACAGAACTGACGCAAGATCGACGAAGGGTTACTTTGAAGGTCGTCAGCGTCTATCACAACTACGTTCGGATCCAGGTTTTCTTTGACATATTTGAGGAGATTGTATTGCATTATATATGCATTGGGTTGTTGGCTCAGAGTTTTCTGCAACTCTACCATAGATACTGATTTCATATCCAGGTTCAAAGCTCGTGTAATTATATATTTCCACGATGGCCAGACTCTATACGGATGGCGAATTAGAAATGCATATCGAAATCCAGATGGGAGCATATCATATTTGGCGTTTAAGCAATACGCGTGGTCTTTAGCCAGAAGGATCTTCTTTCCGGGATAATCTCCTTCTAGTTGTTGCTTCACCCATTCATATGTGCATGTACTATCATCAAAAGCATTCTCCATTGCCAGTTGATTCGCACTAGCATTTTCCACAAATTTGGCGATCATAGCTTTTTGTACGTCGCCAGCATCAGGACCATAGTGATGCGCACTCACACATGGCTCGTAGACGATTTGGATACCGTCGACGTAACTCAAACATTTCACAAGAGCTGTTCCCATTGTGCGTGGGAGAGACCAAATATATACTCGTTGTAGGGATTCATCGCTTGACATTTTGGAGTCGTCTTCGTACAGCAACGCACACGAAAGAGCTATTTAATAAGTACGAGTCAGTCCGTTAGGCAATTCACTCATTGTACAATATATCACTAGCCTGGACGATATCAATCTTGCATAGTGCGCTAATGGAGATAATTATTTACTATAAATCAACATGGCCAACTATAAATATATTATTGATATTTGCTTGAACTGTAAATATTGCTATACCAATCATGCGGGTACAGTTCGTTTCAATTATAGCTAATTATAAGTACAGTTCTAGGGGCCCGTATGTGTAACAAGTTGCGTTGTCGGATTAAAAAAAAAATCATAATTGTGTTTTGTACCTTGCATGTTCAAAGTAAATTACTCAACAAAAGTTTGGAAAGTTTTTTCAAGGATCTATATCTCGGATTATTTGTGACATGGTCATATCGTGTTGCATATCAATGGATAGCTACTTTATTACTCTTTACAATGAATGATACCACATTTGAAACAATCACCTATTTCACGGCTGAGTAGACGTCTTGTGAATGCAGTGGGTCTCAAACAGAATGTGCCAAATTGACCATTATTCTGTGGTCAAACAACACTAGTCACTAACCTCAATGGCAGGTGGAAAAGCCATACGCAGAGGCTAGGCACCTCCTCCTTATGCTGCTCACCAGCCTGGTCACATCACCCTGGCTCTGTGGGGGCGAGAGTCGTCATCTTGGGAGGATTGCATTAGGTCCCAGATTGTGACGGGATTACAGCTTGCTACACACAAAAAGGTGATTTTTTTTAAATGTGGTGTCTTTGCACAAGGGAATAAAGTAGCAACACGATATGAACATGTCATAAATAATCTGAGATATAGATGCTAGTGAAAAAACTTTCCAAACTTTTGTTGAGGAGTTTATATACCAATAATGGGGGAGCTATGAGAGACTACCACATTTCTTCCAATACCTAAGGGGCTGTGCAATGATTATGAACTATTAAAAGGTGTATAGTGCTTTCATTCTCGTTTAGAGAGTGAGCAACGTATTGCACATGTATGGCACATAACACCATGACGGCCGATATAACGGGCCATCCAGCACTTTCCATCAACGGAGGCTGGGTGAATACGTTTACTGCATGAATGATGATCGTAGGAAAACACTGGGATGAAACGACGGCCTTGAAAGTAGCACTCGCACATGAAACAATTATGGGAAACCAGTATTGATAAAAATCATTGAAAAAAATGAAACAGGCACAAAAGAAAACAAACTATCAGCTAAAACTGGCTAAACTGTTGAATGCAACATACAAAAGTGTGCTCATTGGACCGATTTTATTCCGTGCATGTTTCTCCATTGTTTATTTGCAATCAGCAGTTGCACCGTTTTTCTTCAAACTTTTCTTCAAGATTCGTAAGGAAAATATATTTTCATGCTAAAATGCTCCAGAAAATTAATAGACGAAATAAAATTAATGAAACTCAATCTTCAGTTTTCTAAAAAGGTTTGATACAGTAGGGATGGGAGGTGTTGATTGTGCACACTTCACACACGCGCCGCTACCCTCCCCCCCCAGCAACTCGGAACAAATAATAAAATGTATACAGAGAAGCTGCTTTTTATCATACATGCCATGTAAAGTTTATTACCAATTAGGAAATATAAAAAGTAATGACAATTCTGTACATAATCATTGGCGTATACTGACAGAACAAGAAGAAGACTATTCTTTTTTTTAAAACTTGAAACAAAGCTCAAACTTAAAACTAAGCTGAAACTAAGCTCAAAGTTCAACTAAATAAAATCAAAACTTCTAACTAAGCTCTAAGTACAATAAGCCTAAATCTCCCTTGAATATGAACATAAATCATAAACTTCATAGAATCCCTTAATCACCTTCCTCTATGGACATAATCTCTATATGAATTCCATGGACATATCTCTATATGAATAATATCTATATAAATTTTATGGACATAATCTCTATATGAATAATCTCTATAAATCCTCACTCTTCTCACACACAATTGGTTTTTGGCAAGAACAGAAACATGTTCAAGGGTAAAAAGTACATATGAGGTTTTGCCCGCCCAGTGACGGTATATAAAATAGAATATAACAATATTTGTAGGTGATACTCTCTTATTTTACAGACATTTTATGCCAGTATATTCACACTTATTGAGATAAAACAAAGTAATATTAAAATAGATGCAAGGAAGAAGTGAATATTGATCACCTTGTATACAATACATACGAGTATGTTGAACATGATTTATACAATAGTATAGAATAGCATACCGTAAAATTCCGTCTACAAGCATATATATGCCTCTAAACGAGGTTTTTTGACACAAGAGACAAGAGGCATGCAGACACTCTCAACAAAACGTTATTTGAAGTTTGAACAACTATATTACTGATAAAGGCGGCTGTACAAACATGTATATTTGTAAGACCAATCTATTGCAATGTTTTTGAGAAGGGTATTGGCCTTTCGTATCTTTCGTTAAAAAAACCCTCGTTTAGAGGCATATGCTTCTAGACAGAATTCTACGGTACATGATTTAACCTGATAAGGTCATACATCATACAATCTTTACCCTGTTATATGGATCACATACAGGGTGAGTAAAAAAAAAGTGCAATAGAGAAAAGAATCCATTTTTAATTAAGAAGCAAGTTGAACCTTTATGGTTTTAAAATATTTTATAAATAATATATCTATTAGTGACCTTGTGTGAAAAAGTCAAGGAATTAGCATTTACCGTTTTGTTTTTATGACACATTTTATACTATAGTGGGTAGTGATACCCAATTTGTCCAAGAGACATCCAAAATTTGAATCTGTGTAAGGTAGATTTGGAACAACTACCATTTTCTTAACCTCATTGGCATTGAAATAAAATGGAGCACCCAAAGTGTTATTGCCCTTGGTCTTGTTTAAGGAGAAGAAACATTACTTGTTGTTATTTTCATTTTACCTTTACTAAGATTTTTATTCTCTATCAAAAACATACAAATTTGTAGTTAAAATCAATTTCAGAGCTGGTGCCTTTATTGTTCATTGTGTGCTTTTATTCAAAATATAGGGTACCTTGTGGACAAATAATGAAATTGGGTACCGCAGCAAAAGGACTCATAAAGATTAAACTGTTGTTACGATTCACTTCATTTTTTCACAGCAGGTGACTATTGAGTGTGGGATTTATAGACACTTTCAATAATGGGAAAGTTCAACTTGGTTCTTACATAAATATCGATTCTTTGCTCTATTGCACTTTTATTGACTCACCCTGTATCTAGCTTTGGGCATGTTTGTACTTATTCTAACATCATATTATGCCTAAAGAGTACAATAGATCAGAAAACTCGCATGCAGACAACCAATACACAAGTGTAAACACCAACAACTGTGTGGAGGTAAACCCACCCTATTGAGTTTTTATGATCCAACTGCAGAAACACACAACCTACCATGGTTATGTTTTCACTATACAAATGTAGACTGACCATACACTCCACAACTGTAGCCATTTATACTATTATTTGACAATGCTGTTATCAAGCTACAAATACTAGTACTGTTCAGGAACCTGTGGATGTCTGCATGCATTTCCTATGTGGTCGCTGTTAGAGAGATTTCTCACATACATGTCCTTTTTTGTCTGTGTTTACATACACTCACCCCCCCCCACACACACACACCCCACCTGTTTAGTACTGAAATGGTGATAGTAAATAGCTTTAAGTTCACTTGTGAACACATGAATGACAGAATACACAGATACCATCATGGATTTGTGATACTGATGAACCCTGGTTTTGCATGAAGCGTTGGGAAATATTTGACCAGAACCAGAACTAGAGCCCTAGAAAACTATTACTAGTACTTTATATTAATTATACTGACTGTAGAGAGAGCCATTTTCAAGCTATTTCCTGCAGTAACCTACTTCCATCATTCACCTTATAAAATTAAAATTAAATGCCCAGCCATGCATGAGTTTCCATTAGGCAAAAAAAAAAAAAAAAAAGTTGTTTGATTGTCCTCATCCAACTGCCCCTAATCTTGAAAAAAAAATTGGTTTTACTGTATAAAAGAATACCGATCCTAATTTTGAAAATTCAAGAAGATTTTTTTATTATGTTTGACATACTAAAAGTTTTTAGAACAGCTTCTTCACACTTCTTAAAAACACGATTGAAGTGGTATACAGTAGAGAAAGAAATCCCATTAGGTTTCACTACCTGAAGAGAATTGATCAAAAATTGAATTCCCTCCTGAGGTTGGTATCTGTCAATGAGTTGACCAGATCACCAGGCTGTCATTATAGCTAGAAGCAGTATATGACACAGATGGGTCAATGAGTTACATAAAAATGATCTTGTGTGATATTTAGTTCCCAGGAAGTGAGTTTTGCCCGAGGCAATTTGTGGTTAAATGTTGATCCCTCACTACAAGAGTTATTACCGTCGATTTGGTTGATAAAGGAGGTGAGACATGATCAATTCTGTTCAGGCAGTAAAACCTAATGCCAATTCACACCCAGTGATTCACACCCATTTGGGCTATTTGTAAGGCTATTTAGGCAAACATGTTTTGACTGTGACCTTTAATAAGAAATAAACAATCAACGGACCGACCCTACCCATTGGAAGTGATCTATGGATAATCAAACAATTCTTTTCCTGGCCTTATGATAGATACAATAAGTGTAATATCATCCCTTGTGTTCTGTCACTATCCACTTTTTGCAGTAACCATCAGCGATTAGTTAGAAGATCTCCAGTCATGCTTAGCAGGGTCAAGTTTGAAAACTTGCCATAAATTTTACTTCATAAAAGGCACTATCGATGATCCAACAAAATGATTTACATATTTGAATGATATAATAAGGAATTAAAATCACATAAAACATTCTTCTATTTAAGTGGTGAGAATGGTAGGGGTAACATAATCTTGGTCGTCATGGTAACCACTGGCATAGATGTTATAGCTGTGAACAAGAAAATGGGGAAAATGTTAAGGCTTCACAATCAATCATATACATAGGCAAATTAGTTAAAATGTTATGCATATCATAACTAGAGGAAATGTTTCTGTATAAATCATACTGTTTTATTTGTCCACTCTTAAAGCTATTTAGAATCTTCTACCTCACCAAGCAATGCTGAAGCCAAATATGTAGGATGTACATGTAGTACATTTCAAATTAAAGCAGGGAAGTTTATCATATTGTATACATGTAAGTGTCCCAAATAGTTAGAGATGAAAGCAAGGTTACTTTGCACCCCTCTGGGATTAATGATACCAGTTGTTTGAAGTGCTAAGGGTGTCTATTACCAGATTTGACATGTTCCCAAAATTAAAAGGTGGCATGTAAGTGTAAATCAATCAAAGGTCAACACAGGGGTCACATTTGAAACTTTCACAAATATTGTTAAATACGATACCAACGTATCCAGAAAAAGTGCTATAGTTTGACCTACCTGCGACATTCGAATCTTGAGTTATAAGTAAAAAAGTCAAAGCTGGGGGTAGGACAATTTTTTGGGCAACACAGGGATAAAAAATGGAAAGTGCTCCAAGTATCAATGCAAATGGTCTCAAATTGCTCATTGTGTAAAAACAATAGTTTCCCCTTTTTGCACTCAATTATAATTCTACCATTTAAACTGAAGAGTCAAACTACATGTACATGGATTTGTCCCTAAATTACTTACGCATGTTCTTCAGCTCATCTGAACCTAACACCACATGTCTGCCTTCCGTCCTCTTGTCTAAGCTCTCATAGTTCCATAGATGATAAACTACATTAAAAAACAAGTGTAAAACATTTAACTATCAATAACATGTACATGTGCTTAATGATTTGATTCCAATGCTCAATGTCTGAAAGGGAGCCTGTTTGCCAGTCTGAAAAGAGGTTACTTTCTCATCTGATGTGTGCAAACAACTGCTTCTCTCCTCTCCCTTTAACCCAGATACGATAATACTATAGCATACAATGTTAAAGTTAGTCAATATCTAATTACTGCCGGCCGTGCACAGGCAATCATAATCATCAAAGTCATTTTGTGTAAAACTTTTGTGCATACATGAAGGCACACAAGGCTGGCGTGATTGTCAGACTAATGAATGAACATTCGGCCCTCATGAATATGTGAGAACTCACAACATACAATACACGGGGACTTTGACTAGTTGTACGCAGTCTGTATCTTTCTCGTCTGTGGTAATAATGTTCCTTTTACAAGAGCATTTATGGTACTTATTTACTCACTTTCCTTTTGGCTTAAAAGGACACACTGTCACATTTGGGTTTTAAGGGGGTAATCAGATTTTTTATTTCTTTTTAATTAGCGTCTATCCTATCCCCATATAAGCCCCTGTCCCCCTAATAAGCCACAAGGCCCAGTTTTGTGGTTCTACAACTGTCCTTGTTTTTGTACTTTAGCTTATCATACTACAATGATAGTGAGTTTCAATATTCGTCACAAATGTCTTGTTTCAAAAGTTGTTATGCGTCAACTTGTGCTAAAACGATGAGGCTGACTTGAGTGATATTAAGCAGTGAATCAACCCCATTGAATATGTATAGTAACTTGATTGACTGGACTTTAGTTAAGTGAAATAATCCGGGGAAATCATTTGATTCTACCTGAAGTTTTGTATACTAATTAGTTACTTTCATACATGTATCTTACCATTGTTAACATTTCCAATATCTGTCACCCATGCACCCATTAATTTGCCGTAATTTAATTGCTCATGTAGTTTCACTCTGGATTCTAGTAATTCTAAAAATGGAGGTAAGAACACACCAGGTCCAACAGGCTTCATTGTGTACTGCCGTAGCTCATATATTCCTAAAGGGGAAAATATAGCAATAGAGGTTTGAGTAATTATTTTACGGAAATGTTACTATTACACATCAGAAAGGGTTCTTAAAAACTCAATTAACTAAAATCACTCTCCATACATGTACAGTTGTACACCCACTAAATTAATCATTCTAGCAACCAATCAGTCAACTATCACATATCTCTCACTTACTTGAGCACTGACCCACTCACCAATCACTAATTCACTCACTCAATATATTAATCAAAAAAATCACATAATCATCCAATCATCATTTAATCACTCACTCACTACCTGCATTTACCTCCTTCCTTTCTTGGCTCCGTCTGAAGTGGAATACTGGGAATAGCTTTCAGTACTGCATTTTCTTGTTTGGTCATCATCTTAAGAATATGTTGAAAATATTTTTGTTGCCAGACCTTGTCTGCACCCAGAGCAGCACGGACAGCTGTTCTTTGAGCAAAGTTATCTGCAGATTGAATACAAATGAAATGTTTTTAAAATGGATATTACACATTTTATTTTATGTAGCATACTGTAGACACAAAACTGCGACTAACTGACCATAAAACACCCAGATAATATTAACTCCTAACACCAAAAAACATTGAAATAACTGACCTATTAAAAGCTTTGATTAGAGATTAATAACTGAGCGTCGGTTATTTGGCTTTGGAACCGAGGAATTATATCCGAGTGTGTGTGCTGAGGTTACTAATATTTACTGTGACGGCACAGAGGTCCACTGTTGGATATTAGTAACTGTGTTACTGGGGTTTGGGCTTTTGGAAAATGAATAAAAATGATTAAATCGCATGTATCACGTTTATTCATGAGAATTTGAATAGCTGTTATTAAGTAGCCACGGAAGCATTAAAATTTAGGGGGATTTGCCCTGAGGACAAAAAAAATTTCTGAGGTGGCTTAAAATATTGATAATTCTGGTGAATACGTACTAGTACCCTTAAACAATTTTCTTATATTGACCAATATTGACCAAATATGAAGAAAAGTGAAAGGTTGAGTTCATCATTGAGATTTAGAGAATAAAAGATAGGATTTGCGCCAGCATCCACAACTCAAAATATTGGCCAGCCCATCCATTATGACAGGATATTGGATATGCAAAAGACAAAATCCTATCTTTTATTCTCATTCTTATTCAGTTTTAATGTAATTTTGGCGAGAAAAATGCCTTTCTTCAGAAAAAAACAAAGTTACTTTTGTGAGGACATCCCCGTTGTTTTAAATGAACGAAACCATCACAAACATCTAAGCCGCCGAATCGCGTTCTTAGTTCTCGCACGTGTATTACGCGAACACATTATCGCGCGATCATTGAGAAGCAACAAGCGTGCGGCGCGTGCCCTGACTAATATCACTATCAACTATTGTGAGATATTATACACCAGAAAATTATGTGAATTCTTTACAAGATGCACCCATTGAATAAGAATGGGGAATAGTTAAGGTAAGGAGTGATGGATCTCTTAATGTCCCTTTAACACCCCCTCTGATTGACAACCAAACAAAGAACCACATATGTGTGGGGGCCAAAAATTCTACTTTCATCTACAAATTTAAATGAAAGACCTGTGTCAATGAATTAGGTTAAAACCTGGCGGCGAATGGCATGATCGAGCCGGCAACTTGTGAAACCGCCCGGCCGTATGGCATTTTCCACATACTTGGTTAGTTTTGTGGGGTTCAAGTTATCGAACCCCAACGGTTTTAGCTTGTATTTATATTATTTATTAACATAGGCCTATTTGTTTGTGATATTTCAAGCGTTTTAAAATTTCAAAATAATCCCATTCAATTACACGGTTGACGATGAAAATTTACTAAATTTAGAGAATGCACGGCGACCACCACCTGGTTAAAACCTGTGAATAATTTAAATATAAAATAAATAAACCTTACCATATTCCCAGATATGGCAGACTTCATTCATGCCCCCTAGGTCAGACATCCAATATCCAATCAGCTTTGAATGTGAAAGTCTCATGTGAATCTGTTCATTGGTTAATTTGACAAATGCTGCCAGCTGATCAGGTTTGATCGAATATACACGATACTCGTACAACTTGTGATCCACGTCGGCTGCCGATGACGCAAAGTGACGGGATTTGACATCCTTATTGCGAGCTGCGATGCATTGTGCTGCCAGGATTGGTCTTCTGAAAAGTGCCCTGACAGGTACCTATGTGTAAGAATATGTTTAAATGATAAATTACAAATACCAGCGATGCCAGTATACATGTACTACTCCTAACGTTTGACTAACTACATGTATCTCTGTGCTGGGAGAGAAAATTAATGTTGTCAAGATATAGGCCATATTGGGCAATCCCGACTTTTAGACCACCCACGCTATAATATATATGGTCTCAATTTTTACTTTTGCATCAAGGTTTAGGTTTCAAATAGTTTGCCAAACAGATTGGGGTCAAAGTTTAAAGGGGGGGTAACCCTATCGGTTTAGGATATGGATTCTCTTCAAACTTACATACAATGTCAAATATTGTCCCCTTTATCAATCTATGTGAGAAAACGGGAACAATTTCAGCATAAATGTGAATAATTAGCATATTAGCAAGCCAATACACTGGTAAGCGTGAATTGCATTCTGGTCAGGCATCCCGGAACAGCGGCCGAGCGCATGTCCCGGTGGAAACAGGAAGTGTTAAGCCTTGGCACTGAAAACCGGCTCGCCCCTGTACACTTTTATACCCTCTATTCATACTGATTAATCTTAAAAAACATTACATATCACTGCGCTCATTATCATTCTTCACAAGATAGCCCATGCTGTATTTACTTCGCTTAATTATTTCTTTATTTTTAGCTATATGATGCACATTTTCACATATTTATGATTTTTCTTTATTTTATTTTTTAACTAATTTTTTAATGGGGGGAGGTGCTCTCATAATTTTTTTTCATATTCCTCGTATCATGCTTGACAATATAGGTCATGTTTCCTTATTTATTTCGCCTTTTCTGTATTTCTTTATTTTTGTTTTTTGTTTTATATCATTATAGCGCCATCTATAGGGCGACATTAGGGGGCCACTTTGATTTCTTTTTGGACACGCTTCGGTTCTAGGGTGAAATCTTCCGAATCTATTCCGATTTCATTCTATGACTACCCAAAACTCCTGTGTCGTGTAAAATGCTAACAAATGGGAACCTGTAAAAACCGATGCGTTGCATGATTTCTCCGGCTATACATCGACTTGGAGCGTCAAATTTCAGGATAGTAATGAGAAAAATAGTATCTATTATGTGATACCAAAACCTCATCAACAATGAAAAAAATCGGGGATGATGCTGTCGATCGGGTTACGGACCTTTAATATATTGGAGGGAGGGCAGGGCTTTAATAAACACGCTTGAAAATGCATGATACGCTAGCATAAATTACCGTTAAAACAAGGTTCATCAAGCTACATGTACATGCAAAACCTTCGGAGCTGGCATCATCATCAGTTTTGCATGGCGTTTTTTTATGTCAAAATAGTATAATTTTACTTGTTTGACAGAATAAAAGGCATGTTTGTAAAATTTAAAACATGTTTAAACATCATTGCAAAAGTTTAATTTGATAAATTTAGCAATTTTCAACTTATAGAGCTTGGGTAGTCTAAAAGTCAGGATCGCCACATCCGGGCCCTACTCTACCAAGTTTGGCTGAATAACAGTACATGTGGTCTTTTGTGCCTTACAAAATTAAATTACATGTAGTCATTGTTGTGTATTTGGGTTTATCGTGGGGACGGGGTACTCAGTTTTGCTAGATTGAATCTGATAATTAATTGTGTGTTCTCAAGTGGGTTTAATTAGGCTTGGCGACCTAACACATATTTATTATTTTATTTGTAATTGGTTTGATCAAGCATTATTGATTGAAGTGCTATCAACTTTTGTACTGGATCGTTCAAGCATGCTCTCACAATTATTCAATGTAAAGTGCCTTTGGCCTTATTAAAGCTGAGACGAAGTCTCAGATTAAAGTATTATTAAAACGTACTATAGTATTTTGCAGTAAACCTTTGATGAGCGTGACTACCGCTAACAACGCGTACGGCGCACAGCTCAAATGTTCATAAATTTCCACTCGGCAACATCTCTGATCGCCTCAGCAGCCAAACAGAGACAAGTGCGTCCAACGCAGTGAATACGCGATGTATGCTAAAAATGCGCGCTCGTCAAAGCCTAAAAGGTTTATTGCAATTGATTATATCAGAGAAGATGAGAAGAAATCTTCTCTGATTATATATAGCCAGTCTAGCTACATTCACATTGTATGTAGGTAGGGACAGACACATCTGAGCAAGGACGCTATTTATTTTACTTGATAATAAAGCCCCAAGTAAATCTGTGCCATTTTGTGCCACTGAAAACACCATTTTTGGAGAAAATGATGAATAAAACCAAAATTAATCTGTTTCAGATGCTCTAGTTTGCATTGACAACAGATTCAATGCTTTAGGAAGCAGAATGCAACATTGACTTCACTTTTGAATATTTTTTTCTGTGAGATATGCCTTGGTGAAAATCACCGTTTTGGTGAAAAAGGGGGTCAAAAAGGGGGCATTTTGGGGAAAAAATTCTATTTTGCCCCAAAATTCATCTTCTGACAAAAGGGAAACATGGTTTGACAAAAACTTTCATCCTTTTCACATAACAATTCCAGTTTACTTATTTGCTGGGAGAAAGCACTTTTTTGTTATCGCTTGAGAAAAATCATTGTTTTTGCCTAAAATGGGCCCTTTTTTACCACCTTAAAATTTGAATTTTCATACAAAATTTCACAGATATGTGTTGAAAATGATAACATACATAATATTCAACAAAAATTTAGATTAAATTACAGTGAAAACAAAAAATTGACAGGGGGGCACAAAAATTATCAAGTCCCCCCATGCACTCCTATGGTAAGTCTAAGTCTAATATCAGAAAAAATGGCCCAATGATCCGACAGTAATTTCGTCATAACTTCACTTAGCAATACAGTAGAAGATTGGTTTTGGTGTCAAATTGTTTCTGAGAAGTTCTCTCTTCCAATTAACAACAATTCATGTTTTAGAATTAATTTGAAATTTTTATGCCTGTCCCTAATGTAGGTATTGTAGGTAAGCTTAAAATTATGATATGCAACATAACATTAAAATGATGATTGAACGGTTATAATTTAGCAAAAGATTTTGTACAAAAAACCTTTCTGGTTAACATTTTGACTTGATCATCTTACCTGAAATCTGAAGAGAGACATTATTGAATATGAAACTTGAAAGTGAATGACGAAGGTCAACGGCAACAAACACCCGTCGAAAAATTCGATCAATCAATTTTGGTAATTACAGCTCGTCGCCACCTGATTTGTTTACGTGTTTAGGGACCGCTCATTATTAATGCGGGAGGGGGGACGGGAGAATGTTGAGCTTTATGGGTGAAAAATACATAACCCCATTGCGATTAATCAATTTCACGTAACCCCCCCTATTGAATCAAACAAAATCACATAACCCCCCCCCCCCTTCAAGCAAACTTAAATTAATTCAGTCACAGAGATTGGGATTTTGGGGTGATGGGTGGGAAACAATTTCTTGAAGTCAGGGAATCCAGCTCTTTTTGGCGACAAAATAAGTGTATTGTACAAATGCGCGCGAAGCGCGAGGAAATTTTTGCCATTTTGAAGCTGAATTGATAAAATATGATGCAAAAGTGGAATAAATCCACGCGAAGCGTACAAAAATTTGCAATCATTGTGACTAATTGCCAAGGTTAATTTGGTCACGTCAGAAACCCACATAGGCCTACTCTCTCAATTCTATAAGAGTGAAAAAGTCAATCCTCCTCGGAGTGACTCTTCGGGTCAATCGAAAAGATTGACATTTCTGCGTATACATAAACGAGTGGTTGCTTTCGCTTCTGCTTTAGTGAAGACTTGTCCACAAGTTAGGCCGTCATTTCACAGTTTTTCAGCTGTTTCAAGCTAAAATTTTACACAATAATAGTGCCAAAATGGTCCACCAAATGGCTTCAATTAGGTCTTCATTTTGCAAAAGTTTCTTACTTCTCAGGGGGCACATCCCCCCTCAGACACCCCCCTACATCGCGGGGCGCGACGTGCAGCGCGTCGTGCTGTCGCGCCGAAGTATCAATGACTTATATTTTTCATTGTGTCCCCCCCCCCCCCACTTTCAAAAATGGATTTACGCCCCTGATTAGGGGGAGACATTTTGGCGAGCCGAAAAGGGGGGAAGCAATTTTTGGCCAGCCAGGGGGAAGCGATTTTGCGGGCACACATTCATGGGGCGCCTTTCAAATAAAACGCTCTAAAAAGGCTTAGGCATATAGTACGGAAACGATTTTAGTAGGCCTGTGCAAATTTTCCTGTTCGCTGCGCTCGCAAAATATCATTATCTAGACCATTTAAGGTTTGCAAATTGGGCTGCCAAAAATTTGGCATGTGTAAAGGGGGTGGGGGCAAAGATTTTTGGCGGGCCGAGAGGGGAGGCAAGCGATTTTGGCAGGCCGAGAGAGGGGGGGCAAGCAATTTTTGGCGGGCCGTTCGGAAATTTTACCCCGGGCTCATAATTATTTCACAGCCCCTAATGCTATAGGCCTAGGGGAGACTAGGGGACAATTGTAACGGATTTTGCATTTTTGAGTGTAACAGGATCTTGATAGGTAGCAGTAAATTTTCTTAAATCAGAGAGATTCGGGTCTTATCTTAAAAGGGCATTTCGTGATCCACAGCCTCATCCCCCACTTCCCCAAAAAAAAAAAAAAAAAGTTGAGATTTTTACACCACTGGATACCTCTGGCTACATAAATGTTTATGTACCAAATATTTCTTGCAGATTAATTCGTTTAGCAAAAATATCGCCAAATTTTAATTTCGTTCTGGTGCACCAGAACGAAATTACAACACATTGTCTATGGCGCAGTGTAATACACATTATCATGCATAACTCGCAAACGCAAAATCGGAATCAACTGAAATTTTGGAAATAAGCTTTTTTCGTGGATATCTACTGAAAAATGTCATAAAAAGAGGATGCTAGGATCAGGAAATCCTCCTTTAATATCCTAGACTATGCCATAGTCGAATTTTGATGGAGAAACTGAGCTGTTTGACATCCTAGCCGGAGTTCTACAATGCGATAACCTTGCCCCCTATCTGTTTGTGATAGTGCTCGTCTATACTTTGAGAATGGCTATAGATGGCAACGAAGAAGCACTTGGATTCCATCTAGAAAGGAGAAAGAGCAGACGAGTTGGGCCAGAAGTGGTAACCGACCTGGACTTCGCGAATGACATCGCTCTCCCATCTCCTGTCAGAAGAAATTAAACAAGCTCAGGAACTGCTGCAAAGGGTCGAAACATCAGTCGGAAGAGTCGGCTTAAAGATGAATGCCACCAAGACAAAGTTCATGTCTTTTAACCAAGATCAGCAGGTTAACATCAGCACAAATCAATGGCACAAAGCTAGATGAAGTGAAAGACTTCAAAATCTCGGCTAGCACAGAGCATGATATCAAAACACGTAATGCAGCTGCTTGGAGAGCATGTAACAGCCTAAAGCAAAACTGCGAGTTTTCAGTGCAACAGTGGAGCCAAAGTGCAATACAAAGTTTTATGGTGAGAGAGCTTTTTTTAATGCAGCTCCAGTCTTGTGGAATAACTTGCCTATACAAATCAGATCTGCAGATTCCATCAATCATTTTAAAAGTATTTAAAAAACTCACCTTTTTACCAATGCATTTAGTGATATTTCTTAAACTTTTAAATTTGTACTTTGACCTTTTAACCTATTTTCATCTCAGCTGGTTCCGAGTTTTATCTGCAGGGTACCGGTTGTATATTATTTGATATTGTTAAAATTTATTTGTGCAATTAATCTTTGTATATAGGTTTGGTGTTTTTAACATAATTGTAAAGCGCATTGAGATTTTGTATGTAATGGGCTATATAAGAAATAAAATTTATTATTATTAATATTATTATATAGATGCGAAGCCTGGACCATAATCCAAAACTATCTAAAGAGCTGGACGGCTGTTGCACTCGGATGCTTAGGGCAGTGTACAACATCCATTGGAAGCAGCACATAAACAACAAGGAGCTGTATGGAGACCTTCCAAGACTCTCAGAGAAGATCAGAGAAAGGAGGACACGCTTCGCTGGGCACTGCTTGAGGATACATGTATATAGATGTACTCAAGCAGGACACTGGACTGAAGCATCTGACAGGGAAAACCACCCGAAATAAGCAAATAAGCAAGCTGCCCCCTTTTCAGTAACTTCTTCTTGCCGCCCTTCCCCCGCCCTTTTTATACCCGCATGCGAAGCATGAACGGGTATATTGCCATTCTATGGTTTCTTCTCCTTCTTCTCCTTCTTCTCTTCCTCCATCAAACACAACATTCTGTCAAGGCTAGCGCTAAAACTACAAGGGCCACAGGGCCCATATGTGGTACACTTATGGGCCCTACCCCGTAGATTTATCCTTTGCCCATCTTAGCCCCAGAGGTCAAAGCATGCCGTTTCTCATCAAATGAAGCAGCCTCAGGGGTCTGAGTTGGTACACTGATAGCCCAAGGGGTACCCTATATATAGAAGTATACATGAACCCCATATGTCATATATTATGGGCCCCAGGGCCCCAAATGTTAAAACAAGGGGTAACAGATTGACAAAGCTAGCGCTAAAACTACAAGGGCCCCAGGGCCCATATGTAGTACACTTATGGGCCCTACCCTGTAGATTTATCCTTTGCACATCTGGGCCCCAGAGGTCAAGGTCACAGGCCCCAGGGGCCCAAATGTAAAAATACAAAGCATGCCGTTTCTCATCAAATGAAGCAGCCTCGGGCCCCGAGTTGGTACACTGATAGAGCCAGGGTACTCTATATATACAAGTATACATGAGTCCCATATGTCATATATTATGGGCCCCAGGGCCCCAAATGTTAAAATAAGGGCAACAGATTAACAAGGCTAGCTATAAAACTACAAGGGCACTAGGGCTCATATGTGGCACATGTATGGGCCCTAAGTTGTAATGTGTCTTCTGCCCATTTTGGCCCCAGATGTTTAAGGCTAGGGGCCCCAGAGGCCCAAATGTTAAAACAAATGGCCGGTCGTTTCTCAGCAAATAAAGTAGCTACAGGGTTTAGATTTGGTACACTAATAGGTCTTCAGCATTATATTGTTTTATGTATATATGAACCCTATGTGTCACATAATATGGGCCCCAGGGCCCCAAACGCTAAAACATAGGGCCGGTCGTTACTCAGTAAATAAAGCAGCTACAATGTCCAGTTTGAGTCTACTGATAGCACTTGAGAAGTATATTTCAACATATGCACAGAGCCCCATAAGTCAAATATTATGGGCCCCAGGCCCCAAATGTTAAAGCAAAGGGCCGGCCATTTTTCACCAAAGCTCAAAGTTTGTACACAGACTGCACCTGAGAATTATATTGTTATATGTACATATGAGCCCCATATGTCACATAATATGGGCCCAGGGTCCCAAACGCTAAAACATAGGGCCAGCCGTTACTCAGTAAATAAAGCAGCTACAGTGCCCAGCTTAAGTCTACTGATAGCACTTGATAATTATACTTCAACATGTGTACATGAGCCTCATAAGTCAAATATTATGGGCCAGGGCCCCAAATGTTAAAAAGGGCTGTCCGTTTATCATCAAATAAAGCAACTTCAGGGCTCGGAGTTTGTACACAGAATTATATTGTTAATAACACCCACCCCATCCCATTCACAGACAATTGCGTAATTATACTAATATAGATGACAGAAACGTTAAGGCTGTTCCAGTTAAATTACATACCCATTGGCTGTTCTATTTAATTTACATACTCCCTCTGAAATGGCCACAAAATAGGCTGTTCCATTTAATTTACATACTCCCTCTGAAATGGCTGTTCCATTTAATTTCCATACTCCCTCTAGAATAGAATAGCTTACCCCTAATCAAATTGCATATTGTGAATTTCAATAGCGTATTAGGCCTATAATAATTATAGATGATGATAATTGGAAATACCATGTGTGAAGCGTTAAGGCTGTTCCATTCCAATTACATACCTTTGGCTGTTCCATTAAATTTACATACTCCCTGTGAAATGATCCCAAAAAAGCTGTTCTAGTTACATACTCCCTCTGAAATGGCTGTTCCATTTAATTTACATACTCCCTCTGGAATAGCTTTCCCCTAATCAAATTGCACATTGTGAATTTCAATCTATCAAATTGCATAGCTTCACTGTGAATTAGAGAGACTGACAACAGCAACCTAAGTCCTCAGCAAATAAGGACTGTAAGTTTGTGTAAACCGATAACATGCGGGTATAGCCGTATTTGTGTACAAATATATAGCCTTCTAGTTCCTTTAATAATTCATCTTGCCGCCCCTTCTTCTTCCACCGCCTCTTCTTTTTTTGCCTCCCCCTACAAATTTTACCCCGCAACCAATTCCCCCCCCCAAAAAAAAAAAACGGGCATGGACGTCCCAAAACAAATTTAATAAAAGAAACAATTAAGCAATAATTGTCCTGTGCATCTTATTTTTTAGCATGAAAAACACTAGGTTTTGGGCCAAAATAGAGTACAATTACAAAATTTTGCGTTGGCCCATCGAATAGCAGAAAACACATTAATTTGTGGCTAAAATTGAAAATAAATTTTTCTCGCGCTCGCACGCAAAAACAAGTCCCTGTAATTTTCGTATTGAAGATATGGATCCCCCCAAAAAAATTCCATATCTTTTATAATCTTCAATACGAAAGCTCAAAATTTTCAATCGATCGTCGGCTTTTCATCCCAGCTACATATTACATTTTAAGTATTATCATTAGATTTATAAAGTTTAGGCCCTACTTCGAGGACTGCTAAGTATAAAAAATATATATTTTTAATCATTAGCCATAAAATATCGCGAATTAAAAAAAAGAAGTCAGAATTATTTGATATCAGAAGGACATTTTTCGTATTCAGAATGCAATTCGACATGTCTGCATGATATGCTCTCGCTCATGTCTCACAAAAACGTCCAAACGTTCATACCCCAGCCCTGAATATGCAAGAAGTATACTGCATTTTTTACTCAAATTGTTAAAACTGCATGGGAAAATATGGCTCCCGTCAATTTCGCTTTAAAAAACGTTACGAAGAAAACTTTTATAGGAAAATTGCAAATGTTCTGCATATTACGCGTTTTTGCGCCCTTTGGTCTACATAATGAACGCTCCCTTAATAGGCCTATCATGCTGATATTTATATGACAAGCACCCATAAGGCACTCGGAATAGGAAGTTGTAAATTTGTAACAAAATGACTGAATCAAGCAAGGAAAAGCAATCGGACAAAGGTAAGTAGTTGTTATTGATAGACTATAGACTATGGTAACCAAAACAATTAGTAAAATGTAAAAATATGTGCTGCATAGCGACTAAGCACTTTTCAGTAGGAGCTAGTAGGCCCGTGTGTGTACATTCACTATTTTAAGGGCCAGCCCATGTTGAGTTTTCCCTGCGTCGCGTTTGTCAGCGCGCTAAAATAACACAACTATATAATAATTGGCGATTTCTTGCCAGTTTAATTCAAAATATATGCTATTTCTATACAAAAAGATTTCGTTTTTTGCAAAACCCTCATGAACAACATAATCAAAAAAGGTTAAAGGGCAAAGTTGGAGAAACTTACTTTGCATAGACCAATAATGATATAAAATTGGATCGATTGAGCCCATATTTATTGGTTGAGCTATAAATAGCGCTAAAATATCAAATTTGGTTCAAACCATAGCAATGTATTCCTCTCCTTATAAGGAATCAGAAACGGGCATGTATAAATTGACTTCTCATATTTTAGGCAAACATGTCAAATTTACGCCTCTACAAAGGTAAAAAGATAGGCCTAATTAAAAAAGAAATAGACCTACTCCGATTTTAAAATGTATGCCTTCCATTTCAATCAATCAATGTTGTGTAACCTACTATACGTCTTTATAACCAGACTCGCAAGTTTGTTATTGCATATGACCTTGTCTTCATAGAATTGTTTCAGGACCCGACAGTTCCAGGACCTACTACAGCTGAGTTATCAGCATTAGCAACACGTCTAAACTATTCACTAAGCGATGACGAACTAAAACAATGCCATTCTCTTGTAACTGGTGCTCTTAAGGGTTTCAACCAACTTGACCATCTTGTGGAACCAACTTTACCTGTGAAGTATCCACGGACCCCGGGTTACAGACCTACTGCTGAGGAAGATCCTAGTAATGCTTGGTAAGCCGCCCGGAGGGGGGGGGGGGGACTAGAATATGAAAGTGACGTACCTGTGCCCACCAGCGTATAGTGAAACTAGGGGTCTATCGGTGTAAAAATTTTCAGAAAAAGGGGGTCATTCGGTGTTGGCAACGTCAAAATTTTTTGTATGTGAGCGCCCAAAATTTCACGTTATTGACAATCAAAAATAGCTTTTTACCCAATTTTATAGTACAAAATAGACAAAACTCGTTCATTTTGCTGAAAATGCGCGCGTAGCAGTTAATAAAGCATTGCCTTCTCATATAGGGGCCTAAGCCACGCAAATGTTGAGCAATTAACCGATTCCACATTATTACATGTGTAGGTAAATAATTGCGCACACCTTTTCACACAAATCTTTCTTCGATTCAAGAATCATTTTAATTTGCTTTATCAAGGTATTATCGTTCTATAAATATTTCGTGACATCATTTACCATTGGGGTGAATTCTAATAATGGTTAAGCTTCCAAAACTAATTGCTTCCCCCCCCCCTCTACTTGCCAAAATTCTTTACCCACTCCCATAATTCACCCCGGTGGTACAAACTTTATTGCACTCCATTTTTCGATGAGTCAATTGTTAATGTTAAATCCATGTTGGTTTGACAATTCGGTTGTACCCACCATAATTTAAGCTGATACTATCATACTATTTTGGTGGTGTGATGTGTTATACGAGATGTGTGAGGGGTGTATACGGGGTATATCCGGGTATGTGCTCCTACACGTATACTTGTGGGGTATCGTGTCATTACCACATACCGTATATCTCTTACGGGGTATAATTTTTCTTGTGGGTATAAATATTCATATGGACCCTATAAATCTCTGTAAAGAATAGCCCCTTAAAGCGCCTTAAGGTTAAGGGCTGAAGAGCTCATTGGGTGTGAGAGTGTGGTGCGAGTGTCAATTAAAACACTAAATACAAAATATACCCCCACAGTCACGGATAAGCTTTTAATTTATTAATTTTGCTTCTACACCCTCAGACGGACATTTTTATTGGGACACACTGTGTATAACGCTGTATTTCCCCATCAGGGACTTTACAGCGGATTGAACCGATGTTCATGTCTTCCTTTTGAACTTAAGTTGGCATGATGACTTATATTATGAGCATATTAAAGCTCATAAAAAAATGAATTAGTAATATCTGAGAAGAAAATATTGTCATCAAGAAATAGTTTTAGATAATCAAAATGTGAAATTGTTGACCCCAATTTTTCTTCGGCCGTGCGGGGTGGTGGTGTGCGGTAATAAAGATGCATATTTTTTTTTTTTTTTTTATTTTTGCAAAACTTTTTTTAAGGCGAGTGGGATGGAGCAATATAATACTTTTTCTGTTTTGGCCATTTGGACAAATAATCGCATTAAATTTCAATAGGTCTTGCGGTTCTTTAGTTAATGCCAATGCTATCTTTAAACGAAAGTGTTGAACGTTTCCCCCTCCGAGAAAAATCATGCGTATGTGACGAAAAGGATACCCATATCAAGTCTGGATCTCCTTTATAGAACACATAATATTTCTTTTGCGTCAGCTTTATTTGTCTCAATGTTTGCCTTTATCCGCCTTTATCCATTGCTATTGCAATACAACGTCTCCTGCGACCAGGAACGCACATTTAACAACATCTCCTGCGACCAGGAACGCACATTTAACAACGTCTCCTGCGACCAGGAACACACATTTAACAACGTCTCCTGCGACCAGGAACGCACATTTAACAACGTCTCCTGCGACCAGGAACATACATTTAACAACGTCTCCTGCGACCAGGAACGCACATTTAACAACGTCTCCTGCCACCAGGAACATACATTTAACAACGTCTCCTGCGACCAGGAACGCACATTTAACAACGTCTCCTGCCACCAGGAACATACATTTAACAACGTCTCCTGCGACCAGGAACACACATTTAACAACATCTCCTGCGACCAGGAACGCACATTTAACAACGTCTCCTGCGAGCAGGAACACACATTTAACAACGTCTCCTGCGACCAGGAACGCACATTTAACAACGTCTCCTGCCACCAGGAACATACATTTAACAACGTCTCCTGCGACCAGGAACGCACATTTAACAACGTCTCCTGCCACCAGGAACATACATTTAACAACGTCTCCTGCGACCAGGAACACACATTTAACAATTCACCAAACGACCAAATGAATTTGCCAACAACAATAACTATACTGCGCCAATAAAGTATCTTTACAGTTGGAAAAATAATCACAATTTCCAAACTGAACGATATAATTGGGGTAAATTTGTTTTTTTAATAGATGCACTCTCTAATTCTGCACATTATGACACCACATTGAATCCAATGTGACTTCAAGAAGCAAAGTTACAAGCATTTGATTAGGCGAAGGTCCAGTTTTAAAAGTGACAAGCTGGCCTATTCAAAACGCCACAGACTAGACATCTGGTTTGAGAGTGGTGAATGGCTAATTTATGCGATTGGCTTTAATTTAAAACCAAAGGAACAAAAGAAAACTGAAACAAAAGAGCTGACAAGTAAAATGCAAGTTATGAAAAGTACAGAGAAGTAAAAAATGAAATAAAAACTGCTTTAAATAACGCTTCATTGAAGAAACTGTGTTGTCTCTTCGGTACCCTTGTTGGAATCTTTTTGCGCCTTGTATAGGCCAGTTTGTCACTTTTAAAACTGGACCCTCGTCTATTCAATTGCTTGTAACTTTACTTCTTGAGGTCACATTGGATTCAATGTGGTGTCATAATGTGCAGGATTAGATAGTGCCTCTATTAAAAAAAAAAAATTTACCCCAATATTGTTTAGTTTTTTTTTTTTGATTATTTTTCCAAGTGTAAGGATATTTTATTGGCGTAGTATATTTGCCGACAAAATCTAGGACGTGATCTAGGAGGGGTGACACATCCGCCTTGCGACGACCCTGGACACAGATTAGGGGCACTGGATGTGATTGATTGCAAGCAAGTTTTCCTATGTGATTTTTAATCGATGGGGTGGAGCACGTGCCCGGCCCCTTGCACCTATGACACTACGTCACTGTGAGCTACTGTGTGTATATCTAAAACGTTGGTTAGATGGGCCTTAAAATAAGTTGGTTTGTCTTCTGTCCGGTACCTTTAGAGTGAATAATATGTGCATTTAAAATAACAGAGATCACAGATCAGAGCCAGTAAAGTAGGCTATAAGCCTTAAACGTGTTTTCTGAAGTGATACGTATTTGAAAAGAAAATGCCCGCAAACCTTTCTTTTACATATGTTATAGTAGAAGTGACGGGGGGGGTACTTAGTACAAATGACCATACGGAGACGTGCCGCAAACATGGGTAGCATTTTCGGCTTTTTGGTATATCAATGATATGACCCTTTTTCTAGGTCAATGTATGGATGGGTCCTTTTTTTTCAAAATGTTCTCAATCGTTTTGGAAAATAGCCCAATTTTGCCTCAATCTATCCAAAAATGTTTTGAAATGTCGCCAAATCGTGGATAAAAATTTGTAAAAACTAAGACAATATGGGTTAAATTTGGCCGAAAATGTTGACTTTTGATATATCGATGGGTCCAAATTTCTTGACAAATTGGTATATTGATGGGTCCACTTTCAAATTCTCAGTGGCACACCCCTACCAAAACCAAACAGTATCCCCCCGCCGCACACCCCTACTAAAACCAAACTTGAGTGCCCCCCCCCACGGGTTGTGACTATTAATAATAATTATATATATTGTGACAACTTATAGAAACAAAGATTATGTATCAATCTCACGTATATGTCTGCAGGACGAATGATCACGTAAACAAAACTGACGTGTTTAATATTATATTGTAATTGGTCTGTTATTAAGGTATTGGAAATCCACCATTAGAGGAGCTGACAGTGGTAAATTGTCAGGCAAGACGATTGCAATAAAGGACAATGTGATGGTAGCCGGAGTACCAATGATGAATGGATGTCGTGCTTTGGAAGGAACAATACCAGATGTAGATGCAACTGTGGTTACGAGGCTTCTAGATGCTGGTAAGTCGACAGAAAGGCACATATTCAAAAGTCTTGTTTTTCATGAAGAGATACAGACATTTAAATGATATTCATTGTTAAACATTTGTTAAAAGAAAGAGAGAGAGAGAGAGAGAGAGAGAGAGATTGGCTAAAATGAATCAAAATATGGGAATCTTCTATACGTCAAACATACTTTACGATGTGACGTCAATTGACGCTGAGATGATCATCAGGCTTTACATAGGTTGACCCTTGAAAGATCATCAGGATTCAGTACATACAGTTTAGTTCTGGAATGATCAACAGGATTTACATAGGTTGACCCTTTTATGATGTATTGTGTTTTCATGTTATTTTTGTCCCCCCCCCTACCATACCTTGTGTACAAAAACTTTTTGACCCCAGCTCTTCAGAGGACCAAAGCCGTTTTTGACCTTTTCTTTAGAGGTCCAAATCTTTTGTGACCCCTACATGCACGAAATCCCGTATTGTAAAATTATTGGTGTTTTAATTTCAGGTGCCACTATTCTCGGTAAAGCAAAGAGTGAAAACCTGTGTTTTTCTGGCAGTAGTTTTACTACAGGATATGGTCCAGTTTCAAACTTTCACGTTAAAGCACGATCGGCAGGGGGATCCAGTTGTGGAAGTGGAGTTTTGGTAATATGCAAGGGGAGAATCTAAGAGAATAGGAATAGTAAAAATAGAGTAAATCAATCTCTATATCGCGCTAAGTCATTCGTTTAAATCAGGTTCCTAGTAAATAAGATTTCACGTAGTTCTATGTGCTTGGAGCCAATTCCTATTTGGAACAAGTTTGAAGAATAGCATGCGATGTACTCTGCTCTTTTAACAGGCACTCTTCAGTCGTCAGAGAAAAAGTTAGTTACTATTTCATAAAGGAAAGAAAAGCCTATACAGTAAAGTATTGATTATTTAAAAAACTTCGGCGTTCAACAATTTGTCATTGTTTCTCACAATTAGGTCATGGCAGGTGAGGTAGATATGGCAATTGGTTGTGATCAGGGTGGTTCGATCCGGACACCATCTTCCTGGAATGGGTGTGTTGGACTGAAGCCTACATGGGGTCTGGTGCCTTATACAGGAGTGATGTCGATTGAGCCAACACTTGACCACATAGGACCTATGACGCGGACCGTCCATGATTGTGCTCTGATGCTGGAGGTATGTGGACATCTGTTTTTCTACCGAAGAAGTCAAATATGCATGATTAAAAATGTAACAATAAGAAGTAAGGTCTCAAGATAACCATGGCTCACCGACAGCAAGACATATCGCCATAGCTGCTCTGAGCATGCTGAGTGATTACATTTTAGCACAGGGGCTCGCCATGCTCACAGGGCCCATCAGCACAAATGGCATTATTGTCCATTTTGCTGTATTCGTGTCAAGGATACAAAGACGTATTACCACAATTACAATGACGAAAATGGAGTTGCGTCTATATGCCGCTGAGCTCTACACGAATGAACAGATTTTATTATTAGATCACAACGTCTTTGCATAGTTTACACTTCGATGGCAGAGGCGGAAAGGCACGTCTAGTTGTTGCGTGAAATTATTGATTGCATCTTACATGTCTTAGCACAGGACCTATTATAGAAGTATAGTTTAACAGATTTGCAACAATTTAATGTCTTATTCTCAAGTTAACGAATCCTTGGCTATTTTCGATCCATTCCATTAGACACAATGCTGATATTCCGAATAAAGTTGTTACTTTCGTTCATAATTTGTTACACCCTGAAAGGTTTTTTAAACAGTTTCTTCGCATTTCTAAACTGTAAAAATAGGGCTTGTCTGACCGACCGACATGACCGACCTTGTCTTCCACACAGACATGATAGCAAGTGCGAGGACAAGCAAACATCTTTGTTTCACTAGGTCTTTAGTCTGATATGCCGAATCACCTGTCTTGTTCAGAAGATTAGCCTCAATATAGTAGGTAGGCTAATGTATGACGAAACCACTTTTCTCTTCTGAGCTACTAGAGCTAACCAAAAGGTATGGCATGCAGCTCAACAGAAGCAAACGCATTTTGTTGTTGTTACCGTTGTTGTTCGGTTGGTTTTTTTTTTTTTGAAATTCTATACGCTCCTCTAATAAGTCGAGACATAATAATAATTATTATTACACGATTACTTATTGTTTTGTCGTATTTTACAGGTGATTGCCGGATATGACGACGGACTGGATCATCGTCAACCTCCCAACATTGAAGTGCCAGAATACTCTCAAGAGGTAATGTTCAACCATAATAAGTATTCAGAAAAAAAAACACGGTTTTGCTACAATTTCAAATACAGGTTTCAACAACTAACTGCACTATTGTCTATTTTGCCCGCCAGATTGAAGTGGAAAACTTGAATGGTATGCGAATTGGGATTCTCCAGGAAGGATTTGGTCACGACGTATCACAGGAGGCTGTGGATAGGATTGTAAGAGAAGCCGCACAGAGGTTGACGAGTGTTGGAGCTGAGGTTGTAAATGTTTCGATTCCACTGCACAAGCGTGGTGAGTAGACGAGACGTCTTTTTCGCTAATTAATCAAATAGAAAGAGAAAGTCCATGGTTTATACAATACACACCGTTACCTATCCTTTGTAACTATTAGCATGAGCATCAAAGATCATTACTAAGAGTGATGCGTAACTGTTACATTAGTGTATCCTGAACAAGATCTTTCCATTATTATATAATTGTATAATAATAATTATTATTATTGATATAAACTGGGCACATAGCAACCATAGTATTTATGTAATATTTGCCTGTAAAATTTGAATGTATCTTGAACATGTATATAAAAGAAATAGCCTAAGACAAAGTATTTACGTATAAATTATCTCCAACATGTCCAACAATTTGCGACGGCGAACCTAGTGAAAAATTATGTTTGTTGTATTTAATTTCCGTCGATCATGACATTGTTTTACCATGTCCAACGAAACTGACAAACAATTCAAACACCTGTTTAGGTTCTTATCTCCTTGCATTGCCATTTCATCCTCTGTACTATTCGCTGTCGATCGAAGTGACGTAATATATCGCCCTGCACTACAAGCAAGTTGCACTCATCACCTTGGCTCTGATTTGGTAAAATGATCTAACTTGAAATTTTGACATAAAAGAATGTAAAAGAATCTAACTCCCTAAAATTGGTTGTTATTTTTATTAATCAACACTTATATGGCGCTCTAACAAAGAGCACAGCGCCTTACAAAATATACAGGCAAAATGAAGCAAGAAATAAATACAACCAACATTAATACAAATGAGTTTTAAGCAAACGCTTGAAAGCAGGCACAGACACCGCCTCCCTCAACTGGGTAGGCAACTCATTCCAGAGCCGTGGAGAGGCAACAGCAAACGAATGATCACCAGCTCTCTTATTTGATCGTGGAACCAAGAGCCTTGTAGTATCAGAAGAGGAGCGGAGTCTGGGCCTATTTTCGTGCGTTACCGTGTCGCTGAGCAAGGTAAGCAGGTCACATAAATATGGTGGAGCGACATTCATCAAACACTTATAGACATACAACAATATTTTAAACTGTATTCTATCCTTCACTTGAAGCCAATGCAAGGAGTTCAGGAGATCCGCAGAGCACCTGTCCCGTCCACAAGCAAACACTAGCCTGGCCGCCTTATTCTGGACACGTTGTAGCCGTTTGAGGTCGGCCTCACGAGCACCAAACAAAAGAGAATTAGCATAGTCTATGCGGACAGGACAAGTGCTCTAACGGCATGATGACAGGCTTCCTGAGAAATAAAACGGCGTATGCGCCACAGATTGCGAATGTGGAAACTGATAGTTTTACACAGGGTACTAATATGGATGGACATGTTCATTACACCATCAAAGGTTACACCCAGGTTCTTAACAGAGATTGAAGGCTCAATTGTTTTACCATCAAGTTTCAGTTGGATATCAGACACTAAATTTAACACTCTTGGGCCCGCAACAACAAAAAACTCAGTTTTTTCTTGGTTCAATTGCAGTTTGTTGCGCAACATCCACATATTAAGAGCAGATATGCAATTGGTAATACGATCCATGGTCCGTTCACACTCCCCGGGGACTTTATGGTCAAAAGCAGCATATAAAAAATGTCATCTGCGTAGCAGTGAAAACTAATATTATGACGGCGAATTATATCCCCTATTGGTGAAATATACAATATAAAACCTTGAGGACCTATGATAGACCCTTGAGGCAGAGAATAAGTGAGGACGTGTTCATTGGATAAGGCATTCTTTATGGACACCCTGGTGGTACGGTTTTCAAAATAGGATCGAAACCAGGAAACAACGGAATCACATATTCCAAACCTATCTCTAAGCCTCTGAAAGAGAATGGGGTCAACCGTATCGAAAGCGGCCGACATGTCAAGTAGCACCAACAGTACAGTCTTGCTGTCGTCAACGTACTGGAGAAGGTCGTTCTTCACCTTTAGCAGAGCAGTTTCTGTGCTATGAAACTTTTTGTAGGAAGACTGATTTCTTTCGCCCAGATTATTCCTGTCTATATGGCTACCTACTTGACATGACGCCGCTTTCTCGATGACCTTTGACAAGAACTTGGATATTGGCCACGGGCCTGTAATGCTTAAGAATGTTATGATCAAGGTTTGATTTCTGTAGAACAGGTGTTATTATAGATTGCTTAAGAGTGTCAGGGAATGTTCCAGAAAACAGAGAACTGTTAACAACCTTGGTTATTATAGGTAGTAAAATAGCCAAATTGTCCTTGACTAGCCAGGTGGGCAGTGTGTCCAAGGAGCAGGTCTTACTGGGGAACTTCATAACAATCTTCTCAACATCACCTGTTTCTAGAGATTCAAAACCATGCATACTTGTACAAATAACTTGATTAGGATCAGTGATGTTTCCCTGATCAACAAAATCAACATAAGCTCTGATTTTCTCAACCTTAGATATAAAAAATGATAGAAAGTCATCCGCCAGTTCTTTTTCAGATTTGGATTCCAAAGCAGGAAGAGCTTTTGTTGATTTATTCAGAAGTCCATTGATTGTTGCATACATATCCTTTGCGTTAGCGTTAGAAAATTTATCCGAAAAGTACTGTTTTAGCTGTGACGATTGATTTATTAACAAGTTCTTTCTGAGTCTGAAAAGCTTCATAATCTTCTTCCTTCCGACTTTTCCGCCATTTTCGTTCAAGTCTTCTGCGCTCGCGTCTCTGGATATGGACATTCTCATTGTACCAAGGTAACTGCGGCCTAATGGTACGCTCTTTAGTAACGACTGGACACACTTCATCGAGGACAGATGACGTTATAGTCTCATAAGCCTCAGCCAAGACATTGGGGTCATCAGATTCGTAGGGAAATCAACCAAGCGATCTTTAAGTAGTTGATTGAACAAATCAGGGTCCAGTTTCCCATAAGGACGAGAACTTGTAACAATTTCCAACGGAGGTGGTTTGGCACACTTAACAATGCAAGTAATTATGTGGTGATCAGAGTAAAACTCAGGATGGACGTCGTGAACTTGAATAAGATCATCAGTTTCCCTTGTAATAAGTAAATCAAGGATATGATTCGACTTGTGGGTGGGTTTGTCAATAAATTGACGAAACCCAGTGGTCATTAAGCTATCATTAAACCTCTTTGTGTCCCACTTGTCAGGCCTATCCATATGTACGTTAAAATCACCGATAAGCACAAGCGATTCCGGAACAACACACAGTTCATCAAGAAACATTTCAATGTCATCCAAAAATTCAGAAGTTTTAAGACCGTTAACTTTGGATGGTGGAGGATGATATATAACAATGAACTGGATTGAGTTTTTCAATGTGACAGCGTAATGTTCAAAATTCACAGAGTTGAAACCTGTGTGGGAAATGATCAGATTGAGTGTCTTTTTGTACAAAACGCCAATCCCACCTCCATCTCGGCCACCCCCTCTTGGGGAATTCAAAACTCATAACCAGGGGTTTACACTCGCCAATTACGACCAAGTCATTTTCAGCAAGCCAAGTTTCGGTAATGAACATTATGTCGACATCATACTCAATAACATGATCAACCAGAGTTGTTGTTTTATTTGTTATACGGTTAGCATTCCAGTGATGGACAGTAAGATTGGAATATGGTTTAGTACGTGCTATTGGACGAAGATTAGATGCATTTCTAATCATTAGATTCGGATCAGATCTTTTTTCAACATGTTCAGTTCTAGTGGAGAGGGGTCTATGAGATGACAAAACTGGTATTGATCTTTCTGAGGAGTTTTCCTGAGCACTGTTTGTTGTTTCAAATTTTGGGGTCTGACGACGAGTGCGTACACCACCACGAATACCCCTGGGTCGAAAAATGCCAAAGTTCTTAAGATTAGCATAGGTGGTAGGTGCTATCCAGTTACCAACACCTTTACGTAGTGTTATGAGTTCATGTTTACTATACTGCAGTAGGCCAGCATCGGGCTGAACCTGAGTAGTTACAGTACTTGATAACTGAAGTGAACTGGTTCCATTCATCTTGAGGTGCTCAAGTGGGCAAGTAATTGAGTTATCAGTTGAGGAAGTTATTGATCCCTCCACTTGAGAGTGTATCCAGTGATGGAGATATAGGTTCAATGAACCAAGTATGTGAAAATACAGACACAGTACCAATATTGGAAAAATAGAAAATAATTTCATCATGAAATTTCAGTACTTATCCAGCTACAATCCTTTTAAAAGTCAGTCAGGTTTGTCACTACCCTTAGCTCTAGTAGTTTGTAGAAATTCATGAAGATCTGGCAACAAATATCCTTTTAAACACAACAAATTGAGAGAGACATTTAGCAGTGGCAGCAGCTCAAGACAGCGCCCAATAAGTTCAAATAATTTCAAAATTACTCAACCAAATTAGAGGTCACGCGTCAATGGGAAAGAGCACTGTGTATTGTGTATAGGAAAACGGACAGTAACTGCAGTATGATATTCCTAAATGGTCGTACTCTGTAGACTCTGTATCATTTTCAGCGATCTTACTGTCTTATAGAACTAGAAAAATCAAAGTTTACGTTGCGATTTTCAAAAGATCATTACAAAAGCTTTTTTTTTGTTTCGTTGTTTCCTACAGCTGTTGATATTTGGTCAGGATTTGCAAGTGAAGGTGCATACCACTGCATGCTCAATGGATCTAGTAAGTAGATATTATGACATACGGTTTATGAAAAACTACTAATAAATCCTGTCCTCGTGGTGTAAGCGTTTCTACATCAGACTCTATCTGTGAGATACTGAGTCTAAGATTATTTTTGGGAAAAGGGGTCCTGTTAGTCCCATGCAAATTAGCGAGTGTCAGGCCCTTGCCGCTGCCGCTGAGTTGCGCTAGTTACGTAATCACGGACTACGCTCGTAGACGATCCCAATCGGGCCTTTATCGGATTTTATTCACACATTTGTTGCAAAACATTTTTATCAAAATGTTTTTCTTTTTAAGATCAGGGACTCGGTTACCAGGGATATTATGCAACCAACAATATGAAGACATCCGGTGCAGCTATAAGACATGATACCAAGCACTTGTCTCCTACATTCAAGGTAACAGGGGCGTAGCAGGAGCATCAGGGGCCCGTGGACAAGGAGCAGCTACGGGCCCTTTTAACTAGGGCAGGATGTACCTTACGGGGCCCTGGGCCAAGCCAAAATTTAGAGGCCTGAACTCACGTGCCGAGGAAGGCATATGCACTTAACGCGGCTGTGTACTCAAGACGTTGTTTCTTTCGCAAAATTGAGATTTTTTGATATTTGTTACTTTGTTATGTTTTTATAAATACAAGGAAAGAAAATCCAGATTTATAAACTCCAACTGCGCTATTTTATGGATTTTATTTCACTATTTCATTCGTGTTTGCAATTTTAAAACAGAGAAAATCTTTGTTGTATCAGCGAGGTACACGCGCGCAACAACGCATCGCGCTGCGTATCGCGCAATTTGTTAACGCACAGATACGCTACGCATACGCGACGCTTATCTGCATGCGTGGCGCATCCTTTGGAAACACTAATTTCAAGTGGTCAAATGGCTCCGTTTTAGCTGATAAAATGTGGGTTTTTTCAAGTTCTCTCCCTCGATTTGAATATCAAGTTATGAATGGATTTCGCTCAAACTTCTCAACGGGCTGTGGATTTACCCGATGTTCACGTAATATAAGGTAGAAAAACGAAAACTGCCGCATTCTCCTGTGAGATTCGATGAAAGGGCAAAATGTGACCACTTTAAACTTCAACGGCCATTATTTCAATGTTCATTTTCTCGGTAAAATGACGATTTAGGTACACGATAACTCAATAAATACAGCATCTATAGGTAAGCAAATATGATCATCGTAAAAAGCATGATCGACTCAAGAAACGGTTTTCTCATTTTTTTATATTTTGGTCTATTTCCGATTTTAGGCATCATTTTGTGCAAATAGGCGTTTGTGAATTTTAAAAAGTTCATTTTGATGCCTTATATGGTCAATATCTCAAAAACTAAGGCCAATATCAAAACAAAACAAAAACCGTTTTTGGAATGGATCCTCAAGATTGAGCTAAAAACAAAATAAAATATTTTGGAAAGAGTGTTTTTTTGTTATGATGTACCTAACAAATATTGCCAAAAACTCACTTTTTGTGATTTTCTTCATAATTGTTGTTTTTACCCCAAATCTGTATTTATATTAAGATTTATTGATGTCTTGCCTTTATAAAAATGTATACTTTTATATGTCTTGCGCGAATAATTACAAAGTTATTGCACTTTTACTACATGCATGTCTGAGAGTACACAGCCACCTTAAGGGGGTACTACACCCCTGGCCAATTTTGTGCCTGCAATTTTCTCAAAAGTTATAGCACATTGGTGACAAGTTAGATATGTATATTATAGGGCAAGGACTGCAACTACTGTACTGAAAATTCAGCAACTCAAAGCAATTAGTTATTGATTTATTCGTCGGCTGTATTCCATAGTGGCGTATAGTGATTTTTGGTCATTTTTTTGAAAATTGGCACATTTGTTTTAATGATGTTCTCTTTCATTTTTTCTAACTCTCATTAGTCATAATTAGCTAATTAATTAGTAATTAATTAATTAAATGTGCCGTATAGTTACAAAGTGACATTTTTCGTATTCCATAGTGGCGTATCGACCATACGCCACTTTTTATACACATTTTATAATTATGAAATATCGGCAAAATGAAAAAAATCGTATGTCATAGTGGCGTACACGTATCGGACCTATACGCCACTATGGAATACGAACGACGAAAAGTAGCGCCATAGGGATTACACGGCGACCGAGGTGGCGTACGGTTAACGTTAGGTTAGGGTATTGCGTTTTGTTCGTTTTCCATAGTGACGTGTAGTTTTATTTTCAGTTTGCCAGCAATAGTATGTATTTATTTCTTTTGAAAAATATATAACAATAAAATCTATTTAGTTTACTACAGAAATTTCACATCATTTACAAAATATAATGAATGTCTGATTTACACAACTCGATTTTAAATTGGCATTTCTTCAAACCCGATTTTCTCGAAAAGTTGTTTATTCGCGGCGCCCACTATACGCCACTATGGAATACGGACGACGTATTGATCAAATATTGGTTTTCCCTCATTTTTGACTGCAACTCCACAACTGTTGTCTGCGCTGAAATAAAATTTCCAGTGCAGTAGTTGTAGTCCTTTCCCCTATAATATACATATCTTACTTGTCCCCAATGTGCTATAATTTTGAGAAAAATGCAAAAATAGGCACAAAATTGGACAGGGGTGTAGTACCCCTTAAGTCAGTGGCCAAGTTTTGGTTTATGTATAATAATATAAGAGGGGGACTAACATATTTTGTTCCGATGTTACTAGGACATTTGCGCGCAAAGCCGCAGACGAAAAAATTCAATTTCAAACTATTTTAGCCCCAAATTAACATAAATTTTGCTATTTGAATGCGCGCAAAGCGCGGTAATTTTACAATTTTGACCTATATTGGCCAAAAACATGCTGTTATTGCGGTTAAAAGAAAGATGCATAGGGCAATTTTGGAGTCCCCAAATTTTGTGGGTCCTGGACCCGGGCCCATCTGGCCCAGTGGCAAATCCGGCCCTGCTCTCCATTATCAGCCCTTATTAAATTTATGCTTTTGTGCTCGGCGGGGCCCCTGAACCCTCGGGGCCCATGAACTTTGTCCACCCTGTCCCCCCCGCTTACTACGCCCCCTGCAAGGTAATCTTAGTAATAATGTCGGCATTCTAAACATAGGCCTACACACTATACGTATCTTCGTTGGTAACTTCCCAGCAAACACAAACAGTTTTTAGAACATCCGTAAATAAATTCATCAGGATTGATATAATTCATAATTTAATTTGCAAAAGTTCTTGTATACAAATCCAAAAGTATTTCGGTATAAAGATGTTAAACATACCTCACATTTATGACCAGTTATTCCAGTCCAAAACGCCGCCAACGTCGGGTCCAACAGGAAACAGACGAGGAGTGGGAGAGTTGAGCTGTCAATTTGAGAAAGTACTACGAAACGTACATTGAGGTATATTCAACATCTTTATAAAGAAATACTTTTGGATTTGTATACAAAACTTTTGCAAGTTAAATACACCTCAATGACGTTCACCGAGACGAGGGCAACCACTTTATACCCCCACATTAGTCCAGTCCAAAACGCCACCAACGTCAGGTTCCAACAGGAAACAGACGACGAGTGGGAGAGTTGATCAGTCAATTTGAGAAAGTACTACGCGTATAGTACGAAACGTACATTGAGGTATATTTAAAATCTTTTTGGATGTGTATACAAAAACGTTTGCAAGTTAAGAATGAATGAGAATTTCTTTGTTTAAAATATGTTGCCCAAGCACATAAATATTGATTATATTATCTATTGTATCATTATCATTACGCTTTCCCCCTCCCCTGACCACCCTCCATCCCGGATATTAGGTTGCAATTGACTAAATATAGCCGCCATGGACCCCAATCTCTATCAAGACAATAATACAAGCCGATCATCAAGTCATGTACGTGACCCCGGGTTCCGCTCCACCTCACTTTCTGATGAAATCCCGTGGCTCATGGATACCTCACTTTCTGATGAAATCCCGTGGACAGATGAGGGATAAGTAAGTCAAATATTTGTTGAGAGAACTGTTAAAAATCATAGGCATGATAGATTGCAATTAATTTCAGTCTGTCTTTTTTTTTTAGTATGTGATGCTTACCGGTGCATACCTTAATGAGACATTCCATGGACAATATTACGGACGATGTCAGAATTTGGGACGCTTGTTATGCCAAGCTTATGACGATGTTCTGAAAGATCATGACGTTCTTATCATGCCGACGAATCCTTTCGTAGCTCATAAACTGCCAAAAGAAGACGAAATGACATTCGAGGGTAGGTTTTAGTTGGAACATGCTCAATTGCTAGGAGCAATATCTTTTCAATAATGATCCCAGGGGTGTAGCTGGAGTGACCAGTGGCGTAACCAGTGGGGTGGCCGGTGGGGGGGGGGCAGGCAACCCCCGGACACAAAAAACTGGGAAGAAGAGCAAAAAATTGGGAAGGGGAAAAGGGGAAGGAGAGAAAAGAGGGAAGAAAAAGGGAAGGAGAAGAGAAAAAGGGGAAAAGAGGAAGAAGAGAAAGGGAAAGAAGAAAAGAAATAAAGAGGGGAAAAAGGGGAAGGGAGAAGAGAACACACTGATTTTTAGCTTCTAATATGCCAAAAACCAGGAGCTTCAGGGCGCTCCGCCCCCTTGACCCCCGCCAGGGGTTTGCCCCTGGACCCCACCAGGGCCCCTAAGGCGGGCCCCTGGACCCCACCCGTTTAACGCTTCGCGGCAAGCCGCTCGCGAATTTTGGTCAAGAATTGGGAAAATTTTCAATCCTTGCCCCCCCCCCCCCCCGGAAGGTCAGGTCTGGTTACACCCCTGTTGGAGTCCCGCGCCGAAATGGTCAGAATAGCAGAATAGGAATACTAGGAAATACACTCTTATTTGCACACATTTTCTGACTTCTGACTCTTAGGGGGGAACTCTTACCCGGGGCGCCAAAAAACCTACAACCATGCATCGTCAAAATGTGTTGGGACACCTATGAATAAATCCTACTATGTTATGGCATAATTTCCGTATATTTTAACATGCTTAAAATGCCACTTTTTGGGTGTCAAGCCTTTCCTAACCTCCCAAACCTCCTCTTCCACCATCAGTTAATGTTGGGTACTGCTAGGCGCACATAAGCAACATATTAATAATATATTACATGATTCAACATTGTTTTGGGGAATGGGGGCTTATTTACATTAAACAGTGTCCCAAGACATAATGTGACCCGGCAGCACAAACGAGCCGTAAATTCCCTAAATTGTATTCTGTGTTACGGTGTAAAATGTGTACGAAGGTCGTATTCATCGATAACTTAAGCTGGCCCGACTTCCGTCTTATTTTGATAGTCAAAAACTAATCAATAATCCTATTGTTGAAGTGGATAATAAGCTTCGACCTTAGATGGTCGGCTATAGAATTTTTAATAGCTCTGGTCTTTGTTTGCTTTTGCTAAATCCTGTTCAAGTGGTGGGTTACCAGGCATTGTATTTTGTACAGGTATGCATAACCAACAATTAACAATGAGAGAACTTTCTTAAACCTCGTTGACTTGGGGATGATTTGAAATGACCGCCAATTATGACTGTTTGATATATACCCATAGCAAAAAGAAAAGGTATCGGTATAGTTGCGGCTACTATACGGGATAGTATCCGGTAGGTATTCTGAGCTATCCGAAAGTATCTGCTAGCAGATACTAGTTGGATACTAGTATCGGTATAGTGGTACTATTCCGATACTATTCCGATACTAGTATCTGATACTATATAGTATCGGAATAGTACCCGCTTTCAGCTGGCGCCAATCCATGTCACATGACTAATTAGAATAACTGCCATATCGGTTGGAGCCAAATTGCTATACAGGCAAGGAATGAGTTCCTCTCATTCAAAGGATAATATATGCTGTTGTACCAGGAATTGTACAGTGTGTTCTATTTCTGGGCTTCACAATACAGGTATGGTTGTATTGGGTAATAGTTTTTGAACAGAACTTTATATTTTATCTAAATTTAGTATAAGCTTAAGAACATCGTACAATGTAGGCTATATCAAACCACGGAGTATGTTGAATTCTGCACCCAAGACAAAATGGTGCTCAATGCATGCAATGAATGTGAATGTATTATATGTTTTTAGCATGCATTTGAGCATTCATAATGTACATTTGCAATTGCTTTTTGCCACAAATTTCAATGCTGCATGTATGTACAATATAAATCAATTGCTACACATTTCACATTTAATGTATGTACAACTTGAATCATTTGAAATTTTCCAGTGACCTTGTCCATATACCATGTAAATCTCTGGACATATCTCTATGACCATATTTGGGCAAATCAATTTACATGCGAAACAAATAGTATCCGACACTATCCCGATACTAGTATCAGGTACTATCCCGATACTAGTATCGGGCACTATTCCGATACTATTTATCAGTGTCTCCCAGTAACAGTATCGGATACTATCCCGATACTATATGTCCATATATGGACAAAAAATTTGCATGTGAAACATATCCGGATACTATACCGATACTAATATCCCACTAGGTAGCGGGTACTATTCCGGTATTAGTATCAGAGACTATCCCGATACCTATTATATTTTGATGTGGGTATTGCCAGCAATGTGGAAAAAGAGACACATGTAAAAACGTAAATAGCTATAATTTTGTTGAAGGAGCAAAGTTTAACAAACCATAACCTCGCTTCTGGATATCGTTTGAAGTCAAATGATATACCATTTTTAAGTTTATGATGTTTATTTTTAAACACGAAATAAAACAAAATTGACCGGGGAGGAATTTACGGCTCATTCGCCGTGGACGGTCACATATACGACGAGCATTGTAGCTACAAAAGCTTGTACAACACTGAGTCATTCTTATCAGCCATTTCAATATGGAGTTAAAAGCCGAAAATTATTTCTCATGCGCAAAATAAAAAAAATAAAAAACCTCCCCACAAAAAAATAATTCTAATTCTTAAATAAATTCTAATTCTTACATCCTCTGTTTCAGCTAACGCGAATCAATCCCAAGGTATGATGCAAAACACTATGGGGACTGATGTGACTGGCCATCCAGCACTTTCCATCAACGCAGGCTGGGTTGGTAAGCTACCCGTTGGAATGATGATCGTAGGAAAACACTGGGATGAAACGACGGTCTTGAAAGTAGCACGCGCTCATGAAAATATAATGGGGAACTAGCAGAGATATAAGGATTTGGCGAAATAAACAATATGAACTAAAAACGTGGTTTCTTGGCTATAAAATGCAATATACGACATATAATAGTGTGCTATTACAACGAATCACGGTTTATTCTCTATTGTATATTGCATTCAGCCAAGTCAGCGCAGCAGGTTCCGGGCAGCAGGTGCTCTGTTTTCATTCGTTCCCCCTTTTTTTGAATTCTTGTTCACAAAATTTCGGAAGGTAAAATATATGTTTATTTAAGACGACTTAAAATTAAAACTAAAAACTTTCTGGAAACGTTTGATACACTGCTCATTCTACTAACTAACCATTTATGCAATTTTATATTGCAACATAATTCAGTGTGATTTAAAGTACGTCACAAATTGATAAGAAAATACCAAAACTGTCATTTTCTGCCCATGTCCAGTTGTAATGAAAGGAAATGGATGGGACAATAAGATATTTTGATTTGATAAGATGATCGACATAATGGGCCCGTGAGAAACATGATAACGGAAAAATATGCCTTTTGGTGACAAAAGAACCCACATGATTTTCAAGGAAGTTATAAATTCATTCCAATTTACTATAAAAGTTTTATTTTAAACATTAACGACACATGGTGATCAAAAGTAAGTGCAAAAGAAAATAAACTATGGAGTAATAATTAGAATGTAATATTATAATTTAAACTTGTATTTGATAGAGTGCATCATACTGTTAATTAAGTTACAAGAGCTTAAAATGGCGGAAGTGCAAGATATCGTCAGTCACCTATTAGCAGTACGTGGAAGGTCGTGGGTTCGATTCCAATGTATAGATGTATTCTACGATTTGTTTATCTGGAGTTTGTGCCAAACTTACTTGTAATTTCGTTTATCTTAATAATAGTAATACGTTTAGTGGGTTTAACCGTCCTTTACTCTTATTATGTTTGTACATTGATGCCCAAATGGGAACTGTGTTGTGTAATCAGAGAGAAAATATTAGCCTTGATGCATTTATCGTATACTATATAAGTAGGGTTCCACATATTTACCATTGAGGTACACCACAACTTATATTCTAAAACTTCAACTTCAAAGATATAATAACATAAATTATTATCATTTAAAATTCCTCAAAAATGTTAGCGTAAGACTTGATGTTTCGAAGAATATTTCACACGATTAAGAATATTTCAAATAATAAATATGTAAACTAAACTGCTCATTAGCCCACTATTCTCATTATTTTGTGATGTGACTTTTTTTCTGCCATAACTAAACAGCTACATGAAAATATATAGACTTTGAAAGTGTATATGACTTTTTGTTGGCAGTGTTTGAACCTATATAGATACAGCTCGATGAAAGTACACACCTGGTTCACTAATTAACAATTTTTTATGAAAATGCAAAAAACGAATAAAAATGCACACATGTGCTTACAACAATTGTCAATTCATATCTGTAACAGGCCGTTGCAACTCATATGCTAGCGCAATATAAAAAGGTGGCGACAGCGTCGGCTTTCCCTGTGTATTACCCTGCACTAACATGGCGTCCAATGGCGTCTCCCGGGCGGGGCCATTTTGGAAAAGTAAAGAAAAATGCTGCTGCCACCACGATAGTACTAAAAGCTACGTAAAAAAATATGCGTAGTACTGTGGAGACTTACTTTAACATGACGTCACGAATATGCTAATTAAAGAAAAATGCTGCTGCCATCTACGTCCACATGTTGCAAGCGTGACGATAGCCTGGCCTCACGTCGACGAACGGAGTTTCAAGTCCATCGCACTACGTGCTCTATATACTTAGTCCATGTCTGTAATATGTTAATCATCATGATCATGAAAGAAAAAGTTTAGATTTATTTCAAAGGATATGTTTTAATTGAAAATGTCAATCCATGTAATTGATTGTCATCTATTTATTACCTAACTGCAGCGCGATGAAAGTACGCAGCTGGTTTACCGATTAGTTGTTTTGAGGGTATTGTGAATATCTAAATATTTGTGCTTTAGAACTGAAGAATATTCCGAGATACAATGTTTAGATATCTCACAACACCCGATGCAAAGTCATTACTATACATACAATGTACGTTAAATGGTATTTTGTTTAAAAAAAGATGTTAATCAGAATGCAAAAACTCAAAATCAGATAAGATTTTGGAACTCAAGTAACTCAAAGGTATGCGACGATTCCCTATATGCAAATGTCAAACCATTTCAGTACCTCCAACATTAAGAGTTTTAAAAAGCGTTACAACAAGTAAACATACTGAAGTTTAGATATACGTCTTCATAATTGCTAACAAAATACTCAAACATACCTTATTTATCAATGCGCCTAAGCCCTCCCCTGTCGAAGTTGGCCAGCTGATTTGATCCCATGAATCTTGCGCGCGGAGCGAGCGAACATTTACACATCATCATCACACGTGTGCATCATCATCATGATAACACTAATATTATTATGGCAATGATCAAGGTAAAATTCGCATCTTAAACAGAAGTTTTTCTCGAAATTAGCGCGTAAATATCCATTGTTTACTAATTATCAAGATCAAGTAGTGCTTTGTTCACTGATTTTGACCCCTCTATAGATATGTGGCAGATAATAAATTGTGTATCTTACAAGTTTCCATTTTCACACTAATTTGGCCATAATAAAAGTAAATTTTGGTCAATAATGGGTTTAAAAGATTAGGTCCAGATCAAATACATTGAAATTGTTGTCGATATTGTCCCGATTTTGAACCAGCGTAGTCTTTGTCAGAGACGCTCGGGAGGGACCCGCACCGAAGGGGGTGGGGGTTGGGGGTACGCACCGAAGGCACAAAACGAGGGCGAAGTCCGAACAGCGAGGGTAAGCTAGAGTGACTATCACAAGCTGCTCCCATTATCTGACCTGCATGCCATTACAGGCTGCGTTCTTGCTTTCGCCCGTCAGAGCACATATATTTTGATTACAAACCCCCTTTCAGAGAAACATTGGTAAAAGAAGACAAATTGAAGAAGGGGATCTGTAGCGTATTTTTGATATGCTATATTCCTAATTCCTATTGTCAAGATATATACCATTCCACCATACGAGCCATTTGCCCACGAAGCATGTTAACTTGTCTGACGTTCCGTCGATATTGAAAAGGAACCACCTGATTGAGACCCCGACGAAAGTCTCTCATACGCAAACCTGCTCCCGAAGAATTCTTTATATCTTGAAATGTTGGAATTCGGTTGTGTGGATTGCATGCGAGGAAATCGGCCTTTAAGAAAGTAACGAAGTTGCCAATATTGTTCATGTACTCTTGGTAGCGACTAGGTACTATAATGACCTTTCCGGTATCCAAAGCAGATCGTCGCATTACGTTATTCGCGGATGCATCCAATGAAGGCAACGATATGTCCATCGGTTTCAAAGGATTGTCAAAATTGGCTGTACCAGTAACGAGGTACCAATTCCAATGCTGAGTAACTAAATGTAGCAAATCTGTTCTCCGTATTGAGGAAATGCTTAAAAGCAACAAGCAGTTTGTGTGTACCTACGTAGTCGGCTACGTTTGATGTAAAAATGCGATCATATTTTGGTTGCGGCACACTTTTGTCCAGATCTCGACATTCCGTTACGACAAACAACACGCTTTGGTTTGTATTTGTCAAACGCAACACAGCTTGCTGTATTTGGTCACTGATGTAACAGTGGTACATATCAATGAGAGATGCTCTTTTAGCGAACTTTTGAACCAACAGGTGATCCCATGTACCAAACGGATGGAGGTCTGGGGGCACACAGTAGACGAATTCAAGGTGCTCTGGGTACTTGAAGATTGTGTTGACATCTACGTGTATTTTTCTGTCAACAAAACCCGTAAGTGTTGGATTTCCATATTCTAAATAGTGTCTTCTAGCTCCTGATGTAGCAATGAAAATCCCGTCTCTTAGCCATTCTTCAAATGACTCAACATATTCGGTGTTAAGCTCTTTCTTGTATTCATCTAGTAGAGGAGTCAAGTTATTTCTAGTCCTTATCCATTTCTGACGTTGCTGGTACAGATTTATGTAGTTTGGGTTTCGACGACAGCTTTCAAGTGAGAGCCATTTTACCCACACCTTCTTGATTAGATTTAAATCTCCCTCTGAAATATCAATGATGCCCTGGGTTGTTTGACTTAGACCTTTGGAAGTCATTTGTATTAGCTTTCGTAGACACTCTGTAAGGAATTCATAATGATCATTTGACAGATGTAGTGAATACCATATTGTGGTCACAATTACCCCAATATCGCATTTATTCGCAAATGCTATCATCATGTACAAGAAAAGAACATTCCGTGCCTGTACGAGTGGATCAAAGTCATTCAAAGTTGTATGAAGTTTTCCACGAAATTCGGTTGGTAAACAGGTAGTAGTATGGATGAAATTTCTCAGATTGCCGCACCCAACTGAGAGTACGGAGTAATCTTTGGTTAGCGCTGGGTGTATGTCACCAGCAAATGTATCCGTCTTGTTGTATTCATTGTTCTTTAAATTCAGCATATCTATTGCAAGTGCGTTCCCGACATAAAATGGTTGTGGCAATGGTTTTCTGTGTTTGCTCTCTATAGTTGTACGTATTCGCTGCGCTGTGTATCGCACGCCTTTTCCATGCCTTCTGCAAGAACTTACATGGCTTGACCAGTCTTCTTGTTGGCATGATCTACCACAGTACCAAGTATTGATGCACCCAGAACACTGCAGAAAGAAGAGACACAAGTATGTTAGATGTTCAGTCGTTTTATTAAAGGAAGTCTCCGGGAATCACGACATTATGCCTTTAGTACACTCTAAATTTTACAACGGTTAATGTAGCTGTGAACAAATAGTTGAACCGTTTGTTGCAATCTCTTGATGCTGCGTACTTTGAATAAACATGTGTACATGCAGTGCTTATATGATATAATTACCATTAAATGGTCACATGTGTCAAAATTAGTCTTTTGGTAAAGGGCTCGTGATTGTTAGAAGAAAAATTACACCATGTATTTTCGGGACAAAGTGCACTAACACATAGTTGTCCCGAAAGTATGCGTTTTTATTTTTGGGACAATTATGTGTTAGGGCAGTATAAATAGCCAATAAATTACTTTTACCAATTACGAGTCTTTTTCCAAAAGACAATTGACACATATGGCTGCTTTATTGGATTTATATTGTAATATAGGCACTATAATTATGTACACAGGTTTATTCAAAGTACCGTTAAGTACGTAGCATCAAGACAGTGCAACAATCAGTTCAACCATTTGTCACAACAACATTATCCGTTGCAAAATTTAGAGTGTATGTTAGAAAAGTAATTATCAAGCACGAATCACGTGGTTTTATTTAAAACAAACTCATATTGACCATATAAACGAATAAAACAGTCGTCTCTCAACAATTTTCTCGCGCCGAAATTGTCTAGGGCAATGACGTCATGGTCATTTGTGCTCAACTGTCACCACCCTTCATTGTATTACTGGGACGTCATTGCACCAGACAATTTCGGCACCCGGGAATTTTGAATGTCGCGTGTTGCGACACGACTGTTTTTATGGTCAATGAGTTTGCTTAAAATTCATTCATTTGTTTTCATTTCATTCGGCTGCGAAGCAGGCGACTACAAAGTTTCTCCATGTACTACGATTGTAATAAATGATCACATATTTTGGTATTTCGTTTTGTTTCCGTTTTTTGTCTCCTTTTCCTCTCCTACGGTACCTGTGAACTTATTATTATTATTATTATTATTATTATTATTATTATCATCAGAGTAGCATAATCCGCAAATCGAAATGAAAAACCATATTAGCTTCCCGATATGCCATTACATTCAACATGTTCAAGGCTATAATTAATTTGTTTTGCTCGACTTGTAATAATCTTTAAAGATTCGATATTTGGATCGCTTATCAAAAAAAGCCGGTTTAAGGTATGTACAATTACATACTGTAAGGGATGAAATCAAAACTCAACCGGCGGTTGACCGCCAGTTCCGTTCTTTCCGTCCTGTGTCTATTGTTCTAAACAATGGAAACCAGACGGAACCGACGATCAACCGCCGGTTGAGATTTGATTTCATTCCTAACGTTTACTTAAAAGTCACTATATTTAATACCTCGAGAAACTTTCTTGCTGGTCTAATTTCTCCGCATTGTAAGTTGCTGCATTGTTTATGTCCCCACTCTTCACATTCTGGTACACTATGTCTGAAGACATCAGAAACACAGCATACTTGAGAGCAGTAGACCGCAATCCAACAGTACTTGCAGTAGACAGGACTACCATCTATACGCTTTTCACATCTCCAACAATGTCCACGCTGTACATCCATCGTGATGATACCCGAAGTAGGTAGAAGCGGTACAACTAGAAACGAAATAATATACTTTACTTCTGCTTTTCACCAGAAAATACCATTGACTTCTTGCTCATCGAAGATAAAGTCCTCTGGCTGTGCCTTGTGAATACCCGAAGTAGGTAGAACTTAGAAGCGGGTACAACTAGATACGAAATAATATACAATGTACTTTACTTCTGCTTTTCACCAGAAATAACGATTGACTTCTTGCTCATCGAAGATAAAGTCCTCTGGCTGTGCCTTTGGTTATCATAAACAGCAATTAGGGGCATATGCTAAGGCATACTCACAATGTTTTGCCGCGGAGCTGCCCACAACACGCCACATCAACGTGACCACAGCAATCTGTGGGACGTGATATTGCACATTTATATTTCCTGCGGAGCATGATACTGCATTGCTTTTATATATTACTTGATACCCAGTCCCGGGTTTCTTGTTATACATCATACATGTCCCTCCCCGGGGTGGGGAACTCAAGAGTACGACACTAGGGACCCGGGACTAGGGATCTAGCGGTGGGGATTTTTGTTAGCAAAAGGTGTCATTCAGTGTGGGCTCCAAGAAAATGGGTGACATTGAGTGTATGGGAACGCTAAAAATGAGTGTCATTAACAGTGAAAAAGTACCTTTTGGGCAAAAATGTGCAAAACTTTGTGAAATGTGCAATTTTGATGCCAAAATGTATACAAAAATGTTTTTAAACATTCGTTCAAAATACGCGCGAAGAGGTTCATTGGGTGTAAGATGGTGAATAAAGGGGGTCATCGGGTGGCAGATTTGCAGAAAAAAGGGGTCTATTGGCTGGCACATGACGTGTGCCAATATATGCTAGAACCCCCGGGTGAATCACAAAACATCTCAGGCCATCTTCATTAATAGTTTGTCTCAAAGCCCTTCCAAAGTTAAAACCCTAATGCGAAATGCGGTTTTTGAACTTAAAATTAAGAGAATCCTTATATTTTATATATTCCTTTGGATTATAACATATTTGGAAATACAGGCTGTAATGATCTTATTTATATCGTCGGTCGCAACACATAGTGGCGTAGAGTGATTTTCCACATTTTCCGTTTCACATAATGGCGTATAGGTTTAGAGCTAGTTATTATCCTATAATAGTTATTCCTTGTTTTGTTTGAATATTCAACTTTAATTTTAAATATCGCCGAGCGATAATAGTTGAGATGTATCGACTCCGTTACTAGTAGCATATCCTTCAAAAACGTTTTGCTCGGACACGCATTTTGTCCTTCACGTACGCCACTATGTGTTGCGACCGACGATATAGACAAAGTGTGTCAACATTTTCAATGTTTGAAAGGTAATTGAAAGTAATAAGCAGGATGACGTAATTTATTTTAGATTATCATTATAAATGTTATTACATAATATATAATGTCGCTCTATATTTTGAAACCCATGAAGCATATATTAATATCCGCCAGTTCCTAACTTCCTAAATTAAATTACCGACCAGAAATAGTTATGACTGTCAAATGCAAGTAACGGAGTAATTGAAGAGGGCTGCATATTGTCACCAAACCTGTTTAACATTTACTCAGATGCCCTGGGGGTCCTTGAAAGTTTTGTACAGGGATGTGCCACGCAGACTTTCTAATCTTGACTTTCTCTATATCTACTTTTTGCTGTTTTTGCCACTCATGCCAACGTATACCAATTTTTCACATAAAACACCCAAATAGCACCCAAATTTGTCCTAATTGGGCACTAAGAGGCATTTGGACCAAATGCGCCCATTGGTCTCCGAAAACCCACCCATCGATATACCGAAATCGCTGAAAAGGTACCCCAAAACCTTGGCACATCCTTGTATACCTTCAACCAGTAAGCCCCTCTCCCCCACCCGGGCTCAGAAGACATCATAAGAGAAGCCTTGGACGGGTTTACTGGTGGAGTGAAATTTGACAGTGGTTGCTATCAGTCATTACAAAATGAAATAATGATCCATAACAGAGAGATTTGAAAAGGTTGACTATATAATGGGTTGCATATCATTAATAAACTGTGAACGAATAAGAGTATAAGCAAAACATATCATAAAGCAGTGAACATGAGGTGAAACTCATCTTCAATACAATTCATCGCTCAGACATTGTCGGATGACATAGTGGCGTATCACGAAAATGGTCATTTTGACATAATCGCATTTGAAATTAAAATGTCCCCTTTTCTTGTATGAGTTAGATACCAAATGAACGGAGATCCGGAGGTACAATATACGAAGTCAAGCTTTTCTGGGGTTTTCAATGGGGAGTTGTTATCTGTGTACTTTAGCCTGTCACAAAGAGTATGGTAGACATGGTAGATGAGTAATTACGTTCTCTTTCACCTTTGTCATGTTTATGTCTTTCAGCTAAACAAAATCTAAAGGGATCTTTAATGTCGAGGGTTTTAATTGCAGCGTCTTAATTCTTAATTAGTATTGTAAAGGTATATACCATTCCGCCATACGAGCCATTTGCCCACGAAGCATGTTAACTTGTCTGACGTTCCGTCGATATTGAAAAGGAACCACCTGATTGAGACCCCAACGAAAATCTCTCATACCTGCACCTGAAGAAGGTTTTACGCATCTTGAAATGTTGGGATCGGATTGTGCGGATTGCATGCTTGGAAATCGGCCTTTAAGAAAGTAACGAAGTCGCCAATATTGTTCATGTACTCTTGGTATAAATGACCAGGCACTATGGAATTCGCTATCAAAAGCTTTCCCGTGTCAAAAGCAGCCCGTCGCATTACGTCATTTGCAGATCCATCCAATGAACACAACAATATAGGTCCATGGGGTTTAACGGATTGTTAAAATTAGCTGTACTAATATAGAGGTACCAATTCCAATTTTGAGTAACCAATGTAGCAAATCTGTTCTCCGTATTGAGAAACCGCTTAAAAGTAAACAGAAGATTTTGTGTACCTACGTAGTCGGCTATGTTGGACGTGAAAATGTGATTATATTTTCTCGACATTCCGTTACGACAAACAACACGCTTTGGTTTGTATTTGTCAAACGCAAGACGGCTTGCTGTATTTGGTCACTGATGTAACCATGCGCGTATTTTATTATTATTTTTTGGGGGGGGGGGGGGCTTTGGGGGCGCGAGCCCCCGGGTAAAAGCAGGGGGCGGCCAAAACGAAGGGGCGGCGGAAGAAGCAGGTGCGGCAAAAACAGGGGGCGGCAAAACGAAGGGGCGGCAAAAAGAATTAGTGAAGAAAAAAGGGCGGAAAAAATGGTACTATACAAAATGTGTTGCTTTTAGGGCGCTAGCGCCTATAAACCTTTTTTTTGGGGGCAAAATTTTCTTCAGCCCCCGGGGTAGGAGCGGCCACGGTTCGCCACTGCCACAGTGGTACATATCAATGAGAGATGCTCTTTTAGCGAACTTTTGAACCAACAGGTGATCCCATGTACCAAACGGATGGAGGTCTGGGGCACACAGTAGGCGAAGTCAAGCTGCTCCGGGTGTTTGAAGATTGAGTCGGCATCTACGCGTATGTTTCTGTCAATAGTTATGGTTCCCGCAAAACTTGGATCTACATACTGAAAGAACACAAAACCGGTAAGGGTTGGGTTTCCATATCCCAAATGTTGTCTCCTGAATGATTGATGTAACAAAAAAAAATCAGTCTCTTAGCCATTCTTCAAATGATCTCGCATCTTCGGTGTTAAGTTTAGTTTTCTTGTATTCTTCTAGTAGAAGCTAGTAGAGGAGTCATGATATTCCTAGTTCCTACCCATTTATGACGTTGCTGTTACAGGTCGATATAAATTTAGTTTCGGTTTGACGACAGCATTCAAGTGAGAGCCATTTTACCCACACCTTCTTGATTAGATTTAAATCTTCCGCCGAAATATCAATGATGCCCTGGGTTGCGTGAGGAATTCATAATGATCCTTTGACAGATGTAGTGAATACCATATTGTGGTCACAATTGCACCAATATCGCGTTTATTCACAAATGCTATCATCATGTACAAGAAAAGGACATTCCGTGCCTGCACGAATGGATCAAAGTCATTCAACATGTTCAAGTTGTATGAAGTTTTCCCCTACTTGGTAAACAAGTAGCAGTATGGATGACATTTCTCAGATTGCCGCACGTACGTACGTACTAAGAGTACGGAATAATCTTTGGTCAGCGGTCAGCGCTGGGTGTCACGGTGCCACTAGCATACTCTTCCGTCGCGTTGTTTTCATTGTTCTTTAAGTTAAGCAATTCTATTGCAAGTGCGTTTCTGACATAACAAGTTGTGGCATTGGTGTTTTATGCTTGCTCTCTATGGTAGTACGTATTCACTGAGCTGCGAATTGCATTTCTTCTTTATGACTTTTGCAAGAGATCTCATGATTTGGCTCATCTTCTTGTCGGCATGATTTACCACAGTACCACGTACCAACGCATCCGGAACACTGCAAAAAGAGACAAAAATCCGTCAACATAACACATTAATTCAACAATATAAATCATACTTAAAAGCTCTTAAACAGGGTTGGATTGGATTATCGTGGCGGCCCGAGAGCATAGAGAGGTTAGTCTAATTCAGCTCATGATAGTATTTTTGTTCAACGTACGAAAGAAAGACTACAAAATGTTCAGATCATAGGCACTGAAAGGTTCCGATCATTTTCACCATTTTGAAATTACTATATTAAGGCCAATAGGCAATGAAACCGGCCCAAAATACCGTGGCCTATAGGAAAATTTCCTGACAAAATACTAGTAGCATATTTCCCTATGGCAAGTGGCCCAACTATGCACCATGACTTTAACAGAAACCAGTGGTAACTGGCTGATTGTCATTGGGCTATTCCAGAAAATAGATGCACACCCCCTATAGAGGAGTTCGGATATCCGGACTTTTTGTCCAGTCGTGACTGTTGGAAATCCAGACTTTTAAAGTGCCCAAAGGCAAAAAAATCCGGCAGAAAAATAGTTCAAAATCAGTAATCCTCAATTTGAGAGCTAATTTTCAACATTTCCGTGATTTTTCCTTAATTTGATTGGATTTCCAAGCTTTTTCCAGTAATATTGGCAACTGGAATTCCAGTCGTTTTCAGAAAGCAGATTTGGAAATCCGGACATTTCTTTGATTGAAAATTTACTCCTCTATAGGGGGTGTGCACCTATTTTCTGGAATAGCCCATTATAGTAGCGACATTCCGCAAGGCTTGTATTAGAACAAAATGAAAACCCAGATTGCGGAGTAACCATAAACTTCGGGGCTATAATTCAACTTCATTATTTAGCTATTATTGGACCAGAAATTCCAAATACAGCAACTCTTTCGACTGCACAACAATTATCAGTTCCGCGGTATTTGGTTACTGACCACAGATCAAAAGTTGTTCTCCGTCAGATCGAGGGAGGGGTGGGGTTACCTTTGCATTTTACCCTGTATCCGTTTTACATTATGAAGTGCGGGTTAAGTGTCAAGGCAAGTCACTGCGTCTACATCACCTCAATTTCTCCGCATTGTGAGTTGCTGCATTGTTTATGTCCTTACTCTTCACATTCTGGGTGGGGGGGCACTCACATACCATTATGTGTTGTCATCCTCAAGCAGCCCCTCAGATTTCCAACGCTAAACACCGACCTTCATTGAGTGAAAAAAGAACCCTTATCACTGACCTTGGAGCAAAATAGGAACCCTTTTGACTGATCAACTCAAAACTATATACACCTTTTCACTGATACAAAAAATTAAGCCCGATATGGGCTTAAATATTTGTTGCTGTGTATGTAAAATACCAGTTGGAAAACGGCTTCCGACAAAACATGAAAATCACTACCCTTAACATGCTTAAGGTCAGTAAGGGGTCACTTCTGGTCCAAAATGAAATACATGCGTGTTTTAACTTCTAACACAAACAACATAGCAGGGTGGCGCCACTTGCACACATGCATTGGCATTAGTCAGTGTCTCTGTGTCCAAATTTGGGGTCAAAGGTTATTAAAGGTTTACTTCCGGTCAGAGACGAAATACCTACAAATTGCCTCGTATGCAACAAACATTATAACAGAGTGATATATGCTACTTTAATATTGCACACATGCATTGACATTAGCCAGTGGGTTTGTCACAAATGTGTATCTATCTTTAGGGCAAAGGTCAAAACAGCTGTTGTATCGCAAGACTACTACACTTCTAGTTTGATATGGTTCGGGTTTGATATGGTTCAATTTCTCATTGCCAATCCCGTGGATCGGACTGGATCCTAGTTCCTAATAAATATTGAACACTCCCTTTACAAGCTTTTACACGACCAGTGAGTGTGAGTACTACCATATTGTATTTCCCGAAGTATAGCGTTTGAATTGCAAATTGGACTTGAACAATAGCTAACAATGAGGTTGTAAAGTAGTAACAAAATGACTGAATCAAGCAAGGAACTAAAATCAGGTAAGCATTTTATGATATAGATTTACGTGTGTGATAAACTGTAAAACACGATAAGCGATTACCAATTTAAGCAAGGACCCAAAGTAAAATATCCAATAGTTCATATGCATATTAAGCTCTATAATATTCCTCGACCCTAGTAATCCCAGGATTCGTTATCGTCGTGTAGTGCACGACATGACACTGAACGACTACAAAATGTGTAGTAAAATGGCGGTTTTGATGTTCAATGCAATCACAAATATTCATAGGCCTAGTACCGGGATATACCATTAGCTACCAGTATACAATACACTTAGAGGACACCCATAGGCATTCACTATCATTATGATCTGAGGCCAAAAACAAATGTTTGGTTGCCCTCAGCCACCGACCGGCAAAATTAGAAATCTTGGGTCGGGTTTGTTTTCAATCACTTTTTTTAGAAGTAACCCAGCAAACACAAAACGTTTTCGACATCATTCGCAAAAGCCTAAAAGGTTGTCAGAAAACGTTTAAATGTCGGGTTGTATAAAGGGTACATTAATGGTATAAAACGTTTTCATAACATTAAAAACATTTGTTGGTAATTTACTGCACAGCAAACACAAATGTTTTACAGAAAACATTTAAATGTCGGGTTATATACAGGGTATAAAAACGTTATAATAACATTCCAAAAACATTTTTGAAAACTTGGTACAAATCATTCTAAACAGAATGTTATTTTGGGGTTGAAAACAATTTGGCAAAGAATGTTTGCCCAAAATATTTACAATAACGTTTTTAAAATGTTTTCACGACCTTTATACATTTAAATGTTATTAAAACGTTTTGTAAAAAACATTTTAAGAACATTTCTTTGTTTGCTGTGTGCAAATATTTTAACATAATGTTATTTAACTGTTGACAAAATATTTGACCAAAAATGTTTGCAAAATAGTTTACAATGACATTTCGAAAACATTTTTAAAATATTGTTGTAGTGTGTTTTCATACAAAACGTTTTAACACGATTTCATGACCTTTATATGACCCGACATTTTAATGTTATTATAACGTTTTTACCTAAACCAAAACCCAAAATATAACTTATTTAAAACGTTTTAAAAACGTTTTTGTGTTTGCTGAGAACCTTACAATTCTCGCTATTCGCAATAAGGGCGCCGCCAGCGGTTTGCGATGTAATCGTGATGTATCATGGGAAAAGGTCGACATCAAGTCCGCGCAATACGAATATTACCATGCTATTATATAGGAACACGTGACAATATTTTTTTAGTTTGTCAAAATAAAGGTGTTACACGCGAATCGATAATACAATAATACTCAATAATGTGATTTGAAATGTGCACAATTAATTTTTCTCTATCGATTTGCGTGTAATACCGTTATATTGACAAACTAAAAATATTGTCACGTGTTCCTATGTAATAGCATGGTAATATTCGTATTGCGCGGACTTGGATGTCGACCTTTTCCCATGATACATCACGATTTTCCCATGATACATCACGATTACATCGCAAACCGCTGGCGGCGCCCTTATTGCGAATAGCGAGAATTCGGAGAGTATCAAGGACATTTTATATTTGTTATTCACTCAGCTTGTTTAAATGCATATTTGATTAAAAACAGGCAGTATTTGCACTGAAATGCGGTCCAAAAATGCAACAAAAAAAAAAAATCTTAAAATCGATTGTCAATACTAGCCTTTACAAAATGGAGGAAAAATGACGGAAGAGCCCATGGAAAAAAAAGAAGAGGGAAAAAAAAAAGGATCGACCTACAGATCTTCCACATTTTTGTCTTGGAAGGGCAACCACTTTGCACACTGAAGTTATCATGTCGTTTCTCAAAGGGTAACAATGTCAACATTTCAAATTCAAAGGGAAAATATATCTAGCATGTCTCGAGAAATTATCAAATAATGCAAATATCGTGAATGACAAGAACTAGTCATTTAAAAATACCTACATTATGCCGCCATTTCAAGCCCCAATTAAAAAAAGGTTGTTGATCTTTGTTATCAGGTTCTCAACTTTTATCACTAAAATATAACATTTTCTTCATAATAGAGCTATTTCAAGACCCGACAGTTCCTGGACCTACTACAGCTGTGTTATCAGCATTAGCAACACGTCTGAACTATTCACTAAGCGACGACGAACTAAAACAATGCCATTCTCTTATAACTGATGCCCTTAAGGGTTTCAACCGCCTTGACCATCTTGTGGAACCAACTTTACCTGTGAAGTATCCACGGACTCCGGGTTACAGACCTACTGCTGAGGAAAACCCTTATCATGCTTGGTAAGTAAAGTAAGGCATTGAAGTCACGTATGTCTTATGAAGTGAAGTGACATACAGGATGCCTGTTTGAAAAATGTTCATTTGATACCAACGCTCGTTTCCAGAACCATTTCTGATTTTAATAAATATACGCTTCTTTCTATTGTGACGACTTACCATACAATAAGACATGGTGCAATTGTACAATACCTTACAATGTGTTTACTATTTCAAGGTATTGGAAATCCACCATTAAAGGAGCTGACAGTGGTAAATTATCAGGCAAGACGATTGCCATAAAGGATAATGTAATGGTAGCCGGAGTACCAATGATGAACGGATGTCGTGCTTTGGAAGGAACAATACCAGATGTTGATGCAACCGTTGTTACGAGGCTTCTAGATGCTGGTAAGTCGACAGAAATGCCTATACGGTACTCTAATTCTTCTTCTTCTTTTGAATATTCCCAACACTTCAGTTGAAGCAAAACGAGAAAGAAAGTTTGGTGTGCGCGACAAAGCTTTCTTGCAAATTGATAGTTCTTTGGTACTTCTGGACATCAAAAGTGTTGTCTTTGATGAAGAGATAAACTTGAAGTTAAAAAGTATGAAACAATGTGACATTCAGAAATACAACTCCTAATATATTCCATTTCTCATTAAAAAAAACTATTTTATGTAACTATATTGCTTCGTGTTTATATTCATTTCCATAATGTATTTTAAATAACTTGCGATTTGCATTAAATGGTGGTACGGTGCGTTTTTAATTTTTGCAGGTGGCACTATTCTTGGTAAAGCAACATGTGAAAACCTGTGTTTGTCAGGGTGTAGTTTCACTACAGGATATGGCCCAGTGCTAAACTTTTACGATAAAGCACGATCGGCAGGAGGATCCAGTAGTGGAAATGCAGTTTTGGTAATTTTGGTAACATTGTTATACCTATTAGCCTATTGACTAGTAAAAAGCATTTATGCTCATTATACATGAACCTTTAATAATATAATACAGTTTCTCACAATTTAGGTCATGACGAGGGAAGTGGATATGGCAATAGGTGGTGATCAGGGTGGTTCGATCCGAGTGCCATCTTCATGGACTGGGTGTGTTGGATTGAAGCCTACATGGGGTTTGGTGCCATATACAGGTGCAATGTCCATTGAGCCAACACTTGACCACCTCGGACCCATGACGCGGACTGTCCATGATTGTGCTCTGATGTTGGAGGTATGTGGTAAAATATTTGTTAAAAGTTCGAAAAGTGCCCTACAGCACCCTCACACTTAAACCCCTTCCTGAAATTCAAGAATCTTTTGGATAACCACTAGACGAAGCATAAATGTTTCCTTATAGTGCCTAAAGATCCTTTGGTTGTTTCTTTAAGAACCATTATTAAATGATTCTTATTTTCTAGAGTATAGCATATGCACTTATTTGAAATATATAGCACCAGGAATGTCCAAAGTTTTAATACTTGATCAATTTCCGAGTCAATGACGGAAATGCCAATCTGTACTCTTATCTGTCTGCTGCATCGGCTATGAGAAAAATACGGCTTTGTGACTGTAGTCATGGTAGTTCAATGCATGTTTAGATCACTTTATACTTCTTCGTATTCTTGATCCATGACAATTACATGAAGCCCCACAAAGTATGGAACTTCAACATGTTGATTTGTTTTATTTTATAGGTGATTGCAGGATACGACGACGGATTGGATCACCGTCAACATCCCAAGATTAAAGTGCCAGAATACTCTAAAGAGGTATGTCTTTTCCCTCAATAAGCATGATAAGTGCAAGATCAATGTGTGTCGAGTTTTGCCATTCGGAAAAATCCACACGGTATTTAAAGGTACAATGTCAAAATCCGGATGTTTTCCCCGCCAGATTGAAGTAGACAACTTGAATGGTATGAAAATTGGGATTCTTCAGGAAGGATTTGGTCATGACGTATCCGAGGTGGCTGTGGATAGGATTGTAAGAGAAGCAGCACAGAAGTTGACGAGTGTTGGAGCTGAGGTCAAAGATGTTTCGATTCCAATCCACAAACATTGTGAGTAAATTTTGTTACTTGTCACCAATATGAGAATCTCATACATACATTGTACCCAGCAAACACAAAAGGTTTTAATAAATGTCAGGTTAGATATAAATCATGAATACGTTTTTTAAAACGTTATTGTAAAAAGTTGGGCAAACGTGTTTGCAAATTATTTTGCCAACAGTTAGATAACATTCTTGTTAGAATGTTTTGCATCACGTTTTCAAAAATGTTTTATAAATGTTATTAAAACGTTTTATACCCTCTACATAACCTGACATTTACACCTTTTGTGTAAAACATTAAAGCCCGCATTAAAGGCTGGGTAAGTACCAAATTTCTAACCTTAACAATAACAACGACAATGATGACTAATGGCGTGGACTTGGGAGGGGTGGAGGTTTGGGTAAAATACATGAAGCAGAGTAAATGTAGCGCAAATATGGTATTTTGACGCTTCAATGATGAAATGACATTAAACGTTAATCGCAGTGTTCATACTTATCAGTCGAAATTAAATTTTCTTTATCTTATAACATTTCACTTTATAGAATAATGTAAGTCGAAGGTTACGTTGCGATTTGTGTAAGAAGATTTTTTTTTAATTTGTATCTTGCAGCTTCGGCGATTTGGGTGGGAATAGGATGTGAAGGTTCGTACCACTGTATGCTCAGAGGATCTCGTAAGTTGGCTTCATTAAGTATAAATCTACATTATGATAGACCGAAGGTTATTTGTTTAAAGTTACTCAGTAACTTAGTAGCATGAGTTCCAATCACAAATTTGTGAATGCATTTAATGCAGAACCTTACTTTTTAGACATGCAACGCTGCGTCTGACACCACCGTACTTGCTGCCACTGACAAACGTAATACACTCGTAAAGGTCAGGAATCAGGAGTTAGAAAATATCCCACATTTATTTTGGTAATGTGGTACTTCTGCTCAATTTTGGAAGAAGGTTCAAGATAATATCTTTAAAAAAAGAGTTACTCTTACCATGAAGGATGTTCTGATGGGCATATTAGATGTTGATTATTGTCATTATAATTGTGTTGTTCTTCAGGGGAAAAAGTTTATTTATAATGCAAGATGTAATAAAAATAAGCTGGACATACAAGGTTTTAAAGGTATGCTTAACAATGTCGCCGAGACTGAAAAACACATTGCAAACAATAAAAGGTAAATTGTATGAATGGAATAAAAGATGGAACTCTATAAATATGTAATAACAAGTTACTTTCATCAATGTAATATTATTGTAATTATTCTGTATAATTGTGGCTTATATAACTATGTATAACTGAGATCATGTTTGATAAATAAATACACAGGGCACCTGGTGTGCTCTGTGGAAAGATAAAAAAAAAGTAAAGGTCAGGAATTTTCTTGGTGGGCCACAAGAGCTCTTGTTGGGCCACATTGGATTTATGTTTATGCTCATTAACTCTTTTGTCTCTTATTTTCCTAACTCTTTTTTTTTTATTTGATTTGTTCGGGTTTTGACCACCCTGGATAACCCAAGAAAGCCTCTATTGAAGCTTATTTCCATTGGGGTCCATTTGAACACCGGGACGGGTTGGGAACAGTCAGGGGTTAACACCCTACTCTTTTCGAAACTGGCTGCAAGATACATGTACAGGTATGGCTCTCTGTACACGGGACCGACGGCTTAACGTCCCCTCCGAAGGACGGAGTACTTTCATGATCATTTACCCAATTCTAAATGAACCATGGGGAGAGAGGAAGTCTGAATTTAATCTACAGAATTTGCCAATTAATTTCAGACTTTTTTTTTCCAAGTCAATATCCCAGCAAATCGCCACCGCCGGGAATCGAACCCAGGACCTCATGCACTAAAGGCAAGTACCCTAACCATTGCGCCACGCTCTCCCTTTTATTTATTTTTTTAGTCCAGGGACTTGGTTACAAAGGATATTATGCAACTAACTGCATGAAGACGATTGGCGCAGCTTTAAGACATGACACCAAGCATTTATCACCCACATATAAGGTAATCATCGATATAATGTCGATAGTAGACATGACACCAAGCATTTGTCACCCACATATAAGGTAATCATCGATATAATGTCGATAGTAGAGTCTCATTACAATACATTACCTTTAGCAACAGGCTCACAACGTTTGTGCAACGTTCGTGCGCGTGAGTCAGGCCTGATTTATCACCGAAAAAAAAAACCAATTTTATTTGTCCCTTTTCCTTTTTTTTTTTTCTTAAGCAATTAATAACCAATTAAATTGAAATTTTATGGAAATCGTACATGATATCTTTAATATTCTTGTGAGTCTCCTTCGTGTGAGAAATTAATTTCAGTCTGTCTTTATTTAGAAAATCATGCTTACTGGTGCATACCTTAACCAGACACTCCATGGACAATATTACGGACGTTGCCAGAATTTGAGACGCCTGTTACGCCAAGCTTATGATGATGTCCTGAATGATTATGACGTACTTATCATGCCAACCGTTCCTTTCGTATCTCAAAAACTGCCAAAAGAAAACGAGATGACATTCAAAGGTAGGTTTTACTTTGGGAACCTGTTTAGTTGTTTGTAGCAACGTATTTTTTTAAATCATCCTAGCGCGGCGTAGCTACTACTGGATGGGTGCCTACCCAACGCCGCCTTTGGGTCAGGGGCGTAGCCAGCTTTCTTGGTCAGGGGGGGCAAAATAAAATTTTGGGGGCACAGACGAAAAAATTGCAGTTGCATCATACAATACATAGAGACTGTATGTCTTCGAGCTTCCCGAAAAGGGCCTTATTGGGATGATGTGCGCGCGTAGCGCCAAAAAATGGTATTTTACACTATTTTCGCCCATTATTCGGCGAAAAAAGGGCTTTATTGTTACAATGGCATACTGGGAAGTACTGGGAATGGGCATACTGGAAAGTACAGTAAAAAGTATCATATGTGCTTACTATCGAGCGCTTTTGAAACATGCAAACATGAAGAGCCCATCCACAAAAGTTTAAAGGGTTTTGAGCAAATCATCGATACACATAGTTACGAACAGGTAAACCTGCAAATTTCAACCACATTAGCTCAGTTGGTAAAGCGCCGGACATATGCTAACTATCGAGTTTTGCAAACTTTTCTGACTCCAAGGGAGAAGAGGGAATCCCCGCCGGGAGAGAATCCACCCGTGTCATTCTATATCCTTGCCCCAGGCACCGGCGCTGTATACAAAACGTGATTCCCCTCCTACTTTAGCATGTTTAGATGAACTATAAAATTGAAATATTAATTTTCAATATAATTATTCTTACATTCTATGTCATAGATCGCTCGAATCTATCTGAAAATATGTTTCAAAACACCATGGCGGCTGATGTGACTGGTCATCCAGCACTTTCCATCAACGCAGGCTGGGTTGGTAAGCTACCCATTGGAATGATGATCGTAGGAAAACACTGGGATGAAACGACGGTCTTGAAAGTAGCACGCGCTCATGAAAAAATATGCAAATAAGCAAAACTTGATAAAGATCACACCAAGAAGAAAGATTTGAAACTATAGGCTGTATGATATGATATATGTTAAAACATAAAATGAGCAATGCCACTAGATTAAAAATGCTAGTTCCGATAGCTGAATCAATATCTTGTCCTGGTAAGTGCCCACGGACTCCCCAGCAAACACAAAACGTTTTCGACATCATTCGCAAAAGGTTAGAAAAGGTTGCCTGAAAACGTTTAAATGTCGGGTTCTCTAAAGAACATATAAGGGTATAAAAAATTTTTATTTTGTTTAAAAACCCCGTTTTAAAACGTTTCCATAACCTTTATATAACCCAACATTTAATATTATTAAAACATTTTTATCTCGGCCAAAACCCAAAATATAACATGTTTAAAACGTTGTAAAAACATTTTTGTGTTTGCTGGGTCAGTAGCAGTAGCGCAAACTGAATAAAAATCAAAACAACGTGGGTACAAGATGGGAGGCTAGGTGGTGAACTCTGACAGAACGCCTTGTTTGGCATTCGTATGATTGCTTTGAATCACCAATTGGAATGGACCCATCAAGATATCGCCTTATCTTACACCGTTGGATTTCTTCTTGTGGGCTATCTGAAATCAAAGGTTTTTACAGGTCCTCAACTCCTGCAGACCTTCATGAACTCCAGAACATATTAACTTTTTGCATAAGTTGACATACACAGGCAGGAGAGAACTCTCTTTAGACGTGGTGTGAATGCACCCCAGTTTTGACGCATTCCATTGGTTGTGAAACTGATATGCCCACTTGGGACCCTTGGAAGTCGCTCCAGAATATCACTGCACCCCAGTTTTGACGCATTCCATTGGTTGTGAAACTGATATGCCAACTTGGGACCCTTCAAAGTCGCTCCAGAATATGTTCTATTCTGGACGGCAACACGCTTCAGAATATTCTTGGGTACTTAGTTACCCAGTCAACACTGAGTTTAAACGAGGCGATTCTGGCAGACGAGACATTCCAGAGCGACTCGCTTCAAAAAGTCTCCGTGTCTAAAGCAACTTTAAACAAACATTTGCAAAGCAACATTTTGCAGAAAATCACATTTTTTTACTTGTGCTTTTTAAGTCACGTTTGTATAATATTTGTATAATTTGCATTGTTTCCTTTATCATGTTTATGAACGCACCGCCGGATTGGCGTGTGCCACTGTTAAAAAAGTGCATGTTCAAATACAAATAAAATGCTCTAAAATCATGGAGCATATCATCTTGTCTCACACTGCAAAACACCTAGCAGGTAACAAAATCAAAATAGATCCGCAGCATGGTTTTCGGGAACAGATGTCCTGCGAGACTCAACTTCTTCAAGCCACCCATGATTGGGCCGAGGTGTTGCACCGTGGTGGTCAGACGGACGTTCTGATACTAGATTTTAGCAAAGCTTTCGATAAAGTTCCTCATCATAGATTGTCCATCAAACTTGACTACTATGGCATCAGAGGGAATACACTGAGCTGAGGGAAGGCCTTGTGGATACAAGACTTTCTATCTGGGCGTGAGCAATGTGTCATGATGCAGTCATGTCTACAGTAGAATTCATCTCGACCTTTGCAGGACTTAACCCCATTAAAAGCTATTAAACCAAGATAACACTCATTGAAACAGCTCAACTGATTAAATCGGATCTTCTCTGGTTGTGCACAAGTGACTGTTTTCATGTGCGATATCGCAATAAAGCTGGTATTCATAGCTTCAGTTGGGTAACCGATTATAAAGGAAACGAAAGGAAACAATGTTATGTGTGGCTTTGTTCACGAAATCAGACAATGGCGTGCTTTTTGTAAACCAGCATTCTTGAAAATGAGCAACATAATGATTTTTGACTTAACACGGTTTGGAAATAATTTCTTCATATTTTTGGTGTTATCTGTCGTTTACATGTCCTTCCTAAAACACAAAAGTACGACCCTCTCCAAACACCTAAATTAGCTAAAAATTTAGGACATGTTACAAAACTATATTGTCTAGAATTTTAGAAGAGTACTTTTAATATTGGCCGGTTATTTTTCACACAGCGACGTTAACTAGGCAATGTATTATTACCTATAACATTAACTAAAACACCAAAGTACGAATATTTCCAAACATCTAAATTAGCTAAAAATTTAGGACATGTTAAAAACTATATTTTCTAGAACTTTAGAAGAGTACTTTTAATATTGGCCGGTTATTTTTCACACAGCGACGTTAACTAGTCATATCCCCATACTGTTAACGTAGGGCTATTTGTGAAGGTCACGCGTCAATGGGAAAGAGCACTGTGTATTGTGTATAGGAAAACGGACAGTAACTGCAGTATGTAGCAGTCAACGGCACACACTACAAGTGGACACCAGTTACACCAGGCGTACCACAGGGCTCCGTCTTGGGGCCGACCCGTTTTCTGATTTATATCAACGACATAGCGTCTGATGTGAGTTCAACCCTCCGTCTGTTTGCGGATGATAGCATTTTATACAGGGAAATAAAAAACGTCGAAGACCAAACTAAGCTTCAAAATGACCTTCAAAAAGTCTTCAATTGGGCTAACCAGTGGCAAATGTGTTTCAATGCATCAAAATGTGAATTCCTCCAAATTACACGCAAAACCAAACCACTCAAAGCACATCTACATTGTGGATGGTCAAAACATCTCTGAATCTTTCAAACATAAGTACCTGGGAGTTACCATCAACAAGCACTTAGACTGGAAAGACTACGTGCAGAGTATAACATCCAGTGCTCGTAGCACTCTAGGCGTCCGGTCCCGGGGTCCGGTCCTCAGGCGAAATTTATCTGCCTGTCCCAGGGAAGAGCGTGCATACAAGTTTTCAGCTTCTTCTGGAGTTTACAATAGCTTACAATTCAAGATTCAAGATTGTTATGATATAAATTTTAGAACACCAAAAAGGACAAAACAAAACGAACACAAACAACACACAAAAAAACAAACAAACAATGACACAGACAAAAGGACAAGTTTCCCATGTTATTTTCATCAGGTGCAGAATGAAAAAAAGTTTAAGAAAGAGGAAATGCAAATCAAAACAGATTGGTGGGCAAAGTGACTTCAATCCTCATTTAGGTCAAACCCCGAAAGCAAACACTCCATTGTGGCCTGTACACCATCCGCGATAATCAACGTTTGAAAAGCACCCTAACCAAGGATTTAATCCTTGGCTAAAACGATACCCTAAACAGGTAACATATGTGCCTGTTTTCACACCCTAAACAGGGATTTTATTCCTTGCATCAAATTTCATACCCCAAATGTTATTTCCGCGTATTAGCAATTGCAAATTTGCTACCCTTTTTTCCAATTTTTCATGTTTTTGACACAACTTTTTACGCGTTTTTATTATCGCGGATGGTGTGCAGGCCACAATGAAAGTGACCCGGGGGTCAAACGTAAATTTCTTCAAATGTTGGCCCAATTTACCTTTACCTTCGGCAATCCTATAGTATGTACTACCGGGATATTTAGTTTCATTCTCACAAGTTTTAAATCAGATTTTAATTTCTGTCGGATTTCACCACCCTGGGGTACACATACATACATGTAATAATAAAATTCCTTTAAAAGGAGCAGGGCGAGCAAATGAGGAAGTGTCAAGAAGCCTTTGCATCGGGGCCTGAGATTGGAATTCCAGTTTCCTTTCTCACGAAGTAAGGGCTAAGAGTAAAATTGTACAATTGTGTTTGGGAGTGGCCTTCTCTCTTTTCTCTTTTTCCTAGCTATTTTCTTCCATTTCTTGCTTTGTTTATCAAAGCTATCTAGGCCAGCATGCATATATTAGCCTACACTGGCTATCCAGGCTTGTGCATTTGTATGAGCTTGGAACGGTCCATGGTTTTCCATGGATTAGCATGTGTTCCTCACGGACCAACCTGGGTAAACAAACAAACAAACAAAGGTGTAGTAATTTTATTGTTTGAACTGTTTCTATAATTCGCATCGATCATAACGATCTTGCAATGAGACTGTACAGTGTTTGGACGGTTTTTATAATACACACAATTATTTCTTTGCATTGTATTATTTTTATCAATAATCAATGAATCAATATGACTGACTCGAAAGTGCTCATTAATATTCAATAACATTTTTATTTAATAGAATACTGGTTTCAAACTTGGTCAAAGTGTTCCTAATGACTTCCAGATAATTAATTAGTTAGCTGCTCTACTTTGCATAATTAATGTTTCTATTTAAAAGCTGACAGGGTAGTAGTTGCACTTATTGAGAACATTTCATTAGTTTCCGCTGAATGTTATATGCTATAATAATGTGCATAATTATGCCCCCGTCATCATGATTAATGTTTACATGATAGGCCTACGTCTGTTTATCATGTCAATGTCGTTCCGCGGTTATTCGTTAAAACGAAAATAATTGCACCTAGGCCTAGATAAAAACATTTCTTCTTTATCGATGAATGAAGAAATGAAAAATATTATCGAAGAAATGAAAAAAACACCAAAACAAACAATCTTATTGGAGATGTGGCGGCCATACTATGAATTCAAAAGTTCAAAACATTACATGATGTTCCGAAAGTCATAACAGAAGATCAAAAGAAGGTTGATTAATACGGTTGTGGTTATGCCAATAATGGCCCAGAACGGTTCCGAATGTCATCACAAAAGATGCCCCATCCCATTCCAAAAGAAGGTGCTAAAAGTCATCACAAAAGAAGGTTGATGTTTCCAGTTTTTTCATCTGTTTTACATGTCAATATCGCTCCGGTTCGTTACCAAAAAGTCACAAACGGTTTTGTCTCAGCCATGCCTCAAATACCACCTTAAGATCTACGCATGACGACATCATAAACTTTTTTATTGTCATTGCATGCTGTAGGCCTATTTAACTATTCTACTGCTAGCAACATTTGGCATTTATTGAACATTGACTTCAACGTGTACAGCTGTATACCACCACACCATGTTCAACCAAGTTAGCAGATAAAGGGCAACCAGTTATTGACTTTTCTCCTGGTAAATTGGTCAATAAGCAAACATTCTTGGTCTGAGCAATCCGACATGTTGACATATATTAATTGACTGTGTGTTTATAGTACCATTAACAGATTCTATACGCTATAGCAGAACAACAAGCACATACAGGCAAGTATTTTACCAGTATCAATAAAACTATAATGAGGCTATTAATGTAGCCCAACTGTACGTACAATCTGGCAATACCGCTAAATCTTAAAGAAATGAAAAATATCTGTTGCAATTTTCGGATTTGCATAAAAGTAATTCTAGTTCATCCAAGTTGTAAAACAATTATTTCTTTTAATACAAACACATTCCTTAGTAAGACAACTTTATAGCGCTGTTTGAATATCAACATGAAGTAGTAGGCCTAATGACAAATTTAAATGTACACTATCGCCTCTGTAGTTTCCTGATTACTTAGACAGCACGATTATTTTATTTTTATTCTGCAACGCTGTGAGGAAATAAGTAAGCCAAAACCCATCGCAATAAGGACGAAAAATGCGAAGCCATAAAAGGCTGTGTGTGTAGAGACGAATTACCGTAGAGACTGAGTGATAAGCGCCCGTAGTGTTCGCTCTTATTACACCCAAGAGTCGTGATTTTGCGCCCAAGAGATACCGGTATGTATCGATCTGAGCTGTTTGATCAGTTTTGTTTCGGGTCCGTTAACGTCACTGATGCAGGCTACATGTGAAATGTAAACACACGAACAGCTGGAGAGTGGCTCATTCGATCCTTGAACTGTATTTTAATATAATCTTACATTTTTAAAACCGAGTATACGAAGCGTAAGTGATAAAGCACCCCCCATTTTACCCTGCTTTAATAGTTTTACCAAGTAAAATGATCACTCTCTCCATCGAGTTTTATAAAAGCTTTTTATAGTATGACATAAATGGGTGATTCTCTGAAAAGAGTAACGTTTAAGTCCCGCGACTTTCGGCGCTCATAAAAGTTTTAAAAGCGGATTTTTTTTTCTTTTTTTTTCTTAGTCATGGACTTTTGTATGTATAAAAATAGTTAAGAACATCAAAGTAGGGAAAAATTAATTTCTTGGTGTCAAAAAATTCTTCAATATCTGACGACCCCCCTGAAAACCCCATGTCCCGATGTCACGCACCGAATTTTAGTGATTTTGTAGTATTTTGTGAGCAAGTGTGGGAAGTGAAAATTACCACTGACTGGGGTAAATATCATGTCTAAGAAGGTTTAAATGCTTAAAACCACTTCTAAAGTCAATATTATGGAATAATTCAAAAATGTGTGTCAAAAAATTGCTGTCCCTTGGTTTTGCATCATTTTATTTATTTATTTATTGCATCATATTTACCCAGGGTGGCCCGATCAGCTAAAATGCTGTTCTTACACGGGGCCCTGCATAACATTAAAAACATACAGATACATGAGTATTATAATAAAGCATAAACATATAAATCACAATTTAAATAGAGAATACCAATTTACAAGTACTTAAACTAATACAATGTTAAGAACAAATCATTACAAAGTACTACTATAATATTGGTAACTCAACATGGCACAAAATTATAATCAAATATATTGCACAAATCCGAATCAAAATCAAACTCATATTGAACTCATATTCTCCTATCACCCTCAAATATCCACCACTGCACTACTCCCCACACAACATTATCGTCCTCATATCTCTACTACCGCACAAACATACACATCCCACACTACTTCACCCCTCACGTAAAAACTCACACCTTATACACTCACCCCCCCCACACCCACCCCCACACGCACCCCCACACGCACCCCCACATAATTATATACAAACATAAAATGAAGATACTGTTTATCATGATGTTTTGTGCGCATCAACCATGATGAGATAATTAACAATAACATAAAATAAGATACAAATAACAACCAAATTCATCAACATTAACCAAAACATACGATATACTCTTAATGCAAAATGGACCAATATTGGTCCTAAAGCAACAAACATTATGTTCATCATAAATTGTACATGCGCTTAAAACATTGAATACTTGGTGACTTTCTGATGTCAAGATTAATTTTGTTCCATACTTGAACACCACTATAGGAAAATGAAGACTTGAAATATTCAGTATCATTGCCATTGGAACATGGTGGTAGCGCCAGCAGATCAGCTGCGGCTTGTCTCGTATTAACACAATGTCTATCTGAAATATAATTGAATTTTGAAGAGAGATATGATGGAGCCAAACTATTTAGAGATTTATACATCAATAAAGCCTTAAAATAGTTACAACGGTCTTGAAGTGACTTCCATCCTAACATTGGAAACATAATATCAGATGAAGTTAGATAATTAACACTCAATATAATTCTGGCACAACGTTTTTGTAATACACTGAGTTTATGGACATCCTCGTTGTATCTACCAAACCATACAGCACTGCAGTAGTCAAACTGAGGCTGAATCAATGACTTATACAAAATATTTAAAATATTGGCATCAAGAAATGTGCTAAGACGCCTTAGAAGAGCTATCTTACAGAAAACTTTCTGAGTAACACCATTTACTTGTTTGTGCCACAGCAACTCATCGTCAATTACCACACCCAAACATTTAGCCTTATTTACCCTGTCAAGTTTACAACCATTTACCATAACTGAAAACGAATCATCATGAACATTGCGTAATTTTGAACTACTGCCCAATAGCATAACATTTGTTTTGTCAGTATTGAGGAAAAGCATGTTTTTACGAAGCCACTTAGTAATTTCTTCCATATCATCGGTGAGCTTCTTGGATATTACATTAACATCACTTCCACTAACATATAGTGTGGTATCATCAGCGTACATTGAGATCTTTCCATGTTTAATTACCATTGGCATATCATTAATAAAAATAAGAAACAAAAGTGGCCCAAGGATACTGCCTTGTGGAACTCCCGTTTTCACGGGAAGTGCATCAGAAACAATACCATTAAATAAAACTCTTTGCATTCTTCCAGTCAGATATGACCTAAACCATTTTAGAGTGTTACTAGATGCACCAATATCACACAATTTATTAATCAAGATATCATGGTTTACAGTATCGAATGCCTTACGTAAGTCGATAAAGGCCACGCCGGTCATTTTACCTAAATTAATATTTGAGAGCCAGTCGTCCACCATGTCTATAAGAGCGGTATCAGTAGAATGCCCTGGCCGAAAACCTGACTGGTGCTCATTTAAAATGCCATGCTGTGTTACATAAGAATATACATGATTATGCACTGCCCTTTCAATTATTTTACTTACCACAGGCAGAATTGAAATAGGCCTGTAATTGTTAGTGTCGTCGAGATTACCACCTTTATGCAATGGTGTAACCTTAGCCTCTTTCCATGCAGTTGGGAAAATACCCTTTGACAAGGATAGGTTTAAAATGTGTGTCAAGCTGTCTACAATAGCAGGACGAGCTAATTTGAGCACTCTACAGCTTAAATCATCAAGACCAGTGGCCTTATTAGCACTCATTGCACGAACTTCCTTGTCAACAAACTCAGGAGTTATGAGAGGTAAATCAAGGAGAGGGCTAACTTTACTCGACTTAACACTTTCATTCTTAACATTACCAGTACAATTATTATTACAACTACCAATTAACTTTGTTGCAACATTTGCAAAATGTTTGTTAAGGCCATTTGAAATATCATCGTCAGATGTTAAAACGTTACCATCATAAACAATGGATGATGGATTTGAAGATTTCTTAGTTGGAAGGACCTTTTTAAGAGATTGCCATAGTTTACTGGAGTTTTTACTATTTTGACTGATTAAGTTCTTATAATAATCACTCTTAGAAGATCTTATCATACATGTTACATCATTACGTGCTCTTTTATATGCCTCCCAGTCAAGAACATTATTTGTACGAACTGCCGAACGGTGAAGAGAATCTCTTTGTAACATTTTCTTCTTAATCTCAACACTTAACCAAGGAGCTGGGGAGGTCTTAACACGCTTACTTTTCTTTGGTAAATGACGGTTTATTATCATTGCCGTCACATTGGCATCAAAACGACTGGAGGTGAAGACCAAATATCAGACGTCAATAATTTGACCCTGTACGCTGCCTTTATCAGAAGACGAAAAACATCAACCCGGAATAGGTGCACATTGGCACTCTTTTCCTGCCAATTTTGAGGGTATCTTCAAGTATACACGTGCGTACCTTTATTCAACATCATCTCCAAACGTTTCTGATCAATTTGATATAAGTCTTATTGTTGAAATTTTCCGGAAAATAATGATGGTTGAATATGTCCCTGGCTGTTGTGGTAATATGTAACACGTGGGTAAGATTAACCCTGCTATTAATCGTAAGCAATGTCTGAACCATCATCTCCGCTACATCAGTTGGCGTCACAATTTGCCGTGGCGGAGATGATTCTCTATAGGAATTCGTGTAGAAATATCATCTCCGTCACATCACCATCATCTCCATCACATCACCGGATCTTGAGATACAGCGAAGTCCAGTTTAGTTTATCAGAAAATGCTTACCAATTCTAGACCTTCTCATCTGTATGAATTTAATTTTCAAGTAGTGTGAAAACATTACTGAAATCAAATGTCTGTGACGGAGATGATTCTCTATAGGAATTGTGTAGCAATATCATCTCCGTCACATCACTATCATCTCCATCACAGCATTGTCATCTCCATCACAATTGTTGTTGACCTTTATTTGACCTTTGACCCAGACAACATGGAATTTACTATTTGGAAATGTAATTGATATTGTATGTGTTTACTATGTCAATAGAAATTTATTTAGTTATTTCAAGCAAAATTATGAATATACTTAAGTTTGTATAAAAAAATACTAACAGACATGACATTTTCCGTACAGCCTGCCTCTCATTGTCCCAACTAAATGACGAAAGTACAAAATCATATTTTTTTTAATGAAAAAAGCAAACATGAATCAAGCAACTTACAAGTTATCCATAAAACTCATAATTAAGAGTTTAAACAATTTTTTTGTCCTTATTTCCTTTTTGGCCTAAATGTGACGGAGATGATGCTCACCTGGCACAACCTGCAGATTACGCCCTCTATAATATAGAGGGCGCCTTAAAGATTGCGCCAAATATTGTTTTCATGCACTAGAGACTTACATCCTTACAGATATGTAAAGGAAACATTTTTATAATCATTTTCAAATTCATATTTGCCTATCTTCAAATAGTACACCTTTTCAGAGAAATACCCAAATGTGCATATGTGTGATGTACATATATTTTATATTATGAATTGAATGATGTAGTCTTCCTTATAAACAATATCATCCTTGTCTGTTTACAAACAGAGAGGTAGACATGTAGACAAAAGACCTGTCAAAACTCCGTTGCAGTTATCATATCTCCATCATCATGAGCATGGATGGTCTATGACCACGTCCACTCCACATTCTTCAGTGGGAGTGGTGTAGTTCGTAGTCTCGTAGACACATAATCTGAGTGATTGGACAATCGCATGATTTCGGGTGCCGTCTATCAGGCCGTAGACGACCAGCCACGTCATCATGAGTGTTAATAATGCATAACACGCTTTATATAGGTATCCCAGGTGAATTCAAATTTGCCATCAAACTGCATCATTTTATATATCAAATTAAAGCCCTTGAGTAAAGAAAGCCAACACTGAAAACCTTTTTGTCATAGCACTTTCCGTAGCAAAGTTACATCTTGTCAAAGATTGACTTTCATCAAAAAGATTCTGCTAGCAAAATTCCCCAAAACAGCATTACGGGGGTGTTTCTAGATCTTAGTCTCATGACGATAGAGGGGGGTAACCCTATCGGTTTAGGATATGGATTCTCTTCAAACTTACATACAATGTCAAATATTGTCCCTTTATCCATCTATGTGAGAAAACGGAACAATTTCAGCATGAATGTGAATAATTAGCATAATTAGCAAGCCAATACACTGGTACGCGCGAATTGCATTCTGGTCAGGCATCTCGAAACAACGGCCGAGCGTATGTCCCGGTGGAAACAGGAAGTGTTCGCCTTGGCACTGAAAACCGGCTCGCCCCTGTACACTTTTATACCCTCTATTCATACTGATTAATCTTAAAAAACATTACATATTACCGCGCTCATTATCATTCTTGACAACATAGCCCATGCTGTATTTACTTCGCTTAATTATTTCTTTATTTTTAGCTATATGATGCACATTTTCACATATTTATGATTTTTCTTTGTTTTATTTTTTAAATAATTTTTTAATGGGGGGGGAGGTGCTCTCATAATTTTTTCATATTCCTCGTATCATGCTTGACAATATAGGTCATGTTTCCTTATTTATTTCGCCTCTTATGTATTTCTTTATTTTTGTTTTTTGTTTTATATCATTATAGCGCCATCTATAGTTTGACATTAGGGGCCTATTTGATGTATTTTTGCGGACGAATTGGTACTGGGGTGAAATGTTCCGAATCTATTCCGATTTCATTCTATGACTACCCAAAACTCCCGTGTCGTGTAAAATGCGAACAACTGGTATACCTGTAAAACCGCTGTGTTTCATGATTTCTCCGGAAATACATCGAATTGGAGCGTCAAATTTCAGGATAGTAATGAGAAAAATAGTATCTATTATGTGATACCAAAACCTCATCAACATTGAAAAAAATCGGGGGGATGATGCTGTCGATCGGGTTACGGACCTTTAATGGATATAACTGCTATCAAAATCTCTCTGAAATTCCATGTGCGAGTCTCTCATCACCAAAAAAAATCATATATTTGGGTCAAGTGAAGTATAGACAACATATTTATGAAGGTTTCCTTCTTAAAAAGCTTCTTTTTAATTTCAATGTAAATTTGTATTGCCGGTTTAGGCCATTTTGACTGACTAACAAATGTGTTAACTGAGGTTTCCCTGTGATACCTACTTTATAGGTGCGCGTATGTATCGTGTTGTATGTGTAGGCTAGTGCGGAATACACGCACACGCTAGCAGTACGCACAACAGAATACATGAAGTTGTAATGTAAACAAGTTTCGTTCATTTTATAATAAGGAGGGGAGTTTTTATGATGGTAATGGTAACTTAGTTTTTTGAAAACAAAAATAATTCACAGTTATCGTCTATCACACGGTAGAGGATAGTAAAAACAAAATTCCTATTGTTTATTCTCTAAATCATCATGATCATGATCACTTGGAACAGTTTTCATACAGTAAATTTGAAAAGTGCAAAAACACAACACCGGCCACTACCCAAGGCATTATAGCCAGAGGGGTGTCTTTAGGGTGTCCAAAATACCTTATTCTACAAATTCAGAGTGTCCACTTCCTATTCACTCCATTATAAAAATCAGAATTTTAGGGCATCCAAATTGAAAACAGGGCGTCCAAATGACACCTGGACACCCCTCTGGTTAATAATGCCTTGCCACCCTCTATTACAAATTGGCATTTATTCAAACTTATTTTCTCCGATATGCACTTGCCAGTTTTCCTTACGAATATGATACGTCACTATGTGATGAACCTGATGATTTGTCTGTATCCCACTTATCCAACTCCCTAAACAGGTAACATATGTGCCTGTTTTCACACCCTAAACAGGGATTTTATTCCTTGCATCAAATTTCATACCCCAAATGTTATTTCCGCGTATTAGCAATTGCAAATTTGCTACCCTTTTTTCCAAGTTTTCATGTTTTTGACACAACTTTTTACGCGTTTTTATTATCGCGGATGGTGTGCAGGCCACAATGAGAGTGACCCGGGGGTCAAACGTAAATTTCTTGAAATGTTGGCCCAATTTACCTTTACCTTCGGCAATCCTATAGTATGTACTACCGGGATATTTAGTTTCATTCTCACAAGTTTTAAATCAGATTTTAATTTCTGTCGGGATTTCACCACCCCGGGGTACACATACATACATGTAATAATAAAAATTCCTTTAAAAAGGAGCAGGGCGAGCAAATGAGGAAGTGTCAAGAAGCCTTTGCATCGGGGCCTGAGATTGAATTCCAGTTTCCTTTCTCACGAAGTAAGGGCTAAGAGTAAAATTGTACAATTGTGTTTGGGAGTGGCCTTCTCTCTTTTCTCTTTTCCTAGCTATTTTCTTCCATTTCTTGCTTTGTTTATCAAAGCTATCTAGGCCATCATGCATATATTAGCCTACACTGGCTATCCAGGCTTGTGCATTTGTATGAGCTTGGAACGGTCCATGGTTTTCCATGGATTAGCATGTGTTCCTCACGGACCAACCTGGGTAAACAAACAAACAAACAAAGGTGTAGTAATTTTATTGTTTGAACTGTTTCTATAATTCGCATCGTTCATAACGATCTTGCAATGAGACTGTACAGTGTTTGGTCGGTTTTTATTATACACACAATTATTTCTTTGCATTGTATTATTTTTATCAATAATCAATGAATCAATATGACTGACTCGAAAGTGCTCATTAATATTCAATAACATTTTTATTTAATAGAATACTGGTTTCAAACTTGGTCAAAGTGTTCCTAATGACTTCCAGATAATTAATTAGTTAGCTGCTCTACTTTGCATAATTAATGTTTCTATTTAAAAGCTGACAGGGTAGTATTTGCACTTATTGAGAACATTTCATTAGTTTCCGCTGAATGTTATATGCTATAATAATGTGCATAATTATGCCCCCGTCATCATGATTAATGTTTACATGATAGGCCTACGTCTGTTTATCATGTCAATGTCGTTCCGCGGTTATTCGTTAAAACGAAAATAATTGCACCTAGGCCTAGATAAAAACATTTCTTCTTTATCGATGAATGAAGAAATGAAAATATTATCGAAGAAATGAAAAAAACACCAAAACAAACAATCTTATTGGAGATGTGGCGGCCATACTATGAATTCAAAAGTTCAAAACATTACATGATGTTCCGAAAGTCATAACAGAAGAAGATCAAAAGAAGGTTGATTAATACGGTTGTGGTTATGCCAATAATGGCCCAGAACGGTTCCGAATGTCATCACAAAAGATGCCCCATCCCATTCCAAAGAAGGTGCTAAAAGTCATCACAAAAGAAGGTTGATGTTTCCAGTTTTTTCATCTGTTTTACATGTCAATATCGCTCCGGTTCGTTACCAAAAAGTCACAAACGGTTTTGTCTCAGCCATGCCTCAAATACCACCTTAAGATCTACGCATGACGACATCATAAACTTTTTTATTGTCATTGCATGCTGTAGGCCTATTTAACTATTCTACTGCTAGCAACATTTGGCATTTATTGAACATTGACTTCAACGTGTACAGCTGTATACCACCACACCATGTTCAACCAAGTTAGCAGATAAAGGGCAACCAGTTATTGACTTTTCTCCTGGTAAATTGGTCAATAAGCAAACATTCTTGGTCTGAGCAATCCGACATGTTGACATATATTAATTGACTGTGTGTTTATAGTACCATTAACAGATTCTATACGCTATAGCAGAACAACAAGCACATACAGGCAAGTATTTTACCAGTATCAATAAAACTATAATGAGGCTATTAATGTAGCCCAACTGTACGTACAATCTGGCAATACCGCTAAATCTTAAAGAAATGAAAAATATCTGTTGCAATTTTCGGATTTGCATAAAAGTAATTCTAGTTCATCCAAGTTGTAAAACAATTATTTCTTTTAATACAAACACATTCCTTAGTAAGACAACTTTATAGCGCTGTTTGAATATCAACATGAAGTAGTAGGCCTAATGACAAATTTAAATGTACACTATCGCCTCTGTAGTTTCCTGATTACTTAGACAGCACGATTATTTTATTTTTATTCTGCAACGCTGTGAGGAAATAAGTAAGCCAAAACCCATCGCAATAAGGACGAAAAATGCGAAGCCATAAAAGGCTGTGTGTGTAGAGACGAATTACCGTAGAGACTGAGTGATAAGCGCCCGTAGTGTTCGCTCTTATTACACCCAAGAGTCCTGATTTTGCGCCCAAGAGATACCGGTATGTATCGATCTGAGCTGTTTGATCAGTTTTGTTTCGGGTCCGTTAACGTCACTGATGCAGGCTACAGGTGAAATGTAAACACACGAACAGCTGGAGAGTGGCTCATTCGATCCTTGAACCGCTGTATTTTAATATAATCTTACATTTTTAAAACCGAGTATACGAAGCGTAAGTGATAAAGCACCCCCCCATTTTACCCTGCTTTAATAGTTTTACCAAGTAAAATGATCACTCTCTCCATCGAGTTTTATAAAAGCTTTTTATAGTATGACATAAATGGGTGATTCTCTGAAAAGAGTAACGTTTAAGTCCCGGCCGTGTGTCCTGAACTCGCCACCCTTAGCGTTACATGACAAATATTATGAATTTTTACACCAACCGGGTTTCTAACTAGATTATCTCGACAATCATCAACCCTAAACTAGCAAAAGTATACATTTTTGGAAAGCTGAAGGCATCAGCAATTCCAATATATACATTTCAACTCATTATACAGGGTGACCTGCAAGTTATACAGGGTGGAATAAAAAGATTTTGATAAAAAATGGGTCACTCAATGCATTGCTTATTACCAACTTACAGTAATAAACTGGAAGTAAACAACATTCATTTGGTTAGAGGAAATGGAGAGCCAACTGACTTCGGAAGAAACCAAAATCACAGCTGTTTGGTAATCTCGGAATATAGGGTGTCCCAAATTATGTTAGATTTTTTTACAATTCAACATATTTTGAACCTAAACATTTTCCCCCTAACTCATACAGAAAAAATATGTCCATATTTAGATTCCTCGTCAAATTTCCCCTCAGAAAATCTATACTTTGACTATGATAGGATAAGTAATTAAAATTTTACAGTAACTTTCAGATTTTGAAGACATCTGCATTACTTACTACAGTGTTTAATATGACAACGGGTAGTTTTGTATGGAAAAGTTTGTATTTTCTACACTAAACCAATCATAAATGATTAAAAACAATTAGTAGAATTGTTTAGCTGTAAGGCCGTGAGTCGTTTAGATGCTGAATAGAGTCCAAATCCAATTTACAGCCTTTACAGAAGCAGATTACGCACTAAAAATACCAATCCCATAGAGTTTGTGTGTACCACATCCCCCACCACCACATCCCCCACCACCGCCACCCTGCCCATTCTGAATTCTATGAAGCACAGTGTCAATATTAAAAAGGCTAACGGAATTCTTTTTACAGGGTTGAAAGTGCATTTTATTTAGCAATAAAATGAGACCACAAGCATGACAATAACTTCTTGCTTGACAGAGATATCATCATTTGTTTTGAGTCGACTTTGGCCAAATGTAACGTCGCCACCTTTTTTTGGTGGCGACCTCAAGACACACGACCTCCCGCGACTTTCGGCGCTCATAAAAGTTTTAAAAGCGGATTTTTTTTTTCTTTTTTGGCTTAGTCATGGACTTTTGTATGTATAAAAATAGTTAAGAACATCAAAGTAGGGAAAAAATTAATTTCTTGGTGTCAAAAAATTCTTCAATATCTGACGACCCCCCTGAAAACACCATGTCCCGATGTCACGCACCGAATTTTAGTGATTTTGTAGTATTTTTGTGAGCAAGTGTGGGAAGTGAAAATTACCACTGACTGGGGTAAATATCATGTCTAAGAAGGTTTAAATGCTTAAAACCACTTCTAAAGTCAATATTATGGAATAATTCAAAATGTGTGTCAAAAATTGCTGTCCCTTGGTTTTGCATCATTGCCGTCACATTGGCATCAAAACGACTGGAGGTGAAGACCAAATATCAGACGTCAATAATTTGACCCTGTACGCTGCCTTTATCAGAAGACGAAAAACATCAACCCGGAATAGGTGCACATTGGCACTCTTTTCCTGCCAATTTTGAGGGTATCTTCAAGTATACACGTGCGTACCTTTATTCAACATCATCTCCAAACGTTTCTGATCAATTTGATATAGGCCTAAGTCTTATTGTTGAAATTTTCCGGAAAATAATGATGGTTGAATATGTCCCACAAGCTGTTGTGGTAATATGTAACACGTGGGTAAGATTAACCCTGCTATTAATCGTAAGCAATGTCTGAACCATCATCTCCGCTACATCAGTTGGCGTCACAATTTGCCGTGGCGGAGATGATTCTCTATAGGAATTCGTGTAGAAATATCATCTCCGTCACATCACCATCATCTCCATCACATCACCGGATCTTGAGATACAGCGAAGTCCAGTTTAGTTTATCAGAAAATGCTTACCAATTCTAGACCTTCTCATCTGTATGAATTTAATTTTCAAGTAGTGTGAAAACATTACTGAAATCAAATGTCTGTGACGGAGATGATTCTCTATAGGAATTGTGTAGATATCATCTCCGTCACATCACTATCATCTCCATCACAGCATTGTCATCTCCATCACAATTGTTGTTGACCTTTATTTGACCTTTGACCCAGACAACATGGAATTTACTATTTGGAAATGTAATTGATATTGTATGTGTTTACTATGTCAATAGAAATTTATTTAGTTATTTCAAGCAAAATTATGAATATACTTAAGTTTGTATAAAAAAATACTAACAGACATGACATTTTCCGTACAGCCTGCCTCTCATTGTCCCAACTAAATGACGAAAGTACAAAATCATATTTTTTTTTAATGAAAAAAGCAAATATGAATCAAGCAACTTACAAGTTATCCATAAAACTCATAATTAAGAGTTTAAACAATTTTTTTGTCCTTATTTCCTTTTTGGCCTAAATGTGACGGAGATGATGCTCACCTGGCACAACCTGCAGATTACGCCCTCTATAATATAGAGGGCGCCTTAAAGATTGCGCCAAATATTGTTTTCATGCACTAGAGACTTACATCCTTACAGATATGTAAAGGAAACATTTTTATAATCATTTTCAAATTCATATTTGCCTATCTTCAAATAGTACACCTTTTCAGAGAAATACCCAAATGTGCATATGTGTGATGTACATATATTTTATATTATGAATTGAATGATGTAGTCTTCCTTATAAACAATATCATCCTTGTCTGTTTACAAACAGAGAGGTAGACATGTAGACAAAAGACCTGTCAAAACTCCGTTGCAGTTATCATATCTCCATCATCATGAGCATGGATGGTCTATGACCACGTCCACTCCACATTCTTCAGTGGGAGTGGTGTAGTTCGTAGTCTCGTAGACACATAATCTGAGTGATTGGACAATCGCATGATTTCGGGTGCCGTCTATCAGGCCGTAGACGACCAGCCACGTCATCATGAGTGTTAATAATGCATAACACGCTTTATATAGGTATCCCAGGTGAATTCAAATTTGCCATCAAACTGCATCATTTTATATATCAAATTAAAGCCCTTGAGTAAAGAAAGCCAACACTGAAAACCTTTTTGTCATAGCACTTTCCGTAGCAAAGTTACATCTTGTCAAAGATTGACTTTCATCAAAAAGATTCTGCTAGCAAAATTCCCCAAAACAGCATTACGGGGGTGTTTCTAGATCTTAGTCTCATGACGATAGCACCTTTCTTTAATGGATATAACTGCTATCAAAATCTCTCTGAAATTCCATGTGCGAGTCTCTCATCAAAAAAAAAAAATCATATATTTGGGTCAAGTGAAGTATAGACAACATATTTATGAAGGTTTCCTTCTTAAAAAGCTTCTTTTTAATTTCAATGTAAATTTGTATTGCCGGTTTAGGCCATTTTGACTGACTAACAAATGTGTTAACTGAGGTTTCCCTGTGATACCCGGCTACTTTATAGGTGCGCGTATGTATCGTGTTGTATGTGTAGGCTAGTGCGGAATACACGCACACGCTAGCAGTACGCACAACAGAATACATGAAGTTGTGGCAAGTTTCGTTCATTTTATAATAAGGAGGGGAGTTTTTATGATGGTAACTTAGTTTTTGCTTACAAAAATAATTCACAGTTATCGTCTATCACACGGTAGAGGATAGTAAAAACAAAATTCCTATTGTTTATTCTCTAAATCATCATGATCATGATCACTTGGAACAGTTTTCATACAGTAAATTTGAAAAGTGCAAAAACACAACACCGGCCACTACCCAAGGCATTATAGCCAGAGGGGTGTCTTTAGGGTGTCCAAAATGGTCAAAAATACCTTATTCTACAAATTCAGAGTGTCCACTTCCTATTCACTCCATTATAAAAATCAGAATTTTAGGGCATCAATTGAAAACAGGGCGTCCAAATGACACCTGGACACCCCTCTGGTTAATAATGCCTTGCCACTACCTTATTACAAATTGGCATTTATTCAAACTTATTTTTCTCCGATATGCACTTGCCAGTTTTCCTTACGAATATGATACGTCACTATGTGATGAACCTGATGATTTGTCTGTATCCCACTTATCCAACTCCCTAAACAGGTAACATATGTGCCTGTTTTCACACCCTAAACAGGGATTTTATTCCTTGCATCAAATTTCATACCCCAAATGTTATTTCCGCGTATTAGCAATTGCAAATTTGCTACCCTTTTTTCCAATTTTTCATGTTTTTGACACAACTTTTTACGCGTTTTTATTATCGCGGATGGTGTGCAGGCCACAATGAGAGTGACCCGGGGGTCAAACGTAAATTTCTTGAAATGTTGGCCCAATTTACCTTTACCTTCGGCAATCCTATAGTATGTACTACCGGGATATTTAGTTTCATTCTCACAAGTTTTAAATCAGATTTTAATTTCTGTCGGGATTTCACCACCCCGGGGTACACATACATACATGTAATAATAAAAATTCCTTTAAAAAGGAGCAGGGCGAGCAAATGAGGAAGTGTCAAGAAGCCTTTGCATCGGGGCCTGAGATTGGAATTCCAGTTTCCTTTCTCACGAAGTAAGGGCTAAGAGTAAAATTGTACAATTGTGTTTGGGAGTGGCCTTCTCTCTTTTCGCGTTGCCTAGCTATTTTCTTCCATTTCTTGCTTTGTTTATCAAAGCAGTCTAGGCCTGCATGCATATATTAGCCTACACTGGTTATCCAGGCTTGTGCATTTGTATGAGCTTGGAACGGTCCATGGTTTTCCATGGATTAGCATGTGTTCCTCACGGACCAACCTGGGTAAACAAACAAACAAACAAAGGTGTAGTAATTTTATTGTTTGAACTGTTTCTATAATTCGCATCGATCATAACGATCTTGTAATGAGACTGTACAGTGTTTGGACGGTTTTTATAATACACACAATTATTTCTTTGCATTGTATTATTTTTATCAATAATCAATGAATCAATATGACTGACTCGAAAGTGCTCATTAATATTCAATAACATTTTTATTTAATAGAATACTGGTTTCAAACTTGGTCAAAGTGTTCCTAATGACTTCCAGATAATTAATTAGTTAGCTGCTCTACTTTGCATAATTAATGTTTCTATTTAAAAGCTGACAGGGTAGTATTTGCACTTATTGAGAACATTTCATTAGTTTCCGCTGAATGTTATGCTATAATAATGTGCATAATTATGCCCCGTCATCATGATTAATGTTTACATGATAGGCCTACGTCTGTTTATCATGTCAATGTCGTTCCGCGGTTATTCGTTAAAACGAAAATAATTGCACCTAGGCCTAGATAAAAACATTTCTTCTTTATCGATGAATGAAGAAATGAAAAATATTATCGAAGAAATGAAAAAAAACACCAAAACAAACAATCTTATTGGAGATGTGGCGGCCATACTATGAATTCAAAAGTTCAAAACATTACATGATGTTCCGAAAGTCATAACAGAAGAAGATCAAAAGAAGGTTGATTAATACGGTTGTGGTTATGCCAATAATGGCCCAGAACGGTTCCGAATGTCATCACAAAAGATGCCCCATCCCATTCCAAAAGAAGGTGCTAAAAGTCATCACAAAAGAAGGTTGATGTTTCCAGTTTTTTCATCTGTTTTACATGTCAATATCGCTCCGGTTCGTTACCAAAAAGTCACAAACGGTTTTGTCTCAGCCATGCCTCAAATACCACCTTAAGATCTACGCATGACGACATCATCAACTTTTTTTATTGTCATTGCATGCTGTAGGCCTATTTAACTATTCTACTGCTAGCAACATTTGGCATTTATTGAACATTGACTTCAACGTGTACAGCTGTATACCACCACACCATGTTCAACCAAGTTAGCAGATAAAGGGCAACCAGTTATTGACTTTTCTCCTGGTAAATTGGTCAATAAGCAAACATTCTTGGTCTGAGCAATCCGACATGTTGACATATATTAATTGACTGTGTGTTTATAGTACCATTAACAGATTCTATACGCTATAGCAGAACAACAAGCACATACAGGCAAGTATTTTACCAGTATCAATAAAACTATAATGAGGCTATTAATGTAGCCCAACTGTACGTACAATCTGGCAATACCGCTAAATCTTAAAGAAATGAAAATATCTGTTGCAATTTTCGGATTTGCATAAAAGTAATTCTAGTTCATCCAAGTTGTAAAACAATTATTTCTTTTAATACAAACACATTCCTTAGTAAGACAACTTTATAGCGCTGTTTGAATATCAACATGAAGTATAGTAGGCCTAATGACAAATTTAAATGTACACTATCGCCTCTATAGTTTCCTGATTACTTAGACAGCACGATTATTTTATTTTTATTCTGCAACGCTGTGAGGAAATAAGTAAGCCAAAACCCATCGCAATAAGGACGAAAAATGCGAAGCCATAAAAGGCTGTGTGTGTAGAGACGAATTACCGTAGAGACTGAGTGATAAGCGCCCGTAGTGTTCGCTCTTATTACACCCAAGAGTCCTGATTTTGCGCCCAAGAGATACCGGTATGTATCGATCTGAGCTGTTTGATCAGTTTTGTTTCGGGTCCGTTAACGTCACTGATGCAGGCTACATGTGAAATGTAAACACACGAACAGCTGGAGAGTGGCTCATTCGATCCTTGAACTGTATTTTAATATAATCGTACATTTTTAACACCGAGTATACGAAGCGTAAGTGATAAAGCACCCCCCATTTTACCCTGCTTTAATAGTTTTACCAAGTAAAATGATCACTCTCTCCATCGAGTTTTATAAAAGCTTTTTATAGTATGACATAAATGGGTGATTCTCTGAAAAGAGTAACGTTTAAGTCCCGCGACTTTCGGCGCTCATAAAAGTTTTAAAAGCGGATTTTTTTTCTTTTTGGCTTAGTCATGGACTTTTGTATGTATAAAAATAGTTAAGAACATCAAAGTAGGGAAAAATTAATTTCTTGGTGTCAAAAAATTCTTCAATATCTGACGACCCCCCTGAAAACCCCATGTCCCGATGTCACGCACCGAATTTTAGTGATTTTGTAGTATTTTTGTGAGCAAGTGTGGGAAGTGAAAATTACCACTGACTGGGGTAAATATCATGTCTAAGAAGGTTTAAATGCTTAAAACCACTTCTAAAGTCAATATTATGGAATAATTCAAAATGTGTGTCAAAAATTGCTGTCCCTTGGTTTTGCATCATTGCCGTCACATTGGCATCAAAACGACTGGAGGTGAAGACCAAATATCAGACGTCAATAATTTGACCCTGTCGCTGCCTTTATCAGAAGACGAAAAACATCAACCCGGAATAGGTGCACATTGGCACTCTTTTCCTGCCAATTTTGAGGGTATCTTCAAGTATACGCGCGCGTACCTTTATTCAACATCATCTCCAAACGTTTCTGATCAATTTGATATAAGTCTTATTGTTGAAATTTTCCGGAAAATAATGATGGTTGAATATGTCCCACAAGCTGTTGTGGTAATATGTAACATGTGGGTAAGATTAACCCTGCTATTATAAATCGTAAGCAATGTCTGAACCATCATCTCCGCTACATCAGTTGGCGTCACAATTTGCCGTGGCGGAGATGATTCTCTATAGGAATTCGTGTAGAAATATCATCTCCGTCACATCACCATCATCTCCATCACATCACGGATCTTGAGATACAGCGAAGTCCAGTTTAGTTTATCAGAAAATGCTTACCAATTCTAGACCTTCTCATCTGTATGAATTTAATTTTCAAGTAGTGTGAAAACATTACTGAAATCAAATGTCTGTGACGGAGATGATTCTCTCTATAGGAATTGTGTAGAAATATCATCTCCGTCACATCACTATCATCTCCATCACAGCATTGTCATCTCCATCACAATTGTTGTTGACCTTTATTTTGACCTTTGACCCAGACAACATGGAATTTACTATTTGGAAATGTAATTGATATTGTATGTGTTTACTATGTCAATAGAAATTTATTTAGTTATTTCAAGCAAAATTATGAATATACTTAAGTTTGTATAAAAAATACTAACAGACATGACATTTTCCGTACAGCCTGCCTCTCATTGTCCCAACTAAATGACGAAAGTACAAAATCATATTTTTTTTTAATGAAAAAAGCAAACATGAATCAAGCAACTTACAAGTTATCCATAAAACTCATAATTAAGAGTTTAAACAATTTTTTTGTCCTTATTTCCTTTTTGGCCTAAATGTGACGGAGATGATGCTCACCTGGCACAACCTGCAGATTACGCCTCTATAATATAGAGGCGCCTTAAAGATTGGCGCCAAATATTGTTTTCATGCACTAGAGACTTACATCCTTACAGATATGTAAAGGAAACATTTTATAATCATTTTCAAATTCATATTTGCCTATCTTCAAATAGTACACCTTTTCAGAGAAATACCCAAATGTGCATATGTGTGATGTACATATATTTTATATTATGAATTGAATGATGTAGTCTTCCTTATAAACAATATCATCCTTGTCTGTTTACAAACAGAGAGGTAGACATGTAGACAAAAGACCTGTCAAAACTCCGTTGCAGTTATCATATCTCCATCATCATGAGCATGGATGGTCTATGACCACGCCCACTCCACATTCTTCAGTGGGAGTGGTGTAGTTCGTAGTCTCGTAGACACATAATCTGAGTGATTGGACAATCGCATGATTTGGTGCCGTCTATCAGGCCGTGACGACCAGCCACGTCATCATGAGTGTTAATAATGCATAACACGCTTTATATAGGTATCCCAGGTGAATTCAAATTTGCCATCAAACTGCATCATTTTATATATCAAATTAAAGCCCTTGAGTAAAGAAAGCCAACACTGAAAACCTTTTTGTCATAGCACTTTCCGTAGCAAAGTTACATCTTGTCAAAGATTGACTTTCATCAAAAAGATTCTTCTAGCAAAATTCCCCAAAACAGCATTACGGGGGTGTTTCTAGATCTTAGTCTCATGACGATAGCACCTTTCTTTAATGGATATAACTGCTATCAAAATCTCTCTGAAATTCCATGTGCGAGTCTCTCATCACCAAAAAAAATCATATATTTGGGTCAAGTGAAGTATAGACAACATATTTATGAAGGTTTCCTTCTTAAAAAGCTTCTTTTAATTTCAATGTAAATTTGTATTGCGGTTTAGGCCATTTTGACTGACTAACAAATGTGTTAACTGAGGTTTCCCTGTGATACCTACTTTATAGGTGCTTGCGTATGTATCGTGTTGTATGTGTAGGCTAGTGCGGAATACACGCACACGCTAGCAGTACGCACAACAGAATACATGAAGTTGTAATGTAAACAAGTTTCGTTCATTTCATAATAAGGAGGGGAGTTTTTATGATGGTAACTTAGTTTTTGCTTACAAAAAATAATTCACAGTTATCGCTCTATCACACGGTAGAGGATAGTAAAACAAAATTCCTATTGTTTATTCTCTAAATCATCATGATCATGATCACTTGGAACAGTTTTCATACAGTAAATTTGAAAAGTGCAAAAACACAACACCGGCCACTACCCAAGGCATTAGCCAGAGGGGTGTCTTTAGGGTGTCCAAAATGGTCAAAAATACCTTATTCTACAAATTCAGAGTGTCCACTTCCTATTCACTCCATTATAAAAATCAGAATTTTAGGGCATCCAAATTGAAAACAGGGCGTCCAAATGACACCTGGACACCCCTCTGGTTAATAATGCCTTGCCACTACCTTATTACAAATTGGCATTTATTCAAACTTATTTTTCTCCGATATGCACTTGCCAGTTTTCCTTACGAATATGATACGTCACTATGTGATGAACCTGATGATTTGTCTGTATCCCACTTATCCAACTCCCTGCCCTATAGTATACAAATATTGACTGCTATGAGGGGCATGGTTAAAATTATTGGCCCAAGGTGATCTCAAAACCATGACTAATTGACTATGGCATAGTCATGGTTTTGAGATCACCTCGGGCCTATAATTTTAACCATGCCCCGAATAAAAAGCAGTCAATATTTGTTTTATATGTGACTCCTCGCCACAACTGAGCCCGGATGTCGCCAGTGCCACTATTGAGATATGCTCCATCGAACTTAACAATAAACAATAGGAAAGAAAGGATTTATTGACTGTTTTATTGATTTTTCACTACTTAAATGTCAAGTACTATAGACATGATATACATCATTTTAAAGCTAATCTCAAGCAGAATATTTTGGTTGAATATCTCAAAAATGATGATTGGCGACATCCGGGCTCAGTTGTGGCGAGGAGTCACATATACCAAATCTTAAGATTCTTGTCATCTGTACTCTGTTTGGTTAAAAGCATCGATTTTGGGAAGAGAAATTAATAGTTTCAATGCGAACGGCACACAGATTACAATCCGCGATTTCTGCGTAATTATAACGTGTGAAAACATTAACGCGTGCGTAATATCATTTTACGCTGGGAAAAACGCGCAGTTTGATCGTGACGCACGTGACCGGTCCATAGTTCATTTCCATGGACCGGTCCATAGTTCATTTTGCGGGCATAGTTAATTCAATGACTGCACTTTCAACCAATCAGATGACAGGAATCTATCTATGAGGTATATAATTTAATATAGTCCCTGTACTACTTGATCCCTTTCTCTCCTCAGTCCTCATTCACCATTCAATTCTATTTCTATCCAGCTTTTACATTCATTGATCATTTCATAATATCTGTCTCATCATTCCTGCCCATTGGCACGGTGGCTCAGTGGTTATGGCCTTGGACTCATAATCTGAGAGCTTGCTCGACGTGCGTGGGTTCGAGCCCCGTCCCACCACCGTGTTGCGCCCTTGGGAAAGGCGCTTTACCTCGCTTGCCTCACCCCACCCAGGTGCAATGGGAAGCTGTTAGGGTTAGTCACGGTCGTTGTACTGATGAAGCCTGGGGCATTTGTAGGCTGCAAACGTGGTTCGGCATAATCTAATGACGGCGGAATAAATGTAAAGCGCTTTGAGGCTGTTTACGGCATAAAGCGCTATATACATATCTACATTTATTTATTTATTTTTTTGTTGTCTATGTTTGGTAGGCCTACTGTATTATGTATTGTTTTGTCACTCTGCCTTTGATAAAGATCTTGCTAGGATCGAAAGCTCAGGCATTAAAACCAAATTTGAGTCTAAAATTGAGTTGAACTTGAAGTGCAATTTTAACAAAATTATTATGCGATATCACCCATTGGGATCGGCTATGTTGCAGCAAGCTAAGGGCTCATATTGAAATTCCCTTACACAGGAAGGTGTGCGCCATCCTGCAGCTTTCCTGTGCTAGCCTTCTTTGTTAAAATCCTGGGCAGGGTGTATCACTGATGCATATAATCCATCCGCTTTATGACCGAGCTTTCCTGAGGCGTGCTTAGCGAGGGGAATCCTGCCTTCTTTCTGTGTGAAAACATGGTAGGGTATTTCAATATGAGCCCTAAGATGAATAAAGATATATTGCAGCTTTTTAGTGATTAAAAGAGCAGACCAGAAGCAACTGACACAATTTACACTGTAGTTATAGACAAGACAGGGCAATTTTAACACTACATTTAATTAAGTTTCATATAATTTATTGAATTACTTTTTTGAATGATTTATCAATGTACATAAAGTACCCATATCTGCATTTACTAGTATTTTGTTCTGGTTTTACTGGGACATGCACGTGAGGTGTGCGAAAATTTTAGGCTATTTTGTATTTTTTGCTTCGGATTAATGTTGCTAAAGGTTTTACACCCGCCTCTGTGCCAAAAAAACCTTTTGACCTTCCTGTTCATACACCAAAACTTTTTAACCCCCCTATTCTAAAATATTCTAATATTGAAAAATTTATGACCCCATACATATTTTCCACCCCAGGTATTTCTGAAGACCCCCTTTGTGAAGACATACTGTGTCTAAATTCTCAAAAGCACACATTTCTTTGTCTCAAAAGTTTGATTTGATCAAGCCATGTACCATATAATATCCTCTAAAATAACAGTGTTTTTTTTCTTAACATTTATTTGCTATGTTCTTGCAGGTTGAGTGAAAGCCGAGACACAACATTGGGACCCAACGTTTGCTTCGTGGCAAATATAGAAATGGACTGCACCTCAACTTTATTTGGGATTGAAAGTTTTATTTCAGACCATTGCGGGTTTGCTGGTGTGATTAAACATGATTTCAAGGATTTTGTGGTTCATGAAATTGACATGCATGGCAATATGGTTCAATTAGATGAGACATATAAAATCTGTGCTCCTGGGATCGATTCAGTCAAAGAAAGAGTTGAATGCACTTTGGATGAAGACCATGCAGTAGAAAGTAAAGCAACAAGTTCTAAGTGTCCACAGAATGCTTTCCAGAATGAAGATACTTGTCATGACTCAGCAGATTTCAAGAAAAATAAAACATCTCATTCTCATCAACAACTGCTATCCAATTCAACATTGACCCACACTACAGATAAACTATCTAATCAACTTGGTGTTGAGAACCCAAATCTGGATGAAAAAAGAACTAGTGAAACCACTGAAACATGTAAAAGTACATATCTAAAAAGACTAAGAGAAGTTTTGAGTGACGATATCGTAGAAAAGATACATGCCTTTGCAGAAAGCGAGTTTGACTTCAATATCCTACGCTCAAAAGATGCAATTAATGATGGACAGATTCCGAACGGTTGTAAAAATACAACATTTTCTGTTGGAGTCGTATCATCCAAAGAAATCAGAGCGGAAATTCACAGTGCAATCAAATATGTATTTCCACATCTATGCACAGATACACAAAAGCCCTCAGATGGAAGCGATGGACTCGAAATTATCATCCGGACAAATGCTACTTACTGGAAATTGCGTAGGTTCATTGTAGCTGATGAAATTGATAACTTCATGCATTTTGTCGATGAGAAAGAACACTCCAAGACTTTCAGTCTGACATGTCCTGATGCTAAAGAGGTTAGAACTCACCTACATCGAGTGATAGCCAAGCATTATGGGTCATTCCTGGAAAGCAAGACATTTGTAACATCCGATGGATCTGATCAAGATAGGTCACATAAGATTGTGGTTAGATTCAGGCAGAAGTATGGAGGAAGAGGTCAAAAAAGGAAAGTAGCAGAAGAGAAGACAATCTTTTCAGGTATGCTAATTTTATAATATACTGTGTGGAATAAGTTCGTTCCGCACCCACCCCAAGAATTTATAATGTGTTTAAAATTACACTTACACAATGCATTTTAGGTTATATTTTGTTACTTGTTATTTTGTTACATTAGAAGAGATGTAAAACCAATTTATTTGAAGTCGTATCCTTGGTGGTCAATCACCATGATCACCTTCAAAACACGCTTGCCCCAGTTACTGTCCACTAATGGCACAATAAGTTCCTTATTTTTGTCTAGGCTTTGCCATACACTCTGGACTCTATCTGTGAATTATGTTATGATTTTGCAATAAGGAGTTTCATAAAAACTTTTCTTTTAGAATAGACCACAATTTCTCTATTGGGTTAAGACCTTTCTTGCTCCATTCTCTAGCAATTTCTCTCTCCTTGAACAAGCCGCTGTTCGGGTTTTTTGGACGCCATCTTTAAATTCTCTGAGGTTTGTGGTTCTTTGAATTCCTCAAGACACACATCTGTCCACACTTCAAGAAATGCAAAATGCCTGGAGAATTTTTACACCATGTATGCCTTTTAAGAACATTCATAGCAAGTAATCCTGAGGGCAAAAGCTGATGGCGCTCTAACTAAAGTGATGATAGGCTTGGGGCAAACCAGACATAAGGGCGGAACAAACTTTTTGCATACCGTATAGATATTTCAATGATACAGGACAACAGGACTTTAAAAGATCTTGTTGAAAACTTAAAACCTAGACCTTTTTGTTTTAGGTCAGAATGTCAAACTGGTAAGTGAAGTTGTATGAAAATAACAAATAAATACCACATAACCAACTTGTTACCAAAAAAGTTTTGAAACCAGCTTGGAGAAAATTAATTATGCTTGCCAGAGCCCAGAATTTTGTTTTTTGGCTCCATTCATATAAGTCAGTTAATGTATGTTTAAATGAGATTTAAAATAAATGTAATTGGAATATTTAAAGTAATCATAACAACTTTCAATCTTACCTTATTTTCAATCTTTGCAGGATTTGTATTGAAGAAAGAAAACTTGGAGATGCTAGATGTGATCAATAAGCTTGCAGCCACATTGAGAGTGCATTCATCTGATTTCAGCTATGCTGGTATCAAAGATAAGAAAGCTATCACTACACAACTCATGTGTGTTAAAGGGGTATCAACACAAAGGTAAATGAATTTCCTGTTTTATCCAATGACATAGAATCAAGGAGTACCAACTCTGCATGTTTGTGTGTCACTCATGGTGGTAACTTAATGTACCTCCGCATTATTTGGCTATGCACCCTACAAACTTTAATTTAAAGTGTGTGGTTGTGTGTGAACACACACTATAGAAGCACTGCATGCACAAACCTCTGAAATGCTTAAGCTTACAGCCACCAGTTATTGTTTCATTTCAGGCTCTTGCTGCATAAATCCCTTCATGAGTGACAAACCAAGTCGGTAGTCTTTTTGTATAACATCTTTGGGTTTATCTCATGAAAACACTAAACCAGAAACCACTACAAGTCACATCAGAAATGCAATAAATTGGTATCAACTCATATTTTCTTCCCAATTTACAGATTAAACAGTCACTTTTCCAAAACAGATGTGTCAGGAATTCAAGTTGGTAATATTCATCCTCTTCAAGGTCCTATCCAGAGAGGTCAGCTGAGAGGTAATCATTTTGATATCATTGTTAGAGATGTGAAACTGCAGAAGAAGGGTGTTGGTGATATTGATGAAACACAGATGATGGTGAGACTTGAAGACGAAGTCAAAAAAGCTGCTCAAAATGTGAAGGTTAGTATTGGCTTTTCACTTGTCAAACTGAGAGCTCTCAGATATAATTTTCATGTTGTTCAAATTTTTAATATTTCATCTTTTTCTGACAGTGCAAAAACAGTACAGCTACAGCTATATACAGGTTTAACGGATCATATCTGGAAGTCAATCTTATTGGGCTCTTCCTGTTGAAATCCATACATCCCTACAGTCAGTCTACTCTGAAGTACAAAGTACCGACGCGGACGCACACATTGTGCCGACTTTGAAGGCACACATACATGCAGCAGAGACGCAGCACTGCGCACTGTTTACGCACTGTATATGCGAGTTGTCACTTTGTACTTCAGAGTGGACAAACTGTAGCGTGGAAGACATGACCTAAATCTTCCAAACAGGGAGTGTGAATTTCAAATGGGGTTACCTGAATGGGTGATTTCATTTGAAATCTAAAAATTCATTTAAAATGTCTTCCACAGGAGTTGTATGGATTTCAACTGGAATTGCCATTTTTATGAGTCCATGCAAGTGTCAAGCAAATGATAAACTGAATTACGAAGCGATAAATTTTATCGAAAGTACAAAATTGTTTTAAGCTTGTCCAAAATTCTAAATTGATCCATCCAAAATTGTGATCAACTTAAGACTGACATCCAATGTTGATCACATACTGAAAGATAGAAGGATTATTATTTTATCAGCTACATTATACATAGAAACATGATTAGACTGTGCTACTGTAAGTAATTGTCACCTATTTATATTTATGCAGACTAATATGTTCCTCAACTATTTTGGACAGCAGAGGTTTGGCTCCATATCTGATATTCAGGGCAATGCTGCAAACATTGGTTTGGAAATACTCAAAGGCAATTATGTAAGTGAAAATTGTTAGTGCAAACTATCAGTAGCATAGCATGGGTCATCATATTGGGGGGCACTGACCATGATTGGGGGGACATCGACCATGATTGGGGGGCACAAGCTGTTTTTCGCAATTTTCCTATGAGATTTTTAACAATTTCAGATCGATTGGCAGACACCCCCATGACGCTACGCCACTGGAAACTATTCAAGATGAGGTGTACACATTCATTGAATCACAAATAAAAAATCGATATGAATCAGTGTACTTAATTGAACTTGTGAAGAATTTGTACTAGTATTATTCTATGGATCTTGTAATTGATGCAGCAAAATAGTGTTGTTTGATGTGTCCCCATTTGCACTCACTCTCTCTCACACCCACCATGTGTAAACACTGACAACAACGTATGTCGACCCTCCCGATAACGTTTTTACTCTCTCATTGCGGACACACATTTAACTTTTTTCACCTTACCATGAACATAGTTAAAGTGTTCGTTATCCAAATGCAGACTGACGACACCCAATTGACCCAAAAGATCTGTTCATACTACATCGCAATTGCTTGCCGGTGAAGTGCATTACTGAACTGCATCGTACTGCAAAATACTGCATTGCAGTATTGCAATACAGTTAAATATATTTTAACTTGGTATGAACGGACCTTACGGATTCCATGTTGTCACATCACGGAGTATTAAATGTAAAATTTCCATTCTCTCTAATTCAATGATGATGGAAATACTGTTGACATCAGGTCTTCCAGGATTGCAGGATAATGGGGAGAAAAATGAGAAAAGTTCAATTTTCATAACTAAGTTTTTGGATACCGGTTTGAATAACATTGCAGATGTTTAAAATACCATCAAGTGTGCAAGCTATTTTTTGTGACTGTTTAGCCCCATAAATATACATTTATGGTGTAACTGTATGTAAACATTGAAATGTTGTGTAAATTGTGCTTTTTTTAAATATTCTTCAGGTTCAAGCAGTGAAATATCTTTTATCACCAATTGAAGGCAAAGATGATGCAGTGAACAAGGCTAAAAAGTTCTTCCAAGAGACTCAGGATGCAAAAACTACCCTCAGTATGATGCCTAACTACAAGTCGAGAGAGTGTATGCTACTGAAGGCCTTACACAGGCATGGCTTAGACCATGATGGTTACACAAAGGCTTTATTGAGTATACCCCATTCAATGAGGCAACTGTATGTTCACAGCTACTGTAGTCTGGTGTGGAATAGGATGGCAACACAGAGAATCAAGCTGTATGGAAGTCAACTGATGGAAGGAGATTTGGTTATACCAGCAGGAGTTGACAAGGCAATCACCAGAGACCAGGTATGAACAAGAGGATACATTGACTTAGACATTAACTCCTTACACAAGTGGCTGCTATATTTGCTGTTGGGTAGGATGACTTCCGGGTGGGGGTCTTTATTTTAATTGGGTGGAGATGTGCTTCAGGATTCTGAAAACTGATGTTGCATATGAACCAAATTGAACAAAAAGACCATAAGAGACACAAAATTAACTCTTAAAATAATATAAACAAATGCTAGGTACACCATTAACCAAGCAACGGCAGGAACTTTCACTCTGATAATTATAATCATAATATGTTGACCACTAACAAAGTTTTATCAAATTGGGCAACAAAGTTTCCAAAAATGAGTTGTTGAAAGGAATTATTTATAAAATAAAATGTTAATAAAACGGAAACAGCTTCTTCAATATTAAATATTGCTTCATATTTGAACTAAATGGCTTCTTCCAACTTCACTCTTAACAGGTTCAAACTGTCACCCAGGAGGATATCAGTTCCAGATCGTTCACCATTCAAGATCTTGTGTTACCACTACCAGGCAATGCAATTCAGTATCCTTCCAACAAAGTAGGACATTTATACCAACAGTCTCTGAAGCAGGATGGATTATCTCAAAACTCATTCCGTTTAAACTCCCTGAAGCTAAACATCCCAGGGGATTACCGTAAACTGTTTTCATGTCCTACTGATTTGACATACAAGATATACCAGGAGACAAGTTCCTCTTTAGTTCAAACAACTACTCAAGTGGAAGTTCCCAGGACATTGCTAGTCAGCACGACCAATAATAGCAGTTATCAAGAATCAAGTTCAAAGGAGGACTTCACCAGTAAGAATAAAATCAATTTAAGACTGTCATTCAGACTACCAACATCTAGTTATGCTACCATGTGTGTCAGAGAAATGATGAAACAATAAACTCTTGTTATTCCGTACACCTCCTATGGAAGACTTGCCCTTGATCTTCCATGCAGAGAGTGTGTATTTCAAATAGGGTTACCTAATGGGTTACCCCATTTGGAATTCACACCCCCTGTTAAGGCCATGTCTGGTGCATGGATTTCAACTGGTATAGCCCCATGGGTGTGTCATACTATTATTACTATAGGTAAAATATCTAATTCTTGATCATGATGTACCTTCTGCTGCAGCATACTTTTCGCGGAATAACACAATCCCGCGACGTACATGACCAAACCTTGACCTTGCCTAGCGACGATCAAATTCAAAAACCATGATAATTCTCAAAAGCTGTGTTTGCGCTGTAAGCTTGTGGTATTTGCGTAGTACGCTTGATGCAAATATCTGTGCATACCCAAGTTGGCACTCATGATCAAGAATCAGATATTTTGCCTATAACATTCAGTAGTCCCATGACCTTGATCTCCCAAATAAGGAGTGTGAATTTCAAATGGAGATACCTGATTTGAAGTCAACACCCCCTGTGCAGAAGATTAAGGTTATGTCTGCCATATATAGAGGGTGTATGATTTTCAACAGGAATTGCCCATTGTTTACATACAGGAATAACCAACCCATATACAAGGAATCCCTGTAGTTTCCTTTGGCACAGACTAAGTGGAATGGCAGGAATTTCAGTAAGAGCCCTAAATGGAAATGGGGATTTAAAAACAGCTACCAGAACTTTGCAATAATATTTTTGGTCTCAGACCAACAACTTTCTAACAAATATTTTGCATGTTGAAAAGTGCACCTAAATTCAAGTTTGTGAAAATGGATTACAAAAAGGTCCTTGTAATAGCACAATATAGCTTGTGGTTTGTATTTGAAACCTAACATCCTCAATTAAAATGCTGTGATTGTACATACCAACTTTGATACAAGTTCAGCAGATAAAGCTGGATTTAGTGGTAAATTGGGGTATTGGAGGGCAATGAATTTCCTTGTCTTTTATAAACATTCCATTAATAATTCCAGTATTTAAATACACAGCATCGGCAGTGCATGGCACTGGCTTAATCGTCATTCTCTTCATACAAATCGGGTACAAATCTCACTTTAGATTCTTAAAATTAAAGTGCCTGATCAAACAGATTACTTTTTGGATCTTTGCTTCAATAGTCCATCTCGTCTGAAGTTAATAACGCCATGTTAGATTTTGCAGTGGCAGAACCGAATCTGTGTGTTTACGCCGTTGTGTCGCCAGCGTACAGACAAAATCACCCTCTACGTGTGTATACGGAATTAGATTAGCACTTGTGATTTGAATCTGTGGCAAAATCCAACATAGCATTACTCTCAACTTGAGATGGGACAGACCAGGTTTCTTAGAGACTGCCAAACTTTGGGAATGGTTAAAAATTAAATATACTTTGTTGATTTTAATGGGAGATTTCAGGTCAAGTGAAAAAATTCAGAATCTCTGAAAAGAGTGGACGAGGATGCTAAACATTATATATTTTTTTACTTGGGGCTTTAGTGTTGAATCTGATAATTTATGATGATAATAAAATAAAAACATAAAACACATGATCAGGTTATAAGTTATTTTATTCCTTTCAAGTCCGAATTCTTTTGACAGAAATACAGCATATATGATCATTTGGGATACAATGTAAAGTAAAGGAGTTTCTTGTCGAGTGGACTTCAAATTTCAGACTAAATAATCTTGCAAAGATTTCTGTGAATCATAATCAATTCTCTTCAATTTTCAAAGTCTACAGTAGCAATAGATCAGGGTTGTAGCTAGCCAAATTTTTTAGTGCCGACTAAAATTAAGAGAAAATTGAATCAGAATGCCAATTAATTGACAGTAATGGCATTTGACAGCTGTTTTGAGGACAATTTGTCATTTTAGTGCTGGTCGGCAAGACCTATAATTCCCTTGAGTGCCGGTCGGTCAGGCTGAGTACTGGTTACTGCCGACCAGCGCCGACCACGTGGCTACAACCCTGCAATAGATACATTGTGCTCATCAAATGCTTACTGCAAAATTTCATTACAAGATTGGTTCTCACCAAAGAAATTAGACCCAAAGAGTCCCAATTCAAAATTGCCATGTGCGTAAAATATGCTATGGTAAATCCATCATATTGGTTTGTTACCCATGGAGACCAAAATGGTGTACCTCTGGCATTTGACAGCTGAGGCCAAAACCAAATAACAAAACTATAAGCTTGAGTGTTACAACACTTTGCACGAATAGCACTTAGTGTGCATTATCGGTACAACGCACTACTCGCACAATGCAAACAAGGTACATGTACACCGTTTTGCCCTCACTGAGCGACGCACAAACATGGTGAAGTTGATACTATGTGGGTCTAATCTCTTCAGTTCTCACACTTCCCTACCAAATTTCTCTCTCCATGATATTATCATCACAATATTCTACCTATGCTACTGTAAAGTAAACTGAAATCTGAAAATAGCCAACAGTTATTTGGATGCAAACTTAAACATGATTCCATTTCCTGAAAAGTTTTATCTCCATCGCAAAACAATTCAATCAAAACCAAAAGGTTATTTTTCCCATTCAAAAGATTTAAGATACAAATAATTAATTTACCTATTATCCCAATAATTCGCTGTCGTAGTGCACATTAGAATATGACCGTTGCTAGGTCAACTGGATCACGCTTTCTTTGTTACGAACCACTGATCGAAATGATCACAACATAAAGCCTATGGCATATCAAAATTTGGAACAGGTGTATGAGCCCAGGCTTGGAGCATTAACCAATGGTTACTAACATGCACTACGACAGCAAATAAACAAGTTTCTTATTCTGGAAACAAGTTGGTGTGAAAAACAAAATACAAACACTTCCCATTAATATACCTGAAATTTTGTTAACAACATGTGTGAATGGATTCAGGATTTTATTTTTTTTTGGTACCAAAATATATATGTTGTACTTTTTAATGTACTTTAAAAGCTCACTGTTCTACTTCATGTATGCTTTTTCTATCTCATCCAGATTTTTCCATGAAAGCTCTTTCTTATACAACATTGAGTGAGATGTTTGCTTTCCAAATCATGTACATTTAAACATTTTAAGTGAATTGTTTTTAAATCAACAGTTATACAGGCTATATCAAAATGATTGGTACCCATCAGTTTCCAGTGATTATGGACAATATTCACATCAAAATACAACACAGAATCCACCTAATGTGTTAATGTTATAACTTCATAAAACTTAATTTTTTAGTAATTTTGAGGATCCAATGTTGCCAAGTCGGTTTTTATTTTCTAAGAATATCAAAACTGAGGTCCAGTCATTTTGCTACAGCCTGTATTTAAAATGTGCATCATCCAATTACAGAAAAAATACATTTATGTGTTTCTTGTTTTAAAAGTTACCAAACCATACATGTATCAGTCAAGGGTGAAAATAAGAAATGATGAACCAGGGGCTCCTTTTTGCACAAAATGGCCCCTGGTTCACTTCATTCAACATGGAACCAGGAGCCACTTCTAATCAACAAGGGGCCCATATTTTGTTCTGGATAAGTTCATCATGTATTAATGGTTATGGAATTTAATTTTTGGGTGTAGTGACCAGGGGCCAGTTTCTGAAGAAAAGTGTCCCCTGGTCAGCTTAAATTTAGATGGAACCAGGGGCCATTTCAGGGTTTCTGGGGGCTAAACAGCTCCTGTCTCCCATTTATTTTCACCCTTGGTATCAGTCATACACAGTATAAAGTTATAATTTTCTCCTTTTACATACTGGGTTTATGTATTTTTCTTTGTACAGCTTCACAGTGTTTTTACATCTTACACAACTAAGTTTTATAAAAAGCATGATTTAATATACATTTATAAGCATGTTTTTTCCTCATACATTTTCACAATCCTTTGGTATCCTGCATAAATATTGTTTTGGGAAGGATGAGCCCATTACAGCCAAAATGAATTACTCCTCGATCAATATGTTAATCTTGGGTTTCTCTATCAAAAATCAGTATGACCAAAATTCCCCACAATACAAGATAAATTGATTCACACATAGAGACAAGAATATATCAACCTTGCATATTACTATTACTCTGATTGGCTGGTTAACAATTATTTTGACCATATCTGGAATGATGTATCCTTGGTATAGCATGTTCATGAGTTAGACTAGTGTAAAGACTCCATTGAAGAATTATGCAGCTTTTAAAAAGAATGAAGCTGTTAAATCCTCCAATAGAACATTTCTGTACAATTTTACATTTAAGGATAAACACATGGTTTCATACTTTCTTGCCGTTCTGACGGCGATTTTGCTTCACTGTGCAGACGCACCAGAAACGCTAGCGGTGACCAGCGGTAAGCCAATATATCGATCACTCCACCTTTTTGCCCAAGCGGCAGCATCGCTAGCTGAGCGGCAACATTAGCTTTCATAATTCATAGTCATGCCGCTGAGCAGCGTGCCGCTGCGCTTGCAGAAAAGTGCAAGCGCTATGATGAAGCGTTAAGCCACTCAGGGTCAAGCGGTAGAAAGTATGAAACCAGCATTATACCCAAGACCATTTTTATGCATGCACAGTTACACACTTGGAATCTTGAATGAACTGCAATGTTGTGCATACACCAGTCACCATAAGTATTCATGATAGTCAGTCTGTCATTGATTTCTTAAGGACTGTGAAAATTCCTGCGGATATACCAAATCCTTACATTTAAATATTATACTTTTACCATAATATACATTATAATAAATAATTGTATACAATTCTTCCATCATGCAACTTAAATTGACATTCCAGATCTGCATGTAGCAAAGCAATATCATAAAAAGTCTAATCTCCAACATCCTAAATGTGTGAAGATTCAAGAATGCAGTTATAATTATAATATAATATACCAACCTGCTGTAACCAATGCCCTTTTCTATTACTGTCAAAATTAGTAGTATAGTCACCAGTTTAAGGGTACTACACCCTGCCCAATTTTGTGCCTATTTTTGCATTTTTCTCAAAATTATAGCGCATTGGTGACAACTAAGATATGTATATTATAGGGGCAAGGACTACAACTACTGCACGGAAATTTTATTTCAGCACAGACAACAGCTGTGGAGTTACAGTCAAAAATGAGGGAAAACCAACATTTGACCAATAAATCAATAACTACTTACCTTGAGTTGCTGAATTTTCAGTGCAGTAGTTGTAGTCCTTGCCCTATAATATATACATATCTTACTTGTCACCAATGCGCTATAATTTTTGAGAAAATTGCAAAAATAGGCACAAAATTGGCCAGGGGTGTAGTACCCCCTTAATACATTACTTGCACTTTCCAAAATTTCAATATGGTGCATGTGGTTATAAATTGAATGTTGCTTCAATGGCATGACTGTGATTTTACCGTAACCACTCTGGTATAAGCCCACCCCCATAGATGGCAGATTTCACTTCAAAAATGGGGGTGGGCTTATAACCGGGGAAGGGCTAGTGCTTGAATTTAAAAATAAGAACAATTATCCCCCATTTGTCATTTGTATATGCACTGCACAATGTACCAGTAATTTCTATCATCTATGTCAATTTCTTAAAATTATAAGTGTGGAATGTTAATTATCAACTGATATTTTTTTTTATTTGTTCTTAAATATGAGAGCAAAGCATTGATTTGATTTAAGAACTTGGCCAAAATTTAGTACTGGGCTTATACCTGAGTGCACCCTTGTTCCCAGAATGTTTTGATAAATAGGGGTGGGCTTATATCCGAAGGTGGGCTTATACCCGGGTGGTTACGGTAATTGTTATTATCTATAATTAGTTGATCTACTTTTGCTTAATGTGGGAGGTTATTGTACCAGCATAGCAGAACATACAGTTGTGCGTACTTTTGGTCCCAAGACGGCATGACCAAGAGGTCCATCGGGGAATCGTTACAGGTCTGATAAATTGCCAATTTGCAGACACGATAGATTGCTGCTCCCAAGCTGTTATACAGTCATATAATTAATATCTTGCTGGATGCCAACAGGTGGTTTCATATTTGTACAGTTTGGCAAGTAGTATTTACAGCAGGTTTTGCTGATAGCACCAGCAATAATATAAGTCTATATGGATGCAAAACCTTGTAATGCTTTGCTATGTTATGTCAATGTCTCGCCTTTTGTTACCTGCAATAAACAAAAATAAACAAAATGACATCAGATTAGCAAGCTGAAAAGATAATAGTTCCACAGATAATACTGGTACATGTAGGAGCTACCTTATGCATGTAGATGACTGCTATAAAAGGTCATAAAACTCTAAATCCTGGGCATTTCAAGAGGATCCAATGTTGCATATTGAACAAGGAAGTTCATCAATAAACACCAAAAATTGATAGGTACCAATCATTTGTATACATCCTGTATCATGTAAAGTCTTTAAGTTAACAGAGTACCCACGCCTTGAGAGGGAAGCCATCCGGGTCAGAAAATAGTTTCCAAAACACAACATAACCCAAGATTGAGGATATATCTTTACATCATTATTATGTAAATTTGTGAGTCCAAGTGTGTGAAAATATTGGATCCTAAACATAATAATAATAAAATCGGATGATTTACATTACGCCCAATATTTACTGGTCTCGTTATATGAGTTTTAAAATATTGAACTTGACTGCGTCTCATTCTCAACAAATAAATATGGGCTCAATCAATCCAATTTTATATATTGTAGGAAAAAATGTTTCTTCTTTTATGTAAAGGCTGACATTACAAGCCAAAATGATTAGCACAAATGAAAGTTGATGTTGAGTTTCCCATCACATGTTTTACTGACTCTTTCATTATTATTTTTGAACATTCATTATTTAACACATTGGGCTTTTTAATGGTTTAAAACAAAACATCAAAGGCAAGAAATGACAGGTAAATATACAATAGCTTACTTAGTACCGGTATGACCTTTATATTATGCAGGAACAATTAAGAGTCAATCAAAAGTAGACAAAAGACCTGAAATATTCTGAGTTTTCAATGAAATGGCAAAATAATTATATTTTGGTTTTTTGATGTGGCATAAAGAAGGGGACGCAGGCGGGGGCCCCGGACGACATGAAACTCACATTAGCCTAATAACATTGATAATGACTTACCCTTGCTTCCAAATACTCTATTCTCCTTTCCAGAGCTGTCAGTTTTTCATTAAGTGTGGCTAGCCTGGATCTACATGATGTATCTGTAACACAGAATGCAGAATTTTTATATTACATGTAACTACATATCAAATAGGGTGGTCACATGAAAATTTCAAACCCACCCCTGGAATTACTTTTTCTGTCAGGATTGTTCCTTCTGCAAAATGATTTTAAAAATCCTTTGAATCAATTCAATCGGACAATCTGTTGCGAAGATACAGCCTTTTAAAGATTCGCAAAATTGGCCATTTTTACCCCATTTTTAGGAAAATCCTGATTTTGTCATAAATTTGCATATTCATGAAGCGATAATTGTGGGAATAAAGCCAAAGAAGGCATGAGATGTATTATTTTTGTTTATTTAATGTTCATTTATGCAAATATTAAAAATCCAGGGTCATAATTGCTATATTTGCTTCTTTACAACATTTTTAAAATGGCTGACATCACAAAAATAACTCTTTTGCCAGGACTTTTAAGGTAAATATGTGTGATTTTCACCATTGAGGGCGCTATTATGTGCCAATTATGACCTTCAAAGGCCTGTATTTCCTAAACTACACAACCAAATTGTCTGATTTTTGCACAGGATTTTGCTCTGAGGGTCTAGATTGTAAAACTGAATATAGCATAATTGTACATCTTTGGGAAAATAGTTTTATTTGATGACAAAAATTTATTTTGTGCGTAACTTTTTTATGCGTGACCGTACAAAAATGCTATATTCACCTTCATTACGAGCAGAAAATTTTCTATAAGTTGCTAGGAGACAAATTATATGGAATTCAAAATGCCCAAAAGTTTTCCAACTGCTGCAGAATCTGTTACAATTTCCACCATACATTTGTGTATGTAGGCAGGGGTACACACAATAGCTAGCATTGTGGCCACCCTATATCAAACAGTCTAATTCCACATACCGGGGTTCTATTAAAATGACAGCAAAGTCCACAACTTACCATTGGCAGGATAGCATTAGCCTAAACTACCATCTACTGGTAACCAAGGGCTTAGGCAGCTAGCTGTGTCTAGTGTTTTACACACCCAACTTTGTAAATACACACCCACATTGCCTACATGTAGTACACAAATCTTATATTTACACACCCAGTTTTTTGAATTTACACCCCCAAACCTTCAAATCATACCTACATTGTAAGACCCTGCCGGTAACTAAATACCGATATGTAATTTCCAATAAACAAAAAAGTGTATGAATGTATCTGTTCTTCTTCTGCTTAGCGTGTCCACGGCACAAGATTAAATGTGTTTCAGCCAGTGCTGCACACATTTTTCAGCATTCTCATTGTAAACTGCCAAGTCAGCAGTTGTGCATGTTTGCTCCAGTTGAGGGCAACACAGTAAGTGATCCATTGTTTGTGGTTCTGTTCCACAATCGCAGGTTACATCTGTGTTCTTTCGATATCCCCATTTGCTGAGGTTGACTTTACATCTTCCTACACCAGACCTTAACCGCGACGGGGGCCGATACAAGTTACCCAGAGTGTACGACCGGGTTTTGGGGTCAAGTGTCCAAAAGGTCACTGATCCCAAACTTGGGTTGCCAGTCTCCAGATGAAGGTCAAAGTTGTGACCGAAAATTTGAGGTACGTCTTAATTTTGTGTTGAGATCATAAGTTTAAATTTACAATTACAGACCTTAACCTATTAAGGCATTTCCATTCAACCCAACTTGCATCTGCACCAGGTGGTAGTTCTTCGCCAACAGGAATATTCAAAATTGGTGGGTGATTTCTAGATCTCTCCTCCCATTTTGCTACTCTTTACTGTTGGCTGATGTTTCAAGTGGAGTTACACTGTTCAGGAAGCTATCTCTGGACTTTAGACGACTTTCTGGGGGGACATGCCCAAACAGGGGATGTCTTACATCAGTGGCTTGGCGCTGGCGTTCTTTCATGCTTGCTACGTTACGTCTAACATCTGGTGGTGCTATACCTGCTAGAGTGTACAGGTTCTCAGTTGATGTGCACAGTTTTCATTACTTGCTCTAGCGTACTTTTGTATTCCCATTGATTCATGTTGTTTCTACAGATTTAACAGTTCTGTGGGCCTTGGAACTGGTCATTTTTGACTATCAAACTTTATCTAATTTACTACTTTTCATGCCTACATTTTGCTGTTTTTGTCCCCCTCTGTGTACTGTCTAGTCTGTATTTTACTTGTTTCCCCACATCAAGTTGGTGTACCTTGCTCTTTTTCTTTCCAGTTGTTCATTCAAGGTATCCTCTTGTATCATTTATTGATCCTTGATTTGTTTTGTGTCCTCGTCCATTGAATTCACCATTTACCCACTTTTTTAAATATTATTATGGATGTTGTATAATAATATACAAAAACACCACAACATTTTAGAATTACTAGTATTCATTTTTTTTTATTTCTTAAAATGGGAGAAATAATACTTTTTTCTAATAAAACTTTTTCCCCCCTTTGCTCAACACTGGTATGGCGATCACCTGACCTGTCGCATAGGTTGCGCCGGCCCTGATTTCATTGCACAGTCACTGACACTGAAAAGTGAAGTCTGAGACTGAGATTTGTTCCACAGAAACTGTACATGGTCATGATGGTGTATTGTACACCCATATACACTTCTGACTTCTAATGTATTATTTATCTTGTGTACGTTTACGACTATGTTACAGTCAATGCATCATTGCGTACCATAAAGGTCTGTTCATACTACGCCGCAATTGTGGTGCGGTGCGATGCCGCACTGCATCATTCATGGTAATTTGGTATTGCAACTTGCATGATAATCGCAAAAAGTTGACTGAACACATTTCAAATTGGAAATGCGACGAGTAACACGAGTTGCGGCAAAAAGTAATTGATATATCGGCAACGTACCGCACCGCAATTGCGGCATAGTATGAATTTAAATTAGGGGTTCATTCATATATATTTTCATGTCTAAACAATTGTTTATGCCCGAGGGCATAAACAATGTTTAGTCATGAAAATATAATTGAACCCCATTCATGTATGCAACATCTGCGTGCTGTTATTTTCCTCCACAACTAAAAAATACCGTCATTTTATACTAAAAACTACCAATTCCCTATCCTTTTTAAAGTTTTTCCATTGCTATTAAATTGTAAGAAAACATTTACTTGCTCAGTCCACCGTGTTTGGACACGCGCGAACATCGCGTGCACATCAATCACGCTTTTTTGTGTAAAGCTCGCGAGCATAATTATACGTGCGTATATATCCTACTAGCGAGCGTCCATCGGTTCTAGCGCGGCTTGTTTACGACCGGAAAGCCGAATATAAATGTTGTTTAACGACCAATCACGCGTGCTGTTAATATAGCACGTATGTATGTATGAACGGACCTTGAGACCTTTTTCTCGGTTACACGGTTACTATAGAAAAAATATTAAATTCGTGGACATCGTGGAACATTCAACTGGGTCAGTCCATCTCAAATCACCTAATGGGTTGGCTGGTCACCCTCTCAGATTTTGTTTAAAATCACTTATATCATAGCCCTATGTGCTAAATGAACACATTTCAATCGGTAGGTCTCTACTCCTTGTCGTTTCCGAGAACCGTCCTATTGAAAATTGGGTCAGACCCCCCTTTTTTGGGCATGTGTGTCGCGACATTAGTTTTCTTCCGAGTTTAGACATCCATATCTTCCCCTAGGGGTAAACTACAGGGCTACAAATTGGAATCTAGGGTGTCTTTGACCCAAATAACCAGATTCTGGACTCATAAACAATGTATCTCACCCCCATTTGCTGATATAGACATATAAAAATGCATGTTCGTGATGACGCACATGACGAATTCCTGTTTTTGACCCCCCCCCCCTCCTCTTCATCCTAGATGTCAGACATCATCTATTTTGCCTTTTTAGTAGGCAATATAGGTTCAGGTGTGACCCCCTATAGCAGGGTAGACCACTCATTGGCTTAATAAAAATTTCACAGGGGCTCAAAGATGACTCCTCAGCCAAAAGACCCCCCGTTCATGACCCCATTTGACCTTGTCCTTGTGGGAAATAATCCACCATAACCAAACTCACACAAATTCAAAATACTTGCATGATGTTCCTCTGTACCAAACATCTTAGTGGTGTCAAGCCATCTTCATGGTTAAATTAGTGTTTGAATCTCTCATTGAAATACACAGTAAATTGATGAACTTTGCATTCTGGGAATTAGAACATTACTGTGTATTTCAATGCGATCTCCAAACAGTCATTTAACCATGAAGATGGCTTGACACCACTTTGATTTCTGGTACAGAGGAACATCATATAGGTAACCTAGGCAAACCTTAGTTAACACATTTACTAGTCAGCTTAATTCACGAGACCGGGCCCCAACACAATGCATATTTACATAGAAATTTGAATTTTTTCGAGAATAGGTGGGTGAAGGAAACCTACATAAATATGTTTTCTATACTTCACTTGACCCAAATATATGATTTTTATGGTGATAATCAAGTCGCACATGGAATTTTAGAGGGATTTTGATAGCAGTTCCATTAAAAAAAGCTGCCATCGCCATGAGACTAAGATCTAGAAACACCCCCGAAATGCCATTTTGGGGAATTTTGCTAGCTGAATCTTTTTGATGAAAGTCAATCTTTGACAAGATGTAACTTTGCTACGGAAAGTGCTATGAAAAAAAGGTTTTCAGTTTTGGCTTAGTTTACTCAAGGGCTTTAATTTGATATATAAAACGATGCAATTTGATGGCAAATTTGAATTCACCTAGGATACCTACATCATAGAAGTATTTTGAATGTGTGAGTTTGATTATGGTGGCTCATTTCTCACATAATTAAACTTGGGTTGGTATTTAGGACAATTTTGTGTGTATTTCAATGGGAAGTGGACAAATTGTAGGTAACCTAGGCAAACCTTAGTTAACACATTTACTAGTCAGCGAATTCGCCGAGACCGGGGCCCCAACACAATGCATATTTACATAGAAATTTGAATTTTTTTCGAGAATAGGTGGGTGAAGGAAACCTACATAAATATGTTTTCTATACTTCACTTGACCCAAATATATGATTTTTTATGGTGATAATCAAGTCGAACATGGAATTTTAGAGGGATATTGATAGCAGTTCCATTAAAAAAAGCTGCCATCGCCATGAGACTAAGATCTAGAAACACCCCGAAATGCCGCTTTGGGGAATTTTGCTAGCTGAATCTTTTTGATGAAAGTCAATCTTTGACAAGATGTAACTTTGCTACGGAAAGTGCTATGAAAAAAGGTTTTCAGTTTTGGCTTAGTTTACTCAAGGGCTTTAATTTGATATATAAAACGATGCAATTTGATGGCAAATTTGAATTCACCTAGGATACCTACAAATTGCGTCAAAAAACATCAAATATTCAACGAGCCATAACTCAGAAACGACAAGGAGTTGAGACCTACCGTTTGAAATGTGTTCATTTGACCCATAGGTGTATGATATAAGTGATTTTAAAGAAAATCTGAGAGGGTGACCAGCCAACCTTTTCTGAAAATTAGGTGAGTTGATATGGAATGACTCAACTAGCTACGCTTGTTACTCCGCCGACTAATCATGCTAACTACACGCCACAGCATAACGCTACTCTCACGCGTCCATATTAGCGAGGCTATCTGCGTACATCTGCTTACTACGCACAGCCACGCAAAGAGTATGTTCCATGATGTCCACGAATTTGATAATTTTTCTACGGTAAGCTTACCAAATGAGTTCAAGAAATCTGCAATCTTTTTTATGTTCGTCGTGATAACCTCGATATACTCTCGATTAGCCCAATCTTCTTGGATTTGCCTCTGTACTGCCAACTGTGGCGCTCCTCGGGACATCTTTAACTAGAGTTACTGCCAATTATTTGGAAAAAATACTGAAGAATTTTACCACCTCACACGAAAAATTTCCGCTTCCGTGTTTTTCTGCTGTTCAGTGTTTAGTAATACTGGGGAAAGTACGCAGGTACTATTCATTCTTAGTGAAACAGAAAAATATTTGAAGGTATAGTCTATGGTAATATTTTGATTAAATCATAGATTTCAACGGTGAAAAATACTTTACAAAAATAGGACGTATTTTCTTAAGATTAAGGTTATAATTTTCCTACATTTACAAAAGTTAACAAAGAGAAAAAACACCTAAGCTAGCCTAACAGGTAAGCAATCCATATTCTCATTGGTCAAATGTTACAGTGAGGCAACGGAGCATATCAATAACACGGACCAATAAGAGGGTGCCTTACGTAAAGAGTTTTGACGGTCCTCCAATCAATTATATAATCTCGTTTTAGTTTGGTAAACGCTTTGTTTGTATCAGACCTTCATTGTACCCGAAACGTAACAGAAATGTTTTTCGTGAGCGAATATTATAATTACAGGGAGTCGAGGTTATTAATTTGAGCCACACCCATTTAACCTTTGACATTTATCTTGTTTATTGTTGCTGTGCGAATACAGAACGTCCGTCGTCTGTGACAGTCGGTTGACTGAAATGCACTGATTCACACGCCCGAGGAGCATTACTATAGTTTTGAGTATACGCTTATTTTATTACCGGTATTTTAGCTTTTCTTTTGAATGAGATCCACATACTATTGGAACTTGGTTTTGACTATAAACAATGACTGATGATCATGAATGATATCGACAGCGTGAGTTCATCATCCAGCCGAGCAGCTCATTTACGTGGGCTCAGGCAGCTCAGTGCTCAATGGTGAGCTGAGCTACCTAGTATGAGGAATATGACGATCACATCATAAACAACAGCATGTACAGTACACAGCTGCAGCAATTATTGTTCTAGCTCTATTATGTGTACCAGTAGTAGCAGAATCAGATAGCCTTTGTGACTGTAATTTGTGTAAGTAAAAAAAAATATTATTGACATTGTTGGGAGAGAGTCAGACTCAGAGCCGGGGTGCAGTGGTGCAATATTTGTGTACCCCCGGTCTGGTGATTTATAGGGGGGGGCAAAGATTTTTTGGCAGGCCAAAGGGGGGGGGCAAGCATTTTTGGCAGGGCTAAAGGGGGTCAAGCAATTTTGGCAGGTCAGAGGGGGGAAGCAATATTACGCCCTAAAAGGTGTAGGAAAACCAGAGAAGATGTAATAAAGAGGAGGGTCAACAGAATTATATCCTTGAGATAATCCCGTAGGTAATCCTGTCGCATCTATTCATAGTCCTTTATTCTCAAGTAATTAAACATCCACTTGAAATATCCTATAGGCTATGATGTTGTGACCGCCCATGGTTGACCGATTTTCACAAAAAAGGTGGAGATGTTACGCTTTTTGGTATCAAGCTGCAGTTAATCTCATATATTTTTATAATTACAAAAGCTAGATCAATGCATGTGGTCTCATTTGAAAGCTGTGTTATTATGCCATATTCCTGCAAAGTAGCATTGCCATCGTCCATCCAGAAGTGAAGATATACCTTTTGTAGCTTGAAGTACAGGGGGAGGCGGCGCCATGGAGGCGCCGCCATTGTACAAACTATATGGGAAATTGACATTTTTAGTACAATTTTTGCAGAAACGATGATATTTTTGTCAAATCTTTGTGTATGGCTATAAATTTGGTACCAAAACAAAGCTAACATATTCTACTTTATTGTTTTATGATTGACAAGTAGGTAAATGAATGTATAGTATGGACAAACCAGGTGATAATAAAGAAAATAATAATAACATAGTGATTTTGTGACAATTATAAACTTGCAAATCGATAGGAAAATAATTATTTTTAAAATAATATTTCATGTCCATTGATTTATTTTATTTTAAAAAGCCAAATAATGTTAACTGTTGGGCCTATATACCTTCCAGTAATTAAGAGTGCACATTTTTGTTTATTTTAAGTCAATTAATGTCAGCATGATGCTAAAGACCTTTTTGTTTCCAATAAATCGGAAAATCCATGAAAATGAAGATGAATTTGGACATCAAGATCAGTATCCTCCAGGAACTAAGGTCATCAATGGATACTACTAAAATGTACAATCTGCACAACATTCAGGCAATCCAGATCACTACAAAGCCAATCCTAAAGCCAATTGATGCTGTCATACCTAAAGACTGTGTATCATATTTTGGTATCAAAACATGCTATCGGACACAACCTGCATGGACTATGTGGATGTAAATGTGTGCAATTGCACTCTTTAAATACTTTTTACAGTCTATGAAGTTAAAATCCTAATATTTGTGTATGTATGTTTGAAAGAATCAGCCTGTTTTCATGGGACATAGATACATTTCATGTACTATCTTTAAGATGCATTCCCATCGACATATTTAATTACTCGGTAAACGCAAGTTGTTTATCAGGTATGTTAATGTTTTTTAAGTAAATTATGATGACTTGTTTCAGTGATTCTTCCTGCCACAAAAGCAAGTTGGAATGTGTTTAGTTAGTGTGATATAAATAGATGATAATGGGCAACTAAAGACATTTACATACATGGAATCTGTGAAAAGATTAAATTTCCGATTATAAATTTGCACCAAATTGGGATGGAAATATTTATTTTGGGTGAATCATGAACCCCATGCAATTTGATATTGTTGTAAGGGCCTAAGTGTGCTCAGCAAGAAAATAGCATTATTTTTGCTATAGGGTTACCACAGAAAATGTTATTGTAAAAAACATTGAATGACTAAAAATATATAAAAATTCACATTTCAGTCAATGTTACCTTTTTATCTTACACCTAGTGTCAATTCTGAGTGCATATTTGGATTCCTTGGGCAATTTCCTTTCAGAAAATGTATACTTTTACTACCATAGGGGTATACTTCAGCAAATATGAATTTGTAAAGGTAAAATCATGTCGCTAATGCAAAAATCACCATGTAACGCGAAAGGAGGCGACCTTAAAACGCGCGACCATATACATTTCTAAAGAAGAAATTTTTAGGATTTTTTAGAGAGGTGATGATTGTTGATCATTTCTACATGTATTTTATTATTTTATGTTTTTTCCTATCATTTCCTGCAAACCTAATAAAGATATTCTGATAATTGAAAACATTCTTTATCACAAATAATAGAGGCTGAAAGTGGCAACAAGCAGCAAAAATTATAATTTGCCATGGAACTTCAGTCATATTTTATCCGAAATCTGACAAGATGACAGGGTCTGCATGCATGGTGTGCATGGCATGATGACATGCACACACTGACCTATCCCTAAAAGCAGTTAGCTGCAACTTGTGTATCACACCCATCATGGGTTCAAACCCCATTGTGGTATTCTATTGTAAAGCAGCTAAATAGGGTGATTCATCATTTACTTTGAATGAGCGGTCTCACACATATTTTGTTTGAGGATAGCTTGATCAACCTCCTCTTTATTACATCTTCTCTGAGGAAAACATTAGGAAGTTAGGAACACATTTAAGGGGGTACTACACCCCTGGCCAATTTTGTGCCTATTTTTGCATTTTTCTCAAAAATTATAGCGCATTGGTGACAAGTAAGATATGTATATTATAGGGCAAGGACCACAACTACTGCACTGAAAATTCAGCAACTCAAAGCAAGTAGTTATTGATTTATTGATCAAATATTGGTTTTCCCTCATTTTTGACTGTAACTCCACAACTGTTGTCTGTGCTGAAATAAAATTTCCAGTGCAGCAGTTGTACATGTAGTCCTTGCCCCTATAATATACATATCTTACTTATCACCAATGCGCTATAATTTTTGAGAAAAATGTAAAAATAAGCACAAAATTGGGCAGGGGTGTAGTACCCCCTTAAATATGCAAAATTTCCTGCTCAATGAGCTTGCATTATATGACAAGACAATAATTTAAGGTTTTAAATTCGGGTTCGCCAAAATCTTGCATGTGTAAGGGGGGGGGCAAAGAATTTTTGGCTTGTCAAAAGGGGGGCAAAAGGTTTTTGGCAAGTCAAAAGGGGGGTAACGATTTTTGGCACGGCCAAAGGGGGGGCGATTTTTGGTAGACCATTTTGAAAATTCTCCACCCCAGAAATTTGAATATTTTGACCTTTTGTATTGAAGATACACACTTTTTTCCAAAAGACCTAAAAACGGTACGGTACTGAGGTCTTTCTGGGAACAAAATGTATGGTAATCCTCAATACCAAATTGTTCATATGATGGATTGCTTTTCATCTACACTTTAAGAACCTGGTACGTACATCATTCTAAGATTATAAAGTTTACCGGTACTTCAAGGACTGCAAAATGTCAAAAATATCAATTTTTAATAATTTGCCATACAATTTATATTACGGTATATCGCAAATTTCACAAAATAATAAAGCGCACATTACACCTGTAAGTTCAGATCATTGTAATATTTGGATTTTCTTTTCAGTTTAATATCCTGTGCTGTTGAATACAAGATGGTTGTAAGTGCTCTGTTATACACTGTCACTTTAGAGTGGTGCAGTAAGAACGTGCCTAAAGGCAGCGGAAAACCAGTCCATTTTTGGCATATTCTCCCATGTTAATTTTCTTAAATACAGAATGAAATGTATATCTAAACCAGCCAAAAGGCATATGACGTCAGGTTTATTAGCTGACTTCAACCCCTTGGGGCATGTCAATAGGGGGGACTAAGCAATTTTTGGCAGATTTTTATGGCAATTTTTCAATATTACACCCTAAAAACTATTTATCGGAAAATGTTCAATGCAAAACTTGTTGCTTGATGTGCATTCACACACCCAGTTTTTGCCCACATGGCCTATACTTTGTACACAAATCTTAAATTTACACATCCAGATTTTTGAATTAACAGATACACACCCAAACCTTCAAATCCTGTCTAAGACCCTGCTGACAAAGTCTTCTCCAAGGAGTTATGACATAAATTGGTTTCCACCAAAACACTGGTTTTCACCGAAACACCAGGGGCCTCATGGAAGAGAAAGCATAGCAATCTTCCCCCTCAGAGAAGGCAGAGAAAGCATAGCAATCTTCCCCCTCCCATCATCCCACTTTGGTCTCTACAGATGTGTAATAATGTATACTGGTCGTTTTAATAATTTGTGGCCTCCATGGAACATACCCATGTTGCATACATGTATACAGTATTGTATCATACACGGTTATAAGAGATAATCTGCTTGATCATGTTAATTGTTATCCAGGAGCATGATCGGTCAGTTCTGCAAGGGCTCCTGATTGCGCTATGCGTGCATTGCATTGATGCCTGTAAAGAGGGCCACACATGAAGCGAGTGTTCCACGATGGACGCAAACTAGTTGAAAGACCTGTAGTTCTTATGACAATAAATTGCCATGATTCTTGTGCATGATGTGTGTCAGCGAACATCCGGCTCAGTTTACAGGTCGGCCAAATGTTTGGAAATTTGAAACTCAAGGGGAGACATGTTATTGTCAATGCTTGAGGTGGTCTTTTTTAAAAAGGATGTCAGTAACATTGTGCTAAAGCACTAAAGTTAACTCTTATTTCTTATTCTAATCTATAAAAATCATAAAATTGCTGAAATACTTTTATTTATTTAGTTTTTAGAGCATCGTATTCCTGAATTGGATCTCATTACAAATCGCCAATAATATGTTAATATCAAAACCAAACATAAGTTTATTTGAATTCAAAACCTTGGTATTTGTTGTTTTTTCAAAACACAAGTTAACACATTTCCATTTCCTGACATTAAAATTTATCATTGAGTAAAAGCAAACATCTGAATATTTCCTTTAACATTTTCAAGAATCTTAGAAACGTTATCAAGTATATAGTACGAGTTTTTCTTTCAAATTGACCTCACCTAAACGCATTTTACATGTACCTACAAACATATTTTATTTTTGTTTTCATTTGTCAGAATAAATAAATTTTAGCAGCCTCACTTGCATTTTCTGGGTCACATTTCACCATTTGTAGTACGGTACCTTACAAAACATAAATTATATTATTTATTTAATAACTACATGTATCACTTCTCCTGTTTTGTCACTTACATGTAGCAACTATGAAATGCCTTTGGTTTACAGTTCCTAAATTCTCACATGACAGTTGACATTCTAGTACTAGGACCCACATTATCCTGTTCCGCTTGTAAACTCTACTTACATGTAGGCCTACATAATAGCTGCAAAGAATTGATATGTATACGGTAATCATAGAAACTGTATCAAAATTATTATTGGTTCTTTTTCCATTGGTTTTTGCAAAAATGTGAAATTGTAAATTGTTTGGGTTTTTTTATTCGGGGATAAAGATATCTGACTGCCCCATACCCCCCCCTTCTTCAATGGCACCACTGGCTCTATAACTTTTTAGTGCACTGAGCTGTATGTCATATGTGGCTCAAGATTTAATGTTGCTTTTAATTTTAAAAGAAGCAATCTTTTTTTAAATAAAAATGGAAAACTGAGGTTACCAAATAAAATTGAAAATAATGCTGTATATCCCATACTCGTAATACAGAGCTCTAACGTTATTCCCTCACAGGAGACTTTAAGTGTGTCTGTCAATTAAATTTGCATTAAGGGTACTTATTCATCAATTCAACCGTTTTCATTTTCCACCATTAATAACAACTTACAGGTAGAATAAATACAATTTGAATGCACAAAATAATCAATATGCAGAACTTGCATATTTTTTCGTCATACAATTAGTGCTCAGCAGTCGGCACATATATCTAACATAAATATGTTAGTGAAGTAGGCCAGGGGTTGAAGCGTAATCCGCCAACAGCAAGTACCGTAGTGTTCTTATACACCTACAGGAAATCGTAGTCTGAATAATAATGCGCACATTACACCTGTAAGTTCAGATCATTGTAATATTTGGATTTTCTTTTCAGTTTAATATCCTGTGCTGTTGAATACAAGATGGTTGTAAGTGCTCTGTCACTTCGGAGTGGTACAGTAAGAATGTGCCTAAAGGCTGTGGAAAACCAGTCCATATTTGGCATATTGTCCCATGTTTATTTTCTTAAATATGGAATGAAATGTATCTATGTAAACCAGCCAAAAGGCATATGACGTCAGGTTTATTAGCCGACTTCAACCCCCTGGGGCATGTCAAAAGGGGGGACTAAGCAATTTTTGGCAGATTTTTATGGCAATTTTTCAATATTACACCCTAAAAACTATTTATAGAAAAATGTTCAATGCATTCACACATGATTAGACAATTTAAGGTTTTAAATTTTGGGTTTTCCAAAATCTGGCCTAATTTGAAGGATCCGTCCAATGATATTTTGAAATATGGTATCAAACTGAGGTGTAGGAGAGGAAAGATATTTTGGCACGTCAAAAGGGGGGGGGGCAAGCAATTTGTGGTAGACAATTTTTAGAATTCACCCTGCGGAATATACATAATTATCGCAGACAACATCTCCTTACAGCCCTTCTGGCATTATGCATTAAAACCAGATTCTTTTTAAAACAGCAAAATGATCTAAAAAGTGAAATATAGGGCATATACCGTAACCACCCGGGTATAAGCCCACCTTCGGCTATAAGCCCACCCCCTCTTTTTCAAAACATTCTGGGAACAAGGGTGCACTCAGGTATAAGCCCAGTGCTAAATTTTGGCCAAGTTCTTAAATCAAATCAATGATTTGCTCTCATATCAATATAAAAAAAATATCAGTTGATAATTAACATTCCACATTTATAATTTTAAGAAATCGACATAGATGATAGAAATTACTGGTACATTGGACATATACAAATGGGGGGTGATTGTTCTTACATTTAAATTCAAGCACTAGCCCTTCCCCGGTTATAAGCCCACCCCTGTTTTTGAAGTGAAATCTGCCATCTAGGGGGGTGGGCTTATACCCGAGTGGTTACGGTACCGGTACTACAAAATTCCCTTTAAAATGTACCATTATATTAGCTAGTACCCTGGTTAAAAACAAGTACAAAAAAAGTACTGTACTTTTTATGTACTTTTAAAAATGTACTTATTTGGAACGCTAAATAAGTACATTTAAAGTATAAAAAAAGTACAATTGAAAAGAAAAGTACAGTAAAAGTACCAGCAGGTCAAAAGTACATAAAAGTATACTTTTTAGCCATAGGAAAAGTATACTTTATTTGGCTGTGTGAAAAGTATACTTTTGAATACTTTAAATGTACTTATTTCGCTTCCAAAAAAGTACATTGTTTAAAAGTACATAAAAGTACAGTATACTTTATTTAGCGATGGGAAAAGTATACTTTATTTGGCCATATGAAAAGTATACTTTTTTTGGTCTTGTGAAAAGTATACTTATCACATGGCCAAATAAAGTATACTTTTCACATGGCAAAATAAAGTATACTTTTCAAATGGCCAAATAAAGTATACCATGCTCTACATATGGCTTAATAAATTATACTTAACATACGATTAAATTTGAAAATTTGTCTTGTAAGAAATTAGAAAAAGAATATATTTTTTAACTATCCTGGTTGCTTTCTTGTCCAGGTAACACAACATATGTCAAGGTTAAATGCCTTGTCCCTCCCTCCGGGCACATTATTGCAACACCTCCTTAATTAATAATAATAATGTACACTTAATACTAGAGCACTTGTGTCCGTCAAAAGATGCTCAGGGAGCTTTGCAGAAACAACAAATTGTACAATACTGCAAACAATACTATAATACATGTAACTCATATAAACTCAGATCAATGTTGAGATGTTCGTGCATCAAGCCGGGCATAGGCATTTTGGAAAAATGTGTTTACAAGTTAATTTTGCTTTAAAATAACACAATTATGTTCTTGGTAAAGCGAACTGAAAATGGCAGGTTATTGTTCCAAATGTTTGCAGCTGAAACATGAAATGATCTGCTGACCCACTGGTTTCTGGCAACTGTTTCTTGAAGAAGTCCTTGTGTAGCAGAATGGAGATTATGAGCTGGTGAATATACAGTTCTACACAATTAATTATTCTGGAGCTGATATATAGACGAATATCCAACGAGCCAAGTCATGGTCAGGATTTGGTCGGCCATTACTGGGTCCCTGGCGCACCAAGCTGGTGTTGTGACTGCCCAATTGGGTGCATAGATTAAAGCTGCTTAAAAAATCGATGTTATATTGTATTGTGTTGTAAACTTTCATCATTCTTTATACGTGTAACACGGGTGATGGAATGCAGTTTATAATTCCCGCCAAGGACGCATCATTTCACATTTCAGGTGAAATATACTCAGCGGGACCCAGCCATGGCTGCCACTAAGGTGTAGGAATGCGTGAAATTGGATTCGCTCTATACAAAGTCTTGTAGACAACAAAATTCTTTGTTCAAAAGTAGCCAATGCAGGTCATGTAAAAACAGGTGTAATGTGGTTTTATGTAGGTATGTTCATGCATGCAAGTCTGGCAGCACTTATGTTTTGAATTATCTGTATAGTCTGTGCAGTTGAGTCTTGTGATGCCATGCAACAGAGAGTTGTCAATGTCTATCGTTGAGGTTATTGAATTACCTAAACATAGCACATTATACCATTGTCCATATTGGGTATACACCAACAATGTATACATCTGCAGAATTCAGCAGTGTTGTATGTTACCTGCATGGGCACTCATGAATGTGCTGAATGAGTGTGTAAGCTTACTCAATTATCAGCATTATATGGCATTTCTTGGTGTACAAAATATCTTAAACAATAACAAATACATAGTACCTTCTTTTGTGTCCATTGAATGCAATCAGAAATTCAAGTCATAGCATTATATCCAAGTGTAAAATCCACAAAATGAGAGCTCCCATCTTAATATGTCATGTCAAAAACAGCTCCAAACAGAATGACAGTTATTTTTCAAATCCACAACAATATTGTCATGTGACCAATTTGCATATGAGGTCAAATGACTAATCCAAGAAAAGTACAAATTAAGTACACTAAAAAGTATATTAAAAGTACAGTTGGTGACCTCCTAAATGTTTAAGTCCCAGAAAAGTACAAATTAAGTACAATGGTGCTGTTGAAAAAATGTCTGAGTCTGAAAAAGTACATTAAAAGTACATTTCATGAGGTCCAAAAAAGTTTAAGTCCAAGAAAAGTACAAATTAAGTACAGAAAAGTACAAATAAAGTACTTGATGATGGGCAAAAACTTTAGAGTCAAAGAAAAGTACAAATAAAGTATAGAAAAAGTATATTAAAAGTACAAAAAATTTTAACAAAGGGGAGAAAAAGTACATTCTAAGTATACTTTAACTGTACTTTTCACTGAAAAAGTATAATAAAAGTACAAAAAAGTACACATAAAGTATACTTTATTTGTACTTATTTTTAACCAGGGTACTAGTCTCTAGTTGTCGTGATTTGTCAGAATCTTCATGAACTAATGTATTTTGTTATCTGCAATAAACACTTGCAATTGATTTTCTTTTCAAAGTAATTCTTGGCAATATACCGGTAATAAAAACAACCCCATTTTTCACCCTGAAATCTCCTTTAATGCTAGATATATTTCAACGGTTTTAAGTCACAGGCGCAGGCGTGACTTGTTCGAGCTGTAAGTGATGAACCTTGGCCTTCCAATGTGCCAAATGCTATCCCTACAGATAAGTAACTGTATTTACTAAAGCTAGTATTGATTCGATGCCAGAACAAGCATCACAAAATGCATGCAGTCAATACTTTGGGGGTTTCTATCTGATTTCAGAGCACGCCAGAGGATGTTTAAAGACATTCCCACAACCCAATGGGGTTTCTGACCTTGTATGTCTGGCTTTTGTACACATGTGGTCACGCGCGTACGCAGGAATTTATCAAGGGGGGTGTGAATTGGAATGAAGTGATTTGCTAAAAGTCTTAATTCGAAGCGCGCGACGCGCGCGAGTCGAAGGGCGTGGGGTCCAGGGGCCCGCTTAAGGGGCCCGGTGGGGTCCAGGGGCAAAGCCCCTGGTGGGGGTCCAGGGGGCGAAGCCCCCGGAAGCTCCAGGGTTTTAGAGCATTTTCAATGAAAAATACTGTTAAAATTTGCTTTATTTTAAGAGATTTTCGAAAGCGATTATATTTAGATTATAAGCTGAAGTAGGCCTACATATAAGCTTGCAACATGTTTTGACAGAAAGAATTGCAACCGATTTTCAACGATTTGTGTGCAACCATTTACTAGTTTAATGATAGGATCAATTGACGAGTCATATAAAATTAATGAACAATTTTCCGTTTGAGGTTTGACGGAAACTGTAATACTCATTGGCACCTGATAATATTTCTGCAAAATACACAATATAACATGGCGCAATGCGGTGTAAGAGATACAGTTTTGTAAGCGTAGTTAGCATAAAAAATACAGAGTAAATATATCCACTTGTTTTGAGCTAGGAATAAATAAAAAGATGGATCAGAACAACAGTTTGTGTTTAATTTTACGCGCGACACATGATACAAATTGTTGACACGCATAAAAAGAATCGCACCCAGATATATCTGATTGGACATTAATATGTAAAATATGTGGACATTCAGGTTATCTCCGCAATTTTTTAGCTACGTTGAGAGCAAACTTATGCTGAATTTATACAACATGACTCAAAAGCACCCCGCATGATGCGTGTTTCAAGTTCTTTGAGAGTAGGCCTACTATGAAAACGCGACACCAAATGCGGCGCCGCAAGATAAGTTCACCTTTCAGTGTATTTCTACATGATTATGGCCGACGCGTGGGTAGGCCTACGTTTTGAGCAGCCATCAGTGGTTTACGTTACCAGAGTCACAGTCAGGCGCAAAGCTGTCAAAAATCCAAGCTTTTTTAAATCCATCTAAAAAGGCCAAGAATTCATAATAATCAACATTAAACACAATCATTGCACCCGCGAACTTTTCAAAACGCTTTTCTGATTGGCTGCTTTATCTATGAAAGACGAAAATTTAACCGCCTAGGTGCTTCTTCGGCAAGAAGATTCAGAATTTGGTCCGTATTGACGCTTTATCTCATGGTGAATATTCAGCATTGCCAACCCGCTTCAGCCGATCCTGTCCCATCGTGTTCCTCAGGTATGTTTTCAACCTTCTCAAAGTTGAAAACGATCTGCAAAAAAAAAAAAGAAAGAAAAGAATATGTATGAACTTTAATAAAGATACATAAAATCATACATTCATATTTTACTGCAAATTTATAAATTTATTGTGGCATTGCAATCAGAAATCAGAATACATTATCACTGAGTATGAAACTTTGAAATGCAATGTATTGCGCTGATACTATGAAGGATATTGAGCACGTCGATCATCGACATCTCTCTTTTCAATCTGTTTTGATCTGAGTTGCGAACACACAAGCTTTAAATTATGGGCCATTTTTCAAATGTTTTGTATTCGACTTTTTATTGCGAACAATTTATGGGCCCAGATTCTTTGTTTTCGAATTCAGACTAGAACAAGATAATTAGCATTTTTAGTGGTTTATTAGCTTACCAAACATGGTTGAACTCATAAAGATAATATTAAAGTTGTATAGATCTGGTTGGACACAGACATACATACAAAGACAAAATTTAAAATAATTATTAAGATATTTAAATCATACCTTTCATTTGAGCTTGTAGACACTGGAAGGGTTGCAAAAATCTTGACAAGTTTACTGAGATTGGGGAACTCTGTTGAGTTGCAAGACGAGAGTGCACCCTGTGCGTTGGTTGGTTTAATCGCCATACCTGAAACCCGACGATAATACATCTCCAATTCTCCTTCCGCAGTAAGATGGTCACATTCGACATCAGATGCATACTTATCCACAAGAGTGTGCAACTGAGTCAACTGTTCACAGGTAGGAATCACAGAATCCTTGAAGGAATCTTCAGATGGAAGCAGACACATGAAGCTTGCGAGGAGAGTCTTGTGGCTTAATAGTCTGGAATCCAGCTCACTTAAGAAATGGTCCACAAACGGTACGAATATGGAAATGCGGAAGTAGTGTTCTGGTGAACTAGCATTAACGTTGTAGCGCTGGGTTTGTCTTTCGACAAGGCGGGGAAGGCTGACTGTCACACCAATTGCATCGCAAGTATTGCTAGCTTGTACATAGATGTTATGGAAGTATGCTTCTGCATTGCTTCTCATCTCTCTCAGCGCTTCCTCCAGTTCCGTTGCAGATCTCATGGCTTCTGCCAGATCAGTAGCTTCTTTCTGAAGACTTCTGCAAAGAGGTAGGCTCTTGGAGAATACTTTGGCCAAAACGTGGAGGGAGATGATGAATTCTGGATGTCGTATCGCACAGAGAAGCTGGGATGCGTTAGTAGCGGAGGTTCTGTCTTGCCACTCTTCAATAGTCTCCAATGTGTCAATGACTGGGTGAAGCAATTCTAAAAATATTATAACAGATTTGTGTCTCTCTACCCATCTGGTAGGGCACAATTGTTTCAATCTCTGTATGCGTTCTGTCGGTGCTTTCATTTTCGCTACATGTTCTTGAAGAACAGCTTGGCGCTTTTGCCGTGTTTAAAAGTTATACACGCTGGATATGGTGCCGAGACAGTTTTTAATCGGACGCTCATTACAAGCATCTGATACTGCCAGATTTAAGCTGTGTGCCGCACAGTGTACATAGGGAGCATTTGGAAACTCCTCTGAAATGTGACTTTGTACACCGTTAAAACGGCCGCTCATTGCTGCTGCTCCGTCGTAACCCTGTCCACGAAGATATTGGAGATCAACCCCATACTCATTTAGACTGGCCTTGATGACATCAGCAAGATTTCTTCCTGTCAGATCATATACAGGGACAAACTGCAGAAAGTCTTCACGAATGTTGAGCTGCTCATCGACGATCGCGGCGCGCAGCGAAAACTGTTCGACGGTAGATATATCCGTGGTTTCGCCTGCCAATATGGAGAAACACTTGGAGGCATTTATACGCTTTACCAGTTCATCCCTGATGTACGTGTTGCAACAATTGACAATCTCATTTTGAATTCTTGGGCTGATATAGGAGGCATTTTTCTTACAATTTTCAAGGTGGTCCTTCAAATCCTGGTCACCTGCTTGAACACGATATCGAAGAAGGGCTCTAAAATTTCCTTCATTCGCCAGTTGTTCTTCTAACCCGGTATCAAGTGAACCAGAATCTCTGTGTCCTCTAAGGGCTAACCCCTGCCTTCCTAATAAAATAACCGTGTCAATTATCGGCCGAACTCTTTTGCGATTTTCTTCTACCCTCTTCTCTGCAGCCCTGTCTACTTGGTAGTGGATCGACGCTTCCTGCGCATCAGCTATTTTTAATAGGCGTCGCCACTCGCCATGCATCCCTTATGATAGGCATGGTTTTCGTGAGCTCTGAAATTTTCAACGGCTTTGTTCCAGTTGGTGTAGGGATCCTTCACCAGTTTTCCGAGACGTTGACCGCCAGCATTCTCTGGTGCAAACAAAACACAGTACTTACAAAATGCACCTCTCTTTGATTCACTGTAAGCCAGCCAATTCCAACGTTGAAGCCACTGATACTGGAACTTGAGGTTACGTTTCTCAACTGGAAAGGGATGGTTTTGGTCTGGTACCCAGGTATGACGAAGGAGTCGCACTCGGTTGTTCCTGTCAAGCTGCAATGTACAAAATAGCATACAAAAAGGTGAAATAAGTAGAATTAGAAAAGATTTTTGAATATCTTAACCTTAAACATGTTAAAAGATTAAGATGGTGCGCTCCATCAACACTTGCATTTTACGGACACGCCCATTATGTTTACCGTATGCCGATAGTAAGACATAAATGTGCCCATTCAGATCGATAATATAATGCGTTGGAGCTGCAACCTGTAATGATTACTACATTCTACAAACAGAGACAGGTTGCAAGTAATGTTAAAACCGTTATGGTTTTGCCAATTTGCGATTATGTAGGCCGTATTGGTTGCAGTTGCCATTATATTTGCTATTTTGCGTTTTTGGAGTTAAGTGTACCTTCAACAGCACTTTAGATTTGGTCGTTATTTATAAACCAAAGGGCACTTTTTACTAATCGTTTCCGATCGTTACGTTAATTTGGTTTATTTTTGTGTTTCAAGAATTATATATATTTATGTTCATGTCACGAACAAAAAACTCTGCATCCTATTCTAAATTATATAGGCGTTTAGCCTTCTTGAAAAATATAAAAAAACATTATAAACTTACCTGTGTGGAACGTTCGCCGCTGAACAAACCGATATCATTTCGTGGGTTCTCAAACGAGGATGCTTCAGTTGATGGTGAGGACAGTGACGATACGGATGCATTTGGCGGAGCTGATGGTGAGGCCACTGACGACGGGATAGCGGCGCTGATGGTGAGGTTACTGACGGGGATAGCGGCGCTGATGGTGAGGCCACTGACGACGGGATAGCGGCGCTAATGGTGAGGTTACTGACGACGGGATAGCGGTTCTGATGGTGAGGCCACTGACGACGGGATAGCGGTGCTGATGATGAGGCCACTGACGACGGGGTAGCGGAGCTGATGGTGAGGCCACTGACGACGGGGGTAGCGGAGCTGATGGTGAGGCCACTGACGACGGGGGTAGTGGAGCTGATGGTGAGGCCACTGACAACGGGGGTAGCGGAGCTGATGATGAGGCCACTGACGACGGGGATAGCGGCGCTGATGGTGAGGCCACTGACGACGGGGATAGCGGCGCTGATGGTGAGGCCACTGACGACGGGATAGCGGCGCTGATGGTGAGGCCACTGACGACGGGATAGCGGTGCTGATGATGAGGCCACTGACGACGGGGTAGCGGAGCTGATGGTGAGGCCACTGACGACGGGGTAGCGGAGCTGATGGTGAGGCCACTGACGACGGGGGTAGCGGAGCTGATGGTGAGGCCACTGACGACGGGGGTAGTGGAGCTGATGGTGAGGCCACTGACAACGGGGTAGCGGAGCTGATGGTGAGGCCACTGACGACGGGGATAGCGGCGCTGATGGTGAGACCACTGATGAGATAGGCTCTGAGAACATAAGAAAACAAGCAACATATACAAAAGTATCATTATTTCTGTCATTATCACTAATATGGAACGGGTATGGATGTATGAATATTGAGAATGACTTGTTATGAACCTATACGTGCAGCGCGGATAATACGTTTTTGACAGACCCATTAATTGTGTATTATGCAATGCTACCTTCATTTCCTGGATCTTCATGCACGCTTATTAGGTGTGAAGATCCGCTTGTCATGAAGTACCTGCAATTGTATACCAGATACCATTCTTCTCATTCTATGGTATATCATATTGTACATAAAGTAGTCTACTGTTAATATATAAAAATTTTTCTTTTAAAAGAGTGGCTGTATGGTTTAGCAAAGAGGAAAATACAAATTCAACTACTTATAATCAGAGGAGCAAAGCAAAAATAAACAATATACCTAAGCTGATATAATGGTAGTTTCCTATATTCCCCAAAAGGAATGGCTCTCCAGGATGATCCGCCTTCTTCCACTTTGGTCACCAGACTTCCACTTCCGAACTTGGCTGCTCCTGACTTGTGACGACCCATAACTTTCGCTGTAACATCCTCGATACGGCAGAAAGCTCCAAGTGATCAGCAAATGTCCCGTTTTTGGCCGTGTTTGTCAAATATTGATCATCCAAATGTGTTGCTAATGGATCGTCAGTATTTTGCTGAAAGAGTATTGGTGATAATATTTATAGAATTATAGTCGCAGGATAGCCTATATGGAAAACTGGAGTGCAAAGTTAAGTCATATTATTCTTATCATGTATATTATATAATTGTTGACACTGAAGAATCAGGGTATTGCACTGTAGTTCTATTATGATTAGATATTCATTTTCAGTTACGCATAATTACAATAATAGTCATAAGATGCTCTTGATATATATATATTTAATTACTATAGGACTTGACAACCATTCGACCAATCTTATTCTCATCATTACACTTACTAGATTCCTCATGAATCGTACCACATCCTCTCGCAACTGGGCTGCAGTTGGAATATTGTCTAACCCAAGTCGCTCCATCTGATCCACGATACAATAAAAAAAGCAGTTGCCATCACCGACAACGTCTTTCCTTATCTTGAACTGCAAAATCTTCAGGTTGTCTTTCAGGCGCTGCATATAGGCCTTGTTTGTAGTCCGTCTTCTTGTTTCCATTCGCCGGGAAGCACGTATAGCCTCTTGTAGGTCATTATCTTCAGCATGCACAGCTTCATCTGCACGATCTGTAAACATATTGAAAAAGATATTCATGTTTTAGTACCTATACGCATTATCACCAAAGAAATTAAACACGAGTCAACTTGACTCGTGCAAATCCGTCTTTCATCAGTTCATGAATATATAAGTAAATACTGCTAAAAATATGGAAAACGCATACCTTGAAAACAACTTTCGTAAACATGATCAACTGAGACATACTTGGATGTACAATGTATCAGAAAGTCACTTACAAATGTTAAATTTTCAATACGGAATAGATCATCCGGAGTCTGGACAGTGGACAGATTATATATTTTCACATTTTCTTAATGTCTTTCAAACATTATAGCAGAGAGAAGAGAATACACTTTTAGTTTGCATTACTGATATAATATGTATGCCACTTTATATGTTAATTGCATTTTCATTCAATGAAATGAACAACTGTATTCATATTTTCGCAGGTCGTGTAAAAATGATCATTAATGTCTCTACCACTGCACTGTTGTCTCCACAATAGATTTCTTATTATACACACTGTGAGGATTTTTAGACTAAATACAAATTTAGAATTCATGCATGTTTTATACCTTCATTTTCAGGCTCATTGGTATCGAGTCTGGCTTTCTTCAGGTCAACAAGACCAAAACTATAGAGAGTTGTCGATTGTCGTTTCCTCTCGGGTTTACCTCTTCCCTGGAAGTTTGAAAAACACAAATAATATTAATAATAAATAAGACGCTATTATAGGCCTAATTAAATTATTATAGGTCTTCAGTAATTTCTAAAACCACTTTCAGCGAGAAGCATGAAAGATTTTGATTGTTAAGATAAATATTGTTAGATGTACATTATAGGCCTATCTGCTCTTTATAAGTAGCCTACCGATGCCTATAAAGTTTTGCCAGAAAATTAACGTGGTTTTTTTTCCAATGCGACTTCGCTTGCAAAAAAATATTATATTGTAAGATTATTACTAACTATTAAATAATTATTAAATCTTTTAAAGCGTGGAACGCAGTTAATGCAAGCTCCTAGACTTGATTGGTGGAGTTTTCGGTTTATTCAATTCGTTCTAAGAAATCTTAAGGGCATGATGCTGACCATTTCAAGACTGCATTTTTATCAATCAGATGACGCAAACGGTAACATGATATCAAGTCTGAGTAACTTAGATGGATGTTGAGAAAGGCCTATTTTTGTAAGTTTTCAAAATAAATAGGATTCCGGAGTCCAAGCTTAAACTTCTGCTTGGACATAATTAGGATTGAATAAAATTATTTTTCAATAAACCATTTTGCTCTCTTAAAAGTTATTCCTTATTGTTTAACATCTTTTAGGCCTACATGTTCAATGTCATTTTATTTTATCAACATAAACATTAGTCCGACGGCGTTCACACGCTCGATGATGATGATCAGACGTTACTTTGAACTTCAAAGCTCCAAGCGTCAACAGTTTGTGTCCATTAATACTCCTATTCAGGGCAAGGGCGGGGGTATCGGAAACTTTTAATAAGCATCGATGGTTAGACATGCTGTGTGAACATGACTACTGTCATGAGTGAGACAATGCAGGCCTCTTGCAGGGTCAGGGGGCATAGCATTATTTTAGAGAAGTGAAAGTAGCTGGTAGGATGATCGAGGCATCATCAAACCCTGCGGGCTAGAGTTGCTTTGGGCAAGAATTTTGGGTTGGGTGATAATAATGAAGATGTGGATATGTTCATCTTGAATAATCAGCATAGGCCTATCACGCCTAGGCCTAAGCATAGGCCTACATGCCGGTAGCCCGCTACCATTTTCTTTTCATAACTGTATTTTCAGATTTGTTCTAATATTTACCAAATATTGCTATATATTATAGGATTCATAATTATAGGCAGGGTCCACTTACTGACCTTCACTTCAGAATTGTTGTAGGCATAGGCTATACTACCACGCTGCGGCAACCACTGCCTATTTCAGACTTTCACTAATTTTACTTGCTATTAAAAATATCTAATAAAATGTTACAAAGAAAAATCAGAAACTTACCGACTTCTTCGTCATCTTCAGATCTATCGTCGTACTCGTACTTCAAAGGGCGAAGGTTCAATCCTGGGGTTTAATCCAAGTAGTGTTAAACTTAATGAAATACTGACCGGTCAGTAGGTTTAGACTAAATGGAGAGTTCCTTTTGAAACGCAGCACCTACCACATGATGTCAGCGAGGAGCGTCAAACCCTGGCGGGAGGGGGGGCACTTCAATATGAAATGGGTATAGATGTCGGGCTGACACTTTCACAGTAAGGTGCATTCGGTCATTTGGTGAGAGCAAAATGTAAAAAATATGGGGTCATTGGGTGAGATCATGACCATTTTTTTAAATGGAAACTTTGGGTGAGAGCCGAAACAGTGCCACGGAAACCTCGAACATTCAATGAATTCTAGTTCTAAATGGTTTCAAATTTCTTTATTTTTTTTTCAAAATAAGTAACAAAATCAGAGATTTATAAATCACTGATATGTGTTCATATATGAAATTTGCTGTAGGCCTACAAGTTGAAAAATAAGGGTCTTTAGGTGACAGATCAAATGGGGAAAATAGGTGGTCTTCGGGTGACAGAGTAGGCCTATGTATTCGTAAATAAATGGGGTCTTTGGGTGACAGCGACGATGAAAAAGGGGGTCTTAACAGCCCTGCATACGCATCATCTCCAAAGTGGGAACCCCCCCCCCGGATGTCAATCGGCCTTGCATGAGCCAGGGAACTCAGTCGAGATGGTCGTTGTTTGGTCCACTTTCTGCTCACTTTTACTTTTCGTACTCTCGTATTGTGTGGGGTGTTATGAGGGGATGGGATGGTACCTGGTACGTGGTATTAACATGTAGGCCTATATTCATATCAATTAACAAATAAAACTTTTAGGCCTACGGTAGGTTGCCGGGGTAGGGGTGGGATGAAGCTGGGGGGGTGTTGGTGTTTAGTATGTATAGGCCTATATCCATATCAATTAACAATTAAAACCTTTATGTATAGCCCATACGATGCCGGGATAGGGGTGTGGGTGTGATGGTAGGGAGGGGGGTGTTGTCGGTCAATGGCGGGTAGGTCTATAGGGATGAAATAATTTGTGTGGGGGTTGTTAAGGCATCTATAGGCCCATAGGCCGATGATAATTGTGATCATGTCCATTATCTCCCCTCTCCTCTCCCCTCTCTCTCTCTCTCTCTCTCTCTCTCTCTCTCCCCTCTCTCTCTCTTTCTCTCCCTCTCTCTCATTTTTTATTTTTTGGACAGACCCAAGGGGGGTGTTTCACACCCGTAACACCCCCCCTGCGTACGCCAATGCATGTGGTATAGTTGACCATGCCTTGCATTGGGATTGTGTGCAAATATCTGGTGTTTTCATCCTATTATTTAACATTCAAAACATCGAGACTTAGGAATAAAATTAATGCAGTGGGACAATATGAATGTTTCCTGTAAGAAAATCAAATATCAGTCCTAAGTCTCAATTATTAGCTCGTTGGCTGCAGTTTTAAAATTACCATTTTGTGTGTGTGGCAATGGGGACTTTGCCTTTAAAATTAGGTTATATTGATCAAATTTCCCAATCATAGTGCATTGTAGGAATGCCTTTAAGCCTCCTCTGAGAGCACGCATTTCACGATTGCAAATTGCTAATCATTCCATTAGGCGACAAAAAAAAAAGAATCTGTTTTTTTGGTCACCTTACTGTACAGGTGTAAATTGCATCTATTTCTGTAGTCAGTAATCATGCAAGCAAGACTCAACTAGTTTTACTTCACTTTTACGCTGGTTGAAAATGAAATAAATGTATTTCTATTTCTGGTTTTTTTTCTGATTACAGGACTTCATAATCAAGCAAATACTGTGGAACTCTTTGGATTAAAACTTCTGGAGCTGTGTCTTTCCATTTTGTAGAATAACCTTGCCAAGATGTCTTTGGGATCTTTATTTCGCGGTGAACCAAAGCCACCAATTAAAGACGATACGATCACAAGCCGAGAGTGCTTGATTGCTGAGTTGGAGTTCCAGATGCGAGAAGCTCAGCATAAAAAGTGGGAGCATGAGAAAGAGGAAAAGCGTAAAGAAGGGGTGCCTGATTACAGCTGGCTGGTAAGTACCCCACCAAAATATTATGAGATTCCCACCCTGCAACAGCTGGAACTTGATGAACTGTGTAGTAAAATTAAACCACAAGAAAGTGGTCGGATTATCATAAACTTCCGGAGAATTTTGGAACGTGGACCTCGCTTTGATGAAATGCCTGCCGTAATGAAAGCTATTATTAAACAAACTATACAACAGCGCCCGCCAGAGGAGAGCCTTGGGATGGGTGTCGAGGAGAGCAATGAGCGCTGTGCGTACAAGAACAGTGAGAGTGACGCCGATTAATGTAGAGGAATCGCGGGAACAGATGATACAGAGGAGAGCGATGAGTTTACCGGATTTCAGGGCACGTCCAGTGATTCAACCGAGATGTCTACCAGAATATTGTGCAGCTCTTGATGATTTGCCTGTATAGATAGGATAATTTCTCTACATGTGTGTATTGATTAAAAATAAGGTGCCATTATATCCTATGTAAATATGTTATATTTATAATATAGTGTTTAAAAATTGCCAATTTTTTGTTGTTGGAAGTATTTGGATATCCACGATATGTGTACCATTCAATATGTTTTCAATTCTTATTGCGTTGTTTCTGAAAATTGTTTTGTTTTGTGTTGTTTGTGTTTTGTTTTGTTTATTTTGTTTTTATTGACTAGTATACTACGCACTACTGCTGTTCCTAAGAATGTTACGAATAGCAAATGAATGTTTTTCTAATTTTTTTAATGAATTATACAAATTGTATTTGTTCTTGCATTTTGTTTTCTTTGTTTTAAATATGCTATGTTTATTTAATCTTGAGTCGATTTAAGTTGTGGTCAAGCAAAATATTTATAAGATCAGGAAAGTTGAGATCTTTCCTGATAAGATGTAGAAAAATTATATTAATTTTCTACTTTTCTATATAATATAAATTAGTTTTAATTAATCGCTGTAAACATGCCAATTGGCTGCATATGCTTCAAAATTAAATCAGCATTTTCTGGGATATGAATAATCATAGTGTTCCTTAAACAATAGAAAACAGAAGTTGGAAGTTTGTTTTAGCGATATTTAAAAATCTGCTTCTGTGACATTTTAAAGCAAGCTATGCTTGATTACATTATGTCATTTGCCTGAGTGTAGGAGTTTAAAGCAGTATACAGACTTTTTATTGTACGTACAATATTGTATGTACAATATGTACGTTATTTAATCTATTGCCATTCTATTTCCAGTACTGTTTAGGTTCTAACGAATGTTTGATGACGTAAAATCGATAATATATTTCTGCTAGATATTGTATGTAACATATTATCGATTTTTCGTCATCAAACATTCGTTAGAACTTAAACATTACTGGAAATAGAATGGCAATAGATTAAATAACGTATATATTGTACATACAATATTGTACGCATAATACTGGAGTCTGAAGCGCTTTAAATATGTTTTTTCAGGAAGAGATACCTAACCTAATAATAGCATTGAAAGCTTAAGAAAAAGTTACAAAGCATGAACATATTTCAGTAACAAACAGACAAAGTCTGCCAGCCACCTTTTACGCACAGCTGTATAGAGTGTATACAGATTGAAATTTAGTCATGACAAATTGGACCAAAATGACGCTTAATGTCCTTGATAAATGTCAACTTGGTGAAGACAATCGAGATGTTGTTTATAACATGCTCTAACCTTTTATCTATGTATATGACCTAATTAGTGTATTATTAATTAGCTTTAGTGTAATGTCGTTGCTCTTTCTGCTATTTTATACAGAGTACTATCATGACTATGAGTCAAAGCATGGAAATAGTATCTACTATTTCCATGGTCAAAGTGCGACCTATACATGCTTATACATTTCTGTCACATGGTGCAAATTATTTTATGTATGTTGTAATGTGAAGTAAGTTGCATCATGGCACATTAGTGTTTCAATTCATCATGCAGATAATGCAGGCCTGTATGCAGGGGTGTGAGGGGATGGCAAAAAAAAAAGTTTTTTTGTGCTTTTTTTGTCAAAAAGTTCAAAAATTTGGGAAGAAGGTGTTCACAAAATTGTCCCTCCCCCTGGAAAAAGGAAATCAGTACCCCTCAAAAAATCATGTGTACGGGCCTGATCATATGTGCATGTGCCAATTACAATATTCATAATATTTTCCATCATCAATGTCAATAGGACAAACAATATGATTGATTATCTGTTTAAAACATTAGTGGTATGTGTGAGCTATTTAGGAATATATCGCAAGGCAATGAAAAAACCTGTTCTACTGGCCACAGACTTACCAAATAGGATTAGTTGGTCAGGATTTACTAATATTTTATTATTATTTCTGGAAGAGGCTTAACAGTATGCTAGATGACCCTAAAAATGACCGGAAGGATGAAAAATCTTGATATATAAATATTTTTTTGCACAAAATTTCAAGAAAAGGACTGTTTTTTTTATAGCATACAGCTAAAAATATTTAAAAAAGTAACAAATCGATCCCCAAAATGTAAAATTGGGTTGATCGGGCATGTTGTGCTGGTAGAACAGGGTTTTCTTTTCCAATACCTAATCAACTTTGCCTATAAGCCTATTCATTTCATTTGATTCATACAGTATCCTCAATTATTTTTTTCCTTACAAACATGATGAAAAAAATGTTTAAAGTACAACCTTCTTACAATGCAAGGTTAGTCGGTACCTTTCATCTGCTTCCTTTTGTAGGTGTATGACATTTCAAAATATTCATTTTCTCACTTTAAATTCTTATAAACAGTAAATAATACAGTATAAGATAAAGACACCGATGAAGAAGCTACATCCATTTATGATATGCAGAAGCCCTGTGTCTACTGATAATGCAAACAGTAAAAACAGACAGATCTATTTATAAGACACAAGTGGGCCATTTATCATGATAATGTCAAATCTAAACATGATTTCTCTTATTCATATAGTTGACTACATCACATGAAGATTTATTGGAGTATTGTGTACAGATGAGTCACTGGTCAGTATATTATGTTGATTTCATGACCACTATGCATAAATGCTATATCATCATGTGTATATGTTGTGAATTTATTATTCCTAAAATGACTAAATTGAGGTGCTAAGTACTATCAAAATGAAAATGTAGCAGTCTGCAGACACATAAAACAAAAAAAAACCTTCACATTTATTTACGATAAATTTAATATACGGATCCTGGGTTATTTGTCCTTCGGAAGTCAATTTGTACCAAAATTCCTTACCGCAATATTGACAAGCAATGAAGGTGGAGTAGCCTACGAGCTGTATCTATTGTTATGCAATAGCTTTCATACAATTTATGCAGTTAAGTGATGAAAAAACCCATGAAAAACAACTTTTTTTTTGCATTTTGGATTTTTTTCTTTTTTCTAAATTTTGCTAAAATTCATGTAAAACCAGCCATTTTTGCTAAAAGTTTTCATCAAAGCTTTCTGTGATATTTAAGCCTTGAGAAAAAAGACTTTAAAGAAAAATACTGACCGACCCTACTTCTGTCTGCCTGTAAAACAGGGGTTTGTTTTTTGTCGCATACAACATCTTAGACAAAATAGTTGTAAAAATTAACACATTCAAGCGGTAGGACTTTCATTGAGACACATTGTCGAAACCAGGCAAATACTTTCTGCATTCATGGTTTGAATAAAATCTTTTAAGGTCATTTATGTGGTAAAAAGTATTAAAACAGTGGAACAAAACAGCGTCATAATTCTCATATTATGCGAAAAGAAGAGAACCTAATCACTATGGACCACAAGAGCCTCATCCCAATGGCATATTCCAATAATCTCAATTACATAATCATGATTCATAGTGCAAAATTTGATCTCAAGTTGGAGTTTTGTACCCAAATCTTCAAAGGTCATTCAATGAATGTACAAATGTATTGGGGTTTAAGAACTGTTCCCCTGATAGATGAGCATGCCGTGGATCCTAGTGAATTACTTCTGCCAACTCCAGGCACCAAAAGTGTGTGTGTATGTATGTATGGTATCAGCAAATTATATTCAAGGAAGCATCTTTAATAATACCAAAAATGAGGACATTATTATTCAACCAAAGAACTCCCCAAGGGCCAAGGAAGATTGCACTCTAGAGACAGCTTTTGTAACAGTAAGATCATGGTACACAAGTATACCCACAAGGGAATACTGATGTCATATTATTCAAGCGCACATAACATAAACTTATATACGCCTTACTCCATATTATAAGAATGAGACAGAGATTGTGTTTTCAATAGCATTAAGATTCAAGGTTAAAAACGTTTTTTTGTTTTCATATGATGCACACTGCCATATCTGATATGTAACTAGACTTATTAAATACAATTCAATGGTTTTCTAGATATAAAATCTCAACAAATGACTTCATTCCAGATAGCAGTATAATGCACTCAATATAATGTCAATACTCAGCCTTTACAGTAAGATACCATGGGTGATGATAATTAGATATGACAGTGAAGATCTTTTGCTGACCACTAAAATGGCAGCCTTAATTGCTCCAGTGTCAATATTTAAACAGCGTTTCTGTTCTTGTTTCTTCTCATATATTACATCTCATGCTTTACAGTTATAATACACCTCCGACATTATGAATGCAGGACACTAGATTGACTCAAGGTGCAGTATGGTACTTGCATGATGAGAATTCCAATTTAAAGATAGTCACACCGTTTGAAAAGCCAATTTTCTTTCCAGGTTTCATCCCTTTTGAACTGCTTTGATAAACAGTGGATTAAATTTCTGAAAGATAATATTGAGTAGAGACAGATTAGTTTTGTATGCCCAATAAACCACAGTAGCTACAAGAATGGTTAGACAATGGCTTTTATAAGGCTCCATGTCACATGGGAAAACGCAGTAAAATTATTTTTTTGCTAAATTTATCGCCATTTGGTGGATGTTAAGCTTTCTGAGCAAATTTTTTTTTGCGATTTTAACCGATTGGTCAAGATGTGAAACAATTTTGTAAAATTTACCTCAGTTTGCTGTGGTTGATCACATCATTTTCAGCAATTTGTGATTTCCAGCTATTTTGCAGATTTTAAGCTTTAGGATTTTATGGTGATCTTTGGCGATTTTAGCCATTTGACCAAAATTTGAAACAATTTGCTGTGATTTATCAGAAATTAATGCGATTCATATTGATAGGTCGCAATTTAGCATAATTTCCGGCAATTTACAATTTTACAGTAACTAGCAATTGTCGGTTTGGGGCGATTTACCGTGTTTTCCCATGTGACATGGGGCCTGTTATAAAAGGAAAAATTTCAATCTCTGTCATGTGTTTCTGGTAATATGTGTGTATTTTAGAGATAACCAAATATTTGTTATTTTGTCTCAGCAGCTGAACCTTCACCCTGTATCAAGTGATGATACAATGCCAGCGTATCTATGGCAACTTGTAAGTGGCCAGGTATTGTGTGTCTTATAAAATACGATACAATATTGCTTTTCAGTCCTTGCCACGATATGTTATGTTTTACGTAATACTGCGTAAATGTGTCAATATTTGCCAGTGGAAGTGCAAGACACATCCATGACCTTTTCAAATAAAACAATACGGACCATATTAATGTGCAATAAACTTCCTTTATTGCCCGCAAATAATTGTGAGCAGCACATTGTAAAATGCTATTTAGATATTGATAAATGGAGCATAATGATCGTTGCGAGAGTATGTCAGATGTGATGGCTATCTCAAAAATACGATTGAACAGATTAGAATTTTGAATCTGTATGCTGTAATGTTGAGTACAGTAATTTGTTATGGTACATGCTTGCATTTTTAGGTACAAAATTTATAATTCAAAAGAAGGTAAGCTAGCAAAATACTTATATGTGATGTATATGGTCAGATCCAACGAGGTCAATAGCAGAGATTGGGAAACTGAGATACAGGGAAAATAAAAAGCAAAGAATGTAATTAGAGAATTGAAATAATCAAATTTGCAATCAAGTATGCTATGAATGCAAGGATTTTCCAGCAATTATAGCACACTTGCGGATGTATAGTTGCCATGATTGCTGTGAAAAAATTGCATTCTTTGGCTAAGTTGGAACAGATCATGTGCCACATATGAAATTTGGCCAGTACCTTCTGTGCTTTCTGGAGTAATTTATGACCATGAAATTTACCAGACCAGCATTGTAGGTATCTTACCAAATGACACAGCTAGAGTAGCCAACTTTACCAGAAAACAGCTCGTAAATTATTTTATCAAAATATGAAAATTTATCATTAATTGCACAAAACAGTTTAAAAATTATGTACATCAGTAGTAAGTGCATAAGAAGCCAAAGGAACAAACCAACTCTTAAAAACAAATTCTAGTTAAGAAATTGTTCACAGAGAAGAACAGAACAAGTAAAGAACAAAATGATAACCAAACCAAACCTAAATTATTGCATTTATTGCTAATGCTATTCGAATCTCAGGAACCATTTGTTTTCAAAGCGATGTAAATGAAGTACCGTAATTTAAGTGACCACTAAACTCAGTAGATCACTACCATTAATTTCTCACAAATTGCAAAGCCAAATCAAGAACATATAAGCGAAGCAACTCATTATATTCCCGGGATTATATTATTCAGAAATGAAAACTAGATGCATTTGCCAGGAATTGTTCATCTGCTGTGGAAGCAGTTAACAAATAAAATTGACCTTACAAAATATATAAAGCATTGTGTAATAATATCCACTATTATGTGTGTGCTAATTAATATGAAATATTCACTTGAAATCTTGCCTATAATTTTGTTTTAATTCAAAATGATTGATATGATTATTAATTTTTAGAGAAGTGTATTACACAAAGTAAATATGCAGCCTGCATATAGCATTATTTATGGTATGTGATTTAGCATATGGCGAAGACAGGTTTTCATGCAATGAGGTCTAGACTGCACTGATCTCATAAATGAGTTACATTGCATTTATATATCTGAGTGTATGTATTACATGTATTTATTTTATGCAAAACCACATTTTTCCTTAAGGCTAAGTAACAGTACATGGAGTTATTATTATCAAGATGCAAGTTACAACTCAATAATTTATAGATAATGGGCTATTTCAGTTGAAAAACATCACCCCTATGGTAGACATGACCTTATAATCTTCCACACAGGGAATGGGGATTTCAAATGGGTTACCACTTATAGACTGCTGCCCTCAGTCGTCAACCGTCTGGATTGACGACTGAGAAAACTACGTGGAAAAAAAGTGACGGATTTTGCAACAGGATTCCTGTGGCATAGAGCGTGCATGCAGTTGTGTCCAAATTGACCTTTTGACCGAGTTTGTTGTTTTTAGAAGTTCAGAGCGCGATCTTGTCACAGCGGCGTGGTACAGCGACGCTGTACACGGGCGCCATGAGTCAGTCGCGCCACGGCGCATAACCAAAGTCGCATTGTATAGTTTTCAGAAGTCCGTCATGATTTGGGCTGTAAGATAATCAGTCGTCACTACGAAGCATGACAGTACATGCGAAGTGTAGACGGCTGATTGGAATTAGTCTATACCACTTACCTGTATGGGTGACTCCATTTGAAATCTACAGATTAAGGTCATGTCTTCTATAGTGGTTTATTGATTTCAACTGAAATCAGGGACTGTCTTTTGGAATTTGCAGGAGAGCATTAAAAAGCTCTTTTAGAGCCTTCAAGGAGAGCTGTTTACATGTAGATCATTTACAATAGAATGTAAGGAGAGAATGGTCAACCAAGGAGAGCTAAAAATCACTCTCCCATATCAGATTTAAGGAGAGCAGTAGAGAGCGATTGCTCTCGCTATCCCAATGTAATGTGGCATAGAAGTTTGATGTTTCAATTAAAAAATTGGACATGCATTATGCTGTAAAACCAGGGCTCAAAAACTGTTCTGATTATGTGGGCTTTGTGTATTTTGAACAGATTCATTGAAAAGTAGCTCTTTGTGTGTGCATAATGGCAATTTTACATTTGGGCCATTTTTAAGATTCTTCATTTTGTGAAATTTGAGGGCTAGGGGGGGCTAGGCCCCTGTGTATTTGGAGCCCTGGTACTTCCTGATTACATGTAAGTTCTATTTAGGGAACAAACCAAAAGTTGAATAACATCCTATAAACGAAAGTCCTTTCTTTATATAAAATTTACGTTTTATACTAGCATGGGAGATAGGGATCAGGAGGAAAGGAGGAGGGATCAGCCTCCTAATAAAAGCTTAGGACATCATCAAACTTTTGGTTTGTTCCCTTGTAAGCTTGTATCCTGAAGTTACATTGGATGCTCTGTAACTTGCAAGATATTATAAATTGACATTCATTCATTCAAGTGAATGAGATAATTGTAAAAAAATACTGAAAAAGGTGACATGTGTGCAGTAAAATAAACAGTGCCTGAACAGATAGCTTCTATCAGAATGCAAAAATTATGTGACATGTATTTGTCAGTACTGTGTATGTGTATAACTTTATAGTTTCAGCTAAATATATTACCGGGTATACAAAATATGGAACAGAGAAGTGAGAGTAAAATCTCAGAGCAATTTGTAAATTAATAATAGTTACTTATTTGTTTTATTTTTAATCCGTCCATAGCTTAGTAGTTTGCAGATTATTACATGTAGATATGCACAACATTTGTTCCACATCAGACATTTCATTTAAAGAGTTCAGATGTAAAATCCTGGGGTAAAATCTGATAAACATCACTTTCAAACCAACATCTGCCCTATTATAATGTTGGATTTAAATTTCAAGGTAAATGTTTGAAACTATGATGGCACATATTTTCGTATTTCTAGTGTTGCGTATGGGTTTCAACATAAACATGATAGTCATAGAATATTTACTTCTGAGATATTTTCACAAAATATCAAGAGCTATCTTAAGAACCACTGAGCCAATACTAGGCTTGTTTGTACTCATTTTAATGCATTCTTCGTGCTAATTCCAAATATGGTCATGAAAATTTACAATTATGAAATTTTATGAAAAATGTAATGTAATATGAAACTTGTCGTCTGCAGTAAACACCTGCATGGAGAGAGTTGAGTTATTTGCATGATACCTCAAAATGGGAAAAATTACTACATGTTTTTGTCAATATAACCTAATTTTAAAGGCAAAGTCCCCATTGCCACACACACAAAATGGTAATTTTAAAACTGCAGCCAACAAGCTAATAGTTGAGACTTAGGACTGATATTTGATTTTCTTACAGGAAACATTCATATTGTCCCACTGCATTAATTTTATTCCTAAGTCTCGATGTTATGAATGTTAAATAATAGGATGAAAACACCAGATATTTGCACACAATTCCAATGCAAGGCATGATCAACTGTACCACATATGTACAAAAGCCAGACATACAAGGTCAGAAACCCCATTGGGTTGTGGGAATGTCTTTAAACATCCTCTGTGTTAAACCAGTGTTTTCTGTAAACCAAAGGATGGGAGAAGCTGTGTATTTTTGAGGTTCAACCCCCTTTTTTTGTTATATAGCTTGCTAGATATGAGTTGTGCAGAAAATAACAATCTTTGAAAGCATTCATACTCTATACTTTGCAAGCAATCTTTCAAACCACTCAAATTACTACCTGAAAGCTCTTAGCAAAATGAGCAACTTACTTTTGAACATCAAAAATGGTGTACATTTTTGTATGCTCCATCCACTCACATTTCATCTAGGGTATGTGATCCACTAAAATAAATTTCCCACTGAAGTTCTGGGTATGTGATGGTGATCATTGAGTGTGTATTTAAACTAGCCATAGTCTATCGCACCCCTTCCATGTATGCACCTGATGACCAAAAAATATAATGGGTCAATCTCGTTGTCATGTGAATTATTGTTGATCAGCCAATCACAGTGATTATTATCACATCTGCATACATGCTCGTATATGCTTGTAAAATAATAAGACCAACCAATATCTTTTTTGATTTTAACCTAACATCAAATTTCCACACAGGGCAATGTTGTTGTTTTTATTTTTGTGATTTGTGATTACGAGCAGCTGAAGACAGAGCACTTTGGAAATTGTGCGTCTCTAAAGCCATCACTACGTCGCCCCAACGGCCTCCTAGTTATGAGACTATAGATAGATTTGTCTTACCATATAACATAAAGACCCTGGTTAATTGGTTATACTACCGGTACATCAAAGTCACAATTTAATTTCAACCTTTATTTATTTATTACACTTTATCACTGGTATATACAATAATTATAATATAACATCAAAATATATTGCATATGAATATTCAAAAGTACATACAAAAAAAAAGGAAGTGTAGATAAAATTTTGCACCAGTGAAAGGCAAGGACTAACAGGTGCAAAGCACCTCTAGGACAGTCCCACCAAGAATGAAAACAATAAGGACACCCCCCTTCCCCCTCCCAAAAATTTGGAAAAAAAAATACAACCAGAACACTGGCAACATGTAACCCAAGAGCATGTGTTGTAAGGATCAAAACTCTCCTCTAGTTTGTTCTTGTACCACTCAGAGAGCTGGCTCTTAAAAGAGGACATGTTGACAGTGGATCTAATTGTGAGAGGAAGTTGATTCCACAGGGGAAAGATACGGTTGAAAAACGATGCCCTTTGAGACTCGGTTTTGCATCGTTTGGGAATCAACAATAGGGGGTCAGCAAATGATCTGGTGGTGGGACGGTCCTTGAGGGTGGAGTTAAAAACAACAAAATGGTTAAGATTAAGGTCATAAAGTTCCATTTTGCCTCTAAAAAGAATGTGAGATCAAGGATTTCACGCCTAAAAGACAAAGGAAGGAGGTTTAATTTAGTTAACCTCTCACGATAGTCTAAATCAGGGTAATGTAGAGTATAGTTTGTTGCTCTCCTCTGGATGCCTTCAATTAATCGAAGATTACGTTTTGATGTACCACTCCAGAGAGAGCTGGCATACTCCACATCACTCCTGACCAGTGCAGTAAAAAGTGTCCTTGTGACCCTTTCGGGAGTATTTTAAAAAACCTACTGCACGTTTTATCATACCCAACTTTTTATTGTAAAAACCGAGTCACAATTAATTGAATTTAGTACCAAAAGCAGTGTAAACATCAGCTGCACTATAGTTATGTGAATGTGTCTCAAAGTCACCATTATCGAATGTTGCATTTTATCTGGGCATCTGTTGGGGAAAAATGCCCCCAGTCAGAACTCTTGCCTCCCCGAAAAAACTAAAAATACGAAAATTTCCACTTTTTATGTAATTTTGTGCACATTTTGTTGATTTTTCCACCCTGAAATTCACTTTGCCCCCTAATGCCCCCCCGAAAAAAATTCCTGCATCGCCACTGTATCAATCGCAATTATTTTGCTTCGTTTGCATCATTTGCTTCTATTAAATGGTCAAGTCAATTATTTTGTTTTCATGGTTGATGGCTGACCCGGTGTATAAATACATGTAGACTTGAAATAGTCGTAATTTATTTATTTCCATGGAGAGTTGGAATTAATTTCTTCTAATCCTCTCTTGCAGTAAGCACAAAATTAAGTTGTGTTAATGGAATCTAGACATAAATGTAAGCAAACTCTTGAGAGTGGTGAGCATTTGGACCAGGGGAGAGGGGTACTTGCATATAAATGTGGTATGTGCAGCAGTCAAGGGTCCCTTTTTCAGGCACTCTGGCAGTTCCAAAGACCCATATTTGGGGATTATGCTATACAGTAGTTCTTGATTTTCACAATGTGTGCATCTTGGTATTAGCTTACTACACAAGATAACATGAAAATATCAGCCCTTTTGAAATATCTCGGTTGAAAAAAGTGGTGGGGCGTTTAATTGAAGAGGGGCGATTATTCGAGGAAGTACGGTATTCAATATATATGTGTAATGATAATTTTGTTAAATGGAGTTTTAAATTACATATGAACAACAACAAATTTAATTACAAATTTCATTATGTGCCAGCAAATATGAAAAATATAAAATGTTGTTGCTGAAATATTTATGAATTTATACAAACAATTTGTTTTGCTTTCTTTTTTAATATTTGTTTTATTTTAGATAATTTATATGAAATTTTATCAAACATGATGCTTTATGTAATAAATTGTATTTAAATGATCAAATAATTATATTTAAAACATGCTGCTTTTAATTAAATGTGCGTCAAATACTGAAATGTCGATAATTTTCAATAAAATTCTCACACCTAAAAATTAAAATTAAATATTGTTCCCAGAATAAAAAGGTTCAGCTTCAATTGCTCATAAAAACAGGCCATTAAATTAGACTTTTAAAACACAATAATTTCTATCATATTTTGTATTAAAAAATGCTGTGTTTTACACCTAAATCAGTGGAAAAGACAGGGCCATGAGAGATTCTGACAATTGTACAAAAGATGGCTACATTTTGATTTAGACTGAGCATCCTTTGTCAACTTGATATATGTGGGCATCTTTATGTCATCTCATTTTAAAAGATTGTCTCCAATGTACAGTTTAGAACTGTTATGTACCAAGTGACTATACCTCTCCCACATGCTATTTTTTTCCTAGAACTGAGATTTTATAGTGATAAATGGATATGGAGATAGAATTAATAGTACCACATTCACCCGAGAATAGTATGTGTGTATAAGCAGTGAAATACATACATTTCAATAGTTGGACATATTTTCTTTTTTGACCGTCATTGAGAAGATGAAGCAAGGAATAGAACATGAAAAAACAAAACAAACAAGTAAAAAACACAAAAGAAGTCAAATTGGCAGACAAGCAGGCAGCAAAATAAAGTCCTTGACATTGATATGTTAATTTACTATCCGCCATTTATACCGAGAATGTATATTTTTATTTGATAATTGGCTGTTCCAGTTGAAATCCATATGCCCTCTGTGGAAGACATGACCTTAATCTTCCACATAGGGAGTGTGGATTTCAAATGGGGTTACGAGATTGAGTGCTTCCATTTAAAATCAACACTCCCTGTGAGGGAGATTAAGATCATGCCTTCCATAGGGGGTGTATGGATTTCAAATGGAATGGCCCAATATTGCTCGTAGTCTGAACCAGGGATATGAGACTGCTTTAACATGGCACAATAAGGTTCCTTTCCATTTCCATCTGAATCGATCTCCTTGTTAAATGAGCTCTAGCTTGTCAACCTGTCAGCGGCAGTATGTCATCAGGACTGAGTGATGCAAAGATGTAGCAAAACATGCTTCCAAAAATATATACATGTACCAAGTAGCATGGTAAGAAAATTATAAATAGCTAGAGCTAGTAGAAAAAGTTGAGATAGGAAAAGATTTGGATGTGAACTGTAACTCAATTACAACATGTCATGATTTAACTGGTTTACACATATGAAACTAGATTTATAAAAATGATGTACACATTAAGAATGTTGCAACATGGGATGCATTCAGTTGAATTTTGTAAATTTCCTTATTTATGACTTGTACTGTTTTAATATGAAAGTGGGTGTTGATTAGGTAGGGACGGTCCCTGCATTTATAGAGCAAGCACATTGGCAAGTATGTTAGAACTGTTTATAAGACTCTCATGAAAAAGCCCAAGGAATGGCATCTAGAAAGAGTGAAAAGAAAATGTAGTTATTCCATTTTGAATTCAAGTACTTCTTAAATGTATCTAGCACAGGGCCGTAGCAAGCGGGGCGGCCGGGGATGCCATGGCCGCCCCACTTTTTGAGCAATTTGTTATGTTTTTCTTTATATCTTTATTTCAATTTGGGCATATATTTGTAATTTGGCCGCCCCACTCATTTGTGATGGCCTCCCCACATTTTTCAACCTTGCTACGGCCCTGATCTAGCATACATAATACACACAACGGATATTCACCATGAAATCGGCTAGGTACATGTATTATATTTAAAATGTACACATAGTTTTGATAACCATCTTGCTGCAACTTTGTGACTATGATGCAAATTGGACAGATACTGCAATTGAATTCATTTCAATGTTTCACAAGTTTGTGCCCCCCCACACACATACAAAAACCTGACTACGCCACTGCTGAAATATGGCTAAAAGCATTTTGATGTGCAGGGCCGTAGCAAGCGGGACAGCCGTGGAGGCCATGGCCAACCCATGTTTTGAGAAATTTGCTGCTTTTTTTAATCTTTATTTCAATTTGAGCATACATCTGTAATTTGGCCGCCACACATTTGTGATTACTGCCCCACATTTTTTAACCTTGCTATGGCCATGATCATTATTTGAACAAATTGGGCATGTATGTTCAAAATGGGAATTTGCAAGTGCTAGTATAATTTTATTGATGCATACATGTACTTACTCCTGCCATGGACAGTAAGAGAGGCATGTTTTTAAAATGAACAAATATGGACAAAATGAAAGGATTTTGTGTAAAATATATATACAATCTGTGCTCTTTTTGTGGTAAAATGCTTTAACATTTAAAAAATGTTAATTATTCATTGTACTGTAACATGCCATTAAGAGTAGCAAAGCAAGATGGCTATCAAAATAATAAAATTATCAATGCTGATTCAGGGCAGTCTATTCTCTCAGATGTCTGGTTAATTTGTCCTTGTCGGGTAATAATAACTTACTGTTCATTAACCATTCTGCTCGGAAAAACACATGGCAAATATTTCTATCCACTGTCTAGTCATCTTTGTATTGATTGTCTTAATTATTTCAGTTCATTTATTGTTTTTTAATTTACTGTGGGTGGAATGAAGAGATTTTATGAAAGTGCGAAGGAAAATATGGTGCTACTTAGCAACAACACTTTAATATATGTATTATTATATATTGTAGTGTGTAATTGGTCAATTTAGTTCATGTTGCTAAATTGCTTGTATATTTTTTCCCTTGTAATTCAATTTAATTATTTCATAATACAACATGGTAACATAGTAACAGTAAACATGTTTTTTTAATGAAATTTATGTCTATATCAGAAGGGAGTTAGGGAACAAACCAAAAGTTCACTGACAAAGTCTTTTTGCTAGGGGGAGGAGGTCAAAAAGTCTGATTACCTTTGTAAAAGAAAGAGTCAAAACATTGGTGAGAGTTGACCTTTTGCCTTGGAATGTTGAACATTTCATAATTGCGTTTCAGGGAGGGAGGAGGGGCCGGGTTTGCTTCCTAGCAAATGGACTTTTGTTTATAGGACATTGTGGTTTTTTGTTGTTGGGTTGTTCCCTTATAATATACAATGTAGCACCAAAGATATAGTAATGCTTTGACATTACATATACCAAATTCAGAAAACAGTAAAGCTTATATTTGACAGATTTTTATAATTACTGTGTTTATTTCATGGCCTGTCACATATTTCATATGAATTAACATAGTGTGTTTTTTTTCTTAAATTATTCAGATTGTAACAGGTATTGTTTATGAATGTACATGGTGTGATTTTGTTCTAAAATGATTTAATCAGATTGTTGAAAGTCTGGTTTGTCAGCATGAATTAAAGTGTTGAATTCAACGATAAATAAATTTGCATATTTTGCAACAAATGATATGGAAAAATTGATGTTAATGACTATCAATGATTGTTGTGCTTGGTTTATTATGGTATTGTAAAGAGATACTAAGGCGATGAAAATAAACCCCGTTTTACGGGGCCTGAACACCCCAGATTTTGCTTTGTGGGAGATTTTGTTTTTTAATTTGGCTAAAATTAACCTCTTTTTTTGCCAATATTGATTGAAGTTATTTGAAAATATTTGAAAAAAGTCAAAATATCTTACAAAAATGCTTACAAAAAATCATCAATTTTTTAAAGATTTTGGTGATATTTTAGGGTCATTTTAGCCTCCAGAAAAAAAAAATTCTGACTATAACTGACCCTACTTAAAAAATTGAAGTCTATCTGTCAGCCCATAAAACAGGGTTGTAGTGTTTCTTAATAATAATAGTAATGAATGGTTCTTGTAAGGTGCAAAAGGAACTCAGAGTGGCCAAAAACTTCAAAATAACAAACAAACAAAAAAGCAATTAATTCTGTGAATCTGGAAAGGCTTAGTGAAAAAGATGGGTTTTAAGCTGAGGTTTAAATTGAGAAAGTGTGGAGATGTTATGAAGGCTGGAAGCGAGTTCCAAACAGCTGGAACAGCAAAATGAAATGAGCGTTCACCAGCTGATTTGAGATTAACCCGAGGAGTTTTGAGTAATTTGTCAGAGGATGATCATATACAACGTTTAAAAACGTTTTCATGACCTTTATATAACCCGGCATTTAAATTTTTATTAAAAACGTTTTGAATAACACCAAAATGTGCTTATAACATGGTTATAATGTTTTAAGAACATTTTTTGTGTTTGCTGGGTTACTATCAGCACAGATCCTGGAATTGTTTTCCAGGATCTGTGCTATCAGAGAGCACCAAAAAACTAGAAACAAATATACCACTAATACATAGACAAAAACACCCTGTGCAGACAAAGTACATTGGACCATTTCATTTAAAGTCCACACTACCCCTGTGGAAGATTTTGGAAATATCTTCCACTCATGGAGTATGAATTTCAAATGGAACAAGCACATTATCAACTCCATGGGAATTTCTTACATCCTCTGAGAAAGATTCAACGTGAATCTGCCCCTGATGGAGAGGGCGTTTCAAATGGAGCTGCTAATGTGTTCATTCCATTTGAAATTTGTACTCCCTCTATGGAAGATATTTCCAAAATCTTCCACAGGGGTAGTGTGGATTTTAAATGAAATAGCCTATTTTGGCCTTAGAAGATTTGTGACTTTGTTATGTAATTTAAGCAAATTTAATGACAATTGCCCTAGAAACTGATCTGTGATAGAATGCAGACTAGGTATTCAGCACATTTTGGTGCCTTTACATAATTGGCTGCCGACATCTACAACAATCAAACCTCTCATCACTCAACCAAGTATTCAAAATTAAATCCCTTTATCATCCCGCTAAGAGTTTTGAACTGTGGCAATGAATCTTTTTATGCTGTGTCTCTTAATGTTGTGATGAAATGTTAACCTGAATTTTCTGAACAGCTCAATTATATAGATACATTATCCAGAGAGGGTCTATTTTGTCATCCAGAGAGAGCAAACCACTGGATAAAGTTGTTCACTTCAGAAACAGTGTGGTATGGTGCTCAGTCTTGCACCTTTGTTGTTCGCTAAGTTCTCCCGCACACTACACTCTCAGCACGATAAACTAGGTAACAGTTTATGAATCATGACCTAATAGCATAAGTGTGGGTCGATTTCAAAAATCAAGATGACCATAATGATTGCAAGAATGTTTTCTTTAATTTGAAATATTGGTGACAGCAAATGATGCAGAAATAACCTATTTATGAAACTAAACCGATGGAAGGTACAAATTCAATATTATACATCATGCATGTCATGAGTTTTCACTTTCTGTCAACATGGTCAACGTTTACAGTAGCAAATAAGCGCCATTGTCCGCATCACTCGCCATGATTGAAAATGTTGAATAAGGTTATTGTCAATCATGCACAATAGGGGTGCAACTTTTAATCTATATCTTCTATTGGTTTTAGTTTTATAATTTGGTTAACTCTGTATCATTTGCCATCACAATTGAATGATGTCTCAAATTAAATAAAACATCCTTGCAGTCACCTTGATTTTCTAATTGACCTCACTTTGGCTATAAGATGATCTGCCTTGATGACAGTATACATTAACCAAGAGGGACTTATCATCTAAAGAGAGCGGACCATTTGATCTTGAACACTCCAGAAACAGTTGTTGTACGGTGATCAGCACCTTTTACTAAAGTTCTCCCGCCCACCACTCTAGTCCACAAAAGGCTTTAACAAATCCCATACAATATTATCTCAGTACACTATTTCAAATTTTGTGTTAAGGCCACTAGCATCAATAGTTCCACAACTTATTAAGTCTCCCCTAATACTTTTTTGAAATAAGTAGAAAAATATTTAACGAAAGGTAAAAAGATATGTAGAGCCCTAGTGTTTTACCCCTGTGGACCTAATTATAGTGTCACACTTTTAAAATGACCTCTTTTCTTACACAGTTACCCATTGTGACTGAATGCAACAGTCACAATGGCTAACTGTCACAATGGCATTCAGTCACAATGGCTAACTGTGTAAGAAAAGAGGCCATTTTAAAAGTGGACTCAGATGCAACTTTTAACACTGTTAAAATGGTCTCTTTTTACATAATGAACAATTTGTGCTATCTTCAGTAGACGGTATTTGTGCTATCTTCAGTAGACAGCTTTTGTGCTATCTTCAGTAGACAATCTGTGCTATCCTTAGTAGACAGACAGCATTTATGCTATCTTCAGTAGACAGCATTTGTGGGTTATCTCCAGTTGACAGCATTTGTGCTAGTTTATGTAGACCGCATTTTGTGCTATCTTTAGTATACAGCAGCTTTGCTTTGCTATCTTCAGTAGACAGCAGTTGTGCTATCCTCAGTAAACAAAAGTTTTGCAATCTCCAGAACACAGAATATCTTAAGAAGATTTTTGTTGGCTTAATTATTATTCTATTTTAGTACCCAAAATATAAAAATTAAAAAAAAATCATATTTTAGTATTCTCAATTACATGGTATTTGACTCTGGGGTAAAGTGGACTTTCAAATTCTTTACAATACTTTTTAAAAAGAGGTTTATTTTTATCTTTATATGATGAGTTATATTTGCCTGTATCTCAAATCGATATATATTGGATTTTGCATCTGAACACTCATATAACTAGAATCTTGTAAGTTGATAATTCAATAGTTTTTACTCAATGTGGCAAACATTTTGAAATAATCGTGTCATGAATAAAAAGTCTGATCTTTTATGATATGCATTTCATAAAATTTATGTGTGTCATGGAATGAAATTAAACCGTTATTGTTGTGCAGACACAGCAGTTTAATATTGGATTTAATTCATAATTAAATTTTATTTCTGTGTCATGGAACAAAGATTTACATGATTCTCATATATTTTATCAAGATATGTTACTGCATTTAAATTTATTATTTTCCATCCTACAAAAGCAAACAAACACTTTGACCCACAAATGTTATTTATTTGGTACAATTTTATCAAATTGACAAAATCTCAACTTCTGACTGAAATAAATGTGACATGATCAAATGAGTCGGATGTCGCTAATATTGTTTTTGAGATATTGACAAAAACAGTGTTTAAATTCTTTTGTTTTATATTGTTTTCAGCCAGTGATAAATTGCTCATAACTCGTTAACCAGATGTCCGATTTTGATGGGGTTTGCATCAAAATGTAGCATTTGTAAACGGCCAGAAAATGATGTAAAAAACTTTTAATTGAAAATTGACGACATGTGACTCATTCCCCTTGATCATGTCACAAATGATGCTGTTATTTGTATGCTACATGACGTTAGTATGATATCTTGTAATTGTTATGGAATTGCTCCAAGCATTTAGGAAAGCAACTAATTTATATGCTCCGTCAAGCCATTATATAAGTACTCAATTTCAAAGCAAAATTTGAAATGACAGCTCTGTATCCAATCTACTACTGATATTCACCCGACTATAATGGCCTCCGGCGCTAAGGTATCGTTATCAAGAAAACACTTGAAATATGTTGTTTGTGAATTCTTATTGCGTGATGATGTGATAACATGGAGTTGATCTTAAAGCCTTAATGTACGATTTCCGTCAAATTTTGATTTTGTTATTCTTTATTCAAAATGTTGAAATAATATTAGTAATAACTGATGGGAAGAAATGCTGTCCATTTTAGGTTGAAATAAACAAGGTAAAGTGAAAGAAACCCCACTGGTTATTTTGGCCATTTAACACACAGTTCTATGGGAGGACATATTATCATAATTTTTAAATTATGATAATATGTCAAACTTTGCTCTGTTGACCTACAAAGACAACAAATTTGGACGATTCCATTTAGGTGTAAGTTGGGACATGTGTAAATATTACAAATATGCACAAAAAAATCAGGTTTGAAAAAAATTAATCAATTTCATATTATAAGATCGTACGTTATGGCTTTAATATAATATTGTTTATGAAGAAGTTTTTTAAAGATTTTATTTATTGATTTTGTGCTGGTTATTTGAACATCATGTGCATGATAAATGTGTCAGCATTGGTGGATTTCAGCGCAGCGTTGTTGTGCTTTAGGTGACTTTTTCAGTGTTTTTCAGCATATATTTGTGAATTAAGTTTAGTTTGCGGTGTTTTTTATGTGGGACTTTCACTGGGACTTTCACACAATGACCCTTGAGTGCATTGACATGTGTGATGTCAACAAATGTGAGGTCAAATGTCATCTAAGGGTCATACAAATATGCTGAAAAGGTTGATTGTCATTTATTCATTTATATTTTTTTATTTCCACAATATATACAAAACTAGCATCAAAAATCATTAAATGATAATGCACAAAAATATTATGGAGGAAAAGGCAGGCAGGCAGGATCGACAATAAGGCTGAGTTCACATAGAAGTATACGGTATTCGCTATACGAAATACGCTCATTCGATCAGGCTGAGTTCATATAGGAGTATACTATGTGAACTCAGCCTGATTGAATGAGCGTATTTCGTATAGCGAATAGCGAGTATGTCAGTTTACCCATTTTCTTCGTCTTATCAAACGCTTGTAACTTTACTTCCTGAGGTCACATTGCATTCAATGAGGTGTCATAATGTGCAGAATTAGTGCATCTATTAAAAAAATGAATTTACCCACATATGGTTAAGGTTTTTAAAATTAGGATGGTATACGTTGCACTAAAATCGAACAAGCACGATTCCCACTATACTATACTATACTATACTATACGCAGGTATACGGCCTTTTCGAATAGCTCTTATGTGACCCGGTACTATGAAATTACCTTGCTCGATTTAAGCTATATACGCTTGCAGTGCACCTGCAAAACGTGCATCGTATACCCGAATAGTATACTTCTATGCGATCGTAGCCTTATGTGACCCGGAACTATGAAATTACCTTGCTCGATTTAAGCTATACGCTTGCACCTGCAAAACGTGCATCGTATACCCGAATAGTATACTTCTATGCGATCGTAGCCTTATGTGACCCGGTACTATGAAATTGCCTTGCTCGATTTAACGCTCTGCGTGCAACTGCAAAACGTGCACCGTATACCCGAATAGTATACTTCTATGTGATCGCAGCCTAAGGCCTGAAGAAAAAGCAGGCAGGAAGGCAGGATGGGCAATAGAGCCTGCAGAAAAGTGTTTCCCTGAAAAATAACAATCCGCTTTTATACTTTATTGAACAGAAGCGGATGTTGCAGATGTCAGAATATAAAATTTGCAGTCATGCGAGGAAAAAAAAACACTGACCGACCTAGATTTTAGGGGATTTTTAGCTGTATGAAATTAAAGGCAACAATATTTTTGCCTGATGTGGATTGATTTTGACAGAAATTTGTTGAAAAAAAATCAGAAAATATTCCGAATGTTTGCCAAAAAAATTCATTTTTTTTTCAGATTTTTCAAATTTTTTAAGGATGATTTCTAAGCCTCTTTCAGAAAAAAATTGTTAATATAAATAAAGAATAAAATCCTGACTGACTGACCCTACTTGGCAAGTCCGATCGACCGTCAGTTGAAACCACTGTGGTTTTTTTCTTTGCCTCAAGGACAATTATATATACACAATATGGTGTGAAATATCAATTTTTCTTTTTTCAAAAAAATTAATAAAAATGGCTTTTTTCATTTCCTGTACACTTCTTTTCTTGATAAAAGTGACCATATGTGTGCTTTTAGTGAATTTTGTGACACCCATCACTTCTTAAAATATTCCATATTTTGTTTTGTTTTGCAACAGAAAAGTGATGTTCACACATAAGTATAGTTAATATTCATTAAAAGATATCCCATGCAACCACAATTTTGCACATTTCCCAATATTGTAGCTAGAACTGGCTCCGTTCCTCTGACCGCGGTGGCCCAATTGCGAGCGCAAAGCTCTCGCGCCGCGAAGCGCGAGGCGGTGGTTTAGGAGTTGGATTGTCATTATCATGAGCACGTAACCAGTGCTATCATTAGCCTCATCTGTATGTACAAATAAAAGTCACATCAGATATAAACTGACGACACTTAACCCCCTGTGAGCACTACCTGCCGATCTAACATTGCCCCTGATTGGTCAATTACATGACATCTTCAATTTAATCACCAATCAGAATGGAGCTTTGCAAATAATTCACCCCAATTTTTGTGTGTGGTGAAATTATTCTCCAATGTTGCTGATTGGTCCAATTGATAATGAAAACTTCTTTTTGGCCAATCGGCAGGTAGTTCTCATGGGGTTAAAAGGCAATGCAAAATGCATTTTACGCTTGTAGAGCTCATTGCATTTGCAATGTGAACATGTCATTTTTCACATCAGCTTTGGACATATCACCTAATAATATGATTGCAAGGCCATTTGTATCACGTACACAGGCCTGTGGCTATTCAGGAAGTCAACTTTTCGGAATTGCATGCAGCGATAATAAAAATGTTAACTTTTATACAGCACCTTTCACATTTATCAAAGCGCATTACATTTATTCCGCTGTCGTTAGAATTATGTCAGCTGTCATACAATGCCCAAGGCATACTTATACCTTTGGGTGGCGCTCAATGGACAATATTCCTAACAGCTTGATCCCCATTTCACCCCTGGGTAGAGAGAAGCAAGTAAGGTAAAGCACCTTACCCAAGTGCACACAACACCATGCCTGACCATGGCACCGCCGGGGCTCGAACTCGCAATCCTCCAATTACGAGGTAGACCCCGTATACTGCTGCCCCGACCGTGCCACCGCGCCCGACCATTTGCCAACTAATTAACAACAACAATGCTGTGCTATTTTTGGTAGGTTTTGATGATGTGTGCAATTTTACTACCTTGGCATGCAAATGTGTGAGACTTGGCAGTGCTGCATGATATTTTACTACCTTTGTGTGAGAGTGTGAGAAAGTGTCCCATATAGCTTGAGATTTGCACCAAATGTGTGAGAGTTGACAGACCTACTATCATAGCCCTTGTCATCTCTCTTTTGAAGCCACTATCAGTAATCCACGTGAAAGTATAAAAAAATGTTTGAAATTTGTCTGTAAAATCATCATAAGGAATTTTTCATATGTGACACAATCTGGTCCATGGAGGCCAAAGGCGGCAAGTTTGAAATTGAGATAAAGGCGAAAATATGGAGTAAAAAAAAGCAATAAAATACATAAGAAAATAGACATCACAAAATTTGTAATTTTAGAACCAAGTATGCTAGACCTTTGGTGTTTTCATTATATGACAACCTAATGTTTGTAGAAGGTAGGCTATAATAGTAACTTAATTTTCAAAAATGCCTGCTTTGGCCTCTGTGAGCCAGATCGTTTCACATATGGAACAATAACAAAACGGAAAACGCAGCAGTGCTGATTGCTGTATAAATAAATATTGCTGTATGAAAGCTCCATCCAATATAATTGACTTGCTATAATCGTTTGTACAGACAGAGCCATCTACAATGGACTAAAATGCAAAATTTAATCTTTGTTGGGTCTGACATTTTGGTCTTATCACTTACAGTATTTTACAACCTGTGTAATTACAAAAATCGGATTAAAAAGGTTTTTTTAAAAGGATTAGCCTACTCAATCTTACGAATCACTAATATTTATTAAATGGAATCTTTAAATGCCAGTGGACCTCTATTTATTGATTAAAACAACAATAATGATACCAGTTAATAGTGCTTGATGGGCAAATTAAATACGGTAACACAAGTTAAGTGGCATAGCATGATTGGGGCACCAAGTCTGATGGGGGGGCATGGCACAAGCCATTTTTCAGCCATTTTCATATGGGATTTTCTAAATTTTCAGATCGATTGGGGGCACCTGCCCCCGTGCCCCTATGACACTACGCCACTTCAGAAGTTTAATTTCCTCTCCTTGTATAATAACAATAACTGACTTCCAAAAATTTGATGTGCATCAAGTTAATAGTATTTAATTAACATATTATCCACAGATGGCTTGTCATGCCTTTTTAATCTCCAATCTGCACGTTACCGGAAGTCAACACACAAGCCATTAGCAAGATGGAAGTATTTGAGTCGTAATTATAAATTGCTTAATACAGCATGTATTACTTCTGGCCAATGCACGCTATCATAAAGGTTAGCTGATGCGACGCAATAGCAATTTCCCGTACTTAGCACAACATTGTACACTTGAATACAGTGTCATGACAGATTAGGGAGTAATGCGTTGTGTAAGTGTGGATGTCAATTAAGTTTTCAACTCAAATGGAATAAGATTGAATCCATTAAATAAAATGTTTAAAAGAAAATTATATGTTGCCATGGCAACTTGCAAATCACAGCCAATTATCTTTCATAGCGTGTGTTTTCATACCAAGTGTTATCAGTGAAAGCGACATGGAGCAAGGTTACAATATTATAATGGACGCTTTGATATGTCAAAACCATAGAGCTGGGTGATTATTTTGATATCAAACTCTATATGGTCAAACTATCCATTAAACTGAATAAGATCAATCAATGACTAATTAGACACAATTACATGTATCAAGATGGCATTGATTTGAGGTGTGGTACTATTCAGTGGGTGGAAAATGACAGCCCCCACTTTTGTCAGTCAGTCAGGGAAAAGCACCCAGTCAGGGGAAATTTGGGAGTTACCAATTAGGGTGAGCGAAGCCAGATGTAAAGTTTTGAACAGTCAGGGCAATTGAGACCCATGGTCCCACCACTTTTGAAAATATGCAGATGCCACTGAGTACATAGAATAATTGTTATGCTTTCTTCTGTAGATACAATTTGTGGTAGTCTCAGTAACTGAATAGATAACCCGCATTTTGTAACACTTCCTGACATATTCTGATCATTTTGGGTAACTTCAATAGATAAACTTATTCAGTTTTATTCATTGTAAATTGTTGAAACTTTCCAGTGGACAACAGCTTTTAGCAGATAACATTAATCTTTTATACAGCATAATATACTCCTTCCTTTAAACTTATTCCATACATTGTACATTTCACTGCACCTTTGCTATCTCCATAGCAGCTTTATACAATAATAAGAAGACATTATCCAAGCTATTTTAGTTTAGTTGACAGCGCAGACAGAATTTATAGCATCCTCTGCAGACAGCATTTGTCTCATCTCAGCGAACAAATGTACATTAGCTTCACTGGGTAGTGTTTATGATATATATTTGCTAACACCAAGTGCTTGATCACAATTAAAGAGATTTCCAACAATGTTCTGTAGAACTGGTGTGCAATATCTTCAGTTACCAGAATTTGTGGTTCTTAGACAACTTTTCTGCTATATTCAGTGAAAAGTATTTGTGCTATCTTCAGTAGACAGCATTTATGGTATCTTTATATATGCAGCATATGTGCTATCTTCAGTAGACAGCTTTTGTGGTATCTCCAGTAGACAGCATTTGTGCTATCTACAGTAGACAGCATTTGGGCTATCTACAGTAGTTGTGCTACAGTAGGCAGCATTTGTGTTATCTTCAGTAGACAGCATTTGTGTTATCTTCAGTGGGCAGCATTTGAGCCTGCTACGCTAATTCATTTTTTGAAATTTTGAGAACAAAGTGCAAAATATGATTCAAGCATGCATTTAAACATATCTATTCACCAATCTTTGCACAAGAACAAATGATAATGATACAAATGAAAGAGAATAATCCGAAATAATTAGGGTGATTATGTAACTGATGCATGCTTGAACCACATTTTGTTCTTTGTTCTCAATATTACAAAAAATGACTTAGGTAATTAGCGTAGCAGGCTGACGATTTGTGCTATAATCTTTTGTATGCAGCATTTGTGCTTTCTTCAGTCATACTTCATGTACTTTCGATCAAAGATGTTTATGTATCAGAGACAGAATAAATACTCTATGATAGCAAACATGTCTTCTGAAGATATGTGTACTGAAGATAACATAAATGCTGTTCATTGGAGATACCAAACTACTGTTTACTGAAAAGAGCATAAATGTTTTGTTTACTGAAGATAGCACAACTGCTGACTACTGTAGATAGCAAACTGTCTACTGTAGATAGCAAACTGTCTACTATAGATAGCAAAGCAAAGCTGTGTTCCGTAGATAGCACAAATGGTATCTACTAAAGATAGCACAATTAACTGCTGTCTACTTTAGATAGCACAAATACTGTCTACTGAAGATAGGACAAATGTTGTCTACTGTAGATATCACAAATGCTGTCTACTGGAGATTGTACAAATGCTGTTTTCTGAATATTGAACAAATGCTGTCTTCTGAATACAGCATATATGCCGCATACATACACATAGCATAAATGCTGTCTAATGAAGATAACACAAATGCCTTTCACTGAATATAGCAAAAAAGTTGTCTCATGATGCTGTCATGTCTACAGTAGAATTCACCACGACCTTTGCAGGACTTAAACTCCATTAAAAGCTATTAAACCAAGATAACACTCTTTGAAAACAGCTCAACTGATTAAATCAGATCTTCTCTGGTTAAATCCACACTACACATGTTTCTGTTTACCTGTGCAATGAGCTGGTATTTTAGTTTCAGTTGGGTGAACGATTATAAAGCGAACGCAAGGTAACAATACTGTGTGCGCTTTTGTTTACGAAATGAAACAATAGTCTGCTTATTGTTAACCAGCATTCTTGAAAATGAGAAGCATAATGGTTTGCAGACTTAACACGGTTTGGAAATAATTTTGTCATATTTTTTGGTGTTATCAGTCGTTTACACATATCCTTCCTAAAACACAAAAGTGCGAATATTTCCAAACACCTAAATTAGCTAAAAATTTAGGACATGTTACAAAACTATATTTTCTAGAATTTCAGAGAATACTTTAAATATTGGCCGGTTATTTTTCACACAGTGACGTTAACTAGGCAATTGCCTATACTTCTAACATACACTACTTGTAGAGGTCACGCGTCAATTGTGAGAGCTCTGTGTATTGTGTATAGGAAAACGGACAGTAACTGCAGTATGTACAAACCACAAATTCTGGTAACTGAAGATATTGCACACCATTTCACCAGAGTACTGTTAGAAATCTCTTTAATGATGAAGGTGTTGGCAAAAGAGACCATAAATATTACCCAATGAAGCTAATGCTCATTCTGTTCACTGAGATGAGACAAATGCTGTCTGCAAAGGATGCCATAAATTCTGTCTGTGCTGTCAACTAAACTAAAATAGCTTGGATAATGTCTTCTTATTATTGTATAGAGCTGCTATGGAGATAGCAAAGGTGCAGTGAAATGTACAATGTACGCAATAACACAAGTATTTACAAATTAAGGAAGGGATATATGCTGTATCAAAGATTAATATTACCTGCTGAAAGTTGTTGAAAGTTTTAATAATTTAACAAGGAACAATGAATAAAACTGAATAAGTTTATATACAGAAGTTACACAATTGATTAGAATATAAGGCATATGTCATTCAATGTCAATCTAGACAATGCTCTCCACATTGTTATTCCAGAAACGGGTTTCAAGGAAATAGTCTATGGAGTCACAAATGAGTTCACTTTGTTGTTCTTGCACATACTTACAAGATTTTGCTGAAGTAGCCGATATGCAAGATATAACAGTGATAAGAAGTACACTTAGTTAATTATGGAAATGAAGTGTTGTCAAGCCTTAAATGTTTCACTACATATTTCCCTTATCATCATCTTAATATTTTCTTGGCCATAAAATGTATGTGGAAAATGAAATTTATAAATATGAAAAGTTCAATCAAATAGTTACAACATATCCTCCATTCAAATGCAAATATTACATAGCTTTGACATAGTGAGCCTTCGACATAGACGGCTGTATTAGTACTATTACCAATTAAGCTTCCTGAACTTCTGTGACAATTGAATTTGAATTTTCACCCTTTCTCTTGACTCAAAGGCTGGAAGTAAGCTGTTCCCTTTAAGCTCCTTTAATCGATCCTGGTAATTGATTTCCTGGAAAAAAAGTCACTCATTTAATTTGCCCCCCCCCCCCCCTTGAAATTCACGCTATTCTATGAATAAAACTTGATGGTTTAGCTAACAGGGTTGCTGAGAGCTGATCCTGTTGCTGATCCAGCCATGAGGTAATACAAATAGGGATGACAGAATGAAAAGACATCATACTCCGTTTTAAAGAAATGTGTGTACAATTTCACATACACTGGTTTCACATACTATATAGTAACTTGAAGCATAGCAGCCACAAGCTGCAACAAACTTTCCCTTCAATGTTACTCCTCAGGGAAGCGTCCAATTTCGGTTCACATCAAAAAAGAGGTTCACATTCCATCGCCTCATCTGCACTAGAAACATTCAGTTTAAAATTTCATAACAAACAAGAAAGAAAAATTAAAGATGATATGATACCTCAAGGATATTCAGTGATGTTATTCCCCTTAGATGAGGTATTAAATGACTGTAGCATTACATTCGCAATGTACCGATTTAGTTCGAAAGGAATAGATGATAATTTGCGTTGATTTTGAAGAGTTTCCGCAGAGAGCAAATTTGATATGCAAGATTGGGCTAGTGATGTGCAAACACTAGTCTTCCATGAGTGATATTAAAGACGTGCTTGATTACTCTGTGGAATCACCGTGTGATTTAAGACCAAAGCATCTTCGTGTAATTATTATATAACACACAAATGCCAATGGCTATCATGGGTATTGAAGTGAGCAAAACAAGTTCATAATTATTTTTGCACCTTACGAACGCTTGAACAATCCTAATAATTAAATATGGGACTATATACCGTAATAGAAAATAGATACCTTTACAGTAAAAGCTGAAAGACATTAGTTCCATCACATTGTGTGTGTTTGTAAATCTAAGAATATCCCGTTGTAACTTTCAAATGGTTTGGCGTATTGTTTTAAATGTTCACCGTCATTACTCATTCCATGACACCAATTAAGACAGAAGCCAAAGTCAAATTCATGAAACCATAAAATTAATTCATGTCTGAAATGGTTCCAAACGTCATACAGAATCAAATTCATGGGTTTTAGGAATATCTGTAAGCCAAATGCAGCAGTATGCTTTCTGAAAGGCTTGTTACAAATGCTCTTTACAGTTGCAACTTATATACTTTATTTACTTGTCAAGAGATGAGGCAACTTATGATGTGAAATGAAAAAAGGCAAATTGTGATTGATTTGTTCCTGTATTTCAAATCATATGAAGTTTGCCTTCCCCAAAGGTGTAGTTGATGTTTAATTAAAGAGCTCTAGCTGAGAAAAGCCGGAATGCTCTTTATGCAGAGCGAAATTAAACTACCTGATGAATTCACTATATGGGTGAAAACATTATACATACAACACAGGCACGGAAGATAAAATCAACACTTCAAGACCTCAGGCATGAATGTGAATAAATCATTGCATATTGATGGTTTAACATCATGTGATACGATCAGCCAAAATAAGTGATTTGTCGCTGGTATTGATTTTGAGATATTACGGAAAGAAATATTCAATTTCCTTTGTCGCTCATCATTTCTAGCTTCATGAATATTCAAATCTCAGGAACTGTATAATTCCAACATAAATTTCAACATATTTTAGCCCCTTAAATGTACAAATAAAATGAAATAAAGAAGCAAAAAGTGATTTAGATCGGCAGACGACTGCATATTTGCATCACATAGGTATAAAGTATTTACTGATGACGACTCATCAATATACAAACAGGAAAGAGAGACTAAAGAAATGTGCTCAGCTAATAGTTATTTCATCAGTGTAATCCAGTGTGTTGATTGATCTTTGGAGTACAAAATACGAATGGATTTTTGAATATATCTTAAAGTCATGTACAAATCGTTATTCCTGACTTTCCAAATTCAGGACATAAATCAGTACAGTGGCGTAGCGTGGGTCATCATATTGGGTAGGGGCGACCATGATGGGGGAGGGGGCACATTGCCTGGGGGAATCCATTTTCGGCAATTTTTCAAAGGGGTTTTGCTACATTTGACGCTACGCCACAGAATCAGTACCGTTTCTGAAATGCTTGTTGTGGTTTAATTTACTAAAGAGTATCGTCATCCAAAAACAATGAAAGCAGATGTGACAAGTTTTTCTGAGATCAAAAAAAATTGAGAAAACCCTCAATCAATAATGTATAAGGGAAAGAGAGTAATAACAGCATGAAGAGCTATGCAATGAATTTTAAGTTTCCAATAATATTGATTGTAGCACATCCTATAGGATCTTTTTGCAGTTCATTAAAATCACATCAAAAATCATCAATACTGTGAAAATATCAACTGATTGTTTTTGCTTGAATTGTAAATAGGAGAGAGGAAGGTAAAGGGGGCTAAAGGCACAGCTCCATCTCTTCACTCTATTCAATAAATCTACGGTTTGGTTTCATCGACAGTTTACAAAAATATCATCACTAAAAATGTGTTATTAGAACATATTCATAGAATTGTATGCTTAACACTTTTAAATAATTAGTGCATATATTTCGTTAAATAAGTACGGTATGCAAGTTTTGAAAGTTTCGATCATATCAAAATAATGTGTGTATGTGTATAAGAATGTAAATTTTGATCGTCTCAAACTTATGTTGAATGAGTTTGCGCAGGAGGAGGCTTTCCGCATTTGATTTTCTTCAATTTCATAAAAGCAGATGTGACAGGTTTCTATGTGATCAGAAAAAAACCGGAAAAAAACCCACCTCAATTATCAATGCACAAGGGAAAGAAACTAATAACAGCACGAAGGGCTATGTGATGAACATTAATTTCCCAATAATATTGATGGTGACACATCTCCAAAGTTGCATTAACAATGTCATTAAAATCACATCAAAAATCATCAATACTGTGAAAATATCAATTAATTTTTTTGCACAGAATTGTACAGAAGAGGAAGCTAGGCACAGCGCTCCATCTCTTCTCTCTGCTCGTTCCATGTACGGGTTGGTTCTGTAGTCTCCTTTAAAGGTAAGCAAAGGTATGGGGCATGATATATGTGTTCCCTAAAGTCTGTTGTTGAGACTATGATTTCTCTGTTTATACAAACATATAAGGATGTTTTCAGGTCACTTAACTTGCCCACAATTATTGCATCGACTTTTCAAAACACATCATTGATGGTTAATAAATTGATGGAGTTCTGTGATATATAAAGGTTTGATGAACTTGAGCCCCGGCTTGAGCATGTTTACTGCTGTATACAACAACTAAAAGAAGAATATATTATAATGTATTAGACTTTGAGCACCCATCACTTAAAAATAGGTCATCTTTTGAAAATTACACATGCTTTCCCCCTACACCCCACCCCCACCCACCCTACATAAACACCCCTACATTTGAAATAATGTATTTCGTCAAAATTCCAGTATTAACATCCTTGTGTTAAGATTCCACAATTTCCAATAATCATAAAGTGGCTTGACACCCAAACTTTTCAAAATGATTGAAGCTTAGAGCTATTTACACACTCGGATCACAGCAGCAAATAGGTGTATCCCATCACGCTCTGCAGTACCACAGTAGAACTGCACATCCATAGAAATAGCAATTTCCCGTACTTAGCACAACATTGTACACTTGAATACAGTGTCATGACAGATTAGGGAGTATTAATGCGTTGTGTAAGTGTGGGTGTCAATTTAGTTTTCAACTCAAATGGAATAAGATTGAATCCATTAAATAAAATGTTTAAAAGAAAATTATATGTTGCCATGGCAACTTGCAAATCACAATAATTATCTTTCATAGCGTGTGTTTTCATACCAAGTGTTATCAGTGAAAGCGACATGGAGCAAGGTTACAATATTATAATGGACGCTTTGATATGTCAAAACCATAGAGCTGGCTGATTATTTAGATATCAAACTCTATATGGTCAAACCGACGTACCGTCCATTAAACTGAATAAGATCAATTAATGGCTAATTAGTCACAATTACCCCCGTATATGTATCAAGATGGCATTGATTTGAGGTGTGGAAACTATTCAGTGGGTGAGAAAAGATAGCCCCCTACTTTTGTCACAGCCACAGAAAAGCACCCAGTCAGGGGAAATTTTAGGGTTGCCAATTAGGGTGAGCGAAGCCAGATGTAAAGTTTTGAACAGGCAGGGCAATTGAGACCCACGGTCCCGCCACTTTTGAAAATACGCAGATGCCACTGAGTACATAGAATAATTGTTATGCTTTCTTCAGTAGATACAATTTGTTCTAGTCTCAGTAACTGAATAGATATCCTACATTTTGTAACACTTCCTGACATATTCTGATCATTTTGGGTAACTTCAATAAATAAACTTTTATTCATTGTTCATTGTATATAAATTGTTGAAAGTTTCCTGTGGACAACAGCTTTTGGCAGATAACATTAATTTTATACAGCATAATATACTCCTTCCTTTAATTTCTAAAAACTTATTCCATACATTTTACAATTTACTGCACCTTTGCCATCTCCATGGCAGCTATACATTATCCAAGCTATTTTAGTTTAGTTTACAGCACAGACAACATTTATGGCATCCTTTGCAGACAGTATTTATTTCATCTCAGCGAACAAATGTACATTAGGCGATAGAAACAAATTGGTTCGATCTTTCGATCGACCATCGATGCTTGGTCGATCCTTACAATTTATGAAATCAATTATTTTACTGTTGTTAATTGGGATAAAATAGTAATTTGTGCATGGAGTGATAGTAACCAATATAAATTTAGCGTTAATTCCGATTAATTAGTTAATATTCATTAATAACAACCATCGAAGCAGGATCGCCGGTCGATCCAAAGATCGAACAAATTTGTCTCTGATGCCTTAGCTTCATTGGGTAGTGTTTATGATATCTTTTGCTAACACCAAGTGCTTTATCACAATTAAAGAGATTTCCAACAATGTTCTGTGGAAATAGTGTGCAATATCTTCAGTTACCAGAATTTGTGGTTCTTAGACAAACTTTTCTGCTATATTCAGTGAAAAGTATTTGTGATATCTTCAGTAGACAGCATTATGCTATCTTTATATATGCATCATGTGCTATCTTCAGTAGACAGCTTTTGTGGTATCTCCAGTAGACAGCATTTGTGCTATCTTCAGTAGACAGCATTTGTGCTATCTACAGTAGACAGCATTTGTGCTATCTACAGTAGACAGCAGTTGTGCTACAGTAGACAGTATTTGTGCTATCTTCAGTAGACAACATTTCCTTTAATTTCTAAAAACTTATTCCATATATTGTACAATTCACTGCACTTTGCCATCTCCATAGCAGCTCTATACAATAATAAGAAGACATTATCCAAGCTATTTTAGTTTAGTTGACAGCACAGCCAACATTTATGGCATCCTTTGCAGACAGTATTTATTTCATCTCAGCGAACAGAATGGGCATTAGCTTCACTGGGTAGTGTTTATGATATCTTTTGCTAACACCAAGTGCTTTATCACAATTAAAGAGATTTCCAACAATGTTCTGTGGAAATAGTGTGCAATATCTTCAGTTACCAGAATTTGTGGTTCTTAGACAACTTTTCTGCTATATTCAGTGAAAAGTATTTGTGCTATCTTCAGTAGACAGCATTATGCTATCTTTATATATGCAGCATATGTGCTATCTTCAGTAGACAGCTTTTTGTGGTATCTCCAGTAGACAGCATTTGTGCTATCTTCAGTAGACAGCATTTGTGCTATTAACATACCCATATCCTGCTTTTTATATTCCATAGTGTCGCACACTTTAATATGTGATCCTGTCTTCTGGAGTACAAGAGTATACTCTCACATGATACTTAATATGTGATCCTAATACAGTATCTCATATTAGTTTTCATGTTCTCCTACCCACTATGGGTGAGATAGCACAAATGCTGTCTACTGGAGATAGTACAAATGCTGTTTTCTGAATATTGAACAAATGCTGTCTTCTGGAGATACCACAAAAGCTGTCTTCTGAATAGAGCACATATGCTGCATACATACACATAGCATAAATGCTGTCTACTGAAGATAACACAAATGCCTTTCACTGAATATAGCAGAAAAGTTGTCTACAAACCACAAATTCTGGTAACTGAAGATATTGCACACCATTTCACCAGAGTACTGTTAGAAATCTCTTTAATGATAAAGGTGGTGGCAAAAGAGACCATAAACACTACCCAATGAATCTAATGCACATTCTGTTCACTGAGATGAGACAAATGCTGTCTGCAAAGGATGCCATAAATGTTGGCTGTGCTGTCAACTAAACTAAACTAGCTTGGATAATGTCTTCTTATTATTGTATAAAGCTGCTATGGAGATAGCAAAGGTGCAGTGAAATGTACAATGTACGCAATAACACAAGTATTTACAAATTAAAGGAAGGAATATATGCTGTATCAAAGATTAATATTACCTGCTGAAAGTTGTTGCCCACTGGAGAGTTTTAAATATTTACAAGGAACAATGAATAAAACTGAATAAGCTTATCTGCAGAAGTTACTACACATATTGATTAGAATATAAGGCATATGCCATTCGATGTTAATTTAGACAATGCTCTCCACATTGTTATTCCAGAAACGGGTTTCAAGGAAATAGTCTATATATGGAGTCACAAATGAGTTCACTTGGTTGTTCTTGCACATACTTACAAGATTGTGCTGAAGTAGCCGATAAGCAAGATATAACAGTGATAAGAAGTGCACTTAGTTAACTATGGAAATAAAGTGTGGTCAAGCCTTAAATGTTTCACTACATAATTATTTCCCTTATCATCATCTTAATATTTTCTTGGCCATAAAATGTATGTGGAAAATGAAATTTATAAATATGAAAAGTCCAATCAAATAGTTACAACATATTCTCCATTCAAATGCAAATATTGCATAGCTTTGACATAGTGAGCCTTCGAAAATAGACGGCTGTATTAGTACTATTACCAATCAAGCTTCCTGAACTTCTGTGACAATTGAATTTGAATTTTCACCCTTTCTCTTGACTCAAAGGCTGGAAGTAAAGTTGTTCCTTTTAAGCTCCTTTAATTGATCCTGGTAATTGATTTCCTGGAAAAAAAGTCACTCATTTAATTTGCCCCCCCCTTGAAATTCACGCTATTCTATGAATAAAACTTGATGGTTTAGCCAACAGGGTTGCTGAGAGCTGATCCTATTGCTGATCCAGCCATGAGGTAATACAAATAGGGATGACAGAATGAAAAGACACCATACTCTATTTTAGAGAAATGTGTGTACAATTTCACATACACTGGTTTCAAATACTATATAGTAACTTGAAGCATAGCAGCCACAAGCTGCAACAAACTTTCTCTTCAATGTTACTCCTCAGGGAAGCATCCAATTTCGGTTCACATCAAAAAAGAGGTTCACATTCCATCGCCTCATCTGCACTAGAAACATTCAGTTTAAAATTTCATAAAATACAAGAAAGTAAAACTAAAGATGATATGATACCTCAAGGATATTCAGTGATGTTATTCCCCTTAGATGAGGTATTAAATGACTGTAGCATTACATTCGCAATGTACCGCTTTAGTCCGATAGGAATAGATGATAATTTGCGTTGATTTTGAAGAATTTCCGCAGAGAGCAAATTTGATATGCAAGATTGGGCTTGTGATGTGCAAACACTAGTCTTCCATGAGTGATATTAGAGACTTGCTTGATTACTCTGTGGAATCACCGTGTGATTTAAGACCAAAGCATCTTCGTGTAATTATTATATAACACACAAATGCCAATGGCTATCATGGGTATTGAAGTGAGCAAAACAAGTTCATAATTATTTTTGCATCTTACGAACGCTTGAACAATCCTAATAATTAAATATGGGACTATATACCGTAATAGAAAATAGATACCTTTACAGTAAAAGCTGAAAGACATTAGTTCCATCACATTGTGTGTGTTTGTAAATCTAAGAATGTCCCGTTGTAACTTTCAAATGGTTTAGCGTATTGTTTTAAATGTTCACCGTCATACTCATTCCATGACACCAATTAAGACAGAAGCCAAAGTCAAATTCATGAAACCATAAAATTAATTCATGTCTGAAATGGTTCCAAACTTCATACAGAATCAAATTCATGGGTTTTAGGAATATCTGGAAGCCAAATGCAGCAATATGCTTTCTGAAAGGCTTGTTACAAATGCTCTTTACAGTTGCAACTTATATACTTTATTTATTTGTTAAGAGATGAGGCAACTTATGATGTGAAATGAACAAAGGCAAATTGTGATTGATTTGTCCCTGTATTTCAAATCAGATGAAGTTTGCCTTCCCCTAAGGTATAGTTGATGTTTAATTAAAGAGCTCTATCAGAGAAAAGCCGGAATGCTCTTTATGCAGAGCGAAATTAAACTACCTGATGAATTCACTATATGGGTGAAAACATTATACATACAACACAGGCACGGAAGATAAAATCAACACTTCAAGACCTCAGGCATGAATGTGAATAAATAATTGCATATTGATGGTTTAACATCATGTGATACGATCAGCCAAAATAAGTGATTTGTCGCTGGTATTGATTTTGAGATATTACGGAAAGAAATATTCAATTTCCTTTGTCGCTCATCATTTCTAGCTTCATGAATATTCAAATCTCAGGAACTGTATAATTCCAACATAAATTTCAACATATTTTAGCCCCTTAAATGTACAAATAAAATGAAATAAAGAAGCAAAAAGTGATTTAGATCGGCAGACGACTGCATTTGCATCACATAGGTATAAAGTATTTACTGATGACGACTCATCAATATACAAACAGGAAAGAGAGACTAAAGAAATGTGCTCAGCTAATAGTTATTTCATCAGTGTAATCCAGTGTGTTGATTGATCTTTGGAGTACAAAATACAAATGGATTTTTGAATATATCTTAAAGTCATGTACAAATCGTTATTCCTGACTTTCCAAATTCAGGACATAAATCAGTACAGTGGCGTAGCGTGGGTCATCATATTGGGTAGGGGCGACCATGATGGGGGAAGGGGGCACATTGCCTGGGGGAATCCATTTTCGGCAATTTTTCAAAGGGGTTTTGCTACATTTGACGCTACGCCACAGAATCAGTACCGTTTCTGAAATGCTTGTTGTGGTTTAATTTACTAAAGAGTATCGTCATCCAAAAACAATGAAAGCAGATGTGACAGGTTTTTCTGAGATCAACAAAAAAATTGAGAAAACCCTCAATCAATAATGTATAAGGGAAAGAGAGTAATAACAGCATGAAGAGCTATGCAATGAATTTTAAGTTTCCAATAATATTGATTGTAGCACATCCTATAGGATCTTTTTGCAGTTCATTAAAATCACATCAAAAATCATCAATACTGTGAAAATATCAACTGATTGTTTTTGCTTAAATTGTAAATAGGAGAGAGGAAGCTAAAGGGAGCTAAAGGCACAGCTCCATCTCTTCACTCTACTCAATCAATCTATGGTTTGGTTTCATCGACAGTTTACAAAAATATCATCACTAAAAATGTGTTATTAGAACATATTCATAGAATTGTATGGTTAGCACTTTTAAATTAGTGCATATATTTCGTTAAATAAGTACGGTATGCAAGTTTTGAAAGTTTCGATCATATCAAAATAATGTGTATATGTGTATAAGAATGTAAATTTTGATCATCTCAAACTTATGTTGAATGAGTTTGCGCAGGAGGAGGCTTTCCGCATTTGATTTTCTTCAATTTCATAAAAGCAGATGTGACAGGTTTCTATGAGATCAGAAAAAACCGAAAAAAAACCACCTCAATTATCAATGCACAAGGGAAAGAAACTAATAACAGCACGAAGGGCTATGTGATGAACATTAATTTCCCAATAATATTGATGGTGACACATCTCCAAAGTTGCATTAACAATGTCATCAAAATCACATCAAAAATCATCAATACTGTGAAAATATCAATTGATTTTTTGCACAGACTTGTACAGAAGAGGAAGCTAGGCACAGCGCTCCATCTATTCTCACCGCTCGTTCCATGTACGGGTTGGTTCTGTATAGTCTCCTCTCCAGGTAAGCAAAGGTATGGGTCATGATATATGTATTCCCTAAAGTCTGTTGTTGAGACTATGTTTTCTGTGATGATGTGAATAACCTTCTAAGTTATACAAACATATATGGATGTTTTCAGGTCACTTAACCTGTCCACAATTATTGTATCGACTTTGTTGACCAACCTTTTTAAAACACATCATTGATGGTTAATGAATTGATGGAGTTCTGTGATATATAAAGGTCTGATGAACTTGAGCCCCGGCTTGAGCATGTTTACTGCTATATACAACAACTAAAAGAAGAACAGATAATGTATTAGACTTTGAGCACCCATCACATAAAAATAGGTCATCTTTTAAAAATCACACATGCTTTCCCCCTACACCCCACCCCACCCACCCTACATAAACACCCCTACATTTGAAATAATGTATTTCGTCAAAATTCCAGTATTAACATCCTTGTGTTAAAATTCCACAATTTCCAATAATCATAAAGTGGCTTGACACCCAAACTTTTCGAAATGATTGAAGCTTAGAGCTATTTACACACTCGGATCACAGCAGCAAATAGGTGTATCCCATCACGCTCTGCAGTACCACAGTAGAACTGCACATCCATAGAAAGTGTACACAAAATCCCTCACTTCAACTTTCAATTACTCGCTTATATCAGGGGAGTTAAGACTTTTTGAAAAAAATATAATCTCCAAAGTATTGTGAAACCATCCATAGCTCTCAATATCTAAGCCGCTCTTACTTATGTTTTGTATGTATTTGCTATGGAGCAAGCAGATGCATGATGGGATACTCCCTTCAGCTGCTGTGCACTCGGATAGATCAAAATGAAATGCATATAAATCACATTCTAAATTTGTTTCAATAGACACATCTCTCATGCTCACTGTTAAAAGTCACTTTTTGAGTGATTGTTTGATATATATTAAAAACCAAAAAGATTACAAAAATAAATAGAGCCGCTATGTATAATGGTGAACAAAATAATGTAATGTAAATAGTAATACAGTTCTGCAATTCAGGTGCTTTACTTCTTGCACCAAGGACTAAAACTAGAGTTGTTGGTAATTAAACCAATTGTTCAAGAATGACAAGACCAGTACTTGATTGGAACTTATATACATGTAGTAGACAAACAGTGGCATAGTCAGGAAGGAGGGGAAAGCGTATCACAGAGTAAGGCTGGGAACAGAATGTGACGAAAATGGGCAAAAAATCTTAAAATATCACGAAAGTCAGCACCAAAGCTTCAAAATAGATGAAAAACCCCATTAGCATCGCATTAGTGGTTCATGTAACCGATATATTCTGCTCCTGGTTATTCATGGTCTGTAAGCTTCTCAATGTTATCTCATCTAAAACACCCCTTAGATGAGTTAATGACCGACAATACTGCCCCGTGGGAGTCTGCATGTAAGTCTTAAAAGCATACTTTATATTGCCTTATATTTTCTTACTAATGGGTGTTTCATAAAGGGGTAAATGTTAACTGACATGCAATAGACTGCTCGCTATCAGTCATAGTTTCATTATTTAGCAGGAAAGATTAACTTTCACTTCAACTCTATAGTGTGTACGTGCCTGAGAAGAAAAGACGTTGATACAATACCGTTAAAGCAGAATATTTTTATTTTCACTTTTTGAGCTCTACAATTCTAGCTAGCTAGCACCTAGGTTTCATTATCATTGAGGTATAGGACTTTTTATTTTTTCGGAGAAGAGCAGGTAGGGCAACTACTTGATTATATGTCTACATGTTCATACTACATACCCTGAAAATTTTAGAAAATTCGCACAAGTCCGTTTTTTTTAAATCACATTTTGTTCCTAAATGGGGTTATAGCGCCCTCAACGGGCACTCTCTCCATAGGGCTACATGTAAAGACCAGTTATTGATAAATGGCCCTAAAATAAAATGGACTTGTGCGAATTTCCTCAAATTTTGCATATGATGTAGATTTAACACCTGGAATGTAATGCAAGTGATGTCGTTGCTGCTCTCCTAAATTCATTTTTAAAATGTCCGCCCAGACCAAGGTGAGAGCTCTCTTAAAGTCTGTCTACAATGTGTGAATATGTTTATTGAAGGTGGGTGAATAGATATGTTCATATTATGTTTTGTACCTCCGAGGTCTGTATCAAACCAACTGATTAAGGGCTGGGGTATGAACGTTTGGACAGTATTTATTGTGGGACATTAGACCACATCAGACATATCGAATTGCATTCTGAATACGAAGAATGTCATTCTGATATCAAATAATTTTGATTTTTTGAAATTCGCAATTTAATACTCATTTTATGGCAAATCATTAAAATTGATATTTTTGATATTTAACAGTACTTGAAGTAAACTTTATAAATCTGATGATTTATACTTAAAGTGTATGTAGGTGGGATGAAAAGCCGACGATCAATTGAAAATTTTGACCTTTGGTATTGAAGATATGGATTTTTTTCCCAAAACACCCAAAAAATTAGGTCTTTTTGGGAAAAAACCCATATCTTCAATATGAAATGTCAAAATTTTCAATTGACCGTCGGCTTTTCCTCCCTGCTACATACACTTTAAGAATATGTCATTAGATTTATATAATTTACTTCGAGGACTGTTATATATCAAAAATTTGAAAAATATCAAATTTTTATAATTTGTCATAAAATGTGTATTATATTGTGATTTTCAAAAATGAAAATTATTTGATATCAGAAAGACATGCTTCGTATTCAGAATGCAATTCGATAGGTCTGAGGTGCTCTCATGTCCCACAAAAAAACTGTCGAAACGCAATAAACGCTCATTTTAGATCCCTTAACAGGTTTTGAGCTAAATTACACAAGCGGTTTTGATATTAGAAGCAAAAACAAGTTTTGCAATATCCTATGGAACAGTACTTGTGGTACCCACGGGATGAGGCTATCATTTTTAGGCCTAAAATTTCACTGGGATTATGAGAATAATATGAACTTTTGTCTGATGTAAAAGTAAGGGACGATGCGGTCAATCTGGTCACATTCCTTAAAGTTTAGTATAGAACTTGAAAGGAGTGACATTAGAAACCAGCAAAAATGCTAGCTTGCTGCAGCGCGAAAAGCGAAATATTACTTGTGCAAAAAATTACCAGTTTTACATTATACAGTATTAGCTACCAGGCAAATTGATTTAAATTGGAAGTTAAAATAGAAAATTGTTGCTTTATAGATTTATTTCCGATTTACAGTTGATGCATGTATTGAATACAGTCACTTTGCAAGTTGTTAAGCTATTGAAGTATTGCATTTTTTAAATATCTGAAATGCATACTTCGTGTAGTTTCGATCAAAGGTGTTTATGTATCACAGATAGAATAACTACTGTATGATATACATGCATAAAAAACATGGCAATGTAAAAATGATGCATCATTTACACCGATATTTGCCCCTTCGTTTTTGCCGCCCCCTACTTTGACCCCGGGGGGCTGGCGCCCCCAAAGCCCCCCCAAATTACGCGCATGTAGAAGGTAGGCTATAATAGTAACTTAATTTTCAAAAATGCCTCCTTTAGCCTCTGTGAGCCAGATTGTTTCACATATGGAACAATAACAAAACGGAAAACGCAGCAGTGCTGATTGCTGTATAAATAAATGTCGCTGTATGAAAGCTCCATCCAATATAATTGATTTGCTATAATCGTTTGTACAGACAGAGCCATCCACAATGGACTAAAATGCAAAATTTAATCTTTGTTGGGTCTGACATTTTGGTCTTATCACTTACAGTATTTTACAACCTGTGTAATTACAAAAATGCAAAAATCGGATTAAAAAGGTTTTTTTTAAAGGATTAGCCTACTCAATCTTATGAATCACTAATATTTATTAAATGGAATCTTTAAATGCCAGTGGACCTCTATTTATTGATCAAAACAACAATAATGATACCAGTTAATAGTGCTTGATGGGCAAATTAAATATGGTAACACAGAAGTTCAGTGGCATAGCATGATTGGGGGCACCAAGTCTGATTGGGGGGGGGGGGGCATGGCACAAGCCATTTTTCAGCCATTTTCATATGGGATTTTCTAAATATGCCCCTATGACACTACGCCACTTCAGAAATTTAATTTCCTCTCCTTGTATAATAACAGTAACTGGCTTCCAAAAATTTGATGTGCATCAAGTTAATAGTATTTAATTAACATATTATCCACAGATGGCTGGCTTGTCATGCCTTTTTAATCTCCAATCTGCATGTTACCGGAAGTCAACACACTAGCCATTAGCAAGATGCAAGTAATTATAAATTGCTTAATACAGCATGTATTACTTCTGGCCAATGCACGCTATCATAAAGGTTAGCTGATGCGACGCAATAGCAATTTCCCGTACTTAGCACAACATTGTACACTTGAATACAGTGTCATGACAGATTAGGGAGTAATGCGTTGTGTAAGTGTGGGTGTCAATTTAGTTTTCAGCTCAAATGGAATAAGATTGAATCCATTAAATAAAATGTTTAAAAGAAAATTATATGTTGCCATGGCAACTTGCAAATCACAGCCAATTATCTTTCATAGCGTGTGTTTTCATACCGTGTATTATCAGTGAAAGCGACATGGAGCAAGGTTACAATATTATAATGGACGCTTTGATATGTCAAAACCATAGAGCTGGGTGATTATTTTGATATCAAACTCTATATGGTCAAACCATCCATTAAACTGAATAAGATCAAACAATTACATGTATCAAGATGGCATTGATTTGAGGTGTGGTACTATTCAGTGGGTGGAAAATGACAGCCCCCACTTTTGTCAGTCAGTCAGGGAAAAGCACCCAGTCAGGGGAAATTTGGGGGTTACCAATTAGGGTGAGCGAAGCCAGATGTAAAGTTTTGAACAGGCAGGGCAATTGAGACCCATGGTCCCACCACTTTTGAAAATATGCAGATGCCACTGAGTACATAGAATAATTGTTATGCTTTCTTCAGTAGATACAATTTGTGGTAGTCTCAGTAACTGAATAGATAACCCGCATTTTGTAACACTTCCTGACATATTCTGATCATTTTGGGTAACTTCAATAGATAAACTTATTCAGTTTTATTCATTGTAAATTGTTGAAACTTTCCAGTGGACAACAGCTTTTAGCAGATAACATTAATCTTTTATACAGCATAATATACTCCTTCCTTTAAACTTATTCCATACATTGTACATTTCACTGCACCTTTGCTATCTCCATAGCAGCTTTATACAATAACAAGAAGACATTATCCAAGCTATTTTAGTTTAGTTGACAGCACAGCCAACATTTATGGCATCCTTTGCAGACAGCATTTATTTCATCTCAGCGAACAGAATGTACATTAGCTTCACTGGGTAGTGTTTATGATATATTTTGCTAACACCAAGTGCTTGATCACAATTAAAGAGATTTCCAACAATGTTCTGTGGAACTGGTGTGCAATATCTTCAGTTACCAGAATTTGTAGTTCTTAGACAACTTTTCTGCTATATTCAGTGAAAAGTATTTGTGCTATCTTCAGTAGACAGCATTTATGGTATCTTTATATATGCAGCATATGTGCTATCTTCAGTAGACAGCTTTTGTGGTATCTCCAGTAGACAGCATTTGGGCTATCTACAGTAGACAGCATTTGGGCTATCTACAGTAGTTGTGCTACAGTAGGCAGCATTTGTGTTATCTTCAGTAGACAGCATTTGTGTTATCTTCAGTGGGCAGCATTTGAGCCTGCTACGCTAATTCATTTTTTGAAATTTTGAGAACAAAGTGCAAAATATGATTCAAGCATGCATTTAAACATATCTATTCACCAATCTTTGCACAAGAACAAATGATAATGATACAAATGAAAGAGAATAATCCGAAATAATTAGGGTGATTATGTAACTGATGCATGCTTGAACCACATTTTGTTCTTTGTTCTCAATATTACAAAAAATGACTTAGGTAATTAGCGTAGCAGGCTGACGATTTGTGCTATTGTATGCAGCATTTGTGCTTTCTTCAGTCATACTTCATGTACTTTCGATCAAAGATGTTTATGTATCAGAGACATAATAAATACTCTATGATAGCAAACATGTCTTCTGAAGATATGTGTACTGAAGATAACATAAATGCTGTTTATTGGAGATACCAAACTACTGTTTACTGAAAAGAGCATAAATGTTTTGTTTACTGAAGATAGCACAACTGCTGTCTACTGTAGATAGCAAACTGTCTACTGTAGATAGCAAAGCAAAGCTGTGTTCCGTAGATAGCACAAATGGTATCTACTAAAGATAGCACAATTAACTGCTGTCTACTTTAGATAGCACAAATACTGTCTACTGAAGATAGGACAAATGAAGTCTACTGGAGAGAGCAGAAGTGCTGTTTACTGTAGATAGCACAAATGCTGTCTACTGTAGATAGCACAAATGTTGTCTACTGTAGATAGCACAAATGCTGTCTACTGGAGATTGTACAAATGCTGTTTTCTGAATATTGAACAAATGCTGTCTTCTGAATACAGCACATATGCTGCATACATACACATAGCATAAATGCTGTCTAATGAAGATAACACAAATGCCTTTCACTGAATATAGCAAAAAAGTTGTCTCATGATGCTGTCATGTCTACAGTAGAATTCACCACGACCTTTGCAGGACTTAAACCCCATTAAAAGCTATTAAACCAAGATAACACTCATTGAAAACAGCTCAACTGATTAAATCAGATCTTCTCTGGTTAAATCCACACTACACATGTTTCTGTTTACCTGTGCAATGAGCTGGTATTATAGTTTCAGTTGGGTGAACGATTATAAAGCGAACGCAAGGTAACAATACTGTGTGCGCTTTTGTTTACGAAATGAAACAATAGTCTGCTTATTGTTAACCAGCGTTCTTGAAAATGAGAAGCATAATGGTTTGCAGACTTAACACGGTTTGGAAATAATTTTGTCATATTTTTTGGTGTTATCAGTCGTTTACATATCCTTCCTAAAACACAAAAGTGCGAATATTTCCAAACACCTAATTAGCTAAAAATTTAGGACATTTTAGGAAATTTAGGTTACAAAACTATATTTTCTAGAATTTCAGAGAATACTTTAAATATTGGCCGGTTATTTTTCACACAGTGACGTTAACTAGGCAATTGCCTATACTTCTAACATACACTACTTGTAGAGGTCATGTGTCAATTGTGAGAGCTCTGTGTATTGTGTATAGGAAACCGGACAGTAACTGCAGTATGTACAAACCACAAATTCTGGTAACTGAAGATATTGCACACCATTTCACCAGAGTACTGTTAGAAATCTCTTTAATGATAAAGGTGTTGGCAAAAGAGACCATAAATATTACCCAATGAAGCTAATGCACATTCTGTTCACTGAGATGAGACAAATACTGTCTGCAAAGGATACCATAAATTCTGTCTGTGCTGTCAACTAAACTAAGAAAAGCTTGGATAATGTCTTCTTATTATTGTATAAAGCTGCTATGGAGATAGCAAAGGTGCAGTGAAACTGTATAAAAGATTAATATTACCTGCTGAAAGTTGTTGCCCACTGGAGAGTTTTAAATATTTACAAGGAACAATGAATAAAACTGAATAAGCTTATCTGCAGAAGTTACACATATTGATTAGAATATAAGGCATATGTCATTCGATGTTAATTTAGACAATGCTCTCCACATTGTTATTCCAGAAACTGGTTTCAAGGAAATAGTCTATATATGGAGTCACAAGTGAGTTCACTTTGTTGTTCTTGCACATACTTGCAAGATTTTGCTGAAGTAGCTGATAAGCAAGATATAACAGTGATAAGAAGTACACTTAGTTAATTATGGAAATGAAGTGTTGTCAAGCCTTAAATGTTTCACTACATATTTCCCTTATCATCATCTTAATATTTTCTTGGCCATAAAATGTATGTGGAAAATGAAATTTATAAATATGAAAAGTTCAATCAAATAGTTACAACATATCCTCCATTCAAATGCAAATATTACATAGCTTTGACATAGTGAGCCTTCGACATAGACGGCTGTATTAGTACTATTACCAATCAAGCTTCCTGAACTTCTGTGATAATTGAATTTGAATTTTCACCCTTTCTCTTGACTCAAAGGCTGGAAGTAAAGCTGTTCCCTTTAAGCTCCTTTAATCGATCCTGGTAATTGATTTCCTGGAAAAAAAGTCACTCATTTAATTTGCCCCCCCCCCTTGAAATTCACGCTATTCTATGAATAAAACTTGATGGTTTAGCCAACAGGGTTGCTGAGAGCTGATCCTGTTGCTGATCCAGCCATGAGGTAATATATACAAATAGGGATGACAGAATGAAAAGACACCATACTCCATTTTAGAGAAATGTGTGTACAATTTCACATACACTGGTTTCACATACTATATAGTAACTTGAAGCATAGCAGCCACAAGCTGCAACAAACTTTCCCTTCAATGTTACTCCTCAGGGAAGCATCCAATTTCGGTTCACATCAAAAAAGAGGTTCACATTCCATCGCCTCATCTGCACTAGAAACATTCAGTTTAAAATTTCATAACAAACAAGAAAGAAAAACTAAAGATGATATGATACCTCAAGGATATTCAGTGATGTTATTCCCCTTAGATGAGGTATTAAATGACTGCAGCATTACATTCGCAATGTACCGCTTTAGTCCGAAAGGAATAGATGATAATTTGCGTTGATTTTGAAGAGTTTCCGCAGAGAGCAAATTTGATATGGAAGATTGGGCTAGTGATGTGTCAACACTAGTCTTCCATGAGTGATATTAGAGACTTGCTTGATTACTCTGTGGAATCACCGTGTGATTTAAGACCAAAGCATCTCCGTGTAATTATTATATAACACACAAATGCCAATGGCTATCATCAGTGGCGGCGCCATTGGGGGGGCAAATGCCCCCAGTCAGAACTCTTGCCCCCTGAAAAAACCCAAAATGACGAAAATTTCCACTTTTTGCGCTAATTTTGCACAAAATTTGTTGACTTTGCCCCCCTCCCTGAAATTCACTTTGCCCCCTAATGCCCCCCGAAAAAAATTCCTGGCGCCGCCACTGGCTATCATGGGTATTGAAGTGAGCAAAACAAGTTCATAATTATTTTTGCACCTTACGAACGCTTGAACAATCCTAATAATTAAATATGGGACTATATACCGTAATAGAAAATAGATACCTTTACAGTAAAAACTGAAAGACATTAGTTCATCACATTGTGCGTGTTTGTAAATCTAAGAATATCCCGTTGTAACTTTCAAATGGTTTGGCGTATTGTTTTAAATGTTCACCGTCATTACTCATTCCATGACACCAATTAAGACAGAAGCCATAAGTCAAATTCATGAAACCATAAAATCAATTCATGTCTGAAATGGTTCCAAACTTCATACAGAATCAAATTCATGGGTTTCACCTAGGTTTCATTATCATTGAGGTATAGGACCTTTTATTTTTTCGGAGAAGAGCAGATAAGGCAACTACTTGATTATATTTCTACATGTTCATACTACATACTCTGAAAATTTTAGAAAATTCGCACGAGTCCGTTTTTTTAAAAATCACATTTTTGTTCATAAAATGGGGTTATAGCGCCCTCAACAGGCACTCTCTCCATAGGGCTACATGTAAAGACCAGTAATAGACAAATGGCCCTAAAATAAAACGGACTCGTGCGAATTTCCTCAAATTTTGCATATGATGTAGATTTAACATCTGGAATGTAATGCAAGTGATGTCGTTGCTGCTCTTCTAAATTCATTTTTAAAATGTCCGCCACAGACCAAGGTGAAGATTTTAGGAATATCTGGAAGCCAAATGCAGCAGTATGCTTTCTGAAAGGCTTGTTACAAAATGCTCTTTACAGTTGCAACTTATATACTTTACTTATTTGTCAAGAGATGAAGCAACTTATGATGTGAAATGAAAAAAGGCAAATTGTGACTGATTTGTCCCTGTATTTCAAATCAGATGAAGTTTGCCTTCCCCCAAGCTATAGTTGATGTTTAATTAAAGAGCTCTATCAGAGAAAAGCCGGAATGCTCTTTATGCAGAGCGAAATTAAACTACCTGATGAATTCACTATATGGGTGAAAACATTATACATACAACACAGGCACGGAAGATAAAATCAACACTTCAAGACCTCAGGCATGAATGTGAATAAATCATTGCATATTGATGGTTTAATAACATTATGTGATATGATCAGCCAAAATAAGTGATTTGTCGCTAGTATTGATTTTGAGATATTACGGAAAGAAATATTCAATTTCCTTTGTCGCTCATCATTTCTAGCTTCATGAATATTCAAATCTCAGGAACTGTATAATTCCAACATCAATTTCAACATATTTTAGCCCCTTAAATGTACAAATAAAATGAAATAAAGAAGCAAAAAGTGACTTAGATCGGCAGACGACTGCATATTTGCATCACATAGGTATAAAGTATTTACTGATGACGACTCATCAATATACAAACAGGAAAGAGAGACTAAAGAAATGTGCTCAGCTAATAGTTATTTCATCAGTGTAATCCAGTGTGTTGATTGATCTTTGGAGTACAAAATACAAATGGATCTTTGAATATATCTTAAAGTCATGTACAAATCGTTATTCCTGACTTTCCAAATTCAGGACATAAATCAGTACAGTGGCGTAGCGTGGGTCATCATATTGGGTAGGGGCGACCATGATGGGGGAGGGGGCACATTGCCTGGGGGAATCCATTTTCGGCAATTTTTCGAAGGGGTTTTGCTACATTTGACGCTACGCCACAGAATCAGTACCGTTTCTGAAATGCTTGTTGTGGTTTAATTTACTAAAGAGTATCGTCATCCAAAAACAATGAAAGCAGATGTGACAAGTTTTTCTGAGAATCAAAAAAAAATTGAGAAAACCCTCAATCAATAATGTATAAGGGAAAGAGAGTAATAACAGCATGAAGAGCTATGCGATGAATTTTAAGTTTCCAATAATATTGATTGTAGCACATCCTATAGGATCTTTTTGCAGTTCATCAAAAATCATCAATACTGTGAAAATATCAACTGATTGTTTTTGCTTGAATTGTAAATAGGAGAGAGGAAGCTAAAGACACAGCTCCATCTCTTCACTCTACTCAATCAATCTATGGTTTGGTTTCATCGACAGTTTACAAAAATATCATCACTAAAAATGTGTTATTAGAACATATTCATAGAATTGTATGGTTAACACTTTTAAATTAGTGAATATATTTCGTTAAATAAGTACGGTATGCAAGTTTTGAAAGTTTCGATCATATCAAAATAATGTGTATATGTGTATAAGAATGTAAATTTTGATCATCTCAAACTTATGTTGAATGAGTTTGCGCAGGAGGAGGCTTTCCGCATTTGATTTTCTTCAATTTCATAAAAGCAGATGTGACAGGTTTCTATGAGATCAGAAAAACCGAAAAAAACCACCTCAATTATCAATGCACAAGGGAAAGAAACTAATAACAGCACGAAGGGCTATGTGATGAACATTAATTTCCCAATAATATTGATGGTGACACATCTCCAAAGTTGCATTAACAATGTCATCAAAATCACATCAAAAATCATCAATACTGTGAAAATATCAATTAATTTTTGCACATAATTGTACAGAAGAGGAAGCTAGGCACAGCGCTCCATCTCTTCTCTCTGCTCGTTCCATGTACGGGTTGGTTCTGTAGTCTCCTTTAAAGGTAAGCAAAGGTATGGGGCATGATATATGTGTTCCCTAAAGTCTGTTGAGACTATGATTTCTCTGTTTATACAAACATATAAGAATGTTTTCAGGTCACTTAACTTGCCCACAATTATTGCATCGACTTTTCAAAACACATCATTGATGGTTAATGAATTGATGGAGTTCTGTGATATATTAAGGTCTGATGAACTTGAGCCCCGACTTGAGCATGTTTACTGCTGTATACAACAACTAAAAGAAGAATATATTATAATGTATTAGACTTTGAGCACCCATCACTTAAAAATAGGTCATCTTTTGAAAATCACACATGCTTTCCCCCTACACCCCCATGCACACCCACCCTACATAAACACCCCTACATTTGAAATAATGTAATAATGTATTTCGTCAAATTTCCAGTATTAACATCCTTGTGTTAAAATTCCACAATTTCCAATAATCATAAAGTGGCTTGACACCCAAACTTTTCAAAATGATTGAAGCTTAGAGCTATTTACACACTCGGATAGATCAAAATGAAATGTATATAAATCACATTCTAAATATCTGTTTCAATAGACACATCTCTCATGCTCACTGTTAAAAGTCACTTTTTGAGTGATTGCTTGATATATATTAAAAACCAAAAAGATTAAAAAAATAAATAGAGCCGCTATGTATAATGGTGAACAAAATAATGTAATGTAAATAGTAATACAGTTCTGCAATTCAGGTGCTTTACTTCTTGCACCAAGGACTAAAACTAGAGTTGTTGGTAATTAAACCAATTGTTCAAGAATGACAAGACCAGTACTTGATTGGAACTTATATACATGTAATAGACAAACAGTGGCATAGTCAGGAAGGAGGGGAAAGCGGATCACAGAGTAAGGCTGGGAACAAAATGTGACGAAAATGGGCAAAAAATCTTAAAATATCATGAAACTCAGCACCAAAGCTTCAAAATAGATGTAAAAACCCATTAGCATCGCATTAGTGGTTCATGTAACTGATATATTCTGCTTCTGGTTATTCATGGTCTGTAAGCTTCTCAATGTTACCTCATTTAAAACACCCCTTAGATGAGTTAATGACCGACAATACTGCCCCGTGGGAGTCTGCATGTAAGTCTTAAAAGCATACTTTATATTGCCCAATATTTTCTTACTAATGTGCGGGCTAATGGGTGCTTCATAAAGGGGTAAATGTTAACTGACATGCGACAGACTGCTCGCTATCAGTCATAGCTTCATTATTTAGCAGGAAAGATTAACTTTCACTTCAACTCTATAGTGTGTACGTGCCTGAGAAGAAAAGACGTTGATACAATACCGTTAAAGCAGAATATTTTCATTTTCACTTTTTGAGCTCTCTTAAGGGATCTAAAATGAGCGTTTATTGCGTTTCGACAGTATTTTTTGTGGGACATGAGACCACCTCAGACCTATCAAATTGCATTCTGAATACGAAGCATGTCTTTCTGATATAAAATAATTTTCATTTTTTGAAAATCACAATATAATACAAATTTTATGACAAATTATAAAAATTTGATATTTTTCAAATTTTTGATATATAACAGTCCTCGAAGTAAATCATATAAATCTAATGATATATTCTTAAGTGTATGTAGCACGGAGGAAAAGCCGACGGTCAATTGAAAATTTTAATCTTTCATATTGAAGATATGGATTTTTTTCCCAAAAAGACCTTTTTTTTTTTTTTGGTGTTTTGGGGGAAAAATCCATATCTTCAATACGAAAGGTCAAAATTTTCAATTGATCGTCGGCTTTTCATCCCACCTACATACACTTCAAGTATAAATCATCAGATTTATAAAGTTTACTTCAAGTACTGTTAAATATCAAAAATATCAATTTTCAATGATTTGCCATAAAATGTGTATTAAATTGCGAATTTCAAAAATCAAAATTATTTGATATCAGAATGACATTCTTCGTATTCAGAATGCAATTCGATATGTCTGATGTGCTCTAATGTCCCAAAATAAATATTGTCCAAACGTTCATACCCCAGCCCTTAAAGTCTGTCTACAATGTGTGAATATGTTTATTGAAGGTGGGTGAACAGATATGTTCATATTATGTTTTGTACCTCCGAGGTCTGTATCAAACCAACTGATTAACAGGTTTTGAGCTAAATTACACAAGCGGTTTTGATATTAGAAGCAAAAACAAGTTTTGCAATATCCTATGGAACAGTATTTGTGGTACCCACGGATGAGGCTATCATTTTAGGCCTAAAATTTCACTGGGATTATGAGAATAATATGAACTTTTGTCTGATGTAAAAGTAAGGGACGATGCGGTCAATCTGGTCACATTCCTTAAAGTTTAGTATAGAACTTGAAAGGAGTGACATTAGAAACCAGCAAAAATGCTAGCTTGCTGCAGCGCGAAAAGCGAAATATTACTTGTGCAAAAAATTACCAGTTTTACATTATACAGTATTAGCTACCAGGCAAATTGATTTAAATTGGAAGTAAAAATAGAAAATTGTTGCTTTATAGATTTATTTCCGATTAAGAGTTGATGCATGTATTGAATACAGTCACTTTGCAAGTTGTTAAGCTATTGAAGTATTGCATTTTTTAAATATCTGAAATGCATACTTCGTGTAGTTTCGATCAAAGGTGTTTATGTATCAAAGATAGAATAACTACTGTATGATACTCAGTATACTTGCATAAATAACATGGCAATGTTATAATGATGCATCATTTACACCGATATTTGTCACTTAAGCCACAGAAACTAGGCTAGGTCTACAACAGATTGCGCATCTGTTGCAGTATTGTATTCTCTGAACACATGAAAATTGGTAAGATAAAAATGGATTCATAGCTTAAATGGTATCCACTTTTGTGTACTGAAATAGCGTAAATGCTGTTTATTGGAGATAACAAAAATACTGTCCACTGAAGAGAGCATATGATGATTGCACAAAATACTGTCTACTGTATATAGCAAAAATGTTGTTTACTAAATATAGTACAGCTGCTGTCTACTGTAGATAGCAAAGCAAAGCTGCTGTCTACTGTATATAGCACAAATGGTATTTATTAACTGCATTCTACTGCAGATAACAAAAAGGATGTTTTCTGAAGATAGTATAAATACTATCTGCTGAAGATAGTATAAATACTATCTGCTGAAGATAGTATAAATATTATCTGCTGAAGATAGTATAAATACTATCTGCTGAAGCTAGTATAATGCTGTCTACTGAAGATTCCATATAAATGCTTTCTACTGAAGATAGCACAAATGCTGTCTACTGAAGATAGCACAAATGCTGTCTACTGAAGATAGCACAAATACTGTCTACTGAAGATAGCACAAATGCTGTCTACCGAAGATAGCACAAATGCTGTCTACTGAATATAGCATAAATGCTGTCTACTGAAGATAAAACAAATGATGCCTACTAAAGATACTGACTACTGGAGATAGCACATTAAGCACAATGCTGTCTGCTGAAGATAGCACAGATGCGGTCTCATTTGAAATATTTGAGAAAATGCAACACTTCAATAGCATACCAGCTTGCAAAGTGACTGTATTCAAATACATGCATCAACTCTAAATCGGAAATAAATTTATAAACTTAAGCAACAATTTTCTATTTTTACTTCAAATTTAAATCAATTTGCCTGGTAGCTAATACTGTATAATGTAAAACTGATAATTGTTTGCACAAGTAATTTTTCGCGCTGCAACAAGCTAGAATTTTTTGCTGGTGTCTAATGTTACGCCTTTCAAATTCTATACTAGACTTAAACACTTAAAGGGATGTGACCAGATTGACAGCCTCGTCCCCCACTTTATACTATAGAAATAAAGATAATAGCATGAGACAAAATTCATATTGTTTTCATAATCTCAGGGAATTTAAGGCCTGAAATGTTTTCCGTTTAGATGTTATGAATGAAAAGTGATAGCCTCATCACGTGGGTACCACATATACTGTTCATGGGCTATTGTGGAACATGTTTTTGCTCCTAATATCAAAACCGCTTGTGTAATTCAGCTCAAAATTTGGAAATCAGTTGTATTGATACAGACCTTGGAGGTACAAAAACATAATCTGACCACTCAGATTCAGATTCAGATTCAGATTCAGATTAAATTTATTTCAAATTCGTGGCCCGTAGGCCAAATTACATGAAATATTACATTTGCATTGTTTACATTAAAAGACATAAAAAACACATATAAAATATACATAAAAACACCAAAAATTACTCAAAGAAATTAATTGCACTTGTTGAGGCAAAATCTCACACTCACACTCATACAGCTCACACACCCCTATATCTCCACACACACTTTACATACACCCACACCCAAACTATCAGCCCTCCATATACACACACCCCCACACACCACATATGCTCTAAAGAATTTAATTTGATAAAGCAGTAATTAATAAATAACATAACAAAATATTGCACATATTTAAACTGGACCAGCCAAATTATAAGGAACAAATTGACGAAACATAATAAACATATTCACACATTTTTAATTACACACAGACTTTAAAAGAGCACAATAAGTGAAAGTGAATGTATCACAAAATATACTGCTTTAACGGTATTGTATCTACGTCTTTTCTTTTCAGGCACGTACACCTTGAGTTGAAGTGAAAGTTCTTTCCTGCTCAATAATGAAGCTATGACTGATAGCGAGCAGTCTGTCGCATGTCAGTTAACATTTACCCCTTTATGAAGCACACATTAGTAAGAAAATATAAGGCAATATAAAGTATGCTTTTAAGAGCTACATGCAGACTCCCACGGGGCAGTATTGTCGGTCATTAACTCATCTAAGGGGTGTTTTAGTAGAGATAACATTGAGAAGCTTACAGACCATGAATAACCAGAAGCAGAATATATCAGTTACATGAACCACTAATGCGATGCTAATGGGGGTTTTCAACTATTTTGAAGCTTTGGTGCTGGCTTCCGTGATATTTTAAGTGTTTTTTGCCCTGTTTCGTCAAATTTTGTTCCCAGCTTTACTCCGTGATCCCCTTTTAATTTCTCATTTTCAAGAATGCTGGTTAACAATATGCAGACTATTGTCTCATTTTGGTAAACAAAGGCCCGCACAGTATTGTTACCTTGCATTTGCTTTATAATCGTTCACCCAACTGAAACTATAATACCAGCTCATTGCAATATCGCACAGGTAAAACAGAAACATGTGTAGTGTTGATTTAACCAGAGAAGATCTGATTTAACATAGTTAAGAGCTGTTTTCAATGAGTGTTATCTTGGTTTAATAGCTTTTAATGGGGTTTAAGTCCTGCAAAGGTCGTGGTGAATTCTACTGTAGAGATAATTGCATCATGTGTTTGTCTACTACAAGTTCCAATCAAGTACTAGTCTTGTATTTCTTGAACAAAACACCTGAATTGCAGTATAGTATTACTATTTACATTATATTATTTTGCTCACCATATACAAAGTTGCTTTATTCATTTATTTTTTAATCTTAAATGTCAAACAATCTATAAAATAATGAATAATGAAAGAGTATGAAAGATGTGTCTATTGAAACAGAAATTAGAATGTGATTTATGTGCATTTCATTTTGATCTATCCGAGTGCGTAAATATCTCGTATAAGAAGATTCATCAGCAGGGACACAACCAGCCATGCCATGCGAGCCCTTGTTCTGTCCAGATTAGACTATGCCAACTCACTCTTAATTGGATGCAACCCTAGCAACATCACCCGCCTTCAGAGATTGCAGAACAGGGCTGCTCGCATAATCTTTCAAGTTGCTCGCCGCCATTCTACAACTCCTCTTCTCGCTAGTCTTCATTGGCTCCCAGTTAAAGATAGAATCGCCTTCAAGTCAAGACACTTTTGTACATTTTCAAGTCACTTAATGATCAGGCTCCTTCATACCTCACAGACTGCATTACCATATATCAATCAGGTAGACAAGGTCTACGATCTGCTGCAGACACTTCTCGTCTTGTCATCCGTCGGAATCACCGGGTGGTTGGTGGTGGGGCTTTCAGCATTGCTGGTCCCAAACTTTGGAACAACTTGCCATCATCCATACGGTCATGTCCCACTGTCAGCAGTTTCAAGAGCCATCTAAAGACTCATTTGTTCACCTCATAAGATTTTTTGTTGTTGTTTTCCTCTTTTCTTTTTGTGTAAAGTGCTATGTTCATATTCCTTGAATTTGTAATAGTGCTATATAAGTGCTGGTATTATAATCATTTAAAATGTCAACATTATGATTATTGGAAATTGTGGAATCTTAACACATGGATGTTAAAGGAGCATTTCGTGATCCAGAGCCTCATACCCTCACTATTCTCAAAGATTTTTTATACCACTGGAAACCTCTGGCTATATAATGTTTATGTACAAAAAAGTTCTTGCCGATTAGTTCGTTTAGCAAATATATCGTCAAATTTTACGTTCTGCTATACCAGAACGAAATTACAACACATATCCTATGGAGCAGTGTAATACACATAATCATGCATAACTCGCAAACGGAAAATCGGAAACAACTGAAATTTTGGAATGAGCTTTTTTCGTGGATATCTACTGAAAAATGAGGATGCTAGGATAACTAAAATAATCCTTTAATACAAGAATTTCCACGAAATACATTATTTCAAATGTAGGGGTGTATGTAGGGTGGTGTGCATGGGGATGTAGGGGGAAAGCATGTCAAAAAGAAGCTTTCAAAATATGCCTTATTTTTAAGTGATGGATACACAAAGTTTGACACATTATTTATCCTTCTCTTCTTGTATGTAGCAGTAAACATGCTCAAGTCGGGGCTCAAGTTCATCAAACCTTTATCACAGAACTCCATCAATTCATTAACCATCAATGATGTGTTTTAAAAAGGTTGGTCAACAAAGTCGATACAATAATTGTGGACAGGTTAACCCTTGCAGAAATTTAACTATCAAATATATATCAAATGTATATCAAATGTCTATTAAATGAGCATTTGATAGGGTTTTGATGTATCAAAACCCTATCAAATCATATTTTGATATAGATTTGATAGTATCAAATCTCTATCAAATTTGTTTTTTCCTATCAAATTCCTATCAAATATGACTTAATCAAAAAATAATCTATCAAAATCCTATCAAATATGACTCAATCCAAAATAATTCTATCAAATGTCTATCAAATATGACTTTAGACTTTTTAGACACTATCAAATTCCTATCAAATTTGACTTGATCAAAAATAATTCTATCAAATGTCTATCAAATATGACTTGGCTGATTTTAGACTTTTTAGACCCTATCAAATTCCTATCAAATATGACTTAAATCAAAAATAATTCTATCAAATGTCTATCAAATATGACTTCGCTGATTTTAGACTTTAGACACTATCAAATTCCTATCAAATATGACTTTGCTGATTTTAGACTTTTAGACACTATCAAATTCCTATCAAATATGACTGCATGGTGCTCCTAGAAAAGGGGAATCTGCAACCGTCAATACCATGGCAGCTTTCACATTTCAAACGGTCATGACAGTTGGAGTTGTAGTTTTTTCAAAATTTGGGGGCAAATTTTGTGTTACAGAAAAGGAATTTTATTGGCAGCTCGAGGTGTGTGTACCTGGGGTGTGTACTAAACTGTAAGTAGGCTATATACAGTCAACATTTTGATTTAATTTAAAAAATAAAATTGATAAGCTTACCTACTATATCTGAATCATACTAAAAATTGTTTGCATGATACTACGGCACACATTAATTTGGTACACATACTACATGTACATGATGTACCATACTCACAAGATGCACATTGCACAGTTCATGATCATGAGTCTATATCGCACCATGCGCACACTTGGCATACGTATGCGTATTGCAAGCTTGCTAATGCTTGTGAAAGATGGGCTTGTGAGAGCGCACCACCATTGATTGCGCCATTGAAATACACAGGAAAATACACACGTTTGGATGGCGTTTTGTCACTGCAAAAACATACTATAGATAAAAAAGTTTGGTATCAAATTAAAGCTTATCACGTGTAGAATATTATTCTTTTAACAGAATATATTGGTGACCATCTACTTTTTTTGCTATTTTGCTGCAAAGAAAAAAGGTGCAAATTTAACCTAAAAAAGCACTCAATTTTTGAAACCGGACGTTGTTCGAATTTGTGCCAAAACTTCACCTCTGAAATAAATATTGAGATTTTTTTCTCAGATTCCTTCATGTAGACACTAACGGAAGCAAATGAGCTGAAAACGTGCGAATTTTGACAATATCTTTAGTAAATAAAGCCGCAACAAGCTCAAATAAGCGGTGGACTATTTTAACCGAATTTCACTGGTACATAAATCGTGGAGTGATTTCCGGGGTGTCCCCATTGTGGCTTGTACACCATCCGCGATAATCGACTTTTGAAAAACACCTAAACAAGGATTTAGGCCTAACCCTTGGCTAAAACGATACCCTAAACAGGTAACACGCGCCTGTTTTCACACCCTAAACAGGGATTTTATTTTTTGCATCAAATTTCATACCCTTAATTTCATTTCCGCGTATTAGCAATTGCAATTTTGCTACCTTTTTTTACCCACGAAAAACTACCCTTTTTAAGCTTCCAAAATGCTTGCTATTTTCATAAGGGTAAATGGGTAATATGATATAACCCCACAACAACATGACTGAATTAAACCTATGGGTTGGCCCGCTTTAGAGGTAAGGCTTGCCAATCCACAGGCCTACTTATTACTCAATTTGTTTATGCTTTGATGCTTTAACACTCACATGACTATATTAAGTAACATGTGGTCTGTGTGTTGGTCTGGTTTACCTCTAAAGAGCACATTTATAAGCTAATATTAAAGTTTCCAATGGAATGACAATCTGTACGAGCCAAATTAACATTAAAAAAGTGACGACATGCTGTAATTGGGGTTCATATCTACCAAAAACCTGTTTTCAGCCAATCTTGACATCTTTGTTGCTAAATTAAAATTAAATTACTTAAATGTATTTTTTTAATTAACACAGGACAGTTTTTGAATAATATACTAATGACACATCAGATATAGACTAATTCCATAGAAAAGGAAAGGGGAGATTGCCACGTACAATGGCGTCGTTAGCCATGGGGGAAAATTTGGGGTATGGGTCCTTGCATACCATGCGCGGAAACAGCCTGTGTGATAATACGCTTTGGCATTGTTACCTGTACGCAGTGCATGCGTCGCGCAGTAAAGCGTGTCTATATAGCAAGCCTATATCACCCAACTGAAGTTTTGGATGCATTCAAAGCAAAACCCGAATACCCCCAAATCTTTTTCTATGATACAGGCGAGGCTCGGTAGCCAGCTAAAAATTTGATAGACTTTTGATATAGAAGATTGCAAGTGTTTGATAGACTTTTGATAGGGGAGAGGATCGTTATCCAGTGGAGGTGTTTGATAGACTTTTGATAGGTTCGTCAGCCAGCTAAAAATTTGATAGACTTTTGATATAGAAGATTGCAAGTGTTTGATAGACTTTTGATAGGGGAGAGGATCGTTATCCAGTGGAGGTGTTTGATAGACTTTTGATAGGTGAGAGGTTCGTCAGCCAGCTAAACATTTGATAGACTTTTGATATAGAAGATTGCAAGTGTTTGATAGACTTTTGATAGGGGAGAGGATCGTTATCCAGTGGAGGTGTTTGATAGACTTTTGATAGGTGAGAGGTTCGTCAGCCAGCTAAAAATTTGATAGATTTTTGATATATAGAAGATTGCAGGTTTTTGATAGACTTTTGATAGGGGAGAGGATCGTTATCCAGTGGAGGTGTTTGATAGACTTTTGATAGGTGAGAGGTTTGTCAGCCAGCTAAAAATTTGATAGACTTTTGATATATAGAAGATTGCAAGTGTTTGATAGACTTTTGATAGGGGAGAGGATCGTTATCCAGTGGAGACTTTTGATAGGTGAGAGGTTCGTCAGCCAGCTAAAAGTTTGATATACTTTTGATATATAAAAGAGTGGGAGTGTTTGATAGACTTTTGATAGTAGAGAGGTCCGATATAGCCAGCTAACAATTTGGCAGCTGCAAGCTGAAAATTGATAGACATTTGATAGAGATGCATGACAGAAATATATTATAAAGTATTTGATATGGTTTTGATAGGAGTGTGACAATCCACCTAAACATTTCATAGACTTTAGATAGAGATCAGCTGAAAATCACATGCATCAATTTATTATATTCTATCAAATTCTAATATTCTATCAAATTTGGACACATTTGATAGAGTTTGATAGATTTATATCAAATTTCTATCAAATATGGACATTCCTTGTTTTTGCTAGAGTTTTGATAGATCCTATCAAATACCTATCAAATACTCTATCAAACAGTCTATCAAATGATGTCCCAATTCTGTAGAATTCCGTTTGATAGAGTTTTGATATGTATCAAATCTCTATCAAATTTCGACTAGGGAAGTGACCTGAAAACATTCATATATGTTTGTATAACTTAGAAGGATGTTCACATCATCAGAGAAGACATAGTCTCAACAACAGAACTCAAAAAACACATATATCATGACCCATACCTTTGCTTACCTGGAAAGGAGACTATACAGAACAAACCCGTACATGGAACGAGCGGTGAGAAGAGATGGATCGCTGTGCCTAGCTTCCTCTTCTCTACAATTCTGTGCAAAAAAAAATCAATTGATATTTTCACAGTATTGATGATTTTTTATTTGATTTTAATGAAAATGTTAAAGCAACTTGGGAGATGTGTCACTATCAATATTATTGGGAAATTAATATTCATCACATGCTGTTATTAGTTTCTTACCCTTCGTGCATTGATAATTGAGATGGGTTTTTCTGGTTTTTCTGCTGTTATTAAATTGAAATTTAAAAAGTTAGAGATGCTCAAAACTTGTATTCTTACAAAGATGAAACTGATGGATAATTAGTAGCTGAGCACATGATCACATCTCTTTCCTGTTCGTATATTGATATCGTGATGTAAATGTGTGCAGTCGGATCGTCTGCTGATCAATATCACTTTCTATTTATTTTTGTTTCTATTTGTACATTTAATGCTTTCTATTTGTACATTTAATGCTTTCTATTTGTACATTTAATGCTTTCTATTTGTACATTTAATGCTTTCTATTTGTACATATTTTAATGCTTTCTATTTGTACATTAAAATACATTCTATTTGTACATGTAATGCTTTCTATTTGTATATTTAATGCTTTCTATTTGTACATTTAATATGCTACAATATGCTGAAAATCCCATTTATGTTTGACTTGTGCAGTTCCTGAGATTTGAATATTCATGAAGCTAGAAATGATAAACGACAAAGGAAATTGAATATTTCTTTCCGTAATATCTCAAAATCAATACCAGCGGCAAATCACTTATTTTGGCTGATCCTATCACATAATGTTATTAAACCATCAATGATTTATTCACATTCATGCCTGAGGTCTTGATGTGTTGATTTTATCTTCCGTGCCAGTGTTGTATGTATAATGCTTATAGTGAATTCATCAGGTAGTTTAATTTCGCTCTGCATAAAGAGCATTCCGGCTTTTCTCAGAAAGAGCTCTTTAATGAAACATCAACTATACCTTAAGGGAAGGCAAACTTCATCTGATTTGAAATACAGGAACAAATCAATCACAATTTGCCTTTTTTCATTTCACATCATAAGTTGCTTCATCTCTTGACAAATAAGTAAAGTATATAAGTTGCAACTGTAAAGAGCATTTGTAACAAGCCTTTCAGAAAGCATATTGCTGCTTCCAGATATTCCTAAAACCCATGAATTTGATTCTGTATGAGGTTTGGAACAATTTCAGACCTGAATTAATTTGATTGTTTCATGAATTGGACTTCTGTCTTCTGGCTTCTGTCTTAATTGGTGTCATGGAATGAGTAATGATGGTGAACATTCATTTAAAACAATACGCCAAACCATTTGAAAGTTACAAAGGGACATTCTTAGCTTTACAAACACATCCCACACACAATGTGATGGAACTAGTGTCTATCAGCTTTTACTGTAAAGTAATTTATTTTCTATTACGGTATATACTCCTTTATTTAATTATTAGAAATGTTCAAGCGTTCTTAAGATGCAAAAATAATTATCAACTTGTTTTGCTCACTTCAATACCCATGATAGCCATTGGCTATCTTCAGTAGACAGCTTTTGTGGTATCTCCAGTAGATAGCATTTTTCCTATATTCAGAAGAGAGCATTTATGCTATCTTCAGTAGTGAGCATTTGTGCTCTCTACAGTAGACAGTATTTGATTTCTCTACAATAGACCTCATTTGTGCTATCTTCAGTAGAGAGCTTTTGTGCTATCTTCAGTAGACAGAATTTGTGCTATCCTTCGTAGGCAGTATTTATGCTATCTTCAGTTGTTGTTCAGTAGACCCCGGCAGTAGACATCATTTGTGGGTTATCTCCAGTGTTTTGCATCACGTTTTCAAAAATGTTTTGTGAATGTTATTAAAACGTTTTATACCCTTTATATAACCCGACATTTAAACCTTTTCTGTGAAACGTTGTGTGTTTTCTGGGCAGACATCATGTGTGCTATTTTCAATAGAAAACATTTATATGGTATCTTCAGTAGACAGCATATATGCTATCTACAGAGACAGTATTTGTACTATTTTCAGAAGACATCACTTTTGCTATCTAAAGTAGACAGCAGTTGTGCTTTCTTTAGTAGAAACCATTTGTGCTATCTACAGTAGACAGTTTTGCTTTACTATCTACAGTAGACAGCAGTTGTGGCATCTCCAGTATTTTGGTATAAACAGCATTTATGCTATCGTCAGCACACAGAATATCTTAAGTAGACATTATTTGTAATATCATCAGAGGACATGTTTGCTATCGCCAGTAGAAAGCATAGTGTTTTGCACAAGTAATTTTTCGCTATTTAAGCTATGAATCCATTTTTATCTTACTAATTTTCATGAGTGCAGAGAATACAAGTACAGGGTGTCCCAGAATGATCTATACCGGAAAAGTTGAATTTTTCTAGGTATGAAGGGCATTATTAATGGTGGTATTGTTTTACATTCTAAAATCTACAAATATTTAGCTTTCTTAGAAATTTTAGATTTTTGAAATTGGATGTTTCTCATAGAAGTTACAGGACATTGCGTAAAAATGGGTAATTTAGGGTTTTCACAACACAACCTATTTTGAAAATCTGTAAAATTACTAACTGTTCAGCAAAATGTATTTGTTAAATGTTATACAGGTACTTTTGTCCTAAATTGCCTGAATAGTCGATCTATCGATTATTTATGATGTTACGAAAAAAAAGGATTTGCTACGCGTGAGCGACCTTATACTATATTGTTTCTTTGTTGGCAGTTTCCGAGTTTTATCATTTTAAATGCCGGCGAACATGGATTTGTCATGAAAGTTTGGAGAATATTTGTCCTTAGTGTCGTAGAATTTATTTATATCCACAGTATATTGGCAAACCGACAGCTACGTAATGGAGAAGATTAAAATTGACTGTAGGGACCCTTGAGGAAGTTATATTCTCTGTAATAATGACATTTTTGGGTAAAAATTGTGGAAAAAATTACATAAAAAGTATGTTTTTTAACCTAAATATCTGAAGTCATATTGAAATGTTTCACTTAATTCCATATCAAGAATTGTTCAGCGTTGTACGTCTACATCTGCGCCAAATTTGATGTATTTCCTATAATGGAATGTATGATTTCTACAACAGCTGGACGATGGTGATAAAGCATCCATGTGTTATGATGCCTTTGTACTGTAAATCGCACAGCTGTAGTTTTCGTCCATTTTCAGTAATATCAATGTCACGCCAAAACGCATCAAGCTATTTCCATGAAAATCACAGAATAAGTAGGAGACATGTGTGTCATTGTATTGCACTCATCAAAATTAGATAAACTGTTGACTATATATTTTTAAGATTTTTTTTTCAAACACGGTATAGATCATTCTGGGACACCCTGTACAATACTGCAACAGATGCACAATCTGTTGTAGACCCAGCCTAGATTCTGTGGCTTAAGTGACAAATATCGGTGTAAATGATGCATCATTAAAACATTGCCATGTTATTTATGCAAGTATATTATACAGTAGTTATTCTATCTGTGATTCATAAACACCTTTGATCGAAACTACACGAAGTATGCATTTGAGATATTTGAGAAAATGCAATACTTCAATAGCTTACCAACTCGCAAAGTGACTGTATTCAATACATGCATCAACTGTAAATCGGAAATAAATTTATAAAGCAACAATTTTCTATTTTTACTTCAAATTTAAATCAATTTGCTTGGTAGCTAATACTGTATAATGTAAAACTGATAATTTTTTGCACAAGTAATTTTTCGCGCTGCAACAAGCTAGCATTTTTGCTGGTTTCTAATGTCACTCCTTTCACGTTCTATACTAGACTTAAACACTTGACAGCCTCATCCTATACTTTATCCTATAAAATAAAGATTTTATCATCAGACAAAAGCTCATATTGTTTTCATAATCTCAGGGAAATTTTAGGCCTGAAATGTGTTCCGTTTAGATGTTATCAATGAAAATGTGATAGTCTTATCCCGTAGGTACTACATACTGTTCCATGGGCTATTATGAAACATTTGTTGCTTCTGATATCAAAACCGCTTGTGTAATTCAGCTCAAAATTTGGGAATTGGTTGTTTTGATACAGGCCTCGGAGGTACAAAACATAATATGAACATTTATGTTCACCCACCTTCAATAAACATATTCACACTGACATTTTTAAATACACACAGAGTTTAAGAGAGCACAAAAAGTGAAAACGAATGTATCACAAAATATTCTGCGTTAACGGTATTGTATCAAAGTCTTTTCTTCCCAGGCACGTACACACTAGAACTGAAGTGAAAGTTATTCTTTCCTGCTAAATAATGAAGCTGTGACTGATAGCGAGCAGTCTATCGCATGTCAGTTAACATTTACCCCCTTTATGAAGCACACATTAGCCCGCACATTAGCAAGAAAATATATATAAGGCAATATGAAGTACGCTTTTAAGACTTAAAGGCAGACTCCCAAGGGGCAGTATTGTCGGTCATTAACTCATCTAAGGGGTGTTTTTGGTGAGATAACATTGAGAAGCTTACAGACCATGAATAACCAGGAGCAGAATATATCAGTTACATGAACCACTGATGCGATGCTAATGGGGGTTTCAACTATTTTGAAGATTTCATTCTGGCTTTGGGATATTTAAAGATTTTTTTTGCCCATTTTCGTTCCCAACCTTACTCCATGATCCGCTTTTCCCTCCTTCCGCACTTCCTGACTATGCCACTGTTTGTCTACTACTTGTATATAGGTTCCAATCAAGTACTAGTCTTGTATTTCTTGAACAATTGGTTTTAATTACCAAAAACTCTAGTTTAAAGCCCTTGATTCAAGAGCTAAAACACCTGAATTGCAGTACTGTATAATTTACTATTTACATTACATTATTTTGTTCACCATGTACATAGCAGCTTTATTTATTTTTTAATCTTTTCGGTTTTTAATACCAAACAATCTATATCAAAAAGTGTCTTTTGACAGTGAGCATGAAAGATGTGTCTATTGAAACAGAAATTTAGAATGTGATTTATATGCGTTTCGTTTTGATCTATCCGAGTGTGTAAATAGCTCTAAGCTTCAATCATTTTGAAAGGTTTGGGTGTCAAGCAACTTTATGATTATTTGAAATTGTGGAATCTTAACACAAGGATGTTAAAGGAGCATTTCGTGATCCAGAGCCTCATCCCCCCACTTTTCAGATTTTTATACCACTGGAAACCTCTAGCTGTATAATGTTTATGTACACAAAAAAAACTTGCCGATTAATTTGTTTAGGAAAAATATCGCCAAATTTGATTTACGTTCTGGTATACCAGAACGAAATTACAACACATGGCCTATGGAGCAGTGTAATACACATAAATCATGCATAACTCGCAGACGCAAAATCGGCATCAACTTAAATTTTGGGAATCAGCTTTTTTCGTGGATATCTACTGGAAAATGTCATAAAAAGAGAATGCTAGGAAAATTAAAGTACTCCTTTAATACAAGAATTTCCACGGAATAATAGTACCTTATTTCAAATATAGGGTTGTGCATGTAGGGTGGGTGTGCAAGGGGCAAGGGGATTGGTGGAGGGGGCAAGCATGAGTGATTTTCAAAAGATGCTTTGTATTTTTAAATACAAAGCATCTTTTGAAAAGTACTCAAGCCGGGGCTCAAGTTCAACAAACCTTTATATATCACAGAACTCCATCAATTCATTAACCATCAATGATGTGTTTTAAAAAGGTTGGTCAACAAAGTCGATACAATAATTGTGGACATGTTAGGTGACCTGAAAACATCCATAATATGTTTTTCATACTGCAGTTACTGTCCGTTTTCCTATATACACAATACACAGTGCTCTCACCATTGACGCGTGACCCCTACAAATGATGTATGTTGGGAGAATGGACACTTGCCTAGTTAACATCACTGTGTGAAAAATAACCAGCCAATATTTTATTTATTCTCCAAAACTTCTAGCAAATATATTTCTCTAACATGACCTAAAATTACAGCTAGGTTAGATGTTCAGAAATGGTCGTACTTTTGTAAAATATGAGTGAGGGCAAGGCATAGCTAGCCAACTCCCCGTGTTATTTGAATGGAGATTTGACCGAAAATATTGGTATCGGACCGCTCACTTCTGAAGGATGCCACAAAAAATCCGGTAAAAGCTACATTTAAATTATTCTAAATAGGTTCTAGAAAATAAAGTTTTGTAACATGTCCTAAATTTTTAGCTAATTTAGGTGTTTGGAGAGGGTCGTACTTTTGTGTTTTAGGAAGGACATGTAAACGACAGATAACACCAAAAATATGAAGAAATTATTTCTAAACCGTGTTAAGTCAAAAATCATTATGTTGCTCATTTTCAAGAATGCTGGTTTACAAAAAGCACGACATTGTCTGATTTCGTGAACAAAGCCACACATAACATTGTTTCCTTTCGTTTCCTTTGTAATCGGTTACCCAACTGAAGCTATGAATACCAGTTTTATTGCGATATCGCACATGAAAACAGTCACTTGTGCACAACCAGAGAAGATCCGATTTAATCAGTTGAGCTGTTTCAATGAGTGTTATCTTGGTTTAATAGCTTTTAATGGGGTTAAGTCCTGCAAAGGTCGAGATGAATTCTACTGTAGACATGACTGCATCATGTATAACTTGTTTACGTCATCAGAGAAAACATAGTCTCAACAACAGACTTCAGGAAACAGATATATCATAACTCATACCTTTGTTTACTTGGAAATAAGACTACAGAACCAACCTGGACATGGAATGAGCAGGGAGAAGGGATGAAGCTGTACCTAGCTTTCCTCCTCTCTGTAAGACTTATGCGTTTCCTGAGATTTGAATTTTAATGAAGCTAGAAATGATATCTTTCCGTAATATCTCAAAATCAATAATTGCGACAAATCGCTTATTTTGGCTGATCATATCACATAATGTTATTAAACCATCAATGATTGATTCACATTCATGCCTGAGGTCTTGATGCGTTGATTTTATCTTCAGTGCCTGTGTTGTATGTATAATGTTTTTACCAATATAGTGAATTCATCAGGTAGTTTAATTTCGCTCTGCATAAAAGCATAAAGAGCATTCCGGCTTTTCTCAGATAGAGCTCTTTAATGAAACATCAACTATAGCTTGGGGGAAGGCAAACTTCATCTGATTTGAAATACAGGAACAAATCAATCACAATTTGCCTTTTTTCATTTCACGCCATAAGTTGCCTCATCTCTCAGCAAGTAAGTAAAGTATATAAGTTGCAACTGTAAAGAGCATTTGTAACAAGCCTTTCAGAAAGCATACTGCTGCTTCCAATATTCCTAAAACCCATGAATTTGATTCTGTATGAGGTTTGGAACCATTTCAGACCTGAATTATTTTTAGGGTTTCATAAATTTGATTTTGGCTTCTGTCTTAATTGTTGTCATGAAATGAGTAATGATGGTGAACATTTAAGCTTTAAAACACACACAATGTGATGGAACAAATGTCTTTCAGCTTTAACTGTAAAGTAATCTATTTTTTCTTACGGTATATACTCCCTTATTTAATTATTAGGAAAATGTTGAAGCGTTCTTAAGGTGCACAAATAATTATCAACTTGTTTTGCTCACTTCAATACCCTTGATAGCCATTGGCATTTGTGTGCTATATAGTAATTACACGGAGATGCTTTGGTCTTAAATCACACGGTGATTCCACAGAGTAATCAAGCAAGTCTTTAATATCACTTATGGAAGACTAGTGTTTGCACATCACTAGCCCAATAGCTCCCAATCTTCCATATCAAATTTGCTCTCTGCGGAAACTCTTCAAAATCAACGCAAATTATCATCTATTCCTATCGGACTAAAGCGGTACATTGCGAATGTAATAATACAGTCATTTAATACCTCATCTGAGGGGAATAACATCACTGAATATCCTTGAGGTACCATATCATCTTTAGTTTTTCTTTCTTGTTTGTTATGAAATTTTAAACTGAATGTTTCTAATGCAGATGAGGCGATGGAATGTGAACCTCTTTTTTGATGTGAACCGAAATTGGGATGCTTCCCTGAGGAGTTGGTGTTAAATGAAGGGAAGTTTGTTGCAGCTTATGGCTGCTATGCTTCAAGTTACTACGAGTATATAGTATGTGAAACTAATGTATTTTCTGACACTGGGAAAATGATAACGCTCAAATTTTAATAAATGATATTGAATGTATTATATACATGACTACCGGCACGGTAAAATTGATCTTATGTTTAAAATGATCAATGATGATATGAAAAGATCAACTCCAGTTAGAAATACATGTATATATATATGTCAAATTAGTTCACATATCCAATGGCCCCAGATTTTCAAAATATTCATATTATATTTAAGCATTTTAATAGTCATCCCGATGTGACCGTTTCAAATATGGATACGAGCAATACAGTTGATTGTCACAAACCACAACCATACTGGAATCTGCCACATAATGATTTTTCCTGGGAAGGGGGAAACAGTATACCTGTTTGTATTACTTCACACCTGGATCAGCACCAGGATCAGCTCTCATCAACTCGGAGCACAAAACCATTCATGAAGTTTAATTCATAGAATCAGAAAAAAACTTTTGACGATGCTTTTATGCATCTTTAACAGATAACTATAAGTTGCTCATAGCTTATAGCCTTCAATTTAATTACTTTAGAAGTACATCATATGTAAGGCATTTTGCCGGACACACTATGAACATGATTGTAGACAACTAACTGACCTCAAAGTAAAAATAGACTTCATTAAGCGACCATTGCCTTGGGACTCTGTGAGGACATGCAATTATATATATTGATACACAAGATTCTGAATGGGAAGAATATGAGAGCATGCTTTTATGCAGCGAGTATGTTTTTCTTTAATCGCACTTTCAGTGTAAATTGCCCTTTTTTCAAAATTTTTAATATCTTTCTAAATGAATACCGGCTTTCAGCTCAAACAAAGTGTAGTTATGGAATGAACAAAAACAAAATGGAATGAATAGATTTTGGCTATTCCAGTTAAAATGCATACAACCCCTATGGAAGATGCGGCCTTAATCTCCCACAAAAGGAGAGTGAATTTCAAATGGGGTTACCTGAATGGGGACTCCATTTGAAATCTTTACCCCCAATGTGGGATATTAAGGTCATATCGTCCATAGGCTGTGTGATTTCAACTGGAAAAGCCCAATAGATCAAAGAACCAGTTCTAGCAAATGAATTACCATGATCAATTAAAGGAGCTTTACTTCTACCCTTTGGGTCAAGAGAACGAATTTAAAAAAATCCAATTTCAATCATCACAGAAGCTCAGGCAGCTTGTTTGGATATAGCCCGCTATGTTGAAGGTTCGCTGTGTAGAAAATAAGATTTGCTATCATAGTGTTGCATATGAAAAAATGTTCGCTATGAATTGAACCCCAGCCATAATCTTAACCTAACCCTAAATCTAGACCTAACTGTACCGTAACGGTTGACCTAATGGCCCTATGGTGGAATTTTAGGCACAACCTAAACGTGTCCGCGCTTTAAATTCCCAACAGCAAATAATGGCACGGAACCTTAAATTCTTTTTGTAATTTCAGAAGAGGAAACTCTCTATTTGCACATGAAATGCACTGCAATGCAAAGGAGCCCAAGCGCGCCATTGGGCCAATCTTTACGGTAGCACAATGTGAAAAATATCAGATTTTAATAATTTGTCATAAAATTTGTATTATATCGTAAATTTCAAAAAATGAAAATTATTTGATATCAGAAAGACATTCTTCGTATTCAGAATGCAATTCGATATGTCTGATGTGCTCTCATGTTCCACAAAAAATACTGTCGAAACGCTCAAAACGCTCATTCCAGATCCCTTAAAAACACAAAAAGGCAACCACCTGTTTGGTGTCCAAATCACAACACATTAATATTATTTCCATAGGTGCTGTTGTTACTATTTGATTGATCGTTTTCATATTATTAATTTCATTTTATGTCTAAGAAAATATTAAGATGATAATAAGGTAAATAAGTAGTGAAGCATGTAAGGCTTGCCCAGGCTTGACCACACTTTATTTCCATAGTTAACTACTTCAGCAATATCCTCTTCTAAGTCTGTGCAGGAAAAACAAAGTGAACTCACTCACTTGTGACACTATATATAGAATATTTCCTTGAAACCCGTCTGTGGAATAACCAAAGTAGAGAGCATTGTGTAATTTTATTGACTTAGGCCACATAAAAAATCAATTCATTTCACATCCGCCTCCCTCCTTACTTTCTGGGTTCAGTTTGTTAAAGAAATGATTTTTTTTCAATTTTCATATTGAATTTAAGTTTTTAATATTTTAGAAAAATATTAATGCCGGTAAACAAGTTTATTAGTCAACATGAATCACTTTCAAGTGTTTTGTTGAACTCTTAAAAGGGGTACCCCCATAATCTTAAAATAGAAAACAGACCACATGGTTTTCCTCAAACATGCTGGAAACTGCTAACAATGTTAATTTTGCGTGAAAACTGTTTTAATGTGTTTTGCATTTTTTTAAAAATCATGTTTATTTTTCTTCCATGGATTGTTCAAAGGAGGATGATCAGATTTTCTCATGTGCGGTTTCCACCACTGTTAAATGATCTTGACTCCATATATTTTTTTTTAATTTGATGTAAAAGACACCTACGCCCTGCCACACCCCTAGCCCCCCTCACACATAGAGTTTTCTTCTTCTGCAAATAATTCTTTGTAAAACCCAATGCACCTTTAATAGGTTTGTTAGGTATTGAATTAAAATCTTGACTGGAATAATTCTTACATTCACATATTGAATCATGACTGAAGCATAAATGCTCTCTGAAATGTAGGATGTTATTTCATAAAGTCAATGACATGTTATCGAGAGTTATTTATAGTAAAGCATATGTAGCATTTTCTTACAAAGAACATTTGTGGCATGATTCAATATGTCCAGGTTTGTTATTATTATAAGTAATGGGTTAGTTTAAGCCTTTCTCATGAGAAATTTCTGAATTTCTTTTTTTTTTTTTCTTCTTTGTTGAAATATGAATACCCTGCTAAAAGCAAGACCTAAAGTGATGTTTTTGACCAAATCTGAGAATTATTTAATCAATATTGGGATACTGAGTTATAATCAGGCAATACTCACATTTTATTGAGATCTGGAAAGAAATTTTAATTTCTTTTCAGATATAGCTATTAAAATAGCTATTTTCTTTTATTTTACTAATTAGTTTGTTTCAAAATTAAAGGGAATATAGCTCATAGAATCTCTTTCTTTTTTTCTCATAAAATGACAAGAATCATTTTAAGAAGAAACACATATACCTAAGCAGCAACAGCAATACGGTCAAATCACTATGCATTCTATGTTTCTCCATTTTAACAAGAGGGAATTTTCAAAATAATGCATGTTACAATCATTCCACACACCCCACAAAGCAATTTCCATTCTTTACAGTAATCCTGGCATAAAATGAATTCTTATTTATTACCTATATACCATAGTGTAATTTTACTTAGTGCGCCTTACAGCCATGTTTAAATGTAATCATGCATTCTATCCTGTCAGGAGAGAGAAATCTCATAGGGATTCTTAGCAAACAATGTGATCACTCAAAGCCAGCCAATATATAGGGCTTGAATACTTAGCACAGAATGCATTTGACAATATTGCAATCAATATATGATTCTTATTTAGGCCAATGGTAAAGAAATAATAAGCACCATTATAATATCTGTCAAGTGATGAGGGATTGAAAATCTGTTGTGGACTGGATTTTTCATTTTCATTTGCCAACAAAATCGCACCTTTTTTGGTTTATTTTTAAATATGTACCTTTATCTTTTTGTCCAGCTAAGTGCCTGGGTGCCAGGGAGAGGTTCTCCGTAATACCTTTCACTAAACGGGAAAGTGTCTCCTTCAAGACCCACTTTTCAAGCTCTTTTTATGTCCTCAAATTGTACATTTGTTGACCCATAAAACCTTTTCAAAAAGACACTACAATCATAACAAAACCTATTTAAATAGCGGATATGTGGCTATTTATATGTGAGATGGCAGCCATTTTAGTGGCCACCTTGGATATTCTGAAATGCCCAAGAATGCTGAGGTCAATTTCGAATTAGTAGGTCTTGACGATATAGAAACAACAAAAAGACAATATTGTTCGATGCTCCCTTTGGAGGGTAAGACTTCTAAGCTACAGACTACTGTATTTAGACAATTTTCAGCTCCAGACTACTGTATAGCTCTGTATTTTATACTACATTTTTGTTTTCTTTAAGTAATGTCAAAAATAGATGATTTTCTAACTTCTTGTTATTTTGTTTAGGTAAAAGCTGTGCCAAGTAATGATAGAAAAGTCATTGACACAGATGCAGGATACATATGGTTGAATATGCATTGATGTGATATGTAAGATGCTAATGCGTTGCCAGAATCCATTCTAACATAGACAATATGGATTTTAGAATAAGATGGTGAGATGACACCTGAGCTCACAGTTCTGCCAGGAAAATATTTATACAAGGGCAAATCTTTACTACATTTGACAATATTTTCTTAGATAACTTAAATCTGTTTACATAGGCTAATCAAAATGCATAGGTTAAAAGTCACACGTATGTTTCTCAGGCGTTGAAGTATAGGATTTTTTTGTGTGTAGGACAGGGTCTTTTTATAGTGATCTATTCTGTTGTGTAACATATCCATATGTTTGAAGCATATAATGCAAATTGAAACTGAATAAAACTGAGGTAATAGCACCCTCGCTGACCATTATTCCCATAGACTTGCATGTAAACTCTGATGTAAACCACTTTTACAAAACGCTCACAAATTAAAAACGAACATTCTTTTTTCATAAAATGTTTCTCAAACATCATCATCAGCCATTGTCGGTCCACTGCTGGACGAAAGCCTCAGCATGTCTCCGCCAGGTAGCTCTATCTCTCGCCTTGCTCAACCAATTTACTGTTCCCCAGTATTGATCTATCTCATCTCTCCATCTCTTGCACTGTCTTCCCCGGTTTCTGTTTCCCACCATTGGTCTCCATACAGTACTTGCTGTAGTCCATCTGTTGTCTGTTCTTTGTCTTGAGTCTTTGTTTGATCTCTAACCCATTTGTTTGTCTTCCTGTCTTTGTAGGTGATCCCTAACATGTTCCGTACCATGTTGTGCTGTGCCGCTTGTAGCTTCTTTTCCATTTTTACAGTAAGCGTCCATGTCTCAGCCCCATATGTAATATTTGGGATTATACATTGGTTGAATACTTTCCTTTTCAGGCATATTGGTATCTCTACTCTCATGATATTGCTAAGCTTTCCATATTGCCTCCATCCAAGCTTGATTTTTCGCCTTATTTCCTGCTCTTGTCCTTTCAAACATAAAGGTATGCAATGCAATATACCTTGTCCTTTAAATTATCAAAGTTGCCCTTTGAATTATAAAATGTCCGCTTTAAGCAAAGGTGAGTCAGAACTTCAGGTCTACGGAAGATAACATATTTGAATGGATGTTATCAACCATCCAGTACTTAAAATCATGAAGTTTTCTGATAATAAATCTAATAATGGAACTTACTTAATACTTGCCTTGCTACAGTGTCTGATACCATCAAACTTCTTCAATCATGGGGCCTGACCATCAACAAACTAGCCATCTATCATGTGACTTAGCTTAGTGAGTCAGTTGCCTGAAAAAGTCTGATGATATCAGACAACTTGCAAGTCAGTTCTTGAATTAAATTTAGTCCATAAAAAGTCAGACATGATGTTTATTAAGGTTAAACAAAGTGTTGAAGGGCTTTACCTCCAGAAAAAATATATTATTACCTTATACGTAAGAAAATATGTCTACTTATCATGTGAAATAAAAAAATCCGGAAAAAAATGTGTGAAAATGTGTTTTTAGCCTTTTTTTTTAGCTCTTGTCAAGCACTATTATTCGATTTGTTTACAAGCGCCAAGCAACTGTCGTCAAGGAGAGTGATTGACATCTTTATTATTAGAGAAGAATGGAATCTGTATAGTTCATGAATATTCATGTAGTATTTATACAACCTGTATCCCAGCCATTTTTGCTAAGCTATCATAATCGTTCATATAAGACGCCCATATGATCCATGGTGTTAAACTGATATTCAGCAACTTTATATCTCTCGATCTTTGCGATCCGAAATATTGAATTTCAACTTTAGGCACATCTCTAGCAAGATAATTAAATACCTGTCACAAATAGAGGTCTTAAAAATGTGAATAGAGAACAAATCGGGTTCAAACATGCTTCAAAAATATAGGTAATTGTCAACGCCTACTACCAGAATAGCCGGAAGAGGGCAGACTTCATAAGGGAGTGTTCATAATATATTTTAGTGGGGACAAAGAATTTGGAACTTATTTCGGGAAATGTCCTGGGTTTTTGGTTTTGTTTTTTTTTATTTTATCTTCCTGTTCGGGTGTTTCGGTTGGCACATTTTCGGGGCATTTTCATGCACTTCACAGGAGTTTTTTCGTGGCTTCTCTGTAGCTGTCGTGTGTCTTTTTCCCCACGTACAGGGTATAAATAATAAATGAATAATAATATATGAAAAAAAGAATCTGGAACTTCAACGTCAAAAACAAAACAAAAACAAGACAAACTGTACCCTGCTAAAAATATCAACCCCTATCCTCTCTGAGAATAAAATAATAAGACTCCAACCTCACCTGCAAAAAATATTTTTCGGGGGCCGGATAATTTGGGATAAGTTCGGGCCTATTTATTGCGACAATTTTCAAAATCTATAAGGTGAAATGTGTCGTGGGGATGTGCGGCAGATTTGGGGTTTATTTTCAGCCATTTAGTTTAGACTCTGTTGTATTTTTAGCCATTATTTTATTGACCCTCAGTGTCATGAAAATTAGGTTTAAGAAGGGTATTTTTCAATAATTTTCTCGAAAAAGTAAAAAACTTTTTTCAGTCCAAAAGTTGATACAATTTTGCCCCGGGCAATTTTGGGTCTGTTTTATTCAAATTTGGTTTAAAATCGCATCCTTACCCAACTTGAGAAGGTTCCCCCGGGGTGTGTGCAAATTTGCAATTTATAGGCCTACACTCATCATTAGTAAGCCTAAAATCAAAGTGTTAATACCATTAACACTACCATGGCCCGTTTTGTCGTGATGACTGGCTTCCAAAATGTAGGCCTATTTTAAATTATAAATCTGGTCCCGCTAGAGGTGTGTTTTTACCCGCGGAGGTCTCTCCCTCGGGTTCGTGGATGTGCCACAGTTTTGGGGTAGGCCTACCTTTTCAACGACTATGATGGGTGGGTTTACAGCGAAGACCAACTTTTGGGCGCATTTTGGCAAAAGTGCCCTTAAACAAGCGTCACCTTAGGCCAACTGCATGGGTGACTTTGATCCCCGCGGTACAAATGTTTTGAAGAGACCCGCCCGAGGTGTTTTTATAAAAAAAATGGTCGGGCCTGCTAAAAAACCTCCCGGAATCAAGCATGGGTAGGCATACCAAAATGCCTTGAGACCCCCCCCCCCCCCAACCCAGCGCCGGGACCTCCATGACATGATATTCTCCGCGAGTCCACCAGAAAATATAAAAATATAACATTTTGATAGCCTAGGCCTATATTTGTCTGTAAACCTTTCTTGTAGTTGTAGGCTACCGCGTATGTCTACCGTGATGACAGTAGCGTAGCTGCCGGGGGCAATTGCAAAATTGCCTATTTGGGCCCCCCCCCTAGTGCAAGGAAAAAAAGAGGGAAAGAGGGGGGGAAGAGGAAAAAAAGCGAGGGTGAGAGGCGGGGCAGCCTAAGAGATGGGGAATCCAAACGATATGCAATACAGCTCAATAGCCCGCTCAATAGGCCTACCATATATTATTTATCAATAAGCCTGGCAAAAATTGTCTATTTGGGCCCCCGCCCCCAGTGGGAAAATTTGGTGGATTTGGGCCGCGCCCCATAGGGCCTACAGTCTTGCCCCTCCTGGAAAAAATCCCAGCTACGCCGCTACGTGATGATGTTGCAAAGTTGCGGAAGTTCATTCATAAATTTCCCATTTCCACTCGACAACAACAGGCCAGCACGCAGCGCGCAGTAGCTAATCCCCGAGCTAATCAGAGACATGTGCGTTTCTCTTTCAACAGAAAATATGTGACCATGTGACTGACACGATGTAGGCCTACGCTTCAAATAATTATGCTCTCGGCGTCGAAAGTATGAAAATGGAAAATATTTATAATGAACACTCCCTTATTTAGCCACACCTCTCTGTTCCTTTCTCGGGTTGCCTGGTATATATCAGCAAAATCCTACACCTATTGCCTTCCCTTAGTAAAATCCCTGATAAAAACTCGTGATATTGAAATTGAATTTCAGCGCCAGAACTTCCGTCATTCTAGCATCATGGATGGATATGCAGTGGCGCCGCTAGAGGGGGCAGTATTTCCCCAATATTTTTTCTTTCCCACTCAGTTTTTAGGCAAAATCCCCACAATTATGTAATTTTCCACTTTTTGCGGCAATTTAGTGCAATGATTTCCAAGTGCCCCGTCTCAAATTCACTTCCCCCATGCCCCGCGAAAAAATTCTGGTTCCGCCACTACGGGTATGGCCATAGCTAGGGGCTTTCCCACCCCACCCCAGTTGCCCTTGGTTATGCTGGACGTATGAGAAATTTAGAGCTTGTTCAATTCCACCAATTTTAGAAATTTTAAAGGTATATACAGTGTATATAGCCTATTAAAACGGATCACAGTCAAATAAAATATCGTAGGCCTAATAATTTTACCACTGGCATTTATTGAGCTGCTCACTTCTTGAAAATCCTATGGTTTAATATTGATATTATACAATTGAGCTCCTTGTCAAGCTCCTCAGTACACATAGGAGAGTGACTAACTGAGCTCCCGCTATATATTTTCAGAAATGAAGGCCTGGCCTATTAAATGAATAATTAGGATTGAGGCAGCCTTTTGTTTCATTTTACAGAACTTTTTTAATCCCCAAAATTAGTGTGTTTTTTTTTAATGGGGAGTAGGCTTTTAAAACGAAATTCAAATTTGGCAATATTTTCCATTGCTTAACGAATTGATCTGCGTGAAAATGCCTAAACATGTGGCCAGAGCGGGATGAGTGGTATAAAAATCTTAACTTGTGAGAAAGGACGTAGGCCTATGGGGTTGTATGAGGCTGTGGATCACGAAATGCCCCCTTTAATGTGTGCTAGGTAAAGTCATTCTTCCTCCCTTTCGACTTGCCAAAATTTATTCCTCCCCGGCCCCGGCTTGCCAAAAATTGCTTTCTCGAAAGGCTGTGCAATCAGTACCGGTATTAGCCTACTAATTAGGCCTATAAGCCAAAATTTCCAAGCGACTCGCTAAAAATCGCTTGCCTCCCGTCTCGGCCAGCCAAAAATTGCTTGTCCCCACCCCCTGGACTGCCAAATTTTTGTGGCCCCCTCCCCCTTGGCCTGCCAAAAATGCCCCCACCCCTTTGCATATGCCTAGGCATATATGCCAATTTTTTGGGATCCCCAATTTCCATACCCATACCTTAAATGGATTTCTAAATATCTACCTGTTGCAAGCGCAGCAAGCATGAAAATGTGCACATTTTTTTCGCGCCCTAACTACCCACCCCCCACATTTTCCCTCCCATGCACCAGGTTCATTGGCGCTAGATTTTAAGCTAGAAAATACCTAAATATTTTAAAATCCAAACTCGGCAACACCCGGCGGCAACACCACAAATAGAGCCCGTCGTACATGTCGTACGTAAACAGCGTGTGTAAAAAAAAAATGAGAGTGCCACTTTTGTCCAAAAAATTTCGAATTTTGGCCTTGAGCAGCGACAATCAGAGGTAAGAAAAACACAGTATGACGCAGCTTGAAATATAGAATCACTATATCAATTTTGAAGTTTGTACTTCAAAGCACAAGCCGAAACGAGGTGAAATGGTTCTAAAAAATATTGATTTCGCTGTATCTTTTTATCGCGAAACTAGACAATTTGACAGCAGCGAGTCGGAAAAATAGCAAATATCTCAATTTTCTGCTATCGAAATAAAAATTTAAATAGCACCTGCATATAGAAGAGGGTTTATAGAAATAATGTAGGTCAGAATTTTGTCTATGAAATCGTGCACGGAATTATTATTACTGGTTACAAAACGACATACAAGTGGAGGCCATTTTACTTCAAATTCGGCCAACATGTAAGCTTACTAAAACAAATCGAGACAAGCAATATCAAGAATGAATATGCACATTCTTTTATTGACTTGTTTGTAATGTGCGTCGTAGTTCCCAACAAAATCGCCACTTCCACTGAGAAATTATGGCCATGTTCCCAAAAATCTTGATGCTCCGGATATTGAAAAAAAATTGAAATGTTTGAAAAGTACATTTCTTTTTGAGCCAAGTGGAAAATTCAAGCATAATAATAACCCTTACACTTTCAGCTTTTAGACGTAGTTTGCGTTTTCTCTCTACGATATTTATTTCCAGAAATAGATAATTTTAAAGGGGGCTACATGCAGTCTCATTCTGGATCGATCATTACAAAGTTTAGTATAACCTTAATGATAACTCAACACCATTATTATGCTGTCTTTTGGTTGACCGAAAACAAGGCAATACCATTTACCGGCTGAGTGAATATATAATAATGTTGCCAAATGAATATGAAACACAAAATGCCTTTGCTGAAAAAAATGCGATTGCTGCCTATACTGAATATAGTACAAGTGCAGTCTACAAATACCGCCTATTGAAGGTTAATATTTAAAGACGGTCTACTGAAGATAGCATAAATGATGTTTATAGAAGATGGCAAAAATAATGTGTACTGGGGATAGCGTAAATGCTATCTACTGAAGATATTCACTCGTTGCCTACTGAAGATAGCGTAACTGCTGTCTACAGAAGATTGCTTAAATTGAAGGTAGTATGCTGTCTACTGAATGTATATAATATAAATGATGCCTATTGAAGATATCATTAATATTACCAACTAAAGGCAGCACAGTGTGCATTAAATATAACAAATGCTACCAGCATAAAATGCCATCTACTGGAGATAGCACATAATACCATTCACAATATTTATATTATGCAGGATGCCATTCTTTCCTAAAAACTAATGTATAACCATTTCGATTGACAGCCTTATCCCCCACTTTACCCCCATCAAAATGCAGCTTTTGGTATCAGGTAAAATATTCAGTATATTTCCAAAGAAATCATCAAAAAACTGTTGAATTAGTCTCGACTGTGGTATGCCACGTTTGAGACTAATTCGACAGTTATTTGATGATATCTTCGGAAATACACCGATTTGAAACTCCTAATTTCAATTTGTTAATGAGAAAAATATAGTCTTTGATATCAATATATTACATAATCATGATGATTATCAATAATAAAAAAATACTGTAGACTACCAGTATCACGCTGTATAAATGTTAGTAATTCCATAAGGAATTAGTCACATTTACAAGAAATATTTACGTGCTCTTTTTATTCATGAATGCTTGAAAGGGACGAGATTTTATGTTATATTTAAGTTTTAAAGAATTTGATTTTCCAAAATATATCGGGTCACCCTCCTTTAAGTATCATATATATATATATATATATATATATATATATGTACAAATAACAATGATTAACTACATTTATCACCATAAATAACTCAAACCTTTTAGATCTAGACATCGACATTGTATCAACTAGGGACATCGTAAAGATGCATTGTCCATGTGAACACCTGATCCTCACGTATGTACATGGAAAACACTGTGACAATACGTTGTGTATTGTCACGGTGAAGACCGTGCTTGGAAGAGTATGCTGTATGCTAGCATACGTATGGTCACGGTGTATACCGTTGTCAAAATACCACGTACTTTAGTACAATAATAACGCCCTCTGTTGGTCATAATTACGTATGTTCAACGTAGTGACGAAATATTTGAGGTAATATGCGACCCCATACAATATAAAAAGCAGAATATTGGTATGTTAAAAATCAAAATGAGGTATGGGGTGGCTACGGGGCGTTATCTCAAAAGATTATTGCTAAGACAATATTGTTCAAGGTTGCGCCGCAGGCTTATAAAGAAACAATGTTGCTCCAAAAACAATAGCGAACAAGCTTAAACTATAAATTAGCCCCCGATAGAGGGCAGGGCCTGAAGAATGAGGGAAACTCTTTCTTGCCCTGCGGGGCCCTTATATTGGGGTCCCATTGGAGTGTTTAGTCGTCGTATGGGAGTCTCCGGCCTCGGGCCTGCCGGCTCTGCGGCCTTGATGTTTTTGGTTGATACTGGGCCCCAGCATCAACAAACAACAATAATCATGAAGCTCCCGTGGCCAAGTGGTTAAGGCATAGGTCTTGTAAACGTGAGGTCCTGGGTTCGATTCCCAGGCGGGATAACTTTTTCTCCTTGTCTCCTTTATTATTTGCGACGGCGAACCTGGTGAAAATTAATGTTTATTTATATAATTCCCGTCGATCATGCCACTGTTTTTCCGTGTTATATTTCCTCACAGGGAGGATGGCAATTTATTTCTCGCATTTACGGCTCTAGCTACTATGGGCTATTTGCGGGGAGGAGATAAGTTTAAGTGACCGCTTATGGGTTCGAGTTTCAACCAGCCTAATCATGAAGCTCCCGTGGCCAAGTGGTTAAGGCATAGGTCTCGTAAACCTGAGGTCCTGAGTTCGATTCCCAGGCGGGATAACTTTTTCTCCTTGTCTCCTTTATTATTTGCGACGGCGAACCTGGTGAAAATTAATGTTTATTTAAACAACAATACGTAACCTTAAGGGTGACGGGCTGTCTCCTATTAAAAAAAAACCTTAATGTTAAAACCTTGAGTAACCTTAAGGGAAGGGGTATGAACGTTTGGACAGTATTTATTGTGGGACATTAGAGCACATCAGACATATCGAATTGCATTCTGAATACGAAGAATGGCCTTCTGATATCAAATAATTTTGATTTTTGAAATTCGCAATGTAATACAGATTTTATGGCAAATCATTAAAAATTGCTATTTTTGATATTTAACAGTACTCGAAGTAAACTTTATAAATCTGATGATTTCTACCTAAAGTGTATGTAGGTGGGATGAAAAGCCGACGATTAATTGAAAACGTTGACCTTTCGTATTGAAGATATGGATTTTTTTCCAAAAACACCAACAAAAATTAGGCCTTTTTGGGAAAAAATCCATATCTTCAATATGAAAGGGCAACATTTTCAATTGATCGTCGGCTTTTCCTCCCAGCTACATACACTTTAAGACTATATCATTAAATTTATCAAATTTACTTCGAGGACTGTTATATATCAAAAATTTGAAAAATATCAAATTTTAATAATTTGTCATAAAATTTGTATTATATCGTGAATTTCATAAAATGAAAATTGTTTGATATCAGAAAGACATTCTTCGTATTCAAAATGCAATTCGATAGGTCTGATGTGCTCTCATGTCCCACATAAAATGCTGTCGAAACGCTCAAAACGCTCATTCCAGTTCCCTTAATGTAATGACCTTGAAATGTAACTTCTAAAAATACTAGTTTTTATATTCTATAGTGTTATATTACCTAAAATATTTCTTCACTACGTTGAAAATACATTTTAAAGTGAATTATGACCAACAGAGGGCGCTATTACTGTACTAAAGTACGTGGTATTTTGACGACGGATATACCGTAACCATACGTATGCTAGCATACAGCATACTCTTCCAAGCACGGTCTTCACCGTGACAATACACTACGTATTGTCACAGTGTTTTCCATGTACAATATGTGTGCATTGGTTCATGAAATGAGTAACATAATGGACTAAATGTTTACATTGTTTTAACCATCGTAGCTTGAAAATGCAATATTTTAAGAAATAGGTTATCTACCATATGTACCTCCAGCCTTTAGAGCAACATTTTAAACTTTACACAACCATCTGCCTCATTTTCTTGTTAAAAATTATGATTTTCATACGACTGTAGTGCACGTTGATGTCTCAATAAACCCAATAAAACAAAATCCTACCCTATTTATGACAACATCACAGGTTTTGCACACTAAGTTGACTGGCTGTAAGGAACTTGCTGAGACATGTAATAGAAGTGGTCCGAAGAAAGGTATTTTCAACATTTTAAAACAGCACGTTTTTCTTCAAATAATTTCATTTGAACTGGATTTTTCATAACTGCATTTTTTTCATATTATTGTATATGATTTTTGTTTTTTATATTATTTCAAAAGCCAAGGGCTTCAAAATCTCAAGAAATCACACAATATTGCTTTAAGGATTTGAAAAGCTTCTCTCCTCAAATATTCCAATACTTGTGTTGTTTGCAATTTTCCACTCTCTGAGGACCTCATGTCACCTTGTATGTCTATGTTTTTACAGCTATGTGCATAATTGTAATTAATGTCAACATTCTTAACATACTTCCTGGCATTTTGACAACATTCTTAGCACCTCGTGACATTTTGACAGTGTTGGTCTATATTTTTGAGAAGCTCTCTTAAAGTTGTCAGCCTTTTTGAAAAATGTATTACATCTCATATTGGCCATTGGGGTATTGAAAGTGTAGCAAATAAATCTACTAGTTTATGATAACTTTGTCTAGAAAATATTAGAAAATTACATTATTTTAAACAACAAAAAGCAATTAATTATACGTCCTATTGTCCTAGAGATGTCATGTTTGAGACCTAATAAAGTGCACTGAACTGGACTGGTATAACCTGGACAAAACTCAATTTAGATAAAAAATTGAATTTGGCTATTATCGTTCGGCTATAATTATATAATGAGTCGGCAATTTGTTAGAGTGATATGCTGTTTATCAATTTGTTATTTGTTTTGTTATATTCTGCCATTTAGTGGGTGCTTCGGTGCTGCATCATAATTCCTAAGGTTTATCATTTTCAAGGAGCATAATACACCGTAGATTTTGTGATTAAGGTTTATCATGCCAAAATCCATTTCACTCTAACACATTACAAACATTTGGTATAACGTACAGCCAGAGCATTTCAGAATTATGTCTCTTCAGAATAATGGATTTGGAATTACAAGACAGCCTTAATGAATGAATCGTGGATTACAGAAGCACTGATAGATTGAGCACTATAATGAAGAGCTTTGTTTCAAAAACCCTTATATCCACTTGAGCAGTTTTGAGAAATAATCAAAAAATCATCAAAAAACTTACTGATATAAGGGGGGCTTTCAACAAAAGAAGTTTTTGGTAGGATGCTTATCCTACCCAAGCATCCCACCAAAAACTGCGTTTGTTGCAAACCCCCTTATATCAGTGAGATTTTTGATGATTTTTTAGTGATTTCTCAAAATTTCTCAAGTGGATGTAAGGGGTTTTGAAACAAAGCTCTTCATATACGCATTAGGTGTTACACAACTTTAGACAATCTCCAATGTTCTGTCTCAATTCTAAAACTAATCAAAACTGACATCTTCCAACGCATCGTTTCTTTGGCAAATCTTCTAAGATTTATTTTACAATGTTGACATGATGTCTCATTTTTTTCTGTCACCTGGAAGCTTACTCAATGATATCAAAAGGTTGAATACGAAATCAAAGACTTCCCCAGTATGTGAAGGGTAAAGAGGATAATGGGGAGGCAGAAAGAGGAAGTGCGTAGCATGGCAGCTGGTGTAATGTACATGATAAGTTTCTATCATTGATATGCCTTCAGGTTATCAGCCAAGTAGGTGAAATCAATACTCATATGTGCCCTAAAGGATGCCGTTGAATTTAAGCTAAGTGTTTCGTACTTGTCTCTCTTGTACACTTCTAGCTACTTCTGAAAGGGTTCAGGTCTTGTTTTATCATCATAATACACCCAGGGATAGTACACTCCCATCTTGTTTACGTACAAACAGCAAGAGCTCCAATATCCATGGTAATGCAGTTTTAGTACCTGATCTTTTGTCTATTAAACATGTTTAGATTGAAATTATTGATTCCATCATTCATGCTTTCAACATTTGATTACAGATATAAATTGGAATAGTTTGTATAAAAAGGCTTTGAACATCTATTTAGCAGGTTTTATATTATTCCATAAATTATATCTACTGACGATAATACAAATTCTGAAGATGGCATAAATACTGTTCACTGAGGTGATATAAGTGATGTCTACTGAAGATAAAACAAATGCTCTACTGAAAATAATACAAATGCTGTCTACTGAATATACTGAAGATAACACAAATGCTGTCTTCTGAAGATAACACAAATGCTGTCTACTGAAGATAACACAAATGCTGTCTTCTGAAGATAACACAAATGCTGTCTACTGAAGATAACACAAGTGCTGTCTAATGAAGATAACACAAGTGCTGTCTAATGAAGATAACACAAATGCTGTCTACTGAAGATAACACAAATGCTGTCTACTGAAGATAAAACAAATGCTCTACTGAAAATAACACAAATGCTGTCTACTTAAGATAGCACAAGTGCTATCTACTGAAAATAACACAAATGCTGTCTACTGAAGATAACACAAGTGCTGTCTAATGAAGATAACACAAATGCTGTCTACTGAAGATAACACAAGTGCTGTCTAATGAAGATAACACAAATGCTGTCTACTGAAGATAACACAAGTGCTGTCTAATGAAGATAACAAATGCTGTCTACTGGAGGTGTAGAAATACTGTATACTAATGATATGAGCACAAATACTGTCTACTGGCAAAAATACTGTCTACTGAAGATTGCTGTCTGCTGAATATATCAAAAGTGCTGTCTACTGAAAGGTTGGAATAATAACAGGGCTGAAACACATATTCTCTTGCCTATAGAATAGAAAGACCTTTGCTGTGGAGCTCCTGAAAAACAAAAACTCATTAATGATACCGCTGTAAATTTTTCTTGTCATTTTTGAATAATGTTTGATTCTTCAAATGTCCTATGTGGTAACAGGGACAGGTTCTTCTCATTAGGGTTCATTAGAGCTGTCCCTTAGGTTCACAGCAGGATCAATGGTACCGTGCAGTATATCTTTGCAGGGTTGCCAAAACTATTCGGCCCAAATCACAGTACGAATTATCAAAAAGTCGCCCAAGTTTCTCTTTGGTTTATATGGGACAGGATACTACAAAATGTCGCAGAAGCTAATGTCGGAAAGTCTGACACTTTTTAACTATTTCTAGCTTTTGGGACAGAAAACAATCAAAAGTCATGAGGAATATCGTCAAAATTTGCTCAATTGGGCTACCAAATCGCGGGTTTGGTAAATCTGCATCTTTACTTTTAGTTTACCACTTTACATCTATTTGGCTCTGCTGATTTATGCATTGCATTGTACTAACAAATAGTACCAGAATTCTTCATTCACACTTTCCTTTAAGATGCGCTTGTCTTCACGGGCACCGTTCTAATATACACGAGTAATAGTGACAGCACCGGGATTTCTTTTTCAAAAGGGTATATGTAGAAGGAAAGTGAACGAGGGGATCTGAAATGTTGAAACATTTTGGCAAAAAATAAATGTCTAATTCTAAATAATGTTTCATTTTGACTGGGAGGCAAGTGAGAGGAAATTCCTTGGTTTGAATTATTTTTGTATAATATTTTTTTAAAAACGTTGAAATAATGAGGTATCTGCCTCAGACATAACAAATCGAAACATTTTACCAGAACAACAAATAAAAACCAAGAACCATTGCTTTATTACTTTACAATGTGACAGTGCTGGATAACCCATGGGCTCTCCATGGTGCTAGAAGGAAACCTTGACTGCATGGGTATTAAACATTGAGTCAGTGGGCATTATAATCAAGTAAACACCACACAAAAAGAAATTCCGGACTTTTTAACGTGATTACGCGATTGATTCTAAAACATAGAAATTGATAATTAACGTGGTAATAATTTGGATAGCTTGCGTTTGAGTTCTCGATTTTGAAAGTTGCAAACTCACTCAGATCACGGTGTGTAAAATTGCTTAGCTTGCTATTTGTTATAAGTGAGTGATCGTCAACAACTGTCATCGATCAGTAAAAACTTGCCCTGATCATTATATTTTGAATTGCGAGAGCATTTTGCGTGGTTAAGTGTACCTTTCTACACGGTAATAGACAGTACAAGCTTATAAATAGCACAAATTTTCTCAAAATTATTAAAATCTGGATGATTTGCAATTTGTTTGACACAAGTGGGGTATCAAACATTAGTTATTAAAATTTATATCAATTTTAATGTGCTTCAATAATCGTGTAAAGAATAACCTCTCAAAATAGGGCGGACTTTCTTTTTGTGTGATGCTTAGCCGGTATATTAAAGATAAAGAATCACTTCCAATTACCCTTCCTAATGGCATTATTTCAACAGAGCAGTTATTGTAATAACCAATAAGGAAACAGCAATAATGTAATTTAAAGGGCGGCCATATTTGAAGGCTAACATTTACCTGTTTCTGTAATTAGTGGAGAATTACACTGATTATAATCAGTAATACTTATTACTTTGTCTCTTCTTCAGCTAGTATATTTTCTGGTCCAAAGCAGTGTGATAATTGCCGCACCAGATAGCTAAGGAACAAAGACTGTGTTTGGACGTTTTAATGAGACATTTCGCTTATTATTTGAATTAAGGCATCAGGACGTCATCGATAATAAAGGCTCACTTTTATCTACTAACGATGTTTTATTGTTGTAGAAGTAATTAGAGTTTGACCTCACCTTATTACGATATGGCGATTTGAATAATTGTGATCTATAATGATTAATAATTCTTCTGCTTTGAGAATTATTCCAAATCTTTTATTGCCATCATCCTGATCGCTTTTGCGACCATCTCCATTGGCCTCACTCCCCTGCACCACGCTCCTCCAAATCATCAGTAGGCAATATTACCATCGTTTTCTCTCCATTTTATGAACACAAAGTTCGAAATAATGTTAACTATAAATGTTCATTCTTATTATAGTACATGCTTCTTTTTTCTCAAAATCTCTTAAAGCACACTTGTACTAATAGCATGACTAAAACGAAACGTTGACATAAATTTATTATGTAGAGAAATGAAGAGAAATGAAGAGTCTGGTAGCAGAAAACTGAACATGAGCACAGGAAAATATGAAAACATTCGGAAGGAAGAAAATGCAATGAGATGAAACAAATGAGGTAGAAAGTAAAACAAATAAGAGCTCTGTAATTGAGAATATGAACATGTTTAACTAATAACATAATGCAATATGGAAATCAAATTGTAAATTATCCAATTTCACTATTGCCTATGTTCTATGTTCTCAATCTGTCTTGCGTGTATCTTGTTAGGGAGATAATTGACAGGCAGAAGTGAGCAAATACATCTTATGAAGACTAAATTTAGCAGATAGAAAATATGGTGGGATGAAGGTGAATGTGTCAATTCACACACACTATTTGTTTGAACAGTTTTCATTGGATACATTAATTTGAAACTACATGATAAGGATATAAAAATAATACTAAAAATAATATCGAATTTATAAGGCAAATAAGTAGTGAAGCATTTAAGGCTTGCCCAGGCTTGACCACACTTTATTTCCATAGTTAACTACTTCAGCAATATCCTCTTCTAAGTCTGTGCAGGAAAAACAAAATGAACTCAATTTGTTTGACACAAGTGGTGTATCAAACAGCAGTTTATACAATGTTTCGAACATTTATATCAATTTAATGTGCTTTAATATTCGTGTCAAGAATAACCTCTCAATGTAGGGCGGACCTTCTTTTTATGTGATGTTTAGTAGCCGGTATATTAAAGATAAAGAATCACTTACAATTACCCTTCCTAATGGCATTATTTCAACAGAGCAGTTATAACCAATAAGCAATAATAATAAGGAAACAGCAATAATGTAATATAAAGAGAGGCCATATTTGAAAGCTAACATCTACCTGTTTCCGTAGTTAGTGGAGAATTACATTGATTATTATTGTGTCTCTTCTTCAGCTAGTATCATTTCTGGTTCAAAGCAGTTTGATAATTACCACAGCAGATAACTAAGGAACAAAGACTGTGTTTGGACGTTTTAATGAGCCATTTCGCTTATTATTTGAATTAAGGCATCAGGACGTCATCGATAATAAAGGCTCACTTTTATCTACTAACGATGTTTTATTGTTGTAGAAGTAATTAGAGTTTGACCACACCTTATTACGATATGGTGATTTGAATAATTGTGATCTATAATGATTAATAATTCTTCTGCTTTGAGAATTATTCCAAATCTTTTATTGCCATCTTCCTCATCGCTTTTGCCACCATCTCCATTGGCCTCACTCCCCTACACCACGCTCCTCCAAATTAGTAGGCAATATTACCATCGTCTTCTTGTAATTTTATAGACATTTTCCTCAACAAAAAGTTTTAAAAAAAAGTAAACTATAAGCGTTCATTCCTTTCCTAATACATGCTTCTTTTTTCTTAAATCTCGTAAAGCACACTTGTACTAAGGGGTTTGTCATTTTCTTCGGAAGGGGGTGGGTCATGAATATGTCGGTGATCGGAGTACATTTTTATGACCCCCACCCTATCGCGGGCTAAATATTTTTATGACCCCCCCCCCCCCTCCGTTCTGCATACACAGACTGACGACAAATTATTCATTGCCGGAACAAAGGCGCGAAGGGGGAAAAACTTCAATGCGAAGAAAGTGTGCAGAGCGCGTTAAAATTGTAATCATAAGTGTAAAGAATGCGCGCAGAACGCGCAAAATTTTTGAATCGTATAACTAAATAAGATTATGCATACATTTTTATCGCAAGTCACCAGCCCTTAATAATTCTATAACCCCCTAATTTTGGTGTAAAAAAATATAACCCCCCTCTACTTTTGGTCAAAAAAATCTATGACCCCCAGTATATTCATGACCCACCCCCTTCTGAAGAAAATGACAGCCCCTAATAGCATGACTAAAACGAAACGTTGACATAACTTTATCATGTTTATTATGTAGAGAAATGAAGAGTCTGGTAGCAGGAAACTGAACATGAGCACACGAAAATATGAAAACATTTGGAAGGAAGAAAATGCAATGAGATGAAACAAATGAGGTAGAAAGTAAAACAAATAAGAGAATATAGCTCTGTAATTGAGAATATGAACATGTTTAACTAAGAACATAATGCAATATGGAAATCAAATTGTAAATTATCCAATTTCACTATTGCCTATGTTCTATGTTCTCAATCTGTCTTGCGTGTATCTTGTTAGGGAGATAATTGACAGGCAGAAGTGAGCAAATGCATCTTATGAAGACTAAATTGAGCAGATAGAAAATATGGTAGGAGGAAGGTGAATGTGTCAATTCACACACACTATTTGTTTGAACAGTTTTCATTGGATACATTAATTTGAAACTACATGATAAGGATATAAAAATAATACTAAAAATAATATCGAATTCATAAGGCAAATAAGTAGTGAAGCATTTAAGGCTTGCCCAGGCTTGACCACACTTTATTTCCATAGTTAACTACTTCAGCAATATCTCTTCTAAGTCTGTGCAGGAAAAACAAAATGAACTCACTCACTTGTGACACTATATATAGACTACTTCCTTGAAACCCGTCTGTGGAATAACCAAAGTAGAGAGCATTGTATAATTTTATTAACTTAGGCCACATAAAAAAATCAATTCATTTCACATCCGCCTCCCTCCTTACTTTCTAGGTTCATAAAAATGATTTTTTTTTTCAATTTTCATATTAAATTTAAGTTTTTAATATTTTAGAAAAGTATTAATGCCTGTAAACACGTTTGTTAGTCAACATGAATCACTTTCAAATGTTTTGTGGAACTCTTAAGGGTTAACCCTCATTATCTTAAAATAGAGAAAGACCACATCGTTTTCCCCAAAGATGTTAAATTTTTTTAAATCATGTTTATTTTTCTTCCATGAATAATGTTCAAAGGAGAATGACCAGATTTCCTCATGTGCTGTTTCCACCACTGTTTAATGATCTCGGCCCTATATATAAATAAATTTACCCCTTTTCTAGAAACCACCTTTGCAATCAAATTTGAGCCCATTTGTTTGCACTACATTATGTAACTTGACTAATGCTTTGCAAATCAAAAAGAAAAATTGAAATATCTCATTTACTTTTTTAATTATGAATTTTTAATTAAATTCGGGAAAATGGCATTTTTTGGGTATTTCCGAAGCTACACCTTTTGTTAATTAAAATGATTTTTTCAAACATAGTGACCCAAAAACAGTTCCTTTTGGTTTTAATAGGTAAAGAACATTCCAGGCTACCATTAAACATTAAAAAATTTAAAACAAAACAATTCTATATTCATTTTAAGTTCAGATTTCCGGAAATTCCATAAGATTTCCCAAACGGGAAATATGCAATAACTCCGGAAGGGAAGGTAGTATGAAGGTCAAACAACCACCAAAATGTGTATTTTACCCACACTATAATATTATGCCAATAACTCAATTTGGCCAAAAGTGGATGTAAGGGGTTTTGAAACAAAGCTCTTCATATACTCACAGTTTAATTTTCTTCAGTGGTGCCAATAATTTATGGTAAAACCCAATGTACATTTAATATGTTTGTTAGGTATTGAATTAAAATCTTGACTGGAATAAATAAATGCTCTCTGAAATGTAGGATGTTATTTCATGAAGTCAATGACATGTTATCGAGAGTTATTTATAGTAAAGCATATGTAGCATTTTCTTATAAAAGGACATTTGTGGCATGATTCAATGTGTCCAGGTTTGTTATTATTATAAGTAATGGGTTATTGTAAGATTTTATCATGAGAAGGCTCTGAATTTTCTTTTCTTTTTTCTTTCAAAATTTTGATTTTTACACAATTGCAATGTACGACGTACTTTGATGAAGTATAAGTATCCTGCCTGCAAAAAGCAAGACTAAAGTGATGTATTTTTGTCAAAATCTGCGATTTTTAAATAAATCTTGGGATCATCTTACTCAATTAGTTTGGGTCAAAATTTAAAGGGAATATATTTCATATCATCTCTTTCTTTTTTCTCATAAAATGACAAGAATCATTTTGAGAAGAATCATATACGTATGCAGCAGTAGCAATACTGTCAAATCGAATGCACACTATGTTTCTCCATTTTAACTAGAGGGAATTGTCAAAATAATGCATGTTACAATCATTCCACACACCCCACAAAGCAATTTCCTTCTTTACATTAATCGTGGTATAAAATGAATTCTCACTTATTACCTATATAGCATAGTGTAATTTTACTAAGTGCACCATGCAGACATGTTTCAATGTAATCATGCATTCTATTCTGCCAAGAGAGAGAAATCTCATAGGGATTCTTAGCAAACAATGTGATCACTCAAAGCCAGCCAATATATTGGGCTTGAATACTTAGCACAGAATGCATTTGACAATATTGCAATCAATGTATGATTCTTATTTAGGCCAATGGAACAGAAATAATATGTACTAGTTATGAGGGATTGAAAATCTGTTGTGGACTGGATTTTTCATTTTCATTTGCTAACAAAATCGCACTTTCTTTGGTATATTTTTAAATATGTACCTTTATCTTTTTGTCCAGCTAAGTGCATGGGTGCCAGGGAGAGGTTCTCCGTAATACCTTTTACTAAACAGGAAAGTGCCATCTTCAAGACCCACTTTTCAAGCTCTTTTTATGTTCTCAAATTTTACATTAATTTTGTTGACCCATAAAACCTTTTCAAAAAGACACTACAATCATAGCAAAACCTATTTAAATAGCGGATATGTGGCTATTTATATGTGTTATGGATATTCTGAAATGCCCAAGAATGCTGAGGTGGCACCGGTCAGTTTCTGAATCAGTAGGTCTTGACGATATAGAAACAACAAAAAGACAATATTGTACGATGCTACCTTTGGAACGTAAGACAATTTTCAGGTCCATACTACTGTATTTAGACAATTTTCAGCTCCATACTAAATCTTTATTTCTCTTGAGTCGGTGAAAGTGTTGTACAACCTTTAGATTATTTTCTGACTTCTTGTTATTTTGTTGAGGTAAAAGCTGTGCCAAGTAATGACAGAAAAGTCGTTGACACAGATGCCGGTATACATTTGGTTGAATATGCATTGATGTGATATATCATATGTAAGATGCTAATGCGTTGCCAGGATCCTGATATAGCATTCTAACATAGACAATATGGATTTTACAATAAGATGGTGAGATGACACTTGAGCTCACAGTTCTGACAGGAAAATATTTATACAAGTGCAGAGCTTTACTATATTTGGTAATATTATTTTCTTAGATAACTTGAATCTGTTTACATAGGCTAATCAAAATTCATAGGGTAAAAGTCACACGTATGTTTCGTAGGCGTTGGGGTATAGGATTTTTTTTTGTCTTTTTAGTGAACTATTCTATTGCATGACATATCCACATGTTTCTAGCATATAATGCACACATTATACTACGAGCCTGAAACTACATAAAGCTGATGTAATAGCACCCTGAATTACCATTATTCCCATAGACTTGCATGTAAATTCTGATGTAAACGACTTTTTACAAAACACTCACAAATTAAAAAGAAGCGTTTCGTTTGTCATAAACTTGGTACAATATGTTTTTTAAACATCAAGGTGTGTAATGCAATAAACTATGTCCCTTAAATGATCAAACTTGCCCTTTGAATTATAAAATATACGCTTTAAGCAAAGCTGAGTCAGGACTCCTCGGGTCTATGGAAGACAACATATTTGATTGAATATTATCCAGTACTTAAAATCATGAAGTTTTTTTTATTAAATCTAATAATGAAACTTACTTAATACTTGCCTTGCTACATCAAACTTCTTCATGCATGGGACCTGACCATCAACAAACTAGCCATCTATCATGTGACCCAGCTTAGTGAGTCAGTTGCCTGAAAACGTTTGATGATATCAGACAACTAGCAAGTCAGTTCTAGAATTAGATTTAATCCACAACAAGTCAGACATGATATTTATTAATGATAACTCAACACTATTATTATGCTGTCTTTTATGTGACCGAAGACAGGGTAATGTCATTTACCGACTGAATGAATATAATGTTGCCAAATGAAAATATAACACAAAATGTCTTTGATGAATATAGTGCGATTGCTGCTTATGCTGAAGATAAAGCAAGTGCTGTCTATTGAAGGTATTATTAATGCTGACTATTGACGGTAATATTTAAAGACTGTCTACTGAAGATAGCACACATGATACCTACAGAAGATAGCACAAATACTGTCTACTGGGGATAGCGTAAATGCTATCTGCTGAAAGTGTTGAAGATAGCATAACTGCTGTCTACAGAAGATAACATAAATGCTGCCTATTGAAGGTATATTATAAATGCTATCTACAGTAAGATATCATTAATATTAACTATTTAAGGTGGCACAGGTAGAATTGAATATAATAAATGCTACCAACATAAAATGCCACCTACTGAAGATAGCACATAATACCATTAATACTGTGTAATTATGTCACAATACATATTATGCAGGATGTCAATTTCTCCTAAAGATTTTAATTGAATTACCATTTTATTTAAGTATCAAGAAATAACAGAAATCTATATATAATACGTCTAGACATCAACATTGTATCAAGAGAATATTGCTAAAAAGAAACGAACGTTGGGAAAGCATTTCGGAAAGTGGACGGTTGATTTTGACCTGTAGATGGAACACTGATACTTTCTTTGGATTTTAAATTCTTTGATTTACCACACATGTACATGGATATTTATCTGTCTTGTGAGAAATCACTTTTTTGTGTTTTTTGATTTGGGTTGATTGTACGTGGGGTTTGTCGGGTGTGTGTGTTTGTGTGTTTGAGTTTTTTGCATGTAAGAGAGTCAACTTGAAATTTAATCTGTGTCTAATTATTGCTTTTCTCTTTCTATAAAAAATAATTTAAAAAGGCTATGTATTTTGTTATTATGTTGTTGAAATAAAATATGTTAGCGGTAGCACCATGGCTGTCAGAAGATAAAAAACATTGTATCAAGGGACGTCGTGAAGATGCATTGCCCATGTGAAATGAGTAACATAATGAACTAAATGTTTACATTGTTTTAACCATCGTACATGTCGTACCTTGAATATGGCATAGTTTAAGAAATAGGTTATCTACCATGTACCTCCAGCATTTAAAGCAACATTTTAAACTTTGCACCACCATCTGCCTAATTTCTTGTTAAAATTTATGATTTTCATACGACTGTAGTACACGTTGATGTCTCAATAAACCCAATAAATCAAATTCCTACCCTATTTGTAACAACATCACAGGTTTTGCACACTAAGTTGACTGGCAGTAAGGAACTTGCTCAGACATGTAATAGAAGTGGTCCGAAGAAAGGTATTTTCAACATTTTAAAACAGCACTTTTTTCATCAAATAATTTCATTTCAACTGAAATTTTCATAACTGCATTTTTTCATATTATTGTTTTTTGTATTGTTTCAAAATCTCCAGAAATCACACAATGTTGCTTTAAGGATTTAAGGAGCTTCTCTCCTCAAATATTCCAACACTTGTGTTGTTTGCAATTTTCCACTCTCTGAGGACCTCATGTCACCTTTCATGTCTATGTTTTAACAGCTATGTGCAGAATTTTAATTAATGTCAACATTCTTAACACACTTCCTGGCATTTTGACAACATTCTTAACACCTCGTGACATTTTGACAGTGTTGGTCTATATGTTTGAGAAGCTCTCTTGAAGTTGTCAGCCTTTTTGAAAAATGTATTAAATCTCATGTTGGCCATTGAGGTATTGAAAGTGTAGCAAATAAATCTACTAGTTTATGATAACTTTAATAATAATAATAATAATAGCGACAAGGCACATATCCACTCAATTAAGAGCGCTCAAGGCACTAAAACAAAAAACAAAAACTAACAAAACTAAGAAAACTGGAACTAAATTAAGAAACATAACTTAAGAATTACAGAATGTCTCTGACATAAGATGAGTTTTTAACAACTTTTTAAACACAGTTACATTTTTAGCAGTTCTGATATAAATAGGCAGTTCATTCCATAGACGTGGAGCTGCGATTGCAAATGATCTGTCACCCCATGTGCGGTTGGATTTTTTTTCTTGAAGAAGTTGCATGTTTCCAGATCGAAGCGTACGGGTGGGAACATAATGTAAAAGGAGTTCAGATAAATATAACGGAGCAATATCATTAATACATTTATATACAATCAACATAAGTTTAAAAACAATTCTTTGTGTGACAGGAAGCCAATGCAGTTCCTTTAGGATTGGCGTGATATGGCAATATTTTCTGGTGAAAGTAAGAATTCGAGCGGCAGTGTTTTGAATTTTCTGAAGGCGATAGAGTTGTCTAGAAAATATTAGAAAATTACATTATTTTAAACAACAAAAAGCCATAATTATACGTCCTAATGTCCTAGAGATGTCATGTTTGAGACCTAATACTTAAGTGCACTGAACTGGACTGGTATAACCTGGACAAAACTCAATTTAGATTAAAAAAATTGAATTGGGCTATTATCGTTCGGCTATAATTATATAATGAGTCGGCAATTTGCTAGAGTGATATGCTGTTTATCAATTTGTTATTTGTTTTGTTATATTCTGTCATTTAGTGGGTGCTTCGGTGCTGCATCATATAATTCCTAAGGTTTATCATTTTCAAGGAGCATAATACACCGTAGATTTTGTGATTAAGGTTTATCATGCCAAAATCCATTTCACTCTAACACATTACAAACATTTGGTATTACGTACAGCCTGAGCATTTCAGAATTACGTCTCTTCAGAATAATGGATTTGGAATTACAAGACAGCCTTAATGAATGAATTGTGGATTACAGAAGCACTGATAGATTGAGCACTATATACGCATTAGGTGTTACACAACTTAAACACTTTAGACAATCTCCAATGTTCTGTCTCAATTCTAAAACTAATCAAAACTGACATCTTCCAACGCATCGTTTCTTTGGCAAATCTTCTAAGATTTATTTTACAATGTTGACATGATGTCTCATTTTTTTCTATCACCTGGAAGCTTACTCAATGATATCAAAAGGTTGAATGCGAAATCAAAGACTTCCCCAGTATGTGAAGGGTAAAGAGGATAATGGGGAGGCAGAAAGAGGAAGTGCGTAGCATGGCAGCTGGTGTAATGTACATGATAAGTTTCTATCATTGATGCCTTCAGGTTATCAGCCAAGTAGGTGAAATCAATACTCATATGTGCCCTAAAGGATGCCGTTGAATTTAAGCTAAGTGTTTCATACTTGTCTCTCTTGTACACTTCTAGCTACTTCTGAAAGGGTTCAGGTCTTGTTTTATCATCATAACACACCCAGGGAGAGTACTCTCCCATCTTGTTTACGAACAAACAGCAAGAGCTCAAATATCCATGGTAATGCAGTTTTAGTACCTAAACTTTTGTCTATTTAACATGTTAAATTTAGATTGAAATTATTGATTCCATCATTCATGCTTTCAACATTTGATTACAGATATAAATTGGAATAGTTTGTATGATAAAAGGCTTTGAACATCTATTTAGCAGGTTTTATGTTATTCCATAAATTATATCTACTGACGATAATACAAATTCTGAAGATGGCATAAATACTGTTCACTGAGGTGATATAAGTGATGTCTACTGAAGATAAAACAAATGCTCTACTGAAAATAATACAAATGCTGTCTACTGAAGATAGCATAAGTGCTATCTACTGAAGATAACACAAATGCTGTCTACTGAAGATAACACAAATGCTGTCTACTGAAGATAACATAAATGCTGTTAATGAAGATAGCACAAATGCTGTCTAATGAAGATAACACAAATGCTGTCTACTGAAGATAACACAAGTGCTGTCTACTGAAGATAACACAAATGCTGTCTAATGAAGATAACACAAGTGCTGTCTACTGAAGATAACACAAGTGCTGTCTAATGAAGATAACAAATGCTGTCTACTGGAGGTGGAGAAATACTGTATACTAATGATAATACTGTCTACTGGCAAAAATACTGTCTACTGAAGATTGTTGTCTGCTGAACATATCAAAAGTGCTGTCTACTGAAAGGTTGGAATAATAACAGGGTTCTGTTTTATTCACTTACTTAAATGCTCTGTATATTATCCAAGAATTTCCATTGTGTATGTTGCATTAGGACAAAATCAACTTGTCTTGCCTATAGAATAGAAAGACCTTTGCTGTGGAGCTCCTGGAAAACAAAGATACATAAATGCATGAACTCATTAATTATGCAGTTGTGAATTTTTCTTGTTATCCAAAGTTACTACGTGGTTACAGGGACAGATTCTTCTCATTAGGGCTGTCCCTTAGGTCCACATCAGCATCAATGGCACCGTGCAGCATCTTTGCAGGGTTGCCAAAACTATCCGGCCCAAATCACTGAACAATTCATCAAATTGTCGCCCAAGTTTCTCTTTGGTTTTTATGGGACAGGATACTACAAAATGTCGCAGAAGCCAATGTCGAAAAGTCTGACACTTTTTAACTATTGGTTTCTAGTTTCTTTGGGACAGAAAACAATCAAATGTCATGAGGAATATTATCAAAAGTTACTCAATTGGGCTACCAAATCGCGGGTTTTGTAAACCTGAATCTTTGCTTTTAGTTTACCACTTTACATCTATTTGACTCGACTGTTTTATGCATTGCAGTGTACTAACAAATAGTACCAGAATTCTTCATTCACAATTTCCTTTAAGATGTGTTTGTCTTCACGGACACCGTTCTAATATACACGAGTAATAGTGACAGTACCGGGATGTATTTCAAAGGGGTATGTGTACATGTAGAAGCAAAGTAAACGGGGGGATCTGAAAAGTTGAAACATTTTGGCTGGGAGGCAAGTGAGAGGAAACTCGACAAAAAAATCGGATTTTTAAAGCTTTATTGATCAAAAAGGTTCAAATTTGGGGAATAAAGTCCACTTTTCACAAAAGTGCCCCCCCCCCTCCGGAAAAAATCCACTTTTTCAAAATCAGCAGCCTGATTGAAATCCGCAATATTTTAACAACAAATTTAAACATCTACAACCATTGCTTTATTACTTTACAATGTGACAGTGCTGGATAACCCCTGGGCTCTCCATGGTGCTAGAAGGAAACTAATCACTACGTCATTAGAGATCTTCCCTGGAGAACATACCTACAGAAAGTCTCGTTAAAACCTTGACTGCATGAGTATTAAACATTGAGTCAGTGGGCATTATAATTAAGTAAACACCACACAAAAAGAAAGTCCGGACTTTTTAAAGTGATTACGCGATTGATTCGAAAACATAGAAATTGATAATAAACGTGGTAATAATTTGGATAGCTTGCGTTTGAGTTCTCACTTATGGAAAAATCATTTTTGATACGATTTTGAAAGTTGCAAACTCACTCAGATCACGGTGTGTAAAATTGCTTAGCTTGCTATTTGTTATAAGTGAGTGGTCGTCAACATGTGTCATCGATCAGTAAAAACTTGCCCTGATCATTAGGCTATATTTTGAATTGCGAGAGCATTTTGCGTGGTTGATACCCATCAAAGTTAAGTGTGCCTTTCTACACGGTAATAGACAGTACAAGCTTATATAAATAGCACAAATTTTCTCAAAATTATTAAAATCTGGATGATTTGCAATTTGTTTGACAAAAGTGGGGTATCAAACATTAGTTACATAATTATTAACATTTATATCAATTTTAATGTGCTTCAATAATCGTGTTAAGAATAACCTCTCAAAATAGGGCGGACTTTCTTTTTGTGTGATGCTTAGCCGGTATATTAAAGATAAAGAATCACTTCCAATTACCCTTCCTAATGGCATTATTTCAACAGAGCAGTTATTGTAATAACCAATAAGGAAACAGCAATAATGTAATTTAAAGGGCGGTCATATTTGAAGGCTAACATTTACCCAGCAAACACAAAACGTTTTCGACATCATTCGCAAAAGGTTATAAAAGGTTGTCAGAAAACGTTTAAATGTCGGGTTATATAAAGGGTATATTAAGAGTATAAAACGTTTTCATAACCTTAAAAAACATTTTTGATAATCTACTGCTCAGCAAACAAAAATGTTTTACAGAAAATGTTTAAATGTCGGGTTATATAAAGGATATAAAAACGTTTTAATAACATTCCAAAAACATTCTTGAAAACTTGATACAAAACATTCTAAACAGAATGATATTTTGGGGTTGAAAAAATATTTTGCGAAAAATGTTTGCCCAAAATATTTACAATAACGTTTTAAAAACGTTTTCACGACCTTTATATAACCCGACATTTAAATGTTATTAAAACGTTTTGAAAAAAAAAACATTTTAAGAACATTTCTTTGTTTGCTGGGTTCAAATATTTTAACATAATGTTATTTAAGTATTGACACAATATTTGGCAAAAATGTTTGCAAAAATAGTTTACAATAACATTTTTTGAAAACATTTAAAAATATTGTTGTAGTGTGTTTTCATACAAAACGTTTTTAAATGTTAGCATGACCTTTATATAACCCGACATTTTAATGTTATTAAAACGTTTTTACCTAAACCAAAAGCCAAAATATAACTTATTTAAAACGTTTTTAGAACGTTTTTGTGTTTGCTGGGTACCTGTTTCTGTAATTAGTGGAGAATTACACTGATTATAATCAGTAATAATTATTACTCTGTCTCTTCTTCAGCTAGTATATTTTCTGGTCCAAAGCAGTGTGATAATTGCCGCACCAGATAACTAAGGAACAAAGACTGTGTTTGGACGTTTTAAGGGGGTACTACACCCCTGTGGTAAATTTGTGACTATTTTTGCATTTTTCTCAAACATAATAACACACTGGTAATAAAAAATTATGTATATTATTGGGGCAAGGAATCCAAATACTAGACAGAAATTTCAGTGACTCAAGACAAGCGGTTCAGTTTATATGATAGGAAACGAGGTACATGCTAGCGGTACCTTATTTCTTATCATAAATAACAAACCACTTGTCTTGGGTCACTGAAATTCCAGTGTAGTAATTGGATTCCTTGCCCTATAATATACATAACTTTTGTTACCACTGTGTTATTAGTTTTGAGAAAATGCAAAAATAGACACAAATTTATCGAGGTGTAGTACTTATAATGAGCCATTTCGCTTATTATTTGAATTATAAGGCATCAGGACGTCATCAATAATAAAAGCTCACTTTTATCCACTAACGATGTTTTATTGTTGTAGAAGTAATTAGAGTTTGACCTCACCTTATTACGATATGGTGATTTGAATAATTGTGATCTATAATGATGAATAATTCTTCTGCTTTGAGAATTATTCCAAATCTTTTATTGCCATCTTCCTCATCGCTTTTGCCACCTTCTCCATTGTCCTAACTCCCCTGCACCACGCTCCTCCAAATCATCAGTAGGCAATATTACCATCGTTTTCTCTCAATTTTATGAACATTTTCCTTAACAAAAAGTTCGAAATAATGTTAACTATAACGTTCATTCCTATTATAGTACATGCTTCTTTTTTTCTCAAAATCTCTTAAAGCACACTTGTACTAATAGCATCACTAAAACGAAACGTTGACGTAGCTTTATTATGTAGAGAAATGAAGAGTCTGGTAGCAGGAAACTGAACATGAGCACACAGGAAAATATTAAAACATTCGGAAGGAAGAAAGTGCAATGAGATGAAACAAATGAGGTATAAAGTGAAATAAATAAGAGATATTACAGCTCTATAATTGAAAATATGAAATGATGAAGTTTAACTAAGAAGATAAATGCAATAGGGAAATCAAATTGTAAATTATCCAATTTCACTATTGCTTATGTTCTATGTTCTCAATCTGTCTTGCGTGCAAAAATTGACAGGCAGAAGTGAGCAAATACATCTTATGAAGACTAAATTTAGCAGATAGAAAATGTGACGTGGTATATCGAAAGGAGACACTTTTGGGCAGGGTCGTGATTGCCCGGGGTTGATTTTTTCATAATTTGAGTTTGTTGCACATTTGTGATGTTAATGATGTTTAAAATATTGTCTGATAGTTTCAAACCGGAATATAACTGGCAACTTGTATTTTTTAGACATTTTTCAAGGTCATTCCTACTCTCAACATTGTTAAAAAATATTTTAAAGCCCGATATCTCAATATTCAATTTGAGAATACCATAACTTACGAACTCAATATCTTCGCTTTGGAATGTCCGATTTCATTGGAGGAAAGCGGTGTTGTGGAGCAAAATATCTCTATATTTAAGATATGTAAAACACTCAAAATCGATAACCTGCCCAAAAGTGTCTCTTTTTGATATACCACGTCATAAATATGGAGGGATGAAGGTGAATGTGTCATTGTATGTATTCATTTGAAACAGACACGATATGATAAAGGTCTTTCAACACTAAATGAAAAATAATATCGATTTGAAACTTGCGAAGAGATCAAAGTTATGTTTATAACTTCACAACATTAACTTACATACATTAGATGTGTATGTATTACAATGTATTCATGTAGTACATATTCACAACAAATGCAAATAAACTGTTACCAATGTGGTTGGTCAACAGAGGCCTCGGGGAGCGTACTTGTCAGTGTCACTTTGCCGGCTGGACAATTCAAGTAAATCTTCAAACAGTATGCATGCCAGTATCTGCCACGAGCACAAGTAGATTGCATTGACCATGTTGACCATTTAGCTTCTCACATTCCTATCATGTCTGTTCTGATGCCATCCAAATTCAATTAATGAAAGGTTCAACAAAGGTCAACAAAACTAATGGATCATTTTAATCTTGGGCGTTTCAGTATTCTGCCCCCGGTCATGTGTGTGCATCATCATCATAATTATAGCTTTGATATTTTAACTTATTTGTTTAAATCTAAATTGACAGGCACCGCTGTTGTGGCGTCTGTGTAGTTATATAAAAAATCACTTTACTTTTTACAAATGTGACAATAGAAAAAGATGTGATGTCTCCCTGAATGTTTGAAATTGCTTTATGCTGCATTGAAGGAAACAAACCAAAGGAACGATGAAGCACCATGTCGAGATCCGGCAATCCTAAACTACAGGGTGAGTCAAAAAAAGTGCAATAGAGAAAAGAATCCATTTTTATTTAAGAACCAAGTTGAACCTTTTAGGTTTTAAAACATTTTATATATGGTATATCCATCAGTGACCTTGTGTGAAAAAATTAAGGAATTAGCATTTACCGTTTTGTTTTTATGACACATTTTATAGCGCTACCCAATTTTAATGTTTGTCCAAGAGACATCTAAAATTTTAATGTCAGCCCACTCTGTGCAAGGTACATTTGGAACCACTGCCATTTTGTTAACCTCATTGGCATTCAAATAAAATGGAGCAGCCAAAGTGTTATTGCTCTCGGTCTTGTTTAAGGAGAACAAACATTATTTGTTGTTATTTTCATTTTACCTTTACTTTAAAGATGTTTATTCTCTATCAAAAATATACAAATTTGTAGGCGGGTTTTTCAAATGTCAAAATGAAATGCGCGCAAATTGAAGTGGAGTGAATTACAAAATATCCAGTAAGTTGGACATATTGGGATTAGTTGGAGTCGAGGGAGGTATGAAGGACTTAAAGTTATGTCAGAAAGTTTGTTTGAACAGAAAAAAAAAATTAAAATAACGCAAAAATCAACCTTATTTAAGTTAGTCAGTTTCAGATCTGGTGCCTTTACCGTGCACTGTCTGCTCTCATTCAAAATACATGGTATCTCGTGGACAAATAACGAAATTGGGTATTGCAGCAAAAGGACTCGTACAAATTAAACGGTAGTTGCGATTCACTTCATATTTTCACAGAAGGTGGCCATAAAGTGTGGCATTTATAAAATCTTTCAATATTGGGAAAATTCGACTTGATTTTTACATAAATATCGATTCTTTGCTCTATTGCAGTTTTTTTGACTCACCCTGTACAATATCCCTCATACATATCGCTCTTTTTTTTGCGCTAGAATATTTAGTAATGTAGTTCCTATTCCCTAAAATGAATAAGCTATAGACACAACGTTATTATGTCAAGAGGAACAAATATTAAGGAATCGGATAGCAAATATTAAGGAATCGGATAGCAACGTTTGCAGAGTATTTTTGTGGGACCTGAGAGCACATCAGACACACCAAATTGCATTCTGAGGAATATCCATCTGATATCAAATAATTTCGATTTTTTAAATTCGCAATATGATACAAATTTTATAGCAAAGTATTCAAAAAGGTCAAAATTTTCAAATGATGGACGTTTTTCCCTCAGAGCTGCGTATGCATTAAGTACATATCATTAAATCTATAAAGTTTACTTCGAGGACTGTTAAATGTCAAAAATATCAATTTTGAACAATTTGCCATAAAAATTGTATTATATCGCGAATTTCAAAATTCAAAAGCAAAATTATTTGATATCAGGAGGACTTTCAGAATACAATTCGATATGTCTGATGTTTTATCAGGTCCCACAAAATATACTGTGCAAACATTGCTATTAGTTTCCGTAAGTTCTTCATTTAAATGTGTGTAAATCCAATAGGTGACGCGATCTCAAAGACGAACGTAACCTTTCAGTTTTCTTCATATTTAGTCGACATATCTGAAAAGAAAACACTGCAAGGGTATTTCTCTAATCAGGGTCATTAGGCCAGGTAAGGCGGTCGCCTAGGGCGGCAAACGCAGATGTGCACAAAAATAGGGCGAAAACGGGAATGGAGAAAGAAAAGGGAAGGAAAAATGAGGGTGGAAAAAAAGAAAAACTGGGATGAAAATAAAAAGGGGGCGAAAAGAGAAACATAAAACAGGTCGGAAAAGGAAATAGGGGACCTGAGAAAAAGAAAAGAAACGGGTCATTTTTCTGACCCTTCCCGTATCTGTTGCCAGTGGTGAACATAGCTAAAGCTGATTAATTAAGACTTATTTGCATTCGACGATGACCACGAAAGATTATAAAACAATAATTCATACAATAACAGTGAAAAAAGTCGCTTCAATTGGTCTGTCAATTGGCGCAACTTTATGTTTACATTTAAACCAATACCGGGTAATTTATAAAATAAAGGTCAACACTTGTCTACGAATGGCTTCAATTGGGCCGTCATTTCGCAAATTTTCGGCTTTTTCAAACTACAATTTTACACAATAATAGTGCAAAAATAGTCCAACAAATGGCTTCAATTAGGTCTTTATTTTGCAAAAGTTTCTCACTTCTGAAGGGGGGAACATTCCCTCGGACATCCCCTGCGTGCCAACTTTATGGGCACATAAACATTTACTTTATACAATAAAAGTACCAACTTGTCCACGAATGGATTCAATTGGGCCGTCTTTTCGCTTCGTGCGCATTTGTACCATAGGATTATTCTGTCGCCAAAAGGTGCTGGATTCACTATACTTCAAGAAATTTTTTCCAACTCAATCCTCCCAATGTCAAAAAAGAAATCTACGCCACTGATAATGTGTATATTACAATAAGACGTTTTGAGCTTGTCTCTGCACTAATTTAATACTAAACACAAATTGCACACCTGAGCAATACAGATAAAAATAAGTATGACCCAAATATTGACTTCTTTTTGAAATTATCATACAAGTATTTAATTATGTAGTTAACAAAATGTTCATTGAGCCAGGAAGTTTATCTATAATATGTTTACTCAATATAGATTTCATCAATATGATTGAAAAGTGTTAAACAAATGCGTCACCTAACTTGTCACATTATCTGGTGAGATGGGAAAAATAAATGTCTGACAACTTCAAGGTTACCACACAATTACTATACGTATCATATGGCAACTTCAATAATTGTCAACAACCTTGCAGATATCCCATTTATTCTCGTTCTTTCAAAGGTAACAAGAAAAAAATGTGATTTCTTGACTGATTTTCTTATCTGTTTGTTAATGTGTTGCCTGTTTTATTACACTCTGCTGATGACCGTGAGTTGTCTCATAATTCCAAAGGTTTATAATTCTGAAATACCAGTACTCGGTACAAATAATCATAGGAATCTGCCGTAAATATGGTTCTCATTTTCAGAGCTCTGTTATAACCTTTTCTAGGTCAATTTTGGTATCAAAATGGGTAATATTTTGTTGATATTTCAAAAAGATTGCTTCAACCTAACTAGAACCCAAATTGTTGTTAAACATTTTTTGTAAGATGTGAGCAGTTAAAGAGTTTCCACAAAAAAAAAAAGGAAACAAAAGGAAAATTTGTATTTGGCTACATCTCAAAATTCCGACTGATTTTGCTTGATCACATCAAATATGGGTCCAATGTCAGAATTTCGAAGGCACATTTCTACCCAAATCAAACTTGAGTACCCCTTTGGTTAAGTACACGCAGATTTTGTGATTCCATGAGTTTATAATGCCAAATATCCAATTGACTCGAACAAATTACAAATATTTGGAATTAGAAACAGCCTCAAGGAAGAACAGATGATTAATTGTGTTTTCAACTGATTGAGTGTCCCAGGTTAAAGAAGAAATCAAACAAAACAGCCCACACATTTCAGAATTATGTCTCTTCAGATTAATGAATTTGGAATTACAAGACAGCCTTAATTATTATGAATCTTTGACTATTGAAGCACTGATAGATGAACTCTATATTGAAACTCTATACGCATTAGGTGTTACACGACTTAAAAGACGTCAGAAAAATCGTGAATGTTCTATCTCAATACTTCCAAAACTTTTTCCTTAATCAAAAATGACAACTTCTTTCAACACATCTTTTTTTGTTCAAGTCTTCTTAGATTTATTGACGATAGTGACATGCTGCCTCACGTTTTGTGTCACCTGGAAGCACTATCAATAATGTCAAAAGGTTGAATGAAAAATCAAAGACTTTTCCAGTATTGGAAGGGTATAGAGGATAATGGGTAGGAAGAAAGAGGAAGTGCGTAGCATGGCAGCTGGTGTAATGTACATGATAAGTTTCTATCATTAATGCCTTTAGGTTATCAGCCAAGTAGGTGAAATCAATACTCATATGTGCCCTAACGGATGCTGGTGAATATAGGCTAAGTGTTTCATATTTGTCTCTCTTGTACACTTCTAGCTACTTCTGAAAGGGTTCGGGCCTTGTTTTATCATCATAACACACCCAGGGAGTGCACCCCTCCTGTTCATGAACAAGCAGTAATAATTACAATATCCCTATACTGTAGTTTTAGCTCCTGTTTATTGTTCATAAAATTTATATTGAAATTATTTTAATTGGTCCATTGTTCATTATTTTCCACAAATGCTGTCTACTGGAGCTAAAACAAATGATATAATATGTCTACTGAATGTGGCTCAAATGCTGTCTCCTGAAGATAAAACAAATACTATCTACTGAAGATAAAACAAATACTGTCTACTGAAGATAAACACAAGAAGATAGCACAATGGTCTACTGAAAATAGCTTAAATGATGTCTGCTGAAGATAGCGTAAATTTTGTCCACTGTGGATAGAGAGCATACTAGTACATTTTGTATACTGAATCTCACAAACACAAAACATTTTCGACATTATTCGCAAAAAGTTATAAAAGGTTGCCAAAAAACGTTTAAATTAGTAATGTGTAGCTGCTTTTAACTATCTGTTATAAAATCGCAAATAAAAAACTCACAAAATATGTTCAAAATCGCAAACATTTAATACTGCTAAAATATCCCTCTATACGGTGTACTATTAAGATGACATTATAGTTAGTTAAAAAATAATTGTCATTAAAATCTTTTCCCATAATGATTTATCTGCTTTGGTAATTAAACCAACGCTTTAATGCCCATTCATTATCATCTTAATCATCGGCCATTCTCATAATCATTGTTAGAAACATTTAATTAAGGTAGGCTCTCAGGTCAAAAACAGATGACAATATTTACGAGGGCTCTGTACATCTTCAAACCTAAGGAAAAACCTTGAAAATTTTGGCATCTTTCTAACAGGCCTACAGCTCATATCATCATCATCTTGGACCATTATTGTTCATTATATACATCAATGATCTCCCGAATGTAGTATCTTTTAGAACTAAAGTAAGTATGTATGCAGATGACACTGCCTTATACACTGTCTGTAAAGATGTAAATGACTTAAATTGTACCCTTAATACTGATTTGAAAAATGTTTCTAATTGGCTTATACGTAACAAACTGAGTCTCAATGTACGCAAAACAGAACTTCTTGTAATGGGTTCTAAGCAGAGACTATGTAGGATTAACGATGAGAACATAAATGTTCATATTAATGGAACCAAGCTCACTCGTGTTAAAAAATGTAAACATCTTGGTTTCATAATTGACGAAAATCTGTCATGGAATGACCATGTACAACATATTGAAAAGAAGGTAAAACCAGGCTTGTACTATCTTAATAAAGCAAGGTCACTTATTCCATCCAAGACACTCGATGTGTTATATAAGACCATCGTTGCACCTCACTTTGATTACTGTAATGTTATATGGGGTACATGCAACCAATCTTCTTTTCATAAGGTCCAAAAACTCCAAAACAGAGCTGCTAGAATCTCTACTGGTGTTGGTCGATATGAATCTGCGACGGCAGCATTAAGCACTATGAAGTGGCACAATTTAAGAAAAAGGCATGATAATCACCTTGCAAGTACTATGTATAAAATAATGAATAACCATGTGCCTTCCTATCTGACAAATAGATTTTCTATAAGAGATTCTGGGTACAATCTAAGGGGCCACAAAAACGTTCTCATCCCAAAACCCAGAACAGAGTTCAAGAAAAGATCATTATCGTATAAAGGTGCAATATGTTGGAATGCTCTTCCTGATTTGACTAAACAAGCGTGCAATATTTCGCAATTTCAAAACAGGTTACTTAACAAACATTATTTTTAAATGCAATCCATCTCAATATGTTTTATGTTTTAACTAGATATTATTTGTGTAATTGTTTTTGGTGTTATTATTTTGAAAAATTGTAAATTTAACTTTGAATTATTTAAAGATTTATGTATTTTTTCTTAAAGTTCGTTACATCTGTAAGATAATTGTTTTAAAACGATCTCTTATCATGTTTTGTAATAACCTGTATATAATAATGTTCTTTTATATATATATCTTTTAATCTTGTTTTTATGTTTAATGTTTTACACCACGGACGTGTGGAAGAACAAATATTTTTGAACATGTAACCGTGTATAAATAAAGTGAATGAATGAATGAATGAATGAATCATTATTATCTCTACATTTTATTGACATTTTCCTTTAATAAGAAAGGTTCAATATCGCAGACTATTAGTGCTCATTCCTATAATTTCCTACGATATTATGTTTTTCCCCTCAAAATCTACATTTTAGCACAATTATACTAAAAGCATGACAAAAAAAGAAAAAGTGAACTAAATTTAATAATGTAGAGAAATGAAAAGACTGGCAGCAGGAAACTGAATATCACAGTAAAAAAAGTATGTTGGGAAGGAAGAAAGGGCAATAAAAACTGAGGTAAAAAGAAAAATATAAGAAATTACAGCTGTAATCGAAAATGTGGTGGAAAAGAGTGAATGTCATAATTTGGTTGTCTTTGTAAATTGTATGCATTATTGGGAAACAGCGAATAAATTATGACTACTAAAACTTAAAGAGATCAAAGACTTGTTTGTAACTTGACTCTTCACACATGTATCTGTACTTATACATGAATTCTCGCTATTCGCAATAAGGGCGCCGCCAGCGGTTTGCGATGTATCATGGGAAAAATCGTGATGTATCATGGGAAAAGGTCGACATCAAGTCCGCGCAAATACGAATATTACCATCGCTATTACATAATGTGAAAACGTGACAATATTTTTTCTATCGATTTGTCAAACAAACTAAAAATATTGTCACGTGTTCCTATACACAATAATAGCATGGTAATATTCGTATTGCGCGGACTTGATGTCGACCTTTTCCCTATGATACATCACGATTTTTCCCATGATACATCGCAAACCGCTGGCGGCGCCCTTATTGCGAATAGCGAGAATTGGCTTGTATTACAATAATGGAACCATACCGGACAGTAAACTGTTTCACAACTCAACTGAGTCTGTGTTCATATAGTATATACCTACAGCAAGTGCAAGTAAAATGTTTACGTGGACAAAATTATTTGGTCAAGAGAGCGTACTTGCCAGTGTCACTTTGCCCGGCTGGACAATTCAAGTAGGCCTAAATCTTCAAACAGTATGCAAGCCAGCATCTGCCACTAGCACAAGTAGATTGTATTTACCATTTGGCTTAGAACATGTCTGTCATATCTCTTCTGCGGCAATCTAAATTCAATTAATGAAAGGTTTAGTTTCTATGGAATAAAAACATTGGTGTTATTTTGACACATTTCTAGATGAGAAGGGAGGGTCCGCTCTGTAACCAAACTAACCATATTAAATCATAGGGCTTCATCGTGACACAATTAGAATCCGCTGGGTAACCAAACAAATCATTTTAAAGTGTAGGGCTTCATCGTGACACACTTCTAGATGAGAAGGAAAGGTCCGCCTTAGATACTAATTTACAATATAATACGTATCATTACAATAGATTTAGAGCTCGTCTGATAACTTCAAGGTCACCACACAATTTTGACATTATCAATGATATACAAAATTATATTTCTACAGGAGACATATGGCAACTTTATTGTCAATAAGCTTATATTAATAGACTTGCTTCAAACTAGGCTTTATAAACATTTAACAAATGTTAAGAAAATATGAATATATTTTACCCTCTTTCCTTCAAAGGCAACAAGAAACAGATTTCTTGACTGAGGGTCATATATATTTTTATCTGTTTCTTTATTATAATTATATCAGGTGACAAACCTGATATATTGTGGATATGCGAAATCGTCTAAATTGTATTAAACTTAGCCAAAAATCTTGGTTTTAGGTATAAAAATGGGTCAGATTGATAAAAATATGGATGGGTCTACTTTCAGATTCCCGGTAGCACATCCCTACCCAAACCAAACTTGAGTACCTCCCTGGGTGAAATTCGCACATATTTTGTAATTCTATATAAGTTTATAATGCCAAAAATCAACTTTCTTTCACATGGAAGATATCTTAATAATATCAAAAAATATATTGAAATTTGCGTTTGCTTTAAAAAACAGCTTTTGTAATTCCATCAATTTATAAACCAAGAAATAATTAATTTCCAGAAGTTTAAACTGACTTTCAGCACAAAAATTCACTAACCTTGAATTTTCGATGTGTGACACACATCTTCATCAGAAGAAGTCCTAAGATGTTGTGATGGACTTGCCCATTTGTTGACCATTGGCGACTTTTGGTCGAATGAGGGCGTTGTATAAGGTTGGCAATTCCAGTCCTTGATCGCGATTTAGTTCTGGCGATTTTTTCTTGATCTGGATGGCCTCCCGCACTAAACGGGGGTACTCTCTATCATCCTTGGCTAACACCTTTGTGGATTCCCAGTCGATGTTGTGGCGAGAGTCTGTTTTATGCTCTGCGACAGCAGAGGGTTTGCGGCTGGGGGCGGTTGACTTGTGCTCCTTCAGTCTATCTCCCAGTTGTCTACCGGTCTGGCCGATATACGAACTGGTACATTCGCCGCAGGGAATCTCGTAGACTACACCTGATTTCTTCTCTGTTGGCGTGGGATCCTTGGGTGAGACTAAAAGTTTCCTCAGCGTATTGTGCGGTCTGAAGCTGGTTGCAACACCGTAGGATTTGAAAATACGCTGGAGCTTCTGTGACAACCCCTCTATGTAGGGCAAGGTGATATAAGTAGATGATTTCCTGCCCTCTACTTGATTGGCATTAGTAGGAGGGTCAGGAGTGTTCTTACGTTTGTCCTTGGCTTTAGCCAAACCAAAAGTCCAATTGCGGTATCCACAATGTCCTAAGGCGGACTTAATATGTTCCACTTCCTTCACCCTTTCCTCAGGATCCGTCACCGCGATTTCAGCTCTGTGAAATAATGTCCTGATGACACTTAATTTATGAGCGATTGGATGATGTGAATCAAAATGGAGGTATTGATCCGTGTGGGTGGGTTTTCTGTATATGGAGATACTTAGAGTTCCGTCAACGTTACGTGTGACTTTAGTGTCCAAGAAAGCGAGATGTTTGTCCACTTCCGGTTCACTTGTGAACTTGATGTGCGTATTCTGGCTGTTGATGTGCTCCGTGAAAATATCCACATCTGTTTCGCGAAGAATTACGTATGTGTCATCCACATAACGAAGCCATACGGATGGTTTGACAGGTGAATTGCGTAAGGCTATGCTCTCAAAATGTTCCATATACAGGTTTGCGATAACCGGACTGACCGGACTGCCCATAGCACAACCCCCACATTGTTGGTAATATTGTCCTCGGAAAACAAAGTAGGTAGTGCTAAGGCAAAATTCCAACAGTTGTATCACTTGGTCAGCCGTAAGCTCAGTCTTTTCTTTCCAACTGGTATCCTTCTCTAATAAATCCTTCGCTACTTCCACCGCGCTATCCACAGGAATACTTGTAAACAATGCAGATACATCATATGAGATCTGGATTTCACCTGGCTCAAGACACAAGGTTTTAATGTGCTCAACAAAGGATTCAGTGTTCTTAATATGATGTTCACTTTTGCCGATCAATACATTCAAAATATCTGCAAGGTACTTGGCGGATTCATATGTTACTGAGTTGATGCTCGAAACGATTGGTCGGAGCGGCGCCCCCTCTTTATGGACTTTCGGTAGTCCATAAAACGATGGCACACAACAAGATGAGGGGTATAGCTTAGAGTACTTGTAATCAGAAAGATTACCATCCGACTTAAAGTCTTTCAGTAATTTGATAAGCTTATTCTGGTAGGTCTTAGTAGGGTCTTTCTTAAGCTTAACATACGTCTCACCACTATCTAACAAAGCGTTGATCTTCCGATCATACTGTTCAGGGTCAAGTACAACAGTAGCTCTGCCCTTGTCTGCAGGCAAGACGGTAATGCCGCGATCCTTCCTTAGCGTGTACAAAGCATCCCGTTCATCTTTGGAGATGTTATTCTTGGGTGGTTTAGCTGATTTTAATGCACCTGTTATGCGAGCCCGTAATTCTGCCGCCGAATCATAATCAATACGAGTGTTCTTGTTGTATTGAAGACGCTTGATCGCGTATTCAGTCTCAGTGATGATATCCTCGACTGGTATATCCTTCGGAGACGGAGCAAAATTCAGTCCTTTTTGCAAAACAGAAACTTCCGCAGTGGTTAACTTCCGCGAGGATAAATTCACAACCCACAAGAAATAATTAATTAAGGTAGGCTCTCAGTTCAAAAACAGATGACAATATTTACGAGGGCCCTGTACATCTTCAAACCTAAGGTTCCGAATGGCCCTTGTTGGCATGTTTCTAACAGGCCTACTGCTCATATTATCATCAACATTATCACGTCATTTTATTCACATAAGAAAGGTTCAATATCGCAGACTATTAGTGTTCATTCCTATAATTTCCTATGATATTATACTTTTTCACTCAAAATCTACATTTGCAGTACAATTATACTAAAAGCGTAATAAATAAGAAAAGGTGATAGAAATTTAATAATGTAGAGAAATGAAAAGACTGGCAGCAGGAAACTGAATATCACAGCATGTTGGGAAGGAAGAAGGGCAATAAAAAGGGAAAATTAAGGTTAAAAAGAATATGTTGCTTAACTAAGAACATGAATCCAACAGTGAAATAAAATATTTAATTGCTTTACCAAATTTAGTTTGTTATACATAATGTTGGGTTAGTCAATTTCACTATTACCTAATGTTAGTTACGTTCTGTGCTCTCTGTCTTTGTTTGCACGTATAACCGGGCTTTATGAAGTCTGTTGATGTTGGTCTGGGGAATTAACTCAGGTAGAGACTTCACGAATTTAAGATGAAAATACAAAGTTAATATTCCTTTTTCTTGATGAGATATTTATTTAGTGATCCTTCTTCTTCAACTTCCAAAACTTAACTCTCTCTCAAAACACATTTCTTAACCCACATCACATACATCCAACTTAACCATCCAATCATCATGTAGGAAACCATCACTTTCCTAGAACTCATCTTAATTGTTTTACCATGATACAATAACTTTGTTTGTACTATTTGTCTTAAGAAGATGGCGGGCGGTAGCTTCCTTTAATAAAACCACCTTATGAAGGATATACACTTTTGTACTCGGAAAATGATGAAAGTAACATTTGTGGCCTAGATTGTGGTTGTTCATAATCACTTTTGTCACAACTGTGCCAAGTAAGTCATGAGAACCATAGTTGACTGACCATTGTGATTATTACTCATCCATCCTCAAGGTTGCAAATATAGGAAACCATAATACATTTCTAAACCATGTTAATTAACTATATAAAATAATTAGTAATCATTATCATAACCAATTTAATAACAAACAAAACGAAAAGTAATGATCAGCAGTTCTTGGCCTATGATACACGTATCTTTCATGAATGATAACAAGTATACAGAAGTGAAACAAATACAACTCATGAAGACTAAATTTAGCAGATAGATGTGGTTGAAAAAAGGGGGAATGTGTTAATTCACACAGATAATGTGGTTGAACAGTTGTCCTTATAAATTTTACGCATTATTTTGAAAACAAAATTTTGACTATTAAAACTTGAGATGAGATCAAAGACTTTTATAACTTGACTTTCCATTCATGTCTCTGCACCTATAATTTGGTTCATCTCAAGTTTGGTAGTGACGTATGTGCGTATTTCGCTCGCCGCAGAATCGAATCGCGTGTGTAAAGTTAAACGCCATGAGTGTACAAGCACGCGTACACGGGCCGTTTGTTATCAAGCATGCGGCGCAATCCCAATAGAGCATTGACGTCACTACCAAACTTGAGGTGAACCAAATTATAAACATTTGATGTGCTTGTATTGCAATACTAAAACAGTAATGGAACATAGACCTTAAAGGATGTATGAGTACAGGAAAGTTAACTATTTTCCAACTCAACTGCCCTCAACTGTGTCTGTGTTCAAATACCTACAACAAATGCAAGTAAAATGTTTACGTGGACAAAATTACTTGGTCAAGAGAGTACCCGGGGAGCGTACTTGTCAGTGTCACTTTGCCGGCTGGACAAGTCGAGTAAATCTTCAAACAGTATGCAAGCCAGCATCTGCCACTAGCACAAACAGATTGTATTTACCATTTAGCTTCTCACATTCCTATCATGTCTGTTCTGAGGCCATTCAAATTCAATCAATGAAAGGTTTAGTTCCTAAGGACAACAAAACTAATGGATAATTTTAATCTTGGGTGTTTCAGAATTCTGACCCCAGTCATGTGTATGCATCATCATCTATAGGTTTGATGTGAACTGATTGGTTTAAATCTAAATTGACAGCCATCGCTGTTGTTTAATGGCCTCTGGGTAGTGATGTGTTAAACAGTCACTTACAAATGTGACAATGGAAGTGAAATAATTAGATATTAGGTATTTTTAGATCCGTTTTATTTCTCACATTTCCCTATGTATCCTTGAATTTTTGAAGAGAAAATGTTTAAAACAAAATGTCACTGTACAAGAATATTTTGCTAGGAAAACTAATAAGAATTATAGTTTTATCACGGAAGGGAACAAAAGAATGATGAAGCTGTAGCATCGTTAACCTAAATGTTTTTGTTAGGAAGAGATGGGATTACATTTTTATAGCTCTTTTAAACATTGATTTATTTTGACACAAAAATAAACATATTCAATTGTAGGGCTTCATCGTGACACACTTCTAGAAAGGAAGGGAGGGTCCGCCTTAGATACTACAATATAATACGTATCAATTACAATAGGAAATTTTGAGCTCGTCTCTGCACTAATTTAATATCAAACACACTTTCCAAAGGACACGTACACCTGAGCAATATAAACATTAGGTATGACCCAAATATTGACTTACTTTTTGAAATTATCATACTAGTATTTCAGTATTGCAGTTTGCCAGTAATATGTTGACTCGATATAGATTTTATCAACATGATTGAAAAGTGTAAAATAAATGTGTCACATAACTTGTGACATTATACGATGCGATGGGGAAATAAATGTCTGATAACTTCAAGGTCACCACACAATTGACATATTAATGATATACAAAATTATATTTCTACAGGAGACATGTGGAAACTTTATTGTCAATAAGCTTATATCAATAGACTTGCTTCAAACTAGGCTTTTTAAACATTTAACAAATGTTAAGAAAATATGAATATGAAAGTATGAATATATTTTGCCCTCTTTCCTTCAAAGACAACAAGAAAAAGAAGCTAATTTCTTGACTGAGGCGCATATACATTTTTATCTGTTTCTTTATCATATTATATTAGGTGACAAACCTGATATATTGTGGCTACGCAAAATCGTCTAAATTGTATTAAATCATGGTTTTGGGTATGTATAAAATGGATCAGATTGCTATCAATATGTGTCCACTGTCAGATTTTCGGTAGCACTCCCTACCCAAACCAAACCTGAGTATCCTCCAGGGTGAAATTCGCACATTCACTTTCTTTCACATGCGGAAGCTCTCTTAATGATAAAAAAGTTAAACAAAGCCTTCTCCAGTATATGAAGGGTAAAGAGGATAATGGGAGGAAGACATAGGACGTTTTATAGCATAGCAGCTGGTGTAATATAGATGATAAGTTTCTATCATTGATGCCTTTAAATAAATAAATGTTGGTATTTATACAGCGCCTTTCACATGTGAACATGTACCAAAGCGCTTTACATTTATTCCGCCGTCATTAGAATATGTCAGCTGCCATACAATGCCCAAGGCATGCTCATACCTTTGGGCGGCGCTCAATGGACAGTATTCATAACAGCTCCCCATTTCACACCTGGGTGGAGAGGAGTAATCGAGATAAAGTGCCTTACTCAAGGGCACAACACGATGGCGTCGCCGGGGCTCGAACCCGCAACCTTCCGATTATGAGTCCTAGCCCGTTCCGCTCGGCCACCGTGCTCCCTAGGTTAGTATATACTAACCTAAAGGCATCAATGATAGTTAAAATAAATACTCATATGTGCCCTAAAGGGTAATTGTTATTCTAAGCCATTTCATACTTGTTGTCGCTCTTGTATACACTTCTAGCTACTTTTGAAAGGATTCAGGGGTCTATTTCACTAAACTCCAGTAACCGTTCGTAAAGTTACGAATACCCAATACTAGACGTAACTTTACGAAGGGTCCCTGTAGTAAATCCCTATTACTTACGAAGGGTACCGTTCGTAAGTGTGTCTAGTGAAATGGAACTTACGATTCGTCGTAAGTTACGAACGATTTCAAGACTTACGAAGCTTCGTAAAGTTTAGTGAAATAGACCTCATTTATCATCATAATACACTCAGGGAAAGTACACTCCCCTCTAGTTTGTGTACAAACAACAAAGTTTCAAGTATCTCCCCAAAAACCCCAAAAACCGATAGTTTTAAATATACCATCAGTGTCAATTTTCCCCGTCTTTGCAATGCACTTCCAGTGTCCATCAGGGATCAGTTTATTTTGTATAAAAATATGAGGCCATTCAAAAGCCACCTTAAAACACATTTGATTGAAATGACTATGCAAGAGCTGGAGCTGGACTCCTAAATTTTATGTTATTGTTGATGAAATATGTGTAATGTGTAATATGTAACTTATTCTAAATGTGCAATATTTAATACTTAATATTTATGTTTTGAGTTCACTTGTCTCGGTGGGTTTGTGGGTCACACCCCTTGGGTGATAGTGTTCACGCTCCTGGCTCCTCCTGGCTAGCCTACCGGGACAATCTTTTATAATTTTTATTTTATGACATGCTTTGTATGTGTATTTTTGATGTATTTTTAGCCAGTTATGTAAATAAATAAATAAATAAATAAATAAATTATTTGGCGTGCAATCTGAGCTAGTACTTTTCTGACGGTTGCACACTCCTCTGGAATCCAAACCAGGTTCCCCCTTTATACATCCCTTAACACGTTTCTAAAGCTTCTAAAGCTAAACTCTACCTACAACAAATACAGGTGAAGTGTTTACAAATGTAGATAATTTGGTCAAGAGAGTACCTGGGGAGAGTAGTTGTCAGTGTCACTTTGCCGGCTGGACAATTCAAGTAAATATTTAAGAGCTCTTGAACATAATTTTTTAGATGTGGCTCTATACCTCAAAAAATAGATTTTTCTGATATTTTGTGCAATGATGCATGTTAGGGTGTTGACTACTTGACAAAATGACAGAATCTGGTTTTTGGCCGTTTCCATGGCAACAAGCCGATTTTTTAATTTTTTTTAGTCATACAAGTAGTCAACACCCTAACATGCATCATTGCACAAAATATCAGAAAAATCTATTTTTTGAGGTATAGAGCCACATCTAAAAAATTATGTTCAAGAGCTCTTAAACAGTATGCATGCCAGTATAGCACAAGTAGATTGTATTTACAATTTAGCTTCTCACATTCCTATCATGTCGGTTCTGAGTCCATCCAAATTCAATTAAACAAGGTTTAGTTCCTAAGGACAGCAAAACTAATGGGTAATTTTAATCTTGAGTGTTTCAGAATTCTAACCTCTGTCATGTGTGTGCATCATCTTAATAGGTTTGATATAAACTTATTGGTTATTGACATCTATCGCTGTCTGTTATTTAATGGCCTTTGGGTAATGACGTGAGCCACTTACTCTTACAAATGTGACAATAGAAATGAAAAAAAAATCTTAAATCGTTTTATTTCTCACATTTTCTTTTGTCTCCACAAATGTTTTAAGAGAAAAAATATCTTATAGATATTGAATTGTACATTATTCTTTAACTGAACACATTCAAGCTTACAAACATTTGGAAATAGGAACAGCTGCATATTTCAATATTATGTCTCTTAAGAATAATGGATTATATTCATTTACACGAAGGATAGGCAAAATGAATGCATCTTGGATAACGGAAGTACTGTCAGATACAGCACTATACGCACCTTAAAGAATTACCTTAAGAATTGAAAATTAATCCTGAAGTAAACATTATGCCAGCCACTAAAGGTAGCACAAACTGTCTACTGGATTAGATAGCCCAAAATAATGCTGTCTAATGAAGATAAATGCTGTCTACTATTTATAATAGTAATAGCAAAGATGTTGTCTTATAATTCATATGTTTGATTGCCACTGAATAATTTCAAAGACTTAATATTTTGAAATTTGCGCTTGCTTCGAAAAACAGCCTTTGTAATTCCATCAATTTATAAATCAAACAATTCACATGACTCTCGGAATTAGGAACAGCCTGCACATTTCAGAAGTATGTCTCTCCGGATTAATGGACATGGAATTACATGACAGCCTTAATGAATTAATTTTGGATTACACAAGCATGGACAGGTTGAGCACTATAAGTATTAAGTATTACACTACTTATAAATGCTCTCAATTCTAACACTCATTTTCTCATAATATAAAAAAAAAAAAAAAAAAAAAGCGCAGTGATTTATAGTGCGCTACGCGCAGGCACAACACCTAGACGTTGATCCACAAGCCTCAGCACAATTTACAGGTTGTCGCTGACCACTACGGCCCCACATCATTCCATAAACCATTAAACAACAATTCAGGGACTTTGCTGCTTCAAGAGCGCACACCCTAGACATTCCACAAATAACCATCGCAACCAGGATCAGCTCCCCGAGTTTCGTACGGGTTACAACGAGACAAATTAGCAGTAAGTTCCTTGTCCAGGGGAATTTCAAGCTAACTCAATTTTCCACGAGAGCATACTAGGCACCACCAGGGTTCGAACCCGCAACCTTTCGCACCATAGTCGAACGCCTTATCGATTGAGCTAACTTGACTGATTGAGCTAACTTGACGACAACTTTCAACACGTCTTTTATATTTTGGTATGTCTTCCAAGATTGATCAAAGATGGTGATATTTTGCCTCACATCTTTCTTGGAGCTCTCTCAATAATATACGGTGAATGAAAAATCAAAGACTTTTCCAGTATGTGAAGGGTAAAGAGGATAATGGGGAGGAAGAAAGAGGAACAGAGAGGAAGTGCGTAGCATGGCAGCTGGTGTAATGTACATGATACGTTTCTATCATTGATGCCTTTAGGTTATCAGTCAAGTAGGTGAAATCAATACTCATGTGCTCTAAACATGCTAAAGGATGCTGGGGACTTTAAGCTAAGTGTTTCATACTCGTCTCTCTTGTACACTTCTAGCTACTTTTGAAAGGGTTCGGGTCTTGTTTTATCATCATAACACACCCGGGGAGAGTACACTCCTCTCTTGTTCATAATACGCACAGCACACAGCACGAGGTTCAATACCCCAAGTGAAATTATATGAAACTTATTTTCTCGCAATTAGTTACAGATTGGAATAGTTTCTATAGTAAGGGATTTTGAACACCTGTTTAACAGGTATTCCAGTATTCTACAAATGCTGTCTACTGGGGTTAATACAAATAACATCTACTGAAGATAACACAAATACTGTCTACTGAAGATAGGACAACTGCTGTCTACTGAAGATGGGACAAATGCTGTCTGCTGAAGATAGCAGAAATACTAGCCTACTGAAGATAGCACACATTTTGTTTACTGAAGATAGTACAAATGTTGTCTACTGAAGATAACCCAAACGCTGTCTACTGAAGATAGCAGAAATACTGTCTACTGAAGATAAAACACATTTTGTATACTGAAGATAGTACAAATGTTGTCTACTGAAGATTGCACAAAAATGTTGTCTACTGAAGATAACCCGAACGATGTCTACTGAAGATAGCAGAAATACTGTCTACTGAAGATAGCACACATGTTGTATACTTAATATAGAACAAATGTTGTCTATGCTGACTTACTTGACTTAATTGCACAGGACGTTGTGTCCCTTTGCCCTCTGTCCAGTAAGCCTCCTCCATTCAGTTCTGTCTGCTGCTTGTGTCTTTGCTTCTTGCGGGTTCATTCCCAGGTCCTTCAATCTGGCTGGTGAACGACCTGGTGGTCTTTTCTTGCTGAAGTCATTGATGTAGGCTTGGTGGGGAAGCCGATGTTGAGGCATCCTGAAGATATGCTCTGCCCATTTCAAATGTCTCCGACAAATAACATCGTTGATGGAGCTAGGGATGTTGAGACTCTGTCTGATGGAGTTGTTGCGGATTTTGTCAAGTAAGGAAACTCCAAGCATTGCCCTAAGGCATCGAATTTTAAAAACATCCAGTCTGTGTCGATCGGATTCACATAACGCCCAGGATTCTGACCAATACTGAAGATAGCACAAATAAATACTGTCTACTGAAGGTGCCATAAATGTTGTTTGCTCAAGATAGCCCAAGAAGCTGTCTACTAAAGATATTACAGGTGTCTACTGAGAATAGCTGACAACAGATGATTATACACTGAAAGGTAGGTTACAGAATGTCTATTTAGCAACATACACCATACGAGAACCAAAGCATGTAGTTGGTGTAATAAAGCATACTATTGTGCAAACCAATGTACGGGATACAGCCAAAATAATCATATAGCGTTATTTTAGTAGGTTAATATCATTGTTACAAAGTCCCATGTTGGGAATGAGGCGGTTGACCATATGATAATAAACTACTTGTTCCTAAACAAAGCCACATTTCTGAACTGCTAACTTATTTGGCGGGCAATCTGAGCTAGTCCTTTTCTGATGGCTGTGTCTCTTACAGGCACACTCCCTTTGGAATCCAAACCAGGTTCCCGCCCTTTACACATTCCTTAACACTTGTTCTAAACTTGAACTAAACTCTACCTACAACAAATTTAGGTGAAATGTTTACAAATGTAGATAATTTGGTCAAGAGAGTACCCGGGGAGAGTACTTGTCAGTGTCACTTTGCCGGCTGGACAATTCAAGTAAATCTTCAAACAGTATGCATGCCAGTATCTGCCAATAGCACAAGTAGATTGTATTTACAATTTAGCTTCTCACATTCCTATCATGTCGGTTCTGAGGCCATCCAAATTCAATTAAACAAGGTTTAGTTCCTAAGGACAGCAAAACTAATGGGTAATTTTAATCGTGAGTGTTTTAGAATTCTAACCTCTGTCATGTGTGTGCATCATCTTGATACATGTAGCTTTGATATAAACTTATTGGTTATTGACATCCATGGCTGTCTGTTGTTTAATAGCCTATGGGTAACGATGTGAGCCACTTACTCTTACAAATGTGGCAATAGAAATGAAAGGAAAAAATCTTAAATCTCTTTTAATTCTTACATTTTGTTTTGTCTCCACAAATGTTTTCAGAGAAAAAATCTTCTAGATATTGAATTGTACATTATTCTTTAACTGAACACATTCAAGCTTACAAACATTTGGAAATAGGAACAGCTGCACATTTCAGTATTATGTCTCTTCAGAATAATGGATTATATTCATTTACACGAAGGATAGGCAAAATGAATGAATCGTGGATAACAGAAGCACTGCCAGATACAGCACTATACACACCTTAAAGAATTTCCTAAAGATAGAATTGTTGAAAATTAATCCTGAAGTACACATTATGCCAGCCACTAAAGGTAGCACAAACTGTCTCCTGGATTAGATAGCCCAAAATAATGCTGTCTAATAAAGATAAATTCTGTGTACTATTTATAATAGTAATAGCAAAGTTGTTGTCTTATAATTTATATGTTTGATTGCCACTGAATAATTTCAAAGACTTAATATTTTGAAATTTGCGCTTGATTCAAAAAACAGCTTTTGTAATTCCATCAATTTATAAATCAAACAATTCACATGACTCTCGGAATTAGGAACAGCCTGAATTAATGAATTAATTTTGGATTACACAAGCATGGACAGATTGAGCACTATAAGTATTAAGTATTACACTACTTAAAAATGCTCTCAATTCTAACACTCATTTTCTCATAATATAAGACGACTACTTTCAACACATCTTTTATATTTTGGTATGTCTTCCAAGATTGATCAAAGATGGTGATATTTTGCCTAACATCTTTCTTCTACCTGGGAGCTCTCTCAATAATATTGAACGGTGAATGGAAAATCAAAGACTCTCCAGTATCTGAAGGGTTAAGAGGATAATGGGGAGGCAGAAAAAGGCATAGAGAGGAAGTTCGTAGCATGGCAGCTGGTGTAATGTACATGATACGTTTCTATCATTGATGCCTTTAGGTTATCAGTCAAGTAGGTGAAATCAATACTCATGTGCTCTAAACATGCTAAAGGATGCTGGGGACTTTAAGCTAAGTGTTTCATACTTGTCTCTCTTGTACACTTCTAGCTACTTCTAAAAGGGTTCAGGTCTTGTTTTATCATCATAACACACCCGGGGAGAGTACGTACACTCCCCTCTTGTTCATAATACACACAGCACACAGCACGAGGTTCAATACCCCAAGTGAAATTATATGAAACTTATTTTCTCGCAATTAGTTACAGATTGGAATAGTTTCTATAGTAAGGGATTTTGAACACCTGTTTAACAGGTATTCCAGTATTCCACAAATGCTGTCTACTGGGGTTAATACAAATAACATCTACTGAAGATAACACAAATACTATCTACTGAAGATAGGACAACTGCTGTCTACTGAAGATGGGACAAATGCTGTCTGCTGAAGATAGCAGAAATACTAGCCTACTGAAGATAGCACACATTTTGTATACTGAAGACAGTACAAATGTTGTCTACTGAAGATAACCCAAACGCTGTCTACTGAAGATAGCAGAAATACTGTCTACTGAAGATAAAACACATTTTGTATACTGAAGATAGTACAAATGTTGTCTACTGAAGATTGCACAAATGTTGTCTACTGAAGATAACCCGAACGATGTCTACTGAAGATAGCAGAAATACTGTCTACTGAAGATAGCACACATTTTGTATACTTAATATAGAACAAATGTTGTCTATACTGACTTACTTGACTTAATTGCACAGGACGTTGTGTCCCTTTGCCCTCTGTCCAGTAAGCCTCCTCCATTCAGTTCTGTCTGCTGCTTGTGTCTTTGCTTCTTGCGGGTTCATTCCCAGGTCCCTCTGAATTTGGTCCTTCAATCTGGCTGGTGGACGACCTGGTGGTCTTTTCTTGCTGAAGTCATTGATGTAGGCTTGGTGGGGAAGCCGATGTTGAGGCATCCTGAAGATATGCTCTGCCCATTTCAAACGTCTCCGACAAATAACATCGTTGATGGAGCTAGGGATGTTGAGACTCTGTTTGATGGAGTTGTTGCGGATTTTGTCAAGTAAGGAAACTCCAAGCATTGCCCTAAGGCATCGAATTTTAAAAACATCCAGTCTGTGTCGATCGGACTCACGTAACGCCCAGGATTCTGACCAATACTGAAGATAGCACAAATAAATACTGTCTATTGAAGGTGCCATAAATGTTGTTTGCTCAAGATAGCACAGGAATCTGTCTACTAAAGATATTACAGGTGTCTACTGAGAATAGCTGACAACAGATGATTATACACTCAAAGGTAGGTTACAGAATGTCTATTTAGCAACATACACCATACGAGAACCAAAGCATGTAGGTGGTGTAATAAAGCATACTATTGTGCAAACCAATATTAAGAGATACAGCCAAAATAATCATATAGCGTTATTTTTGTATGAGTGTTGCTTAAAAGGACAATTATATATATAGAACTGTACTACACATGTGATTTTGATAAATTTACAAATGTACGCTCGTAGTATTCACAAAGTGTGAAAGATACATAAAGTCAAAACTTGAATGTGATCGCTCAGTATCTTACTCATAATGATGAAGTGGAAAAAATATATCAGGGGAAATATTTTTCCTCCAAACGCATATTGGAATAAAAACAGAATCCCACTTACTTAAATTGCTTTACTTATTCCACAAACTGTGCACTGTATATTCAGTGTGTATAATGTTGCTTTTGGGCAAAAATCTCAAACAAAACTCCTGACAAAGCAAAGATATACAAAATGACATGTAGAGAGATTTGCTTGTTATATTTGAATAATGTGTGTTGACTCTTCACTTAAATACCAAATGTACTACGTGGAACCAAGGGCAGGTTCATTAAGGCTCATTAGAACTGACCCGTAGGCATGGTAGGTCCATAGTAGGATCAACATATTAACATATATTTTAAGTTTAATTTAGCTCAATAATATGATTTATTTATTTCATTTCATGATAAAAAAAATTTCGAAAATTTCCTTACATTGTGTTACTCATTTTTCTGGTGTTTTAATGTCATTATACAAATATCTACCCCTTGTAAAGAAGAAAACAAGATTTAAGATAAACAGCGCCATCAGTGTTCAACTTTACTTAAAAATGAACAGTTCTACGTGTCATCATACAACCGTGGCATCGCAGTGTACTAACAAATAGAAGATACTCACAAGATGAGAGATAATGTTATATATGTCACGATATAATACTAGAATTGTGTGGGGGAATCTAAAATGTGACTGGGAGCTTGGGAGCAAGTGAGAGGAAAACTCATTATGGTTTGGATGGATTTTGTCCTCATCATGCTTCTTTATAGATTTACCCTGGAGAACAAACCTAACGAAATTCCTATTAAAAAAGCTCGACTGGTACTAATCACTGTTTATATCTTTATACGAATGACAATTTCGCACATAAAGCAGTCATTGTAATAATCCTTATGAAAGAAATAACAATAAGCTAATTTAACAAGAGGCAAAGCTTATAAATAGTTTCCATAATTAGACAATAATTACACTGATTATATTGTGTCTCTTCTGTCCTAAAGGTTATTATCATTGTTAGGAAGCTCTATGCTGGGAATGAGACAGTTGACCAGATGATAATAAACTACTTGTTCCAAAACAAATCCATATTTTTAATGAACCATTTCAGTTATTTTTAACTAATGCACGAGGAAGTGGTCAATAATTGGATAAAAGCCTCACTTTCTCTACTAACGATGTTTTCTTGTTTTAGAAGCAATTAGTTTGACCTCATTATGATCCAGTGATTTAGATAATTGTTACTTAATACAAATATCTATTAGGATGATGGTTATTTTTAAAACAAGAGTTCATTAAATGATTGTTTTGCTTCAGCATGAGAATTAAACCAACGCTTTATACCCATCATTATTGTCTTCATCATCGTCAACAGCATCATCACCATGTTATTGTCATCATTATTGTGATTGCTCATCATCATTGTTAAAACTATTTCAGGTAGGCCCTCAGACAAAAAATCAGTTAAAATTTAATAGGCCCCATAAATTTTCAAATGCAAGGTCCCGAATGGCTTTTGAAAATGTTGCCTTATTGCTAACACAGATCATCGTTTCTACATTTTACTGCCATTTTCTTTTGATGAAAAAGGGTTAAAATGTAGACTATAACGGTTCATTTCCTAATAATACTTTTTCTCGAAATCTGCTCTTAAGGAGGTACTACACCCCTGCCCAATTTTGTGCCTATTTTTGAATTTTTCTCAAAAATTATAGCGCATTGGGGACAAATTAGATATGTATATTATAAGGGCAAGGACTACAACTACTGCCATGGAAATTTTATTTCAGCAAAGACAGCAGTTGTGGAGTTACAGTCAAAAATGAGGGAAAACCAATATTTGATCAATAAATCAATAACTACTTGCTTTGAGTTGCTGAAATACTGAATTGTCAGTACAGTAGTTGTAGTCCTTGCCCCTAAATATACATATCTTACTCGTCACCAATGTTCTTTAATTTTTGAGAGAAATGCAAAAATAGGCACAAAATTGGCCAGGGGTGTAGTACCCCCTTAAAGCACACTTATACTAATAGCATGACAACAAAGAAACAGTGAAATAAATTAATTATGTATAGAGATAGCAAGGCAGCCGGAAACTAAATATCACTAAAACATTAGTTAGAGTAAACATTAGGAAACAAGAGCAATGAGGCAAAAAAAATTGCAGATAAAAAGTGAAATGAATATATATAAATAACAGTTACACAATGCAAAGTGAAATAAAACTGCAATTTAACCAATTACCAATTTCACTATATAAGGTAAATCAATTTCGCTATTACCTAAATGCAAGGTATGTTCTGTATTCTCCATGTCTGACTGCACGTATCGTTTATGTGTACGTGTGATATGTATACAGAAATGAAACAAATACAGCTCATGAAGACTGCATTTAGCAAACAGAAAATGTGGAAAAAGTATGGTAATTCATACTCACACAGTTTAATTGAACAGTTGTCATTCTATACATTAATATGAACAGGCTCTTTCAAAGAATTCTAAAACAAAATGTGACACACTATTAAGAAGAGATCAAAGATTTGCTTATAATATGACTTACTTGAGAAGTGCTTGGATAATGGAACCAGAATGTACAGAAAAGTGTCTTTTTAATGCAAGTACAATGTTCACAAATGTGGACAAAATTGAGTGCCCGGGGAGCGTACTTGTCAGTGTCACTTTGCCGGCTAAAACAATTCAAGATAAATGCTGTCTACTATTTATAATAGTAATAGCAAAGATGTTGTCTTATAATTCATATGTTTAATTGCCACTGAATGGGGGGTGTTTAATAGTTTCAAAGACTTAATATTTTGAAATTTGCATTTGCTTTGAAAAACAGCTTTTGTAATTCCGTCAATTTCACATGACTCTCGGAATTAGGAACAGCCTGCACATTTCAGAAGCATGTTTCTCCGAATTCATGGACATGGAATTACATGACAACCTTAATGAATTAATTTTGGATTACACAAGCATGGACAGATTGAGCACTATTAAGTATTAAGTATTAAGTATTACACTACTTACAGACTTTAAAATGTTCCCAATTCTAACACTCTAACACTCTCATAATAAAAGACGACAACTTTCAACACATCTTTTATATTTTTGGTTTGTCTTCAAAGATTTATCAATGGCGGTGATATTTGCTCACTTCTGTCTTCTACCTGGGAGGTCTCTCAATAATATTGAAAGGTGAATGGAAAATTAAAGACTTCTCCAGTATGTGAGGGGTAAAGAGGATAATGGGGAGGCAGAAAAAGGCACAGAGAGGAAGTGCATAGCATGGCAGCTGGTGTAATGTACATGATACGTTTCTATCATTGATGCCTTTAGGTTATCAGTCAAGTAGGTGAAATCAATACTCATATGTGCTCTAAACATGCTAAAGGATGCTGGGGACTTTAAGCTAAGTGTTTCATACGTGTCTCTCTTGTACACTTCTAGCTACTTCTGAAAGGGTTCAGGTCTTGTTTTTATCATCATAACACACCCAGAGAGAGTGTCACACTCCCTCTTGTTTATGTGTAAGCAATACTAGCTTCAATATCCCCAGTATTGTAGTTTTAGTTCCTGTCTTTTGGCTATCGAAATTATTACCCAGCTGGGGGGTTTACACCTCCCATGCTAGTATTAAACATATTTTCTCGCTATTAGTTACGGACTGGAATATGGTTTCTCTGGTAAGTGACCTTGAACATCTGTTTACCAATAATTCCAGTGTTCCACAATGCTATTTATTGGAGCTAATGCAAATAATATCTACTAAACATAACAAATGCTGTCTACTGAAGATAGCAGAAATACTGTCTGGTGAATATATCACACGTTTTGTATACTAAAGATAGCAAAAATGTAGTCTTTTGAGGAAAACTCCTGAAAAAGCAGATACACAAATTTATCAACTCACTTATATACTCTAGAGAAGTTTGCTTGCTATTTTTGAAAAATGTGTGTTGATTCTTCAAAGGTACTACGTGGTAACAGGGACATATTCTTCTCATTAAGGTTCATTAGGGATGTCCCTTAGGTCCACAGTAGCATCAATGGCACCGTGCAGCATATATCTTTACAGGCTTGCCAGCCATTCCAAATCGCGGGACAAACCATCTAAAAGCCAATGTCGAAAAGTCGTCTATTTTATAAACCATGGCATATATGGGACAGGAAATTAATAGTAAAAAGTCACAGGAAAATGTATAAAATTCACCCAAATTGGGCTACTAAATCGCGGGTTTGGTAACCCTGTATCTTTGCTTTAGGTTGATCAATTTACGTACGTTTATTGGACTCTGCTGATTTATGCATTGCATAATCTCTCAGGGTGAGAGATTTCCTCAGAGACAATGATTACCAGAATTCTTAGTTCACTCTTTATATTTTCTTACGGTGGTATGGGGACAAAGAAAAAGTGTGGGAAATCTGAAAATGTGACAATCTTTGCCCAAAATGGTGGAATTTTCAATATTTTGTTTTGACTGGGAGAAAAAGAGAGAAAACCCGTGGTTTGGATGGATGTACCCCATGGTGGCAGCATCAAAGAGATAGAAAGGGGGAGGGGAGGGGTAAGCAAAACAATAGAAGTCATTACTGACCAGCTGTGAGTCTGCAATAAACATTATTCGCTTCTAACAGATGACAAAATAAGAATAAGCTAATTTAACAGGAGAGGCAAAGCTTACATCTTATTAATTATTCCCATAATTAGATGATAATTATACATTGATTACCGTGTGTCTTCTTCAGCTAGTAGTAGGTTAATATCATTGTTACAAAGTCCCATGTTGGGAATGAGGCGGTTGACCATATGATAATAAACTACTTGTTCCTAAACAAAGCCACATTTCTGAACTGCTAACTTATTTGGCGGGCAATCTGAGCTAGTCCTTTTCTGATGGCTGTGTCTCTTACAGGCACACTCCCTCTGGAATCCAAACCAGGTTCCCGCCCTTTACACATTCCTTAACACTTGTTCTAAAACTGAACTCTACCTACAACAAATACAGGTGAAATGTTTTGGTCAAGAGAGTACCCGGGGAGAGTACTTGTCAGTGTCACTTTGCCGGCTGGACAATTCAAGTTTATCTTAAAACAGTATGCATGTCAGCATCTGCCACTAGCACAAGTAGATTGTATTTACCATTTAGCTTCTCACATTCCTATCATGTCTCTATTGAGGTCATTCAAATTCAATTAATGAAAAGTTCAAGAAAGGTCAACAAAACTAATGGATAATTTTAGTCTTGAGTGTTTCAGAATTCTAACCTCTATCATGTGTGTGCATCATCTTAATAGGTTTGATATAAACTTATTGGTTATTGACATCCATGGCTGTCTGTTGTTTAATAGCCTATGGGTAACGATGTGAGCCACTTACTCTTACAAATGTGGCAATAGAACTAAAAGGAAAAAAATCTTAAATCTCTTTTATTTCTCACATTTTCTTTTGTCTCCGCCAAAGAAAAAATCTTCTAGATATTGAATTGTACATTATTCTTTAACTGAACACATTGCAGCTTACAAACATTTGGAAATAGGAACAGCTGCACATTTCAGGATTATGTCTCTTCAGAATAATGGATTATATTCATTTATATTTCGTACTTTCTTACACGAAGGATAAGCATTATGAATGAATCGTGGATAACAGAATCACTGCCAGATACAGCACTATTAAATACACACCTTAAAGAATTTCCTAAAGATAGAATTGTTGAAAATTAATCCTGAAGTACACATTATGCCAGCCACTAAAGGTAGCACAAACTGTCTCCTGGATTAGATAGCCCAAAATAATGCTGTCTAATAAAGATAAATGCTGTCTACTATTTATAATAGTAATAGCAAAGATGTTGTCTTATAATTCATATGTTTGATTGCCACTGAATAATTTCAAAGACTTAATATTTTGAAATTTGCGCTTGCTTCAAAAAACAGCTTTTGTAATTCCATCAATTTATAAATCAAACAATTCACATGACTCTCGGAATTAGGAACAGCCTGCACATTTCAGAATTACTCTGCAGATTAATGGATTTGGAATTACATGACAGCCTTAATGAATTAATTTTGGATTACACAAGCATGGACAGGTTGAGCACTATAAGTATTAAGTATTACACTACTTAAAAATGCTCTCAATTTTCTCATAATATAAGACGACAACTTTCAACACATCTTTTATATTTTGGTATGTCTTCCAAGATTGATCAAAGATGGTAATATTTTGCCTCACATCTTTCTTGGAGCTCTCTCAATAATATTGAACGGTGAATGAAAAATCAAAGACTTCTCCAGTATGTGACGGGTAAAGAGGATAATGGGGAGGAAGAAAGAGGAAGTGCCTAGCATGGCAGCTGGTGTAATGTACATGATACGTTTCTATCATTGATGCCTTTAGGTTATCAGTCAAGTAGGTGAAATCAATACTCATGTGCTCTAAACATGCTAAAGGATGCTGGGGACTTTAAGCTAAGTGTTTCATACTTGTCTCTCTTGTACACTTCTAGCTACTTTTGAAAGGGTTCAGGTCTTGTTTTATCATCATAACACACCCGGGGAGAGTACACTCCCTTCTTGTTCATAATACACACAGCACACAGCACGAGGTTCAATACCTCAAGTGAAATTATATGAAACTTATTTTCTCGCAATTAGTTACAGATTGGAATAGTTTCTATAGTAAGGGATTTTGAACATCTGTTTAACAGGTATTCCAGTATTCCACAAATGCTGTCTACTGGGGTTAATACAAATAACATCTACTGAAGATAACACAAATACTGTCTACTGAAGATAGGACAACTGCTGTCTACTGAAGATGGGACAAATGCTGTCTGCTGAAGATAGCAGAAATACTAGCCTACTGAAGATAGCACACATTTTGTATACTGAAGATAGTACAAATGTTGTCTACTGAAGATAACCCAAACGCTGTCTACTGAAGATAGCAGAAATACTGTCTACTGAAGATAAAACACATTTTGTATACTGAAGATAGTACAAATGTTGTCTACTGAAGATTGCACAAATGTTGTCTACTGAAGATAACCCGAACGATGTCTACTGAAGATAGCAGAAATACTGTCTACTGAAGATAGCACACATTTTGTATACTTAATATAGAACAAATGTTGTCTATACTGACTTACTTGACTTAATTGCACAGGACGTTGTGTCCCTTTGCCCTCTGTCCAGTAAGCCTCCTCCATTCAGTTCTGTCTGCTGCTTGTGTCTTTGCTTCTTGCGGGTTCATTCCCAGGTCCCTCTGAATTTGGTCCTTCAATCTGGCTGGTGGACGACCTGGTGGTCTTTTCTTGCTGAAGTCATTGATGTAGGCTTGGTGGGGAAGCCGATGTTGAGGCATCCTGAAAATATGCTCTGCCCATTTCAAACGTCTCCGACAAATAACATCGTTGATGGAGCTAGGGATGTTGAGACTCTGTCTGATGGAGTTGTTGCGGATTTTGTCAAGTAAGGAAACTCCAAGCATTGCCCTAAGGCATCGAATTTTAAAAACATCCAGTCTGTGTCGATCGGATTCACGTAACGCCCAGGATTCTGACCAATACTGAAGATAGCACAAATAAATACTGTCTACTGAAGGTGCCATAAATGTTGTTTGCTCAAGATAGCACAAGAACCTGTCTACTAAAGATATTACAGGTGTCTACTGAGAATAGCTGACAACAGATGATTATACACTCAAAGGTAGGTTACAGAATGTTTATTTAGCAACATGCACCATACGAGAACCAAAGCATGTAGTTGGTGTAATAAAGCATACTATTGTGCAACCAATGTAAGGGATACAGCCAAAATAATCATATAGCGTTATTTTTGTATGAGTGTTGCTTAAAAGGACAATCATATAGAATCGTAGCTCGTAGTGTTCACAAAGTGTGAAAGATACATAAAGTCAAAACTTGAATGTGATCGCTATCTTACTCATAATGATGAAGTGGAACGCATAATTATTGGAATAAAAACAGAATCCCACCTACTTAAATTGCTTTACTTACTCCACAAAGTGTGCACTGTATATTCAGTGTGTATATTCATATGTTGCTTTTGGGCAAAAATCTCAAACAAAACTCCTGACAAAGCAAAGATATACAAAATGATATGTAGAGAGATTTGCTTGTTATATTTGAATAATGTGTGTTGACTCTTCACTTTAATACCAAATGTACTACGTGGTACCAAGGGCAGGTTCATTAAGGCTCATTAGGACTGACCCGTAGGCATGGTAGGTCCACAGTAGGATCAACATATTAACATATATTTTAAGTTTAATTTAGCTCAATAATATGATTTATTCCTTTCATTTCATGATAAAAAAAATTTCGAAAATTTCCTTACATTGTGTTGCTCATTTTTCTGGTGTTTTAATGTCATTATACAAATATCTACCCCTTGTAAAGAAGAAAACAAGATTTAAGATAAACAGCGCCATCAGTGTTCAACTTTACTTTAAAATGAACAGTTCTACGTGCCATCATACAACCGTGGCATCGCAGTGTACTAACAAATAGAAGATACTCACAGGATGAGAGATAATGTTATATATGTCACGGTATAATACTAGAATTGTGTGGGGGAATCTAAAAATTTGACAATTTTTGCCAAAAATGGTTGAATTTTGTTTTGACTGGGAGCTTGGGAGCAAGTGAGAGGAAAACTCATTATGGTTTGGATGGATTTTGTCCTCATCATGCTTATGGTGGAAGCATTTAAAAAGAGAGAGAGGAGGAGGGGTTTTCAAAACAACAGAAGACATCGTTACTAACCAGCATGTGAGTCTGCAATAAACATTATTTTGCTTCCACCAGATGACAACAACTTATGCTACTTATTTGACCCTTAAAATATCTTACAAAACATTGAATTATGTAGTTAGTTACTAATAAAACAGACACCAATCATTTAGGGCATTTCGTGATCCACAGCCTCATCCTCCCCACTTTTCTCAAAAAAAGTTGTGATTTTTATAAGACTGGAATCCGCTGGCTACACAATGTTTATGTACAAAAAATGTCTTGCAGATTAATTCGTTAAGCAAAAATATCGTCAAATTTTAATTACGTACTGGAACAGTGGCCTATGAACATGATGAAGGAAGTGTATTGCACATAATCATGCAAAACTCGCAAACGCAAAATCGGAATCAACTGAAAATAATTTTGGGAATAAGCTTTTTTATCGTGGGCATCTACTGCAAAATATCATTAAAAGAAAATGCTAGGATCACGAAATACTCCTTTAATATCATTGCTTTATTACATTACAATGTGACAAAAAATCCCTGGGTTGTAACAGCTGTTCATAGTTCAAAGAAACGAGTAACTTCATTATGTGTTCTTTATAGATTTACCCTGGAGAACAAACCTAACGAAATTCCTATTAAAAAAGCTTGACTTGTACTAATCACTGTTTATAACTTTATACTAATGACAATTTCGCAAATAAAGCAGTAACTGTAATAATCCTTATGAAAGAAGTAACAATAAGCTAATTTAACAAGAGGCAAAGCTTATAAATAGTTTCCATAATTAGATAATAATTACACTGATTATATTGTGTCTCTTCTGTCGTAAAGGTTAGTATCATTGTTAGGAAGCTCTATGCTGGGAATGAGACAGTTGACCAGATGATAATAAACTTCGAATTATGTAGTTAGTTACTAATAAAACAGACACCAATCATTTAGGGCATTTCGTGATCCACAGCCTCATCCCCCCACTTTTCTCAAAAAAAGTTGTGATTTTTATAAGACTGGAATCCTCTGGCTACACAATGTTTATGTACAAAAAATGTCTTGCAGATTAATTCGTTAAGCAAAAATATCGTCAAATTTTAATTACGTACTGGAACAGTGGCCTATGAACATGATGAAGGAAGTGTATTGCACATAATCATGCAAAACTCACAAAATCGGAATCAACTTTTTTATCGTGGGCATCTACTGCAAAATATCATTAAAAGAAGATGCTAGGATCACGAAATACTCCTTTAATATCATTGCTTTATTACATTACAATGTGACAAAAAATCCCTGGGTTGTAACAGCTGTTCATAGTTCAAAGAAACGAGTAACTGCATTATGTGTTCTTTATAGATTTACCCTGGAGAACAAACCTAACGAAATTCCTTTTAAAAAAGCTTGACTGGTACTAATCACTGTTTATATCTTTATACGAATGAAAATTTCGCACATAAAGCAGTCATTGTAATAATCCTTATGAAAGAAATAACAATAAGCTAATTTAACAAGAGGCAAAGCTTATAAATAGTTTCCATAATTAGATAATAATTACACTGATTTTATTGTGTCTCTTCTGTCGTAAAGGTTAGTATCATTGTTAGGAAGCTCTATGCTGGGAATGAGGCAGTTGACCAGATGATAATAAACTACTTGTATGAAAACAAATCCATATTTTTAATGAACCATTTCAGTTATTTTTAACTAATGCACGAGGAAGTGGTCAATAATTGGATAAAAGCCTCACTTTCTCTACTAATGATGTTTTCTTGTTTTAGAAGCAATTAGTTTGACCTCATTATGATCCAGTGATTTAGATTATTGTTACTTAATACAAATATCTATTAGGATGATGGTTATTTTTAAAACAAGAGTTCATTAAACGATTGTTTTGCTTCAGCATGAGAATTAAACCAACGCTTTATACCCATCATTATTGTCTTCATCATCGTCAACAGCATCATCACCCTGTTATTGTCATTATTGTGATTGCTCATCATTATTGTTAAAACTAATTCAGGTGGGCCCTCAGACAAAAAAATCAGTTAAAATTTAATAGGCCCCATAAATTTTCAAATGCAAGGTCCCGAATGGCTTTTGAAAATGTTGCCTTATTTCTAACACAGATCATCGTTTCTACATTTTACTGCCATTTTCTTTTGATGAAAAAGGGTTAAAATGTAGACTATAACGGTTCATTTCCTAATAATACTTTTCCTCGAAATCTGCTCTTAAGGAGGTATACATTCCCTGCCCAATTTTGTGCCTATTTTTTCAAAAATTATAGCGCATTGGGGACAAGTAAGATATCTATATTATAGGGCAAGGACTACAACTACTGCCATGGAAATTTTATTTCAGCAAAGACAGCAGTTGTGGAGTTACAGTCAAAAATGAGGGAAAACCAATATTTGATCAATAAATCAATAACTACTTGCTTTGAGTTGCTGAATTTTCGGTACAGTAGTTGTAGTCCTTGCCCCTAAATATACATATCTTACTCGTCACCAATGTTCTTTAATTTTTGAGAAAAATGCAAAAAATAGGCACAAAATTGGCCAGGGGTGTAGTACCCCCTTAAAGCACACTTATACTAATAGCAGGGCTATGACACTCACCTCATTTGCATGGCAAAATTACCCGTCTCCTCTGCAGCCAATTTGGTTTCGCTCCATCGAAATCAAGCTGGTCACGGAGGAGACTACTTTCCTTTGTGTTTGTTCATTTGTGTATGGAGAGCCCTTCTTGGAGTCCGTTTGGACTTAGGCTACGCTGTCAGCTAGAGTCCGACGCTGCATTGTACTAGAAACATCTTCTCTGTGAACTCGCTAGAGCAAGGAAAATAAAAACTGGTTTCATTACTATCTGTTTTGAGCTTTTTGCAGGTCTGCGACCATGGTGTTACGGATACAAAGAGGATAATAATGTTGAGGGCGCCCACAAAATCTTACACCGTCTTACACAATGTTCCAAGGCAAAGTTCAGTTTAATATTTACTCATCGTACAAATACAGACGTTTTATTATGTTATGATGTTGTCTGGATGGGTGGACAGTTGTCACACTGTGGAAAAACAACAACCGGGAATCCGCATTCATTTACAAATAGCATTAAATTAGTATCACATAGTGGCCTCCGTGCAGTGGAAAACCTTAATTCTTTCATCAAAAGAAATGAAAATGACAAAAAAAAACCGGATCCACCTGTACGCCTATAAAATGGGCACAGAAATTTGTCTCAAATATGAATGAATTTTAAGAAACATACGGGATATGATGAACCAATGACCTGACGCCATGATAGTAGGATCTATTAGTCGTTTTATATACAATGTATATACCGTGTTGTCATAATACCAATATTTGTCATAATATATAACGAGTAATATTTACTATTGTAAATATGCAGTTCATATGCACAAACGAACACTGATCTTTATGATATTCAGGTTGTTGTACATCTCATATAACATGTCATATAGGAGGTCATATGTGTTGACCTTCTCATATTGTAGTTGTTCATCTGTGTATGGAGAGGATTAGCGCCATTAAAACTCCATCAGTATTTGGGCGTAGTTCAGTGAACTCACCAGATTGCTATTCCAAGTACTTTGATAAATACAGATAATATGTATTAATGGGTCGAGGCGATTGCATTGAAAAACTAATAAATTATTCATAACAGTTACGTAATCAATCGATAGTGCGGACACTTTTCATTTACAAACCACCAAAATTCGTAATCTTTTAGCGTTGGAAAAGAAACCACGTGAATAGAGTGCCCTCTCAAGAATAACTACTCTCTGCTAATAGCATGACAACAAAGAAACAGTGAAATAAATTAATTATGTAGAGAGATAGCAACGCAGCAGGAAACTAAATATCACCAAAACATTAGTTAGAGTAAACATTAGGAAACAAGAACAATGAGGCAAAAAAATTGCAGATAAAAAGTGAAATGAATATAAATTACAGTTACACAATGCAAAGTGAAATAAAACTGCAATTTAACCAATTACCAATTTCACTATATAAGGTAAATCAATTTCGCTATTACCTAAATGCAAGGTATGTTCTGTATTCTCCATGTCTATCTGCACGTATCGTTTATGTGTGATAAATATGCAGAAATGAAACAAATACAGCTCATGAAGACTACATTAAGCAAATAGAAAATATGGGAAAAGTTTTAAATAATTATGTCAATTCATACTCACACAGTTTGATCGAACAGTTATCATTCTAAATAGAAATTTGAACAGGCTCTTTCAAAGAATTCCAAAACAAAATGTGACACACTATTAAGAAGAGACCAAAGACTTGCTTATAATTTGACTTACATGTACTTGAGAAGTGCTTGTATAATGGAACCATACTGTACAGAAAAGTGTCTGTTTTCATATAGTATACCTATAACAATGCAAGTACAATGTTCACAAATGTGGACAAAATTGAATGCCCGGGGAGCGTACTTGTCAGTGTCACTTTGCCGGCTGGACAATTCAAGTAAATCTTCAAACAGTATGCAAGCCAGCATCTGCCACTAGCACAAGTAGATTGTATTTACCATTTGGCTTAGAACATGCCTGTCATGTCTCTTCTGCGGCAATCTAAAATCAATTAATGAAAGGTTTAGTTTCTATGGACAACAAAACTAATGGATCATTTTAATCTTGGGTGTTTTTAAATTCTGACCTCAGTGATGTGTGTACATCATCTATAGGTTTGATGTCAACTGATTGGTTTAAAATCTGAATTGACAGCCATCGCGGTTGTTTAATGGCTTCTGGGTAGAACGTGGCAATGGAAGTGAAACAAATATATATTTTTTAATCTGTTTTATTTGTAACAATTGTTTTAATGTATCCTTGAATGTTTTAAGAAATCTCCTTGAAAAATAACCAACTCGACACTATTCAACTGTACATTCAACATACACTGTCACATTCGCTAACAATGTCAATAGCGGTATAATGTGCTAGAGTAAAGAACAGAAATAGCTTTATCTTACGTCAAAGGGAGCAACCAAAAATGCGACCAAAAGAAGATATAGCCCAATCCTAATCCTTTAACTTGTAATAAAAATAAAATTCCAATTTTGGCCCATGTTTGGAAATAAGGGCCAAAAATAAATTGATTGAGCTATATTATATTTGGTAAAATGGATTAACATTTTTTTTAAATTTGGTTTGCTTCCTGTGATTCTACAATGGGCTATTCCAGTTGAAATCCACACTACCCCTGTGGAAGGTTTTGGAAATATCTTCCACAGGGGGAGTATGTTTTTCAAATGTAATTGGTCAGTGTTAATTTTGAAACCCATACTCCCCCTGTATCATGCCCTTACCTCTATCTTCCACAACTGGAGTGAGTATTTCAAATGGAAGTTACCCATTACCCATTCTATTCAAAATTAATACTCCCTCTGTGGAAGACTTTAACTAAATCTTCCACAGGGGTAGTGTGGATTTTAAAAGGAATAGCACAGTATAATAAAAACATATTACAACACGAAATTTCTGCACTACTTTAATATCAAACACAAATGGCACACCTCAGCAAATACGCAAACAATAAGTACGACCAAAATATTAACGTATTTTTGAAATTATCGTACTAGTATTTCATGTGTACCGTAGGATGTTCATTGCAAATTAATTTGATGAAATGTAAGAGAGTTTATCTATAATACGTTGACTCGATAATAGATTTCATCAATGATTGAAAAGTGTAAAATAAATGTGGCTTATGACTTGTCACATTATACGATGCGATGGGGGAAATAAATGTCTGACAACTTCAAGGTCATCACACAATTTTGACAATATGGTATACAATATGGAAACTTAATAACATTGTAGATACACTACATTCTCTTTTCCTTCAAATGTAAACTGAGCTCAAAAAGAAACTTATAATTTTTTACAACTTGTGAATCACAAGGTCATATCTTAAAATAGTGTCAATCAAAATTAACCAAAATTACACACATGATTACTTTAATACTCTACTCAAAACACATGTCAGTAACCAAGCAGTTATCCAACTGACACAACAGCAAAATGCACTGTCATGGGACAGCTTCCTGGACTTCCTCCACTTTCACAGCCCAACATTTGGCACCCAAACCTGTGTGTAATTTTGGTTCAATTTGATGGACAGGATTTCAAGATATGACCTTGTGAAAAATTATAAGTTTCTTTTTGAGCTCAGTTTATTTATTTATTTAGTCTTTCTTTAACCAGGGTAGCCTCTTCAGTATATGGTACTGATCCCCACGGGAGCCCTAAGTAACAATAAACAACATACAATTTACATTAACCATGTTTACATAAATTTAAAGTGATACATGAAAGCAAATGTTGCATGCATTTTGTATAAATACATCAGTATTTACATTGAATAAGTACAGTATTTGTATTGAATAATTCCAATGCGTTTCGAGATATTAGACGAGGTATGCCAGGGAAATAATTGATCAAATACAAACCCAAGGTACTTAAATTCATCAACTCTTTCAACAGTATTACCATTCATACTGCAGTTACTGTCCGTTTTCCTATACACAATACACAGTGCTCTCACCATTGACGCGCGACCTTTACAAATAGTGTATGTTAGAAGTATATTGCATTTGCCTAGTTAACATCACTGTGTGAAAAATAACCGGCCAATATTTAAACTATTCTCCAAACTTCTAGTAAATATATTTCTCTAACATGACCTAAAATTACAGCTAGGTTAGATGTTCAGAAGGGGTCGCACTTTCGTAGAATATGAGTGAGGGCAAAGCATAGCTAGCTCATAGCTAGCCAACTCCCCGTGTTAATTGAATGGAGATTTGACCGAAAATATTGAGCTATATTGGTAACGGACCGCTCCGTTCTGAAGGATGCCACAAAAAACGGTACAAGCTACATTTAAACTATTCTATGAAATTCTAGAAAATATAGTTTTGTAACATGTCCTAAATTTTTAGCTAATTTAGGTGTTTGGAGAGGGTCGCACTTTTGTGTTTTAGGAAGGATATGTAAACGACAGATAACACCAAAAATATGAAGAAATTATTTCCAAACCGTGTTAAGTCAACAATCATTATGTTGCTCATTTTCAAGAATGCTGGTTAACAAAAAGCAGGCCATTGTCTCATTTCGTGAACAAAGGTCGACATACCATTGTTTCCTTGCGTTTCCTTTATAATCGGTTACCCAACTGAAGCTATAATACCAGCTTTATTGCGATATCGCACATGTAAAACAGACACATGTGCACAACCAGAGAAGATCCGATTTAATCAGTTGAGCTGTTTCAATGAGTGTTATCTTGGTTTAATAGCTAAGGTCGAGATGAATTCTACTGTAGACATGACTGCATCATGTGTATGAAACTTTAATAGCATCAAATGTATTCAGCATATTTCTTGTACCATTTCTTATTTTCTTGGTATTCAAAGTGAGATTATTTTCATTCAACCAAGATGCAATATTATACAAATTGTTATTTAATTCTGATTGAAGAATTGCCGCATCATTAGAATTACATATAAGAGTTGTGTGTCACCTGCATTATTACAGTTAACAGAGTTTGGCAGTGAATTTACAAAAATGATAAAGGCCCCAAGATTGTACCTTGCAGAATACCAATATTCACATCTTTAAAGTCAGACATAGTAAAAGAAATATTTACAGCTTGTGATGACCTATTACTGAGATAAGATATAAACCACTTATACCACATTGCTTTAATTTGTTTGTTAAAAGACTATGTTTGATGGTCTTCTTGAGGTCAAGGAAAATTGCACCACTTAATTTGCCATCATTCATGTTTTTAAGAATGTAGTCAGAGGTATCAAGAAGGGTTGTAGTTGCTGAGCGGTTACTCCTTAAACCAGATTGAGATGGGTGAAGAATATCATGTTTAGATAAATAAGAATGCAATTGATCATGGACAGCACGTTCCAGAATCTTAGAAATAATACATAATGCAGAGATAGGTCTGTAGTTACTTACATCTGATTTGTTTCCAAGTTTCCAATCAGAAGGAAACACTGAAAGGGAGAGAAAAGGATCAAAATAAATAAATAAATAAATAAATAAATAATATTACTGGTCAGTTGCTTACATAATTTCTATAAACTGCAATTTGAATGTCAGTCGGCATAGCTGATCAATAAGATGTGACATCGTGTTTCTTTCTGCAAAAACTAACGCAACTAGTAATCAAATTTCAGTGAACATGGTGAAGGCCACCTATAGGATACCTTATTCTATGCGTAATCTCGTATTTTTATCATTGCAAAGGTTAATGTGCATTCGAAAGCAAAATGAATCAGATTTCTATAAAATTGATCTTGCGAAATAAAATAAAAAAGTGTGCAATGGGTGCACACTTCCCGATGGAAGTTCATATGGAATTAGCTCATTAACCAATTCTATATGAAACTCATCCTACTCCTGTGGAAGATTCAGTCGAATCTTTTTCAGAGGGTGTATAAATTCAAATAGAACTACCTGATGTGTTCATTCTATTTTACATTTCCAAAATCTTCCACAGCAGGAGTGTGGATTTTAAATAGAATAGTCCAAATTCTTTTGTATATGCATTTTAACTTCAGCAACATGGTAATGATTATAATCATGATGATTCAAGAACTAAAAGTTATATTGTGCTATTTCTAACACTACTTAAAAAAAGGAAAAAAAGGAAAAACACCAGGATAAAACAAATTAAAGAAAAATCTTGGTTAAAATACCGGGATATCGGCATTTGTAACTTTCAGATTGCAAAATAATACACTACGAAATGTCATACTTATTTTGACAATAATTTCAATGGTAATTGTTTTCTTAAGTGCAATACATATATTTTTGGCAATCTGTGTTAACCAATAGCTAATTAGTGAGATGCATTTATTAGGGTGATTGTTTAAAACCTTTGATTGATTAAAAGCTCTTGTACTTTGAAAGAAGAAACACGTACATTAAAAAATAACACTATCAATACAATAACAATGTTGATCAAAATAAATATTGCACAAGGCAACTATTGGTCAATTACATACTGTACCTCTACTATACTCTGTATGCAAATATTTCTTTAACATTTTCACAACATATTTTGCAAGTTTTACACATACGAGTATTTTTGGGATATGGGCTCCAAAATTTATCTCGCTTCAAAATTTTGGACCAACTTTAGAGTCATTGCCACCATTCCTAATCCTAACTCGTATGCTAAACTGAATACCAAAATCCTAACCCTAATCCATGAACCCTAATTCTAACCCCAAAACTTCTCTAATCTCTTGGGGGTGGCCACTGTTCTAAAGTATCGCTGAGATCTTAAGCAGTAACATTCATTTATACAAGTTATATAATTCATTACGATAGAAGGCGTCTCATTAATAAATGGTTTTAAAAACTATACTATTTCTGTTGTCGCAACAACAAATCAATGCTATTCAAAAATGACCTAGAACTCTTCGTTTGTTTGGCAAAAAGTTATACACACTGCTGTCTACTGGAGATAGCACTTATATCAATGTCAATAACCTTCGCTTAGTATTGTGCATTATCAGGGTGTAAATCTGTGATATGCGAACCACACCCGATATCTTAGGATTTGATCTATTGTGCAATAATCTTAAGCTGGATTTATACTCGGTGAGTGACAAGAAACATATTGTTGACCAATCTGTTTTGAAAAACTGCAAAAACTGCCCTACCTCAACGGTATAGGTTTCAATAACCACTGAAAAAAATTAAAACATGCTTTGTCACTCTTTTGTTATTAACACAAATAAGATAATGAGGCTTATCAATGTCGATCTGTAATATTTAAATTCAGTAGTAATGCTGTGAGAAACTTTTGATAATTATATCATTTGGTTTAATTTCCTTTTTGAATGATAATCAATCTGGAAAGAACATACTTTCAGTTTCTATTGGTCATATTCTTTTAGAATAAAAATTTACCATTCTAACAAAAATTTTCTTTGATTCCACTTTTTGCATTTAGAGGGCCTCTGTTAGGAAAAGAAATATCATTTTATCACATTGGTATTTGAGTTGTTTAAACATTTCCTTCCTTCTCATCATTTTGCTCAGTTTTTTGATAAATTCCACTCCGCTTATTCCATTTTCTCCCCCTTGTCGATTAATAGTTGACGCTTGCTTCCCCTAGGCTTGCTTCCAATAATCCATTATTTTTTGGTGTATCTGAAGTGTCTCACAAAAGGCGGACTGAAAAAAAAATTGGAAAACAAAAATGATCTTATTATAAATAGCTTTGAAAATAATAACGAAGTGTTGCATTTATAGAAGCTTATAGAAACAAATTTGTATTCCGCTTTGGTCAAAATTCTCACCATAAATTTGAGCAAGCATCAGTTGCATAAGTAGCTATGTGTGATGATGATGTGATGATGATAATAATGACGCATTCAAATTCACGTGTGAATAAAGATGAATGATAAGACGGTGGTGCAGGTGTGCGTTATTAAATCTTAAATAATCGATTTGAAATTACTTCGAAAGTATTATGGACTCTATTAACCACCTTCCCTTGAACTTGATTATATTAGATTTCATCAGCCGTTTTTGATGCGAATTTAAGCTGTGGTAAGTGTAATGGCTCCTATTCAAGACCCTCGTTATTAATCAAATATAAACCGTTTTAAACATTGTCTTTATATGATTTTCAAACCATGTAAATACAATTATTCTTATTCATACACATCGCACTGTCTTATTATTGAATTAAGAATTTCACTCTACAAACCATTCTCTCATTTCTGATAATTAAAAAAGAATTTATACCAATAAAATGCTAACAATTACATTGGAAAACGTTACATGCCTTATATTTCAAACAGCTAATAGCATTGCTGCCTTATACCAACTACATGTGCTTTCTTCTCAGTAATTGTATTCCGTTCATCTTCATACATGGTAAGCTTTCTCTAAACATTTCAATTCAAATGATCGTAAATGCAGTGATTCTTAACAATAACATGTTTATATAGAATGCGAATATCTTCTTTATCTGCGGGATTGTCAGAACTAGTGATATAAACTGAGCTCAAAAAGAAACTTATAATTTTTTACAACTTGTGAATCACAAGGTCATATCTTAAAATAGTGTCAATCAAAATGAACCAAAATTACACACAGGATTACTTTAATACTCTACACAAAACACATGTCAGTAACCAAGCAGTTATCCAACTGACACAACAGCAAAATGCACTGTCATGGGACAGCTTCCTGGACTTCCTCCACTTTCACAGCCCAACATTTGGAACCCAGCACAAAAAATCTGTGAAAATGCACACAAGATCCTTGCACAGATGATAAAACGGTGCTGCTTTCTGCTTTTCATACACTTTTTTCATGAAACAGGGCTGGGCTGTGAATGTGGTCCAGGAAGCTATCCCATGTCAGTGCATTTTGCTGTTGTGTCAGTTGGATAACTGCTTGGTTACTGACATGTGTTAAGAGTAGAGTATTGAAGTAAACCTGTGTGTAATTTTAGTTCAATTTGATGGACAGGATTTCAAGATATGACCTGGTGAAAAATTATAAGTTTCTTTTTGAGCTCAGTTTATATTTTAAAAACAAATCCAGTAGAATTGTGCGCACATGTTTATAGCTGTTATATTCCAATAATGAGGCTGTCAATTTCCACTGATGAAGCAATGACCTAGATCCGTTGTGAGAAAGCAAATTGTTTGTGATATCAATTGGATTTGTCTGCAAAAACATTTTCAATATGAGATTTGTATTCAAATCGAGAAATTGAACTTCAATGTTGAGAGGCAAAGCCTAACTTCAGCATTAAGTTTTCTCTTTTAAGCTTTTTCTTATTAACGTATCTCAGCCCCGGGGGGGGGGGCACATCAAAAAATTTTGGTGGGTATGCTCCCCCGGAATTTTGAGGTGGTGGGTCTTTGGGAGCTGATGGCGTACCGGTAAAAGGGGTCTTTCGGAGCTGCGAACCGGGCTGTGAACAAGTAAAATGGGGTCTTTTGGAGCTGGGAAAATCAAAATCAAGGGTCTTTCTTGGCTTTTTGGCTGAAAATCGCCTGAAAAAAACAAGAAATATGAGGAATGAGCAATTTTTGGGTCTTTTAGAGCTGAAATTATCAAAATCAAGTGTCTTTCGGAGCTGTATTTTGGTCAAATATAGGGGGTCTTTCGGAGCTGCGAAACTCAAAAGGGGGGGTCTTTCTGGGGAGCATATCCGTATGGTCATTTGTGTTGAGTGCCCCCCCGGGATCTCAGCTATGTGCTTGAAAAATCAATGAAACATAGCTGTAAATCAGAAGTGTAATCTTGCCATACTTGGATCCTCACTATTATTGCCGACATACCGGGTGTCCAAAAAAAGTTCCATGGCGATTTTTGAAAATAATGTAACTTAATGTAAATGTCCGTTTCATGACATAACCTATGTACCATTTACTAGTACCCCTGTGAATGTCAAGTTCACAACCTACGTACTTACATTACTTACATAATACAACACAATGTTCATTATCGTGTATTTGGTGGGGCATTTGACTAGACCCAATCATAGCATGACAAATGCAGTATTTTATTCTGATGAACAGAGAATAAAACTTGTTCAGTTTTATGTCAAGAATTCAGTCAGAAAATGGACAATATTCAGTATATAACACAGAAGCAAATTCGATACAAACAACAAAGCCTAAATGCAAAAGATTGTTATAAATTTAATTATGCTAATGACATGAAATACAGCGTGCAAATATGTCTGCACCAAAAAGGTGTTCCACTCTAATGGCCATCTTCTTTAATTTGTTACCACCAAGAGTCAAGAAGGTCTAAACTAATATATTTTCAGACAGAGGATGTTTAAAGACATTCCCACAACCCAATGGGGTTTCTGACCTTGTATGTCTGGCTTTTGTACACATGTGGTACAGTTGATCATACCTTGCATTTGGGATTGTGTGCAAATATCTGGTGTTTTCATCCTATTATTTAACATTCAAAACATCGAGACTTAGGAATAAAATTAATGCAGTGGGACAATATAAATGTTTCCTGTAAGAAAATCAAATATCAGTCATAAGTCTCAACTATTAGCTCGTTGGCTGCAGTTTTAAAATTACCATTTTGTGTGTGTGGCAATGGGGACTTTGCCTTTAAAATAAGGTTATATTGATCAAATTTCCCAATCATAGTGCATTGTAGGGACTTTGCCTTTAAGCCTCCTCTGATTTTCAGACGTGCAACATTTAATTTGTCAATATGGTTCTTTAGTGCAATGAGTTTTACCATGAAGAAAATTAGAGCAAAATAAAAAGTAATAAGAAAAAAAAATGAAAACAAAGATGCGCCTGTGTTCAACTTTCGTTGTATGATATTTTGATGCTTAATCACTCTTGACATCCCTGTTATCTGTCGAGCATAAGTTCAGTTACTTTTAAGATACGGAGTTAAAACGTAGCAGACAATTACAAATAGGATGAATAAATAATATTTGAAAAAATTACAGTGTTTTGTTGCAGGGGCTATTTTAACGTGCTTCCTGGCACGTTCGTGCAGCGAGATTAAACATCCGTGCAGTGACAATTAAAGACCCGTGCATGAAATATGCAGTTGAGATGCATAGTATTAGTAGAGCCTTTGTTATGATTACTCTCAGACAGTAGCGTAGTAAAGGGGGCAAGGGAGAGCACATGTCCTGAGTGTCGTCCAAGCGGTAAAAGTCAAAATTTTGCGCGCTTTTTTCGGGGAAAGCGGTCACTGGGTTTAGCAGTTCTTCGGATATAGCCAAGGTCTATGATATAGCGCGGTTTATTGATTGCCACGGTCTATTCTCAGCATACGTTGTTTGCTCATATAATTCATCAAGTCAAGAGTTTGTCTTTTCTCATTTTCTCTGGTCACACTAAAATCATGAACAGTGGCAAGGCTCGTATAGGGGGAGATAATTAAATATAATTATTTGCTTTATATTTATCGGAAATAATTCCAGTTCACTGTACATCTAACAGCACAGGTAACTAAGAAATCGAATATAAATGTTACTATTGTTACACTACAGATCATAAAAGCTTTTATGAAAAGCAAGTACCACAAGAAACTTGCTTTAAAATTTAAACGTCAATTTTACTATTGCTACACTACAGATAAAAGCTTTCAGAATTTTATTCCGTCTATATTAAAAGCAAGTACAAAAAACCGTAAGTTTGACCTTACATTATTTGAAATTCAGTTCAGTTCAGACCAATATAATTAAATATAATTTCGCTATTGTTACTTTTTTGGTTACCCTACTGATGAAGCTTTTAGAGCTTGGTTCCTTCTTCAGTTTTAGTGAAAAAAACTTGCTGAATTAAGTGATCGGATAGCAACGTTTGCACAGTATTTTTGTGGGACATGAGAACATATCAGATACATCAAATTCGCCAGCTAAGTGGTTACGTAACTCCCTGGCAACTGGATCACGCACCTTTTGGAATTGATAGTACCTGTCATAGACTTTGTGTTGCGATCATTTCGATCGTGGTGCAGAACTCAAAAGCGTGATCCAGTTGGCATAGTGATAATCGGATTACATGTGCTGATGATATTAAATAATTTAGATGTTTTGAAATTTACGATATAATACAAATTTTACGTATGTCAAATAATTAAAAATTGACATTGTTGACATTTAAGAGTCCTCATAGTAAACTTAATCAATGTACTGATGCGTACTTAAAGTATATGTAGCTGGGAGGAAAAGCCGTCTATCATTTGAAAATATTTTATTTTATTTCATATTGCAGATATACATTTTCCCAAAGAGTCAAAAAATGAAGGAGAAAAGTGCCCCTCTGATCAAAAAATGATAGAGAAAATCAAGAAGATAAATGACAAGAAAAGGGGCAAGGAACCTATTTCCCACCAAAATTTACACCGACCATGGGCCAAAAGTGTGTCTATTTTTTAGAAGCTCAACCACCAAACACAAAAACGTTTAAAAACCGTTTTAAATAAGTTATAGTTTGTTTTGGTTTAGGTAAAAACGTTATTTTGTGTTGACAAAATATTTGGCAAAAATGTTTGCAAAATTAGTTTACAATAACATTTTGAAAATAATTTAAAAAATATTGTTGTGGTGTGTTTTCATACAAAACGTTTTAAAACGTTTTCATGACCTTTATATAACCCGACAGTTCAGATTTATAATTCAGTGCGCAAAAGAATTAAGGTACCAGTTACCATGAGCTACCATGGTTACGTTCACCCAAATAATGTCAAAATTAAAACAAGCAGCTAACACCTGTACTCTTTGAGCTTCATTAGCTCGTATTTAAGACTTCACCCTTTCTGGATAATAATAATGCAAAAAGTATATCATCCTTTCTGAATAATATATTTACTTGTCCAACTTGAACACCATGACATTGATATTGCATTGATAAACCAAAGAAGTACTATGTGGCATCCCCCTAGAATCACAACATATCAAATAAAGTCTGACAAGCCTAATCAAATTGTGCCCTTTGGGGTTCAAACAATATTATTCCATAAGACTGAAAGGTTGTAACTAAATAATGACACCACAAATTAAATTATTTTAATACATTGCCACATCTCTTATATAATTTTCCTTTACCGAGTATATATCCAGCAATTTGGGATTTGATAATCCAATTTAAGTGTTAATAGTACTTTGCTAATCAAATTTCAATTCCAAATACGATTGTAACGTTATCTGTAGTGTCAGGTGGCACCCAGTTACTTCCCTACAACTATAATCCATAAGAGGATGCGCAATTTATGGGAAACGCAGCAACATAATCAATACTCAATATTAATATGACATTTCTAGGAACAATATTATTGCCTTATATACATAATACAGCTTGATACATTGAATTCTTCAGTAGCTTTTTCTTAAAGGTAAGTTATACTACATATTCTCCTTTTTAAAAAAAATCTGTGTACTTCTGAATGTTTTCCGATTTTTTCCTAAATATTGACTTTTTCATTTTTATTATTTTATTTTATACACCAATCCGACTTTACACATTCCTACACCTCACTGGCGGCCATAGCTGGGGCATCCATCCATTTTACGCGACGCCGGTATCACAGGCGTGCAACGTTTACCGCTCCCGTGAAGCGGCGCAAGTGCTACGCGCTCCGATGCGCTAGCGATAAGTGGGCGTCTTGGATCGCAATCCAAATGAATTAATCTAGTTTGGCGCGGATGGCCCCCAGCTATGGCCGACGTAATCCTGACCATCAATTGGCTCGTCGGATTCGTCTATACAGTGTATATACATGAAGTACAACACAGGGTATTAGTCAAATAGAAAATTGTGAATGATCGAATATTTACTGGGCTTCATAAACCCAGCCTAAACTGGCAATGATCTGCCTTACTCAGGTGTTAAGTTTTTTTTTCACTAAATGGTTTCAAAGGGTGGTCCCACAATTACCCCCCAAGTAGTTTGGTTACTCGAGTGTTATAGCCACAGACTGCTACTGTAACAGACCATTCGCAACCAATCAAAGTCCCCGTGTTTTGTATGCTGTGAATTCTCGCATATTCATGAGGGCCGATTGACAATCACGCCAGAGTTGCGTGCCTTCACATTATATACGATATATATTTGCGTGTCTTCGCGTTTACGAGAAAGACATACAATTACGCGGCACGTGCGTAACAGTTTCGCCTGTCACATTTCATGGAACAATCGGCCCTAATTATCGGGTGATGCTGAGACATTGACTGATTAGAGTTTCTGTTATCTCTTTCGTCCATGGATATACCACATCAGAAAGTCTGAACGTGAGAGGTTGCAAACATTAACATTCACTTGCAAAATCTTAATTTTGACAATGAACAAGTTAGTATGCACTAACTATCATGATAATGTGGAATTGAGATTGCTCCTAATTTGTAAAGCTCAACTGATCATACTTTTCCTACATTCGACCTTGCATGATTTTTGAGTTCACCGTGTCATGAAAATAACTATAGATACTTGACAGACCATTAGTAGCCCAGTTCTGAACCTTTTCATTGATCATTCAAAACAATAGGTATCTGATGGATCAGTGAAGATAAGAAGGAACTATAATATATCCGTAACCTTGATATTATAGTACATCTCGAGGAAAAAGTGCAATGGACATGTTTTCATTTTATGTTTCAAATATCCCGCGCATGAAAATTGAGTATTTAACCCAAAATGGAAAATTTATTGGAAATCTGTTTAACAGATTTTTTGACATCTTTTTCTGCACTGTATTATACCTAAATTAAGAAATTTGATAACTATTCAAAGAAAAAATAGGTCATCCAAAAATGTTGATTTTTACACATTTTGGGGCAAAAAAGGAAAAATAAGCAAAAATATCAAAATCTGTTTTAACAGCTTCATTCATCAAGTCATAACAAACGGCCTACATGCTTAATTTCTAATAAAATATTGAAATTGTGAAAAATATAGGTATTTATTGATTTTCATGTTTTTTCTTGCAAATATGCTAATAATATGCAAATTATGAAATTGCAAAATAAAGTTTCTACATAGCATACATCTTTCAAGTGTGATGTTCAAAATGACAGACATCAAAAAGAGATTCGATGAAATGTAAAGGTGTAGTAACAATTTTGGCATGGACTGTCTGGTTAGGCAAAGTACGGTAAGTTGAGCTGTACATTGTCCTTTAAATGTAACATACCCAATGTCCATTTTAGAGAATATTGCGGGTAAAAACACGAAATGGCATGTTGCAGCTGACCATTGCAAAAAACTTGACCAAAGGGCAATCAAAAGCCAAGCCAGCATCAGATAAAAGCTGCTATTCAGGAAAATGTATCAAGAAACATGTGAGGTCCTCCAAAGGTACAAATACGACAACATTAAAAACCTAGAAAATAGTCTGTTTCTATTGACAAAACTAGGCTTTCTCTATGCACCTCAAATCAAATTATCTTGCATGTAGGGAATCTTAAAAATAACACATATTTATCTAGAATAAGACTCGGGTCTTTATCAGCGGAATTGCCAGAAATAGCGATATATTATATTACAGAAAATAAATCTAACAGAATTGTGCTCATAAGCTTATGGCTATACATAGAATGAGGCTATCAATTACCACTGACGAATAAGAACTAGATAACTTGAGAGAAAGCATTCTTCCAAATGGGCAAATTGTGTGTGATTGCAAATGCAATGTGAGATTTGCATTCATGTTATTTTCTTAGAATGATATATTCATTCAATGTTGAGAGGAAACGATTTCTTTAATATCATGAATGCCAATATAAACAATGAATATTTTGAGCTGCAATCATTAAAACGTGAACAACGCTCCTAACTTCAGGTTATTGTTTTCACTTTTCACTTATTAACGGATCTCTACGCAAAATCAACAGATGTAAATCAGAAGTGCAACCTTGCCACAGTGCGACACAATGTGTAATTAATTGAGATACAGATTTAAAAAACAACAACTTGGAGCTATACTTTGATCAGCGCGTAATCGGCGGGAAATGTTGGGCTTTTACCACTACGCCGAAAATAGATGCACATAAAGAGTGATATAGTTAACCTGTCTGGTCTATATTGTGTGTGTTAATTAAAGTAGGCGAAGTATATGACTTTAATTAATAATTCGTGATACTTCTAGCTACTTCTAACGAGTTATCACAAGACAATTATCGAAAGAAAATATATTTATATTAATCCGCTATGTTATAAGGCACGCCGATTACGAGCTGATCAAACTGTAACTATTATTGGCAACACATATAGCTTCAGGCTGGATTACCATGGAACACTATCTGCTTATCTGCTTAGACTTGAATGGCAACATTTCAGGCGCGTATACAGGTCTGTATTATGCATGCCATAATCAATCACTAAGCTTCAGACATCCATCAACATGTTCAATCCCCATAAACAGGATTTTTGATTTTTGATTAAACTGATGCTTTGGGCCTTTCGGAAGTACTATTGCATGTAAACTTAAACATTAACAACTAAAGCATCAGATTGTTGTGTTACAATGCAATCAGTTAGATGGATCCTCACCAAACATGCCAAAACAGCATTGAAAAAAATCGTCCGCCATTAAAAGCACGAAGGGTAAGTGGAATATTTATCAGACTAGTTTTGATCAATAAAGAGTGTTTTCATTGTATCCTATATCTATAGAGTCTGCTCATGTTATCCTCAATGGAGTCTGTTCATGTTGTCCTACTCAATCTCATACACAAAGACTAATCCCCCCAGATAACGAGGCTAATGGAAGTCTCATACTACGAACAAGAAAATAACAGAATATAGCTATTCAAATGCTCATTCTTTGTTGATGCATATTTCTCCCGTGTGACAGAGAGAAGTAGACTTTTCATAAAAGAGGAAACATAACACCATCACGTACTAGTACTAACCGATGGTTACATTTTATTGATCCCAGTCATCAAAACCGCTTTTATATTCATAAAACACATCTTGCTACAGGTACCCACTTAACTATGGTCTTGTTGTTTCATCATGTAATAAATATACACCCCAAGGTTTCAAAATCCCGATTTCTTTCTTTCTTCCACGTGCATTTTGAGTGAGAACATAATAATACGGTATAGGGCTTCTTCCATGGCATGCTTGGTGTAAATGTGAATACAGAGCATTCACGTTGGCGACTTGAAGGGAAAGAAAGAAGGAATAAAGAGAGAAAACAAATAAAGAAGTTGTTTGCTCTAGGTGGGATTCGAACCCCCAGATCCCTGAACGAGGGCCAGATTGAATGCCAAAATGTACTGCTCAAAGTTTTAAGGCGACACTAGCCAGTCACCCAGATTCTAAAATGGTTTTAGGTGTTTTTCAAAATTCACACATTATGGCTTTTATTGAACTTTTATTTAACTCTAAACAAATATCATGATACCAACACCTGACTTTTGAAAAGAAAGTACAGTGAATACAGTTGACCTTTTGAAAATTTATCTATACACTTCTCCATGAGATTGCAAGTTAGCTCAAACGATGAGGCGTTCGACTATGGTGCAAGAGGTTGCAGGTTCAAACTCTTGTGGTGCCTAGTACGGGGCGGTCAAAAAGTTCGTAGAACTCGGTATGTTACTTTGTCGCACGGTATTGAATTTGGTCTTATTTGAAAGCTTGTTCCTTCAAAACATGACTGCAAAGATATTATATTTTTGCATCACTGTATATGGGCAGGACACTCTTCAGAGGAAGCCTACCTCCATGAATTCACAGGTACTACCAGAAGTGAATACAGGGTCATCATGCAAATGTCTCACGACGGTGGTGAAAACTCAAATAAACTTTAACAATGTACAGTTGTTGTAAATGGCAATGAAGTCCTTGGTATTCAACAGCAACGAAATGGCTCTTAGAGTTCAAGAATGGAATAAGCGTCCTTGAAGATCATCCAAGGTCCAAAAGACTTGCTGACGTCACCACTAATGATATACGCGCTGGTACAGTGGCATTGATAATGAATAAAGAGCCAAATAAGAAAGATGAGATAGCCACAAAATATGACAACTCTGATGGATGTGTTTTCAATATTAATCCATTAACAGTTGGGTATCCCAGGGTGTATTCTAGATGGGGTCCCAGAATCTTCATTAACAAAATTGATACCAGTTGACATATTAAGGTCCACACCTTCTATACGCATAAAATGAGGACCAAGGCAAGTTTAATCTATATGTGGCTAAAGGTGATACGGTATACATTAATCACTGGAATTATGAGTGAATTTAGTGGAAGCACCTGGATCTCACACGCCTAAGAAGATCATCACTCGGTCACCGTAGTGCAAGGTCTTCATCGCTGTTTCTGAGATCCAGGGATAGTCTTGATGACAGATCATTTGCCAAATGAAAGTACAATTATAGGCATATATCATATAATTTTTATAGCAAAATTGAGGCAAGCCATCGTGTGAAGAAGGTTGATGGTAGGAATGTGGCTGTTCTCGGATTGTGTCCTGTACGCTATTCTTAGTTTGTCAAGCTGCCATTCACGATAGAGGGGTCAGTTAATTAAATTAATCATATTGTGGTTCAGGCATGGCCTTTAGTTAGTGAAACCTATTTTAGAATTTTAAGTCCTACCTTCATAATACCAGGTTTGCTGGTGATCAATGCTGGTGAGCCTTCACTGAATAGTGGCTCAAGGAGCTATCGGAAGACTTCCATTTTGTTGACATAGAAGGTTTCAAGAAAAATTGCGACGGGTACATTAAGGTATGTATTGACCAGGCTCAAGGGAGAGATAGAAAGGAATTGGCTAGTACTCTTTCAAGTACCTTGTTCTACGAACTTATTGACCGCCCCTCGTACGATCTCGTGGAAAATTGAGTTAGCTTGAAATTCCCATGGACAAGGAACTTACTGCTAATTGTCTCGTTGTAACCTGTACGAAACTCGGGGAGCTGATCCTGGTTACGAAGGTCTAGGGTGTGCGGCAAAGTAGCAGCACAGTCCCTGATTTGTTGTTAAATGGTTTGCGGAATGATGTGGGGCTATAGTTTTCAGTGACAATCTGTAAAGTGTGCTGAGGCTTGTTGATCAACGTCTAGGCGTTCTGCCTGTGCCTAGTGCACTATAAGTCACTGCGCTTTTTTAAAACTATATATTACACAAACTACAAAATGATGTGCAGGGGTATCTTTTGTGAGTTAAATTTTAATTTAATTGTCAAACTTGAAAACAATCACATTGTATCGTATCTCACAGAAACCTAAGCAGTACTGTACAGCACCCTCGAGACGTACACGATATCAAATAAAGTCTGACACAAACCTCATCAAAATGTGCCCTTTGGTGTTATAACGATATTTTACCATAAGGCAGAGAAATGTTGTAGCTAAATAATGACGGCGCAAACAAAATTATGTGATCGATTGTCATATCTTTCTTTTCCAAGCATCGTAATTTAAAAGTGTTTAGTCCTTATCTTGGGGGGGTGAAAATTCAAATGCGAGAATCCAATTTTAATCCCAATGATGATACGTTATCTGCAGCTTGTAATAATTTACAGGTAACATCAAGTTACTTCCCCAGAACAAAAATCAATCAGGAAATGCGAAATTGATGGCAAACACAGCAACACGATCAATACACAATATCAATATGACATTTCATTGGAATAATAATATTGCCTTATGCATAGTACAGCCTGATACATTAAATTAATTTATCAGTAGCATTTTAAAGCAAACTTTCAATTTTAGCAGTTCTCGGTCATTTTATTTTACTTTTCTTTTTCTTTCCGCCACTTGTAATCTGCTTGTTTCTAAAATTTTATTTGACCTTGTCTATGCACACATTTTCACAGGATTTTAGTCAAATGCAAGTTTTGACTTCTTTATCGCTTCAAATATTTTCACAAGAGCTTCTACCACCCATTCTGAAACATAAAATGGTCTGCCTTACCCATGGGTTGCATTATAAATATTTTTAAAATAAAATTTGTGCATAGGATGATCCTACAAATACGAAGTTATTTAACAATGTTTGGAGCTGTTTGTGAGCTACCTGCATTATAGCACATCAGAATTCAGATGGCAATCCAAAGGCGAGGGATTGCAACCAATCATTTTCAGTTCATTTCAGTTCATGAATATTTGAGATCGGTCCGTTATTCCAAAGTGATGTTATCCTAAAGGGGCATTATTCCGAAATGTGGTACAGTTAAGGGTAAGGGTACGGGTTAGGGTTCGGTTTTGGTAAGGGTAAGGGTAAGGGTAAGGGTATGGGTATGGGTTAGGGTTCGGGTTAGATTTAGGCTTAGTGGTAAATTCTGAATAACGCTCCTCTTACTCAATTCTGAATAACGAGTAGGAACCGAATGTTTTACGTTAAAATACTCACATACTGATATGAATGCAGGCAATTTTGTGATAACGTAGGGCCAAGGCTGCTAAAAAGTTCCAAACACATTTGAGAGAATATTGCAGGCCACAACACGTCACGTTGCAGCTGACCATTTCAAAACACTTGACCAAAGAGCACTTAAAGAGTAGATTAAACAATGCAAATCAGCATCGGATAAAAGTGTTACCCAGGAGACAAAGCATCCATGAAACCTGAGAGGTCCTCAAAAGGTACAAATAGAATGCTTATCATGTTATACTGGAGAAGCAATCGCACATAGCTTACGAGCTTATAGCTATACATTCAATTTCCACTGCTGACGAAGGAAGCAATGAACAAGATGAACTAGATCACTTATGAGAAAACAATCAATTCTACATCTCTACATCTACCAGGAAAGTTGCCAAAAGGCAATATCTGACTGAGAATACAATACTGACACCGGTCATCAGACACGGATCAAAAACTGACAAATACTTACAAACAGAACTGCACTACTTTATTAATACTTTTGTTTTTAAGACCAGATGTAAATTGACTCTCAACTCAACTGACTCTCAACTGGGACGGCACAATTTGAATTCAAATAATGTAGACAATATCACCCTTTGGGTTATAACATGTGAGCGTTTTACTTGTCAAACTTGAATAACAAATAGGTGGTACAAAATGAGATTATGGGGGGGTGTAGAATTGTCACCCATGGGCAAATGAAACACACTGAATGTCCAAAACACGTTTTAGAGAACATTGCGGGCAAAACCTCAAAATGGCACGTTGTTACTGGCCATTACAAGACTCTTGACCAAAGGACATTTCAAGGCCAAGCCAGCATCAGATAAAAGCTGCTATTCAGGAGAATGTATCATGATGTCCTGAAAAGGTACGAATACGCCCAAATGAAATACCTGTTTGTAAATTGTAACATACTTCATCGTCGAGTACCATATGGGGGAATATATATATTATTAGAAAAATAACCCCTTTCTAACAATTTATATTAAATGTTTGCATTTATAATGATACTAATTTCATTCTTAGCGACATTTTTTACCCCATATTTACAACTTAGCAAAGTTTTTTGATCTGCTACGCCATATTTGTAGGGAATATCAACTATGTAAAGACAAATTTTATGTTGTTGTTTTTATTATCATTTTTGACCCAAAATGATATTTAGCTGTAAATTTCTGAAAATGTTTTTACAGAAAATTGGGATATCTTTGTGTCAAGCCATTTTCAACTTGATCCCTTTAAGCCCTCATAATGTACAAAAGCCAGGGCAAAATCCACAAACCTACTTAAGATTTATCGATCTGTGCAAGTCAATAGATCTGTATCAGAATACGGCAAAATGGTCTATAGTCTCCAAAAGGCCTTTCACCTGAATAGACATATGATATTTCGTTCATCTACATACATGCATAGAAATACATTTTTAACTTTCTTTAAATACCTCGTCTAAACCTGATAACAGCGGCGTCTACGTATTGTCATAATGTACGACAAGCCACGAAGTACACTTTTCTTAAAGATTGCTTTTCCTGTGCACGTCATTAGACGTATCTTAGGCTATGGCCCGTTTCTATTGATAAATTTACTGTCTCTAAATAGGATTTTCACTTGAATTGGAAGAAAACGTTTGCTTTCAAATCAAATTATCTTGCATGCAATGAATTCTAAACATAGCACAGTTATATGTAAATAGAAGGATCATTGAATTCTCAATTGTTGGCTTAATACGTTTAAATTACGATACTTGGAAAATGAAGATTACCTGAAAGATATGACAATTTATTAAAATAATTTAATTTGCGATATTACAATTTAGAAGGTACAACCTTTCTTGGCCTTATGGCAAAATATGTTTTGAACCTCAAAAAAACATATTGATGAGGCTTGTCAGACTTTATTTTATCCTTTGCTTTCTGCAAAGCTACATTATATTCTGCAAATTTATAAAACGTTAACCTTCGTTTTCATTTCTTGTCTTGTCTTGTCTTTTCTTTTCATTTCTTTTCATTTCTTTTCAATTCTTTTCATTTCTTTTCAATTCTTTTCTTTTCAATTCTTTTCTTTTCTTTTCTTTTCTTTTCTTTTCTTTTCTTTTCTTTTCTTTTCTTTTCTTTTCTTTTCTTTTCTTTTCTTTTCTTTTCTTTTCTTTTCTTTTCTTTTCTTTTCTTTTCTTTTCTTTTCTTTTCTTTTCTTTTCTTTTCTTTTCTTTTCTTTTCTTTTTTTCTTTTTTTTCTTTTTTTCTTTACATAATAGTGCAGATATTCACAAAGTACAGACCAAAAAGGTATTTTTCGCTACAACTTGATTGTTTGAATCTATGGAAGTGACTGAAAATTATGTATATTTACATAATTCTTTTATTGAAGAGCAGAACGGTCAATTTCCAAAACTTACAAAGTGTATGAAAGCTGTTTTCAATGCATAACATATTCGGTATTGCTTGTTTCGAGCATTAGAATACCGAAACAAATAAAGTATTCGACGGTGCGGTGCTTTCAGCTGAAGTTCTTTCAGAGACTCTCAGTAGTTAAGTCCTGCTTGTCCTGCTACCTATATAAGTCAATAGATTTATATCAGTTTATTTAGTTAACAGCAAAATGGTTTTTTTATTGACAAAACTAAGCTCCATAAACAAGATTTTCACCAGAATTGAGAGAAATTGAATTTTGTTTATCTTCATACTTAAATGCAACGTTTTCTCGATGCACCTCAAGTCAGATTATCTTGTATGCGGTGAATGTTTAAAATAACACACATTCATCATATCTAGAATGAGAATCGGGGCTTCAATTGCGGAAATGTCAGAAGTAGAGATGTATTATTTTCGAAAAAAAATATACTAGAACTGTGCTAATAAGCTTATGGCTAAACATACATAGATTACGGCTATCAATTTCCACTAAGGAACAAGAACTAGATCACTTGTGAGAAAGCAATTATCGAATGGCAAATTGTTTGTGATATCAATTTCATTGGTTTGCCAGCAAAAACAAAATGCAATGTGAGATTTGCACTCATGATGTGTTATTGGAATGATAAAACCAATTCATTCAATGTTGAGAGGCAATGGTTTCTTTAATATTATTAGGCATATCACCAAAAACACGTTATTTAATGTTTTTACATGAATAAGCTTTATTAAAGCATCAAAAATCAAAAAACGGAATTGAAATCGGTCAATGCATTGTGATGTAGAGTCAATTTTAGGATGCTCATAAATGGAATGCAAATCTACCATAAATGGCTATAATCACAAAATTGGCACATTTTGAGATTTTGAAGGTTTATTTGGACGCTTGCTTGAAAAAGCAGCGTTAATTTAAGTATCACATGTTAAATGCCTATCTTTTCTGACTTCGTCAAAGAAAACAAAATTTAAAAATCTATTTTAGCCATTTCGGCCAATCTGCAGACAAATTAAAGCTGAAAAAATGACTAAGTTCAGCTAATTAATATGCAGTATTGATGCCAATAGAAAACCGTTCATGATATCAGGGTGCGGTTTTTTTGCACACATATGTATACAAAGTTCTTTCAATTGATATGAAAAAATACACAAAAAGTAATTGATTATGCAAATTAGCTAATTACAGCTAATTTTGTATTCATGATATTATTATGTAAATTAGGCATGAGTAATTTTTTTTTCAATAATGAAAGTCTTTTTATTCATCATAGATTTGTCAAGTATGAACCTTTTACGATGTTGAATAAAGAAACTGCAGTTAATTACTTTAATATAATACTAAAAATGCAAAGTTTGACATTTTGACGGTGTCTGGAATAGAATTTTAATTTTTTTTCGGTAAACATGGTAAGTGTCACCATTGCTCAAAGCCAAATCCGAAAAGTAAATATAAAAATTCATTTGCAATGAGACTTTAAATTAACATTTTGTTATCTAGATTAACATGGGAGGGCAAATGGTAAAAGGAACCGCCATTCCACTATACCGTGTATACAAAAATGGTGTGGCCTTGGACACACACAATGGCTTAGAGCTATTGTGGTTTGTAATATTACTCCCTCTAAATTCACTTTGATAATATTATTTTTCAACTCGTTTTCCTCAAGTGTGCCATTCGTTGTCGACGGAAATAATTTACATGCTAAGAAAGATTAGTATTTCAGCTAAATGGTGGTAGGTTTGTTTTTTTTATTTCAAAAGGTCTATATTTATTGATTTATGAGGGATCTTCAACAATCCATAAAAACAGGTAGTAGCTCTTAAACGAAGCAAAATTTATTTTTAAAAGACCCGATGGTGGTCAAAGAAAGGTTTCACACACCATATATTAAAAATTCAAACAATTGGGATAAATAGCACATATGAGTAAATATATTTTTCGACATGGATGTGTGCTAAAATTGAAAAACTTTGATGCGCGCGCTTTTCAATTTACTGTTATGCTTGCATGCACAGTGTGGCAGAATAATTGAGCAGCCACTGTGACATCCCTAATATTATGAATGTCAACAATGAACTTATTTGGGTGCAATGTAAAAAGGACGGTTTAGGATATTGCTTTTAACTGGATATCTGTTTTATGTGCGACAGTGAAATAAACATAGCTGTAAATCAGGATTGGATTAAATCTTTCCACACGTGTGCTCCACACAATGTAAGATTCCTTGAGATAGAGATTTAAGAGAACTTGGAGCCTCATTATTATTGCCGACACAATAGCCACAGGCTTGCTTGATAATCATGCATTGGCATGTAAGAACACTACCTGTTAGCTACTGTTCATATAGGAGACTTGAATGGCAACTTTTCAACACGTAACTGTATGCACGCCATAATTAATCACTAAGCCTCAGACATCACATCAACAGATTGCTCTTGCATCATCAATATATTCAATCACCATAAACAGGTTTTTTGATTTTTGATTAAAACTGATGCTTTGGGCCTTTAGGAAGTATTGCAGGGAATCTTAAAAATTAAACTTACAACCTTAGTGCAAAAACACCATTCATTTCGTGATTTTCGTCGCTGTTCTGTATGACATGCCATTTTAATCTCGATTCCAAGCAAATTAAAGCGATTCTCTTTTTGTTCAATGGGCTATTCCAGAAAATAGATGCACACCCCCTATAGAGGAGTTCGGATATCCGGACTTTTTGTCTAGTCGTGACTGTTGGAAATCCAGACTTTTAAAGTGCCCAAAGGCAAAAAAAATCCGGTAGAAAAATAGTTTAAAATCAGAAATCCTCAATTTGAGAGCTCATTTTCAACATTTCCGTGATTTTTCCTTCATTTGATTGGATTTCCAAGCTTTTTCCAGTAACATTGGCAACTGGAAATCCAGTCGTTTTCAGAAAGCAGACTTGGAAATCCGGACATTTCTTTGATTGAAAGTTTACTCCTCTATAGGGGGTGTGCACCTATTTTCTGGAATAGCCCAATGTCAATCTAGCATTTCACGTGTAAGTCATGATGTATTATCACGCAGGAAAATAAAATGTGCCACCAGCCTTGTCCTTCAACACTTATTTACCTGCATCAGATCTGAAACTTGGTCATAGTTCCTTAAAGGTGAGGTATGAACGTTTGGACAGTATTTATTTTGGGACATTAGAGCACATCAGACATATCGAATTGCATTCTGAATACGAAGAATGTCCTTCTGATATCAAATAATTTAGATTATTTGAAAATCGCAATGTAATACACATTTTATGGCAAATGATTAAAAATTGATATTTTTGATATTTAACAGTACTCGAAGTAAACTTTATAAATCTGATGATTTATACTTAAGGTGTATGTAGGTGGAATGAAAAGCCGACGATCAATTGAAAATTTTGACCTTTCGTATTAAAGATATGGATTTTTTTTCCCCAAAACACAAAAAAAAAATTAGGTCTTTTTGGGAAAAAAATCCATATCTTCAATTGATCGTCGGCTTATATCATTAGATTTATACAATTTACTTCTAGCACTGTTATATATCAAAAATGTGATTGAACACTACGAATAAGCCGTAAACTCGGCAAATTGTATTCTGAGTTACAGTGTCAAATGTACGCGAAGGCCGTATTCATAGGTATCTTAATTCGGTGCGACAAGTATCTGATCAAACAGTGTTTAAACCAATCAATAATCCTATTGCTGAAGAGGATAATACTTATTTCTATAGAAATAGATCTTGTCTTTGTTTGTTTTGGCTAAATCCTGTTCAAATGGTGGATAACAAAGCATTGTATTTTGTCTAGGTATGTATAACCAATAATTAACAATGAGAGGACCAGGGGCGTAGCAAGAGCATCAAGGGCCCATGGACAAGGAGCAGTACGGGCCCTTTTAACCAGGGCGGGATTTACCTTAAGGGGGCCTTGGGCCAGCCCAAAATTTGGAGGACCCGAAGTTACGTTCCGAGGAAGGCCTGTGCACTCAAGTCACCGACCAAGTTTTGGTTTACGTATAATATAAATGGGGACTAACATATTTTGTTCCGATGTTACTAGGACATTTGCGCGCGAAGCACGCAAAAAAATCTATTTCAGACCCAGATCAACATGAATTTTGCGATTTGAATGCGCGAGAAGCGCGGAAGATTTTACAATGTTGCCCTTTTTTGGCCAAAAAACATGCTGTTATTGGGGTTAAAAGAAAGATGCATGGGGCAATTTTGGGGCCCTGGACCCGGGCCCACCTGGCCATTGATAAGTCCGGCCCTGTTCTCCATGATCAGCCCTCATTTTATTTTCGCTTTTGTGCTCGGGGCCCCTGAACCCTCGGGGCCCATGGACTTCGTCCACCCTGTCCTCCCGCTTGTTGCGCCCCTGGAGAGGACATTCTTGAACCTCGATGACTTGGGGATGATTTGAAATGACCGCCAATTAGGACTGTTTGATATTTATTACCAGAAATGTGGAAAAAGAGACACACGTAGAACCGAAAAATGGTACAATTTTGTTGAAGGAACAGAGTTCAACAAGTCAAATGATATACCATTTTAAAGCTTATGATATATATTTTCTAAACACGAAATAAAACAAAATTGACCTGGGCCGAGTTTACGGCTGATTCGTGGTGTCCAATCACAAATGTGAATAATATCAAATTTTAATAATTTGTCATAAAATTTGTATTATTTCGTAAATTAAAAACAATGAAAATTATTTGATATCAGAAAGACATTCTTCGAATTCAGAATGCAATTCGATATGTCTGATGTGCTCTCATGTCCCACAAAAAATACTGTCGAAACGCCCAAAACGCTCATTCCAGAACCCTTAACTATAAAGAAGCCAGTAAAATATAATTGCCTCTAAAGTTTCAATATACAAAGCAGATCATCACCATGATTGCTATGTTACAAAGCAGTCAGTTAGATGGATCCTCAACAAAATAGCATTGAAAAAAAGGAACTGTCGGCCATCAAAAGCAGGAAGGGTATTAGTGGAATATTTATTAGACTAGTTTTGATCAATAAAGAGTGTTTTCATTGTATGCTATATCTATAGAGTCTGCTCATATTATCCTCAATAGAGTCTGTTCATGTTGTCCCACTCAATCTCATACACAAAGACTAGTCCCCCCAGATAACGAGGCTAATGGAACTCTCATACTACGAACAAGAAAATAACAGAATATAGCTATTCAAATGCTCATTCTTTGTTGATGCATATTTCCCCCGTGTGACAGAGGGAAGTATACTTTTCATTAAAGAGGAAACATAACACCATCACGTACTAGTACTAACCGATGGTTACATTTTATTGATCCCAGTCATCAAAAGCGCTTTTATATTCATAAAACACATCTTGCTACAGGTACCCACTTAAGGTTATTAATTATTTTAAACTGTTGTGATTTGGTAGTTCACAGCATCTTACGAATGGTAGTGAGCTTTGGCAAAAACTGCATTGCTCAATTCATAGCGAGCGTGTAGAAGAATTAAAATATCACAGATACACTTTTATAGGTGCTGCGGTTCTTGAGTTATGTTGTAAAGAGGGCTGAAACAACAACACTTTTGTAAAACGTACATAACTCATTAATAGCAATAAATTAAGCAAGTTTGCAAAGTATATGATTTGTAGAATGAACTTTTGCAAAACATCAAGGCATTAATTTTCATTAATATATTGATATAGAGAATGAAAATCGATTTTTAGGTTGCTTCGACCAACAATACCTCGTCTACCCTTAACTATGGTCTTGTTATTTCATCATGTAATAAATCTACACCCCAAGGTTTCTTTTCCTTTCTTCCACGTGCATTTTGAGTGAGAACATAATTATATAGGGCTTCTTCCATGGCATGCTTGGTGTAATTGTGAATACAGACCATTCAAGTTATCCCTAACGCGCGAAGGGCTTTTTGGCGACTGGAAGGGAAAGAATGAAGGAATAAAGAGAGAAAACAAATAAAGAAGTTGTTTGCTCTAGGTGGGATTCGAACCCCAGACCCCTGATTGATTTTCGTTCTGGGGAAGTAACTTGATGCCACCTGTAAATTATTACAAGCTGCAGAAAACGGATGCTCATAGAAAAGTACAATTAGAAGTAAGTTCCTTGTCCAGGGAAATTTCAAGCTAACTCAATTTTTCCACGATAGCGTACTAGGCACCACAAGGGTTCGAACCCGCAACCTCTCGCACCATAATCGAACGCCTTATCGATTGAGCTAACTTGCAATCTCATGGAGAAGTGTATAGATAAATTTTCAAAAGGTCAACTGTATTCATTGTACTTTCCTTTCAAAAGTCAGAGGTTGGTATCATTTTATTTGTACAGAGTTCAATAAAAGCCATAATGTGTTACTTTTCATATTACTTGTGTGAATTTTGTGTCGCCGACCTATTGCTTGACAATGCAAGGTCAAGCAATATCAATATGACATTTCATTGGAATAATATTATTGCCTTATGCATAGCCCGATGCATAGTACAGCCTGATACATGAAATTAATTTATCAGTAGCATTTGTTAAGCAAACTTTTTTTTTCTTTTCTTCAATTTTAGTAGTTCTCGGTCGTTTTACTTTTCTTTTTCTTTCCGTCACTTTTAATCTGTTTGTTTTTCATATTGTTTTTGACCTTGTTTGTACACACATTTTCACAGGATTTTAGTCAAATTCAAGTTTGGACTTCTTTATCGCTTCAAATATTTTCACAAGAGCTTCCACCACCGATTCTGAAACCTGAAATGGTCTGTCTTACCCACGGGTAGCATTATGAATATTTTATTTAAGGTTAGCAACTATTTTACTGTTGCGATTTGATAGCTCACAGCATCTTGCAAATGGTAGTGAGCTTTGGCAAATATTGCATTGATCATTTTCATAGCGAGTGTGTAGAAGAATTCAAATATCACAGATATACTTTTGTAGGTACTGTACGTGGTTCTTGAGTTATGTTGTAAAGAGGGCTGAAACAACAACACTTTTGCAAAACGTACATAACTCATTAACAACAATATATCAAGCAAGTTTTCAAAGCATATGATTTGTAGAATGAACCTTTGCAAAACATCAAAGTGTTATTTTTCAATAATATATTGATATATTGCTTCGACCAACAATACCTCGTCTACCGTACCCTTAAAATGGATGCAAAGGATGATCCTACGATTCCCAAAGTCATTTGACAATGTTGCTGTTTGTGAGCTACCTGCATATTATAGCACATCAGATGGCAATCTAAAGGCGATGGATTGCAACCAATCATTTTCAGATCATGCTTTGAATGACCTATGAATATTTGGGGTCGGTCCGTTATTACAAAGGGACGTTATTCCGGTACGAGTTAGGGTACGGGTTAAGGGTAGGGTATGGTTAGGGTACGGGTTAGAGTTAGGCTTAGTGGTAAATTCTGAATAACAGACTAATAACGCCCCTCCTGCTCAATTCTGAATAACGCCTTCTCGTAAAAACGCCCCTTAGGATAACGGGCCAAGGCTACTAATAAGTTCCGGAATAAGTTTCAAGCACATTTGAGAGAATATTGCAGGCAATAACACAAAATGGCACGTTGCAGTTGACCATTTCAAAACACTTGACCAAAGGGCACTTAAAGCGTTGATTAAACAATCCAATTCAGCATCGGATAAAAGCTGTTACCCAGGAGCCAAAGCATCCATGAAACCTGAGAGGTCCTCAAAAGGTACAAATAGAATGCTTATCATGTTATACTGGAGAAGCAATCGCAGATTGCTTACGAGTTTATAGCTATATACATGTATTTCAAATTCACTGATTGATTGAAGAAGCAATGAACTAGATCACTTATGAGAAAGCAATCATCCAAAAGGGGAAATTGTTTGTGATTTCAATTTCATTGCATTTGCCTGCAAATGATAAAACCAAATTATTTCAATGTTGAGAGGCAACGATTTCTTTAATATCATGGAGTGCCAACAATGAACTTACGTAGGCTGCAATTTTAAAAGGGAACAATGGTCCTTTTATTTTAGGATATTGCTTTAAATTAATGGATCTCTGCTTTTTGGGCGAAAGTTCAAAGAAACATAGCTGTAAATCAGGAGTGTAATCTTGCCACACTTGTTCTCCACACAATGTAAGATTCCTTGAGATAGAGATGCCAAGACAACTTGGAGCCTCACTAGTATTCCGAATATATATATAACCTCAGGCTGGATGAGCATGCATTGGAGTGTAAGAAACACTATAATGTTATGGGGAAATTGAATGGACCACTTTTCAGGCACGTAGACAGGTCTGTATGAATGACATAATCAATCACCAAGTCTAAGACACCCTATCAACGACTTACATTTACCAAATACTAATAGCAATTTTGCAATATCAATGTATAGGGCACATGCGAGTTCTTGCATCATCAACATGATCAATCATCATGATCAGACTTTTTATTCTTGACAATTCTTGATTATAATGTTGCTTTGAGAATTTAACAAATAAATAGGAACCATAAATTTTACAGCACAGTTTGTATTCAAGATAATTATAATGTCTCAAAATATGAATGAAAAATAATAATTTTCCCACATCTACATTTCATTTTTACCTAATTGACTCTTAACTTAACTGACTCTCAACTGGGGAATTCAAATAATAATGTGGACAGTATCACACCCTTTCTGGATAATAACATTTAGAGTTTTTTACTTGTTAAACTTGAATAACATCTCATTACTTTATATATCTCGCAGATACCAAAGCAGTACAATCCATAAGCCCGGGTCCATAAGTACAGTATTGTCAGACACACCCGACGAGACTTACAAGATATTAAGGAAAGTCTGAACAGCTGCCTCATCAAAATGCGCCCTCTGGGGTTCAAACAATATTTGGCCATCGGGTAAGAAATGTTGAACCTTCTTGCACAAATAAAATATTGTTTTGATAGATTTTCATGTCATTCAGATAATCTTCAGAATTGGAATTTTTCTTTTCTTTTTCTTTTTCTTTTCTTTCTTTGAAGAACAGAACGGTCAATTTCCAAAACTTACAAAGTGTATGCAAGCTGGTTTACAGTGCCAATGCATAGAATATTCGGTATAGTTTGATTGGAGCATTAAAACAAATAAAGTATTCGATGGTGCGGTGCTTTCAGCAGAAGTTCTTACACAGACTCCCAGTAGTCTGATAGGTACGTCATGCTTGTCCTGCTACCTATAAAAGTCAATAGATCAGTTTATTTAGTTCACAGCAAAATGTTCCTTTTATTGACAAAACTAAGCTCTATAAACAAGCTTTTCACCAGAATTGACAGAAATTGTATTTTGTTTATCTTCATACTTAAATGCAACGTTTTCTCGATGCACCTCAAGTCAGATTATCTTGCATGCAGTGAATGTTTAAAATAACACATATTCATCATATTTATCTAGAATGAGAATTGGGGCTTCAATCGCGGAAATGTCAGAAGTAGAGATAGAATTGAATTGTGCTAATAAGCTTATGGCTAAACATACATAGATTACATAGATTACGGCTATCAATTTCCACTAAGGAACAAGAACTAGATCACTTGTGAGAAAGCAATTATCCAATTGCAAATTGTTTGTGATATCAATTTCATTGGATTTGCCAGCGAAAACAAATGCAATGTGAGGTTTGCATTCATGATGTGTTATTGGAATGATAAAACCAATTCATTCAATGTTGAGAGGCAATGGTTTCTTTAATATCATGAATGTCAACAATGAACTTATTTGGGGTGCAATGTAAGGGACAGTCCTCCATGGTTTAAGATATTGCTTTTAACGAGATCTCTGCTTTATGTGCGACAGTTCAATAGAACATAGCTGTAAATCAGGAAAGGATTAAATCTTTCCACGTGTGTGCTCCATAGGATTCTTGAGATAGAGATTCAAGAAAACTTGGTGCTAACTATTATTGCCGACAGAAATAGCTTCAGACTGGATGAGCATGCATTGGAATGTAAGAAACACTATCTGCTTATACGGGAGGCTTGAATGACAACTGTTGAAGCTCGTATACAGGTCTCTATTTATGCATGCCATAATCAATCACTAAGCCTCAGACATTCCATCAACAAATTGCTCTTGCATCGTCAACATGATCAATCACCATAAACAGGCTTTTTGATTTTTGATTAAACTGATGCTTTGGGGCTTTAGGAAGTATCAACCGTAGTGGGAAAACACAATTCGTCGTTGTTCTGTATAACATGCCATTTTAATCTCAATTCCAAGCAAATCAAAGTGATTCTCTTTTTGTTCAATGTCAATCTAGCATTTCACGTGTAAGTCATGTTGTATTATCACGCAGGAAAATAAATGTGCCCACCAGCCGTGTCCTTCAACACTTACTTACCTGCATCAGATCTGAAACTTGTTCATAGTTCCTTAACTATAAAGAATCCAGTAAAATATAATTGCCTCTAGAGTTATATACAAAGCAGATCATCACCATGAGCAACGATGAGCGGCTATCTGTCACAGATTGCTGTGTTACAAAGCAGTCAGTTTATAGATGGATCCTCACCAAAACAGCATTGAAAAAAGATAACTGTCTGCCATCAAAAGCACGAAGGGTAAGTGGAAAATTTATTAGACTAGTTTTGATCAATAAAGAATGGAGTCAATAGAGTCTGTGCATGTTGTCCTATTCAATCTCATACACAAAGGCTAGTCCACCCCCACCCCCAGATAACGAGGCTAATGGAACTCTCATACTACGAACAAGAAAATAACAGAATACAGGGTGTCTCAATAAAAATAGGCCCTGTGTATTGGGGGACCCAACTTAAAATGTCGGTAGTAAAATAAAAACTTTTTTAAAGATTCATAAACCATGACGCTTCTTATTTATGATGGTGCACAAAAAATCAAAATCCGTTCACGCGTCACCGAGATAATTGGGATTTTACAAATAGACCCATTTTTGGACCGTTCCAATGGAGCAATACACATTAAACACTAATGTGATGCATTGTAGTTTATAATGGACAAAAAAAGGAAGAAGAAGAAGTTGCTGTTGCGTACGAGTTTAAACAAAATAACCAATCAATTAATCTTTCAAAGAATGTTTATCACACCTTTCTCTTTGGGTTAACATTATGTGAAAATAATTTATATCTTCTAAAATATTGTTCAACATTTCTCAAGCAACAATAGGGCCAAGCGGTCACTTAATGTTTCATAATATGCATGGCCAGAAAAACACGAAAAAGAGTTCTTTCCCAAAAATGAATCTCACGAATGGCGTTTAGTGGCCCAAAAAACGCCTGTGATGCGCGACTAGTGATTTTTAAAACATAGTCTAAACAGGATTTACCCTTTTGAGCAAAATCATCCGTATACTGGAATTTAGCGCAATTTAACAACAAATAAGCAGGATTTTTATCTGAAAGGTAGTACCAATACTGGATTTAAAAAGAATACACCCTTTATATGTTTTCTTTATCATTTTCCAATATCTATAATGTCTGAGTGATGGTCCTGGTGCAAATCAGTTGAGGAAACACGCTTTGCGAATTGCGGGATCATTAATGACTTCTATACCATGTAAAGCTATGTAAGCGCATCAACTATAATAGCGAAACACAATTCGAGCGATCCATTCTCTGAAAAAAAAAGATATTTTTTCCTGGTCACGCATGTGTATATTATGAAACTTAACTGACCTCGTGGCCCTGTTGTTGCTTGAGAAATATGTTTAGAAGGTATATTTTCACAAATTTGTAACCCAAAGATAAATGTGTGAAAAACATTCTTTGAGAGATTGATTGATTGATTGATTGATTGGTTGGTTGATGTTCAGTAAACTCGTACCGAGCAAGACGGAGAGTTTACTTCATTACGTGTATTGCCCCATTGGAACGGTCCAAAAAAGGATCTATTTGTACAATCCTAATTATCTCAGTGACGCGTGAACAGATTTTGATGTTTTGTATACCATCTTAAAGACAAAACGTCATGGTTCTTGAATCTACAAAAAAGTTTTGATTTTACTGCGGACATTTTAAGTTACGTCCCCTAATCCACAGGGCCTATTTTAATTGAGACACCCTGTATAGCTATTGAAACGCTCATTCTTTGTTGATGCATATTTCCCCCGTGTGACAGAGAGAAGTAGAATTTCCATAAAAGAGGAAACATAAATTTAACACCATCACGTACTAGTACTAACCGATGGTTACATTTATTGATCCCAGTCATCAAAAGCGCTTTTATATTCATAAAACACATCTTGCTACAGGTACCCACTTAACTATGGTCTTGTTGTTTCATCATGTAATAAATCTACACCTCAAGGGTTCAAATTTTCCCGATTTTGTGAGAACACAATATTGGGCTTTTTCCTTGGTGTAGTTGTGAATAAAAACATTCAAGTTCTTGCATTGTGACAGGCTATTGCCAGGAACTAAGGCCAGATTGAATACAGAAACTTCATCAGTATACTGCACAATTCCAACAAAGATTGGAATTATTTCTGAGGCGACACTAGCCAGTCACTCAGATTCTAAACGGGTTAAGGTTTTTGTCCAAATTCACACAAGTAGTATTACAAGTAACACATTATTGAACTATGAAAAATTCTAATGATACTGACACCTGACTTTTGAAAGGAAAAAACAGTGAATACAGTTGACAGAAGCAAAGTTACAAGCATTTGATTAGACGAAGGTACAGTTTTAAAAGTGACAAACTGGCCTATTCAAAACTCCACAGACTAGACATCTGGTTTGAGAGTGGTGAATGGTTAATTTTGGCGTTTGGCTTTAATTTAAAACAAAAGGAACAAAAGAAAACTGAAACAAAAGAACTGACAAATAAAATGAAAGTTATGAAAAGTACAGAGAAGTAAAAACTGAAATAAAAACTGCTTTGAATAACGCTTCATTAAAGAAACTGTGTTGTCTCTTTGTTGCGCTTGTTGGAACCTTTTTGCGCCTTGTATAGGCCAGTTTGTCACTTTTACAGCTGGACCTTTGTCTATTCAATTGCTTGTAACTTTAGTTCTTGAGGTCACATTGGATTCAATGTGGTGTCATAATGTGTAGGATTAACTAGTGCATCTATTAAAAAAACAAATTTACCCCAATATTGTTCAGTTTTGAAATTGTGATTATTTTTCCAAGTGTAAGGATACTTTATTGGTGCAGTATATGACATTTCCTGGGAATAATTTTATTGCCTTAGATAAATGCACCTTGATACATTAGATTTAGTTTTGCCTTGCCTTGCTTCGTAATCCTTTAGTTCCCAGTAGAATTTTTTTAAAGCAAACTCACATTTTTGGCAGATCTCGTTAATTTAATTTTCTTTCCTCCACTTTTAATATGTTTATTTTTTTTTATAGATTTTAGTTTATACAGTGTAAATTTACACAAAGTACAGGCTAAAAATGGTGGGTAATGGTGAATCCAACGGACGGGGACACAAAACACATCAAGGATCAATAAATAATTTGTAGACAGAAAGTTGACGAAAATGATACAAGAGGCTACCTTGAATATGAACAACTGGGAAAAAAAGAGCAAGGTACACCAACTTCAAGTGTGGAAACAAGTAAAATACACTCTGTACTCTCTTAAATTGACCGATTGAAATATGTCAATCTGTTTTAAAGATTGATGATAGAAATCAATCTAAATAGATTGAAAGATAGATTGAAATGTTTTTTTGTTTTCACTCAACTCTCTTTGTAGACTGATTTCACTATCTAATCTAATCAAGTGTTACGCCTAATGTACTGCCAAATGACATGTGTTGCATATGTTTGGAATGAGATTTCAAACTGTTTTAATCATCTTCAATCTTTTTTCAACTGGGAAGGACTTGTCCCTAATATGGGATTGCAAAGGATTGAAAAACAATAAAAATCAATCCTTTTTACTGAAAATTCAATCGAAAAAGATTTGCCCCTAATCACTAAAAGCCCAGATATTGGATGAGATTCACTCCTTTTGATTGAAAAAAGTTTGAAAAATTCAAATCACCCGACTGAATATGCAGTCGAAAACGATTTGTCCCTTTGGCGAGATTGAAAATTCAATCTTTTTGATTGAATATTCAAGCGGGCATTAGAAATAGGTAATGTTTTAGCCCCCCCCCCCCCCTCTGCGTACTGTCTAGTCTGTAATTTACTTGTTTTTCCACGTAAAGTTGGTGTACCTTTTCTTTACAGGCTAATAGTTATACATAAATGCAATTTTCACAGGAATTTCGTCAAATACTTTCATAAGACCCAAACTGAAAATCACTAAACCCAATCCATCCTAAACTGAAATGGTCTGCCATACCCAGGGTAGGATTATAAGTACTTTCTTTACTAAAGTGGGTGCAAAGGGTGTAGACCCACAATAACCCAAAGTCATTTGACAATGTTTGGTGAGTAGCCTGCATGCTATAGCACATTATATGACAATATAAAGGAAAGAGATTGCAATCACCCCTTTTCAATTCATGCATTAGAATGAACTATGAATATTTGGAGTCGGTCCGTTATTCCAAACGGAATATTGTAGAGCAGAGGCTTCTTATAAGTTCCAAACACATTTTAGAGAATATTGCAGGCAACAACACAAAATGGCACGTTGCAGCTGACCATTTCAAAACACTTGACCAAAGGCACGTAAAGTGCTGATTAAACAATCCAATTCAGCATCGGATAAAAGCTGTTACCCAGGAGACAGAACAACCATGAAACCTGAGAGGTCCTCAAAAGGTACAAATAGAATGCTTATAGATATACATTTAATTTCCACCGACTGAGGAAGCATAGATCGCTTATAAGAAAACAATTATCCAAAAGGGCAAACTGATTCAACAATTTCATGGATTTGCCTGCAACATAGTAAGGGAGATTTGTACTCATATTGTGAAATTGGTGGGATAAAACAAAATTATTTCAGGCAACGATCATTACGTTTCACTACCTGGAGAGAATTGATCAAAAATTGAATTCCCTCCTGAGGTTCGTATTTGTCAATGAGTTGACCAGATCACAAGGATGTCATTATAGCTAGAGGCAGTATATAACACAAATGGGTCAATGAGTTACATACAAATGACCTTGTGTGGTATTTAGTTCCCAGGAAGTGAGTTTTGCCCGAGGCAATTTGTGGTTAAATGTTGATCCCTCACTACAAGAGTTATTACCGTAGATTTGGTTGAAAAAGGAGGTGAGACATGATCAGATCTCTACAGGTAACAAAACGTAATGGTATCTTTAATTTTATGGAGTACCAACAAAGAACTTATGTAGGCTGCAATTTAAAAAAAGGCACAATGGTCCTTGAATATGCTTCAGGATATTGCTTTCAATTTTCCGTTAGTAACGGATTTCTGCTATTTGTGCGAAAGTTCAATAAAACAGAGCTGTAAATCACGAGTGTGTTCTTGCCACACGTGTCCTCCACACAATGTAAGATTACTTGGGATAGAGATGCCAAGGAAACTTGGAGCCTCAGTATTATTACCGACATACATAGCCTCAGGCTGGTTGAACATATTATTGGAGTGTAAGAAGAAACATGTTATGGGAAAATTGAATTGACAACTTTTCAGACACGTATATACAGGTCTGTATGCGCCCCATAATCAATCAGCAAGTTTGAGATATCTAATCAACAGGTTTACATCTACCAAATACTAATAGCAATTTTGTAATAGCAATGTATAGGGCCCCCCACGCGAGTTCTTGCAGCATCAACATGATCAATCATCATGATCAGACTTTTTGATTCTTGATTATAATGTTGCGTTTAGAATTTAACAAATATATAGGAACCATAAAATTTACATTGGTATGTAAGTTCCATTAATTTCATAGTCATTTCAATATACTTATAATGACTCAAAATATGAATGAAAAATAATAATCTAGGCATTTCACCGCCCCCCCCCCCACACACACACCTACATTTCATTGTTACCTAATTGACTCTCAACTCAACTGATTCTCAACTGGGAGGGCACCATTGGAATTCAAATAATTATCACCTTTTCTAGATAATAACATTTAGAGTATTTACTAGTCAAACTTGAATAACATCACATTGCCGTTGCACTTATACAGTGGCTCCGGAACCGGGGGCCCCGGGGGTGCTCGGCCCCTCAATAATTTGGATGCCTATGGAAAATTACCATTGGGGCCCCCCCAATAATTTTGGCCAGGCACCATTGCCCCCCTAATATTTAACATCTTCCGGAGCCTCTGTTATATATCTTACAAGATATCAAATAAAGTCTGACAAGCTGCCTCATCAAAATGCGCCCTTTGGGGTTTAAACGATATTTGGTCATCAGGCTAAGAAATGTTGGACCTTGTAAATACTTATTGCACAAATGAAATAATGTTTTGATAGATTTTCAGATAGAACATTATTGCAATAGCATTTATGTTACCTACCTGCTTCCTAAAGTCCCAAACAATCATTTTATTCAAGAATCGAAACCCCTAGTGATGATTGGTCATGTTGATAACGCAAGAGCAAACATGGTGCCCTTAACGCTTAGCTACAAAATTGCCTTTAGTATTGGGGATGTAAATCTGTTGATGGGATTTCTGTTGATGAGAGACTTCGTGATTGATTATGGTCACAGACCGGTAAACGTGCCTCAAAAGTTATCCATGCAATTTCCCCATGATGTTTCTTACACTCCAAATATGCATGCCCATCCAGCCTGGGGCTATATGATCTCATTAAATAGGGAAGCTCCAAGTTTTCTTGCATGTCTGTCTGTGGTCTATCCAGTCCCTGGTCTATCTCATTGAATCGCACATTGTGTGTAGTACAAGTGTACGGGGAAAGATAACAGTCCCCATCTACAGCTATATATGTTTTATTAAACATTTAAACGAAAGGCAAAGATCTATTATAACTGAAAACTGAAAGCAATAAAGTTTCATTTCCATTTTTAAAATGGAAAAATGCTCCTTACTAAGGCACAACATCCTTTTTGGTCCTATAGCGCTATCGGTGCCCGAAGAGGTACCGATGGCACTTTTTATCGTACCCTGAACATTTGTATAGTGCATTTGCCTTTATTTGAAATGGGGAAAAAACAATAACACGATGAAACTGTTAATTATTATGCTTGATACAATTTATTACATCTCCAGGGAGTGATATGTATTTTCTTACGGAGCTATTAGCTGTTGAACAAAAGTTGTTCAGCGATTGTATAATAATATCGCATTGATCGATTGGTTATTCAGGCGTTTCATTGAAGGATGAAAGGGATCACTTTTGATTCACTTTACGCTTGGCGGTCGCCCTGGACAGACCTGTTGTGCTTTTATCTAGATTTGCATCTAGATTTCGCGGATTTCTTAGTTCTAAAAAATAGTTCATGCCCGTTGTATTCTATATAGCATGTGCCCACTTCATAATCTAATTCACTATGGTAGCAGTTTCCACCCTTTTGGAAGAGTTTATATCAACAGAATTCTTCTAGCTGGCTGGAAATTACAGCACATTGGCATTGCTCAAGAGAAGTGTAACGCAAATAATATTGAATTCAAAAGTGGCGCTGACAGACAGACACGCGTTTTTGAAGCGGTTTCGCAGGTAAATGGTGGGATGACTATTAATTGTGGTAAGCTCACCAATGATACGTCTATGCAATGGCGATGGTAAGCGGGGAGGCAAGTTCTTTCCTTTCTCCGGTTTTTCTTTCTCCATGTTGGACAGTTTTTTGTACGAGGAACTAGCCAGGTTAGTAAATTTTATGCATGCATAGCTTAAAATAATTCAGTCGGTGTACGGTGATCGGAATTTTGATTAACAATTCAAAGACGTGGATGTCATTTATACACCGATAACCGAATGGAGAGTTCATTACAGGAGCGTATTAGTAGCTGCCTGAAGTCAAACTTAATGGCAATATTGCACCGATATCTGTATATGTCGGGTGAAATGAAGGAGCGTATCAATAGCTGCCTGAAGTCAAAATATGGCATCATTGTTGTCAGCATTCCGTGTTATACATTATCAATATGATTACAGGATATTCATTTCAAAGTAGAAGTCAAAATATATATTAGCGGTTTTTTACGGGAGGAGCTGCTGCGACAAGGCGTCATATCCCATGTGAATGTTGTTTTTGTGTGTATTTATTATGTTTAGGGAAACAGCGGCAGCGCGTATGAAAATGTTTTATTCGCGTTTAAGCGCAGCGCATTTAGCGAATAAGTTAAGAATCATCGGTACCTAACCGGGCACCGATAGTTTTATAGGACCAAATTCGATGTGGTGCCTAAAGATTATTGTTTTCAGTTTTCCATTTAAAAAATGAATTGCAAGCTTCAAGTACATTCTTATATCCCAACTTGTTCCTTGCCAAAAGGTCATTCTAATGCATAAAATGAAGAGATGTTTGCAATCTAAACCATTTATGTATCTTGCAACCACCATTTGCATCCATTTGAGTGACAATCACATTACCTCTGGATAAGCAAGGCAAGCATGGCATGGCATAATTTAAATCGTAGGCTACAGTTAGTCTACTCTGAAGTACAAAGTACCGACGCGGACGCACACATTGTGCCGACTTTGAAGGCACGCATACCTTCACGAGCACTGCGTATGGTCACTTTGTACTTCAGAGTGGACAAACTGTATGTTGGTAAAGCTCAGTGATTTTCAATTTTTATTCTTGGGAAATTATTCCAAGAGACATAGGGTTTAAACTTAACGTAGTACTTTCTTTCATGACTAAAATCTGGTAAAAATTGCACACTTGTTCAATTTGTATCCCAAACTCATTTCTTGACTTGTACTTTGTATGCATATATATTGCCGAAAAAATATGATATAGATGGTCATGGAATAGTTATGAAAGAATATATCAAGAAAATATTCAGAAATAAAAAAGATTAAAGAGTGGGTAAGAAAGAAAAGAGTAACATGAAAGAGAACTGACGAAAATAGTGTATTTTGTATCAAGCTACGCAATGCATAAGGTAATAGTATTATTCCTTAGAAAATATCATATTAATACGCGTATTGATTGTGGATTGTGTTGCCGTGTTTCCCATAAACTGCGCACTCCCTGATTGATTCCCGTTGTAGGGAAGTAACTTGATGCCATCTGAAGCTGCGGATTGCGTTACAATCATCTTTGGAATTGAAATTTGATTCTCAAAGATAAGTACAAATAATGCTTTAATTGGATTCTCAACTCCCAGATTGCTGGCTAAATACTTTTAAATTACGATGCCTAGAAAGGGACGATTATCTGAAAGATATGACAATCTATCAAAACGATTTCATCTGTGCTGTCATTATTTAGAAGGTACGACCTTTCGCAGCCGATGGCCACAGTTTGTTGGCAGACTTTATATTTGATATTTGTAAGTCTTGTGTTGCCACACAATACTACTTTAGTTTCTAAAAGGTACGTCATGGTATTCAGGTTTGACAAGTAAAACACTCCACATTTTACACACAAAAATGGTGATACTCTATACATTCATGTGTTTTCAAAATATCAATTGCATTCACATTTCTATCCTTTCAAAATTCGGATGTTGGTATCATTAGATGTTTCAATAGTTGAATGATTTCATGTTTTAGAGCATATTGAATAAGAACAACTTGATATTTTTTACTGCTTGTGTGAATTTAAAAAATACCTAAACCTTTTGAAAAATTGGTTCTTGGTTAAATTATGATGAAACAACAAGTTCATGGTTAAGTGGGTTGTACCTGTAGCAAGATTTGTTGTATGAACATAGAATCGCTTTCGATGATTGAGATGATCAACACAATACAACCATCAGTGACTAGTACTAGTACGTGCCGGTACCATGTTTCCTCTTTTATCAAAGTTTTTTCTTTTTGTCACAAGAGGGAAATATGCATTAACAAAGAATGAGCATTTGAATAGCTATATTCTGTTATTTTCTAGTTCGTAGTATGAGATTTCCATTAGCCTCGTTATTTGGGAGACTGATCTTTGTTAGCTTTGTTTATTCAGTTGAATAGGATAACATGATTCTGAGGATAACAAGAGTAGACTCTTTAGATATCAAGAACATGCTCTTTATTGATAAACACTATAGTCTAATAAATATTCCACTTAGCCTTCCTGCCTTTGATGGTCGACATTTATATTTATGGTGAAATGATCCATCTTGCTGTTTTGCTTCATATAACTGGAATCTGTGATTTAAGATGTACTTTTCACCCATTTTTGTTCTTTGCTCAAGGAATCAGAAAGCTTAAACTTGTATTTTTGTTCCATCGAGAATTCGAAAGAAATGGTGCAATCGAGGCATTGAACCTTACTCTATTCTGTACGAGTGTGATCAGACGTATAGTTGAATAAAACGGTGATACTTATATCAATGTCAATAACCAAATAATCTAGCATTCAAGTGTATCATGCATTTATCAGAATGTGTTTCTGATACATTCATCTGATTCCGGGATCTGATTCACATCTAGGATTTGATCCACTGTGCCAATCTCATAAGCTGATTTTACACTCAGTTTGGCGACGAACAAAAAAACCTGTTCTATGGGCCCGACCGAGTCATAATTTGCGTTTTAGATATTTTTTTGTTTTAATTTACTAAAACCATGTAAAATTACAGGTTTTGTGCCCAAAATTGATTTATTTTGACTGGACATTTTTAGAAATATGTTTGCAATGTATAGAGAACAAGTTTAGAAACTATGTTTAGAAATTATGTTTAGAAAATATGTTCAGAAAATATGTTTGCAAATCAGATTTGTTTTTCGATCCTAGTTGGTCCGTCCAACCGTAGAACAGGTTTTTCTTTATCAAAGTGATTAAAAGAAATGAAAGAATGGTTTGTAGAGTGAAATTCTTTATTCAATAAATAAGACAATGCGATGTGTAAGAATAAGAATGTTGTATTTGCGCGGTTTGAACACCATATAAAAGGTTGTAATAATGTACAAAATTGAGTTATCGCCACCAGCACACAGCGCTCTTAGAGCACAGGGCCTGACCCTAACAGTAAATTCTGGAGCATAACCAACCCATACCCCTAAGTAACCTTAGTGCTCCATGAGGCTATGTAAGCCCCAGACGAGATCTAAATTTGCTAAATAATGTGGGTCTGGCATGGAAGCCATCACACCTAATTAAATCTGCATCAATAACTGCTGATGAAATCTAATATAATCAAGTTCAAGCGAAGGTAGTTAAATATTTCACGTCCATAATACCTTTGAAGTAATTTCAAATCGATTATTTAAGATTTAATAACGCACACCTGCAGCACCGTCTTAACATTCATCTTTATTTACACGTGAATTGAATGCTTTATTATATCATCATCATCACACACAGCTCTGAGGCTTATGCAATTGATGCTTGCTCAGATTCGACCAAAACAAAATATTACCAGCTTATTATTTTCTTTACAAAAACTTCATTTTATTTCGATGAAGTTATCGATAATAATATTGCCTTTTGATTTCAAAGTAATTATGTCACTATATACCTAAAGGTATCCAGGTAATGGTACCTAATGGTAGCCAGGCTAAATTATTAATCGGCAAGGCGAGGAAAATGTAATAATAGAGTGGAATTGATTTATAAAATGGTGAAAAAACTGAACTATTGAAATACCTGTATTATAAAAATGTGTTTCTTTTCTTAACTGTGGATTCCATTGCTGAAAGTTCTTATTTGCTTTACATTTAAAGGAATACCAAATTATTACGTCAAATTTCATCCCAAACCGTATCATGGTATTGCAGGAAATATATCCCCTAATGAAAGTGATAAAACTTGTAAATTTGAGTGCAAAATGTCCAAGAAAGCCCATCCTGACCCATTCAATGGGTACTGTCCATGCTGCCCCTCCCCGATGAGGTAGAACACTTTGGTTGCTGTGCCTAAAGAAAGGTAAAAAAATCATTCACTCGTCTCTCACTTAGTGTAAGTAAATCCATCTCTACGAGATTCGCAAATCTTAAATAAGTATCTGATGTTTTGGCAATACACATTCTGTCTGGTAACGCATGATCGTGATGCTATACTTGAATTGTACCGACGGTTATTGACATCGATATAAGTGCGATCTCCAGTAGACATCAGTGTTTGCCAATAAAACGGAAAGTTCTAGGTCATTTTGTGATAAGTTGCACTGATTTGTTGTTGCAACACTATTTATAGCATAGTTTTTATAACCATTAATGGATTATTATTATTATTACTTATAATCTTTATTCAGGGTAGGCCCTGCAACAATACATATATACAAATTTAAAACAACATATCATAAAATATTTAACTTAAATATTGATTGGTTCTATCGTAATGACTTAAGTAATTACGATTTAAGTCATTGACTTGTAAGTCATCTACTGTGTACAAGCTATTAAAATGGTTTGCACAAATGCATTTTACTGTTTGAAATTTCAGCGAGACTTAAGGAAAGGTGTCACCACCCTAAGAGCTAAGGTTAGAATTTAGGATTAGGGTTGGGGTGGTGGCCACAACTCTATACTATAGTGCTTCGAAATGTGCCGTTCCAATGTATTGAAATATTAACTTGTGCATGCCAACATTATCTTGTTCAGAAACTATTTTAGAAAATAATAGGTAGAAAACTTGTGAAATGTGATCTTGAAGCTCTATTTTTATGGCGGCATTTATGATTTATCATAGTACCTGACGAGTTCAGCCAAGTGCTATTTTTGTGCAGTGTCTTTAATCTTGCTTTAATAAGTACTGTTTATTGACAGTGTTATTTTATATTCTGTACTATACGTATTTCATAAAGGACAATGCTTTTTTTAATCATCCTGCATTCACCCTAATAAATGGCTCTCCCTAATTAGCAATTATTAGGTACCTTATTATAGCAATATAACGTACACTGTTAGAATGGTTGCCCAACCCTGGATAAAATATCACTCTTTTGTTGGGTAATATTAAATTTTTAGCTTATTCTTTAGTAATCTTTTGCACAAGAATAAGCCAAATTATTTGATATTACCCAATAAATAGGGTTGTTCATATGGCACAGAGGTTTGGGTAAATTTTACCCAACTGTTTTAACAGTGTATTAGTATCAAATGTACCCGAGACAGTCTCTGGATAAATTGCATTTTGCATCTCTTCATCAATTTGATTGATATAGGTTTCCCGGAAAAGGAATTCAATGAAACCTGCAAATGAGGTTTTGTGAACATTTTATGTTGTGACTTTTATAGAAGTATTAACAATTCATGCTACATTTTGTTCTTATAATGTACTGAATAGGCATGTTGTAAGAATACAACTTATATCTAAAAATTACTGTAAAAAGTATGCAATTTCTTTGCGCATTTGTTTTTTTTTTTTTCGAAATAATAATAAAAAAATGCTACATTATATCTTGGCATTATGCACTGAATAAACATGATAAATGGTAAATAATAAGCTCATTGAATTTGGTAACATTTGTTGATTTCATATTGCTTGTAAATCAATCTTTTGAAAAATGTTGTCATTATTGTTACTTTTTCTGCATATCTCGCATAAACAAAACAATGCAGTAAAATTGCTTCTAAGTTTATGGACCCCACAAAAATATAAACAAAATCATCAAATAGAACTTTGGGCTCACAATAACCATTTTATTTTGAAGACAACACAATAAAAGAAATTGCACATTCTTTTTTCATTTCTCAAGATCAATTTTAAAGACATCGGGTCCAATTTGGATGATTAAATTAACCTTTATAATGGTATTATGGCAGAGGGCAATTAAGGTATCCAACAAAATGGTCTTCACCGTGTTCACTCAAATGTGATTAGTAGAGGTAGTAGTATTTATGCAGAAAGAAACATCAGAGGGAGAGCGTGGCGCAATGGTTAGGGTACTTGCCTTTAGTGCATGAGGTCCTGGGTTCAATTCCCGGCGGTAGCGATTTGCTGGGATATTGATTTGGAAAAAAAAGTCTGAAATTAATTGGCAAGATCTGTAGATTAAATTCAGACTTCCGCTCTCCCATGGTTCATTTAGAATTGGGTAATTGTCAGGTTATTTGTGTGGTGACCTTGAAATTGTCACATTTATTTTTCCATCAAACCAGATAATGTCATTTGCCACATTTATTTAAACTTGACACTTTCAATCATGTTGATGAAATCTACATACAAATATTATAGACAAGGTTTGTTACATTTTATCAAATTAATTTACAATGTACTAATCGCGTGTGATCATTTTAAAATGTGGAAATATTGGGGTCATACTTATTGTTTGCGTTGTTCAGGTGTGCTTTGTGTTTTAGTATTGAATTATTACAGAGACGATCTCATTATCTCTTGTTTTAATTTATACATTATATTGCAGTATATAGGGGAGTAGTCAAAAGATTACTGCAACTCTATAATCTAGTTTCGTTAGAATTCTGACCCATCCTAAGTGGGTCAACATAACAAATGTTTAAGAGCTACAAAAATGTGATTTTTTTAAATCTCCCTCCTCATTCAATTGACGTTTAGATCCGATAAGTACCATAAGTACCTTTTCTGAACTCGCTAAAAAAACAGATGATTTTTGAAAATACCCATCAACTATTTTCTTTTCAGAAATATTAACGTCTTTGAAAGAATTCCTGAACGTATTTGGTCTCTCTAGACATAATAACGTTGTGTCTAGCTTATTCATTTTAGAGAATTAGTAAATATTCTAAAAGTGCAAGAAGCGATATGTATGGGGATGTCCCTTTTGACTGTTGAACACATCACTACCCATAGACCATTAAACAACAGCGATGGCTGCCAATTTAGTTAAATCAGTTCTTATCAAGCCTATAGATGATGATGCACACACATGACGGGGCAGAATTTTGAAACACCCAAGATTAAAATTATCCATTAGTTTTGTTGTCCTTAGGAACTAAAACGTTCATTAATTGAATTTGGATGGCATCAGAACAGACATGATAGGAATATGAGAAGCTAAATGGTAAATGCAATCTACTTGTGCTAGTGGCAGATACTGGCATGCATACTGTTTGAAGATTTACTTGAATTGTCCAGCCGGCAAAGTGACACTGACAAGTACTCTCCCCGGGTACTCTCTTGACCAAGCAATTTCGTCCACATTTGCAAACATTTGACTTGTACTTTGTGTGGATAGGTATTTGAAAACAGACACAGTTGAGTTTTAGAACAATCTCACTTTCCTGTACAGTATATGGTTCGTTTTGTGTAGGTATACAGAGACACTATACGCTGGCGAAGTTACGTAATAAATCGGATTAACTACCATAGCAATAGGTGAAAACAATTTTGAACATATCGCGCTTCACTACAAGTAGGTTGCATTCATCACATGTGTATGTCTGCAATCATAGATTGAATACAATACTGGTCTTTTCAAAGATACTAATCTTACAGGTGCAAGTGATCAGCATGATATGGTTCAATGCAGTGGTACCGCGTGAACGTATCAGTGCAGCGCGGTACTATTCAAAAATTGTATTGACCTATTGCTATGGTAGTTAATCCGATTATTTGTTTTAGAAAATCTTTATCATGTAGTTTCTGTTTCAAATTAATGCATACAAGGGTAACAGTTTTAGTAAACTGTGTGTGAATTGACACATTCACCTCTGACTTTTCCCATCACATTTTCTACCCGGATTTTGTATCTGCTAAATTTAGTCTTCATAATGCTGTATTTGCTCACTTCTGCCTGTCTACTTGTCAATTATCGCACATGAAGATACACGCAAGATAGATTGAGAACATAGAACATAGGCAATAGTGAAATTGGGTAATTTACAATTTGATTTCCCTGTTGCATTTATCTACAGGGTGTCCCAAAAAAAAGAGGCCCCACATTGCGCCCTCTTTTTCTCCTATTTCTGAAACGTTGATCAAATATATTTTGGTATGTAAAGAAACCCTAAATCGTTAGCTTTAATAAACCAAAACAATTCTTTCAATCGACTCACAATTTTTGAAGATATGCCCTCTTTAAGAAATGTACCCGTTTTTCACTCTGTCCACGGATGAGGTTTGGCTACATCAAAGATTTAAACGAAACACACGGTTAATGACATGGATAGATAATATAGCATTAGTCTTGGGAAAGCATTCACTATAAGCGAGGATCGCCAGCTAGCTTCAAACATCTTCGCAACCCCATATTACTGCTGCATTTGCAAGTATCCGGCGCACAAGGCCTTAAGGATGGTACGCAACGCAATTAATGCAATGAGAACTAGGGCTGAAACCTGTATTCGTCACGGAGGCAACCAGGTAGAGGGCAGAGCAGCACAGTAAACTCACTTCAAAAGAACCAAAGACAAACTAAACAGCCCTTTTCAGGGCTACCTTTTATTCCAAAAAGAGAAATGACTTATGTTGTCAATAAAAGAAAGCAAGAAACGAGAAAAACATAAGTAATTGCAAGTATAGCAAAAGAAGTCCCATCCCACATCAATTTCGCCCAAATTAATGACACTTAACAAAATCCATAACCCATAAGCCCACCGGTAAAGCCCATTCCCTTAAATAAAGTTGTTATTTTATAAAGTTATCATCGAGGAATGTTTTATATTCATGCATGGTATATGCACTTTCCAATCTTTGAAGTAGCCAAACCTCCTCCGTGGACAGAGTGAAAAACGGATACATTTCTTTAAAAGGACATATCTTCAAAAGGTATGAGCAGATTGAAATAATTGTTTTGGTTTATTAAAGCTAACGATTGAAGGTTTCTTTACATACCAAAATATATTTGATCAACTTTTCAGAAATAGGAGAAAAGAGGGCGCAATGTGGGACCTCTTTTTTTTGGGACACCCTGTATCTTCTTAGTTCCTCGTAGTCTCAATGACTGTGATTTCTCTTTATTTTTACTTCATGCCCCATTTCTCATTGTTGCATCTCCTTGCCCTTTTCTTTCTTTCTACTGCTTTACTATTTTCATGCGATACTCATTTTCCTGCTGTCAGCCTCTTCATTTTTCTACATTATTAATGTATTCACTGATTCTTTTTTGTAAATATGCTATTAGTATAAGTGTGCTTTAAGAATATAAGCTAATATATTTTACTGACATGCGTTTAGAGTAGAGTATTGAAGTAATCCTGTGTGCAATTTTTGTTCATTTTTATGGAGAGGATTTTAAGATATGACCTTATGAAAAATTATAAGTTTCTTTTTGAGGCCAGTTGATAATGTAAATAAATAAATGTATATATTTTATAGCGCTTTATGCCGTCAACAGGTTCAAAGTGCTTTACATTTATTCCGCCGTCATTATAAGAATAAGTCGGAACCACGTTTGTAGCCTACTAATGGCCCAGGGTTCATCAGTACAACGACTGTGACTACCCCTAACAGCTTCCCATTGCACCTGGGTGGGCTGAGGCAAGCAAGGCAAAGCGCCTTGCCTAAAGGCGCAACACGGTGGTGGGACGGGGACTCGAACCCATGCACGTCGAGCAAGCTCTCAAGGCCATACCACTGAGCCACCGCGTCCTCAACGTAGACACAGTAGTAATGAGTGTTATTATGAGAAAAAGAAGACATAAGCTTTCAAATGTGGACTCCCTTTAAATAAACTCGTAAATAAACTTTTTCTTTATCATTGGTTATTACAATGACTGCTTTGTTGAAATTAGAGTCACGCGGTAGCTTGACCAGCAAGTTTTAAAAAAAACGACTGATAAAGAAGAATAAACAGATGCGCCGCGAGACTATATTTACACGGAACAAAACGCTATTGTTCTATGATATTTTTCGCTGGGTACAAAATATATCTAAAACCATGCTAAATCTTATTTACTGTCCAAAGTGTCATATTTTAATAATTCATTATTTCAAAAAGTTGCACCAATCTTAGAGTCAATCCGATTGTTTGATAATAAACAAACATTCTTGCTTCATTTCACGCGGTATTTCATAGCCAAAATTAGTGGAAAATCATAGCTAATCATACTGATATCCAGAATCTTTCGTCACTGCTACAGCCATACATAGCTGTCACTGTCGCACTACTTTTTCAGATTCACTTTCAAATATACCCTAGCATTTTCCTAGATACCCTACATACAAATTCTGGATCCCATTCGCCAAAGAATCAAGTTTTTCACAATTCTTTTATTCTTTCCGGACCACAGCATACATTCATATTAATAAATACTCCACTTTCACACGTCGTTGTATCGGGACGTCCCCGTGGCGAAGCGGTTAAGGCCATGGACTTCTAATCCATTTGTGAATTTTTGCTTAAGTTCGAAACTTCGCACCACTTTTTTTTTATAAACGTTTTATTAACCAATTTATTGTCATAAATCAAGAATAACACCATTTCGAACATCCATTGCTATTGTAATATTATATTTTTTTTCATCAAACAAACATGTTAGATTTTTTATACACATTTAGGCCTAGGCCTAGGGCCTACTTTCACCATCCAAATGCTTTCACCATGCCTGACTATCATGACATCTTCGCCATTTAAAACACATTTATCAGTTGCTCTGTTCACAGCTCAGACTGAAATTATATTTGGAATAAATATTATAAATTCTCATAAATTAAAATCACAAACCGCGAAAGATCGCCAACAACTGCCGCTGAATATTGATATCCAACTAGATTTCCCCACAGGGCTATAAAGAACCACAAACCGCGAAATTTGGATATCCAACTAGATTGCCTTCTGCAGGGCTACAAAGAATCACACACCACGAAATATGGATATCCAACAAGCTTAAACTATAAATTAGCTCCCTATGGAGGGCAGGGCTTGATAAGGGAAATTAAAATCACAAACCGCGAAAGATCGCCGACAACCGCCGCTTAATAGGGATATCCAACTAGATTGCCCCACAGGGCTACAAAGAACCACAAACCGCGAAATTGGGATATCCAACTAGATTGCCCGCAGGCCCATCGATTATAAAGAACCACAGACCGCGAAATATGAATATCCAATAAATTAAGACCACAAACCGCGAAAGATCGCCAACAACTGCCGCTCAATATTGATATCCAAATAGATTGCCCCGCAGGGCTATAAAGAACCACAAACCGCGAAATTTGTCGACTCTTGTAGTCGGACAACCATAATGGCTCTCCAAACTGCTCTGTCAAGCATACATGCCTACAAAGAACCACAAACCACGAAACATGGATATCCCGGAGGGGGTTCTCCCTGGTTGAAGGTGTACGGGGATGTGCCACGGTTTTGGGGTACCTTTTCAGCAATTTTGGTATATCGATGGGTGGGTTTTCAGTGGAGACCAATGCGCCCAATTGGGCGCATTTGGGCAAAAATGCCCCTAATACTGCCCAATTAGGGCAAATCTGGGTGCTTTTTGGGTGTATTTTGTGAAAAATTGGTATACAGAAGGGTGGCAAAACAGTAAAAAGTAGGTATAGAGAAAGTCAGCATCCGAAAGTTTGCGTGGCACATCCCCGTAAATTTTTTTTCGAAGAACCCCCCCGGATGGATATCTAACAAGCTTAAACTATAAATTAGCTCCCGATAGAGGGCAGGGCTTGATGAAAACCACAAACCACGAAAGATCGCCGACACCGCCGCTTAATAGGAATATCCAACTAGGTTTCCCCGAAGGGCTACAAAGAACCACAAACCGCGAAATTCGGATAGCCAAGTAGAACCACAAAGAACCACAAACATTAAAACACAATTATCTTGCCTAGTCGGGGCATTTCTATAGTATATGCTTAAATATATGCGCATTTACCAGTTCCGACTTGAAGTAGGCCTAAATCGGACTTACTCTTTGTGTCTCTCTGGCATTGTCAACATTGGGTGTGTGTTGTTCATATTTATATTTTCTTTACATATTTACGTTGCCTTGAATAATTAAAGTATACTAGTATTAAAATGTATATTAATTGATCATTGTACACGCCTGTTAACATTACAATCACGCGTGACGATAAACGACTGATAAAGTTTTGTTTAATTAGGACCTATTTATTGTCATGAATCAAGAATAGCAACTTCAAACATCTATTTTTCGTTTTATGGAGCACTTCGTAACCTGATGACTTTCCCAGCTTGGAGCTGCTTGACTACATTCATAAAAAGAAAAGAAATCTACCAAAAAAAACGTTGACAACGTAAAGAAATCAGCAAGTTTAAAAAACTCACCTCGGCTCATTTTTTGAAACTTGGTCCCATTTTGAACACCAACAGCAAATCAGTGTTTTTAATTTTATTTTAACAGAATACAGCGTTTCCAACAAGATTACAAGCCTACTTGTTATTCGTTTAATTCAATCATTAATCATGATTATTATAAATAATAGGATATTGGCTTACCATGCAAGAACAAGATAATAACCTTTCAGGTCGTTCCAGAAAACTTACAAATTAATATCGCATCTGCACATTAAAGATACATAACACTTCTGGATATGTTTAAAATTGATATAAATATATTTAAATCAGTACCTTTTACAAATGGGACCAAGTTTCAAAAAGTGAGCCGAGGTGGGGTTTTTTAAACTTGCTGATTTCTTTACGTTGTCAACGTTTTTTTGGTAGATCATATCATTACAACGAGTAATTGGCAGCAGTTCTCTATAATCTGTAAAATACATACATTAGCTAAGTCTGCTTTAATTACCACGTCCACTCAATGTTTAATACAATATCCAATCAGTGGTTTCAAGTAGACTTTCCTTATGTTTGTTCTCTAGAGATATCTCTAATGAACATAATGAAGTAGTAATCCTGGTACTGTCACTGTAATGTAATAAAGAGACGGTTTTCGATGATTGTATTTTTGTGGTAAAATACCACATCAGTTCGGGGGCACTGCTAATTCAAAGACGTCTCTGATATCAAAGACGGGTCAGTGATTTCACATACGGGGGTCTGGTAGTGATATCACATACGTCGTGCTTTTTTTTACAGTTTGGGACTAGATGCAGCACATCGGAAAGAAGGTGACTGTATCGGAATATGCTTTCCTATGTTTAGCAAATATCTGCCTGTGCAAACATCATATCTATCTGTGCAAATTCTGACAATGGTCCCAGAAAACACTTAGATTGGCAAAATCGAGCCATATCCAACGTTTTGAAATAATAAAAAATCCCAAGTCACGGGGGAGTGAATATTTTGGCAAGGCAAAAAAAGGAGGGAACAATGAATTATTGGCCAGTCAACGAAGGGGGAGGGGAGCGATTTTTGGCACGCATTGTGGCGGCAACTTTTCAAAAATATATTCAAAAATGCCGGGCAAAAATGACTTGAAAAATGGTAGGCGCCTACGGAAACGTTCAGGCCTAACCTCGTGGCCTGACTCTTGCACACGTGCATGGGATGAATTCGGAGAAATATGGACACTTGTATTTTATTGATAGGGGTAGGGTTAGGCCTTATTATGATTAGGTGGCTCAAAATAGATCAACAAATTACGGTAAACCAGGCGCGTGCCCACTGCCCAGGGAGTGGGGCTTTGGGGCCTGCAGCCCCGGGTCTTAAAAAAAAATGAGGGAGACAGAGAGAGAAAGAGAGAAGGGAGAGGGAGGGAGAGGAAGGGGAATGACAGAGCAGTGGCATAGCCAGGCCCGTTTTTGTTTGGGGGTGCTGATTTTGAAAAAGTCGTTCCTTTTTTTCCAGGGGCGATTTTGTAAAAAGTGGACCTTCTTCACAAACTTTGGACCTTTTTTGACTAAAAAAGCATAAAAAACATATTTTTTGATCCCTACGGTCGCAAACAGGGGGGGGCCGGCCAAGATTGGCTCAATTTTGACGTTGTCATTGGTTTTACACGTAAACACAAAAATGTCTCAAATTATTCCAAAACTGTACGTATGTTATTAAGCACTATTTTATCAGTCTAAATCCGTTGAGGTTCGCCAGTGAACCTCATTGTAAGTACTGTTTTTTATATTTTTTTTGTATGAATAACGCACGATATGTTACGATATATACTGAAAATTTCCCCTACGTGTATCAATGAGTTAACGTGGTGTAGTGGTTACGGATCTCGCCCACCACGCATAGGGTCCCGAGATCGATTCCCATCCCCGGCGATGATTAAAAAAATTTCTTCTTCTTTTTTCTTTGAATTTAAAATTATTTATTTTCATGTGAAAATTTATATATTGCACTGGGAAATATATTTTGTGCATTTTTTTTCTGTAATGGGGCCACCCGGCCATAGAGCTAAAAACGGAACTTGGCTCCGGGAAAAAATAATTGCGTCCATCGTGCAGGCAGTGTTGCCGTCATGTCTGTTTTGTTTACGCTTTTGGCTGTTGCCACATTGAATAATGTAGTCCACCATCGTCTGGTCGCAAATTAGGATTTTTTGAGGACTTTTGCCCCACCGCACGGCCCACTCTTCGTACGGGCCTGGGCATAGCCAGTGGGGCAGTATAGTGCCCCCAAAAAAATTGAAGGGCGGAAAAGGGAGGGAAAAGGAAAATGTCTACTTTTTCGGTCTGATTTCCCAAAAATTGAAAGAAATATCCCGACATTACTGAAAACATATATACAATAATTGCCAATACCGAGACGAAAATGTTACAAAAATCAGGACAAAATATTAGCAAAAGTTGGTTGAAAATTTTGTTTTGCCACAGCCACCCAGGCTCATTTCAATATCCGGGGACTTTTAGGTAAACGAAAGGGGGAAAAGTGGAAAGAAAACCAGGAAGAAAACAAGAAGAAACGAGGAAGAGTACGTTCTGAGTCATTGCGCATCATAATTATGTTCATGCTTGAAATTTGTGAAACGGAAGTCGCGTCCATTGGAAATCCATTCTAAAGCAGTATACAGACTTTTTATTGTACATACAATATTGTATGTACAATATGTACGTTATTATATTGCCATTCTATTTCAGTAATGTTTAAGTTCTAACGAATGTTTGATGATGTAAAATCGATAATATATTTCTGCTAGATATTGTATGTAACATATTATCGATTTTTCGTCATCAAACATTCGTTAGAACTTAAACATTACTGGAAATAGAATGGCAATAGATTAAATAACGTACATATTGTACATACAATATTGTACGTACAATACTCGGAGTCTGAAGCGCGCTTAAAATACATATTATGCATTTAATATCATGACATGGTTATATGGCCTATAGGCTATGTTTAATCATGATGGTCGGAAAAATAAGTTAATAATAGGGGCCTAATGCAAAATGATGCACCAATTGGCTTTTAGTTTGAGGATAATATCCCCCTCACAAGTCGGGTCCGTTGAAATCTGTTATGCCCAAAATAATACGAATAATAAGTGTAAAATTTTACACCAAATGACTTTATTGTGCCTTTCACAACTTTTTGAAAATAATTCTCCAACTTCTGAGGGAGCAAATCCCCCTCAGGCACCCTTGTCCGTCAAAAAAGAAAAGGCTAACTAGGCCTAATTGAGCAGGTTCATACCCATGCAGAAGTCAGGTCCGCAGGACATTTGTTAGGTATTATAGGCCTATATTTCATAGATATAATGACTATAGGCCTATTATAGCACATCCCCTCAAGCAAAACAGAAAAGCCTAAACTTAGGCTGAATTGGAGGAATTATTGAGCACGAGTGTTCATATAGGCCTAAAACTAAAATTCGCGGCTCAGTTGGAAATCTGTAAAAAAATATACTAAAGAATGCTCCGAACCAATAAACAGTTTTGATGTGTCCGGAGAATTAAAAGTCTGCAAAATGTCGTCGAGGGAGCAAAGTTATTCTGCAGCATTTAAGCTCAATTATGAAAAAGAGCAACATTTTTTTAGCATTCTCCGATTCTCACGTTCACTAGAAAGAGTGTATCCCGAGCCCGCGATTTAATTCATAAATTGGATAGTAAAATTAGCAGGAGCTAGCAGGCACTTGGGCTAGCTACAACCCTGATCATGCTCATTAGGCCTACTCGCAAAATTATTCCCGTTGCGCCAGTTCCCGTTCACAATATCGTTTGCGGCTGGGTTTTGAGACTAGGGAGTATGTGATTTATGAGACGTCTTTGAATTATGATACTGCCAGGTGACTCGGCACTGAAGAGTCTTTGATATCAGAGACGTCTTTGAATTAGCAGTGCCCCCGAACTGACATAACTCAATGTCTTTTAATTTTAAAATTATTACTTTAAGGTAAAATGAGTAGCATTAAATTTCTGATATCTCCTTCTTTAGTGCTAACATCATGTGAGGGCATGTGGGAATACCTCTCACCAAACTATGGCTTTTCATGTCACTTGTTACAAAAATGCCACTCTTGTTCATAAGATTGTGTCTACATTAGTACACATTCATTTCAAGATATGGAGTGAATTAAGAGCTGTGGTGTGATGCTATCTCCAGCAGACAGCCTCTGGTGCTATATCAGCATTAACTTTGTGCGATATGCAGTAAAGAGCATCTTTGGTATCATATCTCCAGCTTTTTTAGAATCTGTGCTCTCTTCAGTAGTATCTGTGCTTTTTTTGATGAACATACAGCATTAATTATTTCTCCTGAAGACAGCCTTGTGCTATCAGGGCATGGTACTAATTTTATACTAATTAGTATCCTTACTATACCATTTGACTTCCTCGAGAACGTGGCGTGTCTCTGAACTAAGAACTGGTGTGTTTACACGCGCAGTCAAAGGCGATACATCGGGCGCAAAGTAACTTTAACAAAGTTATGACGTCACTTTCTGGAGGAAGCCTGATGAAAATACTGTAGACATGGTAGACAGCATTTACTCTACGGTGGAAAAAATGTTAGGCAAATTTTCAGATTCACCTCAATTAAATTTGCCCCATGATCCCCATACAAAAAATCTCGGTGTCGTCACTCTTGTCTGCATTGCCTAAACTCATCTCAAGATGCAGAGTGCCTTTCCAGCAAACACAAAAGTTTTAAATATCGGGTTATATAGAGGGTGTAAAACGTGTTAATTGCATTAAAAACATTTTGGAAAACCTGAAGCAACACATTCTAACAGAATGTTGGCAAAATATTTTGCAAATATGTTTGCCCTAAAATATTTTACAATAACATTTTCACAACATTTTAAAGATATTGTTGTAGTACTTTTTCAAATATAACATTAAAAAACCGTTTTCATGACCTTTATATAACCAAATATTTAAATGTTATTAAAATATTTTGAATACAAATAAAAATACGTGATATGGTGTTGTCAATCAGGATATCTAACATCCTGGGAGACGATCTTCTATTTGTTAGTACACTGCAATGCATTAATCAGTCGAGATGTAAAGTGGTAACTTAAAAGCAACCAAACCCGCGATTTGGTAGCCCAATTGGGCGATTTTCTCTGTGACTTTTGACTTTTCTGTCCTATAGAAAGCAACGAATAAAACAAAATTAGGGGACTATTCAACATTGGCTCCCGCGACTTTCATTAGTTCCCTGTCCCATAAAAACAAATGGTTAAGATAAAATTGAGCAACCTTTTCATGATCTGACCCGCAATTTGGGATGGCAACCATACAAAGATATGCCGCACGGTGCCACTGATCCTACTGTGGACCTAAGGGACAGCCCTAATGAACCCTAATAAGGAGAACCTGTCCCTGTTACCACGTAGGACCTTTGAAGAATCAACACAAATTATTCAAAAATAACAAGCATAATTTCTCTACAGAATAATGAGTTCGTGTATTTGTATATCGTTGCTTTTTCAGGAGCTCTAAAGTAACGGTCTTTGTATTTTACTGACAAGACAAGTTTTGTTTGCGATTTTCGAACAAAAGCAATGCATACATTCTTACTGATAGCTCTTGGATATTGTATACAGTAAAAATATTGTAGAGTTGATATTGTTCTTGTCCTCTACATATGTATAATTATGTAAGAATGAGTCACGTATCGACAATAATCAATATTTGACTTCTTTACATGATTAATTCAGACTATGTGAACACTAGGTTTTGCTGAAAACATTTTGATTATGAAGTCTTAAAGACCCATTCAGTGATCCCAGCGCAATTGTAAGAAAATTAAAATTGTTTATAAATTGCTTAAAAGTGAAGGATAAGTCATTCAACTTGTCATTTGGTATTTTTGAAATGGCAAATTTAGCAAAAACCAAAGAAAACAGCAGTACTGACGAAGTTGAAGCCCCATTCAAATACATGTCAGTATCTAATTACAGATTCGTGTAAAATGTCTTATTTTGTATTAAATACACGGCTTTCGGCTGAGCCACTCGCAGGCTATGTTAGCACATCTATGACAATAACAAAGATACCAAAATCTGAATTTTGATGATTTTTACGATCGTCCGGATGAGCAAATCACTGAATGGGCCTTTAAGTAAAAGGCATTGATGCTTTTTTTTTATAAAGATGGCACTTATGGCATCATGGTATCAAGTAGACAGTATTTGTGGTCAGCAGACACAGTATTTGTGCTATCCTCAGCAGACAACGTTTGTGCTATCTGCAGTAGACAGCAGCATTTGCCATGTTTGTGACACCTTCAGTAGATAACTTATGTGGCATCTGCAGTAGAGATTATTTTGTGCTATCTTCAGTAGACAGTATTGCTATCTTCGGTAAATGGCACCTGTGCCCTCTTCAGTAAACATCATTTGTGCTATCTGCAGTAAAAGCATATTTATTATCTTTTGTAGCCAGTATGTGGCCTATCTTTCATGTAGGCCTTCACAAAATTAGCATATTGTCAAGACTGCGGTGAGAGCCGATTAGACAAGCTTTATTCTGTAAGATGTATAATTCTTTTTTTGATACATTAACAGTCCCAGAAGAACGCCAAATATGGATTAAAAGACCTTTGACCTTGGATGTACAACAGCATGTTATGATCTAATGGGAAACTGTGCACATCAACAAACACCATTTCTATCAAAAGGCAACGGCCGATATAATTTGAAACCACATAAATTACTAGAGTTGGTTCTTCTCTTGGATTTGGACCAAGCTTTAGAATATCGACTGTTGCGTTTTGAAATAAAACAAACCAGAAATTTATCACCCATTGTAAAAGATATGGCACATGTACCGAATACATGTACATACATTGGCTGACCTTGTGGATTTCCTGGCCCAGCCATGCTAATCACATAAAGGAGATTATACGATTAACCTAGTGCAGCTATTGTCATAGCAGGGTATTATTATGTAATACTCCTGATCCATATTTGGCACTCTCTTGGACTGATTAAGGTAATACCATGTGTCTGCCTTCTTCAGTAGATAATTTATGGTATATTTAGCAGACAGTGTTTGTGCTATCTCCAGTGGATAGCATTTATGCCATCTTCTGCAGAGAGTTTTTGTGGTCTATCCTGCATTAATTCATACACAAAAAATGTTTGTGCTATCTTTAGGAAACAGAATGAATGTGTTATCTTCAGTTAACAGCCTTGTTTCTATTTCCAGACAACATCTATGCTCTTTCCAGTGAACAGCATTTTTGATAAGTAGACATACGAGTATTGTTCTATCTTTGCTATCACCAGTAGACAGCATTTATGCCATTTTCACTAGATTACATCAGCATTATCTTCAGGATAATCATCAAGTAATTGTGATTTTTGCTATCTTCAGTAGATTATTTATAAATGGTTTATTGTATAGACAATATGTTGCTACATTCAGAAGACAGCAACCACCTATTAAGTCAAGTCAACCATCTTGCGCAGTCAAGTTAGCTCAATCGTTCAGGCGCTCGACTATGGTGCGAGAGGTTGCGGGCTCGAACCCTGGCGGTGCCTAATATGCTCTCGTGGAAAAATTGAGTTACCTTGAAATTCCCCTGGACAAGGAACTTACTGCTAATTATCTCGTTGTAACCCGTACGAAACTCGGGGAGCTGATCTTGGTTGCGATGGTTATTTGTGGAATGTCTAGGGTGTGCGCTCTTGCTGCACCCAAGATCATAAGGGAGTTTGCGTATGAGTTGAGCGGTCCCATGACTGAAATACTTAACTCCTCTTTTGCTGAAGGCATTGTCCCCCATCAGTGGAGGTCTGCAATTGTTATCCCGGTTCCAAAACAATATCCCCCTTGTATTGACAAACTTAGACCCATATCATTAACTGATATATTTGCTATAATTGCTGTGGGTTTCATCTCAAAATGGATTCTTGAGAATATTGCTGACAATATTGACATAAACCAGTTTGGTAACATCAGTGGCATTTCTACATCTCATTATCTGATTAATTTTATTCAAACAATGTTCCTTGGTTCTGATTCACCTCAAAATATAGGCACTGTGGTCCTTACTGACTTCTCCAAGGCATTTGACCTTATTAATCATAATATTGCGATTGACAAGTTATTGGCCTTGGGTGTCAGGGGGGCCATAGTGCCTTGGGTCATCAATTTTCTCAGTGACCGTCGTCAATGTGTAAGATATAATAAAACATTGTCCGATTATGCTCAGTTGCATGCAGGTGTTCCTCAGGGCACCAAAATTGGTCCTATCACCTTCCAGGCGGTCATCAATGATGCGGCTCAGGGCTGCTGCTCTCATTACTGGAAATATGTTGATGATCTTTCCTTTGCGGAGAACCGCAACTGTAATGAGGGCAGCAGTCTTCAGGCTGATCTTGATGAGTTCCTGGATTGGTCCTTGAGAAATCAACTTAAATTAAATCCTGACAAGTGCCAAGCTATTTACATCTGTTACATGAGAAATCCACCTCCACTCACTGGCCTTAAAATTGGTAACGCTTCTCTGAAGTATGTTCATCATGCCAAAGTTCTTGGTATTTACATCCAGGCGGATCTCAAATGGGATACTCAAGTTAATCATATATGTCAAAATGCCAAGAAAAGATTGTTTATTCTTAGTAAGTTAAAACGTTTTGGTTTCAACACCACTGAATTGATCACCATTTATTCTTGTTATGTTCGCCCTCTCCTGGAATATGCCGATGTGATCTGGCATTCTTCTCTTACTGCCAAACAAGCCTTGATGATTGAACGTATCTAGAAGAGGGCCTGCAAGATTATATTAGGTTATAACAAGTTCATTTCTTACAAACATGCTCTCAGCACTTGGACCCCCTTTCCACTAGGAGGGAAAGTCACTGCCTTACTTTTGCTCAGTCGCTTCCATCATGTGAACGCACTAGCGGGCTTCTCCCTCGTAGAAGGAAGGAGGTCCATGGTAGGAGTCTCAGGAATGATGATGAGTTTTCCAGGCTGACAATGCGCACTGAAAGATTCGCCAACAGCCCGGTACCCTACTATATCCATCTTCTCAATAAGTAGGTTGTCTCGCCTCTGGCTTCCATCCTCTTCATTCTCCTCAGACTCCATCCAAAGTTGTTGTTGTTGTTTTTTGATTGCTCACATTTGGATATGTCTCATCTAATTGGTCTGTTTTTGTATAATCTTGTATTTATGTATATTTATATTTATATTGTATTTTTGTAAAACGGTACTCAATTCAGCCTTTGGCTGCGATGCATCTGTTTAATTAAACCTAAACCTAAAGTCCATGATCTGTTGTTAAATGGTTTATGGAACGATGTGGGCCGTAGTGGTCAGCAACAACCTGTAAAGTGTGCTGTGGCTTGTGGATCAACGTCCAGGCGTTGTGTCTGTGCGTAGCGCACTATAAATCACTGCGCTATTTGTATAATAATCAATGGAATATCTGCTAAGTAGATGTTCAAAATCCCTTGCCATAGAAACTATTCAAATCTGTAACTAAGTGTAAAAATATTTAAAACATGAAGAATCGATCAATTAAAATAAATTCAATATAAGTTCAACAGGCAGAAGACAGGAATTAAAGCTGCCATACTAGGGATATTAGTAACTCTTGCTTATGTACATAACCAAGAGGGAGTGTACTCTCCTGGGTGTGTTATGATGATAAAACAAGACCTGAACCCCCCGGGGGGGGGGCACATCAAAAATTTTGATGGGTATGCTCCCCCGGAATTTTGAGGTGGTGGGTCTTTGGGAGCTGACGGCGTACCGGTAAAAGGGGTCTTTCGGAGCTGCGAACCGGGCTGTGAACAAGTAAAATGGGGTCTTTTGGAGCTGCGAAAAGTCAAAATCAAGGGTCTTTCTTGGCTTTTGGGTTGAAAATCGCCTGAAAAAACAAGAAATATGAGGAATGAGCAATTTTGGGGTCTTTTAGAGCTGAAATTATCAAAATCAAGGGTCTTTCGGAGCGTTATTTTGGTCAAATATAGGGGGTCTTTCGGAGCTGCGAAACCCAAAAAGGGGGGGTCTTTCCGGGGAGCATACCCGTATGGTCATTTGTGTTGAGTGCCCCCCCGGGCTGAACCCTTTCAGAAGTAACTAGAAGCTTACAAGAGACACTTAGCTTACATTCGACGACATCCTTTAGGGCATATATGAGTATTGATTTCACCTACTTGGTTGATAACCTAAAGGCATTAATGATAGAAACTTATCATGTACATTACCCCAGCTGCCATGCTACGCACTTCCTCTTTCTTTCAACCCATTATCCTCTTTACCCTTCCAATACTGGAGAAGTCTTTGATTTTTCGTTCAACTTTTTGATATTATTGAGAGCGCTTCTAGGTAAAGAAAATAAGTGAGGCAAAATATCACCATCTTTGACGAATCTTTGAAAACACTTACTATAACTAAAACAAAAACGATTTGCCGAAGGCTGTCGCTTTTGATTATGGAAAAAAGAGTGTTGATTGAGATAGAACATTCTAGAATTTTCTAAAGTCTTTAAGTTGTGTAACACCTAATGAGTATATGTAGTGCTCAATCTATCAGTGCTTTTGTAATCCACGATTCATTCATTAAGGCTGTCTTGTAATTCCAAATCCATTATTCTGAAGAGACATAATTGTGAAATGCGCAGGTTGTGCCTAATTCCTAATGTTTGTAATTTGTTAGAGTCAAGTGGATTTGTGGCATTATCTTATCGAGTCACAAAATATGAGTGTATTTCAGATTTATAAACCATTGGAATAATTATTAGACAACACCCACTCATCGGCAAAGTTTAACAAAAGAAATAACAAATATATAAAGGTGTACAGTCAAGAAATTAGATATGTTTTTCTTTTTCTTATTGCCTTGACGGAAAGAGCATATATTGGATCTACACACCAGATTTATTGACAATTACTGAAGTTACCATGTCGTCCCCTGCTACGATAATTGCCTAAGTTATTTTGTGTAATTTTGAGAACAGGTACAAAAATGCTTCAAGCATGCCTTTAAACATATTTATTCACCAATCTTTGCACACGACCAAATGATAATGAGACAAATCGAATAATCAGAATGAATAGGGTGATTACGTAACTGATCCATGCTTTTACCATGTTTTGAACTTGTTTTCAAAATTACAAACAATGACTTATCGTAGCAGGGTGACGGTATGTTGAAATAGAATGTTTATACCATACCAAAGATTATGTCAAAATTGCATTTCCCATCCTACCAGATCATGTGACAAGTCATGTGCCATATTTATATTTTTCCATCATGTTGATGAAATCTTTATTGAATTAACATACTATTATCTGTGCTATTATATAGTCAAACTGTCTAACATTATTTTTCATCAAACCCCGGCATCAAACTCATCGTGGTATTTTCCCACTGCGACTGTTAATTTTAAAGGGTACCTACTATCATACTTCGGGTACTTTTCGAAAGGTCATTTTGATGACGCAAGAGCAAGCATGGGGCCTTACACTCTTTGCTAAAATTATTAATAGTATTTGATAGATGTAAATAATTATGTTGATGGGATGTCTGAGGCTTAGTGATTGATGATGTCATTCATTCAATTTTCCCAAAACATATAGTATTTCTTACACTCCAATGCATGCTCATCCAGCCTGAGGCTATCATGTCGGCAATAATACTGAGGCTCCAAGCCCACTCCAATGCATGCTCATCCAGCCTGAGGCTATCATGTCGGCAATAATACTGAGGCTCCAAGCCCGGGCTCCAAGTTTTCTTGAATGTCTATCTCAATGAACAAGTGTGGAAAATATTACAATCCTGATTTACAGCTATATTTCATTGAACTTTTGCACAAAAAGCAGAAGGGAAAATGAAAGCAATATCCTATTGTTCCACTTCTAAGATTGCAGCCAAAATAAGTTCATAATTGGCATTCATAATAAATATAAACGAATTTATTGCCTTTCAACATTAAGGGGGTACTACACCCCTGGCCAAATTTGTGCCTAATTTTGCATTTTTGTGCCTAATTTTGTGTCTAATTTTGCATTTTTCTGCACTGAAAATTCCGCAAGTCAAGGCAAGTAGTTATTGATTTATTGATCAAATATCCACAACTGTCGTCTGTGTTGAAACAAGTATTCCTGAAAAAAATTGGTGTCAGTTCCAATTTACAATGTAACTATTATTTTAATGTAATGTTAAAGAGAAGTTTTGCACTGCAGCACTGACAAGAACATTTAGTGGTAGTTCATTTTATCATTAAATAGGCCTAATTATACACTTCGCGCAACGTCAGCCTTCTATTCTTCAAATTTTTTCACAGGAGGAAGATGGCGAATTTCATCATTCGATATCAGCAAAGTATCAGGCCCTTGCAACTCCTATACCAGCGCAATACAAAAAGATTTTTGTTTAATTAACACTGGACATGCTGGATGTTTTTATAAAATTATTGTATGTGATGAAGAAGGGGGCTGGTGGTTTATTTGTGTAAAGGTCAAAATAGGATTCGGATAGGGTCAGGACTCTGTTTTGTCATCTTCCTTCTGTGGGTCTTTGAACCTGCTCATTGTCTGGTGTGTTTGTTTTTTTGTTTTTTGTTTTTTGTAATTTTGATTTTGAAATGGAGCCTTCATCTTTGGTTCGAGTTGTATTTTTTCCTGAATGTATTTTAATGCTTTCTCTCCCCCACCAGCTCTAAGTAGGCCTACTGATACAATACAAAAACTGAAAAGAAAGAAAGAAAAAAAGATGTGGACACCGTCAGTTCCCCCGTGTATTATCAGAAAATGCTGCTGCCACCAGATATAGGCTAAGTAAAACAGCGTATTACTATCAAGACTTATGTCGATATTATCAAGACAGAGATAAGTGTCTGATGACTTGCAAAACTCGGCGGTAAACCGGGCCATGATTTTAAGCTTATTGTTAATTTTGCACCTTCAAACATACAAACCATCTCAAAAGTTAGGTCTTTATAGTAGGAAACCTTTTGGGCGAAGGCACCATGTCAACAATGCCTAGAAAAGTTGCTTTTTGCCTTGTAAAAGTACGTAATTTTTCGGCACTTCCTGGTCAGCATGGAAGCAGATCGATTCGGCCAAATCAATTCGTCCACAGTTGACTTGGCCATATGCCAATTCATGCATTTGGCCCCAAGCTAAGTCAGCCACAAACCAATTCGATATTGACCAAAAGGATAAACGATTTAATTTGTTAATGAATATATGTGACCGTCCATCACGAAACAGCTGTAAAGTCGGCTCGCGGTCAATTTTGTTTTATTTCGTGTTTAGAAAATATATCATAAGCTTTAAAATGAAAAATCATTTGACTCCAAACGATATCCAGAAGTAAAAAAAAGGGTTAAGTGCACAACGTACAAAAAGTGACTATATCTCATTAACCGATGATCCTACAGATATGCGACCACTGACTTTTTTTTCCCTTATGACCAGAGGAAAAATTCGACATATGGCACGACTCGAGGATATTTGGTTAAAAAGATAGAGGGTTAAGTGCACAAAATTAAAAAAAAAGTGACTAGGCCTATATCTCATTAACCAATGATCCTACAGATATGCGACCACTGACTTTTTTGTTCCTTATGACCAAGGGAAAAGTTTGACATATCTCACGACTCTGTAGGAAATGATGTACATCATCATCATCATCATCATACATCATCATTTTATTTTCATTCAAATCAACATACAAAATATAAAAGACACAACATTTGAATGAGGAGATGCTCAAAAGGCCCAAAGGCCTGAAGCGAGCACCCCTTACACTGCCTTAAGTTACAACATACAATTACACAAAGTTAACAAATAAAAGAAAAAAGAAAGAGGAGAAGAACATGCAAAGAAAGACTCCAATATAAATATTTATAACATTTCATATAGATATTCCACAGTCCACACAAGAAATTGATAGTTGGAGTGGAGATGGGGGGATGGGTGAGGTCATTAAATAATCCCTAAATATTAGATGTAATTTTTTATTAGACTTTTCTTTATTTGTAACTTAAACTGGTTTACTGATTTTGCCATCTTTATATATTTATCAGTAATATTCCATTTCCTAGGACCGGAAGCCCGTGTTGTGAGGGCCACAAACTGCGGCTACGTACAGATACGCCGCTGACATGTTTTGTTCTTTATGACCAGAGGAAAAGTTCGACATCGCACGACTCTTTGGATATTTGGTTTAAAAGATAGAGGGTTATTGCACAAAGTACAACAAATTGGTTTGTGACCGAATGCAAGACATCAATTCATCTAAATATACAGATTTGGTGTAAAAACAACTGTTATGGAGAAAATCACGAAATAGTTAAATTTGGCCAACTTTTTTTGTACATCAATATACAGGGTTCGAATTGGCATGTGGGCGATTTGGTTTGGGGCTGAATTGACGAATAGTATCGATATCGATATTGATATTTTTACAGAGCACGTGATATTTCGATATAATGATTCGAATTGTCACGTGATCGTCAAACCTGTACTAAAGGTGTCAGTTCTGCAGGAACTGACACAAAAAATTTCCAGTGCAGTAGTTGCAGTCCTTGCCCTATAATATACATATCTTACTTGTCACCAATGCGCTATAATTTTGAGAAAATGCAAAAATAGGCACAAAATTGGGCAGGGTGTAGTACCCCCTTAAAGAATTTTGTTTTATCATTCCAATTTCATAGCATTGAGTGTAAATCTCTCATTGCATTTCTTTATGCAGGCAAATCCAATAAAATTGGATTGAAATCACAAACGTTGTGCCCGTTTGGATGATTGCTTTCTCATAAGTGATCTAGTTCATTGTCAGTAGAAATTGATAGCCCCATTCTTTGAATGTATAACTATAAACTTGTTAGCACAATTATATTGGATTTGTTTTCTGAAATCATTTATACCTAGTTCTATCAATCCCACAGATGAACAACTGATAATTTGAACTAAGAGATAAGGGGATGAAGATTTGTCGATAGAAATATACTACTTTGTCGTACCCTAATAATATACATCTATTGAGTTGCACAGGAAAAAACATCTTAAATGTGGTTCGTGGCTTTTCTGTACATTATGATAACTAACTTGGATGGTAGCAATAATAGAAACCGCTGTGACCAAGTAGACACTAGGATCCACAACATGCTCATCTATAAGGGCACAGTTCTTTAACCCCAATACATTTGTACATTCATTGAATGACCTTTGAAAATTTGGGTACAGAAACTCATACTCTGCAACTTGAGGTCAAATTTAGCACTATTGATTGTTTAATTGAGGTTACTGAACTATGCCATTGGGATGAGGTCATTGTGGTCCATAGTGAGAGTTGGGGTATATGACAAAAGCTTAAAATCTATCTCTATTTATGAAAATTAAATGAAATGTTCATTGCAGTAAAACGCCTGTTTGGAAACGGCAGATTTAGTTTTGTGAATTGATGTGATTTATGACTTGTCTGTACATTTATGACTTACCTGGACTGTGGCAATAGTAGAAGGTATTACCAGGCTGAGTTAAAGTCTATTGAGTTTCAAATGTATTTCAACGTATTAAGAGAGTTTATCCGATAGACTCAGATGATAGGTGGAAGATGGGGGTCAGCAAATTTTGTTCATATTTTGTCAATCAAACATGTGTCCATGAGTATTTACAGTGGAGGTATTAAAAAAATTTGAGGACCCCCCACTGGGAGATACTGGACCCCCCTCAAAATGAACCCCTATGATTGTCTTCTCAGACACAAAAAAATTTGAAATATGCGCTAACTTTCGACTAGAGCCACGTAATAACACCAATTTGCAGACAATGTATTTATACTTCACAGTAATTATGCACATTTTGTCTGGACAGAGCAATTACAAATTCTTTAGAAAAAGTTTGGATTGTTCCATTTTCAGAGAGGGGTGTAATGGCCTTTTCAGCAATTTTATAAATGTTAAAAATCCCAATTTTGAAGCCAAGTTTACATCATGATTGTGAGAGTTCCCCAATCTTTTTGTAAAAGTTATTGATATGTTGGATAAAGTAAATATAGGCCAAACAATTGAGCAAATAAAAATCATGGAGACTTTTTCTGTTTTAAAATGAGCACATCTTATTTCATGCCCTTTTTCAGAAAATGCAACCGCGACATTTCTAAGCTATAAACTCATGTTCGGTGATTTTCCATGTTTGAAAAGAAATTGGATAAAAAGTGAGCATATTAGAAGTAAACAACATCAACAATACTGTTGCATAATAAGTTTGGGGCCTAAATTTTGCTGTAGAAATGCTTAGAAAAGGACTATTCCATTATTTGTTGGGTGTCAATACCCCGTGTCAGTACTAAAATTCCCTCCGTTTTGATTTAAAATTGCATCATGCTTATATGTATCCTCAAATGAATATTATCTCTTTCTTCCAAGGTAGATATAGCCTACAATTATTTTCTATCACATGTAGTGAACAACAAAGACAATAGTAATATTGGAATGATACATTCATCAAGTAGGGGTGTTATTATGATAAACATAAAAATGCTTTATCTGTCTATGATTCCTAATTTTTGAAATACGAATCATGCTGCTGACATTCAATTGATTTTGGGATTTGTATTGAGGTTCCTATGAGTGCTCTCTCTCTCTCTCTCTCCTCTCTCTCTCCCCTCTCTCTCTCTCTTCCTCCTCCTCTCTCTCTCTCCCCTCCTCTCTCTCTCCATGCTCCATCATATTGCAAAGCATGTAAAAATCAACATTTTTAAGTGGCATTTTCCACCATGCATAGCAATATTTGTCAATTTTTACATCCTTTTTAGTTGTATTAAATAAAGAATACATTTTCATTTAAGGGCTCGGATTTTTCCCAAAAAGACCTAACCTGCTTTGGTGTTTTGGGAAAAAAATCGATATCAGATTATGGTCAAAATTTTCACTTGATCGTCGGCTTTAAGGTGGTACTACACCCCTGGCCAATTTGGTGCCTATTTTTGCATTTTTCTCACAGATTATAGCGCATTGGTGGGTGACAAGTAAGATATGTATAATTATAGGGGCAAGGAGTACAACTACTGCACTGAAAATTTTATTTCAGCACAGACAACAGCTGTTGTGGAGTTACAGTCAAAAATGAGGGAAACCAATATTTGATCAATAACTACTTATCTTGAGTCACTGAAATTCCAGTGTAGTAACTGGATTCCTTGCCCCTATAATATACATAACTTTTATTACCAGTGTTTTATTAGTTTTTGAGAAAAATCCAAAAATAGTCACAAATTTATCAAGAGGTGTAGTACCACCTTAAGTACACATCATCATATTTATACAATTTACTTTGAGGACTGTTAAATTTAAAAACAATATATAAATGTTTAATAATTTGCCATAAAATGTGTATTATATCGCGAATTTAAAATTAGCTGTAATTTCATGGCTATCTTTACAGAATCAGATTTTTTAAATTGAAACTGTTGAAAAGTGATGCTACTATTTCTATACCAAAACTATTATCAAAACTGGCTCCGTTCGCAGTAATTCGGAGAAGGTCTACCTTTCTTGTATTAAATAATTTCATATTCATATCCATTTGAGTGATTAATAAAATAGCATGTTTTATTTACCGGACATTTGCTCAATTCACTGGGGAATTAAAAATTAGTATAAATGGCTGTTGCCATGGAAACTGTCTTCTTTGAATTCTCCTAATATATGTAGCCTAAAAATAAAGAATCCATGTATATCAATAACATAAAGTGTAATACAAACTTTTGTAATGCAAGTAATATGAAAATGGGTCAACTTTTGGCCAAAATTCCCCAAATTACTAAAAACATGCATTTTATGCCTAAAGAGTACTTATGAATTTCAAGAGGTCATAGGCCACAGAAAAATATTGTTGCTGTCATCTGGAATAAGGGAGGCAACAAAAGATGGCATAGTGGGTTTTATCTTGATGATAATGTAGATGGAACCTTCCGAGTGGATCACCTGATGCGCGCTGGTGAAATTTGGCAGGGACCACCATGACCACATGGCACTCATGATATCCAAGTCACTATCGAGCAGCAGATTATGCCTGCGCCTGTGGCAGTTTCCGTGGCAACAGCCATTTACACCAAAGGGCAATTTTTTTGGAAAATTTTACAAGAAAATTTACCAAATGTTTAGGGGAAATTCGCTTTAAAATGACTGAATGAGTTTAAATGGCTGTTGCCATGGAAACTGCCTTCCCTTTGAATTATCCGAATAGCTTACACTGTATATCAAAAATATAGAATAAACCAAAATATAAAATGTAAAAAAAAGAGCAAACAATTTATCTACATGTTTCATTTTTAACAGTATGTTATTTTTCTATTTCATCATTAATATCAATATTGTTCTGTACGGTAATTTTTAAACTGTTGTATAGCTTTTTTCTATAATATGAGGTTTAAAAAAGGGTAAATTTGGTCAAAATGGATTTTTGCCTGGTAGGCCCACCCTTTTTGTGGACCCCAGACCATTTTTTCTCATTTCATGTTGACATAGGCCTAACTCAAATAAAAGACATACACGCACACCCCCACCCCGCCGGCGCCCTAAGAAAAACAAAACATGACCAATTAAAGCCCACTACTACTATTATGATTTACCCCCCCCCCCCTCCCCTCTCAAGGTTGATAGGATTTTGTACTTTTGTGGCATGGGCCCTTTGTAGGCCTAGTTCCTATACCCAAAGTGCTGATACATGTAAAATGATTAAAAGTCAGAATAGGAGCTTGTGATCATCATATATGCATAATAATCGTGATAACGCTAACATATAGGCCTATATGTTCATGGAGCATTATTTACTGGTGATTTTACCAATATGCTGTAAAAAAGAAGCACCCATCACAGATATTGGAACCATGTACTTGGCTTGTATTCTTAAATGTGGTGCTCAACTCATCAAAGCAATAACTGACTCAAGATAACTGACTCGAGATAAGGGACTGATCAACAGTGAAAAGATCATACGTTTGATGTTGGTGTACTAATATACAGCATCATTATACCAATGCCATACGGTTTATGGGGAAAATATGTTTGTGTTTTCTGAAAAGTAAAGAAGTCTCCGTAATTTTCATTGCATGATATAAATAACCTATGTACATAGCTTCTCTCCTGTAATGAACAATATGAAAAAAAAATTAGGGGAATCTTACAATGACGTCACAAAGTAGAGGGATATTTCACTTCTTTTTTTTTTATTTGTAAAATGTGAAATATGGCCCCTCCCCTGTAAATAAATGGAACATCCCGATATAAATATTTGTTGTTTTATATTTTTCAAGAAGACGAAGGATGAAAGATTTTGTGTACAAAAATTTACTTTCATAAATGCTCGTCTTAGGTGCAAAAATATTGTTCAAAAATGGTATAAAACCGCATTTTACAAGTCAGGGAAATACAGTACGCGTTTGGGAGTTCATGGAGCATTATTTACTGTCGATTTTACCAATGTGCTGTAAAAGAGAAGCACCCATATACTTGGTTTGTATTCTTAAATGTGGTGATCACCTCTTCAAAGCAATAACTGACTATTGACTCAAGATAAGGGACTGATACAGTGAAAAGATCATACGTTTGATGTTGGTGTAATATACAGCATCATTATACCAATGCCATATATTGGGGAAATACATGTTGGTGTTTTCTGAAAAGTAAAGAAGTCTCCATGATTTTTATTGCATTATATGAATAATTTATGTACATAGCTTCTCTCCTGTAATGAACAATTTGAAAAAGATTGGGGAACTCTTACAATGACGTCACAAAGTAGAGGGATATTTCAGTTCTTTTTCAAAAGTTGCAAAATGTGAAATATGGGCCCTCTCCCCTATAAATAAATGGAACATCCCAATATAAATATTTGTTGTTTTATATTTTTTCAAGAAGACGAAGGATAAAAGATTTTGTGTACAAAAATTTATTTTCATTAATGGTCGTCTTAGGCGCCAAAATATTGCTCAAAAATGGTATAAAACGGTATTTTACAAGTCAGGGAAATATGTGTTAGGGGCATATTTTAGGGGGTCCCGTATTTCATAGGAGGGGGCATACCAGATTTTTTAAACCTGATTACTGTGAACACTTATCCAAACTTACTAAATTGCCAAAATATGGTTGAAATTTGCTGACCCCCATCTTCCGCCTTTTTCCCATTTCATCAGTATTTCTCAGAAAATCTCTCTTAAGATGAACGAAATAAAAAAAAACCAGCAAACACAAAAACGTTTTTAAAACGTTTTAAATAAGTTATATTTTGGGTTTGGGTTTAGGTAAAAACGTTTTAATAACATTAAAATACCGGGTTATATAAAGGTCATGAAATCGTTTAAAACGTTTTGTATGAAAACACACTACACCAATATTTTTCAAATGTTTTCGAAATGTCATTGTAAACTATTTTTGCAAACATTTTTGGCCAAATATTTTGTCAACACTTAAATAACATTTGCACCCAGCAAACACAGAAATGTTCTTAAAATGTTTTTTTACAAAACGTTTTAATAACATTTAAATGTCGGGTTATATAAAGGTCGTGAAAACAATTTAAAAACGTTATTGTAAATATTTTGGGCAAACATTTTCTGCAAAATATTTTTTCAACCCCAAAATAACATTCTGTTTAGAATGATTTGTACCAAGTTTTCAAAAATGTTTGAGGAATGTTATTAAAACGTTTTATGCCCTTTATATAACCCGACATTTAAACATGTTCTGACAACCTTTTATAACCTTTTGCGAATGATGTCGAAAACGTTTTGTGTTTGCTGGGAATGTCCATTCAGGTAAAAAGCCTGTTTGGACACTAAAGATCAGTTTTGTCAATAGATGTGATGTATGTTTTGTCTGTGCATTATGACGACTTACCTGGACGGTAGCAATAAAGGAAATTGTTACCTGGCTGAGTTGAAGTCTATTGAGAAAGCTTAAAATGTATTTCCATGAACGATATAAAATATGTCCATTCAGGTGAAAAACCTGTTTGGAGACGAGATTGGTCAACAGACATTTTGTCGTGAACGGATACAGATCTATTGACTTGCACAGGTTGATCAATCTTGCCCTGCCAAAAAAAAACTATTGGGACTTAACTGGATTGTGGCTCGAAAAGTTTAAAATGGCTTGACACAACAAACCCTTGACTTTTGGTAAAGGGTTAAATTGAGGTATCCAATTTTCGATCAAACCCGCCTTCAAAAAGTATCAGTTAATTTTAGTCATTTTGGTTCCATGAATTATATCAGGAGTGGAAAAAAACATGAATGTTGCCTTTATGTATTACATTGTTACGCAGGTGATACGTAGATCTAGAAACTTTGCAAGGTTATGAAGTTTTGAAACCGGTTGTTTTTCTAATAATATATTCCCGATATGGCACTCCTATCATGATGAAACCTGTAACAGCTAGGTTTTTAATCTTGGTGTATTTGTACCTTTTGAGGGCCTCACAGGTTTCATGATATATTGTCTCCTTCGTAGGTAACAGCTTTTATCCAATACTGAATTGCCTTGTTTAATCAACACTTTAAGTCAAGCGCCCTTTGGTCAATCAAGTATTTTGAATTGGTCAACTCCAACGTACCATTTGGGTTCGTGCCGGCAATATTCTCTAAAACGTATTTTGGACATTGGGCATGTTTCATTTAAGCACGAATCTTCTTTTTAAAGAACAGTCTGCAATGCATCATTCAAAATTTGAATTTGAAAATGAAAATTGTCATTATTTTACCCCCAATGTCACCTGATTTTAATTGTGAGGTTTCTTGATCTGTGAGATGCTTAGAATGCAATTCGTATTGAAAACTGCATATCCCAATTTAACATTTTCCCAAAAATCAAACCATTTCCCTAGCAGCATCTACTATTATTGATTCAACTTGATCTAGTTAAGCACTATGTACAGACAATCCATAAACCACACTTTAAAGATTACTTGTCCTGCAACCTGTAGTCACAATAGATCTATATCAATTTACAGCAAACATGGCAAAGTGGTGTATTTCTTTTCTGGCTGCTATATATATTATGAGAAAAAACAAATCCAATAGAAAATTATTGTGCTTAGAAGCTTATAGCATAGAACGAGGCTATTTCTACTGCTAGAAAGCATGAACTATATCACTTATGAGAAAGCAATCATCCAAAAGGGAAATTTGTTTGTGATTTTCAATTTCACTGCATTTGCCTGTAAAAAAACCAAAAATAAATGCAAACTTCAATGATAAAATGTCAGATTTTCTTTCAAACAAAATTCTTTCAAAGTTATGACAACGATGTCTTAAACATGTTAAATATCATAGAGCAAAATGGAACGATGCTCATCCTTCCTTGTGCGATTCCTTGAGATAGAGATGGCAAGAACACTTGGAGCCTCACTATTATTGCCGACATATATAGCCTCAGGCTGGATGAGCATGCATTGATGTGTAAGAAACACTATATCTTATGGGAACATTGAACGGCCAACTTTTCACGCAGGCACGTATACAGGGCTGTGTGTACGCCATAATCAATCACTAAGCTAATGCTGTCTTGCCTATATAAAGATAGCACAATAGGTGATAGTGCAAAAATGTTGTCTACAAACAGCACAAACAGCTGTCTACTGAATAAAGCACAAAATGTAGTCTACTGAAGGTTGCAAAAATCCTATGTACTGAAGATATCGCAAATGTGGTCTACTGAACATAAAATCTGTCTACTGAAGATAACATGAATTTTGTCTACTAGGGATTGAACACAATATGTTGTCAACTGCTGCAGATAGCACAATTTTGTCTACTGTAGATAGCACAAAATACTGTCTGCTGAAGGTGGCACATGTGTTGTCTACTGAATATGGCAAAATGCTATATACTGAAAGCATAATTGCTGAACACATAAAGATTGCATAAATACTTTCTTCTGACGATAGCACAAATGATGTCTACTGTTTCCTGAAAATAGCTCAAATGCTGTATGTTGAAGATAGCACAAACATCTACTGAAGATAGCACAAATGCTGTCTACTGAAGACAGCACAGATGCTGCATACTGAATATCTAAGTAGCAAAAACAATATGCCATTATAGAGCTGTGGATGTAAATGGATGACATAATTATGTGAGTTCAGTAGGTCTATGTTAGAAAATTGCATAGAGCCTTCTAACGGTTCAAGATTAAAAAATCCATTTCCTGAACAAGCTGTAAAGTCTCACACAAGAGATTTCAGATTACCAGTAATCACACACCCAGGTTAAAATCAGATTCCACTGAGCCAACTCATGCACTAATAATGTGTAGAAAATAATTCATTAATTAGACATCCTAATGATCTCCAGGGAACATTCTTCAACTGAAAACCAAATTTAACGCTATATATTAAGGGGCTTTTAATTGTGTTTACACTTACTATTTATTTCAGTAAAGCGTGGAGACTTGATCCATATTGCATCTAATAATCTGGGTTTGATACAGCATGAGAAGTGGGAGACATCCAATTTTGAAAATCTTGGTGTTGGTGCTTGTATCGTCAGTTTTGTTACTATATTTCAGGTATTGTTTCATGACAATACATTTCAGCGTGCAGCAGTTTAGCATGAAAATGTAGTCCAGGTGGCAGTGCATGTTAGAGAGTGTTTACATTTGCTAATCAAACCCTTAACAGCCATTAAATAAATCGTCATTATTTGGGCATATTTTGGAACAACGCATGCTTATTAAAGCAGAAGCTAAATAGGCTTTGTATTGGAGCACAAAATAGGAATGTTCAATTTCTCCAAGCTACGAGCACAATTGTACAATTGATTTATTGGGAGTTGCCTTTCTTTTCCTTGTTCTTTTTCATAGGCGTAGATCCTGGGGGATGGGGAAATCCCCCAATATTTTGTCAGGGGGATGGTCCATACAATCATCCCCCCCCCCCATGTTGACGCCTGTATGTGGGTTTCTGACCAAATTAACCTCATATTTGTCCATTTTAGCTACAAAAGTGCACATTTTTCGCGCGCATTTGTACCATAAACTTATTATGTCGCCAAAAGGTGCTGAATTCACTTTACTTCAAGAAATTTTTTCCAAACCCATCCCCACTTTAATGTGAAGTGATCTAGCAGCAACAAAATCTGATATTTGACAAAAGGTTACAATGAACGTGTATACAAATTGTGGTGCAGGTATAGGCAAATAAGTAACTCACTGAATAAAGCTTAAAACTTTTTATCCAAAGACGAGAAAGTTATTCCTACCTTTCGGAATTTTCAGACGGGTACTCCATCTTACATCAGCGAGACTGAGACGGGTATTTATCATCAGGTTGTGACCTATTTGACCTTAAACTGGATCACACTCTGGTAGACTCCTGGGAGTTTGAACCTCCCACTCCCACCCCACCCCCATCTTTGTTGGGAGATGGATTTGCACTGCCTCCTTGACGCCTCGTTCAAATCACCTGTGGTAGGCTCTGTCCAAGATCTTGACACGGTCTGATGAACATGATGCAAGATGGACACGGTTGTTTGAGGTATATAGAATTGGCTTCATTATTAAGTAAATGCCAACTATAGGTGGAGCTATTTATCATAAATCATATTTCTTAATTTACAAGGGTTAGGTAATAAATACTACCATTTACACAGGTGAAATAGGTGAAATAGATGAAATAAGCAACAAAGAAATTTAATAAACATATTTCATCCAAAAATAAAAGGAATTATTTGTATTAAAAGCCTGAAAGAGTAATTTCCAGTATCTAAATAGCGCCACCAATCTTGTCATAAATAGATACATTTTATACCAGAAAAAGCTTGAAAAAATGCTGTGAAAGTGACTAATGTTGTAAATAAGGGGACATTAAAGTTGAAAATGACTCAAAAGCATCTGATACCGCCTTATGCTGTTTAAGCCTAACATTAGGTTGTACATGATGTTTTGTTTGAAAAACCAATAAATGATCACATCAAACAACCGTGTGGAGTAGCCATCTGAACATTCCGAGGTAGGAATAATTTTCTTGTGTTTGGATCAAAAGTTTTAAACTTATATCATTCAATATACCAACACCGCTGAACTTAATGAAATTAAGTCACTGAATGGCATTTATGTAGACTTCAATACTTCTACAATATCAAAAAGGTCAGTATCCCAAAGCCAATCTAAAACTACAACCCTAACATATACAATATACATGTACCCTAAAAATACAATAAAGTCATTATGATTGCACTTTATTTTCTTCCCTTTTTTCGTATTTCCTTCATATTTAATTTTTCAGCCATTTCTAAATTTTGTCTAATACCTTTGTCTCCTTTCCTCTTTTTTCGGATTTTTCCCGTAAATTAATTCTTCCTTACTCCTTTTTTCCTTTTTCATTCCTGTAGAATCGTTCGATCAACAGGACCAGCAATAGCATGTAGCGATTCAAGTTGCATATTAGGTAACTAAGGTAAACCTATTACAGACATTTGGGATGAAGTTTCCTGTCCTACGGTCATTTTGCTAAGAAATTGAAGCTTCTTAGTACAAGCATAGACTGTCAAGATGATGGCACAACAAATAATCATTATGTGATGATGTGTTTTCCTTGTCTTTTTGACCTATCGTATTTCCTGAAACTATGCCTGAAGCATACCATCAGTCCATCACAATCAACAACTCTATCATGTCTGATGTCTATATAGCTTATTGGTCAAGATTGCAATCACGAAAAGTTTCAAGTAACTGAAAAGAGAGCAAGGCACAACTTGATATGGGAAACAAGTAAACAAGTAAAACACGCAACTGTGCACAGGGGACAACAAACAACAAATCTAGGTAAAAGTTCGATAGCCAACCTTTCGACTGCTCAGTGCCAGAAGTGGGTATTGTGTAATAGCTGCCCTGTGTACATTTGGCAATTTACATACAATAAATTGTACTCATGGCAGCTGGTGCACTTACCCACTTCTGGCACTGAGCAGTCGAAGAGAAATTCCTCTGCCCATAAAAGTTTTGACCTTCAAAATGCAAAATCAACAGAGACGAAAAAGTGCACAAGCAAGTCAACAAGATGGCCGCAATGCTGAGTTCAACGTCAACCTGTTGCTGCTTTATTCTTAAGTCTTACACAAAGTGTCACAAAATGTGGACCAATCTAACAATTTTTTTACAATTTCAGTTCGGGTCAGAGAAAGTTGATAGGAGCCATGGATGTCACACCCAAGGGTCCGAATGGTCCTTGGAGATATTTGCTTATTTCAAACACTGAACATCTTCATTGGTAATCCATATATAAAAAGATTTTAACACTTGATCTCAATACAAAAATATTTACCTCCGTAATTTTCAGCTGTTGTTACTACAGTTTTCGTCAGATAAAACTAATGTTGCATGTATTTTGATACTAATTTCATGTTCCCTCTTATCATGATGCTTATAGATACCTTAAGATTCAAGGCCAAAACTTGGCCTCGCCTCACCTCACTTCACACCAATAATTTCCATACAAAGATAGACTTGGCCTTGACTCACCTCACTTCACACCAATAATTTTCATACAAAGACAGAGATGACAAAGTGTGTAGATATCTTATGTTTAATGCACGCATGGTGTTCTTTGCTTATAGCAACATTCCTGATATGAAGAAATCTATAAAGGAAACGTGACTTGGCAAATCAAAAATATATTATTTCAAATCAAATATAGAAACGTTTTTGTGCTTAGTTGCAAAATAATAAATCTTAGCTTGTGTATGATGCTGTACTGTATTCAAGAGTTCAACAACATTTTGTATTTTAGTACATCTGATTGATGGCCAAGTACATGTAATAGTATTCTGCCAAGTGACAGACAGGTAGATGGGAAAAGAGACAAAAATAAGACACTGTACACATACATGATACAGGATTTCTTGACAAACATTTAGTAGCAGACAACAGATATTGAATTCAATATTAATATTAGGCTTCAGTGGGATTTTTGGGGTCGGTCGGTCGGTCGATCGGTCGGTCGGAAGAATATATTTTAAAAAATAATATGACTGTATAGATGAGTTGACCTCAATGTTTATCAACAAAGGCAAGGGACTGGTATATCGATATGCTTCAGTGAACCCCATGCAACCACTACACGGTTCAATAACCTGATTGTGATGTGGCGGGAGTCTTAAAAACACAAGCCCTGAACAAAATATGATGCGCGCGCATACTGCTCATAGCGAGACCAATAACATCACAACATAATAATGACAAATCTTGGGTCGGTCGGTGGAGGGCAAGCCAACAAATTTTTTGCCTTAATTATGTTACTTTCACCTCACGAAGTATTTTTTGTAAACACTTCTATTTTGTTCTGCTAAAGTAGATTTTATATGCCCGTCAAATCGGCTAAAACACACAAAATCAGGTTATTTCTGTCCATTTTATAGGTTATTGGTCATTTTTCAAATATTTGAAATACGACCATAGTGTGTAATGTTGAGTTTTTGTATTTCATATATTTTTGAGCATGGTGTGCTATTTGTGCTGCAAAACCTGAAATCTATACTTTATAACATCATATCTCTTAAATGTTCCAAATTTGATAAGGCACAACCTGCAGGGCCTCATTTGATCAACTAACATACGGAGTATATGAAATCGGAGCCCATGCTAAGGCAAATAAAGTCACGAATCATACATCATATACATTGAAATAAAATGAAGTTGATATTACATTACATTCACTTGGTGGAAAGTGAAACCCAACTGAGGTGAAATAAATATGATAGAATACCTGCTAAATCATCATATTCATAGTGCAACCCCGGGAGCGCAACTGTGTTGTAACATAGTACTCCTTCACTATCTATGTTTCTACATAAATTGCTCTTAAAAGACACATTTCACAGATTTTGTGAGGGAGATCAACAGCATGTTTTAGAATGTCCTTATTTTGATTTCATTATGTGGTACAGTCATAATTAAAAAGGAAATACCCCAGAGAAAGTTCCAAAAACTTGTCAAAGCAATAGGTTTTGTGAAAATTATCAAGATCTTTGGACGAAGGTGCGTCGCAAGTCACATGAGTGTTCCCCAGGTATGATCCAAGTGACATGTCAAAATGAATTTTCCTCACTCTACAACTTTACAAATGTGTAGTCTCAATAAATAAAATTTGAGCAAAAATTGTTCAACTCAATATCGGTGAATTAAATAATTCCAAATATGCATATCAATGCCTTTCTATTTTTGGAAACTGATCGTCTGCAACTAATATCACATTGAATGCATGCATCTCAGTGTGAAGTTTGGTGATTGTAAAATCGCAGTCTAAATGTGGTTCATTCCACTACATTACAGATCCTCAGATACATGTCTTTAACTCTTGCCCTCGCTCTTACTAACAAACAAATTTGTTCTACTGGCCAACCCGATCCATATTTTACCTTTTTTTGGATTTTGTTTTGCTGTTTGCAATTAAAATCAGATTTTCTTGGATAAAACAGATTGATTTTTACGGACATTTTGTGAAAATTTGATATTTTTGAATATTACTTTGATTAGAGTCATTTAGCCTCTTCCAGGAACAAATCTAAAAATAAAAATCTGTCCGCCTGTAGAACATAATGTGTATTTTCCATCGCTTCAGGATATGATTCGATCAAGGGAAAAACTTCAAAAAAAGCAAAATCCCTCTTTTCAAGGGATTTGTCAGAGTCTCGTGCCTGTAATGAGGATCGATTCAAACGCACAAAAAAAAATCAATTACTGTGTCATGAGGGAAAGCAGGCGAGAGAGATCACGGCTGTACAAATGCTCAGTGGAATTGGTCAAAAGCATATACCCTATCTTTGAGTAACATTTACATTATAATGTTGCTATCACTACTGCAAGCATTTGTACTATCTTCAGTAGACAGCATTTGTGCTATCTTCAGTAGACAGCATTTGTGCTATCTTCGGTAGACAGCATTTGTGCTATCTTCAGTAGACAGTATTTGTATTATCTTAGACAGCATTTTTGTTATCTTAGTATTTGTGCTATCTTCAGTAAACAGCATTTGTTCTATCTTCAGTAGACAGCATTTGTGCTATTTTTAGTAGACAGCTTTGTGCTATATTCATTAGATAACATGTGTGCTATCTTTAGTAGACATTATTTGTGCTATCTTCTGCAGATAGCATTTGTGCTATCCTCAGTAGATAGCTTTGGTGCTATCTTCAGTAGACAACATGTGTGATGAGAAGGTTACTCGTGAAAACTCTTTCAAAATCTACAAAAATCTCATACATATCCTGTTTTCTTTTAAAATTATATTTTATAATAAATTAGTATATTCCATGAACATTGAAACCTCCAATATTGATGGAAATGGAAACTGTAGGGCCTATGTCTTCATTCGCCTGATTTCGTCTTATAGTGTTTTAAATGTGGACATTCTGGAACATTCGGTATAAACTGTAACGAGGTAATTGACTTTGATTGGCTTATGCAATGTCCAATGTAATACCGTTTTAGTCCCATCGACTCGATGCACCTGCTCTTAGATCTAGACCAGAGGATGACTTAAAGCACTTCCCACCACGCCACTGTGTTGACTTGCGGTTAGCACAGCTGTGTGAGTGAACATGACACCACTGCTCGCACATTGCATTGACGGGCATGGTTAAATTTGAATTTGGACTGATATATTTACATTAAAACGCATTCAAAATGCTAGTCGATTTCACATTTTATGTTACCTACAGAAGGTGTGAATTATCCTTTATGCATACATCACTTTTGTTCTGAAATCGACCAAGTAATAATGACACACGCACAATTCTTAAACAACATCTTTTGCACAGAATTCAATGGGATTTGAAAAGTAAAGTGGCAGTTGAAACTCTAGTGATAACACGTTTGCAGTGTATGATGGGGCTTCCTTAAATCATCCCTGGATCCAGACATACAGACAAAGCAATAACAGTGAAATTTGATAGATCTCATCATCCTGTCATGTCCTGCAGTAGTGATAGCGACATTATAATGTAATTTTAGGTATATGCCTTTGACCAGTTCCACTGAGCATTAATACAGATGTGATCTTTCTCGTCTGCTTTCTATCGTGGCACAGTAATTGGTTTGCGTGTGTATGGAAATGTGGGTGTGTGTGAATCTATCCTCTTTACCAGAAAGGTAAATGATCTCTCAAACCATAAAGAGGGAACGATTTTACTGGAGATTTTCCCCTTGATTGAATCATTATACCGTAAACGTTTGCCTAATGGCGCTATGGAGTTCATGGAAATGAGAGAGCGCCATCCCTGTAAAAGCCGACTATTATCACTGATCATTAAGGGTACGTGTAGTTAAAGAGTGAAAACTATCGACACATACAATTATGAAGAAGATCGAACAAACTTGTTCATGATAATGCGGTAATCATTCACCTGATACGTTGTGGCCCAGTGAGCAGAGCATTAGTCTATAGTGCGAGGATAAAGAGAACTTGTGGAGAAGATTGATGGTTCGAATCTCATGCAGTCATTTTTGACAGATTATGATGTCTGTCAATGTGTTTTTTTCTGATTTGAAGAAATTTTATTCTCTATTTTCTTGATTTTATCTTATATAATTTTATTATTTTATCTTGTATGTGTCTTTTTTCATGATTCTTTGTTTTTATTGTTTCATTTTAGAGTAACTCAATCCATTCAATCAAATGTTGTAATGAACCTATTTGATTGTATATGCATTTGTTATGTGTGTGAGACGAACTGTCGCGTGCGACAAGTCTTTCAATTCGCGCGAGTGTCCTTGCCTATGCATCAGTGGTCATAAGAGGTATATCATTTTATTCGAAAGGGGGGGTCATAAATATACGGGGGTCATAAAGTCTTGGGAGGGGGTCATAAAATGCTTTATGACCAAAATGTAGGGAGTCACACGATGACCACAGAAAGTGTGTTATTTTATTCAAAAAAACTGATTTCAATACAATTTTGGGGTTTGGGATCATAAAATTTTTGTTGCCGAAATAGGGGGTGCGCAATTTTATTGACGCAGACTTTTTGTAAATTTGGGACCCCCTTCCGAAAAAAATGATAGCCCTCTAAGAGGATTCAAAAGATAACCTCTGCCCCAATAATCCCTAGCTATATTTGTTTGAAACTGTTCCACGGAGGATGTAAATAAAATTTGAATGAGTGAACGAACAAAATCATACAACGACCAACTGAATAGAGGCTGTGCATATGACGTATCATCCCGTAAATATGGCGGACTACTCAAATGCATTCAACAAAAGCATGATTGCATCTACCGCGACAGTTCGTCTCACACACATAATAAAATGCACTACGATCAAATAGGTTGATGACAACATTTGATAGAGGTTATCCACTTCACTCATGTGTGACTTCTAACAAAAGGCACTGGTTCCCGTAGTATTCCTCATTCAAACTAATTCAATGCACGACCTCGGAGTTACCTGCATGACTTTGGCGGGCTATTTTGAAACAGTCATGGTTGCACATGCAGGTACTTTTTAGAATGTCCTAAACAAGGTATAGCAGTCGTTGATAGGACATGCAGCTTATAGAACATGGATAACCTCTATTGAATGGACTGCACTGCGCCATGATTACGAGGGAAAAACCGGTTCAAATCCTTTGTTTGGAGCCAATCGATAAACGCAAGGCCTCTATAGCTATCATTGAATACTGGCTAGGATTCCACAACACAATGAGAACATGTTATAAGGCGCTTTGGAAGGCACACAATACCCCAATGGCTTTCCATATTATGTGCACTCAACAACTATTCAGTATCGAAGCCCGGTATCGAAGTTACGTAATGTTACTAGGTCAACGGGATCACGCGCTTAAGTAATGAACCACGATCGAAACAATCAGTACACAAAAAAGGCATACCAAAATGGCGTGATCGTAATGATCGCCATACAAACAGTGCTTGGTTCCGATACCATCACGGAGTTACGTAACTACTTCGTGGTCTGATAGTTATATGATCAATGGTCTGATCTACTTGGGTTCGATCCTTTTAAGAAAAGAAAAAATAGCTGATCATTTATAATGCATAAATGAATAAAGTAATGAGTTACACAATTTGAAACATTGAGGCCGTTCTATTTTTCAAAGGTCATTTAACTGTTAAATGTAGTGGAATATATCACGCATTGATAGGTAGCAGGTGGAGGAAATTTGTCAGCGGTTTTTGTTGCCGTTTGTTCGCAGTGCCTATTTATCTAAAAAAAATAAGAAAATTAAAATTAAATTAAAAAAAATTCACAACATTCGTTCGTAATGGGGACAAAATCCAAAAACTTTTCTTGACCCTTCTTCACATAAAAGTGGGGGCAGAAATCAAGATTCGAACAAGTACCATTCACCATTCAAGGCGCACCCTCTACCGACTGAGCTAACGGGTCAGACAATAGAAGGGTGTAATTTTGAACTGAATAATATTAAAAGAATATGAAGAAATTACAATATTATAAAAAGATTTACCAAAATGAGTTGGGTATAACGTATGAATCGATTTACAAATTAAATCCAATGGCACTTTGAGAAAGAATACCTGAAGAAACCCCAAAACATTTGCTGATCTAGCAACTAACCTAGTGACCTAAAGTATTGGGTCATGTCACGATATTTTTTTCTGAGGCATTATGTCCAGGTTGCTCAATTTAACATACACGTATCCTTAATGCTGTTGAGATTTTACAAGGATGGCGCTCTCACATTTCTAAGAATCCAAAAGCGCCATTAGGCGAACGTTTACGGTATCCTGGGACAATGACAAAAGACCTATGTAAAAAAAGACCCAAGTAGGAATGGTCGATCGGGATTATTTTTAATTTCCCAATTTTTTTCTGGAAGAAAAAAAAAAAAATCAGTCAAAATCAATCTGCTTCATTAAAAAAACAGCTGATTTATATTGCATACAGCTAAAAAGGATCAACTACCTTCAATATTAAGAGAAATGCATAAGATTTGGTCAAAAGATTTTTACAAGGCTTGTTGTATTAATTACTTTTGCAACTTTCGTTTGAATATTTTATGTTAATTTAAAGAGCATATCTATTGCAAAAACAAGTTTAACTCCATTCGAAGAGAATAATTATTACATTACCATTATCTATATCTGTACTCTTTTTTTTTTATTATTCGTATTTCTCCTGAAAAAAGAGAAATTGTGCTGGTAAAATGCTGGCTCGTACGGGCCCTCCCACCGTTCGAAGCGAAATTGATTTCCAAGGCACCGGATTGATGACGTAGAGTAAATGAAGAGGACACTTAGCTGGTATTGTATCATATTTATTCCACCTTGGAAGCAGCACATTAGCAACAAAGAGCTGTATGGAGATCTTCCAAGACTCTCAGAGAAGATCAGGAAAGGAGAACACGCTTCGCTGGGCACTACTTTAGGAGCAAGTGTGAACCTGTCGCCAACCTGATAAACTGGGCACCCAAACATGGAACAAGAAACCCCTTACATAATGTAGATATACTCAAGCAAGACATCGACACCGGACTGGAAGCATCTGACCTGGGAACGGCGATGCATGACAGGAGGATATGGAAAGCTGTCGTGGTTCGGGAAAATCATCCGAAATAAGCAAGCAAGCAAGTATTCCCCCTTAGTTAGAGATATACGAGATATTAAACATGTACAAGCTGATGTTGGACCTTAATTGCATAAAGCTCACTGTATATTTTCTAACTTCTTCATGTTCTTGACTAACATACATACATAAAAGCAATGTACACTCTCAAAATTAATGGTTCTAAAAGGACTTTTTTAAAGGGACGTAAAGAACATATTTTGTCCTCCGATATGGAATCCGCAAGAAAAAGTTCTTTTAACTAATAGATCCGTTTTAGGTTCTTTATTAGGTTTGTTAAGGGTTCTTGAACCATTTTCAAAACCATATATGAAAATGCTCTTAAACAAATCCAAATAAAGGTGATGTTAACATACCTCAATGACGTTTCGTGCTCTAACACAGCACTTTCTCAAATTGAATGACCAGCTTTAACCTTTGACGTCGGCTGCTTCCTATTGGTAGCAGACGTAGATGGCGCTGTCAAAGAACCATTTTGGCTTTTATAGAACCATTTTTGGTTCGTTACAGATTCGTTGAGGGTTCCATAATTATATAGAACAACTTTTTCTGAGAGTGTAGGTTTATTAATGTAGCTGATAATTTCATCCAGGCACTGATGCATCGCTCATTGGGCATCATGGTGAAATCTATGCACGGTAAATTTGATCTTCGCGAGATTCACAATATATTACAAGTTGTTACTGTCGCCAGCAAAATATTGCATTCAGAATTAATGAATACAATCTATCAAGCTTTGATAGTAAACATGATGATAATGGAGGGATTTTCGAAAGGGTTATTTTATTATATAGAAGAATCAACAATTTTATTGTTCAGGGAAAATTCAATATTGCGATAGCTTCACTAAATGCTTAAAAACACATTGGTTCTATGGACATGATGGAACTCGCCTATCCTCTTATGAATATTGCTAATTAACAAATTTCATCTTAATCTTAACCATTGGATTCTCGAAGTAGAATGTAAATATTCTCCAAGGACAGTTTTTCCGCCATGGGCGGGTTAACCCTGAATTAACACTTAATTTAGGTGTACAAACCACCTCTTTTCGGGCAATCGCTGAAACCGAAATATGAAATTCCAGGCCATCTGTCAAAATGTACGTGCGCGTAAACATGGTAAATGGCTATGAACTGGAGTCACCGAAACAAATGCTTATATTGGTGTCAGTAGCCCCCAATGATGGCTTTCATTTTAACCGTTGAAAAATTAATGAACGTATCAAAACACTTTTCAGAGATCGCTTTAAATGAACCGACCCGTTAAGCAAACATTTTCAAGGGCCATTCGGGTCCTTGGGTGTTGAATCTATGGGCCCCATTAACTTTCACTGGCCCGAGCTCAAATTGTAAAAATTGTTATATTGGTCCACATTTTGTGACACTTTGTGTAAGACTTAAGACTTGCAAATCAGCAACAGGTAGGCCTAATGGGTTTAAGTTGAAGTCAGCATTGACTCCGTCTTGATAACGTTTGTGGCAAACAGCCATGACAGCATAGTGTATTGGTGGGCCAGCAGTGATTTGCACAGGCTTTAGGCCCAAGGACCCGGCCCACCTTATTTTAAACACAGCAAGTAAAGCTGAATTTATGTAAGTTGAATATGTACCACTCTCGGAAATTATAAAACTTCTAAAAAGAACTTGATGCTAATTTGCATTTTGCTTCATAGGTCAATTCACATCTCTTTCTGTAGTGCTAATAACTGCTTCACGCTGAAATGTATAATTTATCAAGAAAACAATACAGGAAATATATACAATGAAGATACAAGCATCAACACCAAGATTGTCAAAATCGGATGTCTCCCACTTCTCTTGCTGTACCCAAACAATATTATTAGATATATTGGTCTCCACGGTATACTGAAATACAATAGTAAGAGTATATACAATTAAAAGCCCCTTAAGGGGATACTACACCCCTGTCAAATTGTGTTCCTGTTTTTGCATTTTTCTCAAAAATTATAGCGTATTGGTGACAAGTAAGATATGTATATTATAGGGGCAAGGACTACAACTACTGCACTGGAAACTTTATTTCAGCACAGACAACAGTTGTGGAGTTACAGTCAAAAATGAGGGAAAACCAATATTTGACCAATAAATCAATAACTACTTGACTTGAGTTGCTGAATACTCAGTGCAGTAGTTGTAGTCCTTGCCCCTATAATATACATATATTACTTGTCACCAATGCACTATAATTTTTGAGAAAAATGCAAAAATAGGCACAAAATTTACCAGGGGTGTAGTACCCCCTTAATATGCAGCGTTAAATTCGGTTCTCAGTTGAACTAATGAATTATTTTCAACACATTATTAGTGCATAAGTTGGCTGAGTGGAATCTGATTTTAACCTGGGAGTGTGGTTACTGGTAATCAGAAATCTCTTGTGCGAGACATTACAGCTTGTTCAGGAATATGATTTTTTAATCTTGAATTTTTGGAAGGTTCTATTCAATGTTCGAGCATAGACCTACTTACCTCACATAATTATGTCATCCATTTACATACACAGCTCTATATGGCTTATTGTTTCTGTATCGACTCAAAGCTATTAAATATTCAGTAGGCAACATTTGTGCTGTCTTCAGTAGACAGCATTTGTGCTATCTTCAGTAGATATTTGTGCTATTTTCAGCATTTGAGCTATCTTCAGTAAGCAGTAGACAGCATTTGTGATATCGTCAGTAGAAAGCATTTATGCAATCTTTATGTGTTCGGCATTTACGCTTTCAGCAGCATTTTGCCATATTCATATTCAGTAGACAACATTTGTGCTATTGTGTTCAATCTTCAGTAAACAGATTTTATTTTCAGTATACCACATTTGCGACATTTTCAGCACATGTCTACCTTAAGTAGATAACTTTTGTGCTTTATTCAGCAGACAGCTGTTTGTGCTGTTTGTAGACCTATTATGCTATCTTTATATAGGCAAGACAGCATTTGCTTAGTAATTGATTATGGCGTGCTACTGAAAAGTTGTCCGTTCAATGTTCCCATAAGATAGTGTTTCTTACACATCAATGCATGCTCATCCAGCCTGAGGCTATATATGTCGGCAATAGTAGAGAGACTCCAAGTGTTCTTGGCATCTCTATCTTAAGGAATCGCACAAGGAAGGAGCATCGTTCCATTTTTAAGATTGCAGCGCACATAAGTTCATTGTTGGCACTCCATGATATTAAAGACATGGCTGTCTTAACATTGAAAGAATTTTGTTTCAATGAAAATCTGATATTTTTACATTTGCATTTGTTTTTGCAGGCAAATGCAATGAAATTAAAATCACAAACAATTTTCCCTTTTGGATGATTGCTTTCTCATAAGTGTTCTAGTTCATTGCTTTCTAGCAGTAGAAATAGATAGCCACATTCTATGCTATAAGCTTCTAAGCACCATCATTTTCTATTGGATTTGTTTTTTCTCAGCATAATTATATAGCAGGCAGAATAGAAATACACCACTTTGCCATAATTTTGCTGTAAATTGATACAGATTTATTGTGTGACTACAGGTCGCAGGACAAGTAATCTTTACAGTGTGGTTAATGGCTTGTCTGCACATATAGTGCTTAACTAGATCAAGTAGAATCAATAATAGTAGAAGCTGCTAGGGAAATGGTTTGATTTTTGGGAAAACGTTAAATTGAGATATGCAGTTTTTAATACGAACTGCCTTCTAAGCATCTCAAAGATCGAGAAACCTCACAAAATTAGGTGATATTGGTTGTCATATTTGGGGTAAAAATAATAACAATTTTCATTCAAATTCAAATTTTGAATAATGCACCACAGAGAGTTAATGAAACATGCCCAATGTCCAAAACACGTATTAGAGAATATTGCAGGCACGAACCCAAAATGGCACGTTCCAACTGACCATTGCAAAACACTTGACCAAAGGGCCCTTGACTTAAAGTGTTGATTAAACAAGCCAGATAAATGCTGTTACCCAAGAGGCATTATAGCATGAAACATGTGAGGTTCTGAAAAGGTACAAATAAGACAAGATTAAAAACCTCCAAGCTGTTACAGGTTTCATCGTGGCAATAGTGCCATTATTAGGGGGAATTTATTGTTAGACAAGTGTTTTGATGAATTTGATGAAATGTAAGACAGTTTGACAATATAATAATATGGTAACTCAATATGGATTTTCATCAACGTGATTGAAAAGTGTAAAATAAATGTGTCAAATGACTTGACACATTATAGCTGGTGCGATGGAAAATGTCTGACAACTTTAAGGCCACCCACCACACAATTTTGAAGTTATATTTGGTATGGTATACAACATTCTTTTTAAACAAGAGACATGGCAACTTCAATAATATTGTCAAGAAGTCTGGTGTGTAGATCCAATTCATGCTCTTTCCGCCAATGTATTGTCTAATAATTACAAAGGTTTATAATCTGAAATACACTCATATTCTGTGAATCCAAAGTTCTCCAAATCCACTTTACTCTAACAAATTACAAACATTGTGAATTGGGCATAATCTGTGCATTTAATGGATTTGGAATTACAAGACAGCCTTAATGAATGAATCGTGGATTACAGAAGCACTGATAGATTGAGCACTATAGCATTAGGTGTTACACAACTAAAAAGTCTTCATAAAAAACTCTTTTTTTCCATAAGCAATTACGTCTGCTTTCGACAATTTTTTTGTTTGTTTTAGTTTTAGTAAGTCTTCAAAGATTTTATCAAAGAAGGTGATATTTTGTGTCACTTTTATTCTTAACCTGGAAGCGCTCTCAATAATATCAAAAGTTGAATGAAAAATCAAAGACTTCTTCAGTATTGGAAGGGTATCGAAGATAACGAGTAAAACGAAAGATGAAGTGCATAGCATGGCAGCTGGGGTAATGTACATGAAACGTTTCTGTCATTAATACCTTTAGGTTATTAGCCAAGTAGGTGAAATCAATACTCATAATGTGCCCTAAAGGTTACCGTTGAATTTAAGCTAAGTGTTTATACTTGTTTCTCTTTTTTACACACTAGCTACTTCTGAAAGGGGTTAGGTCTTGTTTTATCATCATAACACGCCCAGGGAGAGTACACTCCCTCTTGGTTATTTACATAAGCAAGAGTTGCAATATCCCTAGTATAGCAGCTTTAGTTTCTGTCTTCTGCCTGTTAAATTTATATTGAATTTATTTTAATTGATCGATTCTTCATGTTCTAAATATTTACACACTTAGTTACAGATTTTGAATAGTTACGAAGTAGACATTATGTTGTACTGCAGCGGATTCCATCTTTTCTATCACTAATAAACAGCATTTATGCCATTTTCACTAAACTACAATTGTATTATCTTCAGGGTACATCCAACTTGCAAAATTACCTGCCTACCAATTGAGTTTGCAAGCAATAACCAGGGAAGTTGAGTAACCCAACCTGTCAAATGTTTTGCTTGAGTTTTGGTGTAGAGCTTTGTGATATTTTCAGAAGTCAGCCTTTGTGCTATCATATCTTCAGAAAACAGCATTTGTGCTATCTTTAGTACCGGTAGATGGCATTTGTGCTTTCTCCAGTAGACAGCATTTTGTGTTATCTTCAGTAGACAGCATTCGTGCTATCTTTAGTAGATGGCATTTGTGCTTTCTTATGTACACAGCATTTGTGCTATCTTCAGTAGACAGCATTTGTCCTTTCTCCAGTTGACAGCATTTGTGCTTTCTTCAGTAGACAGCATTTGTGCTATCTTTAGTAGACAGTATTTGTGCTATCTTCAATAGATGACATTTGTGCTATATTTAGTAGACAGTATTTGTGCTATCTTTAGGATATGGCATTTGTACTTTCTTCAGTAGACAGCATTTGTACTATCTTCAATAAATGACATTTGTCCTTTCTTCAGTAGGCCTACACAGCATTTGTGCTATCTTTAGTAGACAGTATTTGTGCTATCTTTAGTAGATGGCAATTGTGCTTTCTTCAGTAGACAGCATTTGTGCTTTTATTCAGTACACAGCATTTGTGCTATCTTTAGTAAATGACATTTGTCCTTTCTTCAGTAGGCCTACACAGCATTTGTGCTATCTTTAGTAGACAGTATTTGTGCTATCTTTAGTACACATCATTTGTGCTATCTTCAGCAAACAGCATTTGTGCTTTTATTCAGTACACAGCATTTGTGCTATCTTTAGTAGACAGTATTTGTGCTATCTTTAGTACACATCATTTGTGCTATCTTCAGCAAACAGCATTTGTGCTTTTATTCAGTACACAGCATTTGTGCTATCTTTAGTAGACAGTATTTGTGCTATCTTTAGTACACATCATTTGTGCTATCTTCAGCAAACAGCATTTGTGCTTTTATTCAGTACACAGCATTTGTGCTATCTTTAGTAGACAGTATTTGTGCTATCTTTAGTAGATGGCATTTGTGCTTTCTTCAGTAGACAGCATTTGTACTATCTTCAGTAAATGACATTTGTCCTTTCTTCAGTAGGCCTACACAGCATTTGTGCTATCTTTAGTAGACAGTATTTGTGCTATCTTTAGTAGATGGCAATTGTGCTTTCTTCTAGTAAACAGCATTATTTTATGCTATCTTCAGTAAATGGCATTTGTCCTTTCTTCAGCAGACAGCATTTGTGCTATCTTCAGCAGACAGCATTTTGTGCTTTCTTATGTACACAGCATTTGTGCTATCTTCAGTAGACAGCATTTGTCCTTTCTCCAGTTGACAGCATTTGTGCTTTCTTCAGTAGACAGCATTTGTGCTATCTTCAGTACACAGTATTTTATGTTTTCCTTAGTAGATAGCATTCGTACTCTTCAGAACATAGCATTTGTGATATCTTCAGTTGACAGCATTTGTGTTGTCTTCAGCCGACAGCATTTGTGTCATCATCAGTAGACAGCTTTTGTGCTATCGTCAGCAGACAGCATTTGTGCTATCTTCAGTAGACGATAATGTGTGATGAGAAGATTACTTGTGAAATGTGTGATGCAAACGTTTTCAAAACTTTTAAAACTGTAAACATGATACATTTTGTTCAAAATTATGTATTGGGTGAAGTTAACATTGCAGAAAAGTATAATGTTTCATAACTACATAATATTGAAACATCCAAGATTGCTGAACATTCAAACCCGTATAGTCCTCATTAGCTCTCATTTAATGTGTTTTAAATAAGATTTCCAAGCACAAAATGGAACGGCTCATCTGGTCTCATCAGTATGAGCCGTAACGAGGTAATTGACTTTGATTGGCTTAAGCAATGTCCAATGTAATACCGTTTTATTTCTAGCAACTTTATGCACCTGCTCTTAGATCCAGACATACAGACATAACAATAACAGTGAAATTTGATAGAGCTCATCACCCTGTCATGCCTTGCAGTAGTGATAGCGACATTATAATGTAATTATTACTCAAATGTAGGGTATATGCCATTGACCAATTCCACTGAGCATTTGTACAGCTGTGATCTCTCTCGCCTGCTTTCCCTCTTGGCACAGAAATTGATTGTTTTTGTACTTGTGAATCGATCTTCATTACAGGCACGAGACTGACCAATCTCTTGAAAAGAGGGATTTTGCTGGAAGTTTTTCCTTTGATTGAATCATAGCCTGAAGCGATGAAAAATACACATTATGTTCTACAAGACTTGCTCAGTAGGGCCGGCCGGTCGGTCGGTCGGTTGGTAGGGATTTTTATTTTTAGATTTGTTTCTGGAAAAGGTTAAATGACCCTAATCACAGAAATCTTCAAAAGTGTCAAATTTTTACAAAATTTCCGTAAAGATCAACTGTTTCATCCAAGAAAATCTGATATTAATTGCATACAGCAAAACAAAATCCCAAAAAGGTAAAATATGGATCGGTTTGGCCAGTAGAACAAATTTGTTTGTTAGCAAGAGTTAAAGACATGCATCTGAGAATCTGCAATGTAATTGAATGAACCACATGTTAAAACTACCGATTTTACAACCACCGAACTTCACACTGACACGCATGCATTCAATGTGATACGGTATTAGTTGCAGTCGATCAGTTTCCAGAGAACAGAAATGCATCGATATGCATTTTGAATTATTTAATTCACCGATATGGAGTTGAACAATTTTGCTCAAATTTTATTTATAGAGACAATACATTTGAAAAGTTTTAAAGTGAGGAAAATGCATTTTGACATGTCACTTGGATCATACCCGGGAGACACTCAACGTGTGACTTGCTACGCACCTTCGTCCAAAAAGGTGTCGAATAGTGGTAAAAACTATCAGATCTGACAGGTTTTTAGGGTATTTCCTTTTAAATTATGACTATACAACATAATGAAATCAAAATAAGGACATTCTAAAAATTGCTGTTGATTCCCCGCACAAAATCTGTGAAATGTGCCTTTTAACAGTGAAGGAGTACTACGTTACAACACAGTTGCGCTCCGGGGGTTACACTATAAATATGATGAGTTAGCAGGTATTCTATCATATTTAGTCCACCTCAGTTGGGTTTCACTTTGCACCAAGTGAATGTAATGTAATATCATCTGCATTTTATTTCAATGTATATGATGTATGATTCGTGACTTTATTTGCCTTGGCATGGGCTCCGATTTCATGTACTTCATATGGTAGTTGATCAAATGAGGCCCTGCAGGTTATACCCTTATCAAATTTGGCACATTTACGAGATATGTTTTCAAGTCCCTAGAAATAAAAAGGTATTACATTGGACATTGTTTTAATAAGCCAATCAAAGCCAATTACCTCGTTACGGCTCATACTGAATGTTCCAGGATGTCCATTTTGTGGTTGAAAATCTCATTTAAAACACATTTTGAGAGCAGGCTAATAAGGATACAGGTTTGAATGGTCATCAATGTTGGATGTTTCAATATACAATATATGGAACATTATACGTTTCTGCAATGTTAATTTCAACCAACATATAATTTTGAACAAAATGTATGAGATATTTACAGTTTTAAAAGTTTTGAAAACGTTTGCATCACATACTTCACAAGTGACCTTCTCATCACACTATATACTGTCTACTGTGGATAGCACAAATTAATGTTGTTTACTGATAATAGCACAAAAGCTGTCTACGGAAGATAGCACAAATGCTATGTTCTGAAGTTAGCACAAATGATATCTACTGAAGAAAGCACAAAATGCTGTGTACAGAGGATAGCACAAAAGCTGTCTGCTGAAGATAGCACAAATGCTGTCTACTGAAGATAGCACAAATGCTATGTTCTGAAAATAGTACAAATGCTGTCTACTGAGATAGCACAAATGCTGTCTACTGAAGATACAAATTATGCTATGTTCTAAATGCTATCTACTTTATAAAGTACAAAATGCTGTGTACTGAAAATAGCACAAAATCTGCCTGCTGAAGATAGCATAAATGCCGTCTTCTGAAGATAGCACGAATTCGGTTTAATGAGGATAGCACAAGTGTTTTCTGTTGAAGATAGAACAAATGCTGTGAACTGAAGATAGCACAAATGCTATCTACTGGAGATAGTACAGATGCTGTCTTCTGACGAAAAGGACAAATGTCATCTACTGAAGATAGCACAAATGCTGTGAACGGAAGATAGCACAATGCTATCTACAGGAGATAGTACAGATGCTGTCTACAAAAGAAAGGACAAATGTCATCTACTGCAGATAGCACAAATGCTGTCTACTGAAGAAAGCACAAATGTCATCTACTAAAGATAACCCAAATGCTGAAGATAGCATGAATGCCGTCTACTGAAGATAGCACAAATGCGGTCTACTGAAAATATCACAAATGCTGTACACCCAGACTCAAGCAATTTTAAGATATTTGACAGGTTGGGTTGCTCAACTTCCCTGGGTGGTTGCATGTAAACTCAATATAGGTAATTGTGCATGTTGTTGTACCCAAACTCAAGTGAGGCATGGTTAAAGCATGTGTTAATATAACCCAGACTCAACTTGAAATTGGCCACTATATACAGTTTGGATTGTTGCACTTAGACCCAACTCAGGTCTTCTATGGCCTAACACATAATGATAATACCTGTCCCTCAGGTCTTCTATGGCCTTTCACATAATGATAATACAACCTGTCTCTCGGGTCTTCTATGGCCTTTCACATAATGGTAATACCTGTCCATGCATGCAAGTTGACAGATAAGCTTGCAATAAAATCAATAAAGAAATCATGCCAAGCAAACTGTAGGACAGGAAGTTGATTTCAACCTCAGACTGTTAGCCAAGGAGCACCTGTCCAAACCTCTATTAGACATGACTATGTAAAGCGCTTCACCTGTACCACTAGTTTGTTAGGATACAAGCAGCAGGGAATTTAGAACCCCGAAAAGGTCCCTGGCTAGCACACAAATGCTGTTTACTGAAGATAGCACAAATGCTGTCTGCTGAATATAGCACAAATGCTGTCAACTGAACATGCTGAAGATAGCACAAATGCTGTCTGCTGAATATAGCACAAATGCTGTCAACTGAACATGCTGAAGATAGCACAAATGCTGTCTGCTGAATATAGCACAAATGCTGTCAACTGAACATGCTGAAGATAGCACAAATGCTGTCTGCTGAATATAGCACAAATGCTGTCAACTGAACATGCTGAAGATAGCACAAATGCTGTCTGCTGAATATAGCACAAATGCTGTCAACTGAACATGCTGAAGATAGCACAAATGCTGTCTGCTGAAAATAGCACAGATAAAATCACTTCACAGAGAGTGATTTTGGACAGATAGACGGGCATAAGAACCAATGCGTAAGAAATTGCAACCTTTCGATTATTCCCAACATTTCATGTGATTGATTATATTGTTGAAACTGTAAGAAATCGCAACCTTAAATATTTAAATATTATATTGTATAGCACATTCCACTGAGCCCCAAAGATTACATCACATGCTGGAATGTCCATTACTTGATGCGGTATGCTCCACCAGCAAGGACCATTCTGCCCAAAAAGGTATTGATAAATGTCACTTATATTTTAAGAACTCGATAGAAGAAGAATCATGGCAGGCCTTCGTTGAGTAATCCTTTTAACAATGTCAGCATAGAGTTTTATTAATCTTGAGCCCGAATCTGAGGTAAATACTTGCTGAAATAATATGAGGGTTGTGTGCTTGACTATACCCATGCGTAATCAGCCACCTACCTATAAATGTCACATCCCAGATGTCTAATATTGACCAAGCTAAGCAAACATTGCAACCACTTTCCTAGTTCAATATGACTAGCTTGACTAGGGAATGAAAATTGTGTGTGCAATATCAACCTATGATGAAAAACCCATGTCAAACCAGTGGGCCGATTTCTTGAAACTCAACTGTATGTTTGTTCACCTCAAGTTTGGTAGTGGCATCGTGGCACACTCTGGGAGATTAACTTTATCATGTTTATGTGCCCGATTCGATACAGTGACCAGCGAAATATGCATCTACAACATTACCAAACTTGAGGTGAACCAACGTTTAGAGACAATGGGTTAGCCCTACCAGCATGTAATGACCAGTGCATATTTTTTCTGGATTTTCTTCAAATTTTACTTGCTGAAGATGCAAGAGGTTTCGTGCATTTTGCTTAACATGTTTTTAGTAGTAGATGAAATAAACATTGATAAAAGATAAAGAAGAAAATATTAAAGTAAAATGTGTTGGTAGATAAACAACAATTAAAGTTTAAACGGTTATTCAACACAAAAAGAAGAATGAATAAAGAAAACAACTTCAATCCTTAAAGGCCCATTCAGTGATTTGCTCATCCTGACGATCGTCAAAATCATCAAAATTCAGATTTTGGTACCTTTGTCATTGTCATAGATGTGCTAACATAGCCTGCAAGTGGTTCAGCTGAAAGCCGTGTATTTAAGACAAAAGAAGACATTTTACACGAATCTGTAATTTAGATAAAGACAGTATCTAAATTAGCTACATGTATTTGAATGGGGCTTCAACTTCCTCAGTACTGCTGTTTTCTTCGTTTTTTTGCCAAATTTGTCATTTCAAAAATACCAAATGACAATTTGAATGACTTGTCCTTCACTTATAAGCAATTTATAAACAATTTTAATTTTGTTACACTTGCGCTGGGATCACTGAATGGGTCTTTAACTGTGTATGACCGCTATTGGTGGTCTTTAAAGCCTGATGGCCCAAGAAACCAAGATTCAAGAAACTGGTCTAGGGAGCTAGCTATATTTACAAAGCTTTCGTGAAATGTAGAACTGACCTACTTCCCTCGGATTACGATGTCCCACAAATGGGCTATTCCAGTTGAAATCCACACTCCCCCTATGGAAAATGTTGGAAATATCTTTTATAGGGGAGTATGTTTTACAAATGTAATTGGTCAGAGTTAATCATTTTGAAACTTGTATTCTCCCTGTATTATGGCTTTACCATATATTTCCACAACTGGAATATTATATAAACTATGGAAGTTACCCAATTGTCTATTCTATTCAAAACTTATACTCCCTCTGTGGAAGACTTCAGCTAAATCTTCCACAGGGATAGTGTGGCTTTTAAATGGAATAGCCCATTGTAAACCCTTGCCACAACAACAGCGAGCGATCATAATGTTCAGCATCTGTACTGTCACACAGCTAGTGCTGGTCACTGTGGTCATTACTGGCTTTTCAAGTGTTGTTTACTGTGGCTCTGACTACAGCTACATAAAAACTATTAAAAAAGTGCAAATGTAAAAGTGTTATGTTCAATTTTAAGCTAGAGTGCATAGTGAGTTCTAATGCATGATGATGATGCACTGATGATAAAGTCGGCTTCCCTGCGAGAGATGGATTAGTGCACACAAGCATATCTTGATGTGTGACAAGCATGAGCCATTTACTGTTCCAGTTTTCTTTGCTTCACCTAAATAACATATTGCTTTAATCATTTATACACTGACAATGACCAGGTGGCTTTTGATAGCAGAAGTGCTTGAGAAGGGGATGTTTTATACATCTAAAGATCTGTTCAGAATACAAATTTTAATATGCATCAAACAGATTGTTCTCAAAGTCAAACGGTATGTCTTGACAAACCAATATTAAAACAAATATATTTCCCAAAGTCATACTAGCTTCAAAATACCCACATTATGAAAATGATAATATCACCCGGAAAGTTGATTTTTAACTCCCTAATGTCCAAAATGGGTAGGGGTGCGTGTTTGCCTGGCACATAATAAATTGTAAAGAATTTGTAAATTGTACATTAGGCAGAGGTGCTGTATTTTGCATTAGCTTTGGACATTAATTTTTTTCTTTAGTTTCTACTTACCTGGGTGAATACTGAAGATAGCACTAAAGCTGTCTACTGAAGATAGCAGAAACACTGTCTACTGAAGATAGCACAAATGCTGTCTACTGAAGATAGCACAAACGCTGTCTACTGAAGATAGCACAAACGCTGTCTACTGAAGATAGCACAAACGCTGTCTACTGAAGAAAGCACAAACGCTGTCTACTGAAGAAAGCACAAAAGCCTGGGGGGACTCGAATATGAAAGTGACGTACCTGTGCCCACCAGCGTACGAAACTAGGGGTCTACGAGTGTAGAATTTTTCAGAAAAAAAGGGGTCATTCGGTGTTGGCAATGTCAATAATGGGGTGATTTTGTATGAGAGCACCCAAAATTCACATCATTAACAATCAAAAATAGGTTTTTACCCAATTTTACAGTACAAAATAGACAAAACCCATTTATTTTTTCAAAATGCGCATGAAGCATGCCGAAATTTCAATTTTGAGGACTAATTGTTCAAAAAAGGGGGTCATTCAGTGTAGGCTACTGAAAAAATGGGGTCATTGGGTGTAGGATTTGCCAAAAATACCGGGGTCTTTTCATGGGCACATGACGTATGTCAATATACGGGAGTGCCCCCCCCAGACAAATGCCGTTTACTTTTACAGAAATGCTGACTACTAAAGATAGCACAAAAGCTGTCTACTGGAGATGTCTGTTAGTAAAAAAGTCATTTAATTAATTTCTTTATTTTCCACTCAACCAGGTGAATAATAAAGAAAATAATTAAATATCATATCATCATATCATATCATATCTTAATACACACCTATGACGTCGCGCTATTGTTTTACCGCTCCATTATTTTCCACGAATGGAGCGATGATTACAATAACACGCCATTCGTAAATGCCTTTCTCTTTTTCTGAAAAGCAAATACTTTTCAGGGAAAAGTACTGGCATTTACGAATGTAGTGTTAATAACAATTGCACTTTCGAAAAGCATGTATTTGCGTAAAGTGCAGTATTGTTATCATCACTTCATTCATGCAAAACAATGATACGAAAAACAACAAAACTATGATTTTCATTAATACAATAAATTAAGGAAGCGGATAGCAACATTTGCACATTATTGTTATGGGACATGAGAGCACATCAGACATATCGAATTACATGCTGAATACGAGGATTGTCCTTCTGATATAAAAAAAAATTTTGATTTTGTGAAATTCGTGATATAATACAAATTTTATGGCAAATTATTAAAATGTCATATTTTAGTAAACTTTATAAATCTAATAAATGATATGTAATGAAACTGTAGGCCTATGTAGCTGGGATGAAAAGCCGAATTGAAAATTTTGACCTTTCATATTGAACATAAACATTTTTTCCAAAAAGACCTACATTTGTTAGTGTTTTGAGGAAAAATCTATATCTTTAATAATGAAGGTCAAAATTTTCATATGATGGACAGCTGTTCATCCCAACTTCATAATCTTTAGGTGCATAGGCCTATCGTTAGATTTATACAATTTACTTTTTTACAATTTACAATTTTTAATAATTTGCCATAAAATGTGTAATGTATATATCGCGAATTTAATAATAATCAGAATTATTTGATATCAGAAGGACATTCCTCGTGTTCAAAATCCAATTCGATGTGTCTGATTTGCTCTCAGGTCCCACAAAAAAAATATATAGGCCTACACGTGAAAACGTCGCTATCCGAGCCCTTAAACATAAATTTACAATGCAATCTGTGAAAAGTATGGCAAGATCAAAACGGGTAGGTTAAAAGTTGTATATACTTATTATGCAAGATGTGTTTTTACCCTCACTTTGGAAAATGCTTATTTAGGCTTCACTTAGTATAAGCCCGTAACTTTAAATTATTTGGACCTTTCTTTCTACGCTTACTGTTTTTTATATCATTTTTTTGTTCTTTATATTTTTATACGTTTTCAGTGGCTTGGGACCAACGTTTAATTTGTTACATTTTGGGCAACATTGCTACTTAGGCCTATGTATCTGTTTATTTTTAAATCGTTTGCTTTGGGCATGTTTAATAATGATAAAAGCCACAGTAGGTCTATTTTCGGTATAATTTTTATTTCACTTTAGTACATCTGATGTTTCATCTGATAGTATTTTGGCATGTTTGAATATTTACTTACATCGATCAGTAGGCCTATCCGATAATTACATATTATAATGTTAGGGACGCTCCAGTTGATTTCGGGAGGGGGACTGGAAGTTGAGCTTTTATTTCGCGTATAGGAAGCGGCGAAGTTTGTTTGTTGTTGTTGTTTTGCCGCCGAAGTTCAGGGACATAATAGGCCTAGGTAAAATGGATTGTAATAAGGCCAACCAAATAAAACAAAGTTTACACATTTAAAATATTCGTACCTTACTTCGGCTTAAAGTAGAATCATACCTGATTTAGGTCCTTCCTGCGAATCAACGATATATATCCTCGGAATGATTCCATCACAAAATTATAATTACTAGTATCCAAGATAAATAAATAGTGTCCATAATTGCAAGGTTGTCCAAAATCGAACACTCGATTCATAGAGAAGAATATCATTGCTCAGGTATAGTGGCAGGTCTAGCTTTCTTGAGGTACAAAACGGCAATGATCTGCATTTAACTATTTCATATTAACCTATGATCATTTTGCCCATTTTCTTTATTATGCAAAATAGATACCCAAACGCAACTACTTCAATCATGTCAATAGTTAACACATTAGAAGTGGGCATAAAGAACTATTGATTGTACTTCTAATCACTTTAATGATTTTACGAATCTACGTTTATTCAATTTGGGTAACAAACATTTTAGATCTTTATAATTCAAGAACGTGGTTACGGATGATTTAAACTAAACACCTGGATCGTGATATGATGGGTAATTCTATAGAAATTTTACATAAAGCTGAGTCCGTGTATTTTCACCCGCACCTAGTACGATCATTCTATTAGTGTATTTGATAGTGTATTCAGTGTGAGCAATTGATCAATTTGTAAAGAGCACCAAATTTCAATAACACTCCATTCGTGGAAAATAATGGAGCGGTAAAACAATAGCGCGACGTCATAAGTGTATTAAGTAAGTCGGTTAATGGTCGCGGATTAGAACGTGAGTGGCTAAGAATGGCCTAGGGCCTTCGGCCCACGGCCATTCTTAGCCACTCACGTTCTAATCCTTGGCCATTATCCTATACATATCATTTTATTTGCCAGCAAAAAGACACATACATATAAAATATTGCACAATATCAAAATTACACATAAATATATAAATTACACATGCAAAGATATAAAAATGTAAGCCATGGAAGGTCATAAAGCAAGAAATTGAAATTGAATTGACCCATGTTGGAGAAAATAGAGAGATGGCATGCCTTAACCAGGAACAATTTAAACAAAGGACAAGAGAACCCCTGGCAGGGATAGCCAGATAGTGACAAAGTCACTTTCAAAGTGGCTAAACCTAATTGATTCCCACAAGAACACAGACAATCAGCACAGGGGAACAGGGCAAAGGATGAATCTACCTACATTCTCCAACATAAGATGAGGCGTGATAATACAATGTAAGCACAACCTTTAGATAAAAAATAAGCCTAAGCCCAACTAAAAACTATTTTGAATTCCAGCTAAGTGTTTTGAAATGTTTTTGAGATTGTCCAGGAAATTAAATATACTAAACAAGAATTGGTCTTTGAGAGATGGAGGAAGTTGATCAAAATAAACTGGAAAACGATTGAAGACAGTGTATTTAAAACTATATATCCAAAGCTAACGCTAATGTAGTGCCTCCGCCTGATGAAAAGTATGTATAAAAAGTAGAGTAATTTGTTTTAATGTGAAAATTTCAACACATTTTAAAATCTGTATTCAGAAAAGAAGCTATTTTTGTAGATTAAAGGTTGCACACACAACATACCTGGTTACAAATTGTTGTCTGTACTTTCTTCCTTTGCATAGCAGTTTTATTTTAACCCTAACACTGCTAAATACCACAAGGATAACCACTGCGCATGCATGAACAGTGGCGTACCGTGGCCGCCCCAACCCCGGGGGGCTGAAGAAGAAACAATTTTGCCGCCCCTTCCTTAACAGCCCGAAAAGGTTGACCCAATTTTTTCACGGTCGTTTGAAAAGTGAAGAGCAAAAAAAAAAAAAAAAAAAAAAAGGACTTCAGGTGCTAGCACCCTAAAAGTAACTTTTTTAAAAAAAATTTATGCTTTTTCAATTTTTTGCGCCCTTTTTCTTTGATAATTCGTTTTGCCGCCTTCGTTTTTGCCGCCCCTGTTTTTGCCGCCCCTTCTTCTTCCGCCGCCCCTTCGTTTTTGCCGCCCCCTACTTTGACCCCGGGGGGCTGGCGCCCCAAAGCCCCCCCAATACGCGCATGATGAATCCAACACCCCAATACCAGAGGGTACCAAGTGACTTCTTTGTTCATCTTCTCTCCTAAATATAGGGGGGGGGGGGGGTACCAAGTAACTTCTTTGTTCATCTTCTTTCCTAAATACCGGGGGTACCAAGTGACTTCTTTGTTCATCTTCTCTCCCGGGGGAACAAAATGAGTTGGTTCATCGTCTCTCCTTTTCCGTTCTTCTTTAACTTCCGATAGCAAAAAGCAGTGTTCAGTGTTAGGGTTAATACACATTGTGTATTACCACTGCAATGTACAAAGTAGTTTCAACTTACTTAGGTCCACACAGATATTAAATCAAAGTGCATTCGGCAACAGGCATTCATTGCTTTGATCTGAGTGATAATTACATTACATTTACTCCAATACAACATCTAAAGCTAATAATATCATCTGGATACTGAACTTACAACTGAAATCATGATCTGATTACATATTGATGCCTAGCAGTAAAAGAACCGTTTCCAAAGTTGTATTACTCCAGCAGTTGGCTACAGGGTGTAACTGAAAGAACTGTAGCGTCAGTTGTTTTGGTATTTTAACACCACAACACTAAACATTACCTTACAATTGACCAACCCGTTTTATAGTTGTTTGGTTTGGGTGTTAAAATACCAAAACCAAAATTTCCCGACGATACAGTTCTTTCAGGGACACCCAGTATCAGAGACATAAACGATGTGTATAATAATCCCCATAGAACACACATGGTAGTTGGGTGATCTAGAGCAATTCCGTGACCGTGGAGAGCGAAGGTTCGTTTCTCAGTGGATTTGTCTTCTATGAAGGTTAATAAAAAATTTAGCGGGGTGCCCTCGCGAAAGTGTGGGCGGAATTCGTGAGAGCCTGAAATCCAAAATGGCCGCCGTCGGCCATTTAAAAAATTATTTTTCAATGGTTTGGCCTACAATGCTGTTCAGTATATGTTTTCTGGGTTTTTTTGGGTCGAGGAATTCATATCTGATGTAGATTTTATGATATGACTAACTTTTGATCGTCAAATCCAAGATGGCCGCCGATTTACAGCTCAGAAAGGTTAAATTGTAACATTTATCGTATAGCCTTTATAATAGGCTCTAATTAAAGTTCTCATCATGCCAAGTTGAGTGATTGACTCTAAAAACGCCCAGTAATGATTTGACCTATTTTTGATCTTAAAATCCAAGATGGCCGCCGATTTTCAGCTCAGAAAGGTCAAATTTTCACATTTGTCGTAGAGCCTTCATAATAGGCTCTAATTCAAGCTCTCAACATGCCGAGTTGAGTGATGGACACTAAAAACTACAAGGGGTGGTGCAATAATTATGTGTACCCTGGATAGTGAATTATAGGGGGGGGGGCAATTTTTTTGGCAAGCCAAAAGAGGGTAGGCAAGGATTTTTTGGCAGGTTGAAAGGGGTCAAGCGATTTTGGCAGGTCAAAATGGGGCGGGGTAAGCGGTTTTTGGCACAGATGTTTTGGGCACTGTTTCTATCTTACTGGTACATCTTTAAAAGGTGTAGGAAAATGTTAGGAACACATTAAAATATGCAAAATTTCCTGTCCGCTTTGCTCGCATTATATGATCAGACAATTTAAGGTTTTAAATTTGGGTTCACCAAAATCTTGCATGTGTTAAGGGGGGGGCAAAGATTTTTGGCACATCAAAAGGGGGCAAAGGTTTTTGGCACAAATGGGGGGCAAAGATTTTTGGCACAGCCAAAGGGGGGAGGGCAAGCAATTTTTGGCAGACCATTTTGAGAATTCACCACCCTGGGGTACACATAATTATTGCACAGCCCCATCACTCGAAGGCAGCCATATTCTAAATGCACTACGGACTAAAACGGCACACATGCTGCTAGAGTGATCTATTTTACTTACTGTGTGAATTATGACATGTCGGATATTGCTTTGTTGACCTAAAATATAGCAAAAAATCAAGTTTGAAAAATAATTAACCAATTTCATAATAAGATTGTACTTACACATCCTATCAAAATATAGATACGTTGGTACAATGTTTTCGGTGTCAAAATTATATAATTCTGTATAATTATCTTTATCTGAAAGTACATTAAATACAAACCAATGGAAATTAAATAATAACAAAACAATCGGCGTGAATATCACAGGAAATATCAGTTATTTTCCCAAACAGTGCAGCTAGCAAATCCTTACATCATCACAAGCTGTCTGAATAATGTCACATTATTTGAGGCTAGCACTCCCTCTAGTGTTGTCTGAAATATGCAGTCATTGCAATTGAGTGTGCTATACTGGTATCAACACTGCACATAGGGGTCCATGGGACTCAAAACTTTTTTCCCTACAATTTCTTATCACAGAATTTTTAGATAGATGTTGTAATTGTCTTTCTTTATATTATGCTTCTGGAAGCAGAACATTTTGAAATCCACCACTTTTGAGCTAGAATGGAGTAATAAATAGGCGGCCCTATGGATACCAAGGACCCTCTTGATGTTAATGGGATGCAGCCCCAAAAGGGGGGGGCACTTAACACAAATGTCCATATGGGTATGTTCCCCCGAAAAAAAAACCTTTTCGGATTTGGAAGCTCCGAAAGACCCTAAATTAGAGCTCCGAAAGACCCAGGATTTGGTAATTTCAACTCCAAATTGCTAATTTCTAACATTTATGTTTTTTTCAGTCGATTTTGAACCAGAAAACCAATAAAGACCCTTGATTTTGAGCTATTTTGACAGTTCGCTACTCCAAAAGATCACCTTTTACTTGTTTGCAGCTCCAAATGACCCCTCTTTTACCAGTACGCCATCAGCTCCCAAAGACCCACCCCTTCAAAATTCTGGGGGAAAAAAAAAAAAAAAAATTTATGATGTGCCCCCCCCCCCCCCCAGAGTGCAGCTAGATAGTTGATTCTTGGTGTTTGATTTTTACAGAAGTTGCCAATAATAGTAAAAATAGTAGGTGTTCTTGATTTTGAATTATATAGCCAGCTTTCTTGGTTGGGAGCAACATAACATTTTTGGACAAAGACAAAAAACATTTCCTGGTTGCATCATTTTGACCCAGTATTGTTATACACATACCATTTTTAAAAGAGACTAGTATTCTAGCTTGTGTGTGGGGGGGGGGGGGTCACTCTGCTTGTTACGCTACTGGTTCGTTGGATGCTAAACCTGACACACTAAAAACAATGAAAGAGTTTTGGAGAAAAGTTTGATAAAGCAACTTATCCATACACCATTTTTCTGAAATTTACGAGACGTAACCATGGTAACCAAGCCAAAAGGCCTGAAAATGCTATCCATGTGCTACGTCACATTCACATCAACACTTGCTTACTTTAATAGGGCCTATTTGTTTTTTCGCTGCTTCATAAAGAGGCATATAATTTGAACAGCTGGTGTGACATTACTGAATACATTGACATTTTAATTCAAAAACACATTTATAACATATATGATATTTGATATGCATAGCACATAAATATTTACATTACATGAAGTATGACAATATAATAATTATAGCAAATGAACAATCAAGTTCCATGCTTTTATCCTAAAACACCAGCATAAGAATAGAAAATGTGTATGCGAAGTAGGGAAAATTTACAGGTATTAATATGTATAAAATATTGTTATTTAATAATAATTAAGATAACTTTAGTACATACAGGCACGTATGTTATAAATAAGACAAGATGTGATACATGTTACATTTTTTACTCATGATCAGAAACACATTCAAGTGATAGTATACAGAAAAGAAAACGAGCAAGGTACACCAACTTGATGTGGGGAAACAAGTAAAATACAGACTAGACAATATGCAGGGGGGGGCCAAAACCAGCAAATGTAGTATACAAGTTAAAAGGGCATTTCGTGATCTACAACATCATCCCCCCACTTTTCTCAAAAAAAGTTGAGATTTTTATATCACTGGAAACCTCTGGCTACATAATGTTTATGTACAAAAAATTTCTTGCAGATTAATTTGTTTAGCAAAGATATCGTGAAATTTGAATTTCGTTCTGGTATACCAGAACGAAATTACAACACATTGTCTATGGAGGCGTGTAATACACATAATCATGCATAACTCGCAAACGCAAAATCGGAATCAACTGAAATTTTGGGAATAAGCTTTTTTCGTGGATATCAACTAAAAACTGTCATAAAAAGAGGATGCTAGGATCACGAAATACTCCTTTAAGTTTGAGTGAAAAAATATCTGCCAAATTTGTTGCTATGATCAGCGAAATGTACGCTTGTGCGCGCACATCATCTGCGCATACAATATAAGTAATTTTAATATTGTAGTCTAGTCATTGGTGTATTTTCAAGACACTATGCAATACATGGATTTATTTATTATCACCCAAAAATCTCATAGAAATAATAATATATAATAACCGTCAAATTTTGATTTTGTTATTCTTTGCCAAAAAATATCAAATAATATTTGTAACAACTGTCATGCAAGTTTTCTTTAAATTTTAAGCCAAAATAGTGATTTAAAATGAAAGAAAACTCCACAGTTACTATGTTTCCTGCTTAATTGTGGAGCTCTATGGGGGATTTAGTGTCGTAATTACAACATTAATACCAAATTGCTCCATTTTCCTACAAATACATTTGGTATATTCCAGGGGGGGGGGCACTCTAATATATTGGTATGTGTCATGTGCCTGTCGATAGACCCCCCTTTTGAGGCAAATCTGCCACCCAATTACCCTCTTTTTTCATCAGCTTACACCCAATGACCCCTTTTTTTTCAAATATGCCACCCAATGAATGACCCTTTTTTTCATCAGCTTTACACCAAATATGCAAATTTTTGCGCACATTTTCAGCAAATTTTTGCCTAGAAAGTTATTTTTATGGTCAATGACGCCCTAGCATTTCACCACTGAATGGCCCCCTTTTTCGGCAAAAATCGCGCCAATAGACCCCTAGTTTTGTACTCCGGTAGGCATAGGTACGTCACTTTCATATTCTAGTGCCCCCACCACCAGGTATATTCCAAATAAGTGCAAGTTGGGACTTGTGAACACATTACAAATATGCCCAAAAAATTGGGTTTGAAAAAAAATCGATTTAAAAAGATTATACACAGCTTTAAACAGCTTGTAGAAAAATGCAGCCTGTGTGAATACCATGAATTCCCCAATATAAATTATTACTTTTATATTTACATCTACTCCTATTGCAACCTCAAATGTCTACAGACTACAAGCACATGTGTGGGTGGAGGTTGGACTAGTATTATCATGATTATGTCTAAATCTGGAGTACCAAAAATGATTGGTATTATTCTCATTCAATGTAAATACTGAGACCTGACCTGAGTGTTAACCAATTCGACAGTCAATTAATCATAACCAGGATCTACTTGGCATTCAGTCCTGTTATTACATATAGGCCTTACAGGGTATCTCGAAAAGTTTGGTACCAGAGCTATTTTGGTTCCTTTGCTTACATGCAAGGATAAATATCCAATAATTGAAGCTATGGAGTTTTACCAATAGTGTCCTTTGCAAATGTACGTAGTGGTGGTGCAATGGGGGCATCATAACTCTTGCCCCCTCAGCAAAAACCCAAAGATCCCCCCCCCCCCGGAATTTGCATAGCACGAGCACTTTATGTATGTTCGTTTTGACTGTAATTTACGTTCACATGTCATGCATTTTCAAGCACCTGTGACATCTTTTTACTGCGTGACACAATTCTGCATTTATTCAAATGGCGAATTTCTTGGAAAACATGATTGCATTTCCAATTATTTTTAAATTATTTTTTGAAATAAAATCTTTCAAGAAAAATAGCCGATTTTCAAAAAGTTGTTTTGGCCTTGATTTTTTATTCCATAATAAAGTCGCTCATTTCTTGAAGCCCTGCTCTCCTTCCAATACATTAAACCTTGACACCAAAGTGATTGGTAACAATTTAAGCCTGATGCAAAATTAAACCTTAATCCAAAAGTAAAAATTTAGTCCTTATATAGCAAGGGTGGTCTAAAAGCGTCTAAAAGTCAGCATCACCCCAATACCAATCATTCAGAAGCACCCTGTATTGCTGTATTTGTTGAGATAATATCGTAGACAATAAAGGAAAGGTGCTGGTAAAAGTCAGCATCACCCCAATACCAATCATTCAGAAGCACCCTGTATTGCTGTATTTGTTGAGATAATATCATAGACAATAGAGGAAAGGTGCTGGGCAAGTGCCAACTTACATTACGTGTTCATGCTGTTGGTAGAAGAATTGGTGCAATTGTCTGAACCCCCAGTTTACATGTACGCATGTTGCTATGGTAACCATGTATCAACAAACTAAATTTCTTCTACAAAGACTTTGTCTTCAGCTCAGTTATTATTGACAATACATTCATTTTGTTAGCAATTTTGTTTTCAATTTCTACATCCTTAAGTGGAAAACCAAAGCTTTTCTCTCTACAAGTTTCATAAGTTAACACTCTCTTAAATTACACCGATTGAATAATCAATCAAAAAGATTGAATTTTCAATCTCGCCATCCCGAATTAGGGACAAATCGTTTTCGACTGTATATTCGGGTGATTTGAATTTTTCAAACTCTTACAATCTTTTAGCGATTAAAATTAGGGGCAAATTTTTTTCGATTGAATTTTCAGTAGAAAGGATTGATTTTCATTGTTTTTCAATCTTTTGCCGTCCCAAATTAGGGACAAGTCCTTTCCAGTTGAAAAAAAGATTGAAAATGTTCACTCTAAAACAGTTTGAAATCTCATTCCAAACATATGCAACACATGTCATTTGGCAGAACATTAAGAGTAACACTTGATTAGATAGTGAAATCAGTCTAAAAAGAGAGTATAGAGTGAAAACAAAAACATTTCAATCTATTTTTCAATCTATTTAGATTAATTCCTATCATCAATCGTTAAAAGATTGACATATTTCAATCGGCCAATTTAAGAGAGCACATGTTCAAAGGAGAAAGTGGACAATACCACAAAAAATAATTGCTTGTGTATGAGCTTTACGAGTATATTAAACTCACAACTGAATGAAAGGCACAGAGGGTGCTCTATTTTAGTTTTGAGAACAGTATATAGAGGCCCTGCACCATTTTATCGATTGGCTCCAAACAAAGGATTTGAACCGGTGTCCTTCACCGTACTTATGGCGGAGTGCAGTCCATTCAATCAAATGTTATCAACTTATTTGATCATAGTGCAGGGCTGAGACAAACTGTCACGGTAGATTGCAATCATGCTTTTGTTGAATGCATTTGAGTAGTCCGCCATATTTACGGGATGATACGTCACATGCAAGGCCTATAGACCACTTGACATCACTGTTTATCAAAAGGCGAGGGACTCGTCTATCGATATGCTCGAACGAGCCGCTACACTGTTCAATGGCTTTCCTGTACTATATGAAATGTGGCGGGCGATTTAAAATGCACGTGCTCTTAGCAGACTACGATGCGGACGACACTGCCGGGCAAAGAACAATTGAAATTGCCATAATGCGCGCGCATACTGCCGGGCAATGACGTCAGATGCCAAGTGGTCTATATAAAGTCAAATTCGGTAGCAGAGTCAAGTTTCTCAGATGGTCAGAGGGGCTGTGCAATAATTATGAGGCCCCCCGGGTAAAATTTCCAAATGGTGTACCAAATATTGCATGCCTCCCCCTCTCAATCTGCCAAAAATTGCTTACCACCTCTTGGCCTGCCAAAAAGTCTTTGCCTTCCCCCTTTGCACATGTCAAATCTTTGCATCCCCAATTTGCAAACCTCAATGGTAGTGAATATATGATGCGAGCATAGAGCAGGAAATTTTGTACATTTGAATGTTTCTGTACTAATTTGCCTTTTTGGAGTGTGTTACTTAAAAGGTGTGTGCCAAAAAATTGCTTGCCCCCCCTCAACCTGCCAAAAAATCTTTGCCCCCCCCATTTTACCCTGCCCCAGGGCTAATAATTATTGCACAGCCCCTTATGTTTTCTGTGTTGAAATAAAATGACTGTACATGTGACCATCCACCACAAACCCAGTGTAAAGTCGCTAGTGCTTTTTCAGAGATTGTTTTATGGAGATTTCAACTTTTTAATAACCCAAGATACTCAAATATATGACTTTACACTGGATTTGTCGTGGATGGTCACATAAATGTGTTATATCCCTTTAATTTAATATACCGAACAAATAGATGTAATACAGGACGCGTATAGGCCTACCACCAAATACCAAGTCATGCAAATGACTTGGAAGTTTATCAAGGCCACCAGGAAATGTAACATCCTTTCTTGGACAGTCATAAACAAAACATTTTATCTCCTGGATAATTGGGATTACTATTAGTATTATTTAATAGTACATGTACTAACAAATTAAAATGATAGCCTTGATAGATAGCTGAAAGGTATGGTTTAAAGATAAATTGAAAAATGCATTTTTTTTTCATAAATGTTGAATTTAATCACTTTTGTTCCATACCTAAAATGCCCTTTTCATGTGATTACATAGTTGTAAACATTTACTCAAAAGTTAAGTTGTGTTTACTTGATTAGATTTTAACATACTGGTAATAGCAACTGATACATTGATTGTGGTCACCTGAGTACACAGAAGTGGGAGCCAGTGTTTCCTCTACAGATTTTGGTTGTTGGACCAATTCGACCAGTTATTAAAATTTTTGGCCCAATTGGTCAATAAATGGGCCAACAATCTTAATTTATGGTCAAATTGGGCTAATCGTGTGCCGTAAGGTTTATACTATAGCGGGAACACTGGTTTCAGCACTACACACTAAATAGGCCATAATTTTGGTAGGCCTTCCATGTCTTTCGTCTAATGAAGTTGATACCATATTATTGTGTGCAGAAAGTTGATGTCCCCCAGCCATCCCCTCCACAAAATCAAGGGTATCTCCAATATCTTTAGGTCCCCTAATTGTTGGCTTGTGCGTAACTAATTGTTAAGTGTAAGTGAAGGGGAAAATGGAAGGCTTCTGCTTGGTATCATCCAATCAAAATATCACTAAGAAAGTATAGGGAAGATTTCTTAGAAACACTACACACATCTATTTTCCTGGATTGTGGGCAAAGAACTTCCCACGTCTATAGCAGATTCAACCCATCGTGGGACGTTTTTCCAACAAATCCTGGCTGCCGGTCAATCATCTTCCAGTCATGCATAACATGATATGCATGATCGCCCAGTAGCCTGAATTTGTTTGAAAAATGTCCCACGATAGGGTGAATCTGGCTATAGCTTCCTTACCTCTGCATTTTTACACTCTCCTTGTATGGGCTAATACAGTTAAAATCTATACACCCTATGGAAAACATCACCTAATAATCTAAGTTACACACAGGGAGTGTGAACTTCAAATGGGTTTACCTGAATAGGTGACTCCATTTGAAGTCTACACCCCATGTGTGGAAGATTATAAAGATCATGTCTTCCACAGGGGTGTATGGATTTCAACTGGAATAGCTCTATTATGTAACACATCCTGGTTCTAAAATAAATTAGATTGCTACCAGTATTACACCATGTATATGCCCTATAATGTAATATAAGCCAACAATTGGCACCCTATAAAAATATCAGGAAGTAATTAATACAAAGTGAACATTATCACCAATTTGTTTATTTTGGCATTTGAGCTCCATTATTTCACACACAAACTTTAAATTCTCCATTACCTTTTAAAGGCCGCTATAAATATCTGGAAAACACATTAAGTTGGGAGTTGTACAAAGTTTGGTGGTATAGAAGCTTATAGAGGTGAACATTGACTTGATTATATTTTAAGCCTACTTAATTGGGTTGTCCTTGAAAGTTTGCCTGGTCAACTGGATCCCCCTTTAAGATAGTTGTTTGAATGGCATCAGGAAGAGAATCAGGGGTCCTAAGTAATAATTCTAATATAATATTACATATTTATATTAAGGTTATTTAGCACAATAGTTCTTTAGCACGTTCTAGAGTTCATGGAACCTAAAATCAAGGATGCATTTTTCCATTAAAATTCCAGCTGTGCAGTCAGCTCAGCATAATGCAATGAGAACAACATTTAATGTATCATAATTACATGATGTGACCCAACACATGAAAACAAGGCAGTTGTCTTTAGAAAGAGAATATTTTGGATTCTAAACCAAGCTTAAGAGTTGCTTTTTTCAAATTGAGAAATGACATCTTGCACTGCGATGCCTGTGTGGGGCAACCAAAATACAAATAATTAATATGCACCAAATTGGAATAAAGCTACAAAGAAAACGTAAAAAATTTCTCAAAAGCGGGGCACCATGGCATCCCCGGTCACCCGCTTGCTATGGCCCAGATGCTAGATGTTGAATTTTACCAATTCCTTATTATTTTCTGTATTGTTCCTATATATTTTCCCATTATTGAAGATTTGTTTTATTTCTTCTTTAATGGGACACTCACAATTAATCAACTATTCTCCCTGTCTGCCCTGTTTGGATGTGATGGGTCACATTTCCACACTTGTTTATTAACATTCCCAAAATCACTGTTGCAGTTAAGTACTTGCTTTAAAGTACAATATCAGCTTTACAGGTAGCTGACCATACAATGAGAACAATATGACAAAAAAGCAAACATACATACATTGATATAATGGAAATGAAGAGGTTTATTCAATCTGTATTACTATCAGAATTAGTCATGCGTCCAATACGTCTTGTGTCAATGCTGTTAAAGTACTCCACAATATTTGATACTCACATTTTCTATAAATAATCGACAAAATATCGTCAGCCTGCTACGCTTTTTGCCTAAGTCATTTTTTGTAATTTTGAGAACAAAGTAGAAAATATGATTCAAAAATGCATTTAAACATATTTATTCACAAATCTTTGCACAAGAAATGATAATGATACAAATGAAAGGGAATAATCCGAAATAGTTAAGGTGATTATGTAACTGATGCATGCTTGAACCACATTTTGTTCTTTGACACAAAATGACTTAGGCAATTAGCATAGCAGGCTGACGATATGGCAGGCATTGGCGCATGGCGGCACCAGAATTTTTTTCTGGGGGAGGGTATTGGGGGAGAAAGTTTATTTCAGAGTAGTCAAAAATCATGAAATTTCCTCAGAATTGCTGCTAAAATTTTTAAAAAATTATTGGCAACAGGACCAACTGGGGGGGGCAAGATCTCTGACAGGGATATTTCCCCCATGCCCACCCACCCCCTGGCACCACCACTGATAGCAGGTAACAATTCTTGCATCAGTGTGAGTAATCAATGCTTTGAACCAGTATTGTTTTAATATTTTACTTTTACAAAATAGTGGATACTCAAAACAACACATTCCATGAAGGCCATTTCTGGGCAACTTTAAAGGCAATAGGCACCATTGGCTGAAAAATGAAAATTAAACCCTTATTAAGTCCGATTCAGACTCCACATCACAGCGCGATGCTGTGCTGCGTTGCTTAAAAGATTGCAGCTTTGTGCGATGAAATTAAAATAGTAAATTGTGGGGTCTGCATCTCCTTTTATGGTCATTCTGCTGACCTTGATTTTCCAGCAGCCAATCACAAGCGTGCAGTCGAGATATCGTAGCACAATGCGAAGAAAGTTGAGCAAAGTGCAACTCTCATCGCCGACAAAATTTCCACCACGCAATGAGAATTTTCACCGCCAAGCTCATAAAACCTGGGTCATATTTCAGTTTTAAAAAGCATCGCAGCATGGAGTCTGAATCAGGCTTTACCCAGCCTCGTTGTCTTTCTTTCAGTACTGTTCCAAACTTTCAGCCCTAAATCTTCTTTTAAGTATGTTTGATGCTTAATCATACATAACCTTTAACCTGAAATATTTCACAAACTAAAGCTGTGTATTTGGCTCTCTCACCATTTCTAGAATAAATAATTTTAAATAAAATTGCATGTGCTCCAGATTTGGGGGATTACTGCGCAGCATGCAATTCATAGTTTTTCATACATAATATTGAATATTTACTTACACACATACTACATCATCAGGCAAGATATAATGCATCAAAATTAAGCCATTACACAAAATACTACCTTTAGTCAGTTTTAAAATGGCTACTGAATATTTTCATGTAGTAATAGAACCACAAAGATCTTATTTATGCAGGCATGTACCGTATGATTTATAAACAACTGACATACAGGGAAAATTATGTCTAGGCCTACATACAAACACTCACGAAATAATGCAAATAAATTGATAGAGCATTCACAAGCAAGTATTTGGCATTGCACTACTAATTTGAATATATGCTAACTAAACTGCTCAAATAAAGAAAGTCCGCAGTCATGTAACCTGTCCTACACCAAAACCTGATCTTGTTATGACAATTTAATTGATATGGTCGTGTGAAGAATCTTGTTAGCTTTAATTTGATACCAAATTTGCTACCAAACACTCTAAATTAAGAGAGATTGATACCAGTACATGAAATTTGGTGCATTTTCAAAAGTTGCAAATTAAAAACGGACTACGCGGACCTAGAGGTGAATAGCAGAGCGCGACCATTGACATAGGCCGAACATCCGCTAGGTCATATCGATCGCATCGTGCCCTAGTATTCATCAGTAAAGCACTGTAGCAATCCATGCGTTTTAGATTAACAATTGAATAAAGCGCGCACTTAGGATAGTCGACAGGGGCACATCGTGGGCAAGCAAGCTTGACCAAATTACCACACTAAGCAATTAGTGCATAGTGTTGATTTGCAACTTTTAAAAATGCACCAAATGCCATAAACTGGTATCAATCTTTGTCACTTTTGAGTGTTTGGTAGCAAATTTGGTATCAAATTGGAGCTAACAAGATTCTGCATACGACCGTATCAATTAGATTGTCATAACAAGATCAGGTTATGGTGTAGGACAGGTTACATGACTGCGGACTTTCTTTATTTGAGCAGTTTATATCAACATTCAACATACATGTGGGTTATGATTTTCTGTGCAGCAACACACTAGATTGACAATATGGATACATTAAGGGATCTGGAATGAGCGTTTTAAAGCGTTTTCGACAGTATTTTTTGTGGGACATGAGAGCACATCAGACATATCGAATTGCATTCTGAATACGAAGAATGTCTTTCTGATATCAAATAATTTTCATTTTTGAAATTCACGATATAATACCAATTTTATGACAAATTATTAAAATTTGGTATTTTTCACATTTTTGATATATAATAGTCCTCGAAGTAAATTTTAAAAATCTAATGATAGTATTCTTAAAGTGTATGTAGCTGGGAGGAAAAGCAGACGATCAATTGAAAATTTTGACCTTTCATATTGAAGATATGGATGTTTTTCCCAAAAAGACCTAATGTTTTTTGGTGTTTTGGGAAAAATCCATATCTTTAATATGAAAGGTCAAAATTTTAATTGATCGTCGGCTTTTCATCCCACTTACAGACATTTTAAGTATAAATCATCAGATTTATAAAGTTTACTTCGCGTACTGTTATATATCAAAAATATCAATTTTTATTGATTTGCCATAATGTGTATATTACATTACGAATTTCAAAAAATCAAAATTATTTGATATCAGAAGGACATTCTTCGTATTCAGAATGCAATTCGATATGTCTGATGTGCTCTAATGTCCCACAATAAATACTGTCCAAACGCTCATACCCCATTCCTTAACTCTTAACTAAACAGTACAATTTACATATATATATTTGAACTTTATTTGAAGCACACTTGTGTACATCCATATCAAAAGGATGCACTTGTCACCTGCTACATGTGTTTTTTTTACATAATATAAACTATAGGAATTAATGAATACCAGACTCATCTCAAGTTGAGGTGATTTCATATAATCTCTCAGTCACACCGGTTAGGAATGTTCTATTCCTAAACCACGGGACTTTGGGGATGATTTGAAGTGACCTCCACTTGAGATGAGTCTGGTATTTATTTCTACCTATTATGTAAACAGAGACACATGTATCAGATGACAAGTGCATCTGTTTGATATGGATGTACAATACACATTTTTTTTTTCACTCACACATAAGTTCTGGACAGTATCAGCAATCAATGCTGCTTGATAGTTTTTACCATCCTTTGAGTTGTGAGTAAATTGTTAGAAATATGAATTATGATAAATGAATAAATACTGGAAAAGGTTATGCACATGAGTGATAACAAACAAAATGTCTTCAATTTGTACAATGGTACAAATATATTAACTTGATGAAAGAGGGGTTGTCCCATGGAACAACCCCCAGCTCTGGAACAACCCATCTTTCACATCATGATTACATTTCAACAATTACACTATGCATACTTATTAAAATATTTGTGTGCCCTTTGACCACCATCACACTTCATCACCTACACTAACTCCATCAACTCTTCACTCAATTAGAGTTCACTTTCCAAAACAGAATAAATAAATTTAAAAGTTCTGACTTCAACACTTGCCTATATATTATCCTGGCTGTCCTACTGTAATTGCAGTATTTGAAGGGAATAAATCAATAAAGGGAGGAACTTTGACACATTTAGATTTCCTACCACTTTCATATATGAATCTGGATATATATAATATAAATCTAGGGATCAACTCAGAAGCAGGAGGGGAAATTACGAAAATTGTCAAAAATGGGCTACAAAGTACAAACAAAGCCCAAAAATCTTTAAATATCATGGTGGCCGTGGTCCTCCTTTTCCCTGGCTACCATACTAGATCCACCAGATTTATTAATTCCATGCCATATTAGTTCATGGCCATTTTAGCTTTCCCTTTGGTAAGGAAAAAAAAGTTGTATAACCTTAAGGGATGGGGTATGAACGTTTGGACAGTATTTATTGTGGGACATTAGAGCACGTCAGACATATCGAATTGCATTCTGAATACGAAGAATGTCCTTCTGATATCAAATAATTTTTTGAAATTCGCAATGTAATACACATTTCATGGCAAATAATTAAAAATTGATATTTTGATATTTAACAGTACTGAAGTAAATTTTATAAATCTGATGATTTATACTTAAAGTGTTTGTAGGTGGGATGAAAAGCCAACGATCAATTGAAAATTGTGACCTTTCGTATTGAAGATATGGATTTTTTTTCCCAAAACACCAAAAAAAAATAGGTCTTTTTGGGAAAAAAATCCATATCTTCAATATGAAAGGTCAAAATTTTCAATTGTTCGTCGGCTTTTCCTCCCAGCTACATACACTTTACGACTATATCATTAGATTTATAAAATTTACTTCGAGGACTGTTATATATCAAAAATGTGAAAAATGTGAAAAATATCAAATTTTAATAATTTGTCATAAAATTTGTATTATATCGTGAATTTCAAAAAATGAAAATTATTTGATATCAGAAAGACATTCTTCATATTCAGAATGCAATTCGATATGTCTGATGTGCTCTCATGTCCCACAAAAAATACTGTCGAAACGCTCATTCCAGATCCCTTAAAGCTCCCAAATCAGGGATTTCCCCTCTTTTTTGAAATATTTTGCCTCAGGTGATATTTAAAAAAATTCAAATTGGGCTATTCCAGTTGAAATCCATACATGTACACCCCTATGGAAGACATAATCTTATATCTCTCATGCAAGGGAGTAGATTACAAATTGAGTTACCCATTCAGGTAATCCCATTTGAAATTCACACTCTTCGTGTGGAAGATTAAGGCCATGTCTTTCATAGGGGGTGGATGGATTTCAACTGGAATAGCCCATTTGTACTTCCAAACCGATGTGTCTATGACTACTTCTAATGTCAGTGTGTATGTGTGGTATTTTTTTTCTTTCATACCTTGTATACAAAACTTAAAAATATGGAAATTCAAATATGAAAAACACACATACAATTACAAAAGTTTTCTTGATTTTCAGATTTTGGGATCGGTCAGAAAATACACTACAACTTTTGCTTAATATTAGTTCTGATATGGTTGACTAATTTTTATATCTTTCAATAAAGTCTGCCATTTTTCTTCACACAAAGCTATAGTGACCCAGATTGAAAAGCCACATTTATACCAAAATCATTGTTTTCTGAATAATTATAGAGATCCCAATTTGACCAATTATTCCTGGAAATAATTCTGTTGCAATACTTGGTTGGCAGAATATTCTTGTTTTCAACACCATAAATCATCCTTTCCTGACAACACCGAGTCCAATTGTATGGCAGAAATTGGCCAGCACTGGAAAAATTGCATTTACTTAGCTTTCACTTCCTTATACTGAGCCTTATACCTACCCAGCAAACACAAAACAGTTCTCAAAATGTTATTAACTAGTAACACATTTTGGTTTTATTCAAAACCTTTTTATAACATTTAAATGTCGGGTTATATAAAGGTCATGAAAATATTTTTAAAATGTTTTATATGCAAAAGCTCTACAACAACATTTTGTCAATACTTAAATAACATTATGTTAGAATATTTTGCACAAATGTGTCTAGAATGTTATCAAATTGTTTTATACAGTTAAGTTAAACATTTTCTGTAAAAACATTTTGTATTTGCTGTGTCCTTCCTTTAACAGGAGTATAATATAAACTTAATGATTCCCTACTTTTTGGTATGGAAAAATAAGCATTTTTCAAACAATGGAAGAGAAAGCATTTTTACCATTTAAAAAATATGTCAAATCATGGAAATAGAAACATCTCTTGAATGGAAAATATGAGCCCTTCTGTAAACATACCCATGCAAGTTGCTTAAATTAAATTAAATTTTGGGATTTTTATATAGCGCCCTTTCTCCAGATCTTAGAGGACTCAAAGCACTGTAATTTTGCTGCCATGGTGAATCATCACAATCAGATCGCATCAAGCAGTTGCTGCCGAACAGCGCAAACCGATCCGCAATTAGATTGTAACATCCCCCAATCATCTGTGCAGCTCCCTAACTTCCATTGGGTGAAGGAAGTTTTTGATAACCAAACAACTAATCACCGATTTTTGCGATACAGGAGGAAACCGGAGATCCTGGAGAAAACCTGCAAGAGTGAGCATGGAATTGGGATAAACCAAGTGCACATGAGTCTTTGGGACGTGTCGGGCTTGAACCCGGGACCTCAGTGGTACAAGGTGAGGGAACAACCGTTGCGCCAACTCGCTTAGCCCAATAGATGCTCACAAAACACAACTAAAATGTACATAACAAGTGAAAAGTTAAAATACAACTTCATTTTTCATATATCAATTATATTACATTATCCATTTCAAAAACATTTTAAATTCTTTTACTTTTGTCCATATTTGGCAAACAATTATACACCATGTATGCATATTAAAAACATTCATTATCCAGGTTATTATCATAATAATAACCATTACTGATATTAAAGGGGCATTTAGTGATCCACAGCCTCATCCCCCCCACTATTCTCAAAAAAAGTTGAGATTTTTATATCACTGGAAACCTCTGGCTACATAATGTTTATGTACAAAATATTTCTTGCAGATTAATTAGCTTAGCAAAGATATCGTGAAATTTGAATTTCGTTCTGGTGCACCAGAACGAAATTACAACGCATTGTCTATGGAGCAGTGTAATACACATAATCATGCATAACTCATGAACATAAAATCGGAATCAACTGAAATTTTGGGAATAGGTTTTTTCGTGGATATCTAATGAAAAGGACATAAATAGAGGATGCTAGGATCACGAAATACTCCTTTAAGGAGGCTATAAAAATGAGTATAAATAAACCTCCCCATCCAATGATTAATGCTGACACACCACTTAAAGAGTAGTCAAAATTCATGGTTCATGCAATATGATTAGGTATATTTGTGATACGATCTGCTCCATGGGGGCCAAAGGAGGCATTTTTGAAAATTGAGTTACTTACTAATAAATTATTACGTTTAACTTATACAAACATTAGGCTCTCATACATGTATACTGAAAACACCAAAGGCCTAGCATACTTGGTTCTAAAGTTATGAAGTTTTGTGATGTCTATTTTCTTATGTATTTTATTGTTTTTTAACTCCATATTTTTGCCATTATCTCAATTTCAAATTTGCTGCCTTCGACTCCCATGGAGCAGATCATGTCACATTTAATATCAAGCTCAGGCGGCGAATGGCATGATCGAGCCGGCAACTTGTGAAACCGCCCGGCCGTATGGCATTTTCCATATACTCTGTTAGTTTTGTGGGGTTCATTATCGAACCCCAACGGTTTTAGCTTGTATTTATATTATTTATTAACATAAGCCTGTTTGTTTGTGATATTTCAAGCGTTTTAAAATTTCAAAATAATCCCATTCAATTACACGGCTGACGATGAAAATTTACTGAATTTAGAGAATGCAATGCTTATCAAGCTTATCATGCTCCATTACAAGCCTATGGCCTAACCACAGTCCCATCACTCTATGAACTATTGGATACACATGCTCACAGAAACTATATTATACCTAGATGTGTAAAACATGTCCCATTTTATCATGTAAGTTTGGGGCCTTTTGCTTGTGAGATCAATTATTTTTAATGTACCCCTTTTTAAAAGGGTATTTTGTGATACCCAACAAGGAAATACAAAAGTCATTTACCATGCTTACCTTTCCTCAACACCAAGATCGTAGAATTATGATGCTTTCTAGTGAACAGACCAGGATAAAAAAAAAACCCTTCAAGGATTTTAAGTATATGATTAGTAATACCCATTTGTCACAAGTGTTCCATGTGTAACTGATAGTTTAGGGAGGGACCAGGCCTAATCTTTCTGATGAACCTTAAAAAACTCGAAATCTGGGTATCGCCCCTGGAGATGGGCAACATGGTTACATGTATATTGTGTTAAATTGTATACAGTTGTTAGCATTATATGTCAATACCCAAGTATCAGGAAATGTAGAGAACACTGAATCATTTCCAAGTCATATTCATAGGGTATTTAGTTACATGTACACCTGTAAATTTCTGTGTCAGTACTTACTGAAAATTATCAGCTCAATATATTTTGCCAATTTGTTTCTCATTTCCTTTAACCATAACACAGGCCCCAATGGGGTTTTTTGCTATCAGAAGGGAAAGAAGAAATGAAAAAGGAGAGAAGATGAACACAGAAATCATTTGGTACCACTGGGATTCGAACCTTAGACCCTGCATGCCCGCCTGCATGCCAACCACAGGATCATTGACTGTTAGCCACAGGGGTTTCGGTGTCCCTGCCAGCGATTCCGTGCTTTATATGACTTACGATGCTTGACCTATGGCATCATGTGGGATGCATGCATCCGCAGTGGTTTTTCTTGTTAGATTTTGTTGAATTTGGCAGTATTAAGGTTATTGTATACTCATACATATAGGCCATATCAGTAATTCAAAGTCAAACAAAAACCTGGTTTACATAGTGCGTTTGTATCACTGATGAAATACAATCTTGGTGGAAATTATTGGAACACTTACATGTAGAAAACATCATACTTTCCCATTGCACTCCCCCTGCCGACCAATGTGACATTTTTTGTTACCAAGTTGTGACTCATCATTGATTTGTGGGAAAGGGGATGGATTCAGGGTTGCAAAAAACTTTCATGATTGTATAGCACACTTGGACCCCAGAATAAATTCATGCTTATGAAAGAAATGTCCAAATCAGAACAAGTTGAAAGAGAACAAACAAATGACATTTCCTCTAGTACTGTAAAAATGTAATTTCTGCACATGTAATTTTTTTGCCTTTTGCCAATTTTGAACTACATTGCTTGTTTTTTAAATTTGAGTTTTCTTATATAGACTTACACTTAAAAAAGAACACATTCGCATGTTTTTATTTTCGCGGTAGCTGTGTTGCATGCGCAAAAAATTTCTACTTTTACAGTATATCTTGGCACTGATGTTCCCTGTTTAATAAACTGATTTTAAAATACCTTTTCCTTTTCTTTCCTTGTACCTCATGATCAATTATGATACAAATCTTTCAACCTGTTACCATGCTCAAAATAGAATACTCACAACTGAAGCATTCAGCCACGCGATATAAATACATTAATATATAAAGTCTATTATGTACAAAGACAATTGTAATTTGCAATCCTTTTAGTTTGCAATATAATGAAAACAATTGTGTGCGGATAGTGCGTTGGCTTCTACCTCACCTGATTGTCCATTTCGTTCTGTTACACTTTAAAGATGCTATATTCGCTGTAGAAGTGATGATGTAACAGGATTAACTACCATAGCAATAGATCAAGGAACAGGGATAAAGAGACCTGGATCGTAATTCTATAGAATTATTCATATCATCAGGTTGACCACTCGCACCTGTAAGATCAGTGTCTTTGAAAAGAGCGGTATTGTATTCAATCTATGATTGCACACATATACAGGTGATGAGTGCAACCTGCTTGTAGTGCAGGGTGATGTGTTCAAAAGTTGTATTCATCTATTGCTGTGGTAGTTAATCCTGTTACATCAACACTTCTACTGCAAATTATTATTTCATGTTTATAATTAATATTCAAAGACAGCTGCTTTATTTGATAAAACATCCCCACATTTAAAAAAAGATGGCCATACAGTTTTGTACCTTACCAGTTCTTGCAGGCTTGAATCAAGTTGACAACATCCCAATGAAAAAAGGGCCAACATGTACACATCATTCCCAAAAGTATTGACATACTTTCATAAAATAGAGATCTGGCTATTCCTGTTGAAATACATACACCCCCTATGGAAGACATGGCCTCAACCTTCCACACAGGGAGTGTGAATATTGGGGGGAGCTGAATGGGTGACTCCATTTGAAATATATACATGTACAGATTGTACACCCCCTATTAAGATCATGTCTTTTAATAGGGGGTGCATGAATTTCAACTGGAATTTGCTACATGCATGGTTCCGCCATTGTGCACTACATGTACGTGCAGGGAGAGCCTCGAACTGGCAGCAATCAGCATACATGAATGGAAATAGAACCAGTCTTATAACATTCTTATTCAATGGGTGCGTCTTGTAAAGAATTCACGTAATTTGATTGGTTTTCTGGTGTATAATATCTCACAATAGTTGATAGTGATATTAGTCAGGGCGCTCGCCGCCACGCAACGGCGGCACGCTTGTTGCTCCTCAATGATCGCAGCGATAATGCGTTCACGTAATACACGTCGGCGAGAACTAAGAACGCGATTCGGGCGGCTTAGATGTTCGTGATGGTTTCGTTCATTTAATACAACGGGATCTCATCACAAAAGTAACTTTATTTTTTTCTGAAAAAAGGCAGTTTTTCTCGCAAAAAATACATTAAAACTGAATAAGAATGAGAATAAATGATAGGATTTTGTATTTATTCTCTAATTCTGTGTAAGGTTGTGTAATTCTTCCTTTCATGTATGCTGCCAGTTCGAGGCTATCCCTGCACATAGTGCATAATGGCAGAACCATGCAAGTAGCAAATAGCTCAATGGTAATATGGTTTAAAAGATACATCCATGAATATGATGATATTCCACATAAGGACTGTTTGTGTAAACACTCCAGGCTAATAAGCTATATATGGCTTCCTAACCAAATAATAGAATACATAATATATTCAGAACATATACAGAATGTGGCATTATGCATCGCTGAACATAGGCGGCGGGAAGCAGGGGGCACGTGGGGATCAGGACCACCCTAAATTTTAGCTGGGGGTCTGACCCCCCCTAAAATCATATAAGAAAAAATAAGCAATAATTGCCCTCTGCATATTTCTTTTTTTAGCACAAAAAAGCACCTTTTGGGCTCAAATAGGGTAAAATTGCAAAATCGTGCCCACTTGTGTCACTGTCCCATAAATTAGCAAAACACACCTTCATTTGGGTCTTTAATAGTCTGAAATTAGTGTAAACGTACACATACATATCCTGTGCAGAGTACAAAATTGGTCACCTACATGTACAAGGCCTAGCTTACAAAATGTATATTATTTTATACATTAGAATAGATTGAATCTGGATATTTAATTAAATCACACATACCTTATGTATAATATGACACAAGCTGTGTGCAATCACACCAAAGTCAGCCATAATGGAATTATGATATAGGTAAAATAAGGAGCATCCGCAAAAGCATAAGAAAATGTTTAGGCCTAAAACATTCATAAACTTTGCCACTAAGTATGCCAGGGTCTTGGACATTTTAAACATCAGTTAAGCTTAGGAAATGCGCAAGTTAGAAATGCTAACTCAATTTTCAAAATTTCTGACTATGGTTTGAGAGGATCAGATCATGTCACATATTAAGTGAAAACCTTTTAGCCATCATCAGCAGGGTCGTGTATTAAATCAGACATTTCTTCTGTACATTAAGTGAAACCTTCAGTCATCAGCATGGTCAGCATGATATTGACCTTAAGTCAAAAATCCCCTACCAGGTATCATCTTAACTCAGCAGAAAACTGAAGGTTTCAGTCCTAAAGTTGACTGATCCAAACAAATGATTTGAATCCGTTACCTACAGTTTCTGACAGAGAAGAACGGCAGTTGTTTACATTTTGAGAGTGTGTACAGCATAAACACAGAAGTGGGGTTCTGATTGGCTGATTCAATCATCTGAAAATCATAACAACAGACCGATAATCTGATTGGCCAATTACACGTTAAAACTTTGATTGGTGTAGAGCAGCACTTTTAAAGAGAACACAAAGCTCTGGCATGTCGCTCATTAACAGGGCATTCACGTTATTCTGAGTAAGGGACTGCTGTTCTTCTCTGAAATCGCATGAATCACATGCATAATCAGCTATAATCCATATGCCCGGGCCATATGCTACATTACAATGATGGTTTATGGATAAGCAGTGAAGTGGTACAAGTTACAGTCAATAGAGCCATATTGACCCAATTACCTTGAATGCTCAAGCACTGTACATTATGCCCAAACTGGCTTTTGTATTTGAGCAAGAAACACAAAATTACATGTAACCTACTTCTGATCACATTATGCATCAGTGTTTCCTGTTGTTGTATCACCCATTAAGAGATTCAATGTGCTTTCATCTGCAATATCTGCATTGTTTGGATTCTCTTCATGTCTTTCAACATCTGATGAAAGTAATTTATCAGACACATCAGATGTGTCCACTGCTCTGTTCATTGGTCTTTCCTGCCTGACAGGTGATGACTCTGCTGAATTATTTGTATTTGGGTTTATTTCTTTGTGTCCATTACTAGGTAGCTTATCAGTACTACTTGTTTGTCTTTCTGTGGGTTCATTAATTCTCTTTTGTTTCTCATTATTAGCATTTTGATTGTGACAATATTCTAAATCCATAATAGGGCTCACCGAATCAGGACTCCCTGGCGGTGAATGCGTAAAATCTTCAGTCTTTGGTTTATCCGTTCCATTCACTGTCAGTGTGCCAGCTTCTAAAGGGTCCAAACCAACACTGACTGCATTGAAGTTTATAGGGTTACCCTCACTGTCCAATTGAGCACTCTCAAACATATTGGTGTTATTCCACATTTCATCCTCCCCATCATCATTGATCTCATGATCTGCTTTATTACAGCTACAGCACAGCATACGGAGGAAACCAACCAATGGCACTGTACAAGGCTTCTCCTTTCCATCAGATGTATATCGGAATGGCTGAGTAGCTACAAAACTCATAAGTGCACACATTATAAATTCGCACACTCTAAAGATGAACTGGTATGACCACCATGGCCAAGCTTCAGGGATACCAGCTGCAAACGGGCCGTACACAACAGAAGCACCATATATCTGCAAAGCTGCAATAACAAGACCCATAAATGCTGTGACCAGAGTCACTTTAATTGCATTACCCCATCTGTTTTGAGGCTTTTTCATAAAAGGTGCTACCCCTTTCATATGTATTGAACGTCTACTAATGCTGAGACGTGTGACCTCGCGGAATTGGCGTACGCTGGATTTGTAAAGTCGTCTGAAGATGACGAGATAGCTGATAGACAGCGAGATTCCCCAAATAAGGAAGGCACCTTGGCAGACAAGTAGCAGCGCTTGTGCATTGCCGACACTTCCAACGATGACATCAGCTGCTAAGGATACAGTAAAATGAATGACGATGACCATGGCAAGAAACTTTGGTTGTTGGATCTTTGGAGGCACGAGTCTTGTCTGTGTAGACTGTAATAAGGCAAGATATAGAATGCTAAATGCTGATGTAAGGCACGGAAATCCCAAGCCTATTAATAAGTATGCAACAGGCGAGGGCCAGATAAGTTTGTGATTGTACGCATCTACAAGCAAATACACAGCGCGGTCTACTCCCATCGTTAACATCATTAAGTTGAGTGCTACAAAGTATCCTCTGCTTAGTAGACGCTTCTTACGAAGCCTGATGATACTGATCAGTGAATATATAGCGAGTAAGGCAAACAGAATGCCCATACCATAGATGTGTATTTCCCATGCTGCCTTCCACATTGGGAAAGCCTTGTCCCATTCTGGCACTGGTTCAGCGAACGGCTGGTCAGCTTTGGGTTCAGGTGAAGTATTTTCTGGTTCACCATACGGATTTTCTGGTTCAGGTATCATTGTTGGTTCTGGTTCAGGTTCTGGTTCTGGTTCAGACACAGGATTGTCTGTGGCAACTTGTGATATTGCTCCATTTGGATAAATACATACAATTTTGATGATCACTGCCAAACACCAATGGACCTTGTAAGCAGACATTTTGGCAAGTTGTTTAACAAATGATTTATTTGCAGGCACTGATACTGATATGTAGTATGTCTGATTGCAGGAAAATGTTGGATGCAACAGAGTTAAGTCTCATTAGTGTGAATGTCCTGTTAATTCCAGCATGGCTCAAATCCTGCAAGGGAAGAAAAGAGGAAAGAATTAATTTTTTAAGTAATATAATTTTCATAACAATATTACATGTACAATATAATATACAATGTTGAATGTTAACAGTAAAATGGCACCGCACATTCCTGCAGGACTGTTATGGATAGTAAACTGCAAGGTTAGAATATGTGTTGTTTTTTTAGATGAAGATTATTTGAAGCAAAATGTGTATGTGCTGTCTTTTGTACATTTTTTTCTTAAAAGGCACTGTGCCATTAGGTTTCACTACCTGAAGAGAATTGATCAAAAATTGAATTCCCTCCTGAGGTTGGTATCTGTCAATGAGTTGACCAGATCACCAGGCTGTCATTATAGCTAGAAGCAGTATATGACACAGATGGGTCAATGAGTTACATAAAAATGACCTTGTGTGGTATTTAGTTCCCAGGAAGTGAGTTTTGCCCGAGGCAATTTGTGGTTAAATGTTGATCCCTCACTACAAGAGTTATTACGGTCGATTTGGTTGATAAAGGAGGTGAGACATGATCAATTCTGTTCAGGCAGTAAAACCTAATGCACTCTCAGAAATGCATTCATCGAAAGTGCTCTAACTGAAGTATTCATGCAAGATATATAGAAGTATTCATTTTTGGAATGGAAATTAGTCAAGAAATCTGAGTATAATTGGTAGAATTGGTTTAAAAACATCAATTTTGGAGAAAATCATAAGAAAATGCCTCAAATTTTTGTAAATAAGGCAGATTTAGTCAAAGAAACTTGGAATGTATCATGTACAAATGTGCATTTCATTCAGTATTTAAACCAAATGTGAGATAGTAAATATCATGCATAAAATGAATAATTAGAATACCCAAGTTCAGAAGACAAATTTTACGTAGTGTAATGGTTGCTTCATGCCTCAAATATCGCACCTTTTAGGTAGTTAGTATACAATAGTCACACTCAATTCATGCAGATTTTGGCTAAATTCCAGTGCCACGATCCGATTTAATTTCTTAGAAATCAATTCAATAAAACTGATGCTTTGAACACCACTTGAAAAGTCTATATAGAAAGTGGCGCTAGATAACGATATTAGAACATCGGATGTACGTATGTTGTTGATTACCCAGTGTGAAGTACATAATACAGGAAATTGTACACTGCACATTTATCACTTTTGTTTTCATACCAATACAGTGCTTGTAATAAATCTATTAGGCAGAAATAACAATAGGCAGTTCAAGGTCACATATTCTATTGCTAAGCAAGCATGACATCATTAATGACATGCTTTATTTCCTGCAGCCAAATAAGCATTAAAGTGTGTACAATTATGACACATGAGATTTTATTACCATTTAATATATAGGCCTACATATGAAATTGCTTTGTGGTAAAATATGGTTTACCAAATCAATCTCAGGTTCAGAGATCAGTACAATTAAGGGGAGGTGTTATTTGACATGTAGGCCTATATATGTGACCCACTCTGACAAAACTAGGAACAAGCCGCATTTTTGACATTTCATGATTTGAATAAAAATGTAAGCAGTAGACAATAAGCTTTAAAATGATACCGACATTTTATAAATTTCATCATTTTGTAAATGATACCTTAAAGCCTTAATGTACGATCTTTTTAAACTTTTAGATTTTTCTTTTTTTCTTCCAAAATGATAAAATAGGTAATATGCAATCATTTATGAGAGTTCCCAATACATTTGGACATGAAAAACACTGGAAATTTGCAAAGAAACAACATCACCTCTATCACTTGAAATACTCACACTTTTTGGATCGGGACGGCGAGTGCGGCCTCAGAGTTAGTCTCCTACGCAGCCAGTTTGGTTACGCTCCCTCCACACGTGAAGGGAGCGTAACCAAACTGGCTGCGTAGGAGACTACGATTTGTGATCGTTCCGACATATTATCATAATCTGAAAAATTATGATAATGTCGGACCAAGAGAAAATCATCCCGTTTTATTACAAATAGGGCGAATTTGACAGTTTGCTTATGGATTTAAGTTGGAACATGTGTAAGTATTACAAATATGCCAAAAAAAATTAAAGGTATATTCTGAAAAAAGATCGTACATTAAGGCTTTAATATTTTTGCCAACTTGCTATTCTGAGTAATGGGCCAATTAGTTTCCTGCCTTACACAGGATTGAATAGAGATCATAGTTCAACTGTTATTTATTGATTAGGCCTAAATAAAAGAGGATTTGAAAGTCTACTTAGTCCCAGAGTCAAATACCATGAAATTAAAGAATTCCAGAAATTGATTTTTTTTATGGGAATGTCATCTTTAAAGGCCTATAACTCAAAAACATGTATGGCAACTTGTTCTGGATTTTGTTGGGAGCTGGTCACATGTGTGTGTGTGGGGGGGGGCAGTAATAGTGGAACACCAGTTTTAGTTTTTGGAGACCACAATTTAAGGTAAGCACTTTTTCATAGCAAGCAAATTTGCTATAACCAAAGCAAAGGATTCAAGTTGTGGCAGGCGCCTCACAGAAATACTGCACAACCCCTAAAACTATCATGGCCTAGTATCATGTTGACTGGTTCAGAATGCAGCATTTTTACATATCTGCTCAGTCCAGTGCAGTGGTGTCACCAGTGGGAAAGCTGCCCTCCCCTCTCTGAGAAGTATTGCACCCACTCTTGGCCCCCACTGCAACATGCCACCCTAATATTCTAGATTAATTATATAGGGGTGACATTGTCAATTAGGAGGGTTGAAATTTGAAAACAAAGAAATTATACAAATGCAACTTTCCTTATATGGAGGAGGTTGGAGATTCATTTGATAGATTTTATTGATAATCACCCCACAATAGGTATAATTAAATACAATTTACAAAACATAGTTCACTAATCTACAATTGAGTAAAAAAAATACTACTAAAAAATGAATACCACTTCATTTAGTTACTGATATTTATCAAGCGCTTTATCAAATGCTTAAACTTGGTGTAATTAGTCACAGCATGAACAGTTTCATAATCATCAGCATTCCTTATTAAATTAAAATTTTTTCCAAATCTGTCAAGACTTGAAAATCAAAGTCTTTTTTTTTTCTCAATATTTTTTGGAGTGGGTTGGAGGCACTTTTTCGCTTATTTGCGGTCAACCCTCCCCCTAAAAGACTAGTGTAGTCTACTCCCGGGGGCACTCAACTTTGGAAGTGACGGTATGTGCCTGTCAATAGGCCTCCTCTTTTGAAGTCGACTATACCCGATGACCCCCTTTTTTTAAAAGCCATACCCGATGACCCCCTTTTTTTTTTTAGTTGCGGCTACCCAATGACCCCCTTTTTTTGGTTGCGGCTACCCAATGACCCCCTTTTTTCTAGAATAGCATCATCAAAATGCAACAAAAAAATGCCGAAACTGTCAAATTTTGCTCCATTTTTTTCAAAATTATGCCGAAATTTTGAAAATTTTGCTCCATTTTTTCAAAATTTTCTACCCGATGACCCTTTTTTTAAAATCTTGTACTCAATGACCCCCTTTTTTCAAAATATTGTACCCAATGACTCCCTTTTTTATTTTGTTTGTACCTAATGACCCCCTTTTTTAAAATAACGCTTTGTACCCGATACCTAGGCGAAATGTCAACCGTGGTTAACTATGGTCAGCGATGATCAGCCATGGTGGCTTGACCATGGTCAACCATGGTTGCCATGGTCACCATGGTATACCATGGTCGACCATGCTTTAGCATGGCCGAGCATGGTCAGCCATGGTCTTCACCTCACTTGACCATGGTTGACCATGGTCACTTTTAAGTATACCATGGTCAACCATGCTTTATCATGGGTGAGCATGGTCAGCCATGTTCATCACCTCACTTGACCATGGTTGACCATGGTCACTTCAAGTATACCATGGTCAATCATGCTTTAGCATGGGTGAGCATGGTCAGCCATGGTCATCACCTCACCTGACCATGGTCACTCTAAGTATACCATGGTCAACCATGCTTTAGCATGTGTGAGCATGGTCAGCCATGGTCATCACCTCACCTGACCATGGTTGACCATGGTTACTTCAAGTATACCATGGTCAACCATGCTTTAGCATGGCTGAGCATGATCAGCCATGGTCATCACCTCACCTGACCATGGTTGACTCTGGGTAGTGAATGAGAAAAAGCGCCCTCTGTTGTTATTAATCGTATTTAATGCGTATTTACAACGTTGTGAATAAATATTTGACACCATAGAATATAAAAACTAGTAATTTGATAAGTTAAAATAAGATTTTTAACGGAATAAATCTAAATAATATTATAATGCAATTTATTCCGTTAAATATTTACTCCCATAATTTCCCTCATTCTTCAGGCCCTGCCCTCTATCGGGTGCTAATTTAAAGTTTAAGCTTGATTGCTATTGTTTCTTTCTATTGTTTCTTCCTTGATTGCTATTGTTTCTTAACCATGGTCAAACATGCAAATTTTTGACCATGGTTGACCATGGTCACCTTAGATAGACCATGGTTGACCATGGTCTCTGGCTGTGGTGCCATTTTTCAAAAACATGGTTGACCATGGTTGGCCCTGGGCAAAACATAGTTGACCATGGTCAAAAACATGGTTGACCATGGTCAAAAACATGGTTGACCATGGTCAAAACATGGTTGACCATGGTCAAAACCCTGGTTGTTGAACTATGGTTGACAATGGTTCAACCATGGTCAAACATGCAAAGTTTTAACGGTCTCTGGCCGTGGTGCCATTTTTCAAAAGCATGGTTGACCATGGTTTGACCATGGTCAAAACCCATGGTTGAACCATGGTTGACCATGGTTAACCATAGTTCAACCATGCCTTTTTCGCATAGGTAGGCCCCTACTTCGCGACTGCAGGTAGGCACATACCCGTCACTTCCAAAGTTGAGTGCCCCGAGTCTACTAATAACTATTAGTCTTATCCATACAACTTTTTCACCACAGAAATGATTTACTGTAATTTAAATGTAACCTGCCCAATGTTTAAATTACACACACTTGTACTTCAAAAGGGGGAGGGTTACTCGGGTTTGGTTTGGGTAGGGATGTGCGGTTCTCAAACCACAAAGCTGGACCCTGGGGCTTGCAATGTGTAAACAAATTTTTTTTTTAAGAGTTAGGCGACAAAAAAGAAGCGCCATCTTTAATACAGGCGGACATGCCTTTCAAGTAGGATAATATTTTTCTTTCTCTGGAGGCTAAAATAACCCCTAAAATATCACCAAAAGCATTTTTTCTGTCTTTTTATAAACTTATTTTTCAAAAATTTTCAGTCAAAATTAATGAATTTTGACCAAAGTAAAACCGGTTCAATTTACATGATTTTAGCAAAAACAAAAATAAAAAAATTCCCAAAATGCAAAATCTGGGTCAGTTGGGGGGCCATAAAACACATGTTTTTTTTCTGTTGACTCACAGGAAAAATATTGCTCAAAAAAATACAACAATAAATTTGAAACCCCACCCCTACACCATCAGTTCAGTGTAGCCACTAACTATGAGAATGTATGACAAATATTCCAAGATGCCCTAAAAGAAGTCTCACCCTATATACCCACAAAAACATTCCCTAGAAACAAAACTACCCTATACCAAAAGTACCAAGTTACATACAAAATTACCTCAAACACCACTAAGTAATTTAAGAGAAATTTTTCTGTCCAAAATACAATTACACTGTATTTTAAAAGAATATGTAACTGAATGAGTAATCATACAATAACAATGTATTTTCCTGTGATTCACAATGCGCTATATAAATGCTGTTTTATTATTATTATTATTATTAATGTAACTTACATAACTGCATATAAAGATGCCAAATGTGTACTCCACAAAAACCACAACAAATATCAAAATGTAATTATATATCCTCAAAGTATGTACAATTCACATGGAGTACTTCCTCATGCCATGTTTGATATAAATCTCAACACAAAATGGTTAGAGTTTAGTCATCCTGCATATTATTATATCCAACCAACATTGTAACCACACCTGCTTGTGAAGTACTCACTCAATATCACAGGATTTGCATCATCATCTACTGCTGTCATCCAGTCTCTATTTTGTAAACATTAGAGTAAACAATACCCAAAAATGATAATGCACTTGCTGATTCACACAACCACACAATTCTATTCCACAACAAAATTCTGTTGATAATGCTTGGTCAAGGTCAATCTGGTATTGTATGAGCATGCCAAAAGGTCATCATTGGAGGAGACCGATTTTGTTACAAAAAATCAATCTATATGCAGGCAATGATTTCACGAACGCAGCATGGATGATGTACCAATTACTTGACCATCACTGCATGACATGCTACTGGTATTTTGGTCAAATTATTCTTGGAATAATGAAGCACAATATTTCTGTGGCATTAAATTTTACATTTTGGTGAGATCCCATGTTTTTGCACATGATTTTTGCTAATTTGTACATAAAAGAAAACATTATTTGTGTTGATGTAAATTTTATGAATCAACTGCAAGCACGAAATACAAAAAATTTTAATATACGCGAACATTACCTGGTTTACAGTAATCAATAGGCCTACATGTTTCCTGTATAAATAACACAGACCAAATTTTCCAGTCATCTAAAATGTTATAAATTTATAATTTTTAGAGCAATATGTTAAATTGCTATAGTTTTCCCTTATAAATAAAGTTCTTTTTTTCTATTTACCTTGCAAAAAAATCTTTTCTGTATGACCTACACAAAAATTAGAGTTGTCCAAATTCACAATAAAAACTACCAAAAATAAAATGCTCTATCTAAGGCCGAGTAAAAAAACAAACATGTTTCTCGTCCGCGCCCTCCTCATTTTTTGAAGATTTTTCAAATTTCTTTTTATTTTGTAAACTTTCAGTTATAACTTGTAGAAAAAGATGTTTCAGAAGTTGAAACTTATTTTACGGCTTTGTAAATGCATAATACATCATTTAAGTAGAGTTTTGTGATCACTAGAGGGGTCTATCTCTCAAAACAATAAAATAAAAAGGGCCTCCTCCTTTTTCTCAGATATCAATCTGTATGTCGAATACCCGAAACATGGTGCCAAATACAGGTATTTAGCGTGCTTTTCCAATAAAAATAAAAATAAAAAGCCCCTCATTCTCCTAATTTTTAAAAACCCGGACGAGAAACATGTTTTTATTTTTACTTGGCCTAATCCATAGTTAATGACAAATTCCAATTAGCATTATAGCATATGTCATCTATGAATCCACCAGCTCATTAGTCATTATAATATTAGTCATCATCATATCAATAGTAAAGATAATGGACTAATTCTTTGTGATGTAACACTGGTAGTAGCTATTTATTTAAAACTACACCATGTCTATTATTTGTCTATTGTTAACACATTAACATTAATATGTTTACTCACTACCTTTGTTTGCACACTGATACACTAAATTCCAGGAATTTTTCATTTTGGGAAACCAATATTGCTGTTTATCCATTCTTTCTGTGCATTTACTGCATATATGGAAAATATGAATTATGAATTGAAATACCTTTTACCGTAATATTGTATGCTTTAAAGCAGTATTCAGACTTTTTATTGTACGAAATATATTGTATGTAACATATCTACGTTATTTAATCTGTATCCATTCTATTTCCAGTAATGTTTAAGTTCTAACGAATGTTTGGTGACGTAAAATCGATAATATATTTCTGCCAGATATTATATGTAACATATTATCAATTTTCCGTCATCAAATATTTGTTAGAACTTAAACATTGCTGCAAATAGAATGGCAATAGATTAAATAACGTAGATATGTTACATACAATATTGTACGTCTAATACTCGGGAGTCTGTGGAGCGCTTTATACCGTGGTTCTTTAACAATTAACACCAGTCAATTAAAAAAAAACAATTACTCCCCATTCCAGAAAAATGCAACACTCATTTTTGAGATTGAAAAAATATTATGAACTTCTGACAAATGAAACACAGCTCAATCCTAATTATTCAATTCAGTACTAAAACTGGCAATAAAAGTTAAATTTCACTATTTGGCCAATCTTGCATTTTAAGGAGTTTTCACATGCTGTGACAATCAAGTCTATAAAAATATAACAGGACAAAAGATGATGAGCAGCTTGCAGCCATATTGGCTTTTATTTTAGCTTTTAAGAGTACTAAAAGCTGTAGCATGACAAAAAGGTTATTTTATTGGTGCATAACATGCTCAATCTGAGGCTATTGATGGATGTATTGATATTACGCTTTAATCCGTACAGCATGTGTATCATTGTTATAGAGGGCCATACTACGCTGTATTAATCGTAATGTACAAAAAGTATCCTGGGTTCGGAACAGCAACAGTAAACCGTTTTAATCAAAACCCTAAAAGAAAGACATAACTAGACCTACTATATTAGGAGCACACCATTAGATTTCCAAGGAGGGGGCCATGGGAGTTTTAAAAAAACTTGCAAAGAAAAAAACAAAAACTTTGCTTACTACAAATGGGGAAAAAAATCACCCACTTGCCTAAAAAAAAAGTTCTATGGTAGGGGAAAACTTTAAGAAGCAAACATGATAATATTTTTTTTTAAATCTCCCCATTGACCTAAAAAAAAATTTCTCCAAAACAGAAGGGGAAAACAATTTTTCCACCTCGGCAGCAAAAAAAAAAAATCAGCCTGTGCACCCAATAGAGGTCCCTTTTACCCAGGCTTTTTAAAGGGAAGTTTTACTATACTATTGATGCTTAATACCACGGCCAGGTACTACACTACCCAGGATATAGATTGTGGCATCTGAAAACCAGTATCCCCTGAGAATCACACCACCCACAAATCAATATCCCCAGGTAGGTTGTCAGGTGATATTTTGTTTTCAGAGGCCATAGTAACAGGGACCTATCTAGCAAGCCAATGTTTGGGATAAGGTCTAGGTCATGGCTACACCTATTTCAAGGTCAATGTTTGCAAGGTCATTTCCCCCAGATTGTGTCCCCAGAGTCTTCAAAGTGCAAACCCCTCTCAATTTAATCATACATACCTTCACAATTCCAGCCACTTCAATTTTACACTTATTCACTAGTTTATTGACCCAGGATCTGTGATTGACCACATTCCAAATATTAGCAGTTCAAGTAGGGAAGTCCCACACTTCCCTGGTTCAAGAGTGTTAATTTTTCCTGACACTCAAAAAGGTTCAGGAGGTTCCATTCCTATGCATCAGATGAGTGGGTGATGATGGACTGGTGACAATCTTCTTTACTAGCAGAATTTACTGGAAAGTTTGGAAAACAAGAGAGAACATATTATATTTACCATGTTTACCCTCATTGTGTTGTGATATTTTTTGTATCAATAGGATGTGACAATGTTAAACAGCCTAAATAGGATAAACTAAACCATGACAATTGAATTACCGTATTCGTTCCAATAAGCGCCCATACCCCAATAAGCGCCCACCCGTAAAGTGTGCTGAGGCTTGTGGATCAACGTCTAGGCGTTGTGCCTGTGCGTAGCGCACTATAAATCACTACGCTTTATTATTTATTTTCAGCTAAAGGGTGCCATTTATGTTGAAGTGACAGATAGATGTCGATACAGGGTCAGTCCATGTCAAAACAGACTGAGTGTACACCCACCCTCTTGGATTATGCTCTCCTTTGGCTCAGGGGTACCTTTCATGGACCCCTAGGTGAGGTCACAAGAAAAAAATTCAAATTCAATTTCGTTTCCGAATGGCGGGCCATCTAAGTTTGGCGACCTTGACCAAAATTGGGAATTTAAGGTGTCCAAATGACAAAGCGCTCTCTTTGAGAGGCATTTTCTTCTTAATTAAATCAGTTGTGACCCTCTTTTTTGAATGTGGTCACTCACTGGCTGTGTCTGAAATGCCTAATGCCAAAAAGATTGATTTGAATTTCGTTGGGATTTCAGAGGGGGTCAAAATCAGCACTTCATACTGTTCAATCAAATTATCTTTGATTTTGAAGGACCCATGATAATGCCACAGTGCACTTATAGGTCCTAATTATGTTCAGAATGGATTAACCATGTGCCAATGTCTATGAGCAATTCAAAAAAAGAGAAATTTCTAGACCCCCTACAGAATTTTAGGCCCCCCTAAAGTGGTTCAGCCACAAATGGCGCTTAAAATCGGCAAATTTTGACACCTAATAACTTTAGGTGTACACCAGATATGAATTTCTAGTCTTTTGCATCTGAAAGAATGTAGTCTAATGTTACTAGGAACATAAGATTTGTTTTGTATTTTTGTGTTTTGATACTTTCAAAAAGGTCGTTGACCTATGAACATTTTTTCGTCATAGCGCCTCCTGAAAGGTCTGACACATAACAAACTATACATTTTGGGAATCCTCATGACCATACGAGTAATTTGATATATTACTTGACATAATTGGGAGCATTCTGAAAATTTGACCCCCATAACCTGTACTTTGCATGTGCATCGTTGCCAGGAAGTGCATTTTTGACCCCTTAAAATCCATACAGAGGATTAGAAAGTAGTTTTTTCTTATTACTTGACTCAAGAGCAACTTGAAATATCAGGATAAATAATACAAATGGCTATAAAGTGATCAAAAATATAAAAAAATATCATACTAAAATTGGCATTTTGTACCGTATCCTGTATGCATGGTATGTTAGGCAAAAATGACTATTTTTGAAAGCGTCAACTTAATACTAAAACACAAAAAATACAAAACAAATCTTATGTTCCTAGTAACATTAAACTACATTCTTTCAGATGCAAAAGACTAGAAATTCATATCTGGTGTACACCTAAAGTTATTAGGGGTCAAAATTACCGACTTTAAGTGCCATTTGTGGCTGAACCACTTTAGAGGTGGAATAAAATTCTGTAGGGGTCTAGAAATTTCTCTTTTTTTTTAATTGCCATAGACATTGGCATATGGTTAATCCATTCTGAACATAATTAGGACCTATAAGTGCACTGTGACATTATCATGGGTCCTTCAAAATCAAGATAATTTGATTGAACAGTACGAAGTGTTGATTTTGACCCCTCTGAAATCCCAACGAAATTCAAATCTATCTTTTTTGGCATTAGGTATTTCAGACACAGCCAGTGAGTGACCACATTCAAAAAGAGGATCACAACTGATTCAATTAAGAAGAAAGTGCCCTCAAAGAGAGCACTTTGTCATTTGGACCCCTTAAATTCACAATTTTGGTCGAGGTCGCCAAACTTTGATTGCCCGCCATTCGCAAACGAAATGGAATTTGCATTTTTTTCTTGTGACCTCACCTAGGGATCCATGAAAGGTACCCCTGAGCCAAAGGAGAGCAAAATCCAAGAGGGTGGGTGTACACTCAATCTGTTTCGACATGGACTGACCCTACAGTGAAATTGCTGCAGTCCTGCGTAAACTTGTAATACATTTTCTGCATTTTCTGCATTTTCTGCATCAGAAAAGCTATTAGAATGTCTCAGGACCCTTTATAACATACGTAAATTTGTCTCTAATAAACGCCCTACGAAAAAAAATAGGTAAACAAAGTAAAAAATAAGCGCCCACCCAAAATGACTTTGTTAAGCGCCCTAGGCGCTTATTGGAATTATTACGGTACTGTAAATTATGATATTTTCTTGGCATTAAAATTTTGTGCATGCAAAATGTAGTAAATCTAGTACCATTACATCTATGTTATTATTTTGGATATCATACTTTGTGATTTTGACATTTTGGAAATTGTGTGAGCCGTTTTTAAAGGGCATTGTGCGATTACACAAAAATTGCATTAATCATCATTTTGAATAGTTTTTAGTGCCTTTCGTGTAAAAATTCATGATTTTGTATCAAAGTTCCGGATCCGGAACTTGATGCGGAACTTTATTCCACAACACAGTTCAATAGCAGTGCTCACACAGTCACAATATGTGACGTGTCATGTCAAAAGGAGACACTTTTGGGCAGGATCGTAAATGGAGAAATAGTCAAATATCTGCCCGGGGTGATTTTTCACAATTTGGGTTTGTTGCGAATTTGTGATGTTATTAATGTTGAAAATATTGTCTGATAGTTTCAGACCGGAATATAACTGGCAACTTGTATTTTTTGAGACATTTTTCAAGGTAATTCCTACTCTCAACATTGTCAATAATATTTGTAAAGGCCGATATCTCAATTTCCAATTTTATAATACCATAACTTACGAACTCAATATCTTCGCTTAGGAATGTTGGATTTCATTGGGGAAAACGGCGTTGTGGAGCAAAATATATGTATATTTAGGATATGTAAAAACCTCAAAATTGATAACCTGCCCAAAAGTGTCTCCTTTTGACATGACACGTCACATATGTCTCTTATTTTCAATATTACAGATTTTTATCTCCTAAATTACTACCAGGTCCCTAGTAGGCTCTTTGTTGGGTTTGAGTATTCAATCAATCAAAATAAGGCAAATGTTTTCCCATTCAATTTTTAGTGAAATTTCTCAGAGCCCCTTTAATTTGCATTTTGTAAGTGTCAAGTCCACATAATAATTTAACTCACACTGTAAAAAAACTGTGCAAATGTTGGTATCCGAGTGTGAGTTGACCATATTTTCAATGGTTTATGGCAAATTGCACAACATGCAATAGATGTTTCGGCAGTAGCCGAGTGCCGGAACAAATCTTGCGCAAGTTTCACAAAGCCTTCTGATAGTCGATCAATCTTGTTACATGCAAACCCCTATTGAATCAATCGCAAGATCGGTGTAAATCTTTGTGATACTGGGCTCTTGGTTGTTCATAGGATCTACATAATTTGTTTTAATATCATTTATAAGCAGTCATACGGTCATTTCAAGAGGATCCAATGTTGCATTTGGAAGAAGCAGGTTTTTCTGATGGGTAAAAAACATCCCTGAGCCTATATTATTTTCAACTGCTTCATTTTCCATAAAGGAAGAAAATGTTTTCAACATGTTTTCAACCTCAAATGGGGTAATTTGTCATTATCAGGCCCGAAATAAGGAGGGTCCATGGGCCCTCGGCCCCTGAAAATCAGTGAGGGCCCGCAAAAGATACATCCGGCGGGCCCAAATGGCCCGCAAAAAATTTACCATTTTTCTTACTTTTTTGTGGGGTTCATAGGTTAAAACCAATGGCCCAAATTCATGCCCATAAAAATTTGTGAGGGCCCTCAAACATTTAAGATTAAGGGCCCAAATGGCCCTCAGAAATTCTGGCTTATTTCGAGGACTACTATCAGGTTACCATCAGATGATTGATGAACACATTACCATAACTGAATGTATCATATTTAAATGTCTTGCAACTAAAAGCATTTACTACTGTAATGGTGGTACGTCAGTACAAATTACCGGAGGGGGACAATTTGGTACAAAAATGGGTAATTTTTTCACATTTTTCCGAACGATATCACAATTTCACCCAACAGGACAGGGGGGGAGGTAATTTTTGGCAGTTCAAGGGGGAAGATATTTTTGGCAAGTCAATAGGGGAGAGAGCAAAAGATTTTTGGCACAGATCTCTGCACAGCACTGATCAAGTGCAATTCTTTGCGAATCGATAGGGAACAGGATCTCAAGAGTAAAGACAGTTTTCTTCAGATTTTATCAATATTTCTGCAAAGAAAATAGTTAAAGGATTTTGAACCATTTTAATTTTCCTACGATTATTTTTTTTTCACGCTTTGCCAATTTTGAACTGTTTCCCTTGTTTTTAAAGAAAATTTCACTGTTTTTGTTGGTCCTCAACAGATCTTTTGAAAGTGCCTTTAAGTTTAAAAATAATAACTTTGCACTTTGCACTGGCATAGACATCAGTTTTGCCTTGCATTAGGCATGACCTCTCCCCCTCATACTATTGTTATAGTTGAACTGTATCAAGTTGACTGACATATGCTTGCAATTTTCCTGGAGGAGTATGACCAGTGAATTCTACTCTCACTTCCCTGGTATGACCTATTTAATAAATACATGCAGTTGGAACACATCATAATGTCATGAATAGGTACAATGCCCAGGGTACAATGTATCTAGGCCTTCTGGTTTTGAAATCCATGAGAACAAACGACTCTAAAAAAAATGTAATTCATATTTATCTGATTTCCTGTGCCATGTGGTGGTGTACTAAAAAGGGGGTGTGTCATTTTATAAATTCTAAACTATCTAAACGTATTTGTATCAGCAGGCGCGTACGCAGGAGAGTGTGGTCGCACCCCCCCCCCATGTGCAAAAAGTATACAAAAAGTCCCAACATATGACAATTTGCGAGTGTAGCAAGCAAAAAAATTGTTTTTTTTACCTTTTTTTGGTCAAAAAATGTCCCAAATTTTTGAGGAAAAGTCCACTTTTTACAAAATTGCCCCCCCTTGGAAAAAGGTCCATTTTTTCAAAATCAGCACCCCCCAAAAAAAATCCTGCGTACGGGCCTGTGTAACAGCCAAGTTACTTTTTGCAAAGTCTTTACATTTTACAGGCTCTACAGAAGGCTACAATGTACTTTGGCCAAGTTTCATACTTTCATATCGCTTACACTAGTTACAGTGCAAAATTCAGCAAGAATATTGGTCAACTGTCATAAAAAAAATTTCAGTCATTTCTCAAACGGCATTTATGCCTCAAACAGGCCCGTACACAGGGGGGGGTGGCAGCACCCCCCCCCATTTGCATATTAAAGTATCAAAAAGTCCCAATATTTCAGAATTTGCGAGAAAAAAGAAAAAAAAAAATCAGGCTTTTTAAGCTTATTTGGTAAAAAAGGTCAAAATTTTGAAGAAAGTCCACTTTCCACAAAATCGCCCCCCTTGGAAAAAAAAAGTCGCACTTTTTCAAAATCAGCACGCTCACGAAAAAAAAATACTGCGTACGACGGGCCTGGCCTCAAATGTTGTTTGTGTCCAAAGCAAAGTATTCTGGTCCAAATGTGCTTTGATCTTGGCTTGTGTAGCAAACTTGTACATCTATTTACAAAAATAGGTCACAAAAAGCCACTGCAAAATACTTTTGCCTTTAATGTCACCAAAAAGTAAGCCATTTCCTGTGCACTATAAAAATACATGCCTGGGAACACCTGCTATATGGTCATTTTCACGGTAAAGGGTGTAACTTTGGATTTTTAACATTTTGATCCGTAGTTTTCTAATAAAGCCACAGAATTCCATGATTTTTGGCCACATAAGTCATCTAGTTAGCAGCTACCTTGGGTAGCATAATCATCTTCGGGAGTTACTGCGTTCAGTTTTAGCAGGCTTAAATGTACCTAATATTGCCATTTTGAAAAACTGTAAAAAACAGTAACATTTTTGTAAAACCCTGTGTTTTCTTCAGTTAGTTCATGGATAATTTTTCTTATCCTGAACGTACGGTCATATGTTCAGTAAACACTGCCACATTAGATTTAATTGTGAACAGCCCTGTATTTTTGAGAACCGGACTTGATATTTGTCGCTTTGAGGCTTCATTTTCCGTTAACAATTGTTAACAAACTTTGTGGGTATAGCTTTGGTTCATAATTCTTGGTTATTTCTTCACTTCTTCTTGATTCATAACAGTTGATATCTTAACTTGAAATGGGTAACAAAAATTAGTTGATTTGCAAGCTTTTAAAATTTTTATAAAATCTTGACTTCAAAGAGCCGATTTTCCGTTAACTTTTTTGAAGCCTCCGAAACAAACTGTTCAGCAAGCTTGGGCAAATATAAATAAAAGAGCTCATCCAATCTATTGATCAAAATGTAGCAAAGTAGATCCTCAAGTCACTTGTTTTTAAATCATGGAGATATATATCACCGTTTGAAAATGGGACCCAATACAAACTTTCCGTTAACAATTGAAGCCTCCGAAACAAATGAAGCCTCCGAAACAACAGTAAACTTAATTATCATCTATGCATATCTAAATTGGTATGTTCCATATTGATATCTGCATTGTAATTGTTGCATGATATGTGCAGAATGTCATAAATTAAAAAAAAAATTGATATTATGGTTAATGCTTGAAAAATATACTGATATCCAAGAAAGCCCGTTTGGAGGCTTCACATGCAAATAACACCATACTTAACAAATGGGTGAAAAAATTATCATGTTATAAATCTGCAATATCTGCCGCATAGAATCATTGATTCAATACACACAAGAAAATAACAGCTTAGATGATCCCAACAGTGTTGTTTTCAAAAAAACTACTTCTGCCATGTTTAACCATTGTAAACATGAAGCCTCCGAAACAAAAAAAATGACTTGCTGTGATAATTTAATTTTTGTCACAACTGAAATTCAATACTTAGAAGCAAAGCATGAAAATTGGTAATTGTGATATTTTTTACCTATTTTTTCATGTCAACTTGTAGTAGTTAGCCAAATATTTTACTTTTATGATCACCTGTGTTGTTAACTGAAGCCTCCGAAACACAAATCGCTTGAATTGCCAATTCTAAAAAATACCTCCATTTTCTGTGAAACTTGGCTGGGAGGTTCCTTTCATCAAGTAGTATTTGTACATGAAGTTAGACATTTAAATTATTTTAGGAACCCAATTAAAACTTTAAAAATATGTTTAAGGTTGGGAAATTTCCATTGCAAATGACCCTTGATGTTAAAAATTTTCAAAATTGCAATTACAAACATAGCAAAACATGGTATAAAATTTAACTTATATCTGTTGACTTACTTTGGAATGGGATTTCACATGTATTCCAGCTTTCATGTCATAATTTTCTGAGCTTATGTAAAATACATTTTTTCTTAGATTTTAACCAAAATGTTATGGAAATGTCAACTTTTTTATCAGAAATCAAAAGGTTTAAGCCTTGAAACACTATTTTACTGGAATTTAAGTTGCTTCTATGCATGATTACAGTAAACAGAAACATATTTAAGTGGTTTGAAATTTTGACCCTAAAAATCAAAAGTTACACCCTTTACTGTGAAAATGACCATATATTTACTTATATTAGTCTTTATTAGACAAACATGATGCATGTTATTAGAAATACAAGGTATTTTCCATGCAAAACACATTGCTGTAATTTTGGATTACAAACTAGGCCAGGAAACTTGGAGAGTGAATGCCATAGGGATTGCAGTTCAATACCGGCCCAGGATGTTATTTTTCGGAATGGTTACTTTTGAAGTTACACAAATAAATATACTACAAGGCATTAACTTTAGGAATGTGTCTTGTGTTAAGTTGAATTAAGGAACCAATAACTGTAAAAATTTTCGATACATTTTGTATGGCCCCAGAAAGCAGGTTCGTATTTATAAATCCTACTAAAATTTAAAATCATAAAAAAGAACCACATCTGCACTTCCAAATATGACACAATTTTGTCCATGTGGCTAAAGGCAGACAATTTGAAATTGAGAGAAAGGCAAAAATATGGAGTAAAAAACAATATAATACATAAAATTAAGAAAATACACATCACAAAATGTCAGAAATTTAAAACCATGTATTCTAGACATTTGATGGTTAATGGGTTTTAGGTCCACTTACATTGTAACTTTTAAAAAAATCTGTGCAAGCGCCCTGTTCATTAGAAAAAAATCACTTTTTGGAAGCCCTGTACCGGCGTACCTCCCAAAAATAAATCCTGCATACACTGTACATGTATGGGTCTGCAATCCTGCATACATTTCTTTGAAGCATTGCAGAAATTGCATTGCAAAAAAAAATATCATACATCAAAAAGGAAATTCTGTACCCGGTAATGGATACATTGAAGGATTGTACATGAATGTTAATCCAACATGATGAACTTTAGTGCAGAGATCAAGTTCAATTTCAGTCAGACCAATTTATATTTATTGGATATGATTGTGTAGCAGTGCTAAAAAAAATTATAAGGTCAAAAAGTTGACAGAGTGGGAGGAAATGGTATGCCAACATTATAGATAAAATTCCACTGAATTTTCAAACAATTCATGCACACGTACAGAAATGTTGAATGGTAGAAATTAAAGCAGTGTACAATTGTATGCTCTAGATCAAGGTTTGAAAATAATGTTTGGCTTTCCTTTTGAACATAAAAACACAAGGTGGTTCTCAAACTACTATTCTTGCCTTCTTTCGCGATTACTTATGACTGATATCCAGGGTGCAGGCCGCAGTCTTATTCTATGGGGAAAAATAGGGGTACAAAGGAGTGGATGTACAATGTAAATAAAACTCAATTTTTTGGTTCACAATCCTACCCACCTTACATGTATATCCATTATCCACCACACTCATCCAGGGTTCGAATTCGTTAAAAAATTTTGTGTAGCAGTTTTTGGCTAATTCATCATAATCAGGATACTTCCATACTAAAGCACCATAAAAAGTGCTATACAAATGCAAATTTGGGTAGCAGTTACTTCAAAATGTGGAGCAAATTGCTATGCGATACAGCCGAATTCGAACCCTGCACTCATCTACCCTACTTATCCTTATGTTTGTGTGTTGATGATACAATGTATGTAACAACAATACACAAAATATTTGGGAGAATAACCTGGTGAGTGCAGTTGAAAGAAAATTTTAGTCTTTTTACTTCTTAATACATGTGTTGTGTTTTTATCAATGTTCAATCATCATCATCATTATGACCATACAGTTCTCTCCATCAATTGGATCTGTTCAGTACTAGCACTACATTGTAGTTCCGTTCAGTACCGTACAGAGAGGAACATGACAGGCCCACTCTGACAATGTTATAAAATCCACAAGTTATTGCATGAAGGTTGATTCTTGCCAGCTACTTCATGCTCCCCCCCCCAGATTTGGGGTAAAAACAACCACATAAACTTTAATATTGGCTTTATTTTTGGTGATATTAACCATAAAAGGCAACAAAATGAACTTTTTAAATTCACACGTACATCAATCTACACAAAATGATGCATAAATCGGAAATAGACCAAAATATTAAAACAATTTTTTTTTAAACAGTTTCTGGAGCCAATCAAGCTTTTGACGATGAGCATGATAATTACAGATGCTGTATTTATCGAGTTATTGTGTACCGCATTGTCATTTCACAGACAAAATTAACATCAAAATAATGGCTAGTTGATGTTGCTCACAGAAGGATGTGACAACTCATTTTTCTACTTCACATTTTATGTGAACACTGGGTAAATCCACAGCTACATGTAGATGCAAAGTTTGACTAAAATCCATAACTTGATATTTTTATTAAACCAAAGAACTCTGAAAAAAACCCGCATTTATAATCAGCTAAAATGGAGCCATTCAACCACAAGGTTCATTGTGAGATCAGTACTTCCATAATGTAGGTTGCACCGCCAGGATTGAAAAAATGTTAATTTCCCGGTTGACAATTAAAAAAAAAATTTAACACATTTAAAAAAAAAGGTCTGTAAATTGCTAACTTGATAAAGGCTTTGCAACTTTTCTTTTCTTTTTAGTTTAATTTTTAATTTTTTTTCTTTTTTTTTGCAAGAAAATAAGAAAGTCTAGGGTCGGGCCTATATTTAGGTGTCGGTCGGGTTACGCCGCGCCAATCAAACAATTTTTTTTAGGCCTTATAATTCTATGCGGCAAGTTTGTTGCCTTGCCATTGCATTGAATTTGTGTGACAGTAGCAATAATTGTGAAATTTTACATGTACCAGACTACCGGTAATTGACACCGATCATAAAGGACACGGCGCGGTGGGGTATTCCTCGCCGGGCGTAATTTTGAAATGGTGTCCAAAATATCTTTATGGGTACCTCACATAGTTCATTGGGCCACAAGTACATGTACAGACCTGAAACAGAGGGCCCAAACAGAGCAGGGTCTTAGCTAGCCACCCATCTGGCCGTCATTTTAGACAAGGAGTTTGCTCCTGGGACAGGCAAAATTAATGCCTTTGACAGATGCTATATTATAAATTGTATGTTTTGAGAAGCTAACTGACGTTTTAGTAGACCACATTTGTAGAACAAGGCCATAGACCTTTTTCTCAGACGTCACCAATCAATCGATATTGGGGTCCAGCATTCGAGTCATCAGCACCTAAACGCAAATACCGCACCGCGCGCGCGATCAACTTTGCACCATGTTAGGCCTCCTCCGCGGAATTGCCAGCTCGCAGTACGCATTTAGTTCGCCACGGTGTAAAGAGTAAACAAAAATGTGAAACAAAACAATGATTAACTTTCAAATAACATGGCGGTTTTTCCGTATCTTTTGTATTTTGTGGTATCAAAACAATCTGAAACAAAGCCAGGTAACCAGTATACAGTTCCCTTTAAAAAAATTATTTAATGGATGCTATGTGAAAGATGACAATACAGAGGAGAAAATACGAAGTATTTAGTGTTTTCACACTGTGGGCATGTGGGAAACGCATGTGTTGTTTGTTTACATCTGAGACCCCAATATCGATTAGGTGAGGTCATCAGAAAAAGGTCTATAAACAAATATTTGAACTCTTTGAACACCCAGCTTGGGCTATAGTCGTCTGGTAAATGTTTTAAAGGTCAAATTAGGACAGGCAATTTTATTCAAAAAAAAAATGACGGGCAACTCTCAATTTCTAGCTACATTGGTCATTGTAAGACCCTGAAACAGAGTCTTGAGGAAAAAAGCTAAAAATGCTCAAAACACGCTGAAAAACAATGTAAAATGAGGGTAAAATGGCTCAAATTGGGCTGAAAATAAAAGAAAACAAGTAAATTTCACCTTCACGGCTTCAGGAAGAAAAAAAAGAGGAAATCGGAATCAGCTGAAAAGAGGAACAGTTTCACTTTCTGGTAGACCGCAAGTAGGTCGAGAAAATAAAGCTTACCTTATATTATAGGTACTCCACTGGAAGAAGAAGACTAATCCAGGCCTGCAGACTGCATTGACATGATTGAATTCTTGAACTGAGCTGTATCATGCAGTGTGGTATGCGTAATGATAATGTACCATGGTATGACAGTATGACACTCACTGCACTGATGATGTTGCAAGTTGATAAAGAACTCTCGATCTCGGCAGTACAGAGCTTCCTATCATGCTATTAAAGATCTTCGGGAAGGGATCACGCACAGCGAAGTTAGTACAACACTATTACCAGCTTCTGATAATTTATTGATACATAATATTGTGATTTTCTCTCACAAAAACTGAATTTAGACACCTGTTTCGTACCGCATCGACGCTCAGTGTTGCCAAAACTTTTCAGCGTCAAGGCGCGGCGCATTGACTCGCCAGGCCGCGGTAAAGGATTCTCAAGTAGCCCAATTTTTTAAGCTTCCAAAAAAGCGCCCAATACCGGATATTTGGGCGGATTTACCAAAATTTAGAACGCAAAACACCCAATTGGGCGGAAAAGCACTTGACTTTGAAACTTCCGGTACTTACTGGGAAGTCACTGACCGATCAATAAATGGTCACAAAACCCATTGTAATTTCAATTTGTAGCTTCAAAGACTCAAAACCTTATAAATCGGCTAAATTGAAAGGTAAATACATCAAATTAGTGCCGCGGCCTGAGACTGGCAAAAGTAGCCCAATTTTAGACAAGTAGCGGCATGCTTTTTTGAGTAGCGGCAAGTGATCGCCAAGTAGCCCAATTGTGCGCCTAAGGCGCGGCGTTGGCATCACTGTCAGACGACGCTCACTATCTCATCTGCTGATTACTGATCAATAATAAAGATTGCAAGCTAGCCGAACCAAAATTGACAATCAATTTGGGCGCAGTTGGGCGTTTTATAATAGGGGCGCACTGCCAATTTAATTTTAACTAGTAACAAACGCACGGCGCATGCGCGAGCCGGGAAATTCAGTTTTGGTTTTGAAACGTAAACAAAGCCGAATATCAAAACAACTCCATGCAGAAAATCACTTCTTTTTATAAAACTAAGCAAAATTACAACAATTACTTCAGGGAATATAAACACCAAAGTCATATCTACCACATATGTCAAAAGGAAGTTGAAAATTCATCAGATAAGCGAGAAAGGGTCGAATTTTCGGTCAAAAAAAATTTCGAAAAAAATAATATTTGTTTGGCCTAAAACTTGGCCATAACAAAATTCCCGTACACCACCAATTTCATGATTTTTGTCCTCAAAAATTAACTGAGTAATCCTCATAGTGTTTTCAAGTCAATTCCCCGGGAGACGGAAAAACGGACATATAGAAAAAAGATATTTAATTTTATTTAATTTTATCCACAAATTGACACCTGAGTTAGGGCGTTGCAAACGTGCCATATATGTGTAGGGACCGAGTCTACAGCAAGCTTGAACTTCCCGGCTCGCGCATGCGCCGTGCGTTTGTTACTAGTTAAATTTAATTACCAATTAATCCAGGTGGCGAGTGGCATGATCGAGCCGGCAACTTGTGAAACCGCCCAGTCGTATGACATTTTCCATTAGGCCGTATAAAATTAATGTTTTGGTTCTCGTCCAGAGGATTTTCATGAATTGATGAGGGAGGAGGTGTTTTTTTTCTTTTCTTTTTTTTTTCCAATGTAAAATTAGCATTGTCAGTAGTTTTCGGTCTTCTCCAACAGTGCTCGAGGAAACGATGAGGCCCTTTTTTTTTTTCAAATGTGAGATTTTCTGAGGGTTAAACCCCCTAGAGTACCACAAAAAGACTTGGAAGTGATGCTTGTTCTCTAATAAACTTATTTATATGTATGAAGATTGAATAAATCATTCCAAAGTCTAAAAAAATTGAAAAATCTAAAAAAAAAAAAAAAAAATCTGACAAATCCCAGAAATTGAGGAGGAGGGGACGAGAACCAAAATATTAATTTTACACGGCCTTATATCTCGGTTTTGTGGGGTTCATTATCGAACCCCAACGGTTTTAGCTTGTATTTATATTATTTATTAACATAGGCCTATTTGTTTGTGATATTTCAAGCGTTTTAAAATTTCAAAATAATCCCATTCAATTACACGGTTGACGATGAAAATTTACTGAATTTAGAGGATGCACGGCGACCACCATCTGACCTGAATTAATCTGCGCTTAAAAAATAAAAAAGGACCAGGACGCTGCTGGCCTTACACGAAATGCACGCTCCCAGGCCAAGGGACCAATGTATTTAATGTATATTATAATTAATTATGATACCGCATAGTAAAATCCCTTGGCGCACTCAACTTTAGAAGTGACGATTGTGCTTGTCAGGCCCCCTTTTTTGAAGTCGAATTGGCCTATATAGGCCCCTATCTGATGATGCGGCCCCGTTTTTTTAAAGTCATACCCGATGACCCACTTTTTTAGTTGCGGCTACCCAATAACCAACTTTTTTTTTCTAAAATTGTATCATCAACATGCCACAAAATAATGCGTAACTTGAATTTCAAACTATTATTTTAGCAAATTCGTCTTGCAGGCTACATTTGGGAAATTTGGAACAAGAAATAGAATTTTGCAACGTTTTTTTAAGGTTTCTACCCGATGACCCCTTTAAAAACATTTATACACAATGACCCCCTAAAGTTGAGTGCCCCCTCTCCCGGGGGTAAACTTAGGGTGGGGAAAGTATTTGTGGCAAGCCTGATGAGCGATGAAAGCAAGAACTTGAGGGGGAAGGCGAAATGCACATGCACACACCTAGGCCTATGTGGCACCTTTTAAATAGCCTAATAGAAAACAGTGTACGGAAACGGCCAAATAGGCCTATGGCGGAATAAAAAATTAAAATAATGTTTGTCCCCTGCCGCTTCATTTTTGACATTGACCTATATACGCATATTTATATTACTTACTAGTATTTGAATTGTTATATCAAAACGAATATTTTGACAACTCTTTTTAAAATTTGAGCATTTTTATATGGCCCTCGTAGGCCTAGAGCCAAAGATTTGACCTTTGACCTTTTTGATAATAACTCAAGAACGGTATGGATATAGGTCAAACTATACATTTTCTGAATCTTTATGACTTGATGAATAGCCTACATGTATAATGGTATTATGGTATGCTTTTAAACCCAATTTGAGCGAATTGGCTGAGTAGGCCTAAGTAGTCCCTTATGTAGGCCTTATTTAGCTAGGATATGGAACCATCAACAGAACCCACAGTGGAATGGTCATTGAACTTTGCACAAAGGTTAAAGTTAAACTTTAACAAAGGTTAAAATTAAACTTGTTCAAATCACCATCGTGATCATTTGTGACCGTACACCACGAATGAGCCGTAAAGTCGGTCCGGTCAATTTTGTTTTATCTCGTGCTTAGAAAATATATCATAAGCTTTAATGGTATACATGGTATACCGTATCATTTGACTTCAAACCCGGGGCGGGGCACTCAACTTTGGAAGTGACGGTATGTGCCTGTCAATAGCCCCCCCCCCCCCCCTTTTTTTTTTTTTTTTTTGAAGTCGACTATACCCGATGACCCCCTGTTTTTAAAATCATACCCGATGACACCCCCTTTTTTAGTTGCGGCTACCCAAATGACCCCGTTTTTTTGGTTGCGGCTGCCCAATGACCCTCTTTTTTCTAGAGTATCATCTAATGCCACAAAATAATGCCGAAACTTTCAAATTCTCTTATTTCAACAAATTTGTATTGGAAATTTGGAAAATTTGGAACAAGAACAAGAATTTTGCTCCATATATTTTTCAAAGTTTTCTACCCGACACTGATAGCCAGAATGGAGTCAAGTGACTCTATAAGTGGAGTAAACTATCACTGACTCTCCAAAGGAGTCACCTGATTATCACAGGAGAGTCAGTTGACTCTACCTGTGGGGTCAATTGACTCTACATTCAGAGTCGTCGACGGAGTCAAGAAATTTATGACTCTTCAAGGGAGTCTGTAATTGCTTGGCTCTTGACACCATGGAATGTATTATTCTCCCATTCCAAGAGGAGGGTGGTAGCACCAACTTGAGGTACCTATGAATACGACCGTCATGCACATTTTACACTGTAACTCAGAATACAATATAGGACATTTACATTCGTGGTGTACAGTCATATTTAGAATAATGCCTGAAAAAAGGAGGCCTTTTTTATTTTATTATTTTGGTAGGTAAGCCCCTTATGATCAGAGAACCATCCAGAAGTGTTTCTTGTATTATTAACAAAGCTATTCGCCGTAGAAGTGACGTAATAAGATGATTAACTACCATAGCAATAGATGAAAAAACAATTGAATATATCGCCCTGCACTACAACGTTCACGCGGTACCTGTGCATTGAACCATAGATGTCAAAGAAATGCTGATCACTCACACCTATAAGATCATAGTATCTTTGAAAAGAGCGGTATTATATTTAATCAGACATACACAGGTGATAAGTGCAACCTGATTGTAGTGCAGGGCGATATGTTCAAAAATTGTATTCATCTATTGCTATGGTCGTTAATCCTCTTATTACGTCACTTCTACGGCGAATAGAAAACATCTCAACTTCCTAGACATCTTTTTTGAAAGTTATAATTTTAAAAAATGAAATAAATTTGAAGCGACCTAGGTCTCAATTTTACTTGGGACTTATTTTGCTGTGTGTTACCTATAATTAAGGTCCGTTCACACTACCACCGCATTTGCGATGCGTTGCTTTGCGATGCCGATATATCGATTACTTTTGCCGCAACTCAACGCAACTCGTCGCATTTCCAAGTTAAAATGTATTTAACTTCATTGTGTGATGTGCCCTGAGTAATTTTATTTGAGGATTTATCTTTGTTTACAAAGTTACATGAGTGATGACATTTTGGGGGAATTCCCCTCTCAAATTGAGCAAAACAAGTTGAATCATATCTAATTTGGAATATTTGGAAACCCCTGAAAGTGATGTAATGGAATTCCCCTGAGGAAGTGATGTAATGAGAAAGGTTAATGTTATAAGTAAGACTTGGGAATTTCCCAGATTGAGCATAGTGTGGAGGTAGTAAATGGCCCATAATAGAATGGGGTTTTCCCATGCTTGATATATAAGAAAATGTAAACACAATTATTGTCACAGTTTATAGTGTTGATCTGGGCTAGCTAGCTAATATGCTTACAGTCCAATTCCTTCAAAAAAGGAAATTGCAAACCAGAAATATTTTATGTAGTCAAAGTACTACTATTTGCCAGTGTTGTCGGAGAAGATCTAGAATACGTCAAAGAACGTACTTCCAAGAAAGGAATATATTCTTCTGTCGACTTGCTGAAGTCTGGTGTTTTGATTCAACGCAACTGTCAAAATAAGTGGGGACAAGTGCATCGCAGTCCTGCTTCCTGAAGATATTGTGTGAAAGGTGGAAATAGCACCAAGTTTGGAGAACTGCGCAAGGAGTTTAGCATTGGAGAACGGCGCAAGGAGTTTTATATTTGGAGAACTGCGCAATGTTATAAATGTGTTTGGAGAACGACGCAAAGCGCTTAGTATTTGGGAGAAAGCAGCATCATTTTCGTGTGTGGATTTTATACGCAAGGATTTATAAACGCAAGTGTACACTGGACTTCGCTGATTTTCGCAGGACAAGTGAATAAGGATATATTACATCAGTCGTCCAGAACATTGCAAGAACTTTATGATCATCAAGAAGAAGAATGCTGGCTAAGTACTAAATAGATAAAGAGTGTTTATATTTGATTATTGTGTATGAGCATTTGTTGTCATATATTGTACCAATCATAACGTGCTTTCAATTAAAGACTTAGATTTTGTTAGCTTAATCAAACAGTGTATTTGTGTTGTGCATTCGTGTGAATTTGGGTAAAAGGTGATTTTGGCCTTGAGTCAAGTACGACTCGTAACAAAATTGGGGGCTCGTCCGGGAAATACACTGTAAAAAAGATGACATTAATATACTGAGTCTTGAAAGTGAAAGTACAGTATGGCAGAGTTCAAAGCAGAAGAGTTTCTTGAAACTATAGATTGGGAGAAATTTGATAAGTTGAAGAAGCCTGATTTATTAGCACTTGCCAAACATTATGACTTGAAAGTAAAGCAAACTACAAGAAGACAAGCAATCAAAAATGTCTTGATTGAGGTTTTGGTTGATGAAGAGTATTTTGAGGATTCCATTTTGGGCAAGAGAAAAGAGGTCGAAACTGAAATCGGTGGGGATTTAAATTAAATTAAAAGAGTTGGAAATTCAATTAGAAATAAAGAAAATAGAAATGGACCAAAATGAAAAACTGGAAATGATCAAGTTAGAGAATGAAAAACAGAAAATGGCTATGGAAGAACACGCGCGCCAAGAAAAGATGGCGCTTGAGCACCAAAAATTAGAAACAGAAGAAAAGGAAAAGGTAGCAAAATTGGAACTTGAAAAACAAAAATTGGAAATGGAAGAAAAGGAAAAATTAGCAAAACTAGAAATGGAAGAAAAGGATAGGCAAGCAAAGCTCAATTTGGAAGCACATTTGAAAGAAAGAGAAATTGAGGAAAAGTACAAGTTTGAACAAGAGAAATTGGCAAAACTAGGTGACAAATACTGATCAAGTTTCTCCTCAACGTCAGGGTTTGATGTTGCAAAGTATGTAAAGCTTGTGCCTAAGTTCAAAGAAAAAGAAGTTGACGAGTATTTCCAACATTTTGAAAAGGTAGCTACAAATTTGAAATGGCCTAAAGAGCATTGGACCCTACTTTTGCAAAGTAGTTTTGTGGGGAAGGCCAGGAAACTTACTCAGCTCTACCAATAGAGAAGTGTAATAATTATGAAGAAGTCAAACAAGCAGTCCTTAAGGCCTATGAACTGGTGCCTGAAGCATACAGACAAACGTTCAGAGATTCAAGAAAGCAAGCAGATCAAACCCATGTAGAATTTGCTAGAGTCAAAGAACAAATGTTTGACAGGTGGCTTGGTTCAAAAGAAGTCAAAGATGATTTCGGCCAACTTAAGCAATTGGTTCTTATAGAAGAGTTCAAAAAATGTGTTCACGCTGACATTAAAACCCACTTGGATGAAAGCACTAGCAAAATTAAGACGCTAAGTGACGCGGCAACGATGGCTGACGATTATGGCTTGACGCACAAGTTGAATGCAAGTAAATTTAGTCATAACAGAAGTTACTCAAACAGGTTCAGCCATAACCAACCAAGAGCAAATCAGGGTGGTACACAAGAAGGGAGATCTCAGTCTAATCACAGATCCTGGTCTAATTCACAGCATAGTGCTGGTGGTAGAGGGACCCCATGGAGTTCAGGTACCAGACCAACAGGTGGGACTGAATTTAAATCCCAATTATTTTGCAATTTCTGTAAGAAACCAGGACATACAGTGACCACGTGTCGGACCTTAAAAGCCAAACAAGATGCACAAAAACAGCAGCAAACTGCTAGTAATACTGTAGGATGTGCAGTGTCACTTGAGTCAAAGAAACAAGTCAGTCAAATCAAAAACAAGAATTCCCACAAAAGGGAGGTGAGACAGACAAGGTGTGTGAAGAATTTGAACCATTTGTGTTAGAGGGAGTAGTATCACTTGGTGATAATGGTAGTCCAAAGCCCATTAAGATTGTGCGAGATACGTGTTGTGCACGGTCTATGATTCTGGAAGGAACTTTGCCCTTTAATGAGGATAGTTCAGCTGGTAATGCTTTGATCCAGGGTATTGGGATGGAAATACTTAATGTACCTCTCCACAAAATTAACTTGACATCTGACTTGGTTTCTGGTCCTGTAACCATAGGAGTTAAGACATGAATTGCCAGTCAAGGGAGTGTCCATACTAGGAAATGATTTGGCAGGGGGGAAGGTTTTTCCTGACCCAATAGTCACAGATAAGCCCTGTTTACAGGATGATAGTAGTGAGGAAAAGGAGATATTTCCTGCATGTGCAGTGACACGGGCAATGAGTAAGAGAGCATCATTAGAAACAATTGAGGACAACCAAATTGATGACATAGGCTACAGTTTGGAAGACACATTTGTGTCAAAGTTGAATGAGAAAGAAGATAAACTTCTCTCTCCAGGGGATAAAAAGACCCCTCAAAATGACACAGCCTCTGATGAGCATGAACAAATTGGGGAAACATTGAGAGACCCATTAAGTCATGACAAGCTAATTATGGAGCAACAAAATGACCCAGAACTCAAAGAGATCAATCAAAGGGCATTGACCCTAGAAGAAGCAGAACAAAATTGTGTCTGTTTTTACAAACAAGATGATGTGCTAATGAGAAAGTGGCGCCCACCTGATGCACCTGCCGATGAAGAGTGGAAGGTAGTGCACCAAATTGTGGTACCAAAAGTCTACCACACTGAAGTTATTAACATAGCACATGATAGCCCCATGGCAGGGCATTTGGGTGTTAGGAAAACTCATGAAAGAATTCTGAGACATTTCTGGTGGCCCACTCTCAGAAAAGATGTTTCTGAATATTGCAAAACATGTCACATATGCCAAGTAGTAGGGAAGCCAAATCAGAAAATACCTCCTGCTCCATTAAAGCCAATTCCAGCCTTTGATGAACCATTTAGTAGAGTTATTATTGATTGTGTAGGCCCCCTACCAAAGACTAAGTCAGGTAATCAATACCTTCTGACAATTATGTGGGCGTCAACACGCTTTCCTGAAGCCATACCCTTGAGAAATATTAAAGCAGTGACTATAGTGAAAGCTTTAACTAAGTTCTTCACATTTGTGGGGCTCCCCAAGTCCATACAGTCAGATCAAGGATCAAACTTTACTTCTGGAGTATTTCAGCAGGTCATGTATCAATTAGGTATAGAACAGTATACCTCAAGTGCTTACCATCCAGAGAATTTCAGAGGGACTGGGGTGAGGGAGTACACTTGTTATTGTTTGCTGCTAGGCCCGGCTGCTAGGGAAGCTGTTCAGGAAACTTTAGGATTTAGTCCTTTTGAGTTAGTGTTTGGACATACAGTGCTCGGGCCCTTAAAGTTGTTGAAAGAAAAGTGGCTCAATGAGAAATCAGATATCAATTTATTGGATTATGTCTCCAAGGAAAACTTGAAACGGGGTCAGGCCAAAATGAAACAATGGTATGATAAACATGCCAAAGAAAGAGTGTTCAAACCAGGTTGCAAAGTTCTAGTACTATTTCCAATTCCAGGACACCCATTACAAGCCAGATATCATGGCCCATGTGAGGTAGAGTCAAAAGTGGGTGAAGTAGATTATATTATCAAGACTCCTGGTAGACGCAAGAGCAGGCAGTTATGCCACATAAATATGCTCAAAGAGTATGTTGAAAGAAGTGACAGTGGCATTCCAAAACCTGTGTGTACAGTAAAACATGCTGATAATGTAGACAAACATGCCGATGTAGACAAAATCGCCAATGTAGACAAGAGTAAAGATGACAATTCTGATGTCACATTTGACCAGGATAAAGAGCTGGAGCACAAAGAGTATAATGTAAAATTGAACTATTCTGATGTGCTCACTAATTTGGACTCAAAGTTAAGTCATCTTTCTCAAGATCAACAAAGTCAAATTGCAAATTTGATTCACAAATTTGACAATATATTTCCTGATACGCCAAGTAGAACAAATGCTGCATTTCATGATGTAGATGTTGGTGATACAAAACCAATCAAGCAGCATCCTTACAGAGTCAATCCATTGAAAATGGAACATCTCAAAAATGAGATCAATTACATGCTAGACAATGATATCATAGAACCAAGTAGTAGTGAGTGGAGTTCACCATGCATTCTTGTTCCCAAGCCTGATGGTTCATACCGATTGGTCGCAGACATGAGAGCTGCAAATGTTCATTCAAAGACCGACTCCTACCCAATTCCATGAATTGATGATTGCATGGACAAAATAGGGAATGCAAAATTTGTTAGCAAATTTGATCTTTTGAAAGGGTACTGGCAGGTTCCACTCACAGACCGTGCCAAAGAGATTTCTGCTTTTTGTACACCATTTGGTCTTTACCAATACAAAGTCATGCCATTCGGTTTAAAAAACGCACCAGCAACATTTCAGAGAATGGTAAATCAAATTGTGGCAGACATAGAGGGATGTGAAGCGTATGTAGATGATTTGATTGTTTACAGTCAAACTTGGGAACAACACATGGAACAACTCCATCAATTGTTTAAGAAGCTGTCTGAAGTACAATTGACAGTAAATCTGGTAAAAAGTGAGTTTTGCCATGCCACAGTCACATACTTGGGATATGTTGTAGGTCTGAGGTCAAGGTCAGGTGAAACCTATCAAAGCCAAAGTTGAAGCAATTGAGCAATACCCCACACCTGTAAACAAGAAGGCACTCATGAGATTTCTAGGAATGGTTGGCTATTATAGAAAGTTCTGTCCAAACTTTTCAGAGATAGCAAGTCCTTTGACTGATTTGTTGAAGAAAGATGCAAAATTCATTTGGTCAGAACAGTGTGAAAATGTTTTTCACAAAGTCAAATCTATACTCATGAGTTCACCAGTACTTACTGCACCTGATTTTCAGAAGCAGTTCAAGTTGACTGTTGATGCCAGTGACATAGGCTGTGGAGGTGTTATGATGCAAGAGGGTGAAGATCAAATTGACCACCCTATATGTTACTTTTCAAGGAAATTCAACAAGCACCAGAGGAATTACTCCACAATTGAAAAGGAGTGTCTAGCATTGCTATTAGCATTGTTGCATTTTGATGTGTATTTGGGTACCACAGTATACCCTGTGCTTGTTTTCACAGATCACAATCCCCTCACCTTCATCAACAGGATGAAGAACAAATATCAAAGACTGGTGAGGTGGAGTTTGACCTTGCAAGAGTACAATCTGGACATCAAACATATTAAGGGAAAAGACAATGTAATGGCTGATGCCTTGTCCAGAATTGCATAAAAACTGACAAACAAAAATTCCTTTAAAAAAGGAACTTGTGTGACAAGTAGTCACTGTGTATGTTGAGTTAAGCACTCAAAGTTAATAATATGTTGAAGTTGATGTAAAAGAAGAAAACATTTAAGAAAGTTTTCATTACATTCGAACTTTCTTCTTTTAAGGGGAGGGTGTGATGTGCGTTGAGTAATTTTATTTGAGGATTTATCTTTGTTTACAAAGTTACATGAGTGATGACATTTTGGGGGAATTCCCCTCTCAAATTGAGCAAAACAAGTTGAATCATATCTAATTTGGAATATTTGGAAACCCCCGGAAAGTGATGTAATGGAATTCCCCTGAGGAAGTGATGTAATGAGAAAGGTTAATGTTATAAGTAAGACTTGGGAATTTCCCAGATTGAGCATAGTGTGGAGGTAGTAAATGGCCCATAATAGAATGGGGTTTTTCCCATGCTTGATATATAAGAAAATGTAAACACAATTATTGTCACAGTTTATAGTGTTGATCTGGGCTAGCTAGCTAATATGCTTACAGTCCAATTCCTTCAAAGAAAGGAAATTGCAAACCAGAAATATTTTATGTAGTCAAAGTACTACTATTTGCCAGTGTTGTCGGAGAAGATCTAGAATACGTCAAAGAACGTACTTCCAAGAAAGGAATATATTCTTCTGTCGACTTGCTGAAGTCTGGTGTTTTGATTCAACGCAACTGTCAAAATAAGTGGGGACAACTGCATCGCAGTCCTGCTTCCTGAAGATATTGTGTGAAAGGTGGAAATAGCACCAAGTTTGGAGAACTGCGCAAGGAGTTTAGCATTGGAGAACGGCGCAAGGAGTTTTATATTTGGAGAACTGCGCAAGGAGTTATAAATGTGTTTGGAGAACGACGCAAAGCGCTTAGTATTTGGGAGAAAGCAGCATCATTTTCGTGTGTGGATTTTATACGCAAGGATTTATAAACGCAAGTGTACACTGGTTTCGCTGATTTTCGCAGGACAAGTGAATAAGGATATATGTGACTCCTCGCCACAACTGAGCCCGGATGTCGCCAGTGCCACTATTGAGATATGCTCCATCGAACTTAACAATAAACAATAGGAAAGAAAGGATTTATTGACTGTTTTATTGATTTTTCACTACTTAAATGTCAAGTACTATAGACATGATATACATCATTTTAAAGCTAATTTCAAGCAGAATATTTTGGTTGAATATCTCAAAAATGATGATTGGCGACATCCGGGCTCAGTTGTGGCGAGGAGTCACATATTACATCAGTCGTCCAGAACATTGCAAGAACTTTATGATCATCAAGAAGAAGAATGCTGGCTAAGTACTAAATAGATAAAGAGTGTTTATATTTGATTATTGTGTATGAGCATTTGTTGTCATATATTGTACCAATCATAACGTACTTTCAATTAAAGACTTAGATTTTGTTAGCTTAATCAAACAGTGTATTTGTGTTGTGCATTCGTGTGAATTTGGGTAAAAGGTGATTTTGGCCTTGAGTCAAGTACGACTCGTAACAATTGCGATAACGCAATGCAGTAGTTTGCAGCAGTACGATGCAGTGCGGCATCGCAAAGCAACGCATCGCAAATGCGGTGGTAGTATGAACGGTCCTTTACTTTATTGCAATATCGCAATGAACGGACCTTTAGTGTTGTAGGGCCTATTTTTCTGGAATCGGATTTGTCATATTTTTGAGATGTTTTAACTTTTTTCGGGTTTTTTTCGTGCCCGCCTCTAAAGCAAATACTTCATATCTAACAGCAAATACAACACAGTAACATAAGGGCATCGAAAATTATCTATACAGAATGCCAATCATTTCATTCACTTTATTATATCAAATGACAAAACAAGGTTGCTTGGCTTGTACCAGTGATAGCCCTACCACAGGCCTTTTAAACGTTATACTCTTAAGACGCGCTCTACTCCGAGAACTGCTAAAACCCAGTGACCGCTTCGCCCGTAAATATAACGGCCCTACGAATCTTGGCTAGCCTAACCCCAACTTTTTTCCCGGGGAAGCAGTCACCTTAAGCTACCTGGGTTCAGTTCTTTGGAAATAACGCGGGTGTGTTTTTTTTGTCAAAAGGCCTATTATAGGGTTAACCAGCGACCACTTACGATGTATGCAGTGTTTGCCGACTGGTTTGCGTTTAATGGTCCTAATAATGGGACAAGAGGTGGACATTATGTATTTGATGCTCGTTGTAACTTTAACTGATCGTACAATTAGAATTATACTTATTTGCTTTAAATTTTGATCGACAGCGGAAAAAATGAGGTCTTTACGGTAGCAGTGATGCTAAAAAACGGACCATTAACAGCCGAATGTTATGTTTTGAAATTTGGAATCAATTCCCTAGTTTTCGTAGCAAAATGCGGGGCCGGAGCCCTACAATCAACTTGGTTTAGCCCAGCAGCAAAACACGTCGGTAGCAAATCTTTGTAGGTTTTGGAACCCATGAGCTTTGGTAGTAAAAGTCCGAAGTTTAGCAACATAATTAAACATCGTTTAGGGAATCCGGTTTCGCTCAGTGGCGAATCTGGGTCGGGTTTAGCGCTACCTAAGCCCGTCGGTACACGAAGGGCGTTGGTGAATACAAAATTTAGGCCAACAATAGACAATAAGACACTGCTTATAAAACTTGGATGAGATCTATCCGTTTTGTTGACGTTTTCACAATGAATGATATTGATATATGTGACCCCTCAGCACAACTGAGCCCTGAAGTCGCCAATCATCATTTTTGAGATATTCAACCAAATATTCTGCTTGAAATTAGCTTTAAAATGATGTATATCATGTCTATAGTACTTGACATTTAAGTAGTGAAAAATCAATAAAACAGTCAATAAATCCTTTGTTTCCTATTGTTTATTGTTAAGTTCGATGGAGCATATATCTCAATAGTGGCACTGGCGACATCCGGGCTCAGTTGTGGAGGATGGTCACATATTATAATTGTAAAAGTTGTAAAAATTCTGCTATGCATCCCCTCCCCCATACCAACCCCCTTACACGCACGCATACTTTTTAGATTCTTGAGTGCATTGGACCAAATAATAGAGGCAACAATTCCGTCGGCAAAAATTACTTCTGTCGAGCGTAAGACCCCGGTTTTGATGTCAAAACTAGGGAATGGGCTCAAAACCCCCAGATTTGATCGCTCCCCGTTAGATGGAGTTTTGCTGATGCACTAAATCGTGCTTTGGGAGCTACCCCCCCAAGATTCGGCTGCAGAAACCAGGTTTAGCTACCAAGTCTGAGGTTTCGCTAAAATGTTGTATGCTTGCATAAATAAAGCGCAAAGCACAACAAATATCACGCTGCAATGAGTCCGATTGAAACAGCGCAGAACAGCGCTGAAGAGATCTGAAGAAGCGAATCCTGGGAACGTTTCCGTTTTGTCATTAAATTAAGTAATATACTTAGTTTCCCCAATGTATTTAAACGAATTGACTTTGTTATTGCTCGCAGAATTGATACTAGCTTCTTCAAGCTTCTTAGGTCATCGTTTAATAACCGATCCTTTACATTTACAATAAGAACCCAGTGAACGCAATTGCGGCGTCTCCAACTCCATATGCTGCAGGAGTGAAAGCTGATTTCACCAGTTGAATCTCGTCACCCGCTTGCAGGGCAATAACGAAGGCGGTACTAGCTCTTTCCATTACGTCGATATTAGACGCGGTTGCACCAACCGAGACAATTTCGACATCGTTGCGTCGGACAGAAATCGTTGTAGCTCCAGGTGGCATAAACACGCGGAAGGAAAGGAAGAAAGCGTGAAGACCATGGAATTGTGCGGTGAAGATTCCTGTTGCGACGTCAAAATTGGAGCCTAGATTGATGGTCAAATTGTAATAGCCTTGAAATTTGAATTCCTCACGGTCAGTGGGCGGTAGCTCCTCTTTCCAGATGGCGGTGAAGGCTGACTGGCGAATTCGGTACGGGGTGAAATATTGTTGTGTTGGTGGCACATTGAAATCTGTTTGAAAATTATAAAAGGTCAAAAATTATGTTCCATCAGACAAAAGCTGACAAACAAGTGCCAGTTGTTTGCCTTAGGCTGCGAGCACATAGAAGTATACGGTATTCGCTATACGAAATACACTCATTCGATCATCAGGCTGAGTCGGCCTGATCGAGTGAGCGTATTTCGTATAGCGAATAGCGTATGCCGTATACCGTATACTTCTATGTGATCGCAGCCTTACTAAAACCACATCACAGACTTTGAACGTGATGGATGGAAAGAGAAGCAGAATCAAAGTTCAAACGCCAGGCAATGCAACATTCGAATACCGGATCCAGAAGGGTAGACACTCAAAAGAAAAGCAACTTTTGTTGGGTTTGATATAACTTTGGTTAACCGGGAAGGACACTGGTGGGTATAAGGTCACTATGGCACCCTATACAGGCTCTATAAATTGATTGGTTCCCATCGGTTTTAGTATTTATTGATCATGTTGATAGCCTGCTTCTCCCGTATGCAACATGAGATCCTCTTGAAATACCCAGGATTTATGTTTTATGACCTTTCGTAACATATATCTAAACTGAGCTAAAAAAGAAACTTATAATTTTTCACAAGGTCATATCTTGAAATCCTGTCTATCAAATTCTACCAAAATTACACACAGGTTTACTTAAATACTCTACTCTTAACACATGTCAGTAACCAAGCAGTTATCCAACTGACACAACAGCAAAATGCACTAACATGGAACAGCTTCCTGGAACACATTCACAGCCCAGCCCTACTGTTTCATGAAAAAAGTGTATGAAAAGCAGAAAGCATCACCGTTTTATCATCTGTGCAAGAATCTTGTGTGCATTCTCACAGATTTTTTTGTGCTGGGTGCCAAATGTTGGGCTGTGAAAGTGGAGGACGTCCAGGAAGCTGTCCCATGACAGTGCATTTTGCTGTTGTGTCAGTTGGACAACTGCTTGGTTACTGACATGTGTTTTGAGTAGAGTATTAAAGTAATCCTGTGTGTAATTTTGGTTCATTTTGATTGACAGTATTTTAAGATATGACCTTGTGATTAACGCGTTGTAAACAATTATAAGTTTCTTTTTGAGCTCAGTTTATAAACAAGATAGCTCCTATGCTACACTTTGATGTGGGAGTCTTGTCCATATCACTGGAAACTGATGGGTACCAATCATTTTGATACAGCTTGTATGACGGCAATGTACATGCTATTTAAAAAGTTACAAAACATGGGAATAGTTCTGGTATACCAATAGCAATAGCAATAGATGAATACAATTTTTGAATATCGTCAGCCTGCTACGCAAATTGCCCAAGTCATTTTTTTGTAATTTGGGAACAAAGAACAAAATGTGGTTTAAGCATGCATCAGTTATGTAATCACCCTAATTATTTCCGATTATTCCCTTTCATTTGTCTCATTATCATTTGTTCTTGTGCAAAAAAAATACGTTTAAATGCATGCTTGAACTATATTTTGTACTCTGTTCTCAAAATTACAAATATGACTTTGGCAATTAGCGTAGCAGGCTGACCATACATAAATTACATAGATGTCAAAGAACAGGGATCACTCGCACCTATAAGATTAGTATCTTTGAAAAGAGCGGTATTGTATACTATCTATGATTGCAGACATACACAGGTGATGCGTGCAATCTGCTTCTAGTGCAGGGCGATATATTCAAAAATTGTATTCATCTATTGCTATGGTAGTCAATCCTGTTACATCGTCACTTCTACGGCGAATACTTACGATAAAGATCAAATACGTTGAAGACGGCTGAAAACTTTGCTCTTTCTCGTGGATAATTTTCCAACTCAACATAGGCAGTATCTCCTGATTGAAGGGGTAAAACAACTGGGAGAACACCCGAAACCCCACTGCTTACAGCCAACTCAGCGTGAGTTCGGTTAATTCCATCCACAGTATCCGAGCTGAGAAACACGGATATAAGTGCAGGTTCGTTACCATACGGACCATGGAAGAGAAAGAAGAATGCTCCTGAATAAGGTGCTGTAAAGACTCCCGAATCGAAATCAAAATCACCATTTGTAAAAGTTGCGATTGGGATAGCCTCGATCTTTCCAAACGGTATGTATAGGTTAAACGTGTCAAACACCGATCCATCGGGAAGTGAAACATCGCGACGGTGGCGACCACCTTGTATTCCTACGATGTCGTCTTCATTGTCTTCCAGGCTTGGACCATGATATCGAGAAGATGTTGACACGTAGGTATCCAGGTTGACGCGTCCAGTGTTGATTTCTTCATACCTGTCGACGACACTCAATGATGTCCGTATGTGCTGCCTCTTTGGAGTAAATCCTGATGAATGGGAAGGTTGCAGGTAGCTTGAAGCACAGTAAGATATGTCAAACTTGATCGTGATGATAATCATCACAACCAGAAGACGGGGAATGACCAGGCGTACCATTCTGCTTGTCGCTTTACGTGTAACTGAAAATTAAAAATTAAATTGCATGTTTTTAAAAGTTGAAAAATAATACATTCAGGAATGCTTTTGTTTTGATGAACTAAAATAAAGAATAGTTTTCACTATCTAGTATCTAGGATGTTTTATTTCTATGGTAACAGCAAAATAGGTCAAGGTCATCTAAACAATGTTTACCAAAAAGTGTCAATATCAAAAAAGTATTAGTCTGGTGCCTAAGCCAAAAACCTGAAAGTAGCGCCCGCACAATGTTTTATTGTGTTTTCTATATCTCCGAGACCTACCAATTCCGAATCTGGCGGATGCCACCCTGGCACCCGTGGGCATTTTGAAATAAATGACCCAAAATTGACCCCTTAAGGTTATACAGGGGTCAAAAATTGAAATATCGCTTCAAAGTATATCAAATTATTATTATTCGTCTAGGCCCAAGGATCACAAATATGTATATTTATTTCTCAATACGACATTTGGTTCGGAAGTTATATGCTGCAACAGGTTAAAGATCAATTTCCAGTTTGCATAGGGGTCAAAAATTAAAGTTGCTCCGATTTTCATTAAAGTTGTAGCAAGTTGTTTGTCGACCAAAAGGAATTCAGAAACAAAACAGTCAGCCTATACATTAGACTATGCCATAGTCGATTTTTGATTTTAAAAAACATGTCATTAATCATGATGAAAGGATTCAGTTGAACTCGAAATTATACTGATATTTATTACATCAAAATACTAGTATAAAATTGTTATGAAAAAGTTTATATAATTATATTAGTAACAGTAAAAGTAAAGTATACGTAGGCTTATATTATTGAATGCAACATATCATAATGTCATAATTATATTGGCACTTCAATACTGAACAATTCTGATTTTAGAATTTATTAATCGTGAAAGTCCGGGTTAAAAATCGATTATGGACATTGCATTTTAAACGGGACTGTCAATCATACTTGCTTATCAATCCAATTTAACCGCACGCACAAAGCTTGGAAGTACAAGCATGGTACAAGACGCGCTCATGCACCTACTGGGAGTTTAATGTTCCCGCCAACACAAAGGCCACACCTCTCCCAATTAGCACAGCAACTTTCAAAACAATATACAACTCAATTTTATGATTCTTAAATTGTAGTCTTTAAATTTGTTCATATTTTGGCTTCATTCGTTTATTTTGCAAAACTTGTTTGAGTTGTATTTATACTATCATGCTAGGCCTTACTACTATTTTGTGCAATCAGTTTCCATATTGAATTATTTGTATTTAACATTAAATGAATTATTTAGTTTGTATTTGGTGCAATCAATAGTTTTGAATAATATTAATGTTTTATAGCTATGCTGGTTCATAGGTTGATTTTTGTAGTGTTTTATCTTTTAAGTAGTTTTAATGCTTATTGGGTCCCCCATATTATTTGATCCTTTATTCTATTTGCTTTGCCGATGTAGGCCTATGTAGTATTAATAGTATTTTAAACATGTTGTAAAGTTACATTGTAATTGGATTTATTTTGTAAGCATTGTATTTATCTAAATTTGCAATATTATCGTGTATTTGAATGTATGTAGTATTTTTAAAACCTTAATAATTATGTTATGTAAATGTTGTATTGATCCCTGGGCCTCAAGGAAGAACAGATGATTAATTGTGTTTTCAACTGATTGAGTGTCCCAGGTTAAAAAGAAGAAATAAAACAAACAAAACAAATAGTTGTGTACCATGTAGTTATTAATGGTAATGGCAGGTGCCCGGAGGATTTAAACCATAACGAGATATGGGCGACCAATCACAAGCCAGATCCATTTAAAGATGCATTACATCATGGCCAATTTTAGTAGGCCAGAAATCCGACAATCTCATCCATAGACAGCCGTGTTAAGCATGTAAACCGCAATCCAAAGTCAGTAGTCCACTTGGGAAGCTAACAAACAGAGGGGGTACGGTGACTGAAAAGATCAGTTGTGAAAATCTATCAATTGTGCACAAATTAATTAAATCGGAGTTTTAAGCTTAAGGGGACTCGATCTTTTGTGCGTAATTATAAAGGGCCAGGGATTCACTCTATCATTAAAAAATCATTTGAAGAAGTCAAAGAGCCCTAAGAATAAAAACTGTAGTGTAATTCACGCCAGACACAATTTCTTTGACAAAATTAATTTTTGTAATCGATCAAAAAACAAACGTTTTATATCAATTTTAAATTTAGCCTGAATCCGTAAATATGGTACCTCTCGCCCTTTTAAGGTCAAGGCTGTTTTTACCATTATGCAGCGAACCATTGTTGAAGCTATTTCACATACATGTTCAAAACATTCTAGAGAAAGAATGTGGCCATATACTGCTGAAATATCTTTTGTTGATTTCGAATGATAATGTCATGAAGTCGTAAATTTTAAGGTCAAATTCCTAAAACCAAAACAAAACATTGCGACGCAGATATTTCCCGACTTACGCAATTTCATCATCACATCAGTGTCTTTATTATTTGTTTGAAACCTTTCCCAAACGTTCGTGCTCTTTATGTATTAAACGGCTAATCTATCTTTACAAAACGCGTCTGTTTTTAGTAAACAAAAGGCTAAGGATTGCATTATGAGATTTATCATTTATCATTACACTCCTCCACTCAACTGCCACCATGGCCGAACGGTAAAGCGCTAGACGCGTAATCGAAGGAAGTTTCGAATCGCTGGTTCGAATCCCAACGAAGCCGTGTGGAAACTTTTTTTCTTCAAAATTCATGATCACATTTCGAAATGAGTCACTTGTCGGTAAATCATGTATCGTATCCTTAAATGCAATAACCAGAGTATGGACAAGTGGACTACGGAGTAGTCTACCTATACATTAGCTCCGATGTCTGGTTGATGAGTTACGGAGACAAATATTACATAGGTCAATAATCTCAATAGGAACAAATGGTGTTTGACCTTTGTTATCGTCTATCTTAGTAACTTTACATTGTAGATATCAATGTTTCTGAATTCCTTTTGGCAGATGAACAATTTGCTACAACTTTCACAAACATCGGAGCAACTTTGATTTTTGACCCCTATGCAAACTGAAAATTGACCCTTGACCTGTTGCGGCACATAACTTCTGAACCATAGGTCGTATTGAGAAAATACATATTTAGGATCCTTGGGCCTGGACGAATAATATGATATACTTCGAAGCAATATTTGAACACTTTCAATTTTTGACCCCGTATAACCCTATGGGGTCATTTTGGGGTTATTTATTTCAAAATGCCCAAGGGTGCCAGGGTGGCATCCGCCAGATTCTGAATTGGTAGGTCCCGGAGATATAGAAAACACAATAAAACACCAAGCCAATATTCCCATTCCAGCAACAGACTTATGACTCTTATTTCAAGACAAACAATTTACCACCATGTTCGGCAAATTCGGGACAAGTTGAAATGTTTAACCCTGTATATAACCATCTGTGTGTCTTTTGACCCAAAATTAAGGTTTTTGTAACGATGTCGTTGTCATAGATAACACCAACGATTTTCTGCGAGGTCAATTTTCTCGAGTTATAAGCAAAAAGGTCATACTCTTTAATCCGGTTAACTATGTAACGAGATATCCTTGGTGGTGCAAACTCTTCTTTATTTGAATTGGTATTAAAAATCATACAATACCTTTTTGCTTATAACTCGAGAACTATAGATCTCAAGATAGGTCAAATCATATTTTTTCTGCATCGTTATGATCAGAGCAATAACTTGATCCATGTGTGACCGTAACTCTTTTCTGATGTATTTTTGCCACTAAAGTTTTTTCCTATTATATTATATTCTTTGAGGTCTGTTTATGATATTGAATTCAGAAGGGCATTCCTTGCTCGAGAAGTCTAGCCAAGAATTTGCTCACCGATCGAATGCGTGATTATCATGTGCATATTCGAAGCTAGAGTTCTCGAGTAAAGCATTCCTCGTATTCGGAATGCGATTTGGTGTAGTCACGATTATCGCACTTTCAGTTTCCCACGCGTTTGAACGGGAATTGGATTGCGTACTTTTTCGATGTCTAGTGAGCAAATTTTTTCAATATTTTGAGAAAATGATGTCAAATTTTCTATTCTGTATTGTTTGGTAATAATGTCTTTTGCCAATAGTATGTTTAAAGTTGTAATTTTGTGTTTTTGATCGCAAAGATCGGATATTTTCGTTCCCGATTCGAATTCTGAACCCTTCGCAAGTGTGCCGATTTCGGCAGAACTTTGACGATAATTTTGCCTTTTTGGACACTAAAATGCTTTCGATCCTTAATTTTGTTTCAACCGAGTCTTAAATTAGCAAGCACAATACGGTTGGTACCACTTTTATATACATTGATGAAATTTTAAAGATTTTTTTTTTTGTTTCTAACCGGCGCAAATCGTTAAGTGTGTATTTCCCATTGACATCCAAAATGGCGTAAGCCAGTCCTCAATATACATAGGTACGGCGTATATAGGACTGGCAAGCGAGTCTAATTTGGTGGGTATGATGCGCTCTCAGGTCCCACAAAAAAAAATACTGTACAAACGTTGCTATCAAAATCAAATCCCTTAATGACTACCATTGATATACAGCAAGATAAATGTAAGATGTAAACCTGTATTTTAGATAGGTATCTCAAGCTAATTGAAGACCGAGTTCCGCAGTATGTTAAGTCCCCTGTTAGAATCATATCTGGTATAAGTTCTCTAGAATCCATACTGGAGTTTGGACAGTGTTTTGATGACGTTAAACTTATATGTGCAGTTCATTAATTTGATAAAATCAGTTGACTAATTTTGTACTCACTTGTCAGCGAAAAACAATTCGACATAAAACACCACTCGTTCTTAACGATCACCCACAGAACACTGCACTGGCTTGTAATCTTCTACGTGGCTCTTCTCTGCAGCTCTGCAATGTTAGCAAACGGTTCGATCACCCGTACATCATTGGCCTAAATAATCGATGGTGATCGGAGTTTACAAAGGACAATAGAACTCCATGCCATTATGCACCTGGTTCAAATCAGCATTGAATACGCGGGCCCAATATATGATTTGTACCCGTTAGTTTTTGGTGTTTTTTTTTTCAAATCAGCAATAAATGTGCGGGCTCATTATAATATGATATCTTGTATTTGTTGTGTTGGAGGATTATCATAATAGCAGAAGACCCGCCCTTTAAAAAAACTTGGCCAAAATATTATTCACAATATTACCACCCTACTGTTTGTTTCTTCATGTATGGATTTTAATTATTTTTTAAAAGATGATATTTATTAAATAACATTCTCAAATTTTCATTGATAATTGTGTAGGTAGAACTTTAGTAGCTCGATGGCATAAGTATCAACTTAAAATAAAACACTGAATATAGCGATCTTCCAATTATTTATTTTAACCAACAATCATTCGCATTGATTAAGGGATCTGGAATGAGCGTTTTGAGCGTTTCGACAGTATTGTTTGTGGGACATGAGAGCACATCAGACATATCGAATTGCATTTTGAATACGAAGAATGTCTTTCTGATATCAAATAATTTTCTTCTTTTTTTAAATTCACGATTTATTATCAAATATCATATATCATCAAATTATTAAAATTTGATATTTTTCACATTTTTGATATATTACAGTCCTCAAAGTAAATTTTATAAATCTAATGATATATTCTTAAAGTTTTGTTTTGTATCCGTAGCGAGCAAAATGACCATTCATCATGTCTGGACGTGGTAAAGGAGGAAAATCAAAGGCTAAGGCAAAGAGCCGTTCGGCACGCGCTGGACTCCAATTCCCAGTCGGTCGTGTGCACCGCTTCTTGAGAAAGGTTAAGGGCAACTATGCCAACCGTGTTGGTGCTGGTGCCGCAGTCTACCTTGCAGCCGTCATGGAATACTTGGCCGCTGAGGTTCTTGAGTTGGCTGGCAATGCTGCCCGTGACAACAAGAAGACCAGAATCAACCCACGTCACTTGCAGTTGGCTTTTCGCAACGACGAAGTGTTGAACAAGCTTCTCGGAGGTGTGACCATCGCTCAAGGTGGTGTTCTGCCAAACATCCAGGCTGTTCTTCTGCCAAAGAAGAAGTAAACTGTTTCTCAGTTTACAAAATCCCAACGGCTCTTTTAAGAGCCACCAAATATACCAAAAAGAGATTATGACTGATCATGTCATAGGCCTATACATGTATGAAGTAATTATAATAAATTCATATTAAAGGGCAGATCTATTGCAAAAACAAGTTCATCTCTATTCGAAGAGAATAATTATTACATTACAAGTTGACACTCGTTGCAATATTTGTATGCGTATTTCTCCTGAAAAAGGAGAAATTGTGTGGGTAAAGTTTGGGCTCGTACGTGTTCTTCCCCCGTTTGAAACGTACGTGTTCTTCCCCCGTTTGGCTGATGACGTAAGTAAATGAAGCGGACACTATATAATGCTCTTATCATACAATCACAATCACTTTGACAAGTTTGACATTAGCAACAATGAGTTGTACTATTATTTACCATAACAATGCTGCATAACAATATGCAGACTATCGTTCTCATTTGGGGACAAAGCGTCACACAGTATTGTTACTATGCGTTTGCTTTGTAATATTTCATCCAACTGAAACTATAATAACTATAGCATTGCAATATCGCACAGGGAAATCAGATACATGAGTTTGTGGACTTAACGCGGTTTATATGCTAGTCTCAGATTAATCACGCTCAAATTATAAGCTCAAATTATTTTTTTATTTTTTAGCCCAAATATTTCTCATGATATCTATATGCATATGAATTGTAACATCACAATTTACTAGTATATATAAAAAAAAAGCGCCTGATTTTATCCATATGTTTAAAAACCATTAAATTTGTAATACTTAATTCAGAGGTTTTTTTCTGTGAACAACAACAGTATACGGTACGTTATGTGCATTGAGAATGTTTATACTCCCTTCTCGCAGAGCAGGCACAGTCATTTCATGACGTCAACGTTTGTCTAAAGTCTGCACAAAAAGTAACTCTGCTGTTATAAATACGCCTATAGATTGTATTTTCACAATATTTCAACATAACCATAGGTTGCGAGTCATAATCCATAGGTTGCGAGTTCGAGCCCCGCTCGTGCCAACGTGTTGTGTCCTTGGGCAAGGCACTTTATCCCATTGCCTACTGGGGGATGGGGTTGGGTTGGATTGGATGTTTGTATAGTTGTTTGTTTCAATGTTGCAATATTGGCGCTGATTAAGCTGCTGCCTGCAAATAATTTGCACTGTGTCTGTTTAGTTGTGTTTAATGTCCAGTTCTAGCAATTTGACCTGCGGGTCACCATTAGAGTTTGAAATATAAAAAAACCTTCCTTAAAAAAAACCTTCCTTTTTAAAAAGAAGGATGATTTATTTACGCGCATTGTGATACCCCATTTGTCCAATTTTGTTCAATATTGACAATACAGCAGTGTTTTGAAAGAAAAATACCCCAATTTAAAAGTTGCAGTTATTTGTATTGATTTGAAGTAAGCGCGAAGATTGGCATTATGCAGTTACTGTCCGTTTTTCCTATTCAGTGCACACACAGCCATGACAGCGCTCCAATTGAAGATTGACCTCTAGCTCACTCACTGTATTGTAGGTATATGCAATAAACTAGTTAGTGAGCTGGTGGGAAAACCCTTCACCCAATATATTAGCCATAGAGGCTCACGTGTGAATTATAATAATCATCCATAACATACTACAATTTGAAGTAAAAAATGTCACGGGAAAGCTGTTGTCGAGCTATTTTTCCGAAGAGAGAATTTCAAAATTTCATAGCAGTTGGACGTGTAATTTCAATGGCAAATTGTGCTCAACAGCTGACTTGTGATAGCTCCAACTGATCGGTTTGATCAATTTTTGCCATAGAAGCTGTAAAAAACATTTCAATTCCTTCCCTCTATGAGAGCTTCTATGGTCATCTAAATATTATTAAAATGCGATTTTGGGAAGATTGTTGTCGAGCCCTCCCAAATATGGAGTTCTGACTGCCCGATAGGGAGCTAAAAATGAAAAACTTATTTCCAAACCGTGTTAAGTCTAAAACCACATGTTTCTCATTTACTTGTATGATACAATCACAATTACTCTGACAAGTTTGACATGAGTTGTACCATCAACAAGCCTGATTAACAATACGCAGACTATTGTTCTCATTTGGGAAACAAAGGCCACGCACAGCATTGTTCTGTGCGTTTGCTTTGTAATGGTGCATCCAACTGAAATCATGATACCTATTTCACCACAGCCCATTGCAATATAAGACAGGTAAATCAGAAACATGTATTTGTGGATTTAACCATGGAAATGAGACACATCACTGATTTAACATAGTTGAGCTGTTTTCAATGAGGTTTATCTTGGTTTAATGGGGTTTAAGTCCTGCAAATGTCGTGGTGAATTCTGCTGTAGACATGACTGCATAATGGCGGGCTTTTTTGTGTGTAAAAGCACTACTGTAATGTTAATATTGAACGACATTTGACGAATGTGGTATCAAAATGCGTGTAAATAAATCATGCTTCTCTCTATGTTGAAATATTGTGTAAACATTATTATTAGTTCTGAATCTATAGGCGTATTTATAACAGCTGAGTTACTTTTTGTGCAGACTTTAGATCAAATCTGTCTCGTTCGAAGGAACTCATCGCTTAAGTTGGTTTTTGCGGAATATCAATTTTAAACGTCTTATTTAAACAAAAAAGAGGCATTTTCATTGTCCTCATAATATTACCTTGCCAATGATATGATGTTGTCCGAGCAATATACCTGACCTTTAACATACACAACACCCAGCTCAGGTTTAGTCATTACAGAATAAACGGTCAACGGTCGGCAAATCAGTTGCAAATTAATTCAGAAAATATAAAACAATTCCAAAACTAATGATTGGTTTTGCTATATATCGCTAGAAAATGAATTTAATTTAACTGTCAGGCAGTTACTTTCAATAAACAAAATATAATTTCTTCTCTAGAATCAGAGAAATTCAATGCAATGGCGACACCGAAACAGGATGCGACCTCTATAGTGGGAAAAGAAACGTTTTAGTGGTTTAGCTTTTATATCTAACTTAAGGGGGTACTACACCCCTGGCCAATTTTGTGCCTATTTTTGCATTTTTCTCAAAAATTATAGTGCATTGGTGACAAGTAAAATATGTATATTATAGGGGCAAGGACTACAACTACTGCACTGAAAATTCAGCAACTCAATGCAATTAGTTATTGATTTATTGATCAAATAGTGGTTTTCCCTTATTTTTGACTGTAACTCCACAACTGCTATCTGTGCTGAAATAATTTTTTTAGTGCAGTAGTTGTAGTCCTTGCCCCTATAATATAAATATCTTACTTGTCATCAATGCGCTATAATTTTTGAGAAAAATGCAAAAATAGGCACAAAATTGTGCAAGGGTGTAGTACCCCCTTAAGAGAGAAGAGAGAAACAGACGGCGAAGGCAGAACGCATGGAGAAAGGGAGAAAGAGCTGGGGAAGAGAGAAAATCAATCGTATTTAACATATTCTTCGAACTCTTTTAATGAAAAAGGTTTTACGCGAAGGGCTTGAGTTTCAATTGATTACAAACACTATATAATTTTAAAGAATCGTATGCAAGCAAAGTGAGTACACGGTCATTCTCTTTTTAGAAGATATGGTGGCTCTCAAAAGAGCCTTGGGGTTTGGCAGCTGGAACACAATTTACTTGGAGGTTGTGTACTTGGTGACAGCCTTGGTGCCTTCGCTTACGGCGTGCTTGGCCAGCTCACCAGGCAAGATAAGACGGACAGCAGTCTGGACCTCACGGCTGCTGATGGTTGACTTTTTGTTGTAGTGAGCCAAACGGGAAGCCTCACCAGCGATGCGCTCGAAGATATCGTTGACAAAGCTGTTCATGATGCTCATGGCCTTGCTGGAGATACCAGTGTCTGGGTGCACCTGCTTGAGTACCTTGTAGATGTAGATGCCGTAGCTTTCCTTTCGGCGTCTACGCCTCTTGCCAGCTACTGAACTACCCTTGGCCTTACCGGCCTTCTTTGCTCCTTTTCCGCTAGTCTTGGCAGGCATGTTGTCGATAGGTTTCTTCAACAGAGAATGATCCAATAAGTCAGATAGACCTGTATTTATGCGATTCAATATGTAAATGAGGGATCTTTGCGAATTCGATGATGAGCCAAAGCTATTGATCGTCTAAGTTGAAATATTGACGTGGATTTGATAAAAAACATGTATCGTCACTCTGTTGGTCAACAAGTAACAATATAATTTTGGCACATGTGAAGGTCTGGAATAAATTAAAACCTAGCCTACTGAAGTAACCAAGAAACAATACGAACTTTGTAGTATAGGTAATGTTAAAACTGTGTGAAAAAAACTCAGCAAATCAGTAATATTCTATAGACCCTATGACATGTTTCCATTTCGTCGATATTAGCGCGAAATGCATCTTTTGGACACTTTTGATCAATACATAACATCGAGTCATAAATGCCTCTATAGATTTGTTCATATTCTACAATAAACGGTAGATCCTACCATTTTCTGATCACAAATATAGATTTTAAGAGTAATGTATCGATCATCAAAACTCTCTATGCTCTACATATTCCCGCTCTGCTGTTAAAATTACACACTAATACGTAAGATATCATTCCCGGTACGGTATAAATTTTGCCGTTAATATTTTGAGGTCACCGAAAGCGTAAATTACCCACCCTCGACACCGAAAGCGATCAAGGCAAGCAGAAGATTAACATAACAAACTTTAACACACAAGTTTGGTCTATATTTGGGTGAAGTAATTATTATAATTATATTATTGTGGGACTATATGCATTGACAGATTAAGGTTAACACTTGTTTAGATTGAAAGACACTCTTGTGGGACCATTATCAAAAACGTCAGTTTAATCTAAAAGTCTAAAACCAAGGAAAGAACCTAGTCAAATGGCCCTTCTAAACAAGCTAAAATCAGCGTCCATTATTGGGCACAAATTTACACTGGCCTATTAGCATGATTAGACTTCAGAGCTATATTACTCTAATGATGTCGATAATATCTAAGAGAATATAATACATTAAATAAAAAGGAGAATGTTTCTGACAAACGTATAACTCTCATGTACAGGACAGAAGAAAAACTCCAATTACCTCGGCATATTTCATTTTTCGACGTTTATGTTTGTTTCTCATTTTCTTTTATTGTTTCTAAGCGTGTTCCAAATATAAAGATGCATCAAAACCACTATACAATGAATGACAATGAAATTTAAACAAAGTCTTTTTTTTTTGCTGGAGAAAATCACTTTCCTCAACCTACCAAAAGACCAACATTTGGGCATTACCACTCTTTAAAGTCTTTTGTAGTAGACTGATAATAGTTTTCAAAGATTGCCTCGTGCTATTTTTTATTTCACCTTGGCCTGTTTCTTTACATAGCCAATCATTTTTCATTGGCGCCGAAGTTTGTAAGTCATCTACACTTTCGATCAATACTCACACAACTGTACGTCGATACAAGTCTGCAACCGCCATTTTCTACCGCCCTCAACGAATCGTTCATTTTCCCTACGACGTCCGAAATGAGAGCATAAATGGAGCAAATATCCACTAAGGCAATCACTATTTCTTGAAACTACAAGAAAGCAACATGTCTGGACGTGGTAAAGGAGGCAAAGGACTCGGAAAGGGAGGCGCCAAGCGTCACCGTAAGGTGTTGCGTGATAACATCCAGGGTATCACCAAGCCCGCCATCCGCCGTTTGGCTCGCCGTGGTGGTGTCAAACGCATCTCTGGTCTTATCTACGAAGAGACCCGTGGTGTCTTGAAGGTGTTCCTCGAGAACGTCATCCGTGATGCCGTTACATACTGCGAGCACGCCAAGAGAAAGACCGTCACAGCAATGGACGTTGTCTACGCTCTGAAACGCCAGGGACGTACTCTGTACGGATTCGGCGGTTAGATTGTGATCTCAACAACAGTCAACAAAGGCTCTTTTCAGAGCCACCATTTCTTCCAAAAAGAGATGTGACTATGTTTCATAACTATTAAATATAAATTTTCAATAAACGTGAAGATCATTGGCCTAAATTGAATAAATGTTCAACACGGATGTATCATATAGAACTAATGAACTGCGCCAAAATATGTCTTTTTCTAAGTGATTTGCTAACAGAACACTTCTGAGCTCAAACGATTTCACTTTCTGTATTGATACAAATACAGTTCATAAGTCATGTAAGTATTTTATGCAATACGAGTCAACCGTTTTTCACATTGTTAAAGACCAATTTAGTAGTATTGATTACATAATATCCCTGTATCAGCTTAAGTAACAAAAAACAAAAATGTAATTGGCGGGAAGTTTAAGCGTTTTGATTAGCTGAAACGTTACCACTAATTATCGGTCACAATGTCGTTACAATGTACGGCATATTTTATTATAGTATTTTGGGTAATTAGAAAAGCAACCTTTTTTGTTCTTTTCACATTCTTTGACAGAAATAATTATTTTTGCAAAAGTCATGAATATTTTTTATTAATTCCGTGAAATGCATATCATGTCGACAAATCGACATGTCGACAAATCGTATTTTTCCAGAAGCCCGTTAATAATAACATTGTAATGTCCATACATTTTCTTTATGGACATTATAATGATAACAATAGATTCTTTTGATATTAGAAAAATGAATATCATATCATTACATGTTATTTCTCAAGGTACAAAATAAGTATACGTTGTTTTTGTTACCACACCACTATGACATTTGAGGGGATAAAATTGAGTACACGAGAACTACAAGTTGTATTTTAATCAAGAGGACACTGAAATTGCGATACATCGCTATCATTACATAATTTGTGTCTTCGTTGATCATACTGCAGTTACTGGCCGTTATCCTATACACAATACACAGTGCTCTCACCATTGACGCGTGACCTCTACAAATGATGTATGTTGGAAGAATGGACACTTGCCTAGTTAACATCACTGTGTGAAAAATAACCAGCCAATATTTAATTTATTCTCCAAACTTCTAGCAAATATGTTTCTCTAACATGACCTAAAATTACAGCTAGGTTAGATGTTCAGAAATGGTCGCACTTTTGTAAAATATGAGTGAGGGCAAAGCATAGCTAGCTCATAGCTAGCCAACTCCCCGTGTTAATTGAATGGAGATTTGACCGAAAATATTGAGCTATATTGGTAACGGACCGCTCCGTTCTGAAGGATGCCACAAAAAAACGGTACAAGCTACATTTAAACTATTCTAAATAGGTTCTAGAAAATATAGTTTTGTAACATGTCCTAAATTTTTAGCTAATTTAGATGTTTGGAGAGGGTCGCACTTTTGTGTTTTAGGAAGGATATGTAAACGACAGATAACACCAAAAATATGAAGAAATTATTTCCAAACCGTGTTAAGTCAACAATCGTTATATTGCTCATTTTGAAGAATGCTGGTTAACAAAAAGCAGGTCTTTGTCTCATTTCGTGAACAAAGGTACACATACCATTGTTTCATTTCGTTTCCTTTATATTCGGTTACCCAACTGAAGCTATAATGCCAGCTTTATTGCGATGTCGCACATGTAAAACAAGACACTTGTGCACAACCAGAGAAGATCTGATTTAATCAGTTGAGCTGCTTCAATGAGTGTTATCTTGGTTTAATAGCTTTTAACGGGGTTTAAGTCCTGCAAAGGTCGAGATGAATTCTACTGTAGACATGACTGCATCATGTTTGTCAAATTTTAAAGATTAATTCTGTTAAATGTTGCTTCATAAACGAAAGAGAGCAATGAAAAGGAATGCATTACAACATAACTTTTGGCGCTTAAAATATGATGGGTTACGGTTACTTATGGTCCAAAAATCGATACACAAGGGGTCGCTGGGATCCTTTTCAAATGCGTTATGGATATATGTATTGCTCATCAAATCTGCATACATATTCCCGCTATATTTGATGTTGAAATTACAATATTAAGCAATATTGCCCTTATTATTCCAGGTATAAAATTTGACGTCATTTTGAGGATGCAGAAAGCGCTCAAGACAAACAGAAGACAACACAATTATATCAATATCCCCAAATGCTCTTCCAATGGCCGACCATGCAATAAAAGTCCCACAGAATTGGTATACATTTTCATGAGGTAATTATTGTATCATGTGACCGTGAGCGAAAATATAACATTAAACATGATAAAAGTACTAATGAATGCACATAACAAACTATACTATAAGAGAAGACTCCGATTACCTGTATTTGATTTCATGTTTCTTTCTTAATTCTTGCTTTCAAAGTTTGGCTTCAGAATAGATTTGTGCAGCAAAACTACTACAATAGACCTATCATTATAATCACATACTAATACTATTCGTACTTGATATACTCATATCATCATGTTTTAAGAAGCGACATTTTTTTCATTAAACTAAACTTTAAGGCCCATTCAGTGATCCCAGTGGGAATAAATTAAATGTTGTATAAATTGCTTAATAACATTTAAATGTCGGGTTATATGATGGTCATGGAAACATTTTTGAAATGTGTCATGTGAAAAAACGCTGAGGCAACATTTCAAAAAATGTTATCAAAATGCTAGTACAAAAATATTTTTGGCAAACATTTTTGCAAAATATCTTATCAAAACTTAATAACATTATGTTAGGATGTTTTTCACCAAGTTTTCAAAATGTTTTCTGAATGTTATATAAACGTTTTATACCCTTTTTATATAACCCGATATTTAAACGTTTTCTGTAAACCGTTTTTTGTTTGCTGGTAATGTATTATCACAGTTTTATGTAGTAAATCCCCGAGTAAAACCTAACTAAACTAATCAATTATGACACTAAAAATGTCGATTATGCCGTTATACTTCATGTCCACGATGATTGGTCAAAATTTAAGGTTAACGGTGGCGATACCAATAAAATTGAATAATCTATAAATTGAGACATGGCGCTCAAAATCAAGATAGGCCTAAAGCTCATGGTCGATATAATGGTCCAACATCGATACAGTTCGGCTCGTTGATTGGTGGAAAATGTAATTGATTATCATTTTCAAGCTCTGACAGGATCCTTCTACAACGTATATAAACGCATCTTGTATTTCATGCAAGCATTCGTTTTGTATCCGTAACGAGAAAAATAACTATTCATCATGTCTGGACGTGGTAAAGGAGGAAAATCAAAGGCTAAGGCAAAGAGCCGTTCAGCACGCGCTGGACTTCAATTCCCAGTCGGTCGTGTGCACCGCTTCTTGAGGAAGGGCAACTATGCCAACCGTGTTGGTGCTGGTGCCCCAGTCTACCTTGCAGCCGTCATGGAATACTTGGCCGCTGAGGTTCTTGAGTTGGCTGGCAATGCTGCCCGTGACAACAAGAAGACCAGAATTAACCCACGTCACTTGCAGTTGGCTGTCCGCAACGACGAAGAGTTGAACAAGCTTCTCGGAGGTGTGACTATCGCCCAAGGTGGTGTTCTGCCAAACATCCAGGCTGTTCTTCTGCCAAAGAAGAAGAAGTAAACTGATTTTCAGTTTACCAAATCCCAACGGCTCTTTTAAGAGCCACCAAATATACCAAAAGGAGATTGTGACTGATTGTGTCTTATATCTGTACGAAGTCATTATAATAATTATGACATACATAACACTCAGCTCGTCTTAGTCATTATCATAGAATAATTTCAGATTTAGAATAGTGTCTAAAACATTTAAAGGTCAACGGTCTACAAATCAGTTGCACAGTAATCCAGAAAATATAAAACAATTCCAAAACTAATGATTGGTTTTGTTTGTTTGTTTGTTTGTTTGTTTGTTTGTTTGTTTTTTTGTTTGTTTGTTAGTTTTTGCTATATCGTCAGAAAATGAGTTTAATTTAAACCGCCTTTTGTCGGGTAGTTAGTTACTTTCATAATAATGTCACTTTTCATCTAGATAACAAGAATAAGAGCAATTCAATGCGTAAAACAGCGAATCCAAAACAAGATGTGATCTCTATAGTGGGAAGACAAGCTTTTTAGTTGTTTGTTAAATTAGGTTTTATAACTTAAGAGAGAAGAGAGAAATAGACAGAGAAAGGAGAAAGCATGCAGAGAGGGAGACAGAGTGGGGAAGAGAGAGCATATTTTATAATTCGTTTATTTATTTATTTATTTATTTATTACATCATATTTATTTATTACATCATATTTATTAGATGGAAAGGTTTTACGCGAAAGGTTTGAGTTTTAATTAATTACACAAACTATATAATTTTAAAGAATCGTATGCAAGCAAAGTGAGGACATGGTCATTCTCTTTTTAGAAGATATGGTGGCTCTCAAAAGAGCCTTTGGGTTTAGCAGCTAGAACACAATTTACTTGGAGGTAGTGTACTTGGTGACAGCCTTGGTGCCCTCACTCACGGCGTGCTTGGCCAGCTCACCAGGCAAGAGAAGACGGACAGCAGTCTGGATCTCGCGGCTGCTGATGGTTGACTTCTTGTTGTACTTAGTCAAACGGGAAGCCTCACCAGCGATGCGCTCGAAGATATCGTTAACAAAGCTGTTCATGATGCTCATGGCCTTGCTGGAGATACCAGTGTCTGGGTGCACTTGTTTGAGCACCTTGTAGATGTAGATGCCGTAGCTTTCCTTTCGGCGTCTACGCCTCTTGCCAGCTACTGAACTACCTTTGGCCTTACCGGCCTTCTTTGCTCCTTTTCCGCTAGTCTTGGCAGGCATGTTGTCGATAAGTTTCTTCAACAGAGAATGACCTAATGAGTCAGACAGACCTGTATTTATGTGATTCAATATGTAAATGAGGGATCCTGGCGAATTCAATGATGAGCCAAAGCTATTGATCTTCTAAGTTAAAATATTGACGTGGATTTCAATTAAAAACATGAATCGTTACTCTGTTGGTCAACAAGTAACAATTATAATTTTGGCACATGTAAAGGCCTGGAATAAATTAAAACCTGGCCGAACTTTGTAGTATAGGTAATGCTGAAACTGAGTGCAAAAACTCAGCAAATCAGTAATATTCTATAGACCCTATGACATGTTTCCATTTCGTCTCCTTTCGATATGAGCGCGCAGGTATCTTTCTCTATTTGGACACTTTTGATCAATACTTGACATCGAGTCATAAATGCCTGTATAGATTTGTTCATATTCCACGATAAACGGAAGATCCTACCATTTCCTGATCACAAATATAGATTTTGAGAGTAATGTATTGATCAACAAAACTCTCAATGCTCCACATATTCCCGCTCGGCTGTTAAAATTACAACATTAACTAATACGTTAAGGGCTGGGGTATGAGCGACCTTGAAGTACAGGTATCTGGAGAAGGGAAGCAACGAGTTACCCCAAATCACAGCGACAGGTAGTGACTGGGCCGCCGAGTGCTAATATATATTTATTTTGGAAGGTTCGTGTTTTATTTAAATTTTGGGGCGTTTTTCCAAATTTTCATATTTTTGGCGATGTTTCAAAAAAGCGACATGCCAAAGACAAATCTTTGTGCACATACTTTGTTATTGCTAATACAACTCTTTTCTGCATACCTACGTTACAATTCGTTGTGGTGATTTAGTAATATTATAAATTTTGTAATTGCATTTTTGCGTTTTCGATGCGATTTTAGGCTTACCGTGATTTAACGTTGATATCTGGTGTTGCTCCTTTTATAATTTTACTTTGACCGTCGGCTTTTGTAAATAACAGAATGTAGATTGGCTCTGAATAAGTATCGTAGTCCTCTTGGTGGGTTTTTTCATGATATAATTAGTTTGTATTTGCATGTAACAACCCAAAATCGACCTCTGAATTCGGGGTTGAATGCTGTTTCCGGAATACCTGTGGACTCAAACAAGTGCACGAGTGGCGACTATGGATTTATACTTCCCGCATTCATGATTGCGTCAACGCCTAATAATATACTTCTTTGTATAGGTTGAGTGTAGCTGGTATACAAAAAAAAATTGGTTACATGTCAATGACCATTAACTTCAGGGATAGATCCTTTGCACGCCTTTCTATCATGCAGTATCTTTACCCACATACATGTGCCCGTGTCATGTGCCAATATTGGGCAACGTTAAAGGTTAATATATATTTTTGACATAGAGAAGACTGTGTGCTTCTATGGCCGAGTGGTCTAAGTCATTGTGGTTTCTTAGTTGCTGTTCTCAGTGTCGCTTGTTCGAATCCCAGCGTCTGTTTCTTTTTCTTATGCGCTGATTTATTTTTCCAGCGTAGGTCCTAGAAAAACCAATTTATAATTTCTTTTTGTAGGCCTATTATTTATTTATTTATTTATTTATTTATTTATTTATTTATTTATTTATTTATTTATTTATTTATTTATTTATTTATTTATTTATATTTATATTATATATTTATTTAATGATTTTTTGGGGCTCGAGAGAACGGACACATTTATTTATTTTTTTTTTTTTTTTCGATTGATTATTTGATGATTGAGTGAGCAGATTTATCGATTGCTACTTTAGTTGTGGGACTTCTATTAGAGTTTGAATGACATCGTACATTAGTATTGATTTTTCCGTTAAACATTATCAAGAATTAATATCACAGGTTTTATTGCAGATAGGAAGTTGGCTTAGTGATACAATCTGTTGATTCAGAACCGGAAGGTGCCGGGTTCGATTCCCAGCTATGTCTATTTTTTTTAAAGACTTGGAAAATTGCTGCAGTAAGTTTATTTGGCGCGCGATCTCAGTTTCTGATGGCTGTGCCTCTTACAGGCACCCTCCCTCTGGAATCCAAACCACGGTTCGCTCATAACACCTCCCTTAAGTATCATTCCCGGTATAAAATTTTGCCGTTAATTTTGAGGTCACCGAAAGCGTTCAAGGCAAACAGAAGATTAACATAACAAACTTTAAAACACAAGTTTGGTCTCAAGTTCAAGTTCAAGATTATTTCACCATCATATCATAATTATATACAGTAACAAAAGGTCGAGAAAACGATGGTAGGACAATCACAAGAGCAAAGCTCGAAAGACGTGATTGCACTCATGGTCTACATTTGGGTGAAGTAATTATTATAATTATATTATTGTGGGACTATATGCATTGACAGATTAAGGTTAACACTTGTTTAGATTGAAAGACACTCTTGTGGGACCATTATCAAAAACGTCAGTTTAATCTAAAACCAAGGAAAGCACCTTGCAAAATGGCCCTTCAACGAGCGTAAACATGCTAAAACTAGCGTCCATTATTGGGCACAAATTTACACTGGCCTATTAGCATGATTAGACTTCAGAGCTATATTACTCTAATGATGTCGATAATATCTAAGAGAATATAATACTCTAATGATGTCGAAAATATCAAAGAGAATATAATACATTAAATAAAAGGAGAATGCTTCTGACAAACGTATAACCCTCATGTACAGAAGGAAAAACTCCAATTACCTCGGCGTATTTGATTTTTCGAAATTTATGTTTGTTTCTCATTTTCTTTTTTTGTTTCTAAGCGTGGTCCAAATATAAAAATGCATCAAAACCACTATACAATGATTGACAATGAAATTTAAACAAAGTCTTTTATTTGCTGGAAAAAATCACTTTCCTCTCAATCCTACCAAAAGACCAACATTTGGGCATTACCACTCTTTAAAGTCTTTTGTAGTAGACTGATAATAGTTTTCAAAGATTGCCTCGTGCTATTTTTTATTTTACCTTGGCCTGTTTCTTTACATAGCCAATCATTTTTCATTGGCGCCGAAGTTTGTAAGTCATCTACACTTTCGATCAATACTCACACAACTGTACGTCGATACAAGTCTGCAACCGCCATTTTCTACCGCCCTCAACGAATCGCTCATTTTCCCTACGACGTCCGAAATGAGAGCATAAATGGAGCAAATATCCACTAAGGCAATCACTATTTCTTGAAACTACAAGAAAGCAACATGTCTGGACGTGGTAAAGGAGGCAAAGGACTCGGAAAGGGAGGCGCTAAGCGTCATCGTAAGGTGTTGCGTGATAACATCCAGGGTATCACCAAGCCCGCCATCCGCCGTTTGGCTCGCCGTGGTGGTGTCAAACGCATCTCTGGTCTTATCTACGAAGAGACCCGTGGTGTCTTGAAGGTGTTCCTCGAGAACGTCATCCGTGATGCCGTTACATACTGCGAGCACGCCAAGAGAAAGACCGTCACAGCAATGGACGTTGTCTACGCTCTGAAACGCCAGGGACGTACTCTGTACGGATTTGGCGGTTAGATTGTTATCTCAACAACAATCAACAAAGGCTCTTTTCAGAGCCCCCATTTCTTCCAAAAAGAGATGTGACTAAGTTTCATAACTCGTATTTTAAAATGCAATATGTCAAAGGTTGTAGAATAAATATTTGAATTTAACAATATACACAAATTGTGTTGTGGACAAATTGATAGATATATGTGACGTGTCATGTCAAAAGGAGACACTTTTGGGCAGGATCGTAAGTGGAGAAATAGCCAAAAATCTGCCCGGGAGTGATTTTTTCACAATTTGGGTTTCTTGCGAATTTGTGATGTTATTAATATTTAAAATATTGTCTGATAGTTTCAGACCGGAATATAACTGGCATCTGGTACATTTTGAGACATTTTCCAAGGTAATTCCTACTCTCAACATTGTCAATAATATTTTTAAAGGCTGATATCTCAATTTCCAGTTTTATAATACCATAACTTACAAACTCAATATCTTCACTTAGGAATGTCCGATTTCATTGGGGAAAACGGCACTGTGGAGCAAAATATCTCTATATTTAAGATATGTAAAAACCTCATAATTGATAACCTGCCCAAAAGTGTCTCCTTTTGACATGACATGTCACCTATAACCAACAAAGTACATGTGTGTGTAGATCAAACTTGAATGTATCTTTCCTGATTTTGTAAATAACATATCGGGCTTCCACTCACTGTAAACGGGTACCATTACGAAGAAAAATCATGATTACGTCAGTGCCAATATTAAGGACAAAATACCTATCAAATACTACTACTCATACTGAAGGCCTATTCGTAATAATCGAAAAAAACCTTCTCGTCATAAACTAAACAATAATGCTAGAACATGCGAAAAATGCGGCAAATCATGCAGTTCATGTGACCATCCCGGCTCTATTTCCAGTCATGAAAGTCGATATGAGCCCGCCGTCATCTTTCTCGATTTGGGCTTTTTAATCAATAAATGACATTGAGTCGTAAATGCCTTTATAGATCAAGGATCCTATCATTTCCCGATTACAATATAGATTCAAAAAATATTATTGACCATCATATCTTCACCAATATTCCAACTCTATTTACTGTTACAATAATTACAATACAATAGTTGCGTGATAACATCCAGGGTATCACCAAGCCCGCCATCCGCCGTTTGGCTCGCCGTGGTGGTGTCAAACGCATCTCTGGTCTTATCTACGAAGAGACCCGTGGTGTCTTGAAGGTGTTCCTCGAGAACGTCATCCGTGATGCCGTTACATACTGCGAGCACGCCAAGAGAAAGACCGTCACAGCAATGGACGTTGTCTACGCTCTGAAACGCCAGGGACGTACTCTGTACGGATTCGGCGGTTAGATTGTTATCTCAACAACAGGCAACAAAGGCTCTTTTCAGAGCCACCATTTCTGCCAAAAAGAGATGTGACTATGTTTCATAACTATTAAATATAAACTTTAAATATTTGAAATTGTACAATTCAAACAAAATTGAATATCATTAGCCTAAATTGAATAAATGTTCAACATGAATGTATCATAATATGGAACAAATAAACTGCGCCAAAATATGTCTTTTTTAATTGATTTGCTAACAGAACACTTCTGGGCTAAAACGATTCCACTTCCTGTATTGATACAAATACAGTTCATAAGTCATGCAAGTATTCCATGCAATACGAGTCAGCCGTTTTTGCACATTGATAAAGACAAATTTAGGAGTATTGATTGCATATAATATCAATGAAAAGGAATGCATTACAAGACGACAACTTTTGGCGCTTAAAATATGATAGCTCATTATCAATATAATGGTCCAAACATCAATACACCTGGGTTCGCTGATAGGTTCAAGTCGCAATTGATTATCATTTTCAAATGTATTCTAAGAATATGTATTGATCGTCAGATCTGAATACATATTCCCGCTATATTTGCTGTTAAAATTACAATATTAAGCAATATTGCATTTACCATTCCAGGTATAAAATTATTGCTTCGTATTAGTTTCTTATTTCGCTTTGGCATATTTCTAATCCATGTATCTTATATCTCTTGCATTTCACAACGTACTAAGGTGTTCAGGGTGTCCCAAAAGTCTCGATACCATTTTGAACCGCCATATCTTTTGCTAGAATTGGCTGAGGTGTAATCAAAATACACATTTGGAAAGAGTAAACTTAAACTCTCCACCTTCTTTTATAGTAAAATTTCGAAGATAAATCTTCTTATATTGCTATGATATGGTTGATAATTATAGATTGAAATCCTCTCTTCATAGAATTTCCAATATAACAATAGTTATATATTCAAATAGTAGTTTCAACCTTGGCCTTGATCACACTGGTGATGAAGCACCAACTGAAGATCAAATGTGACAATCAATTATGTATTTGATTTCATGTTTATTTTTATTTTTGCTTTCAAAGTTTGGCCTCAGAATAGATTTGTGCAGCAAAACTGCTACAATACACCTATCATTTGTAAACTCATCCCAAAAAGAAAGTATCCAGTTTGATTTTGGTTCATAAGTCAAATACGGGGTCTTAAATCAAGACCTACCAAAAGTATGTTACAGATAAATTTATTCCACACAGTTTGATACCTCATTTGTCCAAATCGATGCAGAATTGATGACACAGTGACCTTTTAAATGCAACGACCCCAATTTTAAAAGTTGCAGTAATTCATAATTGATGTGGTTTTCCTGCTTCTCAAGATTTGTCATAAAGGTACACAATAACAGAGACGAACTAAGATTGTTTGATTTCACTTCATGTGTTTTATTGAATACAGATACTCTTTTACTCCTTCCTAATGTTTTGCCCTTCACTCTTCACATGCAATATCTGGTATGTCCTCCTGCTACATCAATGACTGTCAGACATCTTCGGCGCATGCTCTCAGTGAGGCGTCTGATGCGCTCTTAACTGAGTAGCAGGACTAAATCAATAGAAATGACTGCAACTTTTAAAATTGAGGTGATTGCATTCAAATGGTCACTGCGTCATCAATTCTTCATTGATTTAAACAAATGAGGTATCAAACTGTGCGGAAACAATTTATATGTAACATACTTTTAGTAAGTCTTGATTTAAGGCCACATCTGTGACTTATGGAATAAAATCAAACTGGATACTTTCTTTTTGGGATGAGTTTATTTAACATACTATTCGTACTTGGTATACTCATCATGCTCATATCATCATGTTTAAAAAGCTACCATTTCTTTAATTAAACTAAACTTTGAGGCCCATTCAGCGATCCCAGTGGGAATACATTTAAATTGGCATTACCAATAAATTTAATAATCTATCAATTGAGTCTTATTCTAGCGCTTAAAAGTTGCATTGATCATTTCATAGCGTGTGTGTAGAAGAATTCAAATATCACAGATATAATTTTGTAGGTAATGTGGTTCATAAGTTATGTTGTTCAGAGCGCTGAAACCACAACACGTGAACATACACAGCTCATTAACAACAATAAATCAAGCAAGTTTTCAAAGTATATGATTTGTAGAATGAAATTTTGCAAAATATCAAAGTGTTATTTTTCAATAATATATTGATTTAGATAATGAAAATCGATTTGCTTTTGACTGCTTCGACCAACAATACCTAGTCTACCCTTAAGAACAAGGATCAGCATTTTGTAAATCCCTGCTTATACTTAATGCTACCAAAAAACAACAAATTAAACTTATCGAAGAAAAACATGAACTTTCTTTAAATAGTATTGACATCGTAGCCATTATCTCATTTTAGAAGGTTTGGTGGCTCTAAAAAGAGCCGTTGGTTTTTGTGCCTAGGACACCATTTACTTGGAAGTGGTGTACTTGGTGACAGCCTTGGTGCCCTCGCTCACGGCGTGTTTGGCCAGCTCACCAGGCAAGAGAAGGCGGACAGCAGTCTGGACCTCACGGCTGCTGATGGTTGACTTCTTGTTGTAGTGAGCCAAACGGGAAGCCTCACCAGCGATGCGCTCGAAGATATCGTTGACAAAGCTGTTCATGATGCTCATGGCCTTGCTGGAGATGCCAGTGTCTGGGTGCACTTGTTTGAGCACCTTGTAGATGTAGATGCCGTAGCTTTCCTTTCGGCGTCTACGCCTCTTGCCAGCTACTGAACTACCCTTGGCCTTACCGGCCTTCTTTGCTCCTTTTCCGCTAGTCTTGGCAGGCATGTTGTCGATAAGTTTCTTCAACAGAATGACCTGATGAGCCAGCAACCTCTCTATTTATGCAATTCAGTATGTAAATTAGGGATCCTGGATGTTGAGTCCAAGCTATTGATTCCTAAATCTAACATTGATTATTGGAAAAAGTTCCCCACCCTGTAACCATCGGAAATAACTGTGGGCTGATACCCCATGCCTTTGTCGTGTACTTTACAGACGACTTTTGAAAATGGTACAAGTTTCGTTTTCTTCGTTTCTTTTTTCTTTTCGTTCTGTCGTTTTTTCTTTCTTCTCTTTTCCAGTTCCTCACTTTTTTTTCGGTTTCATTTTCATTTTCTTAAATATCAACCTTTACAGTATGGTGGTTTTAAAGTCTAATATCCACATCTTCTTTACAGACGAACTTTCTGAAGTATAAATTTGGCGGGCATTTCTGAACAGTTAAAACATCGATGACCGGTTTCTAATAAAATTAATTCCGCGACAAAATGGTAAATGTTCACAGATCCAAATAGATCTTAATAAATTGATGTTCCCAAACCACCAATTCAACTTATGGATATTATTATTATTGATACTGTTAGCAGTAGGCCTATTGTTTTTTTTGGTTTTGTTTTTTTTTTTTTATTATACATGTTTGTATGTGAAATGGAACACAATTTGAAAAAAGATGACTAAATATTGCAAGATTCAAACTTTTCTATTCGCAGACGTTATCATGTCTATGTTGAACATTTCTACACGATAAGCCTTCTTGGTGTGATGCACCTACATGTAAAATTTTCATTATACTGAAGTGAAATTTGGAAAACAATCTGACAACTTGAAAAACTAACGAGGATCAGTGTAACCAAGTACAATATTAAAATGCAAGTACCGAATATTATTTGTAAGAAGAATCAACAAATCATGATAATGCAGTTTAATTAGCTCGTCTAATGAAACATAATATTATCTCGCGACTGAAATTGCCTTCCGTAGTGAAGTCACGTTTCACTATTTTCCCGGTGGCGGAAATAGCCTTCCGTAAGGAAGTCACGTGATAGTTTCGCGGGCAAGGCTTCGCCCGGGTTGCCGTTAGGTACATGTGTACCGGTTTTCATTCTATATCAGTCAAGCATTCGGAATCGGACGTAAAATTTTTTTCTCTATGTATCATGTCTATTGTACAACGAAGAGGCCGAATTAAATCAGCAAGCTTATACAATACAGCTTTCTTCACATGGAATAAACTGTGACGGCAACAGATATTAAATCAAGATGTTGTCTGCATAGTTTTGTGTAAATTACTCGATAATACAAGTATACTGAGGTAGTCAGGCGTTACGAGTGCAATTCGTAATCAAGAGTGTGTGCTGATATTCCGGGGCTTCTTATGCTTGAACATACATGTAATGGCAACGACCGACGGCTAACACAATTTCTGTAGTCGGGTTCAACGAGCAGAACAGGGGATAAATCGGTGAGATATTTGCTTTCAACAATTTGTCAAACTTTGCCGTTAATCAGTTTTATTAGCAGTGAATAACTGGGTTCTAGCCCATCTTTTTTAAATTAGCCATGGAGACAATGATAGCTCTAGATAACTACTTCTAAAATACAGGTTTACATCTCAATCTAACGTTATCTTGCTGTATTTCAGCTAGGGGCCATGGGTAGAAAACCTGGGTTAATGTTCTTAGAACAATCCAAATAGGCCTACGTAATTAGATTGCGGGAGCACTTTCTTTGTCGCGGGACGGAAGTTGAAAATCGCCCAATTGGGCGCTCAAATCGCGGGTTTGGCAACCCTGCGTAATCTATTCATGACTTCAGGGACGCGCGACCTCTATGGTCATCAGCTCTATTCACCATGTTCATTGAAGTGACAAGAGAATTGAATAGATGAGTGTATGTCACATCAGAAAGTAATACAATTATTGGTACTCATGAATGCTAAAGATCGATGAATCATGCAGGTGGCCAACTGGCCATTTCTATAACACATCATAAACCGGGAAGAAGGAAACTTGTTTCTGTTCTGGTTAAATAAATTAAAAGTGACAATTTTTGTTGTTGTTGTTGGTTCTGAATTGGAAAAATCTCTCTTGGTATAAAAGGGCCATATGAGGGAAAGTTATTGTCAATTTTTAACGCAAGGATATGTGCACTGGACACGTAATGCTCGAATTGGATAGTGTTCCGTGTTCCATTTTGACGAAACGAATTGTAACAAACAAACAAAATAAAAATAACAGTAATAATGATAACTTGAATATTGTCGTCAAAAAAAAAAAAAACCATTTTAATTGTGCATTTGACGCGATTGGCGGCCATTGGTATATATTGGTTTTCATAAATGAAATTTCAACTCAAGCAGGGATATTTTACATTTTGGGGAAAAAATCATGCTCAAAATTTCTGTTCGGAATTGGAAAATCTCTCTGAGGATATAATGGCAATTTGAGCGAATTTTATTGTCAATTTCAAACATTTTATCGCAATCATTTTTTTTATAATTGTGAAGCCATATTCGTGTTTCCGTTTTGGCATCAACTAGAATAAATTAATGAAGGAGTTGGAGTGTAGAATATATATGAGGCTCATAATATACAGACATGTATACAATGTATGACATACAGTATTTAGTGTAGGCTTTAAACGTTGCAGACAGAATTTGCTTCCCTTTTCTTCTGTCTTTTAATTGCAGGTCGTATGGATTCTACGAGATGGGGGATATAGAAGGAAGGACGATAGAAGAAAGAACGGGAACTTCTATAGGGGGAGAATTATAGTATATAGGCCTACAACAGCTAACTACAATTAGTGCAGGCAAAGATGACAAGCATCTACATCTTCATTAAAGTACAGTGTTTCCCTCAAATTGAGTATTGTTGCATCTCGAATATTAACATATTATACAATGCTTCGTGCGAGTAAAAATAGCATCAGCAATTATGGGACTGAATTCTAACATGTCTATGGATAAGCAATGAGGAATATAGGAAGATCGGTTCACAGCTTGATGGAAAGGTCAACACTTTAATATTTGGTATCAGTGGAAGGAGCTTATACAATTCATTGGCAATCTATCCAGGCGAAACAATTCAGGAAGCACAGTAAGGATACAGTTGGAGGGAATGAAAGAATGATCTTGGTGTCATCAATGGATCATTCAATTTATAAAAGTCCATTCATTAAGCGCTGAACTGATCCGAAAGCAAGTAGTTGAAATTAGCGAGTTTTATCTCGGTAGCAGCTAACCAAATATGTTATTGCATGAATTATCTTTGATATATTTGTACAAACAAGGGTCATTCCACATCGGACAACTTGACTTTGGCTAGTTGGACAAATAGCGACAAGCGTTATGGCAGAAATCAGATGGGATTGAAATATTACTCATCAAACCAGACGTTAGTGTGCGCAAATATTGATGCCTTGCCTTTTGATGCCTTGTCATTTATGTATTTTGGATCTGTGTATCCATAAAGGGTGATGTACTAGCAACCTCTCCCCTTACTTCTTTATCGCATCGTCATTTTTAATAATAAGCGTGCAATGTGGTCTTTGTGACGGGCCACGGATGTTTCTTCTGCTTTTATCGAAAACGCCGGTGGTTTTCTTTTTAACTCTATGGCATATGTTCATGTACATTGGTTTTTATGATGATATTGCTATAATTTTGTTTCAATATTACCTGCTTTATATAGTTTTGATGTGCTTATCATGCTTACTGTAGATTGATGTTGTTTTGAAAAGTAATTTTGTATATAAGGCCTATGCGTTGTAAATCGCTATATCATAACCATGTTTGATGCTTGCTATAGTTTATGATATTTGATATATAATTTTGTATTTAGGCCTATGCTTTGTAAATCGCTATATCATGTTTGATGTACTTGTAATTTGTTGCATAATTTTGTATTTAGGGCATGCTTGGTAAAGCGCTTAACGACATCTGTTTTAGCGCTTCATAAATGTTTCGTTATTATCTATATATTATTTGACTTGGTTCAGATAAATAAAACAAAAAAGATGAGTTCTTTTGATGTGATTGCACTATAAAAGAAATTATTATCAGTTTTATTATTATTATTATTATCATTATTAGCTCTCCAGTAGTCAAATTACAGTATTCTCTTTTACGGTGTATGTATGTCACAATGTTAAATAGGTTCACCGAGTTGATACACCCAGAAACAAAAGGAAATTCACCTAAGTGGGCATCTCGAAATTACTGTTGCATTTACGTTGTGTAATATGTACTGTGTGCATTGTTTACTATTTTGCGTGTTTTATAATGTATATATATTCCACGGTTAATTGCATCTTGATCAATCGTGTCCTTTTAGGCTTACGCTGTGCAATATATTGTTTGTCTTTTAAAACTAGTTTTAATATATTTGCTCGAACTCTTTGTATGTTCTAAAAATTGTAAACTCAAATATTGTTCTCATTTTTTACAATGTATGTGGTTTTATATAATACCATGTTTTGTAAAGCGCTTTGAGTTCTTTTGATGTGATTGCACTATATAAGAAATTATTATCATTTTATTATTATTATTATTGTTATTATTATTATTACTTCTCAGTAGTCAAATTACAGTATTCTCTTTTACCTAGTTGATACACCCAGAGACAAAAGGAAATTCACCTAAGTGGGCATGAAACATGTATGGCATTTGTCAAAACATGGGAAGTCGACAGTGGCATATAGGGCCTACATTTGAACATCACATGTAGGCCTTGAGGGATGAAAATTCAAATAACGCCAATATTAAAGCAGGCTAATAATCATTGGGTTTGTTTGTTTTGTTTGGCATTGGGTTTTTCTCATACGTAAATCTACCCAAAAGATAGTAGTACATTGTAGGAGTATTTATTGCCCGTCAGACTTTTTGTTATTCCAAACATAACGATGGCTAATGCATTGGTCAATTGAACCGTCAATCATTTTCTTCACCGCAAAGCTCGGCGGAAGGGTAGATGTCATGTAAAACATAAACTGCAATCAGAGGGGGGGGGGGGGGAGTCAGGCAAGTTCCTTGACTTGTCTACGGAACTTGGTTGGCAGTTTTTTGGATCATTTTTCTAAAATGATCAATTTAATGTACATAATTATACATATATTACATTAATAAATTATATTTTGTCTTTCCAATCTTCGTGGGTATTTGCCTACTAGAAGATTTGGCGTTGGTTTATGCTGATGCCCACCATGTAATCTAAATATGAATATAATATGAAAATGAGAAAGGGGTCAGCCATTTAATTTCTTTTGATATATGTAAGTCCGCGGCTTTTTATATTGTCATCGTTAGATGCAGTCTTTATATTCTATCCATTGTTAAATCGAGTCTTTATATTTTCTCTATCGTTAGATAGTGCATTCCCTGTTAGGGGAACTTTTGGTTTATATGCGCAACTGGCTTTCGAAGTAATTGTTTGGGAGGCTCGGTCGGGTAATTACTCTGAGCGAAAAAGTTGACCATAAATCAATAAATATTAGTTGGCTGATTCAATGAATTTTCTCAAAGCATTGCATGAATAAATTATGCGTTCTTTCTGAATGACTGATAAGTGTCCAAAAATGGTGTGAGGCATTTCTTTATTTCAGTGTCTAGGGATAATGCAGTTTAATTAGCTCGTCTAATGAAACATAATATTATCTCGCGACTGAAATTGCCTTCCGTAGTGAAGTCACGTTTCACTATTTTCCCGGTGGCGGAAATAGCCTTCCGTAAGGAAGTCACGTGATAGTTTCGCGGGCAAGGCTTCGCCTGGTTGCCGTTAGGTACATGTGTACCGGTTTTCATTCTATATCAGTCAAGCATTCGGAATCGGACGTAAAATTTTTTCCCACCCTCCACTCCCTTTATGTCAAGGTTGATCTGATTAAAATTTATCAAAATAGAGGAGAGGACGTCAAAAATGAGTATCGCAAGAGTGAGACAAATCACATGAAGGTTTCATCTTTATTAAGTCAAAATGTAATTAAGAATGAAATGAAATCAGAACATGTTGGATGTCACGGTTCTTTGTGTTGCATAATAGTATGACTATATGAGTGTACGTGTGTGAGTAGTTCACTTCAGCTTCAGTTTCTATCTCAGCAACATGTTCTATTCTGTTGCGCAGCTGTAATATTTATTCTCAGTGAAATAGTGTGGTGAAGTTTGCTTCTGCCTCAGAAGCATTAGTGAAATTGATTTTAATTTGTGCCATTTTGAGTCAGAAGGAGAAAGGAAAACATAATTGGTTGAGAGCCCTCGGGTTAGAATATACTGATGTTCTTTCCGTGCGGAATAGTATGACTAAGGGTGAGAGTGCGTGAGTAGATCATTTCAGGTTCAGGTCTAATTCAGCAACACGTATTATGCTGTGGCGCAGTTATAAATTTTCAAATATCGTTGTAAAATAGTCTGGTTAAGTTGCTTCTTCTACAGAAGCATAAGTAAAAGTGTTAAAATGTATGCCATTTCAATCTTGGGCGGTATTTTGATTGATGAATGTTGTGTATAGCGGGAAGGAAGGAATCAACACCAGGTTGGCATGGGGTAGCTAGACAGGGGCCAAGTACTATGCCCTCAGATTTTTCTTGTTCAACAAAATATAAGTAAAAAGGAAATACTGTGATCAAGTTTTTATGAGGTTGCGCAGCCGGCTAGTTATCGCGTTGAATTCTAGGGTAGGCTGTCCTATTGCATTTAGAGTAGGCATCATAACCTAGTGGTGCATACGATATCATAAGCTTTCAAAGCATGGCGATGTGTGTCAAGGAACCTGGGACAGTTTTTTGGATCATTTTTCTAAAATGATCAATTTAATGTACATAATTATACATATATTACATTAATAAATTCTATTTTGTCTTTCCAATCTTCGTGGGTATTTGCCTACTAGAAGATTTGGCGTTGGTTTATGCTGATGCCCACCATGTAATCTAAATATGAATATAATATGAAAATGAGAAAGGGTCAGCCATTTAATTTCTTTTGATATATGTAAGTCCGCGGCTTTTTATATTGTCATCGTTAGATGCAGTCTTTATATTCTATCCATTGTTAAATCGAGTCTTTATATTTTCTCTATCGTTAGATAGTGCATTCCCTGTTAGGGGAACTTTTGGTTTATATGCGCAACTGGCTTTCGAAGTAATTGTTTGGGAGGCTCGGTCGGGTAATTACTCTGAGCGAAAAAGTTGACCATAAATCAATAAATATTAGTTGGCTGATTCCAATGAATTTTCTCAAAGCATTGCATGAATAAATTATGCGTTCTTTCTGAATGACTGATAAGTGTCCAAAAATTGGTGTGAGGCATTTCTTTATTTCAGTGTCTAGGGATAATGGACCTACTTAGTTATATCTCATAAGAATAACATTTTTATACTTAAAATATTTTCGGAATGATATTTAGGTGAAGTTTCAGTTCCAATTTTCCTCCTTTTTTGGAACTCAATTATTCAAGTTTCTACTGCTAGATGTTGTTTTTATTGTGAGCTTTATGAAATAGATAAAAGGATTAACTCAAAAAATAAACAGCACTCCTGCAAATTCAAACTCATTTCAGTGTTATTTCACAACTTCGTGTAACGAAATGAAAACAATCATTTGAAATGTGATGGAAGTATAGAAAACAGGACAGTTTGTTGCTAAGAATGAATTACCGTTAAATACATCAGAAAACGATCAATGATCAAAATCCATTATAGAATTGATAAGTAATCGAAATAAAAAGTGCGCTCAAATTGTATGTTCCATGATCAATACACAACCTCATATTTTGTTCGATATACTGCTGATAACTCGACGGTGATTGGTAGAAAGTTCGATTGATTACCTTATTCAAAACTCTTATGGGATCCTTGCAGAGAGTATATAAACCCAGCTGGCATTTCCAGCAAGCATTCATTTTGTGCAAAACAAAATAACTATTCATCATGTCTGGACGTGGTAAAGGAGGAAAATCAAAGGCGAAGGCCAAGAGCCGTTCAGCACGCGCTGGACTTCAATTCTATGGATGGCGGAAACCTTCAAAATACGCCTAAGAATACGCCTAAGAATACGCCTAACCTTAGACGTCTAAGATGCAATCTTAGACGTCTAAGATGCATTCTTAGGCGTCTAAGATGCAATCTTAGGCGTCTAAGAAATTCGAGGTAGACTTAAATCAACGAATCACAGGACCAGAAATCCCAAACAACCAATCATCTTAGGGGTATTCAATTATTGACCAATGGAATCTTAGACGCCTAAGATTTTACACGCCTAAGAATTCTTACACGTCTAAGATTGATAGTTTAGTGATGGACGGTATCACCAATGTGATTTTCTCTGAGGACTTGCAGCAAAATTGATTAATTGGTTTGATTTTATTTTCGTTGGTTTGGTGTGCTGTTTTGGTGTGGCTAGTAGTAGTCAGGTATTAACATGATTAATGGTGATGAGCATGATGACGGCGACGACGACGACGACGATGATGATATGATGATGATGATGATGATTATAAATGATGATGATGACGATGATGATGATGATGATGATTATGATTATGATTATGATGATGATGATGATGATGATGATGAAAATTAATACACAAACAACAAAGAGGAACAAACATGCCTAGCATATATTTATATACCTCCATGATTCTATTTTTAACATAGAAAATTTGACCTCTTGTCTTCTTGCACTTTGCAGACTGAAATTATGCATATCTGATCTCTTCAATTATAAAAGACGACTTGGCCTTGGCCCGGGGGCCTTTGCGAAAATATGTCACACGCTGTTCGAATTATAAAGACATAGTTGGCTGACCTTATAATATAATGTGTGTGCAGTAATAACTTGACCGGCGTATTGATATAAACGCATCATACCCTACACCGTCAGGTTAACTTTCTTGTTGAATGGAGGTATCGAGGTCTCTGTGTATTTTGACTCAGTCATAGCATACGTGTTAAGAAAAAACATACATGAAAAGTGAGCAGGGTGACACCATAGACACGTGCTCTTTGTTTAAACATTACAAGTAACATGAGTGGCAAACATTAATGTTTCATATTGCTTGCAACCCCCTCCCCCAATCAATGTTGGAGCCAATACTAGTCCATTCCTATCTCAGTATCAAAACATCATTGACTGGGGTGGTGAAAATTTCATACTAAATTTAATCCCTCATCACTGCCATCATCATCACCACCACGACTCTAATAATCATCTGACATCATTTGTATTATCCATCATCATCAACAAAACAACGGGCCATTGTGCCGAAAGGTGGGAGAACATATACCCTATCCCCCTCCCACCCCATCACCCCTTTCTCTTTGGGATTGACGCGGGTGGCTATGGAGAGAAAAGGAGTTTATTAAAAACACACCGCCCAGCCATTGTTCGAAATATTCTCTAACGCACAGCGTCCGTTCTACGTTTTGATCGAATTTGCGATACCGTCCATCACTAGTCACGGTCAAATGGACAATCTTAGACGTGTAAGAATTCTTAGGCGTGTAAAATCTTAGGCGTCTAAGATTTCATTGGTCAATAATTGAATACGCCTAAGATGATTGGTTGTTTGGAATTTCTAGTCCTGTGATTCGTTGATTTAAGTCTACCGCGAATTTCTTAGACGCCTAAGATTGCATCTTAGACGCCTAAGAATGCATCTTAGACGTCTAAGATTGCATCTTAGACGTCTAAGGTTAGGCGTATTCTTAGGCGTATTCTTAGGCGTATTTTGAAGGTTTCCGCCATCCATACAATTCCCAGTCGGTCGTGTGCATCGCTTCTTGAGGAAGGGTAACTATGCCAACCGTGTTGGTGCTGGTGCCCCAGTCTACCTTGCAGCCGTCATGGAATACTTGGCCGCTGAGGTTCTTGAGTTGGCTGGCAATGCTGCCCGTGACAACAAGAAGACAAGAATCAACCCACGTCACTTGCAGTTGGCTGTCCGCAACGACGAAGAGTTGAACAAGCTTCTCGGAGGTGTGACCATCGCCCAAGGTGGTGTTCTGCCAAACATCCAGGCTGTTCTTCTGCCAAAGAAGAAGAAGTAAACTGATTTTCAGTTTACCAAATCCCAACGGCTCTTTTAAGAGCCACCAAATATACCAAAAAGAGACTGTGACTGATCATATCATGTACATATAAGAAATCATTTATAGTATGGCATACACAACACTCAGCTAATTCTCATTATCATAGAATAATTTTAGAATAATTTCTAATACATCGACAACTCAGTTGCAAAATAATTTAAAAAATGTAAAACAATTCCCAAATTAATGATTTAACTCAAAGCACATTTTGTCGGGTAGTTAGTTACTTTCATAAAACTGTCAATTTTCTCTAGATTTCACGAATAATAGCAATTCAATGCGTAAAACGGCGACACTAAGAAAAATGCGATCTCCATAATGGGAAAACTAACTTTTAGCGGTTTTATTAGGCCCTTTATATCTCACTTAAGAGAGAGGAGAGAAGCAGACCAAGAAGAAAGCATGGAGAGAAGGAGAGGGGAAGACAGGTTACTTAACAAACATTATTTTTAAATGCAATCCATCTCAATATGTTTTATGTTTTAACTAGATATTATTTGTGTAATTGTTTTTGGTGTTATTATTTTGAAAATTGTAATTTTAACTTAGAATTATTCAAAGATTTATGTATCTTTCTTAATGTTCTTTACATCTGTAAGATAATTGTTTTTAAAACGATCTCTTATCATGTTTTGTAATAACCTGTATACAATAATGTTCTTTTATCTATCTATCTTTTAATCTTGTTTTATGTTTAATGTTTTACACCACGGACGTGTGGAAGAACAAATATTTTTGAACATGTGACCGTGTATAAATAAAGTGAATGAATGAATGAATGAGAGATTAACTCATAAGTTTCAATAATTACAAAAACGGTGTAATTTTACAGAATCGTATAGGCAAGCATAGTGAGGACATGGTCATTCTCTTTTTAGAAGATATGGTGGCTCTCAAAAGAGCCTTTGGGTTTGGCAGCTAGAACGCAATTTACTTGGAGGTTGTGTACTTGGTGACAGCCTTTGTGCCCTCGCTCACGGCGTGCTTGGCCAGCTCACCAGGCAAGAGAAGACGGACAGCAGTCTGGACCTCACGGCTGCTGATGGTTGACTTCTTGTTGTAGTGAGCCAAACGGGAAGCCTCACCAGCGATGCGCTCGAAGATATCGTTGACAAAGCTGTTCATGATGCTCATGGCCTTGCTGGAGATACCAGTGTCTGGGTGCACTTGTTTGAGCACCTTGTAGATGTAGATGCCGTAGCTTTCCTTTCGGCGTCTACGCCTCTTGCCAGCTACTGAACTACCCTTGGCCTTACCGGCCTTCTTTGCTCCTTTTCCGCTAGTCTTGGCAGGCATGTTGTCGATAAGTTTCTTCAACAGAGAATGACCCAGTGAGTCAGGAAAGCCTGTATTTATGTGATTCAGTATGTAAATGAGGGATCCTGGTGATTTCGATGACGATCTAAAGCTATTGATCTTCGAAGCTCAATATTGACAAGGATTTCAGAAAAAAAACCATGAGTCGTCAGCCGTTGGACAACAAGTAACAAGTATGATTACAAGTAGATGACAAGTATGATTACATGATTAACAAGTATTAGCCTGGAATAAGATCAAATGTAGCATACTGATACCAGCTGATAACCATGAAGCAACACAAACTTTATATATAGCATAGGTAATGTTAAAACTGTGTGAAAAAAACCAGCAAATCAGTAAATTAAGGCCTATGACATGTTTCCATTTTGTGTAGGAAAGTCGATATGAGCGCGCAGGTTTCTTCTCGATTTGGACATTGTTGATCAATGCCTATATAGATTTGTTCATATTCCACAATAAACGGAAGATCCTACCATTTTGCGATTAAATATAGATTCTAAGAGTAATGTATTGATCATCAAACCCCTTCTCCATGCTCCACATTACAGGCTCCACATATTTCATCCCGCTGTTAAAATTACAATATTAACTAATACGTTAGGTACCATTCTCGGTATAAAATTTGGTGTTAATTTGGAGGTTGCAGATTAACATATAAACAAAATTTAAAGAGCACACAAAGTTGGCCGACATTTGGTTAAGGTAATTATTATATGTATTGTGGGACTGTAGACTTTAACACACTTATTTAGATTGAAAGACCCTCAAATGGCACCATTATCAAAAGCGTCTGTTGAATCTAAAACTTAGGAAAGAACCTTGTGAAATGACCTAAAAGCAGCATCCATTACTGGTATAATTGGGCACAAATTTAAAATTGGTCTAGGCTATTTGGCATGATTAGGTTACATAGTTATATTATTATACTCTAACAAAGTCGACAATGTAAGTAAATATAAATACACTAAAAAATGAACGCTTCTGACAAACATACGAGCGTATAACACTTATGTATGGACCTAAGTGAGGATTCCGCGATTACCCGTATTGATTTTATGACATGCATTTTTCTTTCCATCCTTTTCTTCTTTCAAAGCTTGGCCCAAAATAAATTTATGCATCATAAAAACTATTGTGATTATAATGAGTGAAAACTTTCCCCAATCCTACCAAAAGACCAACATTTGGGCATTACCACTTTTCATAGTCTTTATTTAATACATTTGATGTAGTTTTCAACGATTGCTTCGCATTTTGTTTTAAGTAATTTCACCTTGGCCTACAAACATGACAAAGCCAATAGTTTACATAGTTCATTGCATATTTCTTTACGAAGCGCCAAAAGAAAACTTATATCCCTTGCATCTGCCACAGTACTAAGTTGCGTTTTCGATCAATACTAACACAACTGCACATCAATACAAGTCATTTGTATAACCACCATAAAGGAGGCAAAGGACTCGGAAAAGGAGGCGCCAAGCGTCATCGTAAGGTGTTGCGTGATAACATCCAGGGTATCACCAAGCCCGCCATTCGCCGTTTGGCTCGCCGTGGTGGTGTCAAACGCATCTCTGGTCTTATCTACGAAGAGACCCGTGGTGTCTTGAAGGTGTTCCTCGAGAACGTCATCCGTGATGCCGTTACATACTGCGAGCACGCCAAGAGAAAGACCGTCACAGCAATGGACGTTGTCTACGCTCTGAAACGCCAGGGACGTACTCTGTACGGATTTGGCGGTTAGATTGTTATCTCAACAACAATCAACAAAGGCTCTTTTCAGAGCCCCCATTTCTTCCAAAAAGAGATCTGACTGTGTTTTTAACTAGTAGTTTACAATGATATTTGTCAATTTTGAATTTTAAATATTTGAAATTTCACAATTCAAACAAAATTGAAGATCATTGGCTTAAATTGAATAAGTGTTCAAGACCAAATTGATGGATGTATTTATTTAGAACCAATAAACTGCGTCAAAATTCAATATGTCTTTTCTAATTCAAGGACGATTCTGGGCTTTAAAAACATTTCAAACCTTGTATTGATACAAAATTAATACAGTTCATATGCATTTCATGCAAATATGAGTCAATCATTTTTTAAATTTAGGAGTATTGACTGCATAATATCCCTGTATCAGGCGGGAAGCTTGAGCTTTTATGATTTTTTATAGACCCGGTTTATAAAGTGCAACGTTATCACTAGGTTATTACACTCATAGAAATTGTTCGTTGGCATTACTCAGTAAGTTGATGTAAGTCGTTGCGTCAACTTTCCGAGTAATGCCAACGCGTACAATTTTGAGTAACGCTGACTCGTATCATTATGTTGGTCGCACTCATTAGCACTTACTTTATTGAGTTGTTACAACTCAGAAAATGAAACTAGCCTAGGTTAGCATAATTTTCTAGAGGTGTGCTATAGTATACAAAATTTTGCACTGATTACAAAAATAAATATTTGAATACTGCTAATTGTGCAGAAAATGATCCAATTACGTGAATTAAGTAACAAAGTACCAAATTGGGATAACTCAAAACAATAAGTACCAGTAACTTAATATGAACGAGTTACATCAACTTACATGTTGAGTTACAATAACTCAACTAATTGGTTCTTTGAACCTTGTTTATTTTTCTAAGTTCCCTGAACTTGAATTCAGAAGTTGGCATTACTTAAAAGTTGACGCAACGACTTACATCAACTTTTTAAGTAATGCCAACAAAGTTGATTAGTTGACGGAACTTTTTGAGCTTTTTCAGCAAGTTCGGATAACTAAAATGAATTTTGTTTTGCCAACTTTTACACTAGTTTTGAGTTGTCCAAACTTACTCCTTTTGAATTGCGCCAACAAGGCGAACAAGTCATTTCTATGAGTGTAGAAATGCACGATATTTTTCTTTTGCCATTCTTTGACAGACATAAACATTCACGTCATGCCAACGTAAACTTTCCAGACGCCTGTTGTAACATTGTAATGGCTATACATTTTCTTCATGCATTTAATATGATCACTTAAGGGGTGGGGTATGAACGTTTGGACAGTATTTATTGTGGGACATTAGAGCACATCAGACATATCGAATTGCATTCTGAATACGAAGAATGTCCTTCTGATATCAAATAATTTGGATTTTTTGAAATTCGCAATGTAATACACATTTTATGGCAAATAATTAGAAATTGATATTTTTGATATTTAACAGTACTTGAAGTAACATTTATATATCTGATGATTTATACTTCAAGTGTATGTAGGTGGGATGAAAAGCCGACGATCAATTGAAAATTTTGACCTTTCGTATTGAAGATATGGATTTTTTTCCCAAAACACCCAAAAATTTAGGTCTTTTGGGAAAAAAAAATCCATATCTTCAATATGAAAGGTCAAAATTTTCAATTGATCGTCGGCTTTTCCTCCCAGATACATACACTTTAAGAATATGTCATTAGATTAATAAAATTTACTTCGAGGACTGTTATATATCAAAAATGTGAAAAATATCCAATTTTAATAATTTGTCATAAAATTTGTATTATATTGTGAATTTCAAAAAATTAAAATTATTTGATATTCAGAATGCAATTCGATATGTCTGATGTGCTCTCATGATCCACAAAAAATACTGTCGAAACGCTCAAAACGCTCATTCCAGATCCCTTAATAATACTTTTGGTGTTAGAATAATGAATATAATACCGACCATATCATGTACTCAAGGTACACAATTATTTAACGTTATTTTTGTTAACATTCCTCAGTGGCATTTGAGAGTGTAAAATTGTTTTAATCAATAAGACACTGGAATATCGATACATCGCTATCATAATTTGTGTCTTCGTTGATTGGTTAAATTTTGAAAGATCAAATCTGTTAATTTGTTGACTTACACGTACAGGGACATTTTAAAGAATGATATGCAAGCATAGTGAGGACACGGTCATTCTCTTTTTAGAAGATATGGTGGCTCTCAAAAGAGCCTGTGGGTTTAGCAGCTAGAACACAATTTACTTGGAGGTAGTGTACTTGGTGACAGCCTTGGTGCCCTCACTCACGGCGTGCTTGGCCAGCTCACCAGGCAAGAGAAGACGGACAGCAGTCTGGATCTCGCGGCTGCTGATGGTTGACTTCTTGTTGTACTTAGTCAAACGGGAAGCCTCACCAGCGATGCGCTCGAAGATATCGTTGACAAAGCTGTTCATGATGCTCATGGCCTTGCTGGAGATACCAGTGTCTGGGTGCACTTGTTTGAGCACCTTGTAGATGTAGATGCCGTAGCTTTCCTTTCGGCGTCTACGCCTCTTGCCAGCTACTGAACTACCCTTGGCCTTACCGGCCTTCTTTGCTCCTTTTCCGCTAGTCTTGGCAGGCATGTTGTCGATAAGTTTCTTCAACAGAGAATGATCTGATTAGTCAGGAAGGCCTATACTTATATAATTCAATATGTAAATGAGGGATCCTGGCGGTTTTGATTATGAGTTAAAGCTATTGATCTCTTGGATTCAATATTGATAAATGTTTTTTATTTAAAGTCGTCAGGTAGGACTATATTAATTTTTCAATATTGATGAGAAATAATGTCACCTTGTCTGTTAACAAGTAACGAAGCAACGTAGGCAATGCATATATTTAACTATTTTTTCTACATAATGAGTTATCCAACAACAATGCAATTCCTAGTAGGCCTGATGAACACTGCAAATGTTTATATAAAAAATGGGTATGTTTGTAACGTTTCAATTATTTTAAGTCGGAAACGTTGATGTGAGTGTGCTGTCATAGTCGATATGAGCGTGCTCTCATTTGTTTCGGTTAGGAAAGTCGATATAAACGCCCTGTCATTTTTTTTCCGGTTTGATCATTTTGATCAATTATACATGGTATTATGTCAATATGACCCACCCCTTTTCCCCCCCCCCCCCTCCCTTATCGGCGGCACTGCTTTCTCCCTTCTCTGTCTGTCACTCTCCTCTAGATAAAAGCTAATTTTATAAACCGCTAAAAAGCTTACTTTCCCAGCATAGAGATCGCATCTTGTTTTGGTATCGCAATTTTACGCATTGAATTGCTCTTATTCGTGAAATCTAGAGAAAAGTGACTACACGACAATTTTCTGTCGATATAGCAAAGCCAACCATCATAGGAATTGTTTTATATTTTATTAATTACTTTCCAACTGTTTTATCGGCCGTTGACCCATGAATGTGTTAGACATATTCTAAATTTAAAATTATTCTATTATAATAATAACTAAACTAGTGTTGTGTATGTCATATTATACAGTGGTCATATTATAACGACTTCCAGCTACTTCTTACATGCATAAAATAATTATGACATGCTCAGTCACTTTCTCTTTTTGTATATTTGGTGGCTCTTAAAAGAGCCGTTGGGGTTATGTAAACTGATAATCAATTTACTTCTTCTTCTTTGGCAGAAGAACAGCCTGGATGTTTGGCAGAACACCACCTTGGGCGATGGTCACACCTCCGAGAAGTTTGTTCAACTCTTCGTCGTTGCGGACAGCCAACTGCAAGTGACGTGGGTTGATTCTGGTCTTCTTGTTGTCACGGGCAGCATTGCCAGCCAACTCAAGAACCTCAGCGGCCAAGTATTCCATGACGGCTGCAAGGTAGACTGGGGCACCAGCACCAACACGGTTGGCATAGTTGCCCTTCCTCAAGAAGCGGTGCACACGACCGACTGGGAATTGAAGTCCAGCGCGTGCTGAACGGCTCTTGGCCTTAGCCTTTGATTTTCCTCCTTTACCACGTCCAGACATGATGAATAGTTCTTTTGTTTTACACAAAATGAATGCCTGATGGAAATGCCAGCTGGGTTTATATACTCTCTTCAAGGATCCTACAAGAGTTCGGAATAAGGTAATCAATCGAACTTTCCACCAATCACCGTCAAGTTGTCAGCAGTATATCGAACAAAATAAGGTTACGTTATTGATCGTAGAACATAGAATATGAGCGCACTCTTTATTTCGATTACTTATTAACCAAATAATGGATTATGACCATTAAATCGTTCGCTGATGTATTTAACGGTAATTCATTCTTAACAACAAACTGTCCTGTTTTCTATATTTCCATCACATTTCAAATGTTCATTTTTTTTTCATTTCTTTACACTAAGTTGTAAAAATAACACTGAAATTAGCTTGAATTTGTAGGAGTGATGTTTCTTTTTGAGTTAATCGTTTTATCCGTTTTCAAAAAGCTCACAATAATAAACAACAACAATTGAGTTCCGAAAAAGGAGGAAAAAAGGAACAGAAACTTCACCTAAATATCACTCAGAAAATATTTTAAAGTATAAAAATGTTATTTTATATGAGAAACAACTAAGTATATAGGACCATTATCATGATTTGTTGTCTCTTCTTACAATTAATATTTGGTACTTGTATTAATTGTACTTGATTTACACTGATCCTCGTTAGTTTTTCAAGTTGTCAGATTTTTTTCCAAATTGCACTTAGGTATAATGAAACTTTTACATGTAGGTGCATCACATCATGAAGGCTTATGTGTAGAAATGTTAGATAAAGTCCGCGAATAGAAAGGTTGCAATATTTAGTCATATTTTTCAAATCGTGTTCCATTTCATATACAAACATGTTCGAGTTAACGAAAAAAAACCCCAATAGGCCAACTGGTAACCATACAATATCAATAGGCCTAGTTAAATCGATGGTTTGAGAACATCAATTTATTAAGATCTTTTTGGATCTGTGAACATTGACGATTTTGTCGCGGTATTGATTTAATTAGAAACTGGTCATCGATGTTTTAACTGTTCAGAAATGCCCGCCAAATTTTTACTGCGGAAGAGGTACATGTACGTGCATCACATCAAGAAGGCTTATGTGTAGAAATGTTAGATAAAGTCCGCGAATAGAAAGGTTGCAATATTTAGTCATATTTTTCAAATCGTGTTCCATTTCATATACAAACATGTTCGAGTTAACGAAAAAACCCAATAGGCCAACTGGTAACCATACAATATCAATAGGCCTAGTTAAATCGATGGTTTGAGAACATCAATTTATTAAGATCTTTTTGGATCTGTGAACATTGACGATTTTGTCGCGGTATTGATTTAATTAGAAACTGGTCATCGATGTTTTAACTGTTCAGAAATGCCCGCCAAATTTTTACTTCGGAAGAGTTTGTCTATAAAGAAGAGACTTTGAAAAGCACCATAAATGTAAAGATTGATATTTAAAAAAATAAAAATAAACTGAAAAGAATGCGAGGAACTGGAAAAGAGAAGAAAGAAAGAACGACAGAACGATAAAAAAAGAACGAAACGACCAAAGCATTGGGCATCGGCCCATAGTTGTTTTCGACGGTTACAGGGTAGGGAACTTTTCCAATAATCGATGTTAGATTTAGGAATCAATAGCTTGGACTCAACATCCAGGATCCCTAATTTCCATACTGAATTGCATAAATAGAGAGGTTGCTGGCTCATCAGGTCATTCTGTTGAAGAAACTTATCGACAACATGCCTGCCAAGACTAGCGGAAAGGGAGCAAAGAAGGCCGGTAAGGCCAAGGGTAGTTCAGTAGCTGGCAAGAGGCGTAGACGCCGAAAGGAAAGCTACGGCATCTACATCTACAAGGTGCTCAAACAAGTGCACCCAGACACTGGTATCTCCAGCAAGGCCATGAGCATCATGAACAGCTTTGTCAACGATATCTTCGAGCGCATCGCTGGTGAGGCTTCCCGTTTGACTAAGTACAACAAGAAGTCAACCATCAGCAGCCGCGAGATCCAGACTGCTGTCCGTCTTCTCTTGCCTGGTGAGCTGGCCAAGCACGCCGTGAGCGAAGGCACCAAGGCTGTCACCAAGTACACAACCTCCAAGTAATTTGTGTTCTAGCTGCCAAACCCAAAGGCTCTTTTGAGAGCCACCATATCTTCTAAAAAGAGAATGACCATGTCCTCACTATGCTTGCCTATACGATTCTTTAAAATTATATAGTTTGTGTAATTAATGAAAACTCAAACCCTTCGCGTAAAACCTTTCCATCTAATAAACGAATTATAAAATATTCTCTCTCTTCGCCACTCTTTCTCCCTCTCTGCATGCTTTCTCCTTTCTCTGTCTGTTTCTCTCTTAAGTTATAAAACCTAATTTAACAAACCACTGAAAAGCTTGACTTTCCACTATTGAGATCACATCTTGTTTTGGATTCGCTGTTTTACGCATTGAATTGCTCTTATTCTTGTTATCTAGATGAAAAGTGACATTATTATGAAAGTAACTAACTACCCGACAAAAGGCGGTTTAAATTTAATTCATTTCTGACGATATAACAAAAAAAAAAAAAACAATTAAAAAAAAAAAAAACAACAAAAAAACCAATCATTAGTTTCGGTATTGTTTTACATTTTCTTAATTACTGTGCAACTGATTTGTAGATTGTTGACCCTTAAGGGGTACTACACCCATGTGGTAAATTTGTGATATTTTTGCATTTTCTCAAAAAATAATTACACTGGTAACAAAAGTTTTGTATATTATTGGGGCAAGGAATCCAATTACTACACTGAAATTTCAGTGACTCAAGACAAGCGGTTTAGTATATATGATAGGAAACGAGGTACACCCTAGCGGTACCTTATTTCTGATCATAAATAACAAACCGCTTGTCTTGGGTCACTGAAATTCTAGTGTAGTAATTGGATTCCTTGCCCCTATGATATACATAACTTTTGTTATCACTGTGTTATTAGTTATTGAGAAAAATGCAAAAATAGACACACATTTATCGAGGGGTGTAGTACCCCCTTAAGGTTATTAATTATTTTAAACTGTTGTGATTTGGTAGTTCACAGCATCTGACGAATGGTAGTGAGCTTTGGCAAAACCTGCATTGCTCAATTCATAGCGAGCGTGTAGAAGAATTAAAATATTACAGATATACTTTTATAGGTGCTGCGGTTCTTCAGTTACGTTGTAAAGAGGGCTGAAACAACAACACTTTTGTAAAATGTACATAACTCATTAACAACAATAAATTAAGCAAGTTTGCAAAGTATACGATTTGTAGAATTAACTTTTGCAAAACATCAAGGTGTTAATTTTCAATAATATATTGATCTAGATAATGAAAATCGATTTTTAGGTTGCTTCGACAAACAATACCTCGTCTACCCTTAAATGTGTTAGACATTATTCTAAATCTGAAATTATTATTCTATGATAATGACTAAGACGAGCTGAGTGTTATGTATGTCATAATTATTATAATGACTTCGTACAGATATAAGACACAATCAGTCAGAATCTCCTTTTGGTATATTTGGTGGCTCTTAAAAGAGCCGTTGGGATTTGGTAAACTGAAAATCAGTTTACTTCTTCTTCTTTGGCAGAAGAACAGCTTGGATGTTTGGCAGAACACCACCTTGGGCGATAGTCACACCTCCGAGAAGCTTGTTCAACTCTTCGTCGTTGCGGACAGCCAACTGCAAGTGACGTGGGTTGATTCTGGTCTTCTTGTTGTCACGGGCAGCATTGCCAGCCAACTCAAGAACCTCGGCGGCCAAGTATTCCATGACGGCTGCAAGGTAGACTGGGGCACCAGCACCAACACGGTTGGCATAGTTGCCCTTCCTCAAGAAGCGGTGCACACGACCGACTGGGAATTGAAGTCCAGCGCGTGCTGAACGGCTCTTGGCCTTAGCCTTTGATTTTCCTCCTTTACCACGTCCAGACATGATGAATAGTTATTTTGTTTCACACGAAATGAATGCCTGCTGGAAATGTCAGCTGGGTTTATATACACTCTTCCAAGGATCCCATAAGAGTTTGGAATAAGGTAATCAATAGAGCTTTCCGCCAATCACCGTCAAGTTGTCAGCAGTATATCGAACAAAATAAGGTCGCGTATTGATCATGGAACATAGAATTTGAGCGCACTTTTTATTTCGATTATCAACTCTATAATGGATTTTGACCATTGAATCGTTTGCTGATGTATTAATAAAACGGCAATTCATTCTGAGCAACAAACTGTCCAAATGATTGTTTTCATTTCTTTACACTAAGTTCTTAAAAATAAAACTGAAATGAGCTTGAATTTGCAGGAGTGATGTTTCTTTCTTTTAGTTAATCGTTTTATCCATTTCATAAAGCTCACAATAAAGACAATATCTACATGTAGCAGTAGAAACTTCAATAATTAATTGAGTTTCAAAAAAGAGGAAAATAGGAACTGAAACTTTACCTAAATATAATTCAGAATATATTTTAAGTTTTAAAATGTTATTCTTATGCGAGATATAACTAAGTAGGTCCATTATCAGGATTTGTTGTCTCTTCTTACAATATTTGGTACTTGTATTAATTGTACTTTATTTACGCCGATCCTCGTTAGTTTCGCAAGTTGTCAGATTGTTTTCATAATTTCACTTCAGTATAATGAAACTTTTACATGTACGTGCATCACATCAAGAAGACTTATCGTGTAGAAATGTTAGATAATGTCTGCGAATAGTAATGTTTGAATCTTGCAATATTTAGTCATGTTTTTTCAAATTGTGTCTCGTTTCATATACAAACATGTTCGAGTTAAAGAAAAACAAAACAATAGGCCAACTGATAACCATAACAATATCAATAATATATAAGTAGAATCGATGGTTTGGTAACATCAATTTATTAAGATCTATTTGGATCTGTGAACATTGACAATTTTGTCGCGGTATTGATTTAATTAGAAACTGGTCATCGATGTTTTAACTGTTCAGAAATGCCCACCAAATGTTTACTTCGGAGGAGTTCGTTGATAAAGAAGAGACTTTAAAAAGCACGATATTAATATAAAGATTGATATTTAAAAAAATAAAAAGTAGCCGAAAAGAATGTAAGGAACTGGAAAAAAGAAGGAAGAAAGAACGACCGAACGAAAAAAGAAAGAATTAAAGAAGAACAAAACTTGAATAAATTCAACAGTCGTCTGTAAAGTACACGACAAAGGCATTGGGGTTTCGCCCCAGTTATTTTCGACGGTTACAGGGTGGAGAACTTTTTCCAATAATCAATGTTAGATTTAGGAATCAATAGCTTGGATTCAACATCCAGGATCCCTAATTTACATACTGAAATGCATAAATAGACAGGTTGCTGGCTCATCAGGTCATTCTGTTGAAGAAACTTATCGACAACATGCCTGCCAAGACTAGCGGAAAAGGAGCAAAGAAGGCCGGTAAGGCCAAGGGTAGTTCAGTAGCTGGCAAGAGGCGTAGACGCCGAAAGGAAAGCTACGGTATCTACATCTACAAGGTGCTCAAACAAGTGCACCCAGACACTGGTATCTCCAGCAAGGCCATGAGCATCATGAACAGCTTTGTCAACGATATCTTCGAGCGCATCGCTGGTGAGGCTTCCCGTTTGACTAAGTACAACAAGAAGTCAACCATCAGCAGCCGCGAGATCCAGACTGCTGTCCGTCTTCTCTTGCCTGGTGAGCTGGCCAAGCACGCCGTAAGCGAAGGCACCAAGGCTGTCACCAAGTACACCACTTCCAAGTAAATGGTGTCCTAGGCACAAAACCCAACGGCTCTTTTTAGAGCCACCAACCTTCTAAAATGAGATAATGGCTACGATGTCAATACTATTTAAAGAAAAGTTATTTTTCAATGAGTTTGATTTGGTGGGTTTTTTTGGTAGCAATAAGTACGGATTAGAAGCAGGGATTTACAAAATGCTGATCAGTGTTCTTAAGGGTAGACTAGGTATTCGTAACTTTATTTCTCATTTCGTTCAATTATTAGTTTTTAGACATCTCACAATCACTCCATAATTTTTGCTACTTTCAAAATTTTCTAAAGTCGCAAAATATTCCATTAAATTTTCTTCATTGATCTGCAAGCCTAAAATTGATTTCTCATGTGCTTATTTCAAACTTTTACTATAAAGCACATTAAGATGTCAAACATGCAATGATGATGATATTTGACGAATACGTGAGAATGAATTATTGCCTTTAAAATGTATATCATGAAAATGTATCACACTGATATTATGTTATTTCAGTATATAGATCTACTGTATAAAGGTCTTATTACAATACAATACAATTTTAATTTAAAATATACACGGTTAGTAGGGCCTAGGTTTCAAATTATGTGCTAAACCTTTTAAGAATAAATAGCTTGTATGTTGTTGTTTTCGTAAGCAAAAACAAACAATGACATGATCACAATCTCTTTTTGGATGTTGGTGGCTCTCAAAAGAGCCTTTGGGTTTGATAAACTGGGTAAGCAGTTTATTTCTTGGCGGTCTTTTTTGGCAGAAGAACAGCCTGGATGTTTGGCAGAACACCACCTTGTGCGATGGTCACACCTCCGAGAAGTTTGTTCAACTCTTCGTCGTTGCGGACAGCCAACTGCAAGTGACGTGGGTTGATTCTGGTCTTCTTGTTGTCACGGGCAGCATTGCCAGCCAACTCAAGAACCTCAGCGGCCAAGTATTCCATGACGGCTGCAAGGTAGACTGGGGCACCAGCACCAACACGGTTGGCATAGTTGCCCTTCCTTAAGAAGCGGTGCACACGACCGACTGGGAATTGAAGTCCAGCGCGTGCTGAACGGCTCTTGGCCTTAGCCTTTGATTTTCCTCCTTTACCACGTCCAGACATGATGAATATTTTATTCTGTTTTACACAAAATGAATGCCTGCTGGAAATGCCAGCTGGGTTTATATACTCTCTTCGAAGGATCCCATAAGAGTTTGGAATAAGGTAATCAATCGAACTTTCCACCAATCATCGTCAAGTTGTCAGCAGTATATCGAACAAAATATGAGGTTGCGTATTGATCACGGAACATAGAATTTGAGCGCACTTTTTATTTCGATTACTTACTATAACATAATTGATTTTGACCATTGCATCAATATGCCATGTAACGGTAATTCCGAGTCGTAGCAATAAACGGGACTGTTAAGGAACATCACTGTAATTAGTATGTTTTTAAGTTGTTGTTTTTTAGGTAATAGTATCTATTTTGATCAAGTACTCCAAACCAATGCAAATAGCACAGTAAATTTGAGACATTCCAAGACATGCACTATCTTGAGACGAGAATTATGATTTATCCCGGGAGATCTAGATTTATATGCCAAACAAATGAGGAAACACCAACTGAAACGTTAACTGAAAATCATTCAAAAAATTATTAATATGAAAATACTAAATTGCCGTTTCTGTGGTAATTGAACTTGATTTCTACAAAATTCACTAGATCAAGAGACCTTACATGATATTGACCGGTTCTAGTCGAAATCCGGAAGATATGATCTTAATTTTCCACACAGGGAGTGTGAATTTCAAATGGGATTACCTAAATGGGTTATTCCACTTGAAATTCACTCTCCCTATGTGGGACATTACGGTCATGTCTTCCATATGGGGTGTAATGAATTTCAACTGGAACAGCCCAGATGATGCAAGGTTTCTTGATATTTTCTAGTGAATTTTGAAGCAAAAAACATCTGATAACTTGAAAACTGTTCAAAAAGTCGTGCCCATTCAGTGATCTCAGCGCAAGTGTAAAAAAATTAAAATGGTTAGCTATTGTTATCTTTATTTCATTCAAAATACAACAATACAATAACAGCAAAACAACACATTTGAATGAGGAGATGCTCAGAAGCCCAAAAAGGCCTGAACAAACACCCCCTTATTACCTTAGCCTAAGTTTCTTAATTTGTCTAATAAAATACAATTACATACATACAATCACACACCCCCCCCCCCCCACCCTCTTTCATACATTCATGTAGAACGAACTAAGCAGGAAAAAAGTGCTTAAAATGAAAGGCAAGTCATTCAAATTATTGTCATTTGGTATTTGTGAAATGAAAAAATTGGCAGAAAAACGAAGAAAAAGCAGTATTAACGAGGTTGGAGCTCCATTCAAATACATGTAGCTAATCTATATACTGTCAGTATATAAATTACAGATTCATCTAAATGCCTTATTTTGTCTTTAAAACACGGTTTTCGGATGAACCACTAGCAGGCTATGTTAGTAAATCTATGACAAATGACAAAGGTACAAAAATATGAATTTCGATGATTTTTACGATCGTCCGGATGAGCAAATCACTGAATGGGTTTTTAATCATCATGCTTTACAGATTGCTTTACAGTGAACATGCCATTTCTTCAAAATGATTTTGAAATTTTTTTTCTTCACGTTGATGAAATATATAACCTGTTGGAATTTGAACCATCGGCTTTAATCGGCGATCAAATTTTAATTTTATCATTCTTTACTCACAATGCTGGAATAATATTAGTAATAAATGTAAGGAAATGTTTCCATTTTAATTCCCAAAGTTTTCCATTTTAGCCGAATGAGGTAAAGTCAGGTAAAGTAAAGCCCACTGGCTATTTTTGCCGTTAAAAGGTGGTGTTTTATGGGGGACATGATGTCTGAATATGACATGTCAAAATTTGCTGTTTACCTGACAAAACAACGAATTTGGCTGGAAAAAAAATCGGCTTTGAAGAAAAATCAACCAATTACATCGTATATCATGACTTGGTGTTTTGGCGCAATATACAAGACCATCAAAAATCAATTTCACCAGAAGATCAATTCAATAATTTGTGTTACCAACTTAGCCTAAATATCGTCAGCCTGCTACGCTAAATGCCCAAGTCATTTTTACATGTTTCTCATTTGCAATTTTGATTTTCTGAGTAATAAACCCATATAATTCATCAAATTTCCAGCCGCATTCTTCAATAACTTGTGGAATACATCAAAAGAGATGTATTCCACAAGTTAATGAAAAAAGGGCTGGAAATTTGATGAATTATGGGTTTATTACTCAGAAAATCAAAATTGCAAATGAAAAACATGTCAGAATGACTTGGGCATTTAGCGTAGCAGGTTGACGATATTAAATACTGAATACGAAATCATCAAGATGGCATAATTAAGATGTTAAAACGAGTAATATTAGGGCAATAATTGCTGCGGATAAAACAATGGAAACGATGACGTCGAACTAATTTAATAATGGTATATGTTTAAAATTTTTAAATTATCTTAAACAATGTTAAAAGTACTTCAAAATAAATTATGATCAGTCCATGGAGCGGAGGCGTAGCCAGGAATTTTGACAGATGAAGGGAGCGAGCAAGAGGGGATTTGATAAGTGGGGGAAAAGGAGCCCAACAAATATCACACAGACACGCTTCCCCCTCGGCAATGAAACGAAAAGAAGAATGATGGGGTGAATGCAAGTTAATGCAACTCTTTTCAGAGTGAAATGCGCGTGTATAGAAGTGAACATGGAGTGGAAGTAAAACAAGGTTAAATTTTCCTTTGCTTCACTTTTCCTTCGATAGATCACAGTCATCAGTATATAGATCTATATACTACACGCCATCGACATCATGATCGACCAGACTTCTTAATTATTGACCGAAAATCTTACAACCATTGTGTGAGCTTATAAAACTCACCAATCAGAAGCCTTAGTTTTTGACCAATCACTGCCCAGCTCTCGTTTTAGCGCACTTATTTGAATCGATAGGTCTTTGTTCATGAAGTGTATAAAAGGGCAGCAGTTGTCAAAATTTGCATCATTTCGAATCACTCGGAAAAATGGCTCGTACTAAGCAGACCGCACGTAAATCTACTGGAGGAAAGGCTCCACGCAAGCAGCTGGCCACCAAGGCAGCTCGCAAATCCGCACCAGCAACCGGTGGCGTGAAGAAGCCTCATCGTTACAGGCCCGGTACCGTCGCTCTCCGTGAGATCCGTCGCTACCAGAAGAGCACCGAGCTCCTCATCCGCAAGCTCCCATTCCAGCGTCTGGTCCGTGAAATCGCCCAGGACTTCAAGACCGAGCTGCGCTTCCAGAGCTCTGCCGTTATGGCTCTCCAAGAGGCTAGTGAAGCTTACTTGGTTGGTCTTTTCGAAGACACCAACCTGTGCGCCATCCACGCCAAGCGTGTGACCATCATGCCAAAGGACATCCAGCTGGCACGCCGCATCCGTGGCGAGCGCGCTTAAACTGACTTTTTGTCACCAAACCAACCGGCTCTTTTCAGAGCCACCAAATCTGCCAAAAAGAGACTATGACATTATGTTAATCTATAAATTTGTTGTTTTAATTCCGTAAGTTGTAACTGAAGTAAATATAATTCTTTTCTTTTGCTGTGGTGGGTGGAGAGGTTGACACACCCTTCCTTGAACAACACTGGAACCAACATCATCGAAGTCGGTAAGAATTATTTCTTCATAACTCCGTTGTTGTCGTTGTCATTCCTAGAAAGATGCCTAATTTGCATGAACCAAAATGGTCGATTTATACAGTGGTTAAATGTCAAAGTTGATCGAATCTGGTTTAAAATCATTCCAACACATTCCTTTCGTAATAATAATATTAAGGATATCACCAATGTACAAGCAGAAAGGTTAAATGTCCAATTTGGGGCTTCAAGAATGACGAAGATAAAAAATTGAAAGTGCTCCGATTTTGATGAATAAATTGTTTCCTTAAAAATGAATCAAATTAAGAATAGTTTGTTATGTTTGGTTAGGTGTTTTTGTTACATGGTTAACATCACAAAACAATATGGCCAACAGATTCAATGGGCTTTGAGCTTGTTGCCCTGTTACCCAGAACAATTTGAGATCAAAATCGGAGCATTTCTACTTTTTTTTTTACCCCGGTGCAACCTATAAGTTTACATTTTTACCTTTTGACTATATCTCAAGAACTAAACATCGAAAGTATGCAAAACTCCTACTTTTTCTGAATTATGATGAAAGGGGCGTGCTGATTTGATGAACTTTGTTTGACCCCTGCATAAGCGACCATTTTGGTTTTAGGCAAATTCGGATGACATCATAAAAATGCTTTTCGGTAAATGAAATTAGGTTGCAATAAGGACCAAGTGAATGCTTACTTTGCTTGGAATATTCATGTCAAGGCGGCCCCATGTCACGAAGGAAAATGTCAAAAACTGCGGAAAATCGACAAAATCGAACATTCAATACCCATATCGGTATTCGATACTTCAGCTGTACTTGGTTCGCATGCACGCGTGCTGAACTGATATCATTGATATTGAGTCACCGATAATAAGGGACCGTTCAGAAACACTTGTTAGGGGGGCCTGATGCAAACAAATTTTATCGCGAAAATTTTTTCAGGGCCCCCCTTTTCAGTTCTCAAAAATTTCAGCCCCCCCCCCCCCTTCTGACATGAAAATTATGGGTCAACCCCATAGAAAAGCATATAACTCATTCATTTTTTTCAGGGCCCCTCCTTAGGAGGGTCAAAACTTTTAAGCCCCCCATTTTGCATCAGGCCCCCTAACAAGTGTTTGTGAACGGTCCCTAATGCTAGTAGTAGGCATATTCCTCAAAGATAATATGAAAACTTGTTAATTTGTCAGTCGAAAAAAACTATTTTTTTTCATATTATTAAAACACGTTCAGCGGCAAGCTTGTTAGGAAGAAAGGAATCCCATCATGGCGACTGTGTTGGGAATGTTTTAATTGAAGTAGACCGCATTAAGCAAATACTTACGTTATTTCTTATTTCCCCTCTATTTTTCAGGTTTCGGAGTCCTCACAAACACCCAATTTTCCTTGCGTGTATGTTCAAGAAATACCGAGAGCACGGCGTGTTTGCGAATTTCTGTGCACGTCCTGAAGTTAGTGTGTAATAACATTTTCAATTTGCGACTAAGGTGCTCTTTCCATATCCTGGCACGACGTTTATCTCAAAATTATATTGATGCATGCCATGTCCCGTCCCGGAAAACAGGCTGTATGATACATTTGTATTACAATGCCTGCTAACAGGCATGTTCACCCAACTCTTCGGAACTTTGAAAACAAAAAAGACATTTGGGTTTGTCTTTTCTCCCTCCATCAGTTCCAAGCACAGGGAATAAAAAAGAAAAAAAGAAACAAAAGAAAAAGACATTTGGGTAATACAAATGCTCTTGTTTACTGTTCATTATGTTAAATTTTATCTGTTTGATTTACGTGAATAATAATCCAGATATAACATAATATTATACTATAGTATGGAGCGAGTCGTCGACGTTTATTATCACAAATCGTTTGCACAGGAAATGAAAAAAACAAAACTTTGTTTCATTATATACAAACGACAAATAACTATACAAATATGTATATGTTCGATAGACAATATTTTGATTCAAAAACGGCTTTCAGGAGAAATTGAGGCTGTCAAATTTTTGAAAACCTTTTTTAAGGGATGGGGTATGAACGTTTGGACAGTATTTATTGTGGGACATTAGAGCACATCAGACATATCGAATTGCATTCTGAATACGAAGAATGTCCTTCTGATATCAAATAATTTTGATTTTTGAAATTCGCAATGTAATACACATTTTATGGCAAACAATTAAAAATTGATATTTTTGATATTTAACAGTACTCGAAGTAAACTTTATAAATCTGATGATATGTATTTAAAGTGTATGTAGGTGGGATGAAAAGCCGACGATCAATTGAAAATTTTGACCTTTCGTATTGAAGATATGGATTTTTTTCCCAAAACACACACATAAAATTAGGTCTTTTTGGAAAAAAAAATCCATATCTTCAATAAGAAAGGTCAAAATTTTCAATTGATCGTCGGCTTTTCCTCCCAGCTACATACACTTTAAGAATATATCATTAGATTAATAAAATTTACTTCGAGAACGGTTATATATCAAAAATGTGAAATAAAATTTGTATTATATCGTGAATTTCAAAAAATGAAAATTATTTGATATCAGAAAGACATTCTGCGTATTCAGAATGCAATTCGATATGTCTGATGTGCTCTCATGTCCCACAAAAAATACTGTCGAAACGCTTAAAACGCTCATTCCAGATCCCTTAACGAATCAAAAGCCTGGTTGTACAAATCGTAAAATGAATCGGAAACGTAGGCTTTCGAATCGTAAAATCAAGCTATGATTTGTCGAATCAGGTTCTGCGATTTCATATATCGCCGAACAAACATTGAAAAGCTTGTTTTTTTAGTTTAAAAAGCCGTTTTACCATTTGAATACTGTACTAGTATTTAACTATAGTTTTGGGGTTTAAGTTTTTTGTTTTTGCTTTCCGGCCGAGAATCCAGATTTTCAAAAATGGGTACATTATGATTGAATGGACATTAGGTAAATCAGGGCAAAAAAAATATGTTCCTCGTTTATGCAATGAACAATAAATTTGCTAAGACGAGAAGCGCAGTGACGTCGCGTCACATACGGATATACTAAAAAAAATCTGTATGCCTATTACAGGCCTAAATCTAATGGTAACCACAATATAAAGCCTACTATCTTGCAGTCCAATATTAAATGTGTTTCAGATCAAATTTCATTTGCATGACTAGTTGATTTAGTATCTATTAATAATAAATCCAGTGAAAGTTAACGGTTTCGTTATGCCCGAGTCCAGTCTGCTTGCATCTGCCAATCGCAAATACACTTTATCGTCGTATTTCAAATCCAAGATGGCCGACCCTGTAACGCTTTCGGCGTCGCCTACGTCATGGCGTACCGTCAGGACAGGTTCACCATTCTGAACAAGTTCCATTTTCGTCTCGACCATAGCGTTCAAAGGAGCGTGAAAGTCCAGCCAGAAAAGATAACTGCCGGGTACGATGCAGTTAAACGTACCTGCAGGGAAGAGAACCAATATCGTACATTTAGTTCTAAAAATTGTAGGTTACTTATAGGCCTACATTTTTCTTAATTATAAGTCATGATCACGTATGTTCACAGTCGACGCGTCATACAGCTAAGCTAAACTTTAAAGTTTCTTGACAAACATTTTAACAAACCTTCGACGCGTTTTAATCAAAAAAGAACGTAGACCTACATACATCTAAAGGTCAGAAAAATATGTGGTATGTATTGACACCACCGAGCACTTACTTGACGCAGTGCCGAATCTAGATTCGTCTCTTTGTTACGCATGAATTCTCTTCAAAAAAGAAGGGACTGACAACAGGTTAAGTATGCCTATATGCCCTCTTTCGCTCACTTATCATGCTGTTCACCGTTTAAAAATTCATATGCTGCCCTCTGAAGCACTCGTTTACAAATTCAAGACAATTTACGCATGTGTAACACAAAAACACGAATCCAGATTCGGCAGTCTGTCAAACATATAACCATATACTACTGCGTCTTACGCATGCGCTTTCCCGTTACAACAAACGCAGCAGACGCAATTTAGCAGCTTTTTGTCACAAATTTTTCGCCAAAAAACTAATTATTTGAGGTGAAGCATTCATGCGCTCAGAAAACGCATTGCGCTCAAGACGCATTGCAATTTGTCGTCGGACGCGTGAATTTACTGATAAACCCTTTGAGGGGGGAGGGTCACATCCACACATTTTGACATACATCTCTAACGCCGCAAGACGCGATGAGACTAAAGTGCTTTAATTAATATTTTGTTAGAGCCTCAGCAGCATAAAAATCTTTCTAATGAGCGGCCAATAAATTTATTAATAAAGACTCTATAGTCCCTACGATATTGCGTCGAGTTTCCTATTCTCCGTCCCGATTTTCGGTTCTCCGCTGCCAAATAATCAAATAAATAGCTTTATTCCTTTCCTCTCCTTCTCGACGTTTGGCCGTAAGCCTTTGTCACAACAAAAAACGTCACAAAATAGTATGTGCCAAACATTTCTCCTTACGCATAGGCGGCGGTAGGGGCACGTCCCCTCTTAGATTTTCTCGGGGACGTCCCTTAAAAATCCTATTGGAAGAAATTAAGCCATTATTGCCCTGTGCATAGTTTTAAGCCCGGAAAACATCGTGTTCATGGTGTTTTGGGCCAATATTAAAATGGCACGATTGTACGCGCTTACGGGCACAGACCCATCAAATACCAATATTAATATTCATTTTGGGCTAAAATTGTCCGAAACATTAACTCAGTAAAATAGAGTAGGCACAGAAAATGCTTGCTCCCCCCCCCCCCCGCCCCATATATTTTGATCCTTCCACTGCCAATGCTCCTCGATCCATTTTGCTCCGACCAACCCCACCACCATCCCAGTGTCCGCCACCACCCCTATACTGATTCTTACCAGAGAATGGATCAAAAGAGTCTCCGTGATTGGTCAGTATGTCATTAAAATTGCCAATGGCTTCATCTCCGGCAGTCAGTGAATTAGTACGTCGAGCTGTAAACCCTACGGTCCGCACATTTTGGAAACTACATTCGGCGAAGGGTGAAGACAGGTAAATGATGGCGAGGAATATTACGCCCGAAATGCAATGCTTGTTGACTCTTGCCATGATGTGTCGAGCACTAAACTGAAATGAAAACCACAATAAAAACTTTTACAAACTTTTACTTATAAAAAAATAGACATAGGCAAAAAAGTTGGTTTCACTTCGGAGGCCGTGCGCGTAGTAGCTTTTAAAATTCGCAATTTTTGGCTCATTTTTTCATGTTTTGATGATTTTTTTTCCTTTTCGGTTTTACATTCAGCCAAAGCCAAAACTTTCAGAAATGCATTAGCAACTTCTTAATTATTCATGCAAGAAGTATGAAAGTATTGTTTTTGTTTTTGTAATTTAATGAATATAAACACTGATTTGGTGTAAAAATATGAATTTGGGAGATATCACACATTTTTTTGCCTCTGTATTTTTGGGCCACACTTTAAAAGGTAAAAATCCAAAATTGAGACTTTAAAAAAAACTAGACACGTCATTCCAGGGATCGTTTTCTTCTTTTTTGTGTGTTTTTGTTTTTTGTTTTCTTTCTTTCTCTTAGGACAACCTGTATCTCTGAACAATGGCATAGGCTATTGCTATGGACGGCAGGGGACGAGAGGGAGGGGGTAGAAGCCTCCTATGCAGACGGCTTTGCCGGGTGGGTTATAAAATACCGGGCATATTAGACCAATATTACATGTAGTACATATCTTAATTCTTTTTGGCCCGTTTTACGCCAAAAACTCAACTTGATCAGGGACCAAATAGTGGTAAAACAGCCATTTTTCTAGTGGGGATTATGCAATTTCAGTTTCCCACGCGTTTGAACGGGAATTGGATTGTGTACTTTGTCGATGCCTAGTGAGCAAATTTCTTCAATATTTTGAGAAAATGATGTCAAATTTTCTATTCTATATTGTTTGGTAATAATGTCTTTTGTCAATATTATGTTTAAAGTTGTAATTTTGTGTTTTTGATCGCAAAGATCGGATATTTTCGTTCCCGATTCGAATTCTGAACGCTTCGCAAGGGTGCCGATTTCGCCAGAACTTTGACGATAATTTTGCCTTTTTGGACACTAAAATGCATTCGATCCTTAATTTTGTTTCAACCGAGTCTTAAATTAGCAAGCACAATAAGGTTGGTACCACTTTTATATACATTGATGAAATTTTAAAGATTTTTTTTTTTTTTTCTAACCGGCGCAAATCGTTAAGTGTGTATTTCTCATTGACATCCAAAATGGCGTAAGCCAGTCCTTAATATACATAGGTACGACGTATATAGGACTGGCAAGCGAGTCTACATTTTTCGCGCAGTTCGCCCAATTGTCCCGGTATTGATAGCCAATCATTATAAAATAGACAATCGACCAATGTTTTAATCAAGAAGCCTTCACCACATTCACATTATTTTGACACGTTACATATTGACTGCCTTTATGGACAGACATTTTATGCTGCTTCAAATTAACGATATTGGCCATTAAAATGCCTAAGTCCATAAAGAAAATCCAAACAATCCAACATGAAAACTCACCCTTCAACTGTCCTATTTGCGTCGTCGTGCAGTCAGAAATGGATAAATATGCTTTCGATGACTTTGAGACTACCCACCGTAAACCAACCACAGTAAAGCATGCAAAGACCTTTTCTTGTGAAGTTTGTTCAACAGGTGGTATCAGGAGGAGTTCATATTGATTTCCTTTATAGAGGCCCTGCATGCTTTCATCGATTGGCTCCAAACAAAGGATTTGAACCGGTGTCCTTCACCGTAATCATGGCACAGTGCAGTCCATTCAATCAAATGTTGTCATCAACCTATTTGATCGTAGTGCATTTGTTATGTGTGTGAGACGAACTGTCGCGGTAGATTGCAACCATGCTTTTGTTGAATGCATTTGAGTAGTCCGCTATATTTACGGTATGATACGTCATATGCACAACCTCTATTCAGATTTAAGTTCTCACTGTTGTCATACAAAAGGTACCAGCATGACTTTCTTTCCATCTTTTCTTTTCATTCACAACCATTCAACCAATCAATCCTTCCAACCATCAGCCCGTACATCCATTTTATAAGGCTTATTTTTTTCATACTAAAAGGCACAGATCCTGCAAAGAAGGATTTGTGCAAAAAGTAAGGATTTATCAAGTTTATATACCCCTGGTATACATCCCCTATCAATCACTCAAAGAATGTCACTCCTCATAGTGCAATAGATTTTCGAAATCATCGTGCAAATCATGTTAAATTGGCCAATTTTCCAGAGATAGGCCTACACAGTACGTATAGAGGCTATCCGTGTTCTATAAGTTGCATATCCTATCAGCGACTGCTATAGGCCCCTACCTTGTTTAGGACTTTCAAAAGAATTACCTGCATATGCAACCATGACTGTTTCAAAATAGACCGCCAAAGTTATGCAAGTAACTCCGAGGTCGTGCATTGAATTGGTTTGAATGAGGAATACTACGGGAACCAGCGCATTTTGTTAGAAGTCACACATGAGTAAAGTGGATAACCTCTATAGAGCTAATTATCATCAGCTATATGGAGCCATTTCAATAGCACCCCTATTGGTGGGAAAAGATCATTGGACCTTTACACGGCAATCAAGTTCAATATTGATCGGATTTGATTAATATAACAATGTGTTCCTCTATTCATAAAGATTCAGGAAAAGTATAGTTTGACCTATCTACGTCGTAGGCCTACGGTTATGGAGTTATGGGCAAAAAGGTAACATTGTAACGTCACAGGTCTAATTTTGGCTCCACAGGGGCTAAAATGAAAATTGCATCGATTTTGTTGCATTACCTGGATAATATAAGAAAGCACTAATTTGAGATCATTTTCAAGAAAATCAGGGCAATTTTCATTTCACCCCCTGCGGGGCCAAAATTAGACGCTATAGTGTTACACTTTTGCCCGTAACTCCACGTCATAGATAGTTCAAAGTATACTTTTTTCTGAATCCTTATGGCCAAAGGGTGACCATGGTGACGATGCGGTGGGTTTTGAGCAAGTTTAGGGCTAAATTTTCGAGTTAGGGTAAATGTTAGGATTAATGTACAAACGCCTATAATTATGCTCTTGCGCCCAGTACCACCGACTAGGGGGAGGGGATAAGGGGTACGTTACCCTCGGGTCCTGGGTCTTAGTGGGCCCGTAAAAATAAAGATAATGTACTTTGAATTATTGGGCTCTTATGCAATGAAAGGGACCTTAGGGACCCGTAAAAAGTTAAAAAAAGAAAGAAAATTTAATTGGCCTCTTGGGACTCTTTTCTTTGCGTTTTACGGTCTCTGTCCTGCCCCTTTTCTTTGCCTTTTACATGCCTACTATATCTTTTCTTTGCTTTTTACGGACCATTAAGTTAAATTATCTTTTCTTTGCTTTTGTACAAATGTCCCAATATTTGACGAAAGAGGAAGTCGTCTTACCCCTCCTTTTTGCTCAGTTTAATACCATATTTGACCATTTCAGCATAAAATTTCACGCACAATTTGTTCCAAGAAAGATATTCTGGAAGAGAATGATGTTATTTCAACATGTTTTACACCTAACACCACCCCCTTCCCCAATGTCATTTACTTCACAGCTGTCACTCAATAAAAAATGGTACATGTGGCCACATTGACCCCGCACCCCAATTTTTCAACTCCCTCACACCCAATGACCCTATTTTGTTTAGCTGTCACCAAAAGACCATATTTTAAAAGAATTTTGAACAAAATTCACAAAATTGCAATTTTTCTTCATTGTTCAAAAAATTTCAAATTTGGATGACTTATTGACAATTTTGTATAAAAAACTTCTGTTTTGACCCAAACTTTTTCCGTCTCACAAAATGACCCCCTTTTTGGTAAAATTGTCCCCAGTCCATAAGAAGACCCCTTTTTGGGGGGGGTGGTGGTCTCACCCAACGACCCCCTTTTTGGTGTGAATCTCTCACCAAAAGACCCATAGTTTCAAACTGGTATCCCCACATCCCCATCACTTCCAACGTCAAGTACACCCCCCCCTCACTGGGCTGCTGTGTTCATTATACCCTGGGCCCATAATGGCTCACCGCAGATGGGCCCCTAATGGCTTTCGGCGGCCCTGTAGTCTGAATTGAGCATGCACTACTGCAAATGCATAATTTGCTCTGAACAAGTAATTTATTATAGGGTCCATAATCCTTACCCCAACCCTTGCCCAAACTCTAACCCTTAACTAATACACACAAACACACATGTGACCGTCCCACGGCGAATGAGCCGTAAATTCCTCCCCGGTCAATTTTGTTTTATTTCGTGTTTAAAAATAAACATCATAAACTTAAAATGGTATATCATTTGACTTCAAACGATATCCAGAAGCGGGGTTATGGTTTGTTAAACTTTGCTCCTTCAACAAAATTATAGCTTTTTACGTTTTTACATGTGTCTCTTTTTCCACATTGTTGGCAATAAATATCAAACAGTCATAATTGGCGGTCATTTCAAATCATCCCCAAGTCAACGAGGTTTAAGAAAGTTCTCTCATTGTTAATTGTTGGTTATGCATACCTGTACAAAATACAATGCCTGGTAACCCACCACTTGAACAGGATTTAGCAATATAAGCAAACAAAGACCAGAGCTATTAAAAGTTCTATAGCCATCTAAGGTAGAAGCTTATTATCCACTTCAACAATAGGATTATTGATTAGTTTTTGACTATCGAAATGAGACGGATGTCGGGCCAGCTTAAGTTACCGATGAATATGACCTTTGTACACATTTTACACCATAACTCAGAATACAATTTAGGGAATTTACAGCTCATTTGTGCTGCCGGGTCACACATGGTCCTGCAAAATCTAACAACACAAAATGATAGCTTTAGAGATTATGCAAAATTCTCAACAACAACAAAACCCAACTCAATTGTCTGATCCCTCTGACTTTAAGAAAAAACAAACACAAAACATAGGTTGACTATCATATTCTTTTATTTGTTTATGACTCAAAATCCATGACAGCTGAGGCTCACATAAAGTAACATAGTTACTGTAGAAATTCCTACTTGAGTTTCCTGACAGAAAACAAAAGAAACAGGACATTGAAATTCGACTTTACTATATTATAAGTTGGTGTTTTTATCTCAAAATTAGTCACATTATGTCGTACAATCAAGAAATGAAATGAAGTTTTTGTTCATATTCAAAATCTGACTTTGAGATTGGTTATAACCTTGTAACACCACATTTTGTTGAAATACATATGAACCAAATGAGCCATTTGTTAACCCCCATGGGCACTACTGCGTTTCTTACAGTACCTATGATTGGTTAATTACATGATATGATCATCTGAGTAACCAATCAAAATTAAGCTTTTAGATCTTTTAGTAATTTTAAGCTTCAGCCATACTGACTATTCTTACCATATCTGTGATTGGCTCAATACATTTTATTTGCATCTTTGTAACCAATCACAATGGTTCTTAGAGGCCAATAATTTGGCTGGTAGTGCCCACAAGGTTAAACAAAAACAAAGAAGAATATTTATCTTTGTTTTGACTGTATCTCAAAAGGTATTCCAATACATCTGCACCACTTTCTTTGAGGGATTACATAACAGCTTAACTCTCTTCACGCGGGTGTCGACTGCAGACGACATGTTTAAAAAAAATTAAAAATTAAAAAATTCAGAAATGTAAATTTTCATGACCATATTTGGAATCAGCTTGAAAAATGCATTAAAATGAGTACAAACAAGCCTAGTATTGGTTCAGTAGTTCTTAAGATAGCTCTTGATATTTTGAGAAAATATTTCAAAACTTCAACTTTTTCCATTGAAGCGCATGGCTAGCACGCAGAGCATTAAAGACCATGATTGTTCAAGCAATCATCTTGCAAAATACAAAAATATACTTGCTATTTATAAATGTATGACAGATGATCTGGAGCTAAATACTCTCTTGTCATAATTAATAGTCCCACCTCAAAAATGAGATGTCATTATCTTTTTTAAGTGGTCATTTAAAGTGCACTGCACTGAATACACAGCACAACGTATGCAGTGTCTACCATTCACCTTTGTTCCATAACCATTAGGGTATAGGACATTTTTTGTTTTTGATATAGCCCCCGAATGAAATGTATTTAATTATGTTTGTACACACTCAGGTAGCATTGTGTGTGAATTTTACATCCGAAATAAGTGCTATTCTTTTTTATGGGCATTCTAGTGTCTAAATGGCCCAAAATGAGGGTTTTTCAATATTGCCATCCATTTCTAATCGTCACCCCCATAGGCTTTACATGTAAAATAAAAAGGCTCGTAAAAATTTAATAGCCTCTAGTTCGGATGTAAAATTCACACCAAATGCTTTTTGAGTGATTACAAAGATAATTAAAGACTTTTCATTCGGGGGCTATGTGGAATTTTTTTTTATGTATTCCTTGTACAATGACATTTCACAATAAAATGTCCATTGGAAACAAAGGTGCATTATGGCTACAACTCGCTCTATACGCCATATACAAGCATGAGAATGAATTTCAATCCAAAAATACCCAAAAATGGGCTAAAAGTAATAAAAACACTAAAATTTGGACAAACACAGAAATTCCTGTTTAAACAGAAACTTGATCATGTCTGCATTTAAACAGAGAAACTTACCGCTCAGAAGCGCTCACCTTAGACAATCCATAAGTTTTGTAGGGGTAATAATGGGAACATCAGCGGCAAGTTGTTAGTCCAGGAGAATTTCAAAGTAGCTCATTTGATTTTCACAGGGACATACTTATGACACTGCTGATACTCAATTTTGCACCAATGTCTAAATCCTTATAGGGTATTACACCTCGATAAATTTGTGTCTATTTTTGCATTTTTTCTCAAAAACTAACAACACCCTGGTAACAAAATTTATGTATAATGATAGGGGCAAGGAATTCAATTACTACACTGGAATTTTAGTGACCCAAGACAGGCGGTTCGTTATTTATGATAAAAAATAAGGTACCGCTAGGATGTACCTCATTTCCTATCTTATTATACTGAACCGCTTGTCTTGAGTCACTGAAATTTCAGTGTAGTAATTGGATTCCTTGCCCCAATAATATACCTAACTTTTGTTACCACAGTGTTATTATTTTTTGAGAAAAATGTAAAAATAGTCACAAATTTACCACAGGGGTGTAGTACCCCCTTAATAATTGAGCTAACTTGATTTAAAAAGCAGCAAACTTATGTAATGCATACCAATACTTACTGAGTGTATTCATAGAATAAAACTTAATTCTGGACTAAATTTGAGAATTTATAGTCCAACTAGGACTTATTCAAATTAGTCAAATTAGTTTAAAAATTAGTCAAATTAGTTTCAAAATGTTCTATTGTGCGATGTATGATTTTTTCTCCTCCTTGTAGTCGAACTAGTGAGATAAATTGACGGTATTTCGGCATAACACTATCAACCACAGAAATAGATACAGAAGAACCCAGACTCCCTAAATCACCCTGTATATTGAAGCTATCAGCCATGGTCGAGGATTTTGGGGTTTCTGGGTCCTTACTAACAGCACAAGGAAACAATCTGTAAATATTTCTTACACAAAAAACGATTATAGGCAAAAAATCTAATTCTTGATCATGAGAGTCAACTTGCGTATGCACTAGTATTTGTGTCAAGCATACTATGCAAAAACCGGCGCTTACGGCGCAAACACAGCTTTTGAGAATTGACCAATCACACAGTCGTTGCTAGGCAAGGTCAAGGTTCGGTCATGTAGACCACGCGATCGTATTATTCTATGAAAAGCATGCTGATGCAGAAGGTACTAAGTACATCCTCTCATGATCGTGAATTACTTATTTTGCCTATAGCTCCAAATACACTCCAAGCAAAACATGGAGACCCCCAAGTTTCCTCCATACCTGAAAAAGAGAGAGTGTGGAGTCAATATTCTCCTTTATCTCTTTCTGTGCTATCACCTATCTTACTCCAAGATTAAAGTTTTTTAAAGGTTTTGTGAAGAGGAAGGGGAAGATAAACCCTAGTCATACTAATGTATACACCTAAACATAAAAAAATCAGCCTGCAGAAGCTTAGGCAAAAAAAAAAATATTGTTGTGTTGCCCTCAAGTGGAAAAATGGGAAAGTTGGGTCGGGCGGTCGGATTTTTTTTTTTTTTTTTTTAACCTTCAGATTTTAACAAATCCCCTCAAATATTAAATAATGCTTCTGCAATTAGGGACATTTGTCAATTTTGACTTCTGGATACCTGTTAGACATCAATTAAAGACTAGTCTTTCAATATAATTTTAATTTTAAGTGAAAAACATTGATTTTTTGAACAAATCTGTAAAAATCATCATTCAAAAAAAAAAAAAAAAAAAAAAAAATGGCGACCCTGATTTTTCAGGATTTAGGACCGGACGGTTGAGGGCAACACAACAATTTTTTTTTTTTTTTTTATTGGTATTTCAGAGTATTTCAGTATCCCAAATAATCTGATCGCAAAAACTTGCCACTTTTAAGTGTTTACTTTGTTTCTCAATGAGTTTAGTAGTAACATCAGTCCTTTTACCTAGTTGCACCGATAGCATGGTGACAAACCACCTTGCACAATTTGATACCAGCGAAATATATACCTATACTATGATCAGCTCGTAATAGGCAAGAATTATTCGTTTTTTGTTACTGCACTCGTCAATTAAGGCTCAACTTACGCTCGTGTAAATTCACAAAGCGTGGTTCGCGTAGGGCAGTGCAGTGGTTTATAGTGCGCTACACACAGGCACAACACCTAGACGTTGATCCACAAGCCTCAGCACACTTTATAGGTGGTGTGCCAAGCTGTGTGTAAGCTATTCTATATCAATCCACGATGTAATGAGTCCCGCCTATTACGAGCTGATCAGAGTATACATCACTAACAAACTCGAGGTAAAACTAAGGATATGTAATGCACCTGTCACCTGTCAGTTGTAGAACCTGTCCCTGGGTACACAGGCATGTAATGAGAACTAGCTGGGGATTCAAATTTGAAAATGGTCCAACCCCTGTAAAGCCTCAACAATGTTTCACAAGGGTGCAGCATTTTACTTTGACAAGTCCCAAACTAGTTAAACCCTGTCCCTCTACTGCTTGTACAAGTTGTCTTTAAGGGATCTGGAATGAGCGTTTTGAGCATTTCGACAGTATTTTTTGTGGGACATGAGAGCACATCAGACATATCGAATTGCATTCTGAATACGAAGAATGTCTTTCTGATATCAAATAATTTTCATTTTTGAAATTCACGATAAAATGCAAATTTTATGACAAATTATTAAATTTGATATTTTTCACATTTTTGATATTTAACAGTCCTCGAAGTAAATTTTATTTTGTGTTTTGGGAAAAAAATCCATATCTTCAATACGAAACGTCAAAATTTTCAATTGATCGTCGGCTTTTCATCCCATCTACATACACTTTAAGTATAAATCATCAGATTTATAAAGTTTACGTCGAGTACTGTTAAATATCAAAAATATCAATTTTAATGATTTGCCATAAAATGTGTATTACATTGCGAATTTCAAAAATCAAAATTATTTGATATCAGAAGGACATTCTTCGTATTCAGAATGCAATTCGATATGTCTGATGTTCTCTAATGTCCGACAATAAATACTGTCCAGACGTTCATACCCCACCCCTTAATGACAGCATGCTAAAATGCTATACTGTAAAGTTTGATGGTTAAGAATATTTAAACATTTCAGCTGAAGGCACTATTTTACTATACTGTCAAAGATTTGAAGTAAAACCTGCAAATTTAATGTTCTTTAATAATTACGTATTTTCAGACTTGATAAACTGATAATCCTTACAACAGACATGTACATAAGATAGTCACCATATTTTGTTGAAAGATGAATAATACACAGATGATCACATAATGTGGCACAATCTGATCCATGGGGGCAAAAGCCGCCAAATTTTAAATAGAGATGTAAGTGAGGTAGTGATCCACTTCCTGAAAATCATGCGAGCCGAAGGAAAGGCGTGCAACGGGGGTCCCCTGGCAGGGGTTCACCCCTCACAATTTTTTTTTTTGCTCTTTTTATGACAAATTATCATTATTTTTACATTTCGAATGTTTTTTTGGCCCCATTTCGAATTCGGAAATTTCCGAAGTCTTACATCTCTGGTTAAATTGAAATAAAGGCCAAAATATGAAGTAAAAACAATAAAATACATAAGAAAATACATATCACAAGACTTCAAAACTTTAGAACTAAGTATGCTAGACCTTTATCATGGTAGCCTAATGTTTATATAAGGTAATAGTGATAGTAAATTAAAAATGCCTCCTTTGGCCCCCATGGAGCAGATCGTGATTCGTGTCACATATCAACCTTTTTATGCCTTTATCATAGTAGTCACATTGATCAAAGAACAAATCACTGGTGATCAAACTCTGGTAGCGATAGTGCATACAATACAGTCGATTCAATCATGGTTAATAGCAACTGTAATTTGAATTGCTCCCAAATTGACTCAAGTCCAGCTGGTAGCTAATTTGATGCTGGGTATGTTACCGACTTCTGAGAGCTCCAGATGCAAAATACATCACCAAAAACACCGGTGGTGATTTCTTAGACCATTAGGAATTTCCTTGCTGGTAGGCCTGATAGCATAGGGGGAACTTTGATGTCATCATCATGTCTTGTTCAATGTTGCTTGGTGCACTGATGATGTATCAATCTTGAGAATTTCCCTGATAGCCATGGTAGCATAGGTAGAACTAGGCAATGAGAACTCCATCTTCACAGCTTGCTCAGTACAATCTGTCAAAAAGATATAAATAGATATAAATTATAGGACAAATGGTCATTCTGTTTAAAGCCATAATGTACGATCTTATAATATGAAATTGGTTAAATTTTTTCAAACCTGATTTTTTTTGCATTTTTGTAATGTTTACTCATGTCCCAACTTGCACCTAAATGGAATCGGCCAAATTTGTTGTCTTTGTAGGTCAACAGAGCAAAGTTTGACATATTATCATAATTTTAAAATTATGATAATATGTCCTCCCATAGAACTGTGTGTTAAAGGCCAAAATAACCAGTGGGGTTTCTTTCACTTTACCTTGTTATTTCAACCTAAAATGGACAGCAACCCTTCTCGTCAGTTATTACTAATATTATTTCAACATTTTGAATAAAGAATAACAAATCAAAATTTGACGGAAATCGTACATTAAGGCTTTAAACCAGATTAGCAGAGAGACTGTTAGTGTTAAATCAATAAGATTGTAATAGAGAATGCTTGCCTTGTTGAAGGTTTCAAAACACACAAACCTAGCTCCACATGCATATGTAAGTGGTACATTTTCTTTGTATCATATTCTACTTAGGTCTGTATGCACAAAACAAGTTAGACCAGGTCTAATGTTAGACTTGGAATAACTGTAAAGGTTAGACTAGGGAGGGGTCCATTTACTCTTTTCTGCTCCTCCTTTACTCCTAGCAAAGTCAGAAAGTTAAACTGCAGCCATCTAATATTAAGCTACATATATTTGCCTTTAATAGGATCTACAATAATACGAAATATGGTACGTAAATACCAAAAAGTTCCTTCTCCATGGGACTAATATCCACAGTTAAACCAAGTCTACAGTTAGACCTGGTCTAACATGTTTTGTCCAAATGGACCATAGAGGTTAACCAGGGAGAGTAAATACTCTGCCATATTGCATGTTGATAGTGGATGTGCTTTTTCGTGATATGCATGTAATGCAGTGTGCAAATTACAAGCACTAATGCTGGTTTCATACTACCCTGCTGCTTGCCGCTGAGCGGCGTGGCGCACACGCATTGCAGACAAACAGAGAAAATCAAGGCTTGTCATTGGTTGGAACGCCCTGCCGCTTGCCGCTGCAGGAAAGTCTGACGGGGGCATAAGAGTTATATGCATAAAGCTTTTTAAAACAACTTTCTTGTTTGAATTTGGATTTTATTCCAAAAAATGTCAAAAGTATTTAGGTTTCCAAGTCTGGCAATTCATTGAAATCAATATGGCAGATTTTCATTGGGTTGTACAAATCTAATGTGCTCCCTATCTAATCTCCATTATAGACTCACCTGTTTGTTCAGGTACCTCTGTCCCTTCTAGTTTGTCCAAGTCAGTCTGTGTTAAGTGTAACTTATAGTTGCTATATTTCTGTATAGACCTGGAAGGAAATGGGTTGAATTTGAAATACACTATTACTATATTAAGGTTATTAATTATTTTAAACTGTTGTGATTTGGTAGTTCACAGCATCTTACGAATGGTAGTGAGCTTTGGCAAAAATTGCATTGCTCAATTCATAGCGAGCGTGTAGAAGAATTAAAATATCACAGATATACTTTTATAGGTGCTGTGGTTCTTGAGTTACGTTGTGAAGAGGGCTGAAACAACAACACTTTTGTAAAACGTACATAACTAATTAACAACAATAAATTAAGCAAGTTTGCAGAGTATACGATTTGTAGAATGAACTTTTGTAAAACATCAAGGTGTTAATTTTCAATAATATATTGATCTAGAAAATGAAAATCGAATTTTAGGTTGCTTCGACCAACAATACCTCGTCTACCCTTAATAACATGTTTAGTCTATCATTTAGGGGTTATTTAACTTTATTAGAATCTTGCTTGAAATATAACTGAAAATATCATGTAAAACAACAACACAGAGCAAAAATGTACAACCTACAGAATGACTGTTTTAATGTTCAATCATTAGCCCTAATCCTACACACTAAGCTTCACTCATACCCTATCCTAAGGGAGTGTTCATAAATACTTTGGTGGGGGGATTGGAAAATATTGGGGGGGGGGGATCAAAACAATTTTGGGTCCTAAAAAGGGGGGATCAAAAAAAATTCAGTCCTTAAAGGGGGGTAACCCTATCGGTTTAGGATATGGATTCTCTTCAAACTTACATACAATGTCAAATATTGTCCCCTTTATCCATCTATGTGAGAAAACGGAACAATTTCAGCATAAATGTGAATAATTAGCATAATTAGCAAGCCAATACACTGGTACGCCGCTGAATTGCATTCTGGTCAGGCATCTCGAAACAACGGCCGAGCGTATGTCCCGTGGAAACAGGAAGTGTTCGCCTTGGCACTGAAAACCGGCTCGCCCCTGTACACTTTTATACCCTCTATTCATACTGATTAATCTTATAAAACATTACATATTACTGCGCTCATTATCATTCTTGACAAGATAGCTCATGCTGTATTTACTTCGCTAAATTATTTCTTTATTTTTAGCTATATGATGCACATTTTCACATATTTATGATTTTTCTTTGTTTTATTTTTTAAATAATTTTTTAATGGGGGGGAGGTGCTCTCATAATTTTTTTTCATATTCCTCGTATCATGCTTGACAATATAGGTCATGTTTCCTTATTTATTTCGCCTCTTATGTATTTCTTTATTTTTGTTTTTTGTTTTATATCATTATAGCGCCATCTATAGTTTGACATTAGGGGGCCTATTTGATGCGGACGAATTGGTACTGGGGTGAAATCTTCCGAATCTATTCCGATTTCATTCTATGACTACCCAAAACTCCCGTGTCGTGTAAAATCACGAACAACTGGTATACCTGTAAAACCGCTGTGTTTCATGATTTCTCCGAAATACATCGAATTGGAGCGTCAAATTTCAGGATAGTAATGAGAAAAATAGTATCTATTATGTGATACCAAAACCTCATCAACATTGAAAAAAATCGGGGGGATGATGCTGTCGATCGGGTTACGGACCTTTAATAGGGGGGGATCAAAAAAATTTGAGGGTAAAATTCCGGGGTAAAATGTACGAGAAGGCATGTACATTCCAAATTTTCTGCGCGCTCCGCGCGCATCAGTGTTAAGTATTCAATTTTGTAATCTCAAGCTACAAATCAACAAAATGTGTGCACTTTACAATTTGGGTGTAACACTTTGACTCCATAGAGGTAGATCACAGGGAGATGGGGGATAAACCCCCCCCCCCCAATATTTTGATAGGGGGATGGTCCATACAATCATCCTCCCAATGTTGACACCTGTATATGGGTTTCTAACAAACAATTAACCCCATATTTGGTCATTTCAAACTAAAAAGTGCCAATTTTTTTGCGCTTCGCACAAATTAATTCCAGTTTTGTACTATATTTCACCAGTTTAGCTTCAATATGGCAATTTTTTTGCGCGCATTTGTACCATAAACTTATTTTGTCAGCAAAAAAAAGGTGCTGGATTCACTGGACTTCAAGAAATTTTCTCCAACCCCAATGTCAAAAAGAAATCTATGCAACTGTTAATGATGTATACTTTTGGTTTCTTTTTTAGGACATGAAAGGGGGGATCAAAAAAATTTTAGACCATAAAAAGGGGGGATAAAAAAAAATCCACCATTTCTTAGGGGGGATCAAAAAAATTTTGACGTCCCAGGATCAAACTTTTCCAACCACCCCCACCAAAGTATTTATGAACACTCCCTAACCCTAATTTTAATCCTAACCTCTGACGTGCCCTGACCTACATCAAGGTGCTAGTTGTAATCAGCCTACAGAGAGTGCTATTTAGATGGCAAGAAGAGTTTGACTTTCCTTATGATGCCCACTGTTCTGAAGTTTGTCATAGCACCCTCTAGTGGTAAGATTATTTTGTAAACTTTGTCACATATTACTGGCTTGTAAAAATTCGTTTATCACAATTTGGCAGAATATGTGAAATTTATACTTACTTTGATGTATCTTTTGTATTGAAGTTTTGTATCGTGTATAAAAAGAGAACTGAAACTGATTATCTGGACTTTAATTATTTCATAAGCTGGCTACTGATAAAATTAAGTCATCAATTCATGAAGAATCTTAAAATTATATCATAGTACTTCAAGTTGACCGTTGATGAGTAAAAACTCAGTGATCAACAAAATAAATTGTGTGTCTGACAATGCTCAATGAATGTGGTGTGACAAAGCCCAAGGAGTCCATGTAATGCTGTTATATCTCCCATATAGAGGGTATGCAATACGACGTCACTCATAACAGAGTCATCCTCATTTAAATAAAATTCTGTCCTCCATAAGGTACCACAGGAAAATTTGCATGATAAAACGTGTGATAGGTATGAATGGTTGTGGAATCGATCTAGAGACCTGTCCCTCTGTCATCTTAAGTTATCTTAGAACTGTCCTCCAGCATGGCTGCCATTTCAATTGTTATACCGTTCCGGTTGGTTTATTGCATACACTCTATTGGATTGTCACATGAGGACCTAAAAAGTGTACTCTCTCTATTCTAGCCTCTTTGGGTGAGAAATGGTTAGAAGTCAATAGGATGCCAAAATTGAACCATGTCTCCCTACAAAAGGGATGATTCTCCATAAAACAGTCCAAATAATTAGTTACAGATTCTCTTCTTGCTATTTCTTACTTACCATGTTACATTCTTTGGTTTGACTAGAATCTTCCTGTAATCACCCAATAAGGAATAATCCCTGTAGGAAAAAATAAACAATAAATACGGTATTTATTCATGAAAGCTGGATGATAGAATAATGTAGGAAAGTCACAACTTTGAATACTTAAAGAGTGTAATAAGCACTAATTAAGTAACTTCCATATGGGGAATCTACGATGGTACTTGTCTATATCTGTTTAAGGGAGTTTGTGTTAGGCTCAAAGTCAGTCATCACTCAACAAAGACAAGTGCAGGCTCAAACTTCCAAGGTCTATTATCAGGTCAAAGATCTGTCAGGTCATGAGCAACCAGATGCAACCTCATAGTGGGAAAAATGTTAAAATTATAAACTGAACTTTTGTTTTTAACAAATGATGCAAAATTATTATAACATTAGATGATGTATAATTATTGGTTGTTAGATATTCAACTACCGTATTGTTTGTAATAAACGCCCTGGGGGCGTTGCATTTTTCCAAAAGGGGGGCGTTTATTGGAAGTGAATTGTCAGTGAAAAAAGCTTAAAAATCGGGTTCAATTTTCCGATGGTGCTCCTGTTAAAAGGAGGGATTTACGACCATACAAGATGGCGACGCCCACTGAAAATTACAATTTAGTGGGAAATACAACAAAATTACACCTGTAAGGCTGTAAAGTGCATGGAATTAGTGAAATTTTACCATAATTAGGCAATGAAATGGATGGGAGTTGAGTCAAAATAGGTTTTTTCCATGCAATTTAGCGATCATGACTGACATGACTGATGCAAGTTTTAAGCTTACCTACACGATATGGCATGGAAATGTTTGCATTTTTGTCAATTTTTTACAGAAAAATTGGAGGGGGGCGTTTATTAGAGGGGGAGCGTTTATTACAAACAATACGGCATACACTTTTTTTGATATACATATTTTGATATTAAAATAAGATGGTGAATTCAAAATGTCATGAATGGTGTTTTCATTTCAGGGGCGCAGCCAGTTTTCTTGGTCAGGGGGATAAAATAAAATTATTTTTCTTCCCGGTTTGGTGGTCAGGGTGGAGGTGGTGAGGGGTAGAGGAGTGGTCAGGGAAAGATGACAATTTTCCCAGTGTGTATAATTTTGTCCCATTGTGTGTATAATTTGTATCTTTTTTACCAAAGAAAGTATGTAAAGCCTTTCTGTTTCCAAAAAGGGCTTTTTGGGTACAATTTTCATGTGTAGTTTGGGGCACTTCTTTCTTTTTGTCTACTTTGCTTTTTTTCATTTTCTTGCCAATTTTCTCTTTTGATTTTTTTGTCAAGGGAGCAATTTACCCCCTTGTAAGCGTTTCATTTCTTTGTGTCACAAAGACTTGTAACCTATTGTTAGCATCCAAATCCAATATAAATACCTGAATCATTCTTGTGAAATTTGTAACCTACAAATGAAGGGCAAGTTGATGGACATTTCATGATGCACAGCAAATCTTTCTAAACTTGGGCACTTGCATTATACACTTAACACAACTCAAACATTAGTTAAGTTAATAATAATGCTATTATAATCAATTGCAGTAAACCTTTGACGAGCGCGTATTTTAAGCATACATCGCGTATTTACTGCGTTGGACGCACTTGTCTCCGATTGGCTGCTGACGCGATCTGCTGTTGCCGAGTGGAAATTTATGAATGAACTATGCGCCATACGCGTTTTTACCCCAAATTTGCAACATCACGGTAGTCGCGCTCGTCAAAGGTTTACTGCAAAATAGTATAGACCCATACGTTTATTTTCCTGAAAATCTTAGGAAAACATGTATTTTGAATGTTTACAAATCATTGTTTCCTCTGACCTGTTTACAAAATAAATGGGCAAAATAACATCTCTAAATATACTGAAGTGTGTATTTTGTGCATTGGTAGAGTTAGAGTGAGTCATATATGTATTAATATTGTTACAGTCCCTCAGGGGTCACATAAAAGTTATTATTATAGCCCCCTCATATTCAAGTTGAAATTCTTTTTATTCCACCATTTCCTTTTCCTATGACTGGTTTGACATCAGAAGAAAGAGTCAAGTTCAATCCAGGATCAGATGTGATGTTTTGCACAGTATACTGCTGAATGCAAAGAAAAAAAAAATACAAACCATACACCAACAGACAAAATTCTCACATATTCGTGAGGACTGATCATTACAGTCTAACACAGTAGCGTACCCAGCGGGTGGCAGGGGGGCAGACTGCCCCCTCCAACACCTAAAATGGGGACGAAGAAGCGGAAACACAGGGACGAGAAAAAGGGGAGAAAAGAGAGAAAGAAGGGGAAGGAGAGGGAGAAAGAGAAGGAAAGGGAAAGGAGAGGGGAAAGAGAAGGGAAAGGGGAGGAAGGGGAGAGAAAAAGAAAAGGGAAAGGGAGAAGAGGGAGAGTAAAATTAGGGATGATACTGACTTTTGCCACCCCAGACTGACAATGCTGGCTACACGCCTGGTCTAACAAATCACGCCAGTGCTATGTGCCTTTGTGTTACATGATAGGGTGTGTGTCTCCAAGTTTATGCAAACCCAACTGAGCACCTCCTTGTTGCAATAAAGTCAGGAGATTTTCGGCTGACATAAAAAAAAAATTAGTTTGACTGTTTATACAGCAAAAGAAACAATTCGATAGTGACTAAGTGGAATCAAATTCAACTAAATGATGCTCCTTCGCAGCATTTGATAACTTTGGAAATCAAGATTAAATAGCAAATGCACCTATTTACACTATACTTGGCAATGATTTAACTGAATTTGTTAGCAAATAAGTCAAAATCATGTGACTTTTTTCATTTTGTAGCAGGTGTCAAAGAGAATCCATAAACACATGACTAATAGAATAGCAACTGAAGCTGTTGACACTATACTTGATAATAAATTTAACTGAATTTGATAGGGAATAAGTCAAAATCGAATTGCAACTTTTTCTTGGTGTAAACAGGGTCATACATAATCCACTCTGTACTTACTTGACATGGTGTTTCAATTTGTCACTGTCTATACCATGCTCTGCCATCATTGATTTATACCACTCACCAACTGTACAAGTAAAAAGAATTGACACAATTTCAAATTCCATAAATTTACATTTGGAAAAAAAGTTCACAACAATTTGTTCGACAAAATATATGAGAAAGTACAACATGTTTTCACCAGTTCACTGCTGTGTTACAAATTAATATATCTTTTTTTAAAACTTACTATACTTTTTTACACATCCCATCTCTTTCAGGATTAGGGTTAGGATTACAGTAGCTAAGGCTTTCTTAGATGAAATAATTACATGAAGAATCAACCAATTCATCTATATACAACATGAAAATAATCATATCTCAGAATCTATTAAATTACTTATCCTTTTGCAACTTGGACTCACAGAATAGTACTAAGACTACTAGTACCTGTTTATGATACCACTCCTGTTAACAGATGCAGGGGTTGTTTTTATGGACATACACCCCAAAGTAACAAAAAAACACACACTTTTGTTTGAAAAGATTTAAAAAAAAACACTTTTGTGTTCTATTGCTATTTCTTTTTATGTAAATAAATAAAATAAGGACAGATCAGATATACACGTACCGTATTCATTCCAATAAGCGCCCATGCCCCAATAAGCGCCCACCCAGGGTATTTTCAATTTGCTAAAGGGTACCATCAATGTTGAAGTGACGGATAGACGTCGATACAGTGAAATACCTGGAGGACTAGAAGTCCTGTGTAAACTTCCAATACATTTTTACATCAGAAAAGCTACTAGAACGTCTCAGGACCCATTTATAACATACATAAATTTGTCTCTAATAAACACCCCTAACAAAAAAATTAGGTAAACCAGGTAAAAAATAAGCGCCCACTCAAAATGACTTTGTTAAGCGCCCTGGGCGCTTATTAGAATGAATACGGTATACCAGGATATAATTAAACCCTCTAATTTGTAGATATATCTGACACTCTAGCATAATCCAGGAGTTCTGTGTCCATACCTGGATACACTATGTCTTTTTTCATTCAATTTGTCAGTATTAAAGATTAAAAGCAGCTATTTTATAACAAATATTTTCATAATAAAGTTTAACACAGTGCAACAAGTTAAACTCAATTTACCCTTGCTGAGAAATGGACCAATCCATGTTATTGTTTACCGGGTCAGATGTCAATCATTGTCATGCAGATAAATTTGTATTGTTTGGCTCGACCGGGAACCAATGGGATTTACCGCCTTCAGCGGGTTTCGGGCGTGATTAGGTGGTTTTATTCACTGTTGGTTTTGTATTGGACACGACAACAACAAAAATCTTTGGCTACCGATTCTTAGAAATCAACAGCAACTTCATAAGACATAAACAACTGACTGATTGATGATAAAAATCAAGCTTTGGGAAGCTTAAAATGTGCACGCTTACTGCATCAATAACAAGGACACGCTGATTTTTCTACCTTGTTTCTGCTTACTGCACAACAATATAATCAGGATTCAGGTTCAATTTAATGCTGCGCTATGTATAATTGGTGGCGAGTTCGGTAGCTGGCATGCAGTGCTAAAACTTGGATGTAAAAATATTGATACAGGTAGTAATATCAACATTTTGTGCACGCTTTGTGAGCTAGCCAAGTCAGTATTCTATACAATCGGCGTGGAAAATTCCCGGAAAATTACGGTAGACGAATCCCACTGAACAGCACAACATGCACGCAAAGCAGTCATCTTCAAGACTTCATGAAATTTGTGGTTGAGTAATTTCTGATTAGACGGAGAAATATCCGGGTGAGAATAAATTTATTTAATTTATGTATAATGCGGGAGTCGAAAGTGTATTTAAATGCATCTAAATAATATTTAATGGTGTTTTCTTGCACACGAAAAGTGCTCCAAAACTTTGCAATAGTCCTGTGGCTTTACGCATAATATTAATGTTTGTTTACCAAGTGTGGTTCTATGAATAATTCATGAGGTGTAATTGTTATGTAGGGGCAGGGTTTTACAATGCACATGTAGCCATTATCCAAATAAGGCAAGGCGTAATAAAAGACACGCTCATTATGACGTCAGGGTCCTTGAGAATTTGACATGGGCGAATCAATCGATATCCCGATTGGCAAACAATGACTTCCCATTGCAAATCAATGGCGAATTTTTCCGGTGTCATCGTATACATTTGAGCCATAGTTTTTACCCGCGAATTTGGACAAATATTACCAAAGTTACAGCAATTGTCGAATCAGTTTGGCAGCTCGAATTGGGATGGCAAAATCTAAGCAAATTAAACTATCGCTTTTGATTGCGCCGGTTCATTTAAGTAGGTTTTTTCACCATCGGATATGTTTTTAGGGTAAAGTTGACAGTCGTATTTTAATTTGGTGCGAATTCAGTTCAAGCAGTGCCAAGAAATATTGTCAGTTTTCTTGAAATTAATGTGGTTTTCATTCAAGGGATCCCTTTTATAGTTAAAACTCAAAAAATGTTGGGATCATTTGGCTTACGAATTTACGTATTAAAAGCTGGAAAATCATAAGTAGAGAATTTACAGATGGTCAATTTTATCTTCCTACTTGTAAATAACAAAATCAATAAAAAGAGAATAACAAAAGGGAAGATGTAAGACGCCGGGTAAGACGATGATAATGTCGGTCAACGATTACGTGTTTGGGTTGGGAAATCCCTAATAATGATAATAGTTTTAAGTAGCAAAATATACGGTGTACAGATGATAATATTTAACGCCACTTGTAGCAAAATAGTTCACAAAGGCAATTTATTTTAGCCATAAAAAATCTGGAAAAATCCTTGTGCAATTTCCCGTCTCCCTCGTTCGTCAAAATGGGGTAAAGACAGCCCGTCACCCCTGGCTTAATTTTATGATTGCGTTTGTGGTAAAATTTTAGACAATTTCTAGGTGTGATTTCACCTTTTTATGTTAATGCAAGCATATTTTAGGTGATAATTGTTAGTATAACATTAGCAGGCCAGGTTTTTGTGGCTTATTGAAAGGAAGGGTATCATGAGTATATTTACCCTTGGATATTTACCTTCATAATGGACGATTATGTCTAAGCTTACTCTGCATAAAACGATATAATTTACATGACAGAGTCGGTAATGCATTAGTTTTGTTTGTTTGGTTGAATTTGGTTTGATTGTGGCATAATGCCTTACTTAAAAGGTAACCTAGTTTCATCCATAAAGTGGTCATATAGTGTAGGTCTAATTTTAGTCACGGGTTGTAGACAAAATGTATCGAAAAACAAGGATAGCCCCGATATGTCCCTAGACGAGAATTGTTATTGAATACTTGGATTTTGGATTTGGATTGGAAATCTGATTGGACTGGAATTGTAATGTTCTTTTCTTGGATTTGGATTGAAGTTGGATTAAAAAATTGGATGTGAATTTAAAATTGAAAAAAAAATAAATAAATAAATAAATAAAAAAATAAAAATAAAAATAAAAAATATATGCAATGCTCTTTTCTTAGGATTGAATTTGGATTGAAAATTGGTTTTTGGATTTGGATTGGAAATTTGATTGGACTGGAATTGTAATGTTCTTTTCTTTGGCTTTGGATTGAAGTTGGATTTAAAATTGGATGTGGATTGAAAATTGGAAAAAATAAATAAATAAATAACATTGCAACGCTCTTTGTTTTGGATTGAATTTGGAATGAATTTTGGATTGGAAATTTGATTGGACTGGAATTGTAATATTCTTTTCTTTGGATTTGCATTGAATTTGGATTTAAACTGGGATTAAAAAAGAAATAAATAAATAAATAAATAAATAATTGCAATGCTCTTTTTTTTTTATTAAATTTGGATTTTGATTAAAAATTGGATGTGGATTGAAAATGGAGAAGGAAAAAAAAAATAAATAAATAAATAAATAATTGCAATGCTCTTTCCTTTGGATTGGAATTGAAAATTGGATTTGGATTTAAAAAAAAAAAAATAAATAAATAAATAAATAAATAATAATAATGAAAGACCAGGGTTTATCATGTGTGTTACGGTCTGTGTGAGGGATTTTGATCATAGTTGCATACCTTTTTTAACCTTGCATCCCTTGTTAGGCTTTTATCACAGGCTCAACGGGAATGTGGACGAGCTCTTCGAGTCTTTATAGAACTTGATGGTATTAGTAATGTGAAGTTCAGAAGTTCAACGGTAGATTTTAGATCATAAAACTTGGTGAAGAAGGATCTTGGATAGTTTAATAATCTTGTGGTAAATCTCAGGTCAAATATTTGGATGGTGATTTAAGGAGGAGTAGTTATGAGTGCCAAAATACATTGGTCATCGCTCTGTTGGCCACAAGGGGTCAATTTAAAGTAAAGTAAAATAAATTGGATGGTCATGAAACCAATATAAAGATATCTAATTAGGAAAAATCGTTAAGCAGGGTCAAAGAACTAATTAATGTAGAAAGGATTTCATGAAAAACGGGGATAAAAAATTCTGGAGGTCAAGTAAGTAAAAGCCGGATTATGTGAAAATTGGGAAAATGTGTTCCCTCATCCCTTAACCATTTGTGATACAATGACAAGGATATATTGTGTCAAAGCATTTTTATTGTGGATTAAGGGTAATTAAGGCAAAGATTGCTTCAGTTTCTTAGTAATTAGTAAATGTCATATTTTGAAAGGGTTAAATTTGTATGAGAGTAGATCGCACAAATAAATTGTCATGCTTATCCACATAACACGATGGTTCATAAAAATGGTCAGGGAAAGAAATTAATACAAATTAAATATTCATCTGTCTCCTGATAACTTGTGTTGGATCACAAACAAAATCGAGGAGGTTTATTCAAGTTACACAGGGTAATTAGTATAGATGTGCTGGCAGGTTGGTTCCCATTTCTTTCTTTTTCTTTCTTTTATTTATATTGCAGGCGATACCAATGACACTTTGATGCTGGTGGTAAGAAACAAGCCTGGCCTGTATGTACATGTACACCTGGACACCCATATAATTGCTAGTGACTACTAGACTTTGTGTGAGGCGACAGTAGACTTTGACATGCACAGCGAAGCATATTGAAAATTTTGTGTCATCTGCGAAAACTGAACTTACGCATACGAGCAATACAAGGGAGAGCATGCATCTTTTACACAAATTGTACTGTCAGAAGTCTATTGAACCAAATAAGTTCTGCAGTTCGGCGTCCAGCTAACGAAAAAGTTAATACTTTAGGGCTTCTCTTGGTGTATATAATAGCATCGTTTGATCAACCACAGTTGAACTTTGCATGGGAAATTTTAATTTGAGCATTCCTTCGATGTCGAGTAGTGGAAATTTGGAAGATGGGTTGTGCAGGATTTAGCCATGACCGGCGCTTTGGTAAGGCAACTCAGGAACAAAGGGTTGCATGTACATCGAGAGTGCTGAAATAGAATAAAATAAAGCAAGACATCAGGCAGAATGCTGTTAGCCACATTGGTCCAATATTTCTGACGCAAAATGGAATTAAACAACCCAATCACTGGGTTCTGTATGTGCGGTTGTGCGTAAGTGTACTGGCCAGTGCAAGGTGCCCTACTCGATCACAAGGCCTATTTTCACTACACAACAGAATAACTCGATTTCTGCCCGAGATAGACGAAAAGATTTTTTTTTTTTTTTCTAAAAGTATGAAAGAAAGTTAACCATTGTGATGTTGATCATCAAAAGATCAAATCAACATCTTCATATATTTGAAGAAAGAAGAATTAACTTAAAGAGTCGTAAATTCATCCAACTTCGCATTGGTAGTGGACAACATATACAAAAATTTTATACAATTTCGCAGAGTTGGACGAAAACTTTAGGGGACAACATGGGAAATTTCCATTGGACAAATGAATCTCATGGGACTTGGAATATCACTAATATCTGGATTTTTAAAAATTGATTACATTGTAAGTAAAATTGTACAAGAAACAATTTATACAGTGGTGAGCCCTCTGATATTATATTGATGTGCTTTACGTTACGTAATAGTATGACTACGAGGGTAGAAGTGGTTGAGTACATCACGTCAGGTGCGGTTTATATCTCAACAACACATATATTCTGTTGCACATTTGAAATCGTGCTTGTATTTGTTTGATTAAGTCTGTTAAAGGGAAGTAGGAATCAACTCCAGGTTGGCATGGGGTAGCTAGACTCTGGGGCCAAGTACTATGCCCTCATTTTTTCTAGTTTTTTGTGAGGTTGCGCAGCCGGCTAGTGATCGCGTTGATTTCTTTCAATATCCTATTGTGACGATACAATGTATCTTGCGGCATATAGAGCCAGCATAATTTAGTAGTGTTATTGTGGAGAATTATATGGATTACAGTCAATATCCAGCAAAGATATTATAGTGCTGTTTTATGCTAATCAGCAATTAGTGGCACAGAGCCAAACTGTGATTTATATTTCAATGTGCCAACAATAAAATCCTTCATTGAGGTTCCATTTAGTTATCAGTAGCATTATCAAACATAGGCAGATATATCACCATGTAGTTTCTGGTTTTCAAACAGACGCTCTCAAATGCGCTAGTCAACTTTTAAATATGTGCCTCATTCCATTGTGTATCATCCAGGAGCGATAGAGGAGGTTTAGGTAATGATATCCGTGCAGCAAAGTGAACAAACAAGTTTAAGGGGATTAACCAAGTTCCTTATAAAATAAGTCCCTTGTGTGGGGTTTTGAATTATCTTTTCTGTATTTATTTATTATGATATATGTATATGTCATAGAATGCTAACATTAAGACTTGATCCCTTGTAACTTCAGGTAGACCACCTGTTGAAGAGTCTCAGGAATTCCACTTGGGAGCGTGGGATCTGTATGCACCAGTACCATAATTTATTGTTGAGTTTCCAGCCATGATATTTGATGAATAATCCACGGGTTCGGGGTCAAACGCTCAGAATTTAGCCTCGGGTGGCGGCCACCAGAGTGCAAGTTTGGATCACATTTGGTTTTGCTAAAACGAGATTTTCTGCGCCTTTGGTCGTTGTTTCGCTAGAGTCTTGGGTTGGGTAATCCGCTCGTTTAGAGATTCTCCTATTATATATTTGGCAATTATACGGCTGAGATTTTCTGCGCCTTTGGTCGTTGTTTCGCTAGAGTCTTGGGTTGGGTAATTAAGCTCGATTAGAGAATCTCCTATTATATATTTGGCAATTATAATGGCTGAGAATTTGTTTGTTTGTTTGTTTGTTTATTTGTTGTAGGTACTGGTGCGGGTCTTAAACAAAAGTCAATAAATGGTTGTCGTGTCTGATTGCCAACATGCATGCAAATTTTGCGTCCGAGTGTTTTCAATTTCTCTGTCTTGGGGTAATAAAGTTTAACACAGTGCAACAAGTTAAACTCAATTTACCCTTGCTGAGAAATGGACCAATCCATGTTATTGTTTACTGGGTCAGATGTCAATCATTGTCATGCAGATAAATTTGTATTGTTTGGCTCGACCCGGGAACCAATGGGATTTGCCGCCCTTCAAGGGTTTCGGGCGTGATTAGGTGGTTTTATTCACTGTTGGTTTTGTATTGGACACGACAACAACAAAAATCTTCCCACCCACCGCGCCCTGTGTGGACATGTGAGAAGGAAGTAAAATATAATTATGTGTGACAGTTATGAGATAATGACCTGTATAAATACAGATATATTTTATCTACTACATGGTAGTGTGTTAAATAATAGCTAATTAAAGCATTTAACTGTCTGTAAGTTTAAAAGAAAAATCAAGAATTATGCTCCCTGTAGATAAGGAGGGAGGAATAAAGAGTTGACGCCGATCATTAAAATTACATGTGACTTGCAATTAATTTCCCTTTCTCAGATCTTCATATTTACAATGTACACTGTTTAATTAGATCATGTGTTCAATATGTTGCTACATAAAATTTATATAATTGTTCTGTATCAAACTTTTTAGAATGATAGTTCAAGAGGGAAAGTAAGTCGTCAAAACTATATATATGTACAGGAATTGACAATCGTATTGTTACATGCAGGCACAGGTCCGGTGTCATCAAAAACAGTAAAGTAGTCTTTTATAAGGTCAAAGACTTCACACAGTAAGCAAAAGAAAATAATGCTGGGTTTTGAATTATCTTTTCTGTATTTATTTATTATGATATATGTATATGTCATAGAATGCTAACATTAAGACTTGATCCTGTGGAACTTCAGGTAGACCTCCTGTTGAAGAGTCTCAGGAATTCCACTTGGGAGCGTGGGATCTGTATGCACCAGTACCATAATTTATTGTTGAGTTTCCAGCCATGATATTTGATGAATAATCCACGGGTTCGGGGTCAAGCGCTCAGAATTTAGCCTCGGTGGCGCCACCAGAGTGCAAGTTTGGATCACATTTGGTTTTGCTAAACGAGATTTTCTGCGCCTTTGGTCGTTGTTTCGCTAGAGTCTTGGGTTGGGTAATTAAACTCGATTAGAGAATCTCCTATTATATATTTGGCAATTATACGGCTGAGATTTTCTGCGCCTTTGGTCGTTGTTTCGCTAGAGTCTTGGGTTGGGTAATTAAACTCGATTAGAGAATCTCCTATTATATATTTGGCAATTATACGGCTGAGAATTTGTTTGTTTGTTTGTTTGTTTATTTGTTGTAGGTACTGGTGCGGGTCTTAAACAAAAGTCAATAAATGGTTGTCGTGTCTGATTGCCAACATGCATGCAAATTTTGCGTCCGAGTGTTTTCAATTTCTCTGTCTTGGGGTAACAAATCTGATCTGAATAGTATCACCTATAATTTGGTTCATCTCAAGTTTGGTAGTGACGTATGTGCGCATTTCCAATGCCGCAGTATCAAATCGCGCACGTAAAGTTAAACGCCCTAAGTGTGCACGCACGCGTACATGAGCATCTTGTTGGCACGCTTGCAGCGCAACCGCAAAGAAGCATTGACGTCACTACCAAACTTGAGATGAACCAAATTATAGACAAAGTAAGAAAACAAGCTATATGATCTATAGTACCTGGGTTAGGCAAAACTATTAACATGTGTAATATTTTACCTTCATTAGTTGGATACTTGATTCCAAATCCAGGCAGTGGTAACACTACATCATATATACTGTACTCGCTTTTGTTTTCTTCTGTTATATATGCTGTCTTTATGACACCGCTACCTTGCTGTTCTGTAAATAACAAAAGTAGCCAAAAAAGTGATATTTTATTAATTTCTGTATGGCATCGTATTCTTTACAAACCTGCTCAAATGTAATCATAGATTCAAGTTTCTTATCACTAAGTCTTGATATAGCAAATGTTACATACATCACTGGAAGTTTTGATATAGCATGTCATATGTATCTCAGACAAATAATTCAAACCTGTAGAACTCTGGCTGTGTCTAGGTTCTTGCATTACGTTATGGAAAATACACATATTGGACTGTCACTTATGGGGACTAAATAGTGCGCCTCTGGCATTTAAATGCTGTGTTATCATGTTACCAATTAATGTGTTTGAATCAAACATCATATTGCAAACTTTCAATATTTATCAAGAAAATAATCCTGGCAATAAATCTGGCAATACATCTCAACTTTATTTCCTTAATGACAATATGTAACATTACATGATTTGAAAAGTTCATAAATCCATTAGGAAAAAGATGGTATATTTACTCATATTAGTACCATCTTTTTCTATTGGATTTGATATAATGAACATTTTAAATCATGCTTCACAACGATCCAGATGAACTTGTCCACATATGTTGCATTGTAGTTTACTTCTGTAATACTGCATATTGTAATACAAAAAGTTCAATTTTTGGAGGTTTGTTAAGGTTTTTTTTCTGGACTTTTAGCTCACATAGCAAATTGGGGTTTAAAGTTGAAAGTGTCACTTTTTATTCTTACATGTTAATTAGAGAATAAACAATAGGAATTTTTGTTTTTACTATCATCTACTTATGATAGACGCCAGGCAGGTCCAATATTTTGAGTAGTGGATGCCGGCACAGCCGTCATCCACTATGAAATAATTTTAATAATGGTAAACTATTTTTAAAGCAAAAACTAAGTTACCATCTTAAAAACTTCCCTTATTATAAAATGAACAAAACTTGTTTACAACATCACATATTCTGTTGCGCGTACTGCTATAGTGTGCGCATATTCCACACTAGTCGCGATATATACGCGCACCTCTACAAGCGTGTTACGCGTTATCAACACTCCTGATGACGTGGGGCCGTCTACAGCCTGATAGACGGCACCCGAAATCATGCGATTGTCCAATCAGATTATGTATCTACACAACTCCCACTGACTAAGAATTTTATTTCTAGCACCTGATATAAGTCAGCTGCATGTAGCAAATAGCTACATGTGATTAGTAACCAACCTGATGGATCGTTATCTGTGGGAACCAAGTCTCCTATAATTGGTTGAAGACCATACTTCTGTATCCGTCTGCTCAAGACCAGATTCCATATGTAACTCTGGAAGCTATGAATGTATATGAGACGCACATGTCTTGGGATCTGAGGACAGAAAATACACATAATTATGCTTTTCTTATTAAAGAATGGATTTTTGGGTCAGTCGGAAAAGTACAATTCACCTTTTGTTAGGGGAGGCCTAAACATTGTGACACAAACACTTCTGATATTGAGACACTGTAACAACTTCAAGGAGGTACTACAGTGTAGTCTACACCCAATGCATTTTTTGTGTGTTTTTGTTGCTTTTTTTGAAGAAATGAAAAAAAAATTGGACAAAGTGGTATGCAAAATGAAAATGAAGGGCAAATCTTTTTGTTTTATTGGTGGCATCGGTATCAATGTAGCTTACACGCTCTTAAAGGTAAAAGCCTAAAAGTGGTACATCACTGAACCACTTTTTAGAAGTGCTAATACTTTCAGGGTTCCACACCTTGGACCCACGGTAAGGCTTCAACCCTGTTAGTATTCCTAGGTACTTACAAACAACAAAGCTTGGAATGGATCTGCCTTCTGTACTTTCATTAGCCCTGTAAGCAATTGGTTTTCAGCTGATGTCCTCTTATGCCTCGGCATTTTATCCAGTGTACTCTGTGCATTCTTGGTTTTCATCCAGTGCTCACGCCATTTATTGTCTTCTTTGTTTGATCCTGTGTTCATGAAAAAAATTGTAAGAGCACAAAATTAATAAATTTTGCATTCTGCTAACTTCCATACCATTACTTGGCATTATAAATATCTCAAAAAAAGTAACTAACCCCCCTTAAATAATGGCTATTGTTCAAAAAGGGGCTGTTGTATTACAAATCTGTCAAATGTGTTGGAAACAGAATTTATTTCTGCATATTTTGACACCTTATTTGATACGATAGCCCAGAAAACAATAAAACACTGGTCAATTTAATGTAGTGAGGTCCAGATTTGAAAGTTGCACTTACATACAATACAAAAACACTTAGATATCATTACATAGATTTCCTTCCATTATACTGAATACAAAGTCAATACAATTTTCAAATCTTGGGTTACATTGATTTAAATGTACACTGTGACATCAATATTTAGTCAATTGCTACAAATGAGGTGTCAAAATGTGCAGAAATAAAATCTGATTCCAACGCATTTTACAGATTTTTGAAAAATGGTCATTATTTAAGGGGGGTTAGTTACTTTTTTTGAGATGTTTATCACATTACCTAAGTAGTTTGTCAATGTATTCTGTAGTGCTCATCAACTGGAAGGAAATGTTATTTCAGCAGGGACATGCCTATAGGTGGGGGGTGCAGGGGTGCTTAGTGGCTAATAATGTTGTTCGCATAAACCAGCCTTAAACACAGGAGGCTTGAACCTGTGAAATCACACCTGGCCATGCACCTGCAAGCAGTAGCGTAGCCAGGATTTTAGTGTGAGGCTAGGATTTTAGTGAGGGGGCAAAGCCACATTTTCGTCCCCGTTTTTCAATTTTTGAGTCCAATTTTAAGTCATTTTAAAGACACTTTACTCTTTGCCGGCCCCATTTTATCTGTGAAAATCATCTGTGGAGGTAGTTTTCCCCCGGCTCCCCCTGGCTACGTCCCTGCCTGCAGGGCCAACTACAGTAACAGACAGTAAACTATTGAGTGTATTAACTAAACTGAGCTCAAAAGAAACTTTTCACAGGGTCATATCTTGAAATCCTGTCCATCTAATTGAACCAAAATTACACACAGGTTTACTTCAATACTCTACTCTTAACACATGTCACTAACCAAGCAATTATCCAACTGACACAACAGCAAAATAAACTCACATGGAACAGCTTCCTGGACCACATTCACAGCCCAGCCCTGTTTCATGAAAAAAGTGTATGAAAAGCAGAAAGCAGCACCGTCTTATCATCTGTGCAAGGATCTTGTGTGCATTCTCACAGATTTTTTGTGCTGGGTGCCAAATGTTGGGCTGTGAAAGTGGGGGAAGTCCAGGAAGCTGTCTCATGACAGTGCATTTTGCTGTTGTGTCAGTTGGATAACTGCTTGGTTACTGATATGTGTTTTGAGCAGAGTATTAAAGTAATCCTGTGTGTAATTTTGGTTCATTTTGATTGACACTATTTTAAGATATGACCTTGTGATTCACAAGTTGTAAAAATTATAAGTTTCTTTTTGAGATCAGTTTATTCTAATCAAAGTAATTAATTCTGTACATTCAGATTTCAAACAATATCTTTGCCTAGTGAAGTATTATTAATTGAAGACTTAGAACATCATTCTGTACATTCAGATTTCAAACAATATCTTTGCCTAGTGAAGCATTATTAATTGAAGACTTAGAACATATGACTTCTCCATTCCAACACACGGCTGTTTGATGTATATAGAATTGGCTTCATTATTAACTAAATGCAAACTATAGATGGCGCTATTTATCCTAAATCATATTTCTTTATTTGCAAAGGTTAGGTGATTAATACCACCATGAAAACAGCTGGAATAGATGAAACAAGCAACAAGGACATTTTATAAACATATTTTATCAAACAATAAAAGGAATTATTTGTATTAAAAGCTTGAAAGGGTAATTTCCAGTAACTAAATAGCGCCACCAATTTTGACATTAATACAAACATTTTGTAACCGAAAAAGCTTTAAAAAATACTATAAAAGTGAATAATTTTGTAAAAGAGGTGAAATTAAAGTTGAGAACGACTCAAAGGCATCTGTATACATTAGCACGATATCACTTTTAGCTGTTTAAGCCTAACCTTTGGTTATACATGATGTTTTGTTTGAAAAACTAATAAATGATCCCATCAAACAACCGTGAACATTAGTTTAGTTGATAAACCTTCCCACTAGTAAGCAAAGAGTTTGAAATTTAAGTCTTACAATAATACAAGGTCTGCATTTCCCCCCACTGGGTAATCAAAATGAGATATTCATTCCATTAATATTTTATGTAACTCATAGTCATCATTTCTCTATAACCAACCTGGTACGAAATAAAAATGCTCAAATCATTGTGCATATACCCTGAATACAATGACTTACTCATAAATTAAATATGTCATGCTTATTCCAATCAATGTAAACATGCCTTAGGTGGAAACTTATAAGTATGTTTGGATTATTTTCTACAGAACTACTAAATCAGTTTGAAAACCTGGCTTAGCAAGATTCCATCCAGGAAGAGTTTTCAAACAAGATGGTGGAAATGCAAAAAAGCTGCCTTGTGTAAAAAAAATCACCTTTTATAAATTGTTGTTGCACAGGTGCAGATTGGGGTGTACTAACAAGGCAAGATAGGCAATGAGCTATTCTAGTTGAAATCCCTACACCCCCTATGGAAGACATGACCTAAATCTTCCACACAGGGAGTATGAATTTCAAATGGAGTCGCCCATTCAATGTTGTTTGCTCCAAAATGGGCTATTCCAGTTGAAATCCACACACCACCTATAGAAGACATGAACTTAATCTCCCACACAGGGGGTGTAGATTTCAAATGGAGTTACAGATTCAGGTAACCTCATTTGAAATACATACTCCCTATGTCTTCCATATGGGGGGGGGGGGGTATGGTTTTCGACTGGAATAGGCCAATGTACATGTAGGAATCAACTCAATAAGGTGGGCTCTGGAGCACTGGAGCATTTAAGCCGGGCATTTAAGTCCCCCTCCCCCCCAAGATATGTAAGTGGAAAATTGAGTGAACTTGAAAATTTATCTGGACCGTGTCTGAGCAGTCTATGCACTTTTATTGGCCAAAATTGAGACCAAGAACAAACCAAAAGTATGATGATGTCCTATAAACAAGTCTGTTTGTTAGGACGCTGACAAACTCCTTATTAATTTCTTTTTCTGTTTCTGAAATGTCAAAAAGTTGACATAAAAAAGGAGCTATTAAGAGTCATAATTTTCTCTTCTGTTCACCTGAAATTTCTATTTTTTACACGGTCAGGAAGTGAGTTAGGCATCCATTCCCAGGGTTACAAGGGAACTGACTCATCCAGTTAAATATGATATGGGTAGAGGCAAAGCATACAGTCATTCCCCAAATGACACCAGCAGTAGCAGTAACAGGCACTTTACACATGCAAGGTTTGAGATGCATGATTGCACTGCAAACAAAGACAACATTCATGCTCTATCTTTGTCATATTAAGGGTTGTGTAAAGCTATATCAGGTGGGTAGGGGTAAAAATAAGATTATTGCCATTTTGACCAAAACACGTACGCATTTATGATTTGCCAAACAGAAACTAACAGAATAACACCTAAAAGTATCATTTTTGATCATTTTGCATAAATCGACTTTCCACGATTTACAAAATGTTTGTACCGTGTGTGCCTGTTGTCAAGTTGATGACAGACACGCGTACCAACCTTGAATAATTATACTGAATTGTGATGTAACATTCCGTACAGAGGGTATTCAATACGGCGTGACAGAGCCATTATCATTCAAATAAAAGTCTGGCCTCCATAAGGTAACAATAAAACAGGTAATAGGTATGACTGGTCGTGGAATCGATCTAGAAACCTGTCTCGCTGTCATCTTAAGCTACAGGGTGTCACTTGCATTTATTATGGAGTGCAGAATTAACCATCCATTTGTTGCCGAAATGAGTAACATGTAATTGTGGACATAGCTTGTTCTTGCTCTGAGCCCTCGTAATATTGAAAACACATGAAAAAGGTCACTTAATCCAATATCAAGAATTATTCAGCGTTTCAAGCTCTACATCTGTGCCAAATTTGGTGTATCTCCTACAACTGTATGATTTCTACACATAATTGCAAAGTAGGCCTACGCGATAGTGATAAAGCAGCAATGTCTTGTGCTTATGAAGCCTTTACACCTGCAAAACATCCAGTTTTAAGAATATGCAATATCACGCCAAAACGAATGAAGGTTTTGCAATGAAAGTAACACAATAAGTAGGTGACATTTATGCCATTGTATTTCACGTACCGTACTCAAATTAAATACAATGTTGATTAATGTTTTTAAACACGGTATATAGATCATTCTGGAACACCCTGTATCTTAGAACCGTCCTTCAACACAGGTGACAGTGTAATTGTTATATTGTTCCGGTCCATTTATGACATAGCCTTCCTGTTTTAATACACGATGATACAATAAAACATGAGATCGGTTTGAATGGTTGTGGAATCAAACTAGAGACCTGTTCCTTTGTCACATTAATAGACCTGATAAATCAAGCGGAACGATTTCATGAAAAATCCTTTCACAGAATTGACCGTGTTTCCAGCGCTGCAGTGTTGGTATTAACTTTGGGCTTCTTATGAATTGATTGTCAATACATTATAGGTATATACATTAAAACTCAAACGGGAGAAAGAATTGCGCATACGCACCTTAGAACATTTTAAACACTGTTTTAAAATTGTATATTACAATTTATTTACATTAACATTGTACCCTAAATAACATGGACATTTGGGTGATATATTGATGTAGTTACGGGCCATATTTAGTGCCGATTTGTCCCAATTTGCTTTTGACTTGCCTGGCAACACTCCATAAAACATGGCTATAATTGAAGACCGAATTAAAAAGACTAGTTTAAGTCTGACGTCAGGGCAAAGGCGAGACATGATTGGTTACTGACCTGCGCAGTACGGCATTTTTGGTCTGGTTGACAGGACGACATACGCAAACTAGTCTTTTCAATTCGGTCTTCAATTATAGTCGTGTGAAGCTTGAAGACAGGGGAAGTTGGAGACCCATAAGGAATTATATTAATTTGTTCTCAAACGGAATCATCATAATAATCGTAAGTAAAAGTAGTTAAATAACATAGCGCTATTAGCTCGCCTATGAACCTTGGTATTCGATTAGTTAACCGGATAAATAACTTTGGCAAAACTGACAAATTTGTACCAAAATTAGGCGTTAACTCGTTACTGTCGAAAATGTACAAAATATGGCTTCCGTGAATCTAAACAAATTGATATTTAAAAATTGGTTAATTATATTACCATAAATCGAACATGGACATGTAGGATGGTATCTCTAGAAGTCTTTTTGCCTGAAAAATTGGAATTTTGTTGAATTTAGAGTAACAAAATAACATGCGCCAGACAGTGGTCGACGAGAGTGTAAAATCAGGTAGTATTTTGTGTATTGACGAGCTTCAAACATGCCTTCGTTCCATTCCGAAGTCGCAAATATCTATCATAATTCTTATTTTAAGGTCCTGTAAATACCTCAGCAAAAAGATAGGGTCATCGTCCAACACGGACTGCTCGAAAAAAGTTCACCTATAAAAAACTGCGTGGGCTGTTATGCGTCGTTATATGTACAGGCATATTTGAAGAATTTCCTATCAACTAATAATATTAAGATTGCTAAAATATTAATCTAAAGACTTCATTCTTTCAAGTGCACCATAAATTTTGCACCTGAGATAGATATTGCTAGGCAAAATTTCACAGCAAACATGGCAGTTTTCTCCCATTTCGGAGATATTTGAGACAATACAGCCCGACCCCTTAAATGAGCTACTGACAATCATCATGCCAAAAGTTTTAGAACCAATACATGACTTCACATGTAGGTCCAGTAGCGGCACCAAGGGGGCAGGGGTGACAACAAACACTAAAAATCCCACTATTTGGGGCTAAACTGCACTAGTCAAATTTTCAGCATTCTATCCTTGCCCTTCCCCCCCCCTTGAAAAAATACTGTTCATTGCAGACCTGCAACCTACTGAAGATGGACATTGAGGCCAAAACCTTGTACATGTACACAAATCAGGTACTGACAAATTCAAAGACTTGAGGTGTGCAATACTTTCAAAATTCAAGGAAGGTTTTGCACGTCTAAATTTATCACAATAGACTTAAAAGAGAATGCTATAGCGAAATTTTAAAGTGAAATTTGCATTATTTTCTTAATTCATTTAAATTTACCATCACTGAAATTTTCAGAAAGTAAGACTATCCCTCTTTTTCACTTCATTTGGAAAACTCCAAATGAGGTACAGTCCCTCAAAATGAGGGACAGTTGGCAAGTCTGTGACATTGCTATCATAGCACCAGTCTGGCTATCATGGCACCAGTCTGTCTATAATATCTAAATAAAGTCCAGCATCTTTTATATGGATTTCTCTTTTATACAGGTGTGTTATCTTCATAGGAAATCATGTCTTTAATATATTCATGCTGTGAAGCATTTAGGACATATCTATGTAACAGATACAATCTTTCAGCGTTATTACCCCATGTTGAGTAATGTTAGCACTTCAGAAATGCAATGCAGAATTGCAATTCACTTATAATCTGGATTTTTCACTTATCTGGCCAATGCTTAGTCCCATCATTTCAAGGTAAAAAGTAGGGGTTTGGTGCTGTCATTGGCAAAATTGGCCTGACAAATATATTGGGGAGGGCAGTAGGAATGGAATACAGGGTTCCCACACCTTGAAGCCTTTAAAATTCAAGGACTTTTCAAGGACTTTCAAGGTCCAAAAGCATCTTTTCAAGGACTTACCACAACACAAAAATCATGATGCGGCTCTCCATGCGGCACATATTAACGGAAGTGACAGCTCCTCTCCACTCCCCAAATTTTGTCCGAATTATACTTAAGGTAAAATTCCAATTTTCAAAGACTATCAAGAACCTTGTGCAAATTTCCAGGACTTTCAATGCCTTGAAAAGGTTTTCAAATTCAAGGACTTTCAATGACCGTGGGAACCCTGTGAATATGATCCTGGCTGAGGGAGCCCCATTCCTGCATCTAACCCCGTCCCATGCCACTGTGGGTTGCCAATACCTACCTCCTTCTCTAGGTTTGAGAATCAGCTCCACTGCTTCCGACCACTTGCACTTGAGTAAAGCTCTGAAAAATAAAACATGACATAGAGGACAGTATTACTTTTGATTTCCGACACTGCGGATGACAAGTATAAGATTTCAAAGACATTTCAAAGTCATTCTGCAATACATGTTGTATCAATTATCTATACTGCTTAATGTAGTCAGCAAAACATCAACAGAGTCAGAGCCCCAGGTCAGAGCTTTGCACACATGTGACCTGCTACCATTAAAGTTGCCGCAATTTGGTAGTTTTGAATTGCCCTGGCTACTGTGTTGGTGTTCTTTGTGTCACACGCACCTCAGGGATCGATACAAAGGGATGGGCATCCTAGTATTACAAACCAGAAGATGTAGTTTAAGTCTAGACAATAGGCGGATTAGCGGCCATTTTGTCTTCGACATGATTTTATTCATGTGTCCTTATACTTTAGTACACAAATATATAAGTTAACATGTTTACAATATTAAAATTATATTTTGAATAATCAATTATATTCTGTAGTAAATCGATCAAATGACAGTGATTGTTTAAGGTATTATATGCTTGAAAAAATTAAACTGTCTGACCAGCTAGTATTCTCCTCCGCCGTCAGTGTGATTCCAGACATTCCACGTACCATGTTGAGAAGGTGGAGGAGACTTAAGCTGTGATTAACGAACACGCATGCGTTAAAAATGATGTAGTTTAAGTCGAACAATAGAGTGACGTAGTTTCCGGCATTGTTCCTATGCACTTTCACCCTCCTGACGCACCTGTTCAAGCCAGTACCATGTCTGTATGTCCTTTATGAATGAAGGCACAATGAGCCATTGACAAAGGACATGCAGGTGCACAGCAAACAGAGAAAATCAACTCAGTCAGCAAAGACGACTCAAAACTACCAACTTAGGACTTAACGCTCATTTTGTGGTAAAAGGCCACATACATGCACACATAAATGGTCATTAATTTGACATATTCTAAATATTTTAAATATTACCAAGTACAATTATTTAAGGACATTCATTGTTGTTGATTTTATTGTTTTAAATGCATTCACTTCCCTATGTTAATGATTTAGTGTAGTAAATTAGGTAGGAAAATTTTGACAATTGACCACTCCAATCTTGAAATATAAGAAATTTACGACAATGCCTCATTTTCAATCCATTCCACGGATTCAAAATCGATTAAGACAATTACCGTAAACATTAAGCCTAATGGCGCTATGGGCCCCTTGACATAAGTGGAATTTTAGGCACAACCTAAAAGTGCCCTCCCGTAAAATTCCCACCAGCAAATAAGGGCACGACAGAACCTCAATTCTTTATTGGGATTTCAGAGGAGGAAGCTCTCTATTTGCACATGAAATTTTCCCCAAGGCAAAGAAACCCAGGTGTGCCATTAAGCGAAAGAATTTCGTGACAATGCCTCATTTTCAATCCGTTCCAAGACAATTATAAATGCAGTAACTGGTACTCCAGATACAGGTCATTTAATAAAAAATTGAATAAGGCATTTAATTTTCAAAAAATTCCTATATTTCAAAAACGAAGCAATCAATGGTCAAAATTCAAAGAAGAATGTGACAGCTGTTTTATTCCACAATAGGACAACTATTTAGTTTTTGTTTTGGGCTTTAAAATGCCCAAAACTGAGAGTTTCTGACGACACAGTTCTTTCAGGGACACCCTGTACAGCACCTGTGATCATTGCAAATATAGGGTCCACAACTTAAAAGTTCCCCCTAAATACTTTTTTAAATAAAATCAAAAAATATTTGTCAAAATGCAAACGTGTAAAAAAAGTATGGGTAGCCCTATATGTTTTAAACATATGGACCAAATTATAGTGTCACACGTCATTGCGTTCAGCCACAATGGCTCATTATGTAAAAAAAGAGGCCGTTTTAATCATTCAAATTGTGTTAAAAGCTGCATCTGAGTCCATAGGAGTCAGCTCTCAAAACGATACAGTAGCCCAGGTCTATTCATGTGTTTGTTAAAGAAAACACGACTGCTATGGACTCAGGTACAACTTTAAAAAACTTTTCTTATACAATTGACCATTGTGACTGAACGCAAGGACGTGTGACGCTATAAATTGGTCCACATGTGTAAAACAAATAGGGCTATACATATATTTTTACATTTTTACATTTCGTAAAATATTTTTTTACTTATTCTAAAAAGTATTAGGGATGAACTTTGTTGTGGACTGTATATTTAAAGCAAGGAATTTACCAAAATGAAAATCACATTAGAACAAGAAACCTGATGAATATTTTCCAATAAACAACATTATATAGATCCCACACCTGTGAATCATGGCACATATCCATTTTAATATCACAATGTTAAATCTGTAATTTCTAAAAGGACATAGATCATTTCCAACAAGGATGAATCTCTAATCTACATGTTTCCTACTCTTTATTACAGATAATCAAAAGAATATTGAACTTGATCTTATTTTTGGTTATTAAGTTACAATTTATTCCTCGGAACTGTATCTTCTATCATGTTTGTGACTCAAAGACAGTGATTTCAATATAATTATACATTGCTGTTTGTGTTCTTGCCTTGTTTGTGGTTTTCATTTCATTTCATTGTTGTGTTGATGCGACGGTATATATGTTCTTTCTTCAAAAAATAAAACTTTTGGAGTAAGAGAGTTGTTTGTTTCAACCCTATGAGAACTACCTGCCTATTGGTCAAAAAGAAGTTTTCATTATTTCAATTGGACCAATCAGCAACATTGTTACAATAATTTCACCACACAAAAAAATTGGGATGAATTGTTTGCAAAACTCCATTCTGATTGGTGATTAAAATGAAGATGATGAAGAAGAAACAACAGATAACTTGGACTGTAAAACGATTAAAAAAAGATAGCTCATGTTAGGCTAATGAAAGTTGACTCCCAGTTTCCCGTTACCTGACTCCGGTCAGAAAAAAATGCCGATCAAATATTTCATTATTTTCCATTATTTCACATTTTTCAAGTTTTTAAGAAAAAAAGGATAGTTTTAATGTCATCTTTCACGTCCGACACGTATTTTAAGCACTTTTACGCCGACCCTGACCGGCCCGAATAGTCTTTGCAAACGCTGGCTTAAACTACGTGGTAAAATGGCGATATCGTAGGGCGCATTTACTGGAGACTAGGAATTCCCTGCATCTAAGTTTCTCCTACCACTAAATGGATAGACCGAACACAAAGAGAGGCAGCCAAGTTCGCGGGAACCAGCGTATGAACAAATATGAAAGCATTTCTACCGTGCACTATGTAGCGCGCTATACATAGACAACATCAAAATAAATAAAATAAACAAAATTTGAAGTCAAATTTATTCTGCTTTTCTTACAAATATTTATGTATTTAATAAAATAAACTTATAAATAAAATGATTTATTTGTCAATTTCTTGCATGGTTGTTTTATTATTAACACGTGCACCCTGTGATGATTTTTACCAGCAACCTCCAGTTTGTGCAAGTAGACAAACTAATTTCCGTATAAATATGTGCTAGTGGAGAGTAAGTTTGGTTTGTAAAAAGTAGTGTGCAATAGAACACACAGACACCGTGTATTTATATGGAAAAGTGGTTCTCCAAAGACTATCATGGACTTCTGGTGCTTTCATATGTTGCACAACCTATAGGTTAATTTGAAGATTCCAAAGAAGATGTGCTTAATTAAAATTTGTTTTGAAGTGAAGCATGGTCATTACTAACTATACTTTATTATTTTATTTGGGCCTCAAAACATAGCATTCCGTAATTAACTTTGCACCGATAACGAAAGTTTGAAAATAATGAATAATGAATAATGAAACAGTCACCTACCCAGTCATGAAAAACTATGTAACAGGAAACTGGGGATCAACTTTCATTAGCCTTAACAATGTAGCAATGGTCACCATCAACATCATCCCCATGGCAACTGTTGGGGAACATAGTTACACACGCACATGTAAAGATGACTACTAACATGTTCGTGTATCATATAGCCTCATATACACTTACTATACATGCAACAGCAATTTATTAGTCTCTTTCATACATTTATACAACAATGCAGAAGGATGCACAATGTATTAAACTGCGATAATCAAGATTTTGGAAAAAAACAGGATTTTTAGGGTTTTAAAGAAAAACACAGAAATTTGTCAAAACCCTGAGATTTCATGACCCTGACAAAGGCTGTTGATATCTTTATTCCAGGTTGATCCTATCATTAAGTTAAGGTGTTGATATTGTCAGTTCGGGTTGATCCTAGGATTAAGATAAGGTATCGTTATATTTTCTCAAAGTCTGATCCTATATATGATTAAGTTAAAGTGTTGATATTGGAAGTTCAGGTTGATCCTAGGATTAAGATAAGGTATCGTTATATTTTCTCAAAGTCGTATCCTATATATGATTAAGTTAAAGTGTTGATATTATAAGTTCAGGTTGATCCTAGGATTAAGATAAGGTATCGTTATATTCTCTCAAAGTCTGATCCTATATATGATTAAGTTAAAGTGTTGATATTATAAGTTCATGTTGATCCTAGGATTAAGATAAGGTATCGTTATATTCTCTCAAAGTCTGATCCTATATATGATTAAGTTAAAGTGTTGATATTATAAGTTCATGTTGATCCTAGGATTAAGATAAGGTATCGTTATATTCTCTCAAAGTCTGATCCTATATATGATTAAGTTAAAGTATTGAAATTATAAGTTCAGGTTGATCCTAGGATTAAGATAAGGTATCTTATATTCTCTCAAAGTTTGATCCTATATATGATTAAGTTAAAGTGTTGATATTGTCAGTTCGGGTTGATCCTAGGATTAAGATAAGGTATCGTTATATTCTCTCAAAGTCTGATCCTATATATGATTAAGTTAAAGTGTTGATATTGTCAGTTCGGGTTGATCCTAGGATTAAGATAAGGTATCGTTATATTCTCTCAAAGTCTGATCCTATCATTAAGTTAAAGTGTTGATATTATATGTTCAGGTTGATCCTAGGATTAAGATAAGGTATCGTTATATACTATCAAAGTCTGATCCTATGATTAAGTTAAGGTGTCAAAATTAAGTTACGGTATCAGTATCTCACCCGATCCTATGTTGTATCACATGTGTTGATATCCATGCTAATCCTATGTTAATATAGATATATGACACTATTCACATTCATGAATCAAGTCATGATGAGTAACCAGTGTTGCCATCAGGGAAAAATCAGCCCATATTTTATCTTGTTGCCACCAAAAAAGGTTGAAAATCAGCCCAAATTATTTTACCTTGTTCTTTGGTTTTTAAAAAGAACAGATATTCGCACCACAGCGTAGATAAGTTAACCACAGTGAACTGTCCCAGCCAGGATTCAATCTTCAGTAAAACCTAAGGAAACCTTCACCTTGCTGCCACAAGAAAGGCATTTGTTTTACTCTTTCTTTGTTTCTAGCATATTCTCAAGTAAAACTAAATAACTTAATAGCGATTTCACACCGACACTTGTAGAGCCTAAAAAGGTTCTTAAGCTACATGCATGTATCCTGTATGTAGAACCTTAAACAGGTCTATAAAGAACTAAAAAGGTTCTATAAAGGTCAGCAAAACATTTTTAAAATGAAAAACGTTCTGTAAAGGCCAAAAAGAACCATTTTGGGATTTCTTAGAACCCTAGCTTTCCTTTAAATGGAGTCCCTAGAACCTTTTTTCTAAGAGTGTAACAAGATCTCTATTCATTCTACCGTATTTCCTTGAATAGTGGCCCCCTATAAACGCCCCCACACCACTTTTTTCAACCAAGATGTTTCAAAAATGCCGATATTTTCATGCTATCTCGTGTAGTAAGCTTACCAAGTTGCTCACATGGTCGATAAAAGCGTGGTCGGAAACCCGGAAGTGAACCAAAAGTCAGTGTTTCTATTTCATAGTTTGTCATTTCAGCATAAGTTTTAAGCTTACCTAATGATTTTAACGGGAATTATCGTTCTAAAATTGACCTCAAATAAACGCCCCCGTTTGGAAAATGCAACGCCCCCGGGGGCGTTTATTCGAGAAAATACGATATATCTCTAATAATTGACCCTAGTATTACTACTGACAGACAAATCACCTATTTTAAAGGCTATTTGTATCCCAGTTGGGTGTACATTTTGTGTCATGGCAACTCTGTGAATAAAACCCATCTAATAATAAGTGTGTCAATCTTACACCTGTATTAGTTCAATGTGTGAAGATGCCATATCCATTTAATAAGTAAAAATTCAGAGAGACAAATCTGACCTGGTTACACTTTGTAAGGACAACTGATGTCTGTGTTGTAAATGACAATGACAATGTGACACATGTCTGATCCACTCAGACTTAAGTCACAAATTTTGACAATTGCGTTATAGCCAGTATCTACAATCCGAGACAGAATTACAAGGACTAGTTCAAATCCTACATGACCCTTGATTGCATGGTTAGTAGCATGTAAAAGGAAAGATTGGTTTATCTGGTGCATTCATCAGAGAAAAGGAATCGCAGATAATGGTGAAAAATTACGGTACTCCTACAAGAAAAACACAACTTTTCTAGGCATCGTTAACATGGTGCCTACAGGAAAGGAAGTTTCCTATTATTAAACCTAACTTTTGAGACAGTTTGTTTGTATGAAGGTGCAAAATTAACCATAAGGCACATTGTTTTACCACCATATTCAGAGACTCAATCAGCTCGACAAATCATTTCTGAGTTTGTTTGACAGGTCGGACGCAAACTATAGAGGGTATGCAATATACGATGTCACTCATGACAGAGTCATCCACATATTTAAAAAATTAGGTACCATGGGGCAATTCGCATGATAATACAGTAAAACGGGTGATAGGTATGAATGTTTGTTGAATCAACTTTTCTTCTGTAATCTTATGCTATCTTAGAACTGTCCTCCAGCATGGCTGCCATTTCAATTGTTATACCATTCCGGTTGGTTTATTGCATACACTCTACAGTCTTTTAAATTCTGTCTTTGATTATTGATGTTGCAATTCCCAAGTTATCAACTTTTTTTAATTTCCATTTTTTATGGTTTTTTATTGTTGATTGCTCTTTATTTTTTGCTCAAATCTCAATTTCATTATTGCTGGCTTTGGTCTGATTGGATCAGTTGAGTCAGATATTATATCACAAGTGTTTGAGTAGGGACACCATACACACTTGACATGATATGTTGCACGATCAAGGGGAATGAGTCGGATGTCGCTAATATTGGTTTTGAGATATTGGCAAAGAAAGTGTTAAAATTCTTTTGTTTTATATTGTTTTCAGCGATTGATAAATTGACATAACTTTGCGAAGAAAAGTCATATCAACATGGGGTTTTCAGTTTTTGAAAGCTCTAAATGCCCTCTTTATAAACATAATGTAAAACTCATTTTCGGCTAGGGTCGACATGTGACTCATTCCCCTTGATCATGTCACACATGGTGATGTAGCAACTCATAGTGTGGTCACATATCCATATGGCATCATTAGGTTACTCATTAGCAGCCCTCGAATTAAGGATCTGAAGGGGCACGGCAACTTTTTTAGGGCAAGTTGAAAATTGCCTTGGATTTTCACTGGCAGTTTATAATATTTCAAGAGGGCATCATGGCAACTGTTGAAAATTTGAGAAGGGCACCAAGGCAATTTTTCAAAAGTGAAGAAAACACACACAAACATAGATAGATGATTTTATAACGAAGGGGCAGGGCTGGGGCACCGACGGCAACTTTATTAGAGGGCACGGCAAGTGACTGCCTTGGGTAAAGGACATATTTTGAGGGCATTACTGCAGTGGGGATGGGCACCCACGGCAAAATGCCATGGGTGCCGTGGGTTAATTCGATGGCTGCTCATTAGATAAAAATAACTGGCAATACAATCAACTTGTACATTATATGCCTACATATTATTCAGGGGTATGAGTGACCACAGATAAAAAAGTCTGGAAAAGTCTGAAATTTGGAAAGCTCCTGTACTTTTGTACAGAAGAAGTGCAGAAAAAGAGATCAAAATCAAGATCAAAAAATCTGAATTCAAATTTTAATCTGAAATCTCACACCCCTGATAATTACAATTTTGTATAATGCTATTTCATCAAGATCACAGGCCCACTATTCCAGTAATAATCAAAATGAAGTTCACTTCATTCATGACAGCAACCATCAAGTGTAGACTGCTGCCCTCATTCGTCAACTTTCTGGATTGACGACTGAGAAAACCATGTGGAAAAAAGTGACAGATTTTGCAACATGATTCCTGTAGCATAGAGCATGCGCAGTTATGTCCAAATTGACCTTTTGACCAAGTTTGTTGTTTTTTAGAACTTCAGGCAACGCGGTACAAGGGCGCCGCTAGACGGTCGCGCTAAAGCACACAACCAAAGTCATATTGAATATTTTCAGAAGTCTATCACGATATGAACTGTAAGTTATTCAGTCGTCACTATGAAGCATAACACAGTATGCACAGTGTTGACGGCTGATGGGGTTAGTCTACATCAAATGTGCATCATGTCAGTTCTGTGTTGAATTGGGCCAGTTAGGAATTAACACCCTACTCTTTTGAAACTGACTGCAAGCTCTCATGTTAAGGTATGGCTCTCTGTTTACAGGACCAATGGCTTGATATCCCTTCCCAAAAACAGCGCACTTACGTGGTTCATTAATCCAATTCTAAATACATCTTGGGAGAGCAGAAGTCTGAATTAAATCTACAGATATTTCTAATTAAATTCAGAAGGTTGTTTCCAAGCCAATACCCCAGCAAGTTGCCACTGCCAGGAATTGAACCCAGGACCTCATGCACTGAAGGCAAGAACACTAACAACTATGCCATGTTCAACCTGCCAAACAGTTGTTTGATCAGGTTGCATATTTGTTTCCAATCATTGAAAATAGCCATCCAGTGAAATTGTTGGGTGGAGTTATTTGTGATTTGAATATCAATATCTGCACATTTATTTCAGTTGTTTCCTCAGTTTACCCATAATTTTACTCCAATTACATTGTTTCCAACAAGAAACCCAGATTTCCAAAATGATGCCCTTTCCTGTGCCACAAATCTGTTACTGATCTTAAATAATCTGATTGGCTGCATATTGTCTGAATTCACAAAAACACAGCCAGTTTTAGTCTTTTTACTGATATGGATCAAAAGTTATTATTAAAAGTCAAACTATTATTATTAATTGTACAAACTATTGATTCCCATAGAAGCTAAATAGAGAGTAAAATTCTGCTATTTCAATATTAATTTTTTTTTTCAAAGTGTATGCTGCCCAATATCTAATTGCCATAGAGGATCACCCTTAATTAACTGAAGTATGCGGGTGTTAAGCCTACACTTACAGTAAGTTGAAGTTGTCTTCAGAGGAGAATTTGATAGCAACCATTAACCCTAAAGTTTGTTCTGCTTTTTCTTTCGGGGTAAGGGGAAGCAAAGAAAGAAAGAAGGAAGGAAGGCAGGTGGGCAGGAAGGAAGGAAGATATGAAGGAAAGAAGAAAGGATGGAAGGAAGGACAGAAGAGATGAAGATGGAGATGGAGATGGAGATAGAGATGGAGATGGAGATGGAGATGAAGATGGATGAAGAGGAAAGTTCAAGCAAAATGTTGTTTTCTCCTGTCCGGTTTTGAGCCATGGACCCGTCGGGCACGAAGGACAAGTCTGGGGATATACCAAACCATAAATGTTAAAGCTGCACGGCCAAATCCTTAGTCACAATCTGAATTTGATATCGCAATTGAAGCTGACTTCTCTGTGTGTAAATGGGGTCATAGTCTTTGTAGCCAATTCCAATCAAAGTAATACTGTTCATACACCCTGCCTATGTGAAAATAGCTCTGATTAAAATGCCCATTGAATAAGAAGCTTGTATACATGTTCAGATATTATTATAGTAATATGCTATTCTATAATATGATGTAGCAATATCCTTCTGCAGTGAATCATGACATACAAGTACGTTTTAAAACATGCCAAATGCATCCGACCATTCATTGGATTACATGCAACATAAAAGACATACATTCTCAAACATCCTGAGATACAGAGACTACTGGGAATGCAGCCAACAATATCAGCTAAAAATGTGTGTGTATGTAATATTAACTGAAGGTCAACATTCTATTCTGCTCAACATCAATGCTTTATTATAGCATATATATTCCAGATATGTTCACTATTGCACCAATCATATGACAATTACATATACCCTACTATGGACAGCAAAGAATTAAGGTACCAGTTATGTTCACCCCTCTATATCCTAAACAAAACCAGCAGGTAATACCTGTACCCTTTAGCTCTGATTTCAGACCTCATGTGTTGAAATTGGGTAAGAATTAAAGCAGCGGTGATCAAAAACCCAAGAAAGGAATGAAATCAAAAATTGCATTTTAATGTTCTCACCTATAGAAAGCACAGTGTTAGTTCTCTTGTTCGAGAAAGTTTTGTGTATAAATCAATAGGGCATCCAGTGGAGCAATCTGCACCTTTTGAATTTGCACCTTCCTTGACATTTTGGATCATTATTATTTCTTGACTGATTTCAAAGAATGAGTGTATAACTCGACCTAAAAGATGCAGCTATTGGCTGCTGGTTCTTATTATATCTGTCTTTGTTTAGGATATACAGGGGTGAACATAACTGATACCTTAATTTGTTTGCTGTCTGTATACTATTAATCCATGGGTAATCAATTATATTTATTGGCAGGGCACAGGGCTAACCTCATTTCAAAGATGTGTTTGAGTGCCAAATACACCTTGTTTTGCCAAGATGTATTACATCTTCTCTGCAGGTTTACCATATCGCTCATTCTACAAAATCCAGTGCCAATAGCCTTTTTTCCATTCTTTGGTCCACAAACACTTTGTGGAGCATTTAGGGCATCAAATATGTTGTTTTTCTGGTAGAACTCAACGAGATCTACATGGATATAGTTTTCCATACTTTAAATGCTTTCTTCAGCCTGATTAACCCTTGCAAAAGCTCAAAAATCGCTAAAAATGCGTTTCCACTGCTCAAGTGTCACATCTAACCCTGAATATTTTCTTTGAATAAATGCGATTTCTTTACACATTTGTTGTTTTTAATTAGATAACGCACCATCATATTGTTTATCAACATTATTTTTTAGTGATTTAAACGTCTTTGTGTAATTCTAAAATAAATTGCACTTTCCACCAAAACGCTGTGAGCTATGTTACCCCTTTTAAATACACGTTCTTGGAAAGAAGTAAAACAGAGGTATCAATGTAATTTGCGGTTTTTGAAAGGAAACACTCATAGGTTTTTAAAAATCACAGTAAAAATCATGATGCTGTAGCATTTTTGGCATAGAAATGTTGTAAACATTGAAATTTCGACCGACCATGTTAAGATTGGTGAACTACGTTACCAGGATTCTATAGTATGCACTTGTATTACATGTACTTCCTAATAATATGTGAAAGCTACTAGTGGTCGAACCCCATTTATATTAGAATTAACCGACATAACGTTCTAACGTTCGCAAATCACATTAAAAACATTAAAAACCAGTGAACTACGTTACTGTGAGCTACGTTACGCACTCATTTACACATCTTTAAAACTTCTATGAAATGATGAAATCTGTTTTACATTTCACTCAAGTGATCTTTAGTTTGCTTTTTATGACCTTGGATTGAGTAAAACCAGCCCATTTTGTAGTCGGTAACGTAGCTCACATTACATTGAGTTTTAGTGTTAAAAAACATCATGACTTCCTGAAAGAAAAATATGCAAGTGGTGTTGGCAACTTTTTACATCTGAAAGTAGTGATACATTTACTCCTAAAAAAACCAAAAAGCAGCTCTTTTTGAACAACTTTTATTTTTTCTATTTTTTTAGTGGATTGGCACCGGATTTTGTAGAATGAGCGGTATAGTACATTTGAGAGCTGCTCAAGGGCCAACCATAATTAGTTGGCAGACTGGATCTGGCAGCCTATTTTAACCCCTGTTATATTGCATGTTAAAAGCCTCAAACCATTCAATTGCATCTCATATTTTGTTTAAAAATGCATAATTTAAAACCATTTTCTTCCCTATGAGTAAACTTTGTTACCTTTTTTTTCAAGTTATAATAAACATCTATCATCATGTGTGTGCACACTGATTGATCTTTTCCCTCTTAATAAACCCAGGTGCATTGAACAGTTTTATTTTTAGATCTCGTGCAGATTATTTCCAGCTAAACTAAGAAAATGGAGCCTGTGAAACTTTATCAGGAAGAACGGAGTCAGTAATACTTTTCAATTTAGGTATAACATATTGGATCCACAACGTGTCAGTTCCCATAATGCTTTTTGAAATTAATTGAAAAAAGCAATTTATGAAATGTAAAATGTGACACGATCTGGTCCATGGGGGCCAAAGACGGAAAATTTGAAACTGAGATAATATATGGAGTAAAAAACAATGAAATACATAAGAAAATAGACATCAAAAAAACATCATAACTTTAGAACCAAGTATGCAAGACCTTTGGTATTTTCAGTAAATCATAAATGATAGCCTATTGTATGTGTAATGTAATAATTACAGTAACTCAATTTTCAAAAATGCCTCCTTTGGCCCCCATGGACCAGATTGTGCCACAAATAGAATGTGGAGCCTCATTTGTTGTACACATCTGGACCAATTCATAGCACCAAACATCATTGCATTCAGTCGCAGTGGTTCATTATGTAAAACAAGAGGTTATTTTAAATGTTGCACAGTCCATAGGAGTTATATTTCCTTAGCAAGCCTATGAATATGCCTGGCCTACTGTTCTGTACTGTTTTAGAGTTGACTCCTATGGACTTTTTGGGTGCAAATCACAATTTGAGGTCAAATTTTCTAATATTTATGTTTCAGTTTGTAAAATCACTTGTTAACAAAAGTACGGATTATGGAATCCCATACAGACCACCTAATACAACACCCTTAAAATAGAATACACTCCACAAAGGTGTTGCTTAAAATCAAGATCCCCTTTTGAGAACCACTGAAGTTTCTGCAGCCTTTTTAGAAAACCACAAAATGTTACCTTGTCTGAACAAAGATCTTTTCATTGTCCTTTTTCAGAACCATCAAGGGTTCTCCAACTTCTCCTTTCACCCGAGAGAGAACAAAATGTAAAACCTTTTGGAACTTTCTTCTAAGAGTGTTTGAGTCACAACACATCATTTAAACACAAATGTGCCTGAAAAGTATTTAATATTTTATTTATTTATGCAAATAACCAATTTCCATGCCACACAAAACATGTGCATCTATCGGGAACTAACCATTTGTTATGCTAAATAGCCTTCCAAATTTTACGTATTAAAGGTCAGGTCAGTGAACATCAAAAGAGAAACTAGAAGCTGTTCTCCGTGTCAAAAAGAAACAGAATTTCTGGAGTGCATTTGTGTAAAATATTTGCATAGTATGTCTCGTCTCAAATTAAGAGAAATGCCATATTGAATGTTTCAGAGGCAGATTAGGATCAGTGTGTTTACACGGCTGCGTTGCCACCGTTTGGACAAGTTTAAATAGCCCTTCTATGTGTATATATACCCCGCGGGATTAGGTTAGCATGCGCAATTCATGCCTCTGCGGAATTCAACAAGGCTCTCAACTTGAGATGAGACGCAAGATATAATATAGCACATTTCTCTCAATAGACACAAAATTAGCTAATAATTGTGTTCTTTCTTGAGACAAAAAGCACTTAATCTCATTGTCATTGCAACTGCCTCAGTGATGACAAAGATGATAGATATAGAAACACAACTTTCTTTCTTGAAACAATCAAAACATCACCACATGGTCCACCCAATCTGGTTAATTAATTTACTTTTTAATTAATTACAACCAGTCAATGAGCAATGACATCAAACAGAATGAATAATTTACATGTGGAATTTAATAGCGAGGTATGACACAGAAACTGTGTGATCTGAATGTTTTCCATTGCTAAAATCAGAGCAACTTTATTGTTACTGCTACCATCCCAACCATAATCCTAACCCTAATTGTAATCATTTTAATCCTACTCCTAATCCTAAACCCTAATCCTAACATTAATCATAAACCATAACCCAAATCCTAACCCTAATCCTAAACCCTACCCTAAACCCTGATCCTAAGCTCTAATCCTAACACTATTCCTCTGATCCTAACCCTAATCCTAGCCCAAATCCTAAACCTTAATCCTAACCCTAATCCTAAACCCAAACCATAAACCCTAATCCTAAACCCTGATATTAAACTCTAATCCTAACCCCATTCCTCTAATCCTAAACCATAATCCTAAACCTCATCCCTAATCTTAACCCTAATCCTAACCCCTAATCCCAAACCCTAATCCCTAACCCAAATCCTAACCCTAATCTTAAACCTTAATCCTAACCAAAATTCTAACCCTAAATCCTAAACCCAAAACCTAACCCCTATTCCTAAGCTTTAATCCTAACCATATTCTTCCAATCCTAACTCTAATCCTAGCCCTAATCCTAAACTGTAATCCTTAACCTAAATCCTAAACTCTTATCCTAACCCTATTACTCCATACCTAACCATATCCTAACCCTAATCCTAAACCCTAATCCTAACCCTATTCCTAACCCTTATACTTAATCCTAACCCTATTCCTAACCATAATTCTAAACCCTACTACTTAACCCCAATTCTAAATCCTAATCCTACCCTAATCTCTTGGGAGAGGGAGCAATAATATTATCTTGAGTCTTAAAATCAATATTAGCTGACAGAGACACAGAGATATATCTTACGTGTGGAAATAGTCTGCCAAATATCTTACAAAATCTGAAAAAAGTGAAACCACTGTGCATGCATACATCCCACGTGATGCGATCTCATTGGTGACAGAGATGACAGATAGTCACACAACTTTCTTACTGGGAAAAATCCCACCACCACCTGGTCAATCAATCTGACTAATTAATTTACTTAATTACTAACAATTAGTTCAATAGATCTTTTCAAATCAAAGTTTTTCGAAGACAGCTGCTGTTTGTTTTGGATGACCCCAGGGTCATCTACGCTAACACAAATACAACTATTTAGCCTGAACACAAATCCGTATGAAAGATGTGATCATGTGTGGAGTATATCCTGTGTAAGAGATTGATGTTTATGTCAATTTGTCCCAAAATGATGAAAATTTGCACATTTCTTTCCATTACTGTCATATTATGTAGTGCAAAATATCGGTTAAATCAATATGTTAGGAAAAGAGTTTACCCGATGACCCCACGTTGACATTGGCTAAATAAGCTGTTTTCGCTTAAAAGGGTACCCTTCACAGACTACTACAGACTATTTATCAACAGTCCCGAGGGGTCTGGGGTTTAAACTGTTCATTTTCTTCCTTTACAACTTCCTTCTTTCCTTTCCCAGCACCAAAGAGCCCTGTCAGTGTTAGGGTTTCATTAGCCTTTATTTTCCTTTGTGGATCAGGTCATAGGCCTTTAACCCCCTGAGACTACCTGCTGATCCAACATTGCCTCTGATTGGTCAATTACATGATATCTTCACTTTAATCACCAATCAGAATGGAGCTTTGCAAATAATTCACCCCAATTTTTTTGCTTGGTGAAATTATTCTAACAATGTTGCTGATTGGGCCAATTGATTATGAAAACTTCTTTTTGGCCAATTGGCATGGGGTCTTAAAAGATACTAGAATGGAGAACCTAGAATTCAAGTTGGTCACTTTAGGACTCATTTTGCTTGATTACATCAAAGATGGCAGTTTAGCAGGTGTATTACAGGAACGCAAGTCCAGAATAGGGTATATTAATAAATAAATTGAGTCATTTTTAAATTGAGGAATTTGACAAAATGAACAAGTTCCAACGGTGAAGTACAGGGTAAGTACATTGAATCCTCAGTGGAGCCTGCTTGGTGTACCTGTCTAATTGTGACATCATCAAGTAAAATAAGGACAATATGTCACCAAAGTTTTGAGCTATCAGCTGATTTGCAATCCTAACCCTAAACCTAAATCCCTATTCAGAAGCATGTAAATACGAACCATGGTTCTTCCCTGCATTTTGACTACTACTAGGTTTATGCTGCCGAGTACCTCTAACATAGGAAACACCATCTCTACACACCTGTCTGGACATCAAAGGTTCACGCTAACTAGCATAATAGGTGATTGATGCTGGCCCATCACACTATGCTGTAGCTGGTATGTCTCCAGAGGCACAATATGTGATCTTAATATAGCACCCTAGGAAATGAGGCACAGGTGGACTTAATATAAGAAAGGCCCATCTTGTAATAATGTGAGTGTAAGAGAGATCAAGCTGCAAATTGCTGCCCTAAAATATTTTCTTTTTTTAAAGTGCAGTGATATTTCTAGTGTGCTACGCACAGGCACAACATCTAGACATTGATCCACAAGCCACAGCACACTTTACAGGTGTCATATAGTGTCAGTTGCTGATCTTTTGCTGTCAGTTGCTGATCTTATTACATGACACCATACCCAAAGAAGCCTAATCTCTAAATCCTAACCTTAATGATGAACTAAACACCAACATCTCTCAATTCTCAATTAATAGACCACTTGACATGTGACGTCATTGCCCAGCAGTATGTGTGTGAATTATGGCAATTTCCATTATTCTTTGCCTTGCAGTATGCGTACGCATCGTAGTTTGCTCAGGGCATGTGCATTTTGAATCCCCCACCACATTTCATATAGTACAAGAAAGCCATTGAACAGTGTAGCGGTTCATTCAAGCATATCGATAGACCAGTCCCTCGCCTTTGTTAATAAACAATGATGTCAAGTGGTCTATACAAATTGTAATCTTCATTCTAACATTGATCTAATTCTAATCACTGACCAAACACAAAACTTGAAGTTTAGGATGACAAGTCTTATTCTAAATGTTCTTCTTTTACTGGACCTATTCACCCACAAACTCTTTCAATACTAAAGAAAAACACGTTTTGGACATGTGATTCATGAAAATCAATCATCTGTGGGCAGCTATTTCAGAAAGCATCTTTGCTATTTATTACACTCTTTATCTCTCTCCTGCTAGTGAATACACAATAGCTCCTCAACTATTAGTTCAAGTTCAAGGTTAGAGAACGGAGCCATGAAATTGGCCAATATTATGACCATCCTATTAAGACACTATTGAGAGACAGTGATGTATACAGATACAGATCAGGTGGTGGTAGGGTAGGGAGGAAACACATATTGGACTATACCAGTTGAAATCCATAAACACCCCCTATGGAAGACATCCTCCACACAGGGAGTGTGAATTTCATATGGGATTACCTGAATGGGTGATTCCATTTGAAATCTATACCCCCTGTGTGGGATATTTTTAGGTCATGTCTTCCACAGGGGGTGTATGGATTTCAACTGAAATAGCCAATACATAGAATCAGACATACATCTTTCATAAAACCATCTTTCAGACCCAGATAAAATTTAACACAACTTTATGATTTTTCTCGTTTGGAAAAGTCATAGTGAGTGAATCATAATTCATTTCACAAATTGGTTTTAGGTTCCAGCTTAAATGTCACCTCATGGCGTCACGCTGGACTAATTCCATTCACTGTCAGAGGAGGTAAAGCAAATAAATCTGCATCACCAGTGTTGATTTGCTAAGAATTGAACATGGCACCTGTCTCACCCAACCACATCTAATACCTTTCAAATGTGACAGGGGTGACATCAATGCTGGCAGATAATAGCAGTAACCCATCATACCTAACAGAAAATCACAAAATAATGTTATGATATGTTACTTGCTCTGTAGTGAACTAAAAGGCTTTTGTGATATTGATCCCAAATGAATAATCACAACGTCAGAAAATCAAACACTACTTTCAGGCTGTGATTCTTTTACTGAAATGCTTGGTCCAGCCGAAAAGGCTGGACTCACACTACTTGCTCACCAAATCCATATGCAGGCCACAGATTGCAGCTACAGAATAGTCAATACCCTCAGCAGGTAAGGCTAGTGAATCTGTCTTTAATGTAATAAAGCACATACTGTGAAGGGTGTTTCAAACTATACTATGATCAACTCGTAATAGGCAAGACTCATAACATTGCGGATAGATATAGAATCGTGTATACACAGCTGGGGACAGCACCTACCTGAATTGCACTTTGTGTATTGTGTGACTCACTTACTTACTTTTGTGACTTTTCAGGCACAAGTCAGGAATTATTTGTAACAAAGTAACAAAAACAGAACAATTCTGACCTATTATGAGCTGATCATAGTATAATGAATGAATACCTTGAGTTGGTACCAATACCTACATTCCAACCATGTATGTTGCTATAGATGAGTTGCCAAACCTCTGCATCCCAAAGTAGTTGATGAACCCAACATCTTTGAAGGATGTCATCGCTTCTGTGAGTTGTTGTTCAGAACACTGGGCATTTCTGCATTGCAAAGATGAAAAAGAGAAAAGCAAGATATGGTAAAATATTGCAATAACAGAACATTTACATTCCAAATATTGTGGACAGAAACATTGAGGGTAAAATTATGTGTATAGTCTTAAGGCGACTCAACATTTTGAATATTTACAGCAGAATATAATTATGTGGATCCTGGGTTTCTCTACCAGAAGTCAGTTTGACTAAAATTCCTTCCCATAAGCTAATAGGCGTGTTGCATAACAATAGATACAACTCAAACATTGATCCATCCTTTGTTATAGATTTGGCATATGGTTTTGTGGGCAGAAATTTTGGTCCAACTGACTTCTCCAATAGAGAATCCAGGTTCCTTGCATTCTGTCGGTCGGACATCCGGGTCGAACCGGCTTGACAATAGCACTGGAGTGAAAACAACATTTGCATTCACTGAATTCTGGAGTGTATCACAAGCTATCACACTATTGTGCCAGGTTCGACTCTCTGCAAATAAAAATATGTGATACATGTAAGTTGTTTTCACGCCATAATGCATGAATTGATGTGACGTGAGCCCCGACCGAGAGAATTCCTTAACACATACTGATATTGCACCTTGATTGTCACATGAAAAGAGCAGGGACAACCATAGCCTACCTCATTTCCAGTAGCTTATAGAAACGGCGGCATGTGGCCTTCTTACTTTGGACTGGAAATCCAGTCTAGAGACTACCTTAAAACCACAAGAAGATGTTCTGCTTATCTCATATGTGACAACTTATCCACATCAAAGTACTGTGTTGTCTACAAGATGGTACTACAGTCTACAGTCTCCAAAGTAAAACCAATGACCACAATTTGATTGACACCTTTTGTGGTTTAGATAAGATTCACAATGGTGAACATTATATCCAACCACATATTGATGAACACCTGGACTATTTGATAATTTAAACCCTAATTTGAAATACAGTCCTAATACTAGCATGGCACATGTCTGGAGCTGGGATTAATTGGTATTGCTGAGGCCACTGACAAAATATGTTATGATGATGGTGAATAACAACCCATCTTGGATAATATGATTATCTTTAAAAAAAAGCCAACTTAAAGTTAATTGCTAAATGCGCGCGGCTAGCCAAAATAAAGGACACAATTCAAAAGTTAACTAGAAGGGGGTAAAAATTTCTTGGGGTGTTAAGGAAGGACCATGAAACGTGTAAAAATAACATATTGAAGCTTGAATGGTCAAATATGGAACAAATTCGTGCGGAGCTCACCTAAATTTGCTTTTTTAAACAGCTGCTGAAATGGTCAAATTTGAGATTCATTTCATCAAATTCATATGCACACAGGCGTTTCTCTTCTCTTTTCCTCCAATTTCTTTTCTCTTTTTATTTGATACCTGGGGGCACACACCCGTTTAAAAAGGGCTGAACAATTGATCGCAAATCAAACAAATTTAGCGGCAGTGTCTAAATATCACCCTGCAAAGAAAATGGTTATGGTGACATATCGATCCATGACAAACCCCATTCCCTGATCATGTATGGGCTACAATACAAATCAGAGGAAACAGATATGAAGAATAATGAAAATATCATACATTCAAACTTCAAGTTTGTGACTATGCAAAGGTGATTCATAAGAAATAGCATATCAACTCTCTCCACATGGGTGTCGACTGCAGACGACAAGTTTCTAATTGTGTTTGAAAAATTCAAAAATTTCAGATATGTGAATTTTCATGACCATATTTGAAATCTGCATGAAAAATGTATTAAAATGAGTACAAACAAGCCTGGTATTGTTTCAGTGGTTCTTGAGATAGCGCTTGATATTTTGAGAAAATATTTCAAAGTTTAGCCTTTTTATGTTGAAGCCTATGGCTAGCATGCAGAGCATCAAGGTGACATTGGCATGACAAAGCCCATTTCCTGATCATAGGCAAGCTACAATACAAATCAGAGGAAACAGATATAGAGAATAATGAAAATATCACACATTCAAACTTCAAACTGTTTGTGACTATGCAAAGGTGAGTCATAAGAAATGGCATATTAATAGACATCAATATGTATCAAGTGTGGGTAATATTTTTCTTGATTCTAAATAATCTTGTACCTTGTGACTTTCCTAATGGTCTCAATTTAACAAATTTAAGGTCCCTTACAAATGCAAGTTTATTGTTTTCGGATGCAATGGCTTCACATATGCCACATTGCTTCTTATTGGTCACAGTTATGGTTCTAATGTAGTTTTTGTACACTGTAAAATTTTGCTATATGCATTTTCCTATAACAATGCGGTCATCTATATTCAATTACTGTATTCGTCCGAGTATAGTCCCACGTTCGAGTATAGTCCCACCCCCCATTTTTCGAAAAATTCCAGAAATTGTAAAAAATAAAAAATAAAAATTGTCACTCTCTATTAAGCTAAAAATTGCACATAATGGTGTATATTTTTGTTTAAAACAAATATTTTTTTAAAATGAGAAAACCATCCCTAGACTTTGATGTACTCTAAACGATAGTGCAAAAAGTTTACCTTTTGCTTGCATATTTTTCGAGTTATCTTGTCACAAAAATCGTGCAATATTGTCAAAAGTGAACTCTAAGAAATCGATGTTTTAGTAAAAAAATGTCCAAATTATGCACAAAATGTCCTTATATTTTAAAACGGTAAAACGTTCACGCTTGTAAAAGCTGTATCTGGTGCATGGTCTAAATATGCATCTTTTTGCACCAATGAATCTATAATGTCTGCTTTCAGTGCACCAAAATTCAAAATAATTAAAAAATCTAAGAGGCATTTTGACTGCAAATTTTTGTTTTGTTTTGTTTACACCATATTTGCTGGCGTTAACAACATACCGAATGCGCCTTGACTGCATTGGACATACGCGCCGAGTTGCGCCGCGTCACGCTACGCAAATCGCGCGCGTAATCACAATATTTCGCATTCGCGCATTTCTGACTCATAATTTCCCGCCAATTTACTAAGCTGTCTTGAGTTTTTATCAGTTTCAAGTGAAAGAATACATCTTAGTGTTAATAAATATCAAGAAATCTCAAATTCGGGCGTGGACGAATGTGTCTTCCATTACTCTGGCCTTAAAAGACAAAACAACTGATTAAGGTTAATTCAACTTGAATTAAATACTCATTGATGGAAAAGGAAGGATAAAAGCACACACAAGAAATGCACTTTTGGACATGCACATATTGGGCAAGATGGTGGATCACATGCAACACTGCTGATGTTCAAACTTTTACTCCTTCCATAAGAGCTCTCCATCATAGCCCCTTAACCTGTACTAATAAGCACTACATAATCCAGAGAGAAACAAGACATACATTAATATGAAGAGGCTCTTTGTCTGCTGATGGCATAACACCTGATGGATATTGAACTTTGACTGAAGCTTGAATCTAAAGTCTGCACAAAAAGTAACTCAGCTGTTATAAATACGCCTATAGATTCAGAACAAATAATTGTTTTCACAATATTTCAACATAGAGAGAAGGATGATTTATTTACGCGAATTTTGATACCTCATTTGTCAAATGTCGTTCAATATTAACAACACAGTAGTGCTTTTAAAGAAAAATACCTAAATTTAAAAGTTGCAGTTTACAGCGATCAATGGTTATAATGCCAGCACTGTAAACACGTAAAGCCCGCCATTATCTTCGCGCTTACTTCAAATCAATACAAATAACTGTAACTTTTAAATTGGGGTATTTTTCTTTCAAAACACTGCTGTATTGTCAATATTGAACAAAATTGGACAAATGGGGTATCAAAATGCGTGTAAATAAATCATCCTTCTTTTTCTGTTGAAATATTGTGAAAACAATTATTAGTTCTGAATCTATAGGCGTATATATAACAGCTGAGTTACTTTTTTGTGCAGACTTTATTTCAATATAACATTATGAATATCTGTTCTGTATCACAATTATTGTGATGCCAATATGAAGTAGCCCTACTATAGGGCCTTTTAAACACACTATATCCTGAGAACCGGTAAACCCTGTGACCGCTCCACCCGAGGAACGGTCACTGGGTTTAGCAGTTCTCTGGATATACCCAGGGTCTGTGATATAGCATGGTTTTTAGATTGCCATGGTTTAAAGGCCCTATAGTAGGGCTAGTATGAAGGCCCATGAGAAATGCACAGTGTAAGGTGTTTCTTCACACAGGTATTGTCAGTAGGATAAGAAGGCCCATGAGAAATACACTGTGCAAGGTAGTTCGTCAGAAATATGCTCTTTAGGCAAAATTCAGCATCAGATAATCTTTCTATAAAGGAAGCTGTGGTAGATATCTATTTATTTCTAGAGTACACAAATTAGTTAACCCATGTCCTGAAAGTATTATCAATTGGCAGTACCCTCATGAATCACTAGATTGAAATAGTCTAAATGTCAATGTACAGAAGAATGTACCAATACATTGGGCTATTCCAGATGTATTCCGCACCCCACCCCCCCTATGGAAGACATTTAAAAAAATACAATTCCAGCTGGAATTGAGATGTGTCTAGAATTCCAGCAGTCATTTTTAACACAGATTCCGGCTGGAGGGTATGGAAGACATTGAGATTAGGTGAAATTCTGGCTGCTAAAATTAACAAAAAAACAAGAGTGGGGATTGTGAAAGGCCATGATGTGCCTATGGAAGACATTCATATTTCTTAATATTCCGCTGGAAAATGGTCAAAAATGCTCCAATTCCGCAGGATCTTCACTTATGGTCGCCATCTCGATTAACCTATGAATGACATTTACAATTTACTTGAATTCTGGCTGGAAACTGAAAAATTCCAGCTGGAACCCTATGGAAGACATTTACATTTACTTGAATTCCGCTGGCCATATTACCACAATTCCGGCAGGGTCTTCCATGGGGTTTTCCTGACATGTGAATTCGGCTGTCAATTTAGCCCCAATTCGGAAGTGTCTTCCATAGGGGGTGCGGAATACATCTGGAATAGCCCATTGTGACTGCCACTCCAGCAGGTAAAAGAATCAATTCTGGTGCTGGGTATTGAACTAAAAAAAAAAAAAAATCTATTTCTTTCAGACACCCTGTATGAAACAGATCCTTTAGCTGTAGGATATGCTGCATATGGCTTTGTTCTTGCAGGGTAGCATACGATTAATGACACATATTCTGACAATTTAGTGAAACACTGACTCACATTTCTTGATTTGATTCAATGCGAATGGCACACTGCCCAATATATGAAAGTGCCATATCATATCGGCACAGTCTGCCTTCTAGGCTTGGAATTAGTCATATGAACACTTGTGTCTTAAAGGGACATAACATGACAGTTTGGTGAAGATTATTGATACAGTGAAACAAATTATTAGTTTTGACATTTTGAATCAAATTTGCAACACACTTTGGAATTGAGATGTGTCTAGAATTCCAGCAGTCATTTTTAACACAGATTCTGGCTGGAGGGTATGGAAGACATTGAGATTAGGTGAAATTCTGGCTGCTAAAATTAACAAAAAAACAAGAGTGGGGATTGTGAAAGGCCATGATGTGCCTATGGAAGACATTCATATTTCTTAATATTCCGGCTGGAAAATGGTCAAAATGCTCCAATTCCAGCAGGATCTTCACTTATGGTCGCCATCTCGATTAACCTATGAATGACATTTACAATTTACTTGAATTCTGGCTGGAAACTGAAAAAATTCCAGCTGGAACCCTATGGAAGACATTTACATTTACTTGAATTCCGGCTGGCCATATTACCACAATTCCGGCAGGGTCTTCCATGGGGTTTTCCTGACATGTGAATTCCGGCTGTCAATTTAGCCCCGAATTCCGGAAGTGTCTTCCATAGGGGGGGTGCGGAATACATCTGGAATAGCCCATTGTGACTGCCACTCCAGCAGGTAAAAGAATCAATTCTGGTGCTGGGTATTGACCTAGAAAATATAAAAAATCTATTTCTTTCAGACACCCTGTATGAAACAGATCCTTTAGCTGTAGGATATGCTGCATATGGCTTTGTTCTTGCAGGGTAGCATACGATTAATGACACATATTCTGACAATTTAGTGAAACACTGACTCACATTTCTTGATTTGATTCAATACGAATGGCACACTGCCCAATATATGAAAGTGCCATATCATATCGGCACAGTCTGCCTTCTAGGCTTGGAATTAGTCATATGAACACTTGTGTCTTAAAGGGACATAACATGACAGTTTGGTGAAGATTATTGATACAGTGAAACAAATTATTAGTTTTGACATTTTGAATCAAATTTGCAACACACTTCGCTATAGTGTCCAATACCACCTGACTTTACCGGGCATCTGGTTGATGGTGATTGATGATGAGCAAGGTACCAGGACAATTATGATATCATATTAATCAGGCTAGCGGCACTCTGTACAAATTGCCTATACCGATTCTGAAGACAAAAACCTGTGGCACAGTCGCATCCCCTGCTTTGTACGTGTTTCCAGGTCACGGTATGTCTACGTGAGTACGTGACAAACACTCAGGGTCAGAGAACAGCGCAATCTGTCTGCTGCCAAGGTCCGTAATATATATCTGTTAGTCACCTTTTTGTACCGTTCGCAGCATGCATGCAGAGCGTGACGTCTGCAGAACAACAGCGTAATGGCATAATGGCTCCGCCCAATGAACCACATACATCCAATAACATCGCCTTTTCGTATCTACGTCACATTTAGCTCATTCATATCATTACACATTCATAATCACCTTTCAGGATTTGTGGTGTGACGAACAGACTCTTACACAGGTATCGAGCTCACGCTGTCCTCACTTGAGCGATCGATGTAGCGCCTCTCTTACTTATGTACTCTCAGTACTAACCCAATACCACCAGACTTCACCAGGTATCTGATTGATGATTAGCAAGGTACCAGGACACTTGTGACATCATAATGACAATACATATCACTTTTATAGTATGTGAATTATTCAAGTATTATTAGTAATAAAAGAACGTTTTGCCATTTGAATGGTAAAATAATAAGAACTAGGTGGATGTAAAATTGTCACATATTGGCAATCTGAGAATTCCAAGGTCAAAGCTAAGAATGTGGTGGCAAGAATACAAAAATGGCATAAGTCCATATTTTTGAGACTTAGTGACCTAAAGAATTTATATGCCCAGTCTTGTGCTTTATGTCCACTCTGTCCCCTTTAATGTAGTTGCCCTGCCTGACTATGTGGACTACAGAAATAACTTGTTTGTCCGATCTGAGACTCGCCATTCTGGAGTATAGTAATGGAAAACTGCCCTGATTTTGATGGTTTCCTGTCTAATAAAGAATAGTTTGAACTAACTAGAATGCATTGTTACCTGTAATAACAGGTTGATGTCCATTGAAATGATTATATTGCTGCATACCAAGGTCATGGAATGTCCTAAATAGTGTAAACTAATATTTATTTGCATTGCTATCACTGGATTAACATTTTGATCGTGGCACAATGGTTAGGGTACTTGCCTTTAGTGTATGAGATCCCGGGTTCAATTCCCGGCGGTGGCGATATTGACTTGGAAAAAAAAAGTCTGAAATTAATTGGCAACTTCTGTAGATTAAATTCAGACTTCCGCTCTCCCCATGGTTCATTTAGAATTGGGTAAATGAATCATGAAAGTACTCCGTCCTTTGGAGGGGACGTTAAGCCGTCGGTCCCGTGTGCAGAGAACCATACCTGTACATGTATTTCGCAGCCAGTTTCGAAAAGAGTAGGGTGTTAACCCCTGACTGTTCCCAACCCGTCCCGGTGTTCAAATGGACCCCAATGGAAATAAGCTTCAATAGAGGCTTTCTTGGGTTATCCAGGGTTGTCAGAACCCGAACAAATCAAATCAAATAAAAAAAAACCAAAATCTAAGATTATTATGTTCTTAAATCACATTTAGATGAGATAAGCGACCCTTATAGAGCATTATTTCCCTGTCACAGCAGATAAATAACTAGCAATGAAGACTGTTCCATAGGGAAAGCTATGCGACAGCAATGCCTTGGCACAAATGTATGTTTTGATACAGAGTATGTTAACTCTCTTCACGCGGGTGTCGACTGCAGACGACAAGTTTCAAATTTTTTTTAAAAATTCAAAAATTTCAGAAATGTTACTTGTCATGACCATATTTGGAATTAGCATGAAAAATGCATTAAAATGATTACAAACACGCCTAGTATTGATCCAGTAGTTCTTAAGATAGCTCTTGATATTTTGAGAAAATATTTCAAAACTTGGAACTTTTTTCCATTGAAGCGCTTATTAGCACGCAGAGCATTAAGAAGAGATTGGTCAAACACAATCATTGCATTTGCCCTGTGATGGTCTAGTTTTGAGTTCCAGACTATTAGCGAGACATTGTGGAGCACGACCATGAAGTGATTTGTCCACATTCAAACCAAACTTTTTTGTGATCACAGCAAGCCATTGTAATGCATCCAGCAACAGAGAGGATATTTGTTGAAATGGATTTGCACATTTGTGACCAAACACGGCAGTGAGCCGTAAATTCCTCCCCCGGTCAATTTTGTTTTCTTCTGTGTTTAGAAAATATACATTATAAGCTTTAAAATGGTATATCATTTGACTTCAAACGATATCCAGAAGCGGGTTATGGTTTGTTAAACTTTGCTCCTTCAACAAAATGCTAGCTTTTTTCGTTTCTACATGTGTCTCTTTTTCCACATTGCTGGCAATAAATATCAGTCAAAATTGGCAGTTCAAGAGGTTCATGAAAGTTCTCTCATTGTTAATTGTTGGTTATACATACCTATACAAAATACAATGCCTGGTAACCCATCACTTGAACAGGTTTTAGCCAAAGCAAACAAATACCAGAGCTATTCTGTCGGTCGGACATCCGGGCTATCTCTAGTCTCGGGCCCAAACTGCATGTGGCTCACGGTTTGTTGTGAACAACAGAAACCGGCTGTGAAGGAGCCTACATAGCGATGTTGCTGGAGTGACATTCAATTTAGGAAAAAACGACACTCGACCATGGAATTTAATTTTAAGTTTGTCAGTATATAAACGGTAAATCAAGTAAGTTTCTTTCACTCTGAAGACTTAGAAACGGTTGTTTGATTCCACTGACTATTTGCGATCGAAATTTACATTACACCAATGACAGAAATCATCAACAAAAATCGAATCAGGGACTTGTTTTCACTCGAACATCATCAACCGGAAGTGACGTGGCACGGACCGACAGAATTAAAAATTCTATTACCATCTAAGGCAGAAGCTTATTATCCACTTCAACAATAGGATTATTGATTGGTGTTTGACTATCAAAATGAGATAGATGTTGCGCCAGCTTGTGTTACTGATGAATATGACCGTCATGCACATTTTACACTTTAACTCAGAATACAATTTAGGGAATTTACAGCTCATTCGTGCTGTACGGTCACATTTGATTTGATGGATGATTCAGTTCATTGAAAGTTAAAGATTTGCAGCAGACAATTGCACTTACTTGTTTGGACATTGGTCTATTCTATTTTAAATCCATACACCCTATGGAAGACATGACCTTGGCACAGGGGGTGTGAATTTCAAATGGGGTTACCAAAATGGGTGACTCCATTTGAAATTCACAATCCTGTGCAGGAGATTAAGGTCATGTATTCCACAGGGGGGTATGTATTACAACTGGAATAACAATTTGTATGACATCTGTCTGCTTGCAGCTGATAGTACTGCACAATTAAACCATCAAGCCATGTGCACAATCTTGGTGTCCTATTCGACAGCAAGCACAACTGTTGAGTGACTTGATTGGACACCCAGCTGGATAAAGTTCAATTGCAATATTATCTACTTGCAGCGGCAGTTTTGACTCTTGTCATTTTCTCCAGAGCCTTGAACTGATAAGTGTACTTTTAGAATATGCCGTGCTTCAGTTATAATACAACTGATCACAGAATGCCCCTTTAACTCACTGCCATATAAGTTTCCCCTGATTGACTCTAATCCTGATGGATATAGTTGGCACCTAGTCGACTATTAATAGCCTTTTCCAGGGACATTCCCAGGTAACTTACCTTAGCACAATGACAAAGTGGTTGCCTGAAAGTTCGCCTAGATTCAAAGCCTTCTTCACATACCTGAAAGAAAAGGAAAATACTATAGAATTGGGTGAGGTTGACAAAGAGAGGTTGATCTTCCTAGGAATTTTTCTTTATTCTCTGAAAACAAGAAAAAGCAACAATTGGAACAAGAATAGAATTTACTATAGAATTGAATGAGGTTGACACAGAAAAGTTTTACCTTCTAACTAAATTTCTCTACATTCTCTCTAAACAAGAAAAAGTAAGAGGAGAAAAGTTGGTGATACATACAGGCATGCGGACTGAACCCTAAGAAGAAATCAATGTACATGCCCTTTTTTCCATCACAATGCAATGCACTCCCTCATTGGTATCATGCATTGATTTTTGTCATTTGCACCACAACAAAATCATATTCATTACCTCTAATCAATTGCACATAGCCTGCACTATAAAGCCACAGAAATATAATAAATGTTCTTTCAAGAAACTGAATGGTTTCATCAGCTGAACTTCCTTAAAATCTACTTGGGTCATATGAAAAATCAGTAAATTCTTAGGTCCAGAAAAGTGAGTCACATATGAAGTTGTGAAAAACTTATTTTTGCTTTGTATGCTGTTGTACAGGGTGTCTATCAAAGAACACTATTCTTTGTTCTTTTATTTCCTGCATCAAATTAAACTAAATTAATATTGCATTGCAATTGCATTATTAAATAGCTTTAGATATTTTACCTGTTAAGGCTTTCAATATAATGAACCTATCCAATTCTGTATTATTTGGTAAATAAGAAAAATTGTCTGACAGTCCAGTTCTTTGAGAGACACCCTGAATGTGTCAGATGAGAGTTAAGTTACCTATATGGCATGAAGGCAGACAGAGACTTACACTAGGATCCACAACATGCTCATCTATCAGGGGAACAGTTCTTAAACCCCAATACATTTGTACATTCATTCAATTACCTTTGAAGATTTGGGTACAAAAACTCATACTCTGCAACTTAAGGTCAAAATTTGCACTATGATTATGTAATTGAGATTATTGGACTATGCCATTGGGATGAGGCTCTTGTGGTCCATAGTGATAGAGGGAGTGACTTGATGTGATTTCCCTTTGCTGTGGGGTATTTTACAGGCGGCGGATGACATGATCGAGCCGGCAACTCGTGAAACCGCCGGGCCGTATGGCATTTTCCATTTACTCGATTAGTTTTGTGGGGTTCATTATCGAACCCCAACGGTTTTAGCTTGTATTTATATTATTTATCAACATAGGCCTATTTGTTTGTGATATTTCAAGCGTTTTAAAATTTCAAAATAATCCCATTCAATTACACGGTTGACGATGAAAATTTACTGAATTTAGGGACTGCACGTCATACACCACCTGGTATTTTACAGTCTACTTCCCCCAACACAATGGTAGCCCTAGCTTCCATAATATGTGGTTTATTTATGCAATTACTGCTGATTTTACTGTCACATCATTAGATCTATCTTCGCATCCCTCGTTAGAGCCCAGAGGAACCTGAAGTGGCATTATAAAGTTTGACGGTTGTTATTTTTTCAAAATAGCCTAACTATACTTTGATCAGCTCGTAATCAGCGGGCCTTATAATGTCGCGGATTAATATCAAAATATTTTATTTTGAGAATTTTCTTGTGACATCTCGCCAGAAGCATCACAAATTATTAAACCAAATCCTCTACTTTATCTACTTACTTTAACACACAAAATAAAGACCAGGCAGGTCAACTAATAGCCAGGGTTCGAATTCATTAAAAAAGTTTTTGGCTAATTCATCATATTATCAGGATACTTCCATATACTAAAGCACTATAAAAAGTGCTAAAAATGCAAAATTGGGTAGCAGTTACTTCAAAGTGTGGAGCAAACTGCTATGCGATACAGCCGAATTCGAACCCTGCTAATAGCACTCTTAACGTGTAAACATTTCCCACCTATTACAAGCTGGGAGGGAAAAATAATATTTTTGGCCCAAAATAGTGGCTTTTCTGTGATCTTTTTGTCCTGGCTATAAAGGCAAACTGGGGGGGGGGGGGTAAAGACAAATTGCCCTTTAGTAAGCAAGGGTGTCTTCTGATCTTTTGTCCTGGCCGGAAGGGCAAACTGGGGGGGGGGGGAAGGAAAAATGCCTTATAGTAAGCAAGGGTGTCCGCCAATGTCATAATAGCATAATTGTGCCGAATTAAGTTTCAGCCCCTATACTGGCCATTGTTATATTCTATTCTCATTTTCTTCATCATTCTTGTTTACTTCCCTTCTTCCTTCCTCTTGCATCACGTTGTGACACTGACCATCGGTATCTGTTGGTAATTACCCGGGGTAATTACACTTATATTTCAACACGGCTTAGGATTCAATAGTTTTGTGACATATAGCTTGGTCATAATTATATAATTTTTTCATCCTATCCTGATATTGACCATTGGGCAATGACACTGATAGTGTTTAGGATACAATAAATTTTTGACATACAGCTTGGTCTTATATATAATTATTCCTTCATATATAATTATTCTTTCATCCTATCCAGATATTGACCATCACCATATTTGGGCAATGACAGTGATATTTCAATAGTGTTTAGAGATCACACCACTAAATCGGATCCAACCCTATCTGACTGAAGAAATAAGATTAAAAACAGGGAAAATATGACACAACATCCAATGGGGGAGTAACACAAAACATATAAATAAAGTTTAAAAATTTTATCCATTGCTAGTGTGACACTGTTGTATCCTTTTGGATCCATCCTTTGGTTCCCCGCTGGTCAGTTGGAACAGATTTTCCCTGTTTTTATATGAAGAAATAAGAACCAGTGTTTAATTCACTGACCATACCAGGTACATTAAAATGGACAAAAAGTTTGAAATGAAGGCTGAGATGCCAATTTTTTGGTGATAGTTGTGCTCTGTGGACGTTTTTCTAATCATCTGAGCATAAAAAGATGAAAAATACTACAATTCTGACATTTTATGAAGGTTTTTGGGTTCCATGGGCCAACTGATGTCACAACATAGAGGCGCTGAGCTGTAGAGTTTGGTATGGTTTACCTCATGTTCGATGCACCACTGCGAAATATTGAGCTGCTCAACTACCAAAAAAATGCTGGTTCTAGGGTAGAATATATCATTAACTTTTGGAAAAATGATGTTTTGAATGAACGATGACGTTATAACCATGAGAAAATGATGATTTCTTGGGTACCTTTTAACACATTAAAGAATAGGAACTTGATTTAGTGGTGTGATCCCTTTAGGATACATAAAACTTGGTCTTATATTTCTGTCAGTCGGCATGACCTTCTTCCCATTGTTGCTTTTGCCGAGATTTGGCTATTCCATCTTGCCCCCTCAGACACAGGGGACACTTAGCGTTGCACTCAATGGGGGAAATCACAAAACATGCCCTAAAATAAGTACATCTTGATGAAACAATTCCAAAGACAAGGCAAATTGGTATTTTCTGTGCTGAGAAAATTGACTTGAACTGCGAGGCCCTGTACAAACCAAAAGGGATTTCGTGAGGTTGTCTACCTTGACAGACGTGAGAAGTGGGTAAGTGCGATAAATGGAACAACCCGACCAAGAGAATAATTATTCATTCATCTTATCCAGATATTGACCATCACCATATTTGGGCAATGACAGTGATATTTCTATAGTGTTTAGGATACAACAGATTAATTAGTGACATATACACTGACTTGGTCAGAGTGTATTCTTCTACCTTATCCTGATATTGACCATCATTATATTTTGGCAATAACACTAATATTCCAATATGACTTAGGATAGATTTGTGATATAAAGCTTGGTCATAATTATATAATTTATTCTTTCAACTCATCCTGATATTGACCATCACTATATTTTGGCAATAACGTTGATATTTCACAGCTTAGGATACAATAGATTAGTGACATATATCTTGGCATGATTTGTTTATTTGTTTACTTCATATCCATTTCAAACCAATCTGGTTAATCCCATGTGTTCCATTACACCTCACCTACTCCAATACATATCCTTTACATTTAATATCCTTCCCTTCATTGCTGATGAAATTCTTTAAACAAATCAACCCCCTTGCATTTCCTCACATCACATCCAAGTTCACATTGGGCACCCCATTCCTTTTTTAAAGGATTTTTTTATTAGAAATGACAATGGGCAATTCTATATGAAATCCATACACCCCCTATGGAAGACATGACCTTAAATCACCTACAGGGGGTTCAGATTTCAAATGGAATCACCCATTCAGGTAATGCCATTTGAAATTCATACTCCCTTTGTGGAATATTACAGTTATATCTTCCATAGGAGGTGTATGGACTTCAACTAGAATAGCAATGATATTCTTGAAGCTAACCAAGTTTGTATTACAATACTCTCACAAAACAATTATAGCATCATTATTTGTTTGCTCACTTATTCCTTCATTCCTTCATTCATTCACTTCTTCATCTTTTCTTGACATCACCTTCTTTCGGCAATGACACTGATACTTCTCAACCCCAGTATAAAGCTGGTTTCATACTTTCTGCCGCTTGCCGCTGAGCGGCATGACGCTTCATCATGCCGCTTGTACTTTTCTGCAAGCGGAGCGGCACACCGCTGAGCGGCAGCGGCATGACTCTGAAAGCCACTCTTGCCGCTCAGCACCGCTCCAAAAGGCGATTTTGTTCTCATCGTCAGAGCGGCACCGCTCGAGTTGACTTGAATTCAACTCCCAGCGGTGCTGCCGCCGCTGCAAAGCGGTGGAGTAATCGATATATCGGCTTGCCGCTGGTCACCGCTAGCGTTTTTGGCGAGATTGCGCAGTGAAGTAAAATCATCTTCACAGCGGCAAAGCGGCAAGCGGCAGAAAAGTATGAAACCAGCATAACTGTGTTTACATTTGTGACATACAGTTTGGTCATCATAATGAGTGACATTGAAAAGCTATCAAACTGAATTCTCAGAAAAACATATATGTGACCATCCACCACAACTGAGCCCGGATGTCGCCAGTGCCACTATTGAGATATGCTCCATTGAACTTAACAATAAACAATAGGAAACAAAGGATTTATTGACTGTTTTATTGATTTTTCACTACTTAAATGTCAAGTACTATAGACATGATATACATCATTTTAAAGCTAATTTTAAGCAGAATATTTTGGTTGAATATCTCAAAAATGATGATTGGCGACTTCAGGGCTCAGTTGTGCTGGATGGTCACATATGCAACAGAGAAAGGTCTAATGAAATTCAGTAAGAGCAGAATAGGGCTGGACCCTCTCCTTTGATAAAAATAATTCAACAAAGGCAAAAAAAAAAAAAATATTTTGCAGCAGAGATAAAGAAAAAAGAACACAAGTAAAGAGGAATGTTATGGGACTAGTTGAAACTAACTATAGAGTCTACATTTTTCACAGGGAGAATCAAATAAGGCAAATATACATAACATTTTACTACAAAAATAACACTGAACCAGTATAATATTTAACAATATAATGAACATGGACACATACATACAGCAAGAGGAAATTTTGGAATCTTTCTTAATAATATTTAACTGTCGTGTCAGTATTTTTCACAGGGAGAAATAGATCTGTCCACGTTGTTAGCCACAAATGTTTAAAACATTTACACTTATATATTGAGACAAATAAAGCTGACATACAAGAGTAATGGTATGGGTTCAAAAATGGAGATCTCAAGGCTTGATTCAAGTAAGGGGTACCACATCCACATGATTCTCAATATACTATTGGCCTTAACTCAAGAACTGCTAGACCAATGGAAATAGAAATACGCCTATATTTTGGCTGTCTATTGACTCATAGGATCGATTTATTAATAGTAAGAAGTAGACTGCAGTTAACTGGCTAAAACTGGAAATATGCGGCTCCTGCCATCCCACTCGCCTAAGCAGAGATGTAGTCTTTGCACCTGATCTGACCAGTGGCTGCACCAGAATTGGGGGGGGGGGGGGCATGGTGGGGGGAAAAGTGAATTTCTGTAAACGGTGGAAATTTTTATAATTTGGGTTTTTTACTTGGGTGCTGCCACTAGATCTGACCATTGTTCCTTCAATCACTCTTTTGTCAATTTTGACATTGAGCATACATGACTCTTTGACATTGACATTCCTCAACGCACCTTAACAATAGTGTCTGATATATTGTGTCTTGTGGTTTGGTCATCGATTTGATCCTTAATTTCCCTTTTGTCATATACCTTGACAGTGGTCTTGACCTTGAGCCTGTCCCTATAGCAATGACACTAGCATTATACATTTCCTGAACTGATCTTCAACTGTATTTAGAAAAAAGCAGTCACAGATTGACTACAAATTATCATTTGAAATGTTTCATTCCTTCTGTCTCTTTAGCAAAGAAATTAAGGATCGACTGTATTCTCGACCGTGAAGAAGATTGGTTCAGGAGCGGGGTCAGGAAAGCAATCCAAATATTGAGAACTGGCAGCAACCTCAACACAGACTGGGGCACCATGATTTTCCAGCAGTTTACACCAAGATTTTGACAATTGACCAAAACTGGTAGCGACCTCAACACAGACCGGGGGCGCAATGATCTTCCAGTTGTTTTACAACAACATTTTTAATACCACTTAACCAAAACCAATCAATAGGCCTATCTGGTAGTCAAATGGCAATTAAAGTGGAATAATCTCTTCAGGGCTAAAGAAAACCTGTAGATGCAGGTTGCAAGCTACCACAGCTCTGCAAATAGTAGCCGTGTTCAGACGTAGGGTATTTAACTCGAGTAAAGGGGTTAGTCAGAGGTAAATCCTTAACCAGACCGGAGCAGTCGAGGTAGATGCATGTGTGGATTGCACTAGAGGTAACAGTCGAGGTAAACATGACCTTACTACAAATTAACCATCGTCGTTCAATCAGTTCTTGCTCTAAAACTACTAGATGAAGCAAGGCATAGGCCTAAAATGCGTTTTTTTTCTTCGCTGATATGAGTGTAGAACAGTAAACCCAGCAAACACAAAAATGTTCTTAAAACGTTTATACAAAACTTTTTAATAGCAAAAAGATCATGAATACGTTTTTAAAACGTTATATTTGAGCAAACAATTTTGACAAAATATTTTGTCAACTGTTAAATAAAATTCTTTTAGAATGTTTTGCCTCGCTTTTTCAAAAGAGCTTCAATTTTACATCTATTTTCCGTTGCGATTTTTACTCAAATGAAATTGGGTTACAATCGGACTGCATATTTACTTTTAGAACCTGCACGCAACTTCCGGAAATTATCCCTGGGTACAAAATGGTCGTGGTAAATTCACGTCAGCGAGTCGTGTTAAAGGTCGGGGTAAGCTACGTATGGACAATCAGTCGAGTTAACGAAAATATTTGTGGTATCTTATAACGGGTTGTAAAAAATTTAACTCGAGTAATAATTCAGGTCTGAACGTGCCTAGTAAGTCTTGTGACTGTTGTTTTAAATCTACTGCTATACTATAAATGAAGTATTCCCTCAGCCAACCTTCAACTGTGTTTACAAAATATAACAGATTATGGAAGGTATGGAAAGAACCATTGACTGCAAAATTATCATTTTGAAATATTTCATTTGTCTCTTTAACCCCTGGGCACTACCTGCCAATCTAACATTGCCTCTGATGATTGGTCAATTAGGCCTACATGATATCTTCACTTTAATCACCATCAGAATGGAGCTTTGCAAATAATTCACCCAAATTTTTTTTATGTGGTGAAATTATTCTAACAATGTTGCCCATTGGTCCAATTGATAATGAAAACTTAAAGCTTTGAGGCCAATCGGCAGGTAGTCCTCATTGGGTTTACAATGACATTATATGTTTCTCAAACCACTTTCAACTGTGTCTAGACAACACTGACCGCAGGATTTGCAAAAGCATAGCGTAATAATACAAAGATTAGAAAATCACACGGTATGTGCCTGCTTAGCATGCTTGATTTCAGCTGAGGCAGGTATACTTTTCAAACCTTGTAACATTGCTCATCTGTGAGTGCATAGAGCGTTCAACCAGTAAGTTGTTCCTGGATGTCCATGCTACTTAGTTTGTTAAGGTGGTACTACACCCTGGCCAAATTTTTGCCTACTTTTGCATTTTTCTCAAAAATTATAGCATGTTAGTGACAAGTAAGGTATGTATATTATAGGGGCAATGACTACAACTACTGTACTGACAATTCAGCAACTCAAAGCAAGTAGTTATTGATTTATTGATCAAATATTGGTTTTCCCTCATTTTTGATTGTAACTCCACAACTGTTGTCTGTGCTGAAATAAAATTTCCAGTTGTAGTTGTAGTCCTTGCCCCTATAATATACATATCTTACTCATCACCAATACGCTATAATTTTTGAGAAAAATGCAAAAATAAGCACACAATTTGCCAGGGGTGTAGTACCACCTTAATGCATCAAATGATACACCTGACTTATCTGCAATTCCTCCTACTTTCCACGGTATGGGCAACAGAGTGGAAAAAGATGTTGAACTGAAAATCATTGTTTTGAACTATTTCATTGTAAATAAATAGTCAAGTTTGGGATTTATTGCACATGATGCCAAATCACAGGTCTCTGCACACTTGACAGATTTTCACTGGCCACTGTGGCCCATGATACACCTTCCAAACCATTCAACAATATTCAAGAATGCATCTCAATGTAGATGTCTCCTAGTCTATCCACATATAAGCAATGGAACCTAGATCAGCTGCCGAGTAACATACAGGTATAAACCAAGACAAATAGGCAGCTACAATCCCGGTCATAATATGTTGGAACACTATAACATGAGTACTTCAAATGTGCCCCCATTCCCCCTGATCAATTTTGGTATTTTTTTTTTTGGTCATGCACCCCAAGAGATATCCAACATTGATTGGTGGAGCAGGGAGAGGGCTGTAGTAGTAGGGAAGGTTGTAGTAGGGAGGGGTTTAGACTTCACACCAAAGAATTTTAGTATGTCAAGTATAACAGAAATATGGCTTCAAACAGTCCTACTTTGACACAAGTGTACCAACTATTTATGACCGTGTAGTTCCTTGTAAATGGGAATTTCAAGTCAGCCAATTTATTTTCACAAGAACATTTTCCCGTTACACCATGGCTAGAACTCAGGGCATCTTCTCCAATGCCCTATCCACTGCAATAAACGTGACTGCCTTAATTGTACTTTTGACATTGACCATCAGCTTCCATACCTAATGACCAAGTCATTGACAAACATTTCCTGAGACCTACCTTCACCTTCAGGAAATAACACTCATAGATTTGTGACATATTTGAGACCATCCACCACAAATGGGTTCTACGGTTGTAAGTTTCGATTTCTTTTCCGATTTCTTTACAAAAAATGTTTCTAAATATAGAATTAGCTGTGACAAATGCATGCAAGACATCCCTTTAATTTATTGCTCTTGCAATGTTGGGTTCTGCCTGGCTTTCATCGGCCTCCAATGTTATAAATAAATCATTGCGTAGACAGTAACAGATTGATGTGACATTGACATTTATGTTTCTTCAAACCAACCTTCAATTTACTGTGGTAATGGTACTCCCCAGCCTTCAAACAGTATTTAGACTCAACTCCACAAATGAAGTAAGGTGCAATCAATGGCATCACCAGTCTTTTGCAGGGAGAAGGGTGAAAGGCAAGGCAACTTTGAAGGCAGCAAAATTTGACAAAAATGGACTAAAAACAACAAAAAAGACATTAAAATCTTAAATATCAGAGTGGCTAGCATCCGGGGGTGGGGGAAAGACTTTTCACGCTGGGCAGCTGCCCCACTTGGTTGTAATGTCTTTTCAAAAGGGGAATATGAAGGGCAACAGAATGGTCATCTTTGAGAACGATGCAACCTACTGCAATTGAATACCTGAGTGGAAGAAGGGCCCAAATCCATCAAAACTGTTTTTGAGATATTAAGAAAAAACTTAATATTTGGAAAAGTTTTATAGACAGAATGTTTTCATCTTCAGGGGACCTTTAATACATGAACATACAATATTATATACATACATTCGAAATTATATATGATGTTTCCATGGCAACGGTACAGGTCTTAATACGAGCTGGAGTTCTTCCACTAATATACTGCAAGTGCCAGTTCCGTAAGCAGATGTGTTATAAATAGCTACAGAAATTTGGTAATTATCCATTAATTGCACAAGTAGAAGCATGTACTATGTTAGCAAGAAAGTTTATTGCAGTGAAAAGCAGATTTCATGGATGAACAAAATTCCTCTTTAACCCAATATTTGTGGAAGAAGGGCACAACTCTGTGGAGTTGGGCCTTTCTTCCATGAAAACCATGATTAAGAGATAAACTCAATTTTCCCAGGAAAATTTGTGGTCATTTTTTCAGGGCCCCCACCCCCCTTAGGAGGGTCAAAACTTTTCAGGGCCCCCCTTTTGCATCAGGCCCCCCTAACAAGTGTTTGTGAACGGTCCCTAACAAATTCCATTTGAAAAACATACTCCCTCTGTGGAAGACTTTGTTCAAATCTACCACAGGGGTATGGCAGATTACCAAAGAGACAGCCCAATGATGTAGCGTGACATTTCCTCCACCCACCTTCAATCATGTTTAGGATATAGCACTCACAGATTGATGACACGCTCTGGATGCTTCTGAGTACGGCCTTGTAGATTCTCACTGGTGCCATTTCAATGATTTTTATTTCCTGTACTACCCCAAGAAATATCTGACATATACAGAAAAAAATGACTGAGTCAGAAATAGTCCATGTGCAAAATTAAATACATTTTCAGTGTTATCTTGTTCATGACATGTGTTCCATTTTCAGGTAAATTTCCTAATCAGTGTTCTGGGTACGCAATCATCACGGACGTGTCCTTTCCACGTGCTGGATGATCACCATCAATCAATAGTCTTGTTGTCAAGATTATTGATCAGCCAATCAAGTGTGATTATTTATCTGTGTTCATGCTCGTATTCAATTGATGCACTGCACACAACTCTGAAGAATGTGCAAATTACTGCAACTCAGTTGAATGATACCCTAAGTTTACTTAGATGATCTTAGATAAGCCAGTCTCTCCAGACTTTGACTTTGACTTGTCCTTTTTTGTCCAGGTCTAGGGTCTGTCAAAGTGGCAGCCACTCATGAGGGTTCTCCACTGGTATATATCTGCTGGGCAGCGCTGATTGTCTCCAGATCCTTGGTCAAGTAGCTTTCCTTTAGACAATCAGTCCAACACTTGGGTTGTCTTCATTGGGGTCTGTTGCCATGGGTGACGCCAGTGACACAAAGTTTAGGGAATCTGGCAACTTGCATGCATGTAATGCGGACAAAGTTAGCGATAGATGCTTTCAATCCAAGTGTTTCCCTGATGGTCATTTCTAATCCTGGTTTTTGTGGCTGACACCAAGGATCCTCCTCAAACAGGTAATTTCAAATCTCTCATTTCAATTCTCTAATCTTGCAGAAGGCCCCTTTTATGTTTGACAACCAATATCATGCGAGAACCATGCCACCTTGGTGGTTCTTGGATTCTGGACATTAATTTTACAGAGGCCATAGTAAAAGCATAGAAGTAGTAAAAGACTAATCTAGTAGGGCTAATCTTGCAGAGCTTGCGAAGTAGCTGCATAAAAGTCTTGACATAATATATATATATAATAAGTACCAATTAACACAATTAAAGCTAACATCCACATATCTGTTGACCGTAGTTGATGTTACTATTTTTTTGATGTGAGCAGTCAAAATGTCTATTTCTTACAAATCAATCAATCAATCAATCAATCAATCAATCAATCAATCAATCAATCAATCAATCAATCAAATGTATTCATTGAACAATGCATGAATAAATACTTTCAATAGTTACACAGGAAAGACTTGGTAAGGGATGAAACCAGATCCATCTGGTTTACATTGTTTAGAACAATAGAAACCGGATGGAACTGGCAGTCAACTGCCGTTAGAGTTCTGATTTCATTCCTAATATATGAGCGATTAGTCTTCAAATTATACAGAAGCCAAAATAATATCTCAAGTAATACATACTCCCCAGTGGCTCCGAGTTATCCATTCATTTCCTTCAAATGTCTATGCAATATAAAGATTTAAGGTTAACATGGTGTTCAATACCAAAGACCTCAAACTTATTCTCTGTCGTACATTCATTTCTGACAGCTTAAAATTACATATATATATATTGAAGGGTTCATCTAAATTGGTTTGAAGAACAGTTAATTATGTATATCACCATGAATTGGACATGACTCAGATGTCACTGTGACTGTTGTTATACATATCAATCATAGATTCATATTTATAGCTCAAGTTTAATGATGTATGGCAGCTTGTATGTCTAGAAAGGTTCCCAATGTCAGAGACGAGTAAGTACACATCTCCATACAAGGCCTACAAAATATATATCCCGTATTGTCGCGAGTATAGTCCCCCCCCGCTTTTGGCTGAACATTTTTCAAAATTGGGGGTGGGACTATACTCAATTTCAAAAAAAAAAAAAAAAATGCTAGGATCATTCATGGTTGACCTAAAAATTTTTTTTTTAAATAACAAAAATTCAAGATGTTTTGTATTTTTAATATGAAAATTGATAATTTGTATTCATGTCATAGTCTATTAATGATTTCAAAATGCATTGAATTTGAATGCATTTTGAAATCATTAATAGAGTATGACATGAATACCAAGTATCAATTTTCATATTTAAAAATACAAAACATCTTGAATTTTTTTTTTTTTTTAATTTTGGGGTTTTGGGGGTGGGACTTTACTCGAAGGTGGGACTATACTCGCGTCAGTACGGTAATATAATACTGTGTCCAAAGTCTTCAGGGTAAAGTCATGCTGGATCAATGCTCACACACCAAAGTGAACATCTCTTTTTCATTGGAGTTTGGACCAGACTCCCCTGAATCAACATGTTGGGGGTGGGGTGTGGGGGGGGGTGCCACTCCTCCAGCATAACAAGTCTGTTTACCTTCCCATCATAAGCCTGTACCCATTTATACACCTGGATGGAGAGAGACAATAGAGGTTAATAGTATACAAATATTGACTGCTATGAGGGGCATGGTTAAAATTATAGGCCCAAGGTGATCTCAAAACCATGCTATGACCCGAGGCGCAGCCGAGGGTCATAGCATGGTTTTGAGATCACCGCGGGCCTATAATGTTAACCATGACCCGAATAAAGCAGTCAATATTTGTTTTATATACCGCATTAATATAGCTTTTGTCATCTGATTGGTTAAAAGGCCTATTTTATTGTTCATAGGCTAATGGTAAAATTTACAAAGAAAGTTTTTCGTTATGAACCGATCGCGCAACAGGCATCAGCGTTGGCGCCAAGCGTGCGTAATGCTTGAACACGCCATCGCGCCAGAGAGTTTGATTGGGACGCACGTGAAAATGACTATGCCCGGGGAATAGTCTTTTTAAAAGACTATTGCCCGGGGAATAGTTCAGTTTTTACGTAATTCTTTAAAAGGAGGGCATAGCTAATTCAATGACTGCACTTTTAACCAATCAGATGACAGGAATCTATATATGAGGTATATAATATTGTCTAAGGGCACAACACGCTCACATCAGTATTGTGGTTCAAACCTGCAACCCTCTGATTATGAGACAAAGCCTGTACTGCTAGGCTACCATGCCCCCTGAACACAACAAAAGTTTCTCAAGTCAGCAAAAATCCTGCAATGCTTTGGTCTTCATCCATGCTCAGATCCCAGTTCTCTAAAGAAGAAAATACTCAGAGACTTGTTTCTAACTAGAAAAAAAATTATCAAACATATTTTCTAACCCGAGCATTTGTATTTCAAGTAGCCTGGTGCGCATGTAGAGTTCCCAGTGTTTTCCCTGATATTTCGGCGACACGTCTCTAAAATTCCACAGGAAAATCTGCACTTTATGGGCGTGAAATTTCACACTTCCATTGTTTGGAGGAGCAATGAATGCATTGCCTTTTCGGGCGACTCAAATTCCCTGAGTTGACACTTATTTTGGCTGTTATTCTTAAATTTCCTGAGTTTTAAGTGGCTGGGAACTCTTGCTCACCTTCTCATCTGGAGTTTTAGTGAAAACATAATTTACTCAGAAACAGCAAAATTATAAATGACAATTGCCTGTGAAATGGACTGAAGAAGTTGACATATGGCCATGTCAATAGATGTACTCAATGCAACATAAAATATACTATTTATTACCCTGATGTTCGAAGCAGCTATTTTGCTTGCGCATCTATGCAACATCTTTAAGCATGTGCATTGACTACACCAGCGCTTTGAGCGAACGCTAGTGGTATGAGGTTGCGCCCAATGAAATACACACTGACATCACTGCTACATCAGGGTGGAAAATGGTATAATGATGTCAGTAAAGAAAACCATAAACCAAGGGCAAGGTGGTACCCTAGCAGAAATTCTATACAGCAAGAAGTGTATCAAAAGTGTATCAAAGTGTATTAAAACTGTATCAAGCGGCAATTTGATACAGTTTTGATATCTAAAGGGTGTATTGAAAATGTATCAACTGAAAATATAAGGTATCAAAACTGTATCAAATACCACCTAACTGTATCAAAAATGTATCAAAAGTGTATCAAATTTGAACTTAGATAATTTTGGCCATGCTTTTGGTGTATCAAAAGTGTATCAAATTGGACTTTGCAGTTTTTTAGTGTATGTAAAGTGTATCAAAATGAACTTAGTTCATTTTTTGGTGCTAGATGTATATCAAAAGTGTATCAAATTGGACTTAGTCAAATTCTGGCTGCATACAGTGTATCAAAAGTGTATTAAATTGGACTCTGCCTGTTTTTTAGTGTATGTAAAGTGTATCAAATTGAACTTAGTTAATTTTTGGTGGCTAGAGGTATATCAAAAGTGTATCAAATTGGACTTAGTCAAATTCTGGCTGCCTACAGTGTATCAAAAGTGTATTAAATTGGATTTAGTTTATTTTGGGTGGCTAGAGGTATATCAAAAGTGTATCAGATTGGGCTTCATAAACTGACCTTTTGTAGTGTATCAAAACTGTATCAGTAACTGGTCACATGTCTAGATAATGATCCATCATTTTCAAATTTGCCCATGTGGCATGCATGCAGTTAACACCAGGATTTGCATTTGGAAATGTACTGTATTTTCGAGCAAATTATGGTGTTTTATTTATCATGATGAAGATACAAACATGCTTGTAGACTGCACATTAGGTTACAATGTAGTTGTAATCAGGGACTGTGATTATAAAAAGAGGATATTTTATTGACTTTGTTCTGATAAGGTAAGCTTACTGTATATTATATATAGGGCCTCTATGTATATGTATTAAGCATGAATATAGCACATGCCTGTATAGTAAAAACCCTGCTGAATCTTTTTGTTATTGGTAGCCTTTTTGTCTCTTTTATTGAGGGTAACAACTTCAGTGACAAGCACTGCTTTCCAAGCAGGCCCTCTGATGTATGTATGTTCCATTTTGGTTGGGTGTTGCTTCTTTTTTGCAATACTTTCTCACACATTTGTCCTATTATGTTGTAATTTTGAGCGTTGATAGGGAAAGTGCATTGAGCTGCTCCGTGATGGGGGAAAGTGCTAGAGGTCAGCATTGGTAGCAGAGGGCAGTGTTGAATTTGAGCTTGAGTAGACTTCAAAATTTGACCTTTGACCCCTTCACTTTGAGCTTTGGGGTCATTAATGTTTGCAAATATGTTTAGATCATGTAAGGATAATTCTTGTTGAATTTGAGCTTGATTGGACCAATTTTGAAATTTGAAAAACTGTATCAAAAGTGTATAAAAACTGTATCAAAAGTGTATCAAAACTGTATCAAAAGTGTATAAAAACTGTATCAAAAGTGTATAAAAAAACTATCAAAAGTGTATCAAAAACTATCAAAAGTGTATCAAAAAAACTGAATCAAAAGTGTATCAAAAAACTATATCAAAAGTGTATCAAATGGCATGTATCAAAAATAGGGCGTCCCGCTGGCCAGCATTAGAATTGGAACGCTGATTTGATACAGTGACATATTTGATACACTTTTGATATAATTATGTATAAAATGTGTAGGAAATGAAAGGATAAAAATTTCAATGCTAATTTGATACAGTTTAAATTGGAACCCTGATTTGATACAGTAACATATTCGATACACTTTTGATATAAATTATGTATGAAATGTGTATGAAATGAAAGGATAAAAATTTCAACATTAATTTGATACAGTTTAAATTGGAACCCTGATTTGATACAGTTACATATTTCATACACTTTTGATATTATTATGTATGGAATGTGTATGAAATGAAAGGATAAAAATGTCAATGCTAATTTGATACAGTTTAAATTGGAACGCTGATTTGATACAGTAACATATTCGATACACTTTTGATATAAATTATGTATGAAATGTGTATGAAATGAAAGGATAAAAATTTCAACACTAATGACGTTTTTCAAAGTTGAAAATCTTTTAAAAACCAGATTGTCTCAGCATCAGGGAAACTTGGGCATTCATGTGCAGCCAAGTCTGGACAATTATCCTATCAGTTCCACTTGAGCCATATCAAGTCCTCTTGAAAGTTTATGCTATTGATTTGGGTCATGGTATTGGAATGATGTAGGTTGTTGTGTTGTTATAGCAACAATCCCAGATTCTTGGCCATTCAGATGGCACTTTAGTGGGTGCAGCCAATCAGGTCTCTGCTTTAATTCCATTTCTTTTGTTGTGTTCACACCTTTCTTAGTAAGTCACTTGCATTTGCTCCTCCGATCATGCTGGACCAAAAAATATTGTTGTGCTCTTGGTGGTGAAAAATAATACTGTTTGTCTGATGTGGTAGTATTTTATAAAGTATAGGATTGATAATGATATGTTACTTAAGCAGTGGATGTGATTATTTTATTAATATTTAAGTGTATAGAAGCGCAAATCAACATCCACAGAGCAGCAACTGGTTTCATCATGGTCACATTGGCATTGGCCACCGGCTTCATGTTAGAATCAGCCAACGGCTTCAATTTATTTACAAGCAGGCAAGTAATCAACAAATTTATCGGTAATACTTTGCATGAGATAATGAACCCTAGTTACAGTCAAGTTTTTTATAAGTTGGATGTTATTAATTAAATCCAAGTCTCCAAAATATTTAGTGTTGGCTGTAATTGACAAGTATTATATATACAATATATACCATTGTCTTTTTGGCATTATTAGATCACATATGCAAATTATTGGGAATGATTTACATGGTTTGCATGGTGCTCGAAAAGGTCAACCTGTAGTATGCAGGCTGGTTCTATTACTGGAGATACAAATTTATATTATTACTGAATATAAGCCTTTAAGTTATAAGAATAGTAATCATGGTAGTATACCTTAATCTTCAAGTGTCTATTACTAGATAAATTCTAGGAGTTGCGAATGTTGGAACATCAGGCTTACCAATCATGTGATATAATCAGGCGCAAAGGTTTCAAACAACGGGGGGAAGGCACACATAGTTTCTTTTTGCTGTTTGTTTCTTTGTGGTTATATTTCAGGAGTAATGATGCCCCCCGCTGATCTTGCACATCAATTGCAGTGAGGTTTGCTTCAAAAGACAAAAGACCTGTCTAAGCTGTTCGGTTATCCAAACAATAGAAGGACTCTCAACGCATAAATAGGCGATTAAAAGGCTGTGAAGAGTTTCCATGTGCTTCTTTTGTCCAGTTTGCCATCAACATTTAGAAAACTAGTTAAGACCCAGGACACGATCATATCAGTAAGCAAATAGTTTGTTGCGGGTCTGAGTTATCCGAACTAGTGTTTGGTTGGCTATGTGAATACTCGCAAGTTGTGCAAGCTGATTTCTTGCATTCTTCAGTCATGGCAGCTGTGCATCATCTACATATAATGCGCCACAAAAGATAAGAAGAAAAGAAGAAGACTGAGAACAATAAATTTGCAAGACCGGTAGAACATTTGATACAATGAATCAAGCAGACTTAGATTCTCATTATTTCCACAATCAAGAAGAACAAGACTTCATTCTAGATGAACAATTTTAATCGGATACCAAGGTTTTCTTTCTACAAAACCTCGCTAATTTCTTGTTCTACCTTGGCATCAATATCAGTCATTATTCTTCTGCAAATACGGTCAGTCGCAAATAACGTTAATCCAGTGACTCAACTAGACTCGCAAGTCCTAAGACTCTGAAATTTGACTTTACATTATATTTAAAGCAGCTAAATCAGGTTATGTATGTATGTCTGGGTGTAAAACATTCAGTAATTAATAGAAAATGGTAACTGTGTGGTTATGTGCAAATAAATTGTTCTTTTATAAGGCAAAAAGACAAATCTTAATGTTCATCGGCACACATTTTCTAAATAAATAGACAATGTGCATTGTATCTAAATGATATACAAGATATCTTATACTGCATAGGTGCTTCCGATGAGCTATTGGCTTCTATGAAATATCAACAAGGAATGTGCTATTTTAATTATAAGGTATTTTGTTTATGCATCAAAAATTTATTGACCTGATATGACATCCTTATTAAGTTTGAAAGTTAACCTGCCTTCTATAGGTACATGTAAAGATAGCTTTTTTTTTACAGATCCTAATATGTGGTAAGAATTGCAAATCTGCTCAAAAGACTAGGTCAATATTAATGCAAGAGACAATTTTCATTATTTACAAGTTGGAAATTGACTTCATAATGACGGTATTATTAATTAATGACGTAAAAATATGTCTTATGTCTCACTTTGATTCAACTTAAATAGAATTGTCTTGAGTATGTGAAGATGATATATGTAGGCTCTATTTGATATTACTATTAATACATCTTCCGTCATTTATGCAACAAAAAGAAGAAATTGATAAAGTCTATATTAGAGTGCCAGGTCGCTCATAGAAGACAACTATAAGCACACATATCATGTAAGATAGGTTAAAACATCAATAGACCTATAATAAAATTATATACATTAAGTATTGTTATGGATGGATTGGTCCTTACATTATATGGAACATATTTAATAACCTCTTGGTAATTCAATATTTGTTTTATGTTGTGGTTCAAGTAATTCAAACTTCATTGTATTATTTTATATTTTCTTTTACTACAAGAAGGCACAATGTGTAAGGTGAATGAAAATAAGAAAGGAGAATATAAGATTGCAATTGGTATCAACTATCAAGTTAAAGGAGAGGTAATTATTCATTGAATATTCTCTATTGTTTACATTGATCTGTTTAAAATATAGAACATTTATTTAGTTCTGAAACTTCATATGCTTAATGTAGACTTTTTCTCACAAGCAAAGGGCAATTTCTACTTAAGTGACATTGACAATGAACCCAGGCCACTTGACCAAAGAAACTTCAAGCAAATGCTTGATTAATTTGTAGTACAGATATTTTTTCAGTTCCTGAAAATATTATTAGTAGATATTAAACAATTCAATTTCTACAATTTTGCTGTACTACTGGGTATAAAAAGGGCTGGTTAAGTGAGCAACTATTTTAAACTGTGTAATTCAGTAATTCACAGCACCTTGTATTGTATTGTATTGTATTGTATTGTATTGATCAGTTCATAGCGAGTGTGAATAAGTTACAATGTAAATGTCACAGATACTTTTGTAGGTCATGTACTGTTCTTGAGTTATGTTGTAAAGAGGGCTGAAACAACAACACTTTTGTAAAATGTACATAACTCATCAAGCAAGTTACAGAGTATTTGATTTGTAGAATGAACTTTTGCAAAACAACAACACATTATTTTTCAATAACATATTGATAGCGAGTGTATAGAAGTCAAATGTCACGGTTATACTTTTGTAGGCCCTGTTGTCCTTGTGTTGTAAAGAGGATTTAAACGGCAACACTTTTGTAAAATGTTCATAACTTCTCAAGCAAGTTTTCAAAGTTTTATAGAAGGAACTTTGGCAAAACAACAAAGTGTTATTTTGCAAAACAATGTGTTATTTTTTAGATAAGATATTGATTAATCAAGATTCAAGATTTGGCTGCTTGGACCGACAATACCGCATCTACCCTTAAATTGCTTCAACAAGAATAATTGTTGATTATTGTGGGTGAGCAAGCCTATACAGTGCAATGCACTTAGATTATTTTGACATATTAGCGGTGGCAACTTTATTTTGTTCAAAATTTAAATAAGCAGAAAAGATAAATAGTTTCTGGGTTAGTATGTTGCCTTGTGATATCTGTTTCAACTAGTAGTATAAGGTACATATGGACACTATTCATGATCTTATCATTAAATGTGTCCTGAAATTGGAACTCTTAGAGTTCTGTGTTACTTGAAGGTTAGAGTTTGGTCAGATAGGCATTTTTACAAATTCGGTTTCAAAATCTTACAATGAGCACCCATTTCAGGTTTTATTCTCAAGTCAGATAAAGACCCAAAATATCTCTTGATAAACATATATTTCAAGTTACAGGGGAAAGAAGAATTATGCATCGCGCACTAGCACAATTAAGCATGAATTTACAAATGGAATTCCCTTGTTTATATATTTCAAGGTCGGTTGAAGAAATTCCAATAAGATAATTTTGTCGAATTGTGCATTTAAAAATAATGTAATGTTACTTAGATAGTACATTACACTTGATTATATATGGAATTGTTGATCTATCTTTAAAAATTTACATGTACATTGTATTTGATAAGTTGTGCTGTACACGCTTGAAACATGCGTGATTGTATTGTATTGTAATTATAGCTTAAACAACATTATGTTCTAATTTTATACATATTTTGTGTATAATAGACATTTTGATAGAGGTAAAATATTTAAAGAACAAGTAATGTTAAACCGATACATGTATATGCCTTTATGCTATGCATGGGCTCCAGTTTGATGATAAGCATCCGAAAATTATTGTCTTTTGATTCAATAATCTTTGTGTCTATATTATTAGGGTGCACCAGTGATTTTTCTGTGTTTTCTTGTTTTGCCTGGCTTTTTGAAATAATAATCGTTAATAAGTCTTTATATTCATGTTTGCCAATAGCTTACATGCATGTCTTAATTATTTTATTTTAAATAAACCATTGTTCATACTTTGGTCTATATCTATTATATTGTTTCGCACTGGTGTTCAATAGATTTTTGTTAAGAAAACCGCAGAATGAGTTAACCAATATTTGTCTGGTCTTGGGGCCTACCCCAATGCCTAGGTGATTCTTCACTACAATTATTGGTGGACACTAACAGTAAATTAAGAGTTGATAGCCTTCCGTTGTCATCAGAGGGATTGAATTGGTTCAGGGTTTTTTTGATGCATTTTGGTGCATCCCGATCTTTTGTTTTCCACCTTTGTTAATTTGCTTTTTGGGGAGGGGGAGGGAATTATGCAAGTTTCTCCATTGAGAAACTTGTATGGCATTGTTTCTTCTTTTGGAGATTTCTGTTTATTTAATAATTGCGTTATAAATATTGTTTTCCAATTCAATCCTCTGTTTGATCCAAAGAGGTATCTGTATTTGCTTAAGATGAAATTTGGTTAAATGTGATACAGAAGTCAATTCTTGCATGTCCAGCCTATATGGTTGGCTTGTTGTACACATTTTCCAATAATTCTTGTATTGTGTTATTAATAATATTTATTGGAAGATAAATAACTATTTATATTATGTCTTAACTGCTATGAAAGTGCTATGATTATTATATTATTATTATATTATGAAATATATCATTATTTATCATTATTTATCTCAATTATATTTATGTATATGAATATAAAATTGTTGAATGGTCATAAATAGCTTAATAAATGGTCCTCATGATCGGGAGGGCAATGCGGAGTCTAATCATTGCTTTGGTGTTGTGTTTTCCTGATGTCTCGAGACAATGACGTTTTCAAAGTTGAAAATCTTTTAAAACCAGATTGTCTCAGCATCAGGGAAACTTGGGCATTCATGTGCAGCCAAGTCTGGACAATTATCCTATCAGTTCCACTTGAGCCATATCAAGTCCTCTTGAAAGTTTATGCTATTGATTTGGGTCATGGTATTGGAATGATGTAGGTTGTTGTGTTGTTATAGCAACAATCCCAGATTCTTGGCCATTCAGATGGCACTTTAGTGGGGTGCAGCCAATCAGGTCTCTGCTTTAATTCCATTTCTTTTGTTGTGTTCACACCTTTCTTAGTAAGTCACTTGCATTTGCTCCTCCGATCATGCTGGACCAAAAATCCCACCCCCTCCCAGTAGCTGGAAGGGTAAATCAGTTATCTCATTTGTCAAAGATGCTTCAATAAAAGTATGTCAAATTATGCTACTCTCCGCTTTGTCTGGAGTTTCTTCAAATCCTGAAGAATCTCGTCAGTAGATTGTCTCCACTTTCTACTACGCTGCGTTGTCTGGAGTTTCTTCAAATCCTGAGGAATCTCGTCAGTAGATTGTCTCCACTTTCTACTATGCTGCTTTGTCTGGAGTTTCTTCAAATCCTGAGGAATCTCGTCAGTAGATTGTCTCCACTTTCTACTACGCTGCGTTGTTGGGAGTTTCTTCAAATCCTGAGGAATCTCGTCAGTAGATTGTCTCCACTTTCTACTATGCTGCTTTGTCTGGAGTTTCTTCAAATCCTGAGGAATCTCGTCGGTAGATTGTCTCCACTTTCTACTACGCTTTGTGCTGGCTTAATGAATGCTTTGTCTGGAGTTTCTTCAAATCCTGAGGAATCTCGTCTGTAGATTGTCTCCACTTTCTACTACGCTTTGTGCTGGCTTAATGAATGCTTTGTATGGAGTTCTTCAAATCCTGAAGAATCTCGTCTGTAGATTGTCTCCACTTTCTACTACGCTTTGTGCTGGCTTAATGAATGCTTTGTATGGAGTTCTTCAAATCCTGAAGAATCTCGTCTGTAGATTGTCTCCACTTTCTACTACGCTTTGTGCTGGCTTAATGAATGCTTTGTATGGAGTTCTTCAAATCCTGAAGAATCTCGTCTGTAGATTGTCTCCACTTTCTACTACGCTTTGTGCTGGCTTAATGAATGCTTTGTATGGAGTTCTTCAAATCCTGAAGAATCTCGTCTGTAGATTGTCTCCACTTTCTACTACGCTTTGTGCTGGCTTAATGAATGCTTTGTATGGAGTTCTTCAAATCCTGAAGAATCTACGTCTGTAGATTGTCTCCACTTTCTACTACGCTTTGTGCTGGCTTAATGAATGCTTTGTATGGAGTTCTTCAAATCCTGAAGAATCTCGTCTGTAGATTGTTTCCACTTTCTACTACGCTTTGTGCTGGCTTAATAAATGCTTTGTATGGAGTTTCTTCAAATCCTGAAGAATCTCGTCAGTAGATTGTCTCCACTTTCTACTATGCTGCTTTGTCTGGAGTTTCTTCAAATCCTGAGGAATCTCGTCAGTAGATTGTCTCCACTTTCTACTACGCTGCGTTGTCTGGAGTTTCTTCAAATCCTGAGGAATCTCGTCAGTAGATTGTCTCCACTTTCTACTATGCTGCTTTGTCTGGAGTTTCTTCAAATCCTGAAGAATCTCATCAGTAGATTGTCTCCACTTTCTACTACGCTTTATGTAAGAGTAATTTATGCTTATTTGAAGTATCTTTTTGGCTTGATTGTTTTTGTCAGTGGATTATTTCATTTATTAATATTATTTTATAGTAAATTTTGGCTCACTTTTCAATAATTACCAGCTTATATAGGGATTTAAAGATATAATTCATTGATAGAGTTGGCATTGTTTCTTCTTTTGGAGATTTCTGTTTATTTAATAATTGCGTTATAAATATTGTTTTCCAATTCAATCCTCTGTTTGATCCAAAGAGGTATCTGTATTTGCTTAAGATGAAATTTGGTTAAATGTGATACAGAAGTCAATTCTTGCATGTCCAGCCTATATGGTTGGCTTGTTGTACACATTTTCCAATAATTCTTGTATTGTGTTATTAATAATATTTATTGGAAGATAAATAACTATTTATATTATGTCTTAACTGCTATGAAAGTGCTATGATTATTATATTATTATTATATTATGAAATATATCATTATTTATCATTATTTATCTCAATTATATTTATGTATATGAATATAAAATTGTTGAATGGTCATAAATAGCTTAATAAATGGTCCTCATGATCGGGAGGGCAATGCGAGTCTAATCATTGCTTTGGTGTTGTGTTTTCCTGATGTCTCGAGACAATTTGATACAGTTTAAATTGGAACCCTGATTTGATACAGTTACATATTTCATACACTTTTGATATAATTATGTATGAAATGTGTATGGAATGAAAGGATAAAAATTTCAATGCTAATTTGATACAGTTTAAATTGGAACCCTGATTTGATACAGTTACATATTTCATACACTTTTGATATAATTATGTATGAAATGTGTATGAAATGAAAGGATAAAAATTTCAACGTTAATTTGATACAGTTTAAATTGGAACCTTGATTTGATACAGTTACATATTTCATACACTTTTGATATTATTATGTATGAAATGTGTATGAAATGAAAGGATAAAAATTTCAATGCTAATTTGATACAGTTTAAATTGGAACCCTGATTTGATACAGTTACATATTTCATACACTTTTGATATAATTATGTATGAAATGTGTATGAAATGAAAGGATACAAATTTCAATGCTAATTTGATACAGTTTAAATTGGAACCCTGATTTGATACAGTTACATATTTCATACACTTTTGATATAATTATGTATGAAATGTGTATGAAATGAAAGGATAAAAATTTCAATGCTAATTTGATACAGTTTAAATTGGAACCCTGATTTGATACAGTAACATATTCGATACACTTTTGATATAAAATATGTATGAAATGAAAGGATAAAAATTTCAATGCTAATTTGATACAGTTTAAATTGGAACCCTGATTTGATACAGTTACATATTTGATACACTTTTGATATAATTATGTATCAAATATGTATGAAATGAAAGGATACATTTCATTTGATACTTTTTGATACATTATCTTGGCATTTGATACACTTTTGATATGTATAAAATGTGTATGCAATGTTAATTTGATACAGTTTTGATACATAAAAGTGTATGAAATGAGGGTTCCAATTCAAATACTTTTTATTTCATACATTTTTCATACGCATCAAAAGTGGTGTATCAAAAGTGTATCAAATTTCAGCCAGGGTACAGTGGTATGGATTCAACTTGTGATCAAAAGGTTGCAGGTTTGAACCTCTGTTCTACCATCATATTGTGCACTTAGCCAAGGCCCTTTACATCTATTGCCTCTCTTCACCAAGTGTTCAAATCGGTACCGGCATGTGAAGGAAGGTTTAGACAAGATGGCTAAAGGAGAGGAATGGCATATTGCCCCATAGCATATCTGAGGAAGAGTCCGGTCCAATGTTTGGAAGCAGTATCCTATTTTTATCAAAGTGGAAACATTTTTGTTCTTAAATCTGCAAATCATCAATTAAGCCAAGAAAACTGTTACTGTTCAATGTTTTGTTGATGTCAACCTCAATGTTGCTTGAGAAAATATCAAGTTTTGAATATGTTATGACTGTGCTTGCCGAGAGCAACTCTACATACCTCACAGACATGTATCGTTCTATAAATATATATCATTTGGCAAGAATTCAACATTGGATTGCTTGTATTTATAAAGCTTGATTTAGCATGGCTTGAGCTGAGATCACAGTCAAGAAGCTAATATTCCATCATGCATCATACCAGGGCCTCTATAAAACCAGTCAATAACGACTGCACAGTGCAGTGCCAGAATTGGGTAAGTGCAATAGCTGCCATGTGTGGCTGCCATGTGTATATGAGTACAATATACTGTGTGTGAATTGCCAAATGTTCACAGGGCAGCTAATATACTTATCCACTTCTGGCACTGAGCCGTCGAGATACTTGTGGGATGTTGTAAACCACTGCCTCAGTTATGATCTTGGGATATTTGCCTCACTGTAATCAGTTTAGCCACATCTGTTTGTATCTAAGACTATGTATGGTTTTAGCAGAGTTTTATCTGGGGAAATGTAATATAGATTTAGATTATAAAGGGACTTTTATTTTCTTCAATAGACTGGTTGCAATTATCCAAATAATGTGTACTTTTTGTTTGTCATCATGGCCAGTTCCTAAATATAATTCTTGGCAGGTTTAGCATGGATACTATATTTAAGTTTGTGTAATTTCAGCCACCCGTCAACAACATATGGGTATGGCAATGACATTTCAAAAACTGATTTCACAACAAAAACCTTCTGAAGCATTGTGAGACCCTACACCCTACTAGAACCCTACATTACAGAACTAATGTGCCAAGCTGATATATATCGTAAGCCCAAGTCTGATCATATGAGCACACACTTAAGAGATTTTCATTAGCTACCAGTTCATGAGAGAATCAAGTTCAAGACACTACAAGTTCTGTACACAGGACCAACATCTTTATGTGAATTCCGAACCATGAGACGTTGCACATACACTAACTATATCTGCATGTGCTAAGCAGTGCATGGGTGTCAGAAGAAACTCTACAATTATATTCTGTAAACTAACTGAACACAATTGCAGGATTTCCAACCTTATAGGAACATTTTGAGAGAGGTAGAGAATTCTCACCTAAGGCAAGCCCAAGGCTTGAACACACACCAATCATATTATCCTGGACGACAGCATAACACCTTAACCGATTGGCCATCTTGCCCTCTACACTCAACTACCACTAACAACAAAAAGCAATAATCAAACCGTTAATATTTTTGTTTATGTCACCCACAATAACAGAAAGCAATCTCTGTACAAAACACAACAGCAAGTAAATAACAACAGGATTAGTTTAGACTGGTAATAACCTCAATGGCTTATGATATCAATCTTGCTTGCAAACAATCCAGTCTGGTCTGCTTCTTCATATATATATCAAACAGTACCAGATTTATCAAGAAAAGGCCAATGACACACACATTGCATTTACAGTTTGAATATCAATGCTTGGTTTGGTGGGGTGTTCTTGTTAGTTTCGTTTATTTGATTGTAGCAGTGCAGCCAGTTCAATTGGTAAGGCGATATATCAAGTTGGAGCCAGTGCAGTGGCATAGTTCTGTTTTCATTGAAAAATTGAGCTAGCTTGCAATTTATCACTAATTGTTCCAATCTACCCATACAAAATTTGGGAAGCTGATCCTGGCTGCAATGGTTATAATATATGTAGGCTAATTAGGGTTCTGTACCTGTATAGAGCTGCTTCCTTGAATGATTTATAAGGTGAATCCCCGGGTGAATCTTGGGCCATAGTGGTCAGGGCGTTTCTGTAAAGTGCAATGAGCGATTGTATGGAATTGTGCTATATATCTGTAGCTGTTTTGTATGTTTGTTTGAATACAGTAGCTCTAAACATGTTTAAAATGGCTTCAGATTAATATTTTACTATGGCAATTATTACTTAACTGCAAAAAGTCTCACCAATACCATGTCCAACTTATAAAACATGTGTAAAAAATAACAAATCACCTTCCCGTTTTTGCATATATAATCCCGAGTCTCGACACTAAAAAACACAGGATAGAGTCAGAATTTCCTACAACATGATTGGACTATACTCTCACTGCTTGGACCACAATGACCTCATCCCATGGCATAGTTCAATAACCTCAATTAAACAATCAAGAGTGCAAATTTTGACCTCAACTTGCAGAGTATGAGTTTTTGTACCCAAATTGTCAAAGGTCATTCAATGAATGTGCAAATGTATTGGGGTTAAAGAACTGTGCCTTGATAGATGAGCATGTTGTGGATCCTAGTGTCACTGCTTGGCATGGAGCAGTATAACATGACAAAGCATCTCAATGTTTTCCTTCACACAATCACTGGTCTCTGCTTTCCAAACAGGATATCTCGGGAATTTCCAGTGACAGATTCAAAGCTTATATATATTTACCCGTGTCATTGCCAGTATGGTTGGGTTTGGAAAATTATATTAAAAGGGACAGAGTATTGCAATGTATTTTAATAGAGTCACCAATACAGGATACTGAAAGCATTTCCATGATAAATTTAACACTAAGTGATGTATCAAATTGGATACTATTCTGGTTTATGCAGTTACTTAAAACAAGTCTTTATCTACTGATCATCAAAATGGGTTCGAATGAAAGAAAAATGCTGCCGTTTTTCTGCATTTTATGTGTTATTTTGGAACTAGTACTGTGCCAAAATACAACTACAGTATATCAGGTATCTTCATATAGGCCTAGGCCTATTTACCTGTGGAGTGATCATCCTACTCAACCTAATCATCATCGACCTTCCAGTGAAGTGCTTTACCAACTAACTGTAACTGATCTTTCTATTGAATGCTGGACTGAAAGTGATTATCCTACTGTTGATTATTTGACTGTAAGTGATTATCCCTTATCTTGTGATTCTCAAGAGCCCATCATCATCATGGAGTGTGATCCACCAGTTTTACAGTTACCTGTGTATGCAATAGCAGGCCTACTGCACTATTCCACCATATTTCTACATGGAATGAATACTACCTATGATGAGTGTCCATTGAGCATTGAAACATGCCAAAACTTGAACTCTTTGAACATATTGCGCAACCCATGTCCAAATCATAATAACTCGATCTCGCTGCCTGATTACAAAGAAATTAGGAAGCAACCAAGAAGACGTTTGCGACATAGGGGCAGCAGAGGCGGCAAGCGTTTACATATTAGACCTAACCCTGAGCATCAAGAGGGTTTCTCAAACTTGTCCCAAACCACATCCCAGCCTTATGTTGTTGACTTGAACAGATACCTTCATCTGTCCGCTTGGAACGCTTCGGTCAATTAGATACAAAACAACACTCCTTGCAGATTTTCTGATTCAAAATGACATTGATGTAATGTTCCTTACTGAGACCTGGATAAATGAGAACGATGATTCAGTCATTAGAGAATGTACACCACCATTTTACTCTTTCTCCAACTTTCCAAGAGGCACAAGCAATCATGGCGGAATCGGTATAATAAGCAAAGACTCTGTGAACCTTCGTACTGTACAAACTGGTTTTACTACTGTAAATTTTGAACATGCAAGTGTTGTTGATTTAACGAGTGGAATTCAGTATATTGTAATATATAGACCACCCCTTCTTCCGTAAATCGTTTACGTCGTCAAACTACTTAACTGAGTTTGATGATTTTATTGGCGAGGTATCACTTTTCCCCAATAAAGTGGTGTTATTAAGCGATCTTAACATACATGTAAATGAGCCTTGGAAGTCTGAAGTTAAGAGGTTCATTAGATCTTATGAGACTGCTGGTTTTTATCAGTATGCTGAGGGTCCTACACACATATCTGGTAATACCATCGACCTTTTCCTGGCTCGACTTGAGGATGGGATTATTCTTAGATGTGAGTCCCAAGTAAATCTCTTTTCTGACCACTTCATGATGCATTGTTATGTAAACAGAAATAAACCTACTCTAACCAAAAAATCTGTCAAGGTCCGTAACTTCAAACAAATGGACCAGGTAGCGTTTCAGGCTGATGTTACTAAAGCACTGTGTACTATCTCAGATAAGTTAACTTTAGATGAGTTGGTTACTGAGTATGACTCTAAAGTTCTAACAATTCTTGACCAACATGCCCCTGCGAAGGTGAAGGTGCGTACAAATAGACCCCGTTTTCCCTGGTACAGTAGTGAAATCAAGACTGAAACACAGGTTCGCAGAAAATATGAACGTAGGTGGCGAACATCTCGAACGCCTGAAGATAGGACGGCGTACATTGATCAAAAGCAAAAGGTTAATCAACTTATTGAAACTAATAAAACCAAGTATTACAAAGACAAATTATCTGATGCTGACACAAAGGGTGTGTTTAAAACTGTAAACAATCTGTTGAACAAAGATAACCGTACCTTACCATCATGTGACTCAACTAAGTCACTGTGTCATCAGTTTGCAAACTACTTTGAAGAAAAGGTCTCGAAAATCAGAAATGATCTGGACAGTATTGAGTCTGAAACTAATGAATGTACTGCTTATGATGTTAGATCAAATCATAATGTTTATAGTTTTAATGAATTCACCATTATGTCCCCTGATGAAGTAAGAAGACTAGTGAGGGATTGTAATAGCAAGTCTAGTGTCATAGACCCCATTCCCACATGGTTATTGAAAGAAAATCTTGAAGTATTTCTTCCAACACTCACCCGTATTATAAATTCATCTTTGAGTACTGGTATACTCACTTAATCACTTGGAAGAGCTGTGATATCTCCGATCTTAAAGAAGCCATCATTAGATCGGAATAATTTAAAGAATTATAGGCCAGTGTCAAATATTTTGTTTGTGTCAAAAGTTATTGAAAAGGTTGTGACAAACCAACTTAACGACCACATGGCCAAATATAATCTGGGTGAAGTTTACCAGTCTGCGTATAAGTCAAATTGTAGTACAGAAACAGCGTTACTCAAAGTAAAAAGTGATGTACTGAATGCTGTAGACAGACAAGAAGTGGTTTTCATGGTCCTTCTTGATCTGTCTGCAGCATTCGATACAGTGGATCACGGTTTGCTACTTGATCATCTGAAAAATGATATAGGTGTGTCTGGTACTGTACTTAAGTGGTTCGATAGTTATTTGAGTTCTCGATGTAGTAGCGTAAGTATTGATAATGTTTTTCTGAACAGTCAAAACTAGTTTTGGTGTCCCACAGGTTCCGTCATTGGACCAGTTCAATTTGTTATATATACACAACCGATGGGAGCTATTATTCGTAGTCACAATGTTTCTTTTCATTCATATGCTGATGACACTCAGCTTTATGTATCATTCAACCCAAAGATAGCAGGTGCTGCTGAAACAGCACTTGCGAAACTTGAGCAGTGCATCGCCGAAATAAAGGAATGGATGAATCAAAACAAGCTCAAATTGAACAATGATAAAACTGAATTTTTATAGCGGGTCATACCAAAGCCTTCAAAAGCTCCCCAAAGTACAGTTAAAGGTCGCCGACATCCATATTGAACCATCATGTAACATCCGAAACCTTGGAATAATTTTTGACTCGAATATGACTATGTGTAAACAAGTTAACAGTCTGGTTTCATCTGGAAACTATCAATTACGCAATATCCGCCGCATATGCCGTTATCTTGACCAGGACACACGTCACCTTGTCGTCCGAGCATTGTTTCTCTCCGTCTTGATTACTACGGCAATGCCCTCTTGTATGGCGCAAACTCACAAGACCTAGTTCGCCTCCAGGCCCTTCAAAGCCGAGCGGCAAAACTGATCTTCTATGCATCCAGACTCGATAGTCCATCACCCCTTCTGAAAAAACTGCACTGGTTACCGATCACAAAACGTATTCAATTTAAGATATGTCTTCATGTTTACAAATGTCTCAATGACTGTGGACCTGAATATCTTGCCAACTTACTTGCTCACATAAATCGTCCTTCAACGGCTCCGGTTACACGGTCTGCAACAGACAAGACTCTTCTTGCAATACCATTTAGTAAGAAATGTATAGGTGAACAAGCCTTCTCTGTTGCAGGCCCATCACTTTGGAACTCACTTCCGCAGCATGTAAGAAATGCCGGCTCAATTGCAGTTTTCAAAAATCTCTTGAAAACTCATTTGTTTTAATCTGAATTTGTATTTTTGCTTTGTATTATATTTCATGTGGTATTATTTGTTGTATTTTGTATGGCGCCTTGATCATACTGGATATTGCGCCTTATAAGAATTTAATGTATGTATGTATATAAGCATTTCCATGATAAATTTAACACTAAGTGATGTATCAAATTGGATACTATTCTGGTTTATGCAGTTACTTAAAACAAGTCTTTATTTAGCTAATTTTGAATCCAAAGTTGTGTGCTGAGTTACAGACCAGTGTGAATTAAGATCTTGTTCAGTCTCTGCCCTTATCATTTGTGCTATTCTTTGGTTCACCTGAAGTTTGGTATAGTGGCGTAAATGCGCATTTAGCTGGTCGCAATATCAAATCTTGAGGGAAACCAACTTATAGAACTAGCTCAGTTCTTCTGGATCACAATGCTCTCAAATAGCGAGTGAAGAACCCAAAAAATGAAATAGAAGCAACCCATGAGATACCGAGGTGCCCCAAATAGTCAAAAGTCACCCAATTGGGCTAGCAAATCACAAGTTTGGCAACCGTAGTTAGAAGGTGACATAAGGAAAGCTAAAGCATAACACACTTGCAAAATGACAACTTAACTTCACAATGACTTGGCCTTTTCTTTCAATACTTAATTGTAGCCTTGGTATGAAGAAAAAAATCTCAAGTATTAAAAGTAACAAAAACTATGCCATAAGATAAGAAGCCTGCCTCCGGTCAGTTCTCGTGCAACAACATATGACCTGATAATGCCACTTGTCATCAATGGACTAAAATTTGCACAAACTTTCTGTACCAGGGAGGGTAGTACCCGGCCCACAACTCAACACAAAAAGTTGACAACCATGAGAGTTACCAAATTGGGTGGAAAAGGGGTTATTTTTTACCAGTAGCAAGGACCTTGAAATTGGCAAAATAGGGGGTATTTAATTTGCACTGTCCGTGAAATTTGACAGTGAAATGAGCAAAATAGGGGTATTTTATCAAGTTTTAGAAATTGCCCAGAAGTGAAAAAGCTATATCAATGAAATTTTGTCAGTGCAATCACTGGTCCTTATGTACATTATGGTGCAAAATGGTCTCATAAGTATGTTTACTTTTTTTTTTTTAGGAGCTAGATGTCACTACCTGCCTATGTAACCGCATAACCAGCAAAATGGAGAAAATTGAGGCATGCAGCATGATTAAGTTCTATTTTAATGGTTACAGTGCCCAGAAAATCTGTGATGAAATAAAAATTCCTTTTCCAAAAAGCAACAGTGACATATCACAATCACCACCGAAGATAACTTTCATTTCATCTTCAATTTTCTAGGCACTGCAACCCTTCAAAAGCAGGATCTTAATAATGCTGCTTGCCTCCATTTTCTCAATCTTGCAGTTTATGCGCAGTAACTGGGGCAGCGGGTTATTGGCATCTAGTACCACCTGTAAAAAAAGTAAACATACTTATGAGACCATTTTTGGACCATAATGTACATAAGGACCACTGATTACACTGACAAAATTTCATTGATATAGCTCTTTCACTTATGGGCGATTTCTAAAACTTTTTGATACCCCTCGTATATAATAGGCCTATGCTCCAAAATAACCAATAATAATGTAAAACTGTTGCACCAAATGCCTTCATTTAGGCTTTGATTGCGAGTTATTGATCATGCGTGTTGATATAAAACTTTGCGGCTCAGTTGGAAATCTGTTAAAATATAATGCTCCGATAATAACCAATAAATGTGTAAAAATGTTGGACCAAATGGCTCCATTGGGGCTTTCACTTTCAAAAATTTTCTAATTCTGAGGGTGGCACATCCCCCCTCTGACACCCCCCTGTCACGCAAGCGCGACTGCGGCGCTGATGTTTAACCTTTGAACATTTTTCTTGTGTTTTTCAGCCCTCCGGGGTCCTGGTTTCTGGGCACGCCCCTGCCATGCCTGATAATTCAACATAGCCAATACTGATTACTTACACATGGTGATATACACTCCTCAAAGTAATTAAAAAATCAAAATATTTCATTCAATATTTTTCAAAAACAAAATTATCTTTCAAGATGTTTTACTAGGTGCTAGATGAAACAGTCATGACAAGACTTTACAGTGTTTAGTAGAGCATGGACAAGGCCACATAATATAAAAAGTTATTTTGATTAGGTACAAGTATAGTAAAGATAATTTTTTGATCCTTTAATTACTTTGAGGAGTGTATATATAGTCCACTTCCTCCTATTTTAATGCTTTGCAGTAAACTCCCTATTCTTTGGTTCACCTCAAGTTTGGTAATTACATCAAATGCTGTTTTCACACTGCAAGAATGTGGACAAACTACCCTTGTATGTGTGCCTGTACGCTCTGCACAAATAACTTAACGCATGTGGCTTGATACAGAGACCAGCGAAAGTACGCACATACATCACTACCAAACTTGAGGTGAACCAATGCATAGTCACCTATAAAAATTAAAAGTTCAGGAGGAAAAAATAAGATGTATACCCCATTATGTGCTACTGGGCTGTTCCATTTGAAATCAATACAGCCCTTTTGGTAGACGTGACCTTAATCTCCCACACAGGGAGTATGAATTTCAAATGGATTCACCCATTCAGGTAACCCCATTTGAAATTCACACTCCCTTGTGTGGAAGATTAAGGTATCTTCCATATGGATTTCAACTAGCATAGCCTATTTTTTAACCAATGTTATTTTGATAAGTTTTATTTTATATTTAGTGCTCATTTCTTTCTTTTTGATAATGTTCACCAGCGTTCAATACCATACTCACACCAAGTAGCTCCCCTAAGTAGAAATTACAAAATATTTAAAGAAAATAAGCATAAAACAGTAATATTAATACAGAATATGCACAAGGCAACATTTTGATATTATTGTAATTTTAGCTCCCCTAAGTAGAAATTACAAAATATTTAAAGAAAATAAGCATAAAACAGTAATATTAATACAGAATATGCACAAGGCAACATTTTGATATTATTGTAATTTTGCATCTCAACTTTTCATATGCTCACCTAAAGTTGCCCATTCGGATACCTCGCAAGACGTCATTCAGTCTGCCTATCCGTGCTGCGTCGATCCTACACAGTAGAGAGGAAATGAAGGAGGAAAGACTGATTAACCCACAGGTATAACACACATGGCATGACAAAGTGCACAATAGATGTGGACATAGGTGTGTTTATATGCAATCCACCTCCAATATACATAAACATGGCCCTACCCATCTACCTCCATACCCATCCTGAATCATAAGACACACACTTCAGGATCTTTTTTGCAGAGACACATTGGGTTGTTGCACTTGAAATCCATATTCCCCCTATAGGGAGTGTGAATATCAAATGGGGTTACCTGAATGGGTGACCCTATTTGAAATCTGCATTCCCTAGCTGTGTGGTCATATCTTCCATATAGGGGTGTATGAATTTTAACAGGAATAGCCCATTTGAAACACCCATCCAAATTGCATGTCCCCAACTCCCAATTAATTGTGTTGCTGCTCAATTCAAGAAGTACTTGTGATAAAAAATCATAACAGAGGAGCTATAGTACTTCTTAAACATAACAACGCACATCAAACATGTCAAAAGGGGAGGGGAACTATGTGGCAAACTGCTTTTCAAGATATGTATGAAATCATACATGACAACTTATTATTTTTACTTATCACCTTGATTAATTTTGACAAGCAATGTCTCCAAATAAAGCTAATAACATTTTACTTCACACGAAAGTATCATCTCCAATTGGATGTTTCCTGCAAAGTCTCCCCTCCCTTTGATGTGATTGCTGACTGCTTACATAACCACAAAGGGCAAAAGGAGAATGCATTTACTTGTACACTTATGACCACAAGAAGGCAAAAAGAAAGGGGCATATTCATGATATTCAGTACACACTGCCTCCACCTTGATCTAATGTTCATGACTCCCTTTCTTCAGCTGTAGAACCTAACCCTAAACGAATCTTTCCTGAGATATGGCAGTTTGAGTACCCTAGAACCTAAACCCTAAAAGTGGTTTTTGGCTATCTGAAAGGAAAGAAGGAAAGAAAAAGATGAAAAGAATTTGAGAGTTTTCCACTGGGTTTTGACCCCAAGCACTCCATCGGCGACTGGTACATGGTAGCCACAAGTGTTTCACTCTGGGAGTTAGGGTGATTTCGTCATCGAACCACATGGGATGGATGCATGCATGCGCACAGGTTTTTGTAAGGTTTTGTAAGATTGTATGGAGTTGGGGTTAACTGACCAAATGTGAGATGTAAATGAGCAACAAATCCAAATCTTGAAGATCAATGTGCCAAGCACTTGTGTGCGACATCAAACACTTACGGGAGCTTGTTTGAGGAATATACTATGAGGTACAACCCTCCCCCACCAAAAAAAATTCTATATGCAGAATTATTTTTTCATGGCCCCAAATCTGAATTTCCAGATATATATACGGAAAAGCTATATCTCTGAGCTAACAATGATTATGGACAATTTGAGGGGAAATGTAGCAAAATACACATTGTGCCACTCTTCCGAATTCAACGGAATATGCAATAAAGAGCCATAATCCCATTTTATACCGGTCTAGTCACAAATCGTCATTTTCAGCCTTGATCTTTTAACAGACAATTAAAATTTGACATATATCATATCTATAAATACATTCCATTTGTAAAGGATCCAAGAACTTTATACTTTAAGAGTTTCCTGAGATATGGCACTTCAAAGTACCCAATTTCCCCTATGCAATCAACAGATATTCCTAAAATATTCATGTACAGATTATGAACTTGGTGCCTCAGTTCAAAAGAAACACATTTTGTTGTTATACGTTTAAACTTTTTCAACCTATGGTTTTATTTGGTTTGGTTTTTGGGTTTTTTTTTCCAAATACATCTTTGGCACACATCAGCTATTCTAAAAAAGAACAAGATAATATTTTGATTGAAAGGACTGGCACCAGGGACAGATCCTGTTTTAGAAATGTTTTCTTGTGCCCTATTACAAACCAATGAGGTAGAATCAAAGAGTACCAACTCCGCCGTGTTTGCGTGTCGCTCATGGAGGGCAAATAGTGTACCTCCCAATGAGGTAGAACCAAAGAGTACCAACTCCACCATGTTTGTGTTGCTCATGGAGAGCAAATAGTGTACCTCCCAATGAGGTAGAACCAAAGAGTACCAACTCCACCATGTTTGTGTGTCGCTCATGGAGGGCAAATAGTGTACCTCCCAATGAGGTAGAACCAAAGAGTACTGACTCAGACATGTTTGTGTGTCACTTATGGAGGGTAAATAGTGTACCTCCCAATGAGGTAGAATCAAAGAGTACTAACTCAGACATGTTTGTGTGTCACTCATAGAGGGCAAATAGTGTACCTCCCAATGAGGTAGAACCAAAGAGTACTGACTCAGACATGTTTGTGTGTCACTTATGGAGGGCAAATAGTGTACCTCCCAATGAGGTAGAACCAAAGAGTACCGACTCTGCCATGTTTGTGTGTCACTCATGGAGGGCAAATAGTGTACCTCCAATGAGGTAGAATCAAAGAGTACCGACTCTGCTATGTTAGCATGACACTCATGGAGGGCAAATAGTGTACCTCCCAATGAGGTAGAATCAAAGAGTACCGACTCTGCTATGTTAGCATGACACTCATGGAGGGCAAATAGTGTACCTCTCAATGAGGTAGAATGAAAGAGTACCGACTCTGCCATGTTTGTGTGTCACTCATGGAGGGCAAATAGTGTACCTCTCAATGAGGTAGAATCAAAGAGTACCGACTCTGCTATGTTAGCATGACACTCATGGAGGCCAAATAGTGTACCTCTCAATGAGGTAGAATGAAAGAGTACCAACTCTGCTATGTTAACATGACACTCATGGAGGGCAAATAGTGTACCTCCCAATGAGGTAGAATGAAAGAGTACCGACTCTGCTATGTTAACATGACACTCATGGAGGGCAAATAGTGTACCTCCCAATGAGGTAGAATGAAAGAGTACCGACTCTGCTATGTTAGCATGACACTCATGGAGGGCAAATAGTGTACCTCCCAATGAGGTAGAATGAAAGAGTACCGACTCTGCTATGTTAGCATGACACTCATGGAGGGCAAATAGTGTACCTCCCAATGAGGTAGAATGAAAGAGTACCGACTCTGTTATGTTAACATGACACTCATGGAGGGCAAATAGTGTACCTCCCAATGAGGTAGAATGAAAGAGTACCGACTCTGCTATGTTAGCATGACACTCATAGAGGCCAAATAGTGTACCTCCCAATGAGGTAGAATGAAAGAGTACCGACTCTGCTATGTTAACATGACACTCATGGAGGGCAAATAGTGTACCTCCCAATGAGGTAGAATGAAAGAGTACCGACTCTGTTATGTTAACATGACACTCATGGAGGGCAAATAGTGTACCTCCCAATGAGGTAGAATGAAAGAGTACTAACTCTGCTATGTTAGCATGACACTCATGGAGGGCAAATAGTGTACCTCCCAATGAGGTAGAATGAAAGAGTACCGACTCTGTTATGTTAACATGACACTCATGGAGGGCAAATAGTGTACCTCCCAATGAGGTAAAATGAAAGAGTACTAACTCTGCTATGTTAGCATGACACTCATGGAGGGCAAATAGTGTACCTCCCAATGAGGTAGAATGAAAGAGTACCGACTCTGTTATGTTAACATGACACTCATGGAGGGCAAATAGTGTACCTCCCAATGAGGTAGAATGAAAGAGTACCGACTCTGTTATGTTAACATGACACTCATGGAGGGCAAATAGTGTACCTCCTAATGAGGTAGAATGAAAGAGTACTAACTCTGCTATGTTAACATGACACTCATGGAGGGCAAATAGTGTACCTCCCAATGAGGTAGAATGAAAGAGTACCGACTCTGTTATGTTAACATGACACTCATGGAGGGCAAATAGTGTACCTCCCAATGAGGTAGAACCAAAGAGTACCGACTCTGCTATGTTAGCATGACACTCATGGAGGGCAAATAGTGTACCTCCCAATGAGGTAGAACCAAAGAGTACCGACTCTGCTATGTTAGCATGACACTCATGGAGGGCAAATAGTGTACCTCCTAATGAGGTAGAACCAAAGAGTTATGTATCTCTGAACTATTTCTCTATGCGTCCAGAAAACATTGATTTAATGTGCGAGGTTGTTTGCATTCTGCATGCCAAAAACATGCACCAAGCACTGCCTGCAAACATTAGTGACACCAAGATGGCGGATTTACCGTAGCATTACATATGGCACAAATGTGAGTCAGTAATCTTTGGGTATAATATCTTTGTATAACACACTCATCATACCCTTTGAGTTACGTTACAATTCATTTACCGCAACTCTTATAAAAAGCATGCATTGAAAGTCATGGATTTGAAAAGTCAATTTCATAATTGCCTGTGAATGTCAAATATGACTAGTGCTTTAGCATGGTTGCAACTTGCAGCTCTTACTGGGTAGGAGCCAAGTTTTCATCCCTTCATATCATATAACATTTTGAGTCATAAGGTATTTTTAGATCAAGTAAGAAAGGTTTGTTTAACATTATGAAAATGTTACAAAAATATGACAAATTAGTAGTGAAATCTGTAGGAATGGGAATGTATGCAGCAAAGCCTTTAAGATTCCAGGCATTTTGTAATCTTTGAGAACTGACAGTAATTTCCACATTTGATACAGCAGTGACTATGATGTCTTACCATTCTTGTCTGAAGTTATTGCTGAACATACCAAGGCAGCATTGAGCTATTCCATTTAAAATCACACTTCCCCTGTGGAAGATTTTGGAAATATCTTCCACAGGGGAAGTATGTTTTTCAAATGTAATTGGTCAGGGTCAATCATTAAACCCACACTCCCTCTGTATTATGGCTTTACCTATATCTTTCACAACTGGAGTGAGTATTTCAAATAGAAGTTACCCAACAAAATCTCATTTTGGCCAAAAATGCACTTAGGGCCATTTGGCTCTGACCCCTTGATTTCAAAAGTGATCTTCTACCACATCTTTCTGAACAACAGATTAGTAGATTAGTTGGTGTGAGATGGAAGATCATTAGTAAAGCATCAGTTTATAGAGTTTAGATGTGAATATCCTGGGCTTAATTTAAAGATGATCCCGCTTCACATGGTTGAAATGTTGAGAGCTTAATGTTCCAAAGACATTTAAGTCTTTGGAACATTAAGCTCTCAATTAAAATTCTATTTTGGTAAACTCTTATCTCCCACTACAAGTCCCTGTTGTTCTAAGCAGCTACGACTTGAAGACGGAAGTCTCTGCCTCCTTGGGCGTGGTATGAGATTAAGCAGTCATGGTTACTTGAGAGTATCTTTTCTGACAATTTTGATACCTTTATCTAAAAATGGAATTAAGCTTTTGTTTATTGACTTGCAGTCTTCATTTAAAAATACCTGAGTAAAGTATAAAAAAAATAGACATTTCTTAATGTCATTTAGCTGGATAATCTTGCCCATACTCCCCCTCCCAATATTTTGATAAGGGGAGATGTTCTATACAATCACACTCCCCCGTGTTGATACCAGTATGTCTGTTTCTGACCAAATAACTTCATATTTGGCCATTTTAGCCTAAAGTGCCAATTTTTGCACTTTTCATGCAAATTTGTTCAACTTTTATACCATCTTTCTCCAGTTTAGCTTCAATATAGCAAACATTTGAAGCACATTGTGCCATAAATTTATTATATCACTTCAAGAATTACCCCCCCCACCCCCCCCCCCCATGTTAAAAAGAAATCTATGCCACTGATTGAATTCACAATTAACTGATCATTGGAAGGATATGATTATTATCAAACTGAGATTATATCATAATCTTCCTAAGTAATACTAACAGGAACAAGAAGCCTATCCATGCTCATCCTCACCTTCCCTTATTCTAATATGATTGGGTCAACACCTTATTTGAAGCAAACCAGCCAGATAATTAGGTCGAGTTCCGGAGGCTAGTAATTACACCTGAAAGTACTCAAGACTGATTGCCAACTAACCATAGTATGGTCAAGACCAGTCCTACTTGAGGAGAATCTTTCCAAGTACAGTGATAAGAAAAAAAATTAAAATGAATTCTGAGACTTACAGTCCAGCCTCACTTACCCACCCTTAATGGGGCCAAGCATTGGTTAGACGGTCCCACAGTTTTGGTTTAATCTTTCCAAGTACAGTGATAAGAAAAAAAATTAAAAATGAATTCTGAGACTTGGTTTATAAATACATACAGTCCAGCCTCACTTACCCACCCAAGCATTGGTTAGACGGTCCCACAGTTTTGGTTCCATCTTAGGGTAATGTAGCAATATATACTACAAAATCTTCAGCAATGTGATGCCCGGCTTAATTCTCTTCCAAAATCTGCTTCTGAGTACTAAAGGGCTAAACCGCCTTCCTCTTCATCACTCGATCCACATTATAATACCCACTAGATTGTACAGACCTAGCAAAATCAAGTTATCGTCAACACAACCATAACCTCTACCATGTCCATAACCCTAACCAGCAACAAAGCAACCAGCAACAAAGCAACCAGCAACTTTTTGCTGTTTTTGCAACCAGCAATATGAGAAAGCACCCAAAAAGCACAGAAAGTTGCTCAAATTGGGTGCTTTTGCCCAAACACACCCAATTGGCCACATTGGTCTCCACTGTCAACCCATCCATTGATATACAAAAATCACTGGAAATGTACCCCCAAACAGTATTTATTGTGGGACATTAGAGCACATCAGACATATCGAATTGCATTCTGAATACGAAGAATGTCATTCTGATATCAAATAATTTTGATTTTTGAAATTAGCAATATAATACACATTTTATGGCAAACGATTAAAAATTGATATTTTTGATATTTAACAGTACTCGAAGTAAACTTTATAAATCTGATGATTTATACTTAAAGTGTATGTATAGGTGGAATGAAAAGCCGACGATCAGTTGAAAATTTTGACCTTTAGATTGAAGATATGGATTTTTTCCCAAAACACAAAAAAATTAGGTCTTTTTGGGAAAAAATCCATATCTTCAATACGAAAGGTCAACATTTTCAATTGATCGTCGGCTTTTTATCCCACCTACATATACTTTAAGTATAAATCATTAGATTTATAAAATTTACTTTGAGGACTGTTATATATCAAAATGTGAAAAATAATCAAATTTTAATAATTTGTCATAAAATTTGAATTATATCGTGAATTTCAAAAAATGAAAATTATTTGATATCGGAAAGACATTCTTCGTATTCAGAATGCAATTCGATATGTCTGATGTGCTCTCATGTCCCACAAAAAATACTGTCGAAACGCTTAAAATGCTCATTCCAGATCCCTTAAATGATTTAGCCAGTTGTTGTACATCAAGGTTAGTTGATAGACATAATAATCTGACTAGACATACTGAAGATATGAATGATATTAAACACCTGTATCACAATATTGAAGAGCTATAGATAAAAACATCACAAAAAGGCTATTGAACAGTTTACTGGTTGCTTTCATGCAGTTCGGTCAAGCATATCAATATACCAGTTCATTGCCTTTGTTGATAAACATTGAGGTCAACTCATCTATACAAGACACCACACAAGAAAATCTTGTTTTGTTTGGTTGGGAATTTTTGCTGTTTTTTATGTATTTCTTTGTTGTTATTGTTTTTGCTTTTGTTGTTGCTTTTGTTATTGTTGTTGCTGGTTGCTTATTTTACTATTCAAAATCAATGTTTAACCTCTCAGGTGAAACTGGTTAGAAAATTGTAAACCTTGTGTTCACAGATCTTCGGATTTTAAAGTTTGTGATCACATTGCCAATAATGGAATGATATTTCTCGCCTTAGAGAATTTATGAGCAATACAGAATCATCCCTAAACAAAAACCCCGCTAGGCTTTGCAAGAAAAATACCTGTTTGGGACAAGCATGTAACAAACATTCTATGACACTCCTTGTTGAACATGTACACTGGTAGAAGCTCGCATCTAACTTTGAGGCTGTTGAAGTCTATAATTTGGTTCACCTGAAGTTCGTAGTGACGTCAATGCTTTTTCGCGGTTGCGCCACAAGCGTGCTGACAAACCGCCCCTGTAGGCATGCGTGTGCAGTGTGCACTCAGCAGGTTTAACTTTACGTGCGCGATTTGATACTGCGGCGAGCGAACTACACAGTATGTCATTACCGAACTTGAAGTGAACCGAATTATAAGGAGCAGGAGGTTATAGATCAGCAAAGGCAGGTCATCTCCAGGACAAGTCTTCACTCCAAAATCCCCACATGTTCGTCTTGCAAGACGAACATGTGGGGAAGACCCGGGGGGTCACACCCATTATGGCCTGTACACCATCCGCGAAAATCAACTTTTGAAAAGCACCCTAAACAAGGATTTAATCCTTGCTAAAACGATACCCTAAACAGGTAACACGCGCCTGTTTTCACACCCTAAACAGGGATTTTATTCCATGCATCAAATTTCATACCCTAAATTTCATTTCCGCGTATTAGCCATTCCAATTTTGCTACCCCTTTCCCCGATTTTTCATGTTTTTTGCACCCTAACCGCGCGTATCGTGCCGTGCCTACCCACGAAAAACTACCCTATCGCGGATGGTGTACAGGCCACAATGGGAGTAACCCCTCCGGGGGAAGATAGATGCTCATAATAACTGCATAGGTTTACCTTTACCAAGTTCAATAGCAATACTCTCCAAATCTCATTTAGACTGAGGGAAGTGCCTTAGGGTAGTGAACAGTGCAGAAAATTCTATTTCCCTGAGACGTGTACCTTAGACACATTAAGATTTAGCAGACAACAATGAGGGTAAATAATCCAAAGGTCAGACTAATGGTAAGTTCAAACTGGTATGCCCATGTTTCTTTTCTCCATTTTTGTCAATTTTTTACAGAAAAATTGGAGGGGGGCATTTATTATAGGGGGAGCGTTTATTACAAACAATACGGTACTATTACATGAACACAAGCTCATATTTGCCCTTACAAAAGGCAACTGCCCTTATTAAAGGGGCACTTTGTGATCTACAGCTTCATCCCAAAAACCTTGGGATTACCTAATGATTTTTTTTGCAGATTCTGCTGTTTGCAAAAGAAATTCTCCAATTTGTATTTTCTGTCTGTCGCAAGACGGCAATTACAACAGTTGCCTATGGAGCGGTATTATACATAAAGTGACCATCCATCTCAAACCGCTCGTAAAGTCGGCAAATTGTATTTCGAGTTACAGTGCAAAATATGCATAGAGGTTGTATTCATATGTCCCATAATTTTTCTCATTTTAGTCCAGTCAAACACCAATCTTTAATCCTATTGTTGAAGAGGATAATAAGCTTATACGTATGTATAGCATTAGTAAAAAGCTTAAGTCTTTGTTTGCTTTGGCTAAATCCTGTTCAAGTGGTGGGTTAACCAACAATTAACAATGAGAGGACATTCCTGAACCTCGTTCAGTTGGGGATGATTTGAAGTGACTGCCAATTATGACCATTTGATATTTAATACCAGAAATGTGGAAAAAAAGAAATAATGTAGTGCCAAAATAATGTACCCTTTTACTGAAGGAGCGAAGTTTAACAAGTTATAACTCCGCTTCTGGATATCGTTTGAAGTCAAATGATATATCATTGTAAAGCTTATGATGTATATTTTCTAAACACGGAAGAAAACAAATTTGACCAGGGGCCGACTTTACGAGCGTTTCGACCTGGACGGTCACAATTATGCAGAACTCGCAGCAAAAATCAGAATCAACTGCAATTTTGGAAATAAGGTTTTATCGTTGATATGTATCGATTGATACTGAAAAAGGAAATGTTAAAATCAGAAAATGCACATTTATCTGTCCTTTAATGACAAGACTAAGCAAAATATAGTCTATAGGGGTAGTTAGAAATAAATGAGCATGATAGGTATAATACTGTAAAGAATTTTCATGCACACAAATAGTTTTCTTCGTATAGGCTAAATGTTTAATCTCACAAATATTTCATGTCGCAGAAACATGGGTTCACACAAAATTTTGATGCAGCAAAATTTCCATGCTTTACAGTACCCTAGTAAACCACTTGGTTCACTACAGCCATGTGATTTCAGTTAGCTCGTCATCTGTTCACACCATATGCCATGTGCCATTTGTTTTGGACATTTTATTATCTCTCTGAGTCACAATTCTGTACGATGTTAATCAGGTCATTCATAAAAAGATAGAAAGATGACTGACTGACTCAGTCCATCTTCATGACGTGCCAACCATATTGGGTTATTCCATTTAAAATCCACACAACCCCTGTGGAAGATTTTCGAAGTATCTTCCACAGGGGTAGTATGAATTTCAAATGGAATGAACATTTTAGCAGCTCCGTTTGAAATTCACTCTCCCTCAGGTGAAGATTCAGGTTGAATCTCTCTAAGAGGGTGTATGAAATTCAAAAGGAGCTGCCTAAATGTGCTCATTCCATTTGAAATTCATACTCCCCCTGTGGCAGATATTTCCAAAATCTTCCACAGTGTGTATTTTAAATGGACTAGCCCACCATGGCACTTACAGCAAAGACCATACTTGGTCAGTGCATGTCCTCAAAAAAACAGGTACCTTTTTTTTCTGTTTCTTTAATGTGTCATTTTGGCCACAACAAATAACATAAGATATATCATTCAATCAATTAAGCACTGACCTTCGTCCCACTCTTATTAATTGATTCACACTATTTTCTTATTTTAAATTATATTTGTTCTTCCTTTTATTGAAGTTAAAATTGAGTAATAATTTGTCACCATTTGTAAGAGGTCTTAGGAATCAGCACAACACTTGTTAAGTCAATATGTGACAAGACCTCATCCAATCAGATCAGAAAGCAATAATGAAAATTGGGATGTAAGCAAAAATAATGAGCAAAAAACAATACAAAACATAAGAAAATGGACAAAAGTTCATAACTTTGCAACCAAGTATGCCAGACTTGGAGCAGGTTATTAATTTCTAACTTTAAGTCTGAATGGATCAGATTGTGTCACATATACATATTTAGCCTCTGGATGTAAAGTTTAATGTCACATAATTTCTGAAAACAAGTGAGGTAACTTTTTCATTATTCATTATTTTTTGACTTTCATTATGACCAAACGAAAGTGTAAGATGGTTGCTTAGCCCAAGTGAGATTAAAAATATACTAAAAAAGATATTCATCAATTTTTTTGGCAAATGTAGCCAGTTTTTACTGCAAATGAGGGTTAGGAAATAAAGTGAGGGGCCTGAGGGCAGGTGACAGGAAACTCAAAATCAACTTTCACCAGCCTAAAACCTGCTATCATAATAATTATAATTATATTAATGGTGACATTGCAAGTCATCATGTTGCCCAGGAAAACAGCAGACAGCAGGCCAGACACTTTATAACATTCATGAGTAAGATTTCACCTTGAAGGCATGAATAATCTTGCAAATATGGGCTAATTTCCCCCTAAGCCATCTAATGCATTAGCATGACTAGTAGAACTTCAACTGCTCACTACTGGTCAGTTTATCATTACTCTCTCCACATCTGTTTTTTCAAAGTGTGGCTTTAAGGGGGTACTACACCCCTGTGGTAAATTTGTGACTATTTTTGCATTTTTCTCAAAAAAATAATAACACGCTGGTAACAAAAGTTATGTATATTATTGGGGCAAGGAATCCAATTCCTACACTGGAATTTCAGTGATTCAAGACAAGTGCTTCAGTATAATTATATCGGGAATGAGGTACATTCTTGTGGTACCTCTTTTCTTATCATAAATAACGAACCGCTTGTCTTGGGTCACTGAAATTCCAGTGTAGTAATTGATTCCTTGCCCCTATAATATACATAACTTTTGTTACCACTGTGTTATTAGTTTTGAGAAAATGCAAAAATAGACACAAATTTATCGAGGGGTGTAGTACCCCTTTAAGGGAACTGTGTGTATTAACAGGTTGTACAAAGAGTCAGGTGTTACCCTGATTGGAAACAAGTGTTTGTCATTCCCTGCATCTGACCTGTAATTCAAATGCAATAATGAAGTCAGTGTAAGTGTTCTTATTCCATCAATGATTGGACACAGGACTTCTGAGGTGAAGATTTTAAGCAATGATAAACCAAAACCCCGGGGTCACTCCCATTGTGGCCTGTACACCATCCGCGATAATGAAAAGCGTAAAAGGGTAGTTTTTTCGGGATATGCACGATACGCCAGTAACGTGTTTAGGGTGTCAAAATTCAAAAACATGAAAAATAAAGTTTAACACAGTGCAACAAGTTAAACTCAATTTACCCTTGCTGAGAAATGGACCAATCCATGTTATTGTTTACCGGGTCAGATGTCAATCATTGTCATGCAGATAAATTTGTATTGTTTGGCTCGACCGGGAACCAATGGGATTTGCCGCCTTCAAGGGTTTCGGGCGTGATTAGGTGGTGATTTATTCACTGTTGGTTTTGTATTGGACACGCCAACAACAAAAATCTTCCCACCCACCGCGCCCTGTGGACATGTGAGAAGGAAGTAAAATATAATTATGTGTGACAGTAATGAGATAATGACCTGTATAAATACAGATATATTTTATCTACTACATGGTAGTGTGTTAAATAATAGCTAATTAAAGCATTTAACTGTCTGTAAGTTTAAAAGAAAAATCAAGAATTATGGTCCCTGTAGATAAGGAGGGAGGAATAAAGAGTTGGCGCCGATCATTAAAATTACATGTGACTTGCAATTAATTTCCCTTTCTCAGATCTTCATAGTTACAATGTACACTGTTTAATTTGATCATGTGTTCAATATGTTGCTACATAAAATTTATATAATTGTTCTGTATCAAACTTTTTAGAATGATAGTTCAAGAGGGAAAGTAAGTCGTCAAAACTATATATATGTACAGGAATTGACAATCGTATTGTTACATGCAGGCACAGGTCCGGTGTCATCAAAAACAGTAAAGTAGTCTTTTATAAGGTCAAAGACTTCACACAGTAAGCAAAAGAAAATAATGCTGGGTTTTGAATTATCTTTTCTGTATTTATTTATTATGATATATGTATATGTCATAGAATGCTAACATTAAGACTTGATCCCTTGTAACTTCAGGTAGATCACCTGTTGAAGAGTCTCAGGAATTCCACTTGGGAGCGTGGGATCTGTATGCACCAGTACCATAATTTATTGTTGAGTTTCCAGCCATGATATTTGATGAATGATCCACGGGTTCGGGGTCAAACGCTCAGAATTTAGCCTCGGGTTGCGGCCACCAGAGTCAAGTTTGGATCACATTTGGTTTTGCTAAAACGAGATTTTCTGGGCCTTTGGTCGTTGTTTCGCTAGAGTCTTGGGTTGGGTAATTACTCGATTAGAGAATCTCCTATTATATATTTGGCTATAATACTGGCTGAGAATTTGTTTGTTTGTTTGTTTGTTTATTTGTTGTAGGTACTGGTGCGGGTCTTAAACAAAAGTCAATAAATGGTTGTCGTGTCTGATTGCCAACATGCATGCAAATTTTGCGTCCGAGTGTTTTCAATTTCTCTGTCTTGGGGTAATTGGAAAAAAGGGTATCAAAATTGCAATTGCTAATACGCGGAAATGAAATTTAGGGTATGAAATTTGATGCAAGGAATAAAATCCCTGTTTAGGGTATCGTTTTAGCCAAGGGCTAAATCCTTGTTTAGGGTGCTTTTCCAAAGTTGATTATCGCAGATGGTGTACAGGCCACAATGGAAGTGACCCCCCCCCCCCCCCCCGGGACCAAAACCAACTGTTTGCCCATAGAGTCAAATTCATCTATGGAGTCAGCAATGGCATTTTGAATTGATTAGAAGCTTTATAGTCTATTTGGCTTCCTCAAGGGAGTGACTTCAGTACTTTGTTGCAAATACTTTGCATATACACAGATGCACCGCCTTTGATCGCTCATGTAAGGGATGTAAACTGTTAAAACACAACAGTACTTTGAGGCAATTTACGCAAAATTATACTGTGCCCACTGCAGGCATGCACTCATGTCACTGCCTCGGGGAAGCCAAATGGACCATATCTGTCTGGAAAAAGTGTGACACATGTGATGATCTCTTTCAAATAGGCTGGTTTGTAACTGACTTTAGGCATAGATGTGCTCTGCATATACGAGATGTTAAAAATTGTGTATAAAGTTAGCAAATGACTAGCAGTTACAATGTTGACATACAGTAACAAAACCAAAACTTTTACTCACTACACCTACCCAACGTCATGAACAGAGACGATTGGGCCCAATTTTCTTCACAATGTTGTGTAAAATTTCTTCACAAAACAAAAGAAACTATTGTGTATACAAAGTACACTACAAGATATTGTGCAGTACCAGGGGTGTACCAGTGTAATACCAGTGCAGTAACACTTGCCGATGGTGTACCTGTGCAGGCAGCTGCAATGAGAATCTTGTAGTGTATATGTCAATGCCAAGAAATGGAAGAATTCACAATATTAATGGAGCCAACAAGGGAAAATATCTTTGCACCCTGCTAGTCCCAGATGAACACAGAATCTGAAAAGGATGAGCCATCTTGGCTGAACTCACAAAATCTCAGTAAGAATATGCTTGTCCAGTGCATTCATCTTCAGTAGATGACAAATCAAAAATCTTAAAGAACAAGTAATCTATTATGATATAGCACTCTTCCTCACCACCTGCTTATAAACCATCACATCCTTACTAGTTGTGTTCAGATGGCATGCTCAAGAATTGCCGTTCCTAAGTCAATCCATGAGTCAGGGCCATAGCAAGGTTGAAAAATGTGGGGTGGCCATCACAAATGTGGGGCAGCCAAATTACAGATATATGCCCAAATTGAAATAGAGATATAAAAGAAAAACATAACAAATTTCTCAAAAAGTGGGGCGGCCATGGCATCCCTGGTCACCCAGCTTGCTGAGGCCCTGTCCTGAGTGTGTGTCAACACAACTCCATTGACGACTTAGTATGTGCTACAGACCGTGTACCTATATTACCCATAGGGAGATAAACTACTGGGAACCACACACTCTTGGAAACCATAGTGGACACGCTCACTGCTCGCTTCGCTCATTATTCGTGGGGCATCACAGTTAGCAACTTGGGGCTTGCATCCCCCTCAATCGCGAGTAGTCGGTACGCTCGCTATTCGTGGGGCATCACAGTTTGCAACTTGGGGCTTGCATCCCCCTCAATCGCGAGTAGTCGCTACGCTCGCTATTCATGGGGCATCACAGTTTGCACCACGGGGCTTGTCTCCCCCTCAATCGCGAGTAGTCGCTACACTCGCTCTGCGTGGGCCATCACATTATACAACATGGGGCATGTATCCACCTCAATCGCGAGTAGTCGGTACGCTTCGCTATTCGTGGGGCATCACAGTTTGCAACTTGGGGCTTGCATCCCCTCAATCGCGAGTAGTCGAACGCTTTCGCTATTCATGGGGCATCACAGTTTGCAACTTGGGCTTGCATCCCCCTCAATCGCGAGTAGTCGCTACACTCGCTATTCATGGGGCATCACAGTTTGCAACTTGGGGCTTGCATCCCCTCAATCGCGAGTAGTCGCTACACTCGCTATTCGTGGGGCATCACAGTTTGCAACTTGGGGCTTGCATCCCCCTCAATCGCGAGTAGTCGGTACGCTCGCTATTCGTGGGGCATCACAGTTTGCAACTTGGGGCTTGCATCCCCCTCAATCGCGAGTAGTCGCTACACTCGCTATTCATGGGGCATCACAGTTTGCAACTTGGGGCTTGCATCCCCCTCAATCGCGAGTAGTCGCTACACTCGCTATTCGTGGGGCATCACAGTTTGCAACTTGGGGCTTGGTTCCCCCTCAATCGCGAGTAGTCGATGCGCTCGCTATTAAGTGAGGGCATCACAGTTTGCAACTTGGGGCTTGCATCCCCTCAATCGCGAGTAGTCGATCGCTTCGCTATTCATGGGGCATCACAGTTTGCAACTTGGGGCTTGCATCCCCCTCAATCGCGAGTAGTCGGTACGCTCGCTATTCATGGGGCATCACAGTTTGCAACTTGGGGCTTGCATCCCCCTCAATCGCGAGTAGTCGGTACGCTCGCTATTCGTGGGGCATCACAGTTTGCAACTTGGGGCTTGCATCCCCCAATCGCGAGTAGTCGGTGCGCTTTCGCTATTAAGTGAGGCATCACAGTTTGCAACTTGGGGCTTGTTTCCCCCTCAATCGCGAGTAGTCGGTACGCTCGCTATTCGTGGGGCATCACATTTTTGAGATTTGCTGCTCACATCCCCCACAATTGCGAGTATAGTCTTTGACAAAGACTACTGACTAGAATCCTTAAATTTTGTGATGCCTGATCTTTTCAGCTTTGGAGTTACAACTGGAAGCTTACTGCTGCGTCAAATTGAACCATATTAAGTATAATCAAACCAAGGTCATAGGTTAAGCTCAGCACTCGCAAAATGTATCATTCACACCGTGGTAGCTCTCGAGGATCACTTAGGGAAATCAGGAAATCCCCTAAATTTCTTGGGGATAAATTTGGGGGCAAACTTAGGGATTGGAATCCTTAAGACAGTTAGTTTACATGGCAGATATTCCCAAAGTTTTTGCTCAAGAACCGCATTGCTTCAACAGAAGTCCTCCGTGTGAATGTAGTTATTGAAGTTTCTGACCCCAACCTCTCACTAACCCACTGATTCAAATCAACCAAAGGAAAAAATTCAAGAGATTAAAATCAAATAAGCTCAATCTTTCATCTTTAGTGATGACAAGGAACAAGGTATAAAGCGATCTAGCGCTTTTCCTCACCTCCCGGCTATAAACACTATTGTGCTCTCTTGCTGACATATAGATATCCTGGCAAGGGAAGGCAGACACACAAGGCACATAAATGTAAACCCACTGACCTTAACTCAAATGAAAACCTACCATTCCCTAGCTATACTATGTTTAGTGGGAAAGGGATAACATGAAAAACTTTCCAATTTCTTGGGTTTTTTTTTCAGACTTGAAACCTGGTCTTTATAAAAAAGAGAGAGAAAAAGCTGAAAATGCTCAAAAAACGATGAAAAACAGGGTAAAATAGAGGTAAAATGGCTCAAATTGGGCTGAAAATAAAGAAAACACATAAATTTCAGGAGTAAAAAAGAGGAAATAAGCTGAAAAGAGGAAAAGTTTCAGATCTGTTTTTAGATTCACATTAGTCGAGTCTGCTATTATAAAATATAGTGACTGTCAAAAGTTATATTGTGCAATAACCTGAGATCATTGCTCTTTACAGAAAGTGGTTGCCCATTGTGGCAAAAGACATCAATAAACCAGAGAATATCATTCAGGGACCCATGCATCTTTATACGGGTGCCGTACCCTCGTCAGCCTACATGTAAAATAACCTTCACAGCCAGAATCAGCTCCACAAATATATAATGAGAAAATCAGCAGTACCATTAAGTTCTTTGTCCAGTAATTTCAAGCAATTTCAATATTTCTTTTGTGTGCATATGGGTCAAACAAGGAACAATGCATGTTCCAACATCTGCAACTTGTAAGTTGCAACTTAAAAGACCCATGTAAAATGTAGATTTCCACATTTTCTTTCATGTGCACCAAATAAGAAACAATACAATAAAATGCAATTGAATCCTATGTTTCCTGTGGACTGTACAATACGGACCATGAATGATAATTTTTTTGAAATTTGAAAGCAATGTGGAAATTACACATCACAATTTTTTTAGCAAGCTTAAATTGCAGCATTCCTGAAAATAGTGCAAGCAGCAAGTTGCCAGTTTTTATCTTTCATCAAGTTAAGCACACAAGAAGCAAAAGCTTTCAGCAGAAAGCATCAGCTTGTATCTTATATACAAATAAGTTGCCAGATGCAAGTTGCTTTTCTTGAAACACTCAGTAGCCAAATTAACAATGGCAATCCAGCAATACTCTGAGCATATCGTTGGTATACGTCAATGGGCCTGCCTGTTTACAAATAACATTTCCTATCACTTATCGCTTCATGGCTCTCCCTCCATACATCCTACTAAACACTTTGTGCTTGGTCTGATATAGGCTTATGTTCTTGTTATAGAATCAAATAAAGTAGCACAGGTTATTCAGAAGTCATGAATGTGTCAACTTCAAAGTGATGCTGAGAGATTTGTTGCTTTTGTTCATTTTGTACTGTAAAATCTTGTTCTTGGCCTTTTTTAAAACTCACAGTAACAGCAGTCTAGTGAAAAGATATGTGACCTGTGACTGAAAAGAGAGAGCGAGGTACACCAACCTGATGTGGGGAAATAGGTAAAGCACACAACGGTATGCAGAGGGGACAACAAACAACAAATGTAGGCACAGAAGTAGGTGAAGCTTGACAGCCAAATATGTCAAATTCTACGGCCCACAGAAGTGTTAACCTGCAAAAACATCTAGGGTGAACAGGAATACATGCACAAAAGTATTAGTTGATATTTTTTCGGTCTTGATATATTTATATCTGGGTGTGAACTGCAATAGTATATTTTGTATTTGCTTTTATGTGTCAGCAAGTAAGAAGTAATATGAGCAATGTTCTACAAAATGGAAAGAAATTCAAGAAAGGTTTATGTAGAAAAAGTATGTGGTAGTTCTAATCTGCTTAATATATACCTCTATTCTTTTTGTGTATAGTTTGATCAGCTCATAATCTGCTGGCCTTATAACATCGCAGATTAATATCAATATATTTTATTTGGAGAATTGTATTATTAACTGGAGTTCCTATACTTTGTGTACTTTCTTTCTTTAAACACACAAAATATAGACCAGGCAAATAAACTATATCACTCTTAAAGTGGGTCTACTTTTTGGCATAGTTTTAAAAGCCTGATAATTCCCGCCGATTACGAGCTGATCAAAGTATAGTCAAGTCAGCTCAATTCAGATTAGAGTAGAGAGGGCAATTTGAATCTGTCACTGTGAAATCCAAAATGGTGTTACTCTCAATTTGAGAAGAGACAAGACTATAGCGCCATACTAAATTGAGCTGACTTGACTACATAAGGAGTGTAAAAAGAAGATTAGAACTACCACATACTTTTCTACATAAAGCTTTCTGGTGTTTCTTTCCATTTCGTAGAATATTGCTCATATTACTTCTTAACTTGCTGACATATTTAAGCAAATACAAAATATACAATTGCAGTTCACACCCAGATATAAATATATGAAGACCGAATATCAACTTCTGACTACATGCTGAAAGACTGATTCCCTTCACCGATATATAATTAGTACTGAAAACTCTACAACACACTCCTCTGCACTCTAAAAATAACCCAAACACAGCCTGTATGGCTTATCGAGATTTTCAGATTTCAAAATAGTGCACCAGTACAAAGTTTTCAATTTAGTTTAGCAAGTTTCCTTCAACTTATTTCATTGTTTTAAAGGTGCATGTTGATTCTACTACAAAGTTAATATGGAAGCGGTATTTCCTAAACACCTAGGTCACAAATGGTCAGTTAAGTTTGGTCATGTTCACTTAACTTTCCCCCTTATCCCCACCCTTAACTATCAACAAATTTAGCCACAATTATATTAATAGTCACTTCCCCTGTTGCAATTAGAGTTGCCATGTAGGTCATTTTCAGGCCCAATTGATTGTCTCACTACAAGAAAAGCAAAACAAGACACCAATACGTAGATTTCATAGCAAACACCTTGACCAAGACTCACTCCAAGAATGATTTTTGATAATTGAGTGTTATAGTTTAAAAAAGTTACCAATGGCAAGCCAAGGTGGCATCTAAAAGTTGCAATTTTGAGATAGTTCATTTAACACAAACCAATAGAAAGGTCTTCATAATAATACACATTAAAATAAATCATGCATTGCTGCTCAAGTCTGTTTACTTATTGGCAGGGTCCTAGCTACATGTAGGATTTGACAAGTGCCCCTCATTTCCACAAAAACTACCTGTCCAAAATTTGACCCTGAAAACATAAACCAGACCTCTGCCCCTTCTGGGGGTTCAGTCAGTTAGCCTTGATTTACTGGTCTTGGTATATTTGTCTGGTGTTGTTCATATAACTTATTCAAGCATTATGTTTAGAATTTGGCATAATGTCAGAACCATTACTTGTACCTGTCCCAGAAGCAAACTGCCTGTCCAAAATGACAGGTGGATGGTGGGTGCCAAGCTAACACCCTGCATGGTGGTACAAGCAAAGTATTCTGACTAGAATACTTTGGTACAAGGCTGTTCCTGACCTATTTTTGATACTAACTCTGAACAAGTACATTTAAAAAGTTGGATTATTCATATTTTCATTTATTGTGTCAGTGTATATTGAAAAGTACCTCTTATCAATCGCAGTAGTTCTGAGATATGAGTACACTGTAAATCAAATCTGAAAAGAAAACAATAAGAAACATGGCCATAGTTTTCATCATATCTTTGGAACTAAATGTTGCTTCTTTTAGCATATTTAAAGCAAATTAAGCAATGTGTCATTTAAAAGCTTATTTCTTTCTCTTCTCATTTGGAAACACATTTCAATTTTACAAAATGTAGACAAGAAGTACCTTTTGATATGAGGTGATGAGTCGCAATTGCCACTTGCCAGGTAGGCACTTGTAAAACTTTACCTGTGGGATAGCAACATTAACCACCACAGCTATGAGGTAGACGTTAAACTACAGCCCTTGGTATATCCTTGCATAGTCTGTAGGACAGACTTGGGTGCCTTCAACCTGGCAACCTGTATGCCAAGTTACTCATGATGTACGTCAGCTAAATACTTTTCTGTGGTGCACGTATGTACACACACGCTATCTTACGGACTTAGTCTCTTGCTGGCAACTGACATCCCTCACATCGCCCGCCAAGGATACTTTAGGATCATTAATTACAGGTGACTTAATATGGATTATAAACAATAACATTGTTTTTGCAATTAATTGGAAATATTATTGGAATCATACAAACCCTAGAAAAAGGTAAGTTTTTTACTTCTTCTTTTCTAACACCAAGTTATCAAATTTTCTCTTTCTAAAATCACTTTATTTGAAAACGAAAAAGTAATTTAAAAAATAATTGAATATAAAGAACAAAAAAAAAGAAGGCCAATAACATGCACACATGCTTAGTTTATGCATGGGAGTGTATAACCTTAAAATTTCTTATCCCCGGTAGTTGGTTTTCTACTTTTTTACACAATATTATCATTTTGGAGACCAATCTATCTAGGTTGTCAAAAATTTAGAAATGTAACAAAAGAAGCAAATATGTGTGTAAATGAACACAGAAGAAATTATTAAAAAAACAATGATTTTTTAAGTATAGTCAAGCATTTGGGAGCTGGACACTACACGTAACAAAACTTTGTAGGGAGTACCATTGGGACCCAACATACAATGCAGAACATAGGACAGTAGGGAAATATTTCTGTGTGTCACCATCCTGAAAATGTTTTATGAACAATAGATAATACTATTGTATCTTTTTTCACTAATAAAGTATTTTCTTGTTGAATGCTTCAATCAAAAGTCAACATGATTTTTCAATTTGAAAAGAAGCGATGACTAAATTCTAAATTTGTACACATCTGTAAAATCTTTAAATCAAATTAAAATGTCGGCATTTATATAGTGCATTTTCAATGTGTTCAAAGCTCTTTAAATATTTCCGCTGCCACTAGGAAATGTCACACTGTGTGGCTGCATGCCAACCAACAACATCAGAGTCATGTATGACAATCTATTACAGCTTCCCATTATATGCCTGGGTGGAGGGAACAAGTAAGATAAAGCGTCTTGCCCAAGGACACAAGGTGTTGACTCTGGCAGGGTTTGAACCTGCAACCTTGTGATCATGAGTCGGACGCCTTAACCGTTAGACCACCATGAACACATAACGCACACTTACTTATTTGTCTTGATATAATTTATACTTTGTTTAATCTTAAGCGCTTCTATTCTTGAAGGAATTTTCAATAGAGCAGGTGTTCAAAACATAGAAACACTGTTGCTCTACACACATGACCTGTGTAACTACTAACATTATGTATCACAAATGTGTCATATGGTCTTAATTTCAAAAAGAAATCCATGTGAAAACGTGCAACGCTGACGAACACATCCAAAGTGTTCCATAAAATTTACAGCGATGCCTCATAACTGATGTAGGAAATGATAGCCATTTAGTTTAATTATGTATAATTAAAAGTATATGTAATTTTAGCTCTTTATTGTCAACATAAACCAATGTTAACATAATAAAATTAGAAAATTAAAATAATTAAAAAGCAATTAAATATTCACCACCAGGGTGTTAGCAAGCCACTTGTCCACCCATCATTTTGGACAGGCAGTTTGCTCCTTGGACAGGCAAAAGTAATGCCTGTGGCATGTACTCAAGTCTTGAATAAGTTCTGTGAACTCCAAACAAAACCAGACAAATAAATCAAGGCTATAGTAATAGCTATTTGAACTGGCAGAGGTCTGGTTTATGTTTTCAGGGTCAACTTTTGGACAGGCAAGTTTGATGAAAATGACGGACAAAACAAATCCTAGCTAAGACCCTGTGCACCACCATTGCATTGCATCATTTTGGTGGGGCTGTGAAGTGGAAAGTGAGTTTTCATCCGTTTTCAGCTTTGGTTTAATCTAATATCATACTTCCAAGTAGGAAACACACCACAATGCTTGATCAGTGAATCCCTCACCACTGGGGAATGAGCCATATGTCAACACTGATAATTCACAATAAAAATAGAATGATCGGTCATAGAGCATTCACTAGTCTTACATTTATACCGTACTCCGGGAATTGGAAAACCATACAAATCTAGAGTTTTTAATTACTTTCATTTGTTTAAACGGTAGCTCCGTGTGGAGACACACTTGGGTCCTGATGGGACCAGGCTCAAATAAAAAGCTATAAGTATGCTGACCTATGTGGAAAGAAATAGAGGAAAAGAGTTGAAGAAAATATCAAGGAATAGTATAATCAAGTGAACATTTGTGAAACATCTTCTTGTGAACTGCTTTGATAGCCGGGTTTGATAGTTACTGAAACTTCGAGGTATGTCTGCTTTTGCACTTTCTAAAACAGCGTGGGCTGAAATATGCATCACATCATTGACCCTAGAAAGCACATCATACACAAGTAGCGAAGTCTTACTCATAGAATCTGAAGAAAAAAAGCATTGTTTCCCTGTCATGATGCATTATGTGAGCCTATCTCTAATTTACAACAATACACTAACTGGATAACTCGGGGGACGTAAACGTTTCTGACATCTCTATGAAAAGTACTGCTATAAAACATGTATTTTTAAGGGATCTGGAAGGAGCGTTTTGACAGTATTTTTTGTCAGACATATCGAATTGCATTCTGAATACGAAGAATGTCTTTCTGATATCAAATAATTTTCATTTTTTGAAATTCACGATATAATACAAATTTTATATTTTTCACATTTTTAATATATAACAGTCCTCGAAGTAAATTTTATAAATCTAATGATATATTCTTAAAGTGTATGTACATTGTAGCTGGGAGGAAAAGCCGACGATCAATTGAAAATTTTGATCTTTCATATTGAAGATATGGATTTTTTTCCCAAAAAGACCTAATTTTTTTGGGTGTTTTGGGGGGAAAAATCCATATCTTCAATACGAAAGGTCGAAATTTTCAATTGATCGTCGGCTTTTCCTCCCAGCTACATACACTTTAAGTATAAATCATCAGATTTATAAAGTTTACTTCGAGTACTGTTGAATATCAAAAATATAAAATTTTAATCATTTGCCATAAAATGTGTATTACATTGCGAATTTCAAAAAATCAAAATTATTTGATACCAGAAGGACATTCTTCGTATTCAGAATGCAATTCGATATGTCTGATGTGCTCTAATGTCCCACAAAAAATACTGTCCAAACGTTCATACCCCATCCCTTAAGGCAGTAGTTTTTTTTAGAAATTTCAGTACATGTTCCTTGCTCACAATTTCATTCTAAAACGGTTTCTTACAATTACAATTATAATGAAAGTCAGATGACACTACAGAATGTAAACATCTCAAAAAAAGTAACTAACCCCCTTAAATAATGGCAATTGGCAATGCGTTGGAAGCAGAATTTATTTCTGCGCATTTTGACACCTATGGCAATTATTCAAAAGGGGGCTATTATATTACAAATCTGTAAAATGCGTTGGAAGCAGAATTTATTTCTGCGCATTTTGACACCTTTGATACGATAGCACAGAAAACAATAAAACACCAGTCAATTTAATGTAGTGAGGTGCAGATTTGAATAATGAAAGTTGCACTAACATACAAATTTTTACAATACAAAAACACTCAGATATCATTACACAGATTTCTTTACATTACAGGCTGAATAAAAAATCAATACAATTTACTGCAACTTTCAAATCTTGGGCTACATTGATTTATATGTACGCTGTGACGTCAATATTTAGTCAATTGCTACAAATGAGGTGTCAAAATGTGCAGAAATAAATTCTGCTTCCAACGCATTTTTTTTTTACATGTTTACATCATTTAGTTTTCAATATGTGCTGTTTATAAACGCATCCCAAAAAGAAAGTATCCAGTTTGATTTTGGTCCATAAGTCAAAGATGGAGTCTTAAATCAAGACCTACCAAAGGTATGTTACCGATAAATTTATTCCGCACATTTTGATACCTCATTTGTCTAAATCGATGCAGAATTGATGACACAATGATCTTTTGAATGCAAGCGCCTCAATTTTAAAAGTTGCAGTAAATTTCTATTGATTTGGTCCTGCTACTCAACATGCTCAATATGGGCAGCGATAGATCAAGGCCAGGGCGCATCAGACTACTCGCTAAATGCATGCGCCGCAGATGTCTGTTTGGCAGTCATTGATGCAGCAGGAGGACATACCAGATATTGACTGTGAAGAGTAAAACATTTAGGAAGGAGTAAAAGAGCATCTTTATTGAATGAAACACATGAAGTGAAGTCAAACAGTCTTATACCGTCGCTGTTATTGTGTACCTTTATGAAGAATCGTGAGAAGCAGGAAAACCGCATCAATAGGGATTACTGCAACTTTTAAAATTGAGGTGATTGCATTTAAAAGGTCACTGTGTCATCAATTCTGCATCGATTTGGACAAATGAGGTATCAAACTGTGCAGAATAAATTCATCTGTACCATACTTTTGGTAGGTCTTAATTTAAGACCCCATCTTTGATTTATGGACCAAAATCAAACTGGATACTTTCTTTTTGGGATGCGTTTAGCTTAATAAATATGTATCACTTGTTGGGAGTGAAATTGAACAAAATAATCCATGCATGTTGAGATGTTGATGAGTCTAATGCACTCCCCCATGCGGGGCTCATGCATTAGATGCATCAACATTTTGCACAATGTCTCAAGCAACAAGTGATACGCATTTATTATTCTATTTCATATGTGCAAAAAACCAATTCTATAACAAAATTGTCACTAAAAACAAGCAAATATAAATGAATCAACATGCAAAAAAATGAACGTGTCCGAAAGCGTAATGCGAGGAGTGTGCACGAATGCATTGTACACAATTAATCTTATTGGTTCTCGCCATTTAAGAGTGTTTGATTGGTTTTTGTCCAACAGTGACTTCAACAAACTTCAGGATACTTGAGTTTGATGAGTAACACAATCTTCACAAAAAGGCTACATTTAGGTTGTGTAAGTTACTACTATATATTTCATGAGCAAATCAAATAAATAAATAGGGCAAAACTTCAATAAACATTAAAAAACATCTTTGCAACATGTCAGCTAAACTTTCCAGAAATCAGCAACAGCAGCAGCAGACATGACAGTGAACTCATTTTGCCACGGCCATTTCCTCAATCTCTGGGATCAATTGATTTAGAAATAATAGCTATGAGTCAATAAACATTAGAAAGTAACATTTCATACTTAATTTCCTCCTATGTCCCTCAAATTCTCATCTCAAGCTTACAACTAATTGAATGTCAACAGGAGATTGTCAAATGATTTTAATATAATAGAATCAGTGGCGTAGCGTCATAGCGGCACGGGGGGATTTGAAATTTTTAAAAATCCCATAGGAAAATTGCCGAAAAATGGCTTGTGCCCCCCCCCCATCAGACCCGGTGCCCCCCTCTCATGAATGGCCAATGCCCCCACAATGTGACGACCCACGCTACGCCACTGAATAGAATAAAGGGGTGAAAGGTCATAATAATTAAATACTAAAGTACAAGTTGGAAATAATGGATCAAGTGTACATACTAATTTCATTTTAATCAAGACTTATAAGCCTATATCATGGTTGCAAAAAAATTACTATGTGACCGTACACCACGAATGAGCTGTTAAGTCCGCCCCGGTAAATTTGTTTTATTTCGTGTTTAGAAAATATATATCCTAAGCTTTAAAATGGTATATCATTTGACTTCAAACGATATCCAGAAGTGGGGTTATGGTTTGTTGAACTTTGCTCCTTCAACAAAATGGTATTCCTTTTTCGGTTCTACATGTGCTTCTTTTCCCACATTGCTGGTAATAAATATCAAACAATCATAATTGGCGGTCATTTTAAATCATCCCCAAGTCAACAAGGTCCAGGAATGTCCTCTCATTGTTAATTGGTGGTTATACATACCTACAACCTTGGTGAAAAAGGTTGCCACGCCTGAGCGTTAATTGGCCAATATCCTTCCCCGCTCCCCTATTGCAATGTTGATTTGGACAAAATCGTCATCATTTCTACATTACAGTCTCCCAACATTGGAAAATGGGGGGGTGGGGAAGGGCAAGTGTAATCTGAATGTGCATTTGCAACTATTATACAAAATAATACGGAACTATCACATATTTAGCTTCGATTGCATGCTTTTAACACCAGAACGTGCTGGTGTGGCAACAATTTCCGCCAGAGTTGTCTCTAATAACATATAAAAAATCATCTGAAATTACGTTTTTAGTTCATATCTTTAGAACGGAATGCCGGATTCACGTTCAATTTTCACAAAGTCTTAGCCTGTTTATGTACTCTGTACTAAATATAATTATTTTCATGTAATTTATACATGGCTTGGTCTATGTGTCCTTTTATTTATAAAGATGCCAAAATAATGCAAAATATGTGAAAAAAATCAATTGCCATTACATGCTGTCTACTGAAGATAGTACACGCAAAATTTTAAAACTATTTTAATGATGACGAAATAGCGTGAAGTTTAAGTATTAGACCTAATTAGAATAATAATAGCAAGGATCAGAAGAGGAAAATTATAATCATAGAAAAGTCACCAGACGGATTCGAACCCCCGATCTCACTGATCTGTAGATTTCAAGGCGGCGACTTAACCGCTGAGCCAAGAAGAAGTCGTTGAATTCGTGAGCATTTCTAATGTATTAATGTTAATTTAAAATTATGCAATGCGTATATGTACACTAAAGCAGGTGATTTAATTCTCATTCACCTACAATTTCAATTGTTATGCCGTTCTGGTTGGTTTAACCTAATACAGAGATGTTATAACCTCATAGTAGAATTAACATGTCATACAAATGCATTTAGGATCAGTAACCCATTGCACATATGGAGATGAGGTTGATGATTTAACGGTCGACGGTCGACACAAACAAATTAAAAGAAATTTAGATTATTTTCTTTATTTAAGATTTGTCCAACGTGGAGAAAGGTGGTGAATCAAAATTCCAAGTTTATTTTTATAACCCTAAATACATTGCCAACATATGCAATCGTTGTAAATCGATGAAATTATGTGTATTGGAGACGTTTCAGGTCAATTTGATACCATATGCATTGCATAATTTTAAATTAACATTAATATATTAGATATGGCTTGGAATTCATCCACTTCTCTGTGGCTCGGCGGGAAAGGCGCCGACTTCTAAACTACAGGCCACGGGTTAGAACCCCGCTGTTATTTTTGTTAAAATTAATATTTTTTCTCTCTTAATCCTTCGTATTATTGTTGGCCTAATAGTTAAACTTCGCGCTATTTCATCATCATTTAAAAATTATGAAATTTTCGGTGTACTATATTCAGTAGACAGCGTGTAATGCCAAATGAGAAGGTTTTTTGACACATTTTGCATTATTTTGGCATCTTAACAATTAATAATATACATAGACCGGTCCGCGTGAAAATGATATGAAAAAAGTTATTAACGCTTAATTGTAACATGGATAAAACGGACAGTATCCACTAAAAACCTGTGTGTAGCAGCAACTTGATACGATTTTCCGTTACTGATATTTAACAGAAAATCATGCAGTTTAGAGTCCTAATTACGAAATGTGTGTAATTTAGCATAAATGGTGATTTGAGGGACCAGTCCCTAAATAAACCAAGTACTTTGTCAAAAATTTTATTATGATTCAAAAGAATATTATCTACTCCCAAATCGTGTGCAATATGAAGATCATGCGACATTCCGTTTTTGAGTTATGAGACAAAAACGAAATTTAGATGAAATATTTTGCATTCGGCAGAGACAACCTTGGCGAAAAAGGTTGCCACGCCTGAGCGTTAATTGGCCAATATCCTTCCCCGCTCCCCTATTGCAATGTTGATTTGGACAAAATCGTCATCATTTCTACATTACAGTCTCCCAACATTGGAAAATGGGGGTGGGGAAGGGCAAGTGTAATCTGAATGTGCATTTGCAACTATTATACAAAATAATACGGAACTATCACATATTTAGCTTCGATTGCATGCTTTTAACACCAGAACGTGCTGGTGTGGCAACGAATTTCCGCCAGAGTTGTAGACAAAATACAATGCTTTGTAACCCACCACTTGAACAGGATTTAGCCAAAGTAAACAAAGACTAGAGATATTTAAGAATTCTATAGATAAAAGTAGAAGCTTATTATTTATTATCCTCTTCAACAATAGGATTAATGATTGGTTTTTAAAAAGGTGTTTGACTGGCCCTTGCAAAATGAGAAACATGTAGCACCAACTTGAAGTGCACATGAAAACAACCCTTATATGTGAAATATGTAAATTCCTCCCCGGTCAATTTTGTTTTATTTCGTGTTTAAAAATAAACATCATAAACTTAAAAATTGGTATATCATTTGACTTCAAACGATATCCAGCGGGGTTATGGTTTGTTAAACTTTGCTCCTTCAACAAAATTATAGCTTTTTACGTTTTTACATGTGTCTCTTTTTCCACATTGCTGGCAATAAATATCAAACAGTCATAATTGGCGGTCATTTCAAATCATCCCCAAATCAACAAGGTTTAAGAAAGTTCTCTTATTGTTAATTGTTGGTTATGCATACCTGTACAAAATACAATGCCTGGTAACCCACCACTTGAACAGGATTTAGCAAAAGTAAACAAAGACTAGAGATATTTAAGAATTCTATAGATAAAGGTAGAAGCTTATTATTTATTATCCTCTTCAACAATAGGATTAATGATTGGTTTAAAAAGGTGTTTGACTGGCACTAGCAAAATGAGAAACATGTAGCACCAACTTGAGGTACACATGAATACAACCCTTATATGCACATTTTGCACTGTAACTCAGAATACAATTAGTCGACTTCACGAGTGGTTTGTCACATATTGCTTCAACTATAAATCTTTCCACTACATGATCTTAAATAAGATAAGATAACTCAGGCTTAATTACATACAGTAAGACAAAAGAATTAAGGTACCAGTTGTGTTCACCCCTGTATATCCTAAATAAAGACAAATATGAGGTCTTAAATTCGAGCTAAAAGATGCAGCTATTGGCTGTTAGGTCCAATTATGACATATCTGCCTTTGTTTAGGATATACTGGGGGTGAACATAACTGGTACCTTAATTATTTGGCTTACTGTATTTTAAGCTGTAATCGTAATGCAAGTTTTGCATCTCAAGTTATCAGTCACACTTAAAGGCTCGGTCACTCACCTTTGCACCAGTATTTTTTTGTTGGACATGAGAGCACATCAGACACACCAAATTGCATTCAGAATACAAGGAATGTCCTTCTAATATAATTTTTTTTTTTAAATTTGTGATATAATACTAATTTCATGGCAAATTATTAAAAATTGACATTTTTGACATTTAACAGTCCTCGAAGTATAAATCTAATGATGTGTACTTGCATGTAAGTGGGTAAGGAGGAAAAGCCTATAATGATCATATGAAAATTTTGATCTTTCGTACTGAAGATATATATGAATATGGAGCAATTACCAAATGTGACCGTACACCACGAATGAGCCGTAAATGTCCTCAATTGTATTCTGAGTTACAGTGTAAAATGGGCATGAAGGTCATATTAATAGGTATTTCAATTTGGTGCTACGTGTATCTCATTAAATGAGGTACACGTAGCACCAAATTGAGGTACCTATGAATACGACCTTCATGCCCATTTTACACTGTAACTCAGAATACAATTAAGGACATTTACGGCTCATTCGTGGTGTACGGTCACAAATAGGGTGCAACTCTACTAGTCTTATTACAAGACTGCCCTATCCCAACCCTAATCTCCGTAAACGAGGACTGGACTCAAGTCTAGCAAGTTGCACCCTATTCGGTAATTGTACCTATTAGACTATGAGACATGGGCATTTATCTTTCACTTCCGTAGTCCACTCTTGGGCAGAACATAAAAACATAACAAATCAGGAGTAAATATATGTCTGAATTAATATCCAAAAAGTTCCCACGTTTTACTTTACTCATTTAGGAGTTATTTAGGGTTAAAAATCTGTTTTTCATGATTTTTTTTTCCATTTTTGCCCAAAAATGTCAAATATTAAAATAGCTGTAACTTTAAAAATAAATTGAGTAGAAATTTCATTTCTATTGTAGATGTTACATGTCATATGGATTTCCAACACTGGTGAATAAAAATGTCACAGCACAACTCTAAAATATTTTTAAAAATGGCAAAAACCATATTTTTGTGCTATTTTGGCCATTTTTGACCTAAAAATGTAATTTTTGCATGGGAAAAAAAAAATATATATTTTCTGGATTTAAAAAATATGTCATTATATCAACCTAGTTATTCTGAACAAAAAAGTTAATGATGGTGAATGTCTGTGACCTATAGTTTTTGATCTATGGCCCTTTCAAATTCACATATGGACTAAAATAGCATGTTTTTGTCAATTTTTCCAATATTAGGCTGAAAATGGTACTTTTTTGTAATTTTAACAAAATTTTCAGTGTTTGGAAAGTTGGAATTTCACATATATTATTGATATATTATAGTAATTTCATTTTAAGCTAGTTGTAGATCCACTGGTAGCTTGGTTTCCATGGCAGAAGCAATTATATCGTCAATTTTACTACTTTCAATGCAGCAAAATCATTTTAGTCATCATTTTACTGCATTGAAAGTAGATCAAATTGCTGCTACCACGGTAGCGGGCATACTAGTGGATCTTGAAATAGCTTAACATTTAAAGTACAATTACATGTTCATATTATTAAGTGAAGTTCCCACTTTCCAAAAACTAACGAGTTGGTTAAAATGGCCATAAAGGACCATTTTTGGGGTAATATTGGAAAAATTGAACAAAAACATGCTATTTTAGTCCATATGTGAATTTGAAAGGGCCATAGATCAAAAACTATAGGTCACAGACATTCACCATCATAACTTTTTTGTTCAGAATAACTAGGTTGACATAATGACATATTTTTGAAATCAATAAAATATATATTTATTTGTTTCCCCATAAATGCAAAAATTACATTTTTAGCTCAAAAATTGCCAAAATAGCACAAAAATAGGGATTTTGCCATTTTTTTATATTTTAGAGTTGTGCTGTGACATTTTTATTCACCAGTGTTAGACATCCATGTGATATGTAACATCTACAATAGAAATAAAATTTCTACTCAATTTATTTTGAAAGTTACAGCTATTTTAATATTTGACATTTTTGGGCAAAAATGGAAAAAAAATCACGAAAAGCTCATTTTTAACCCCAAATAACTCCTAAATGTGCAAAGTAAAACGTGGGAACTTTTTGGATACTAATTCAGACATATCTTTACTCTTGATTTGTTGTGTTTTCATGTTCTGCCCAAGAGGGGACTACAAAAGTGGAAAACCAAGGGCTGTAGAGATGCATGGCCCATAGTCTATATGAAGTTTCATAAAGACCTACAAATCTGATGTGCTCTCAGATCCCACAAAAATACTGTGCAAAGGTGGGTGACCGACCCCTTAATATTAAATACCTCTAACCATAACCGCCTAAGGGCTTTTTGGCGACGGGAAGGGAAAGCAGGAAGGAATACAGAGAGAAAACAAAGAAAGAAGTTGTTTGCTCTGGGTGGGATTCTAACCCGGGACCCCTCGCATGCCAGCCACTGGCTCGGCGACACTTAGCCACGGGTGTTGGGCTTCGCTGGCCAGCTTAAACCGCGCCTATGTATCACTTAGGGCGATTGCGTCATCACAACACCTGGGATGCACGCACGAACAGCGCATATATCAAGTAGTATTTTGTAGTAATTAGTACGGTTAGGGTTAAAAGTCATGGAATGGCAACCATAATTCTTCACATTTTTCAAGCACTATGGCACACAATGTCATACTGCACTAGCCTATCTATAATCCACAGTTAGCTTTAATTAGGGGTTAGTTTACCTTGCAAGGTATCCCTGGGTATACCACGATAAAGGAAGGGGTCTAATCAGGGCTTCCTGACTTACTGCAACAGGAAGGGGCAAGTCCACCATATACTATGTCACCTTAGGTTAGCATTGTTTTATTAACCACTAGCTGTCACTTTGGTCATTGTGGTTTGAACATGCATTGACAGATATGGGCTATTCAATTTAAAATCTACACTACCTCTGTGGAAGATGTAGGAAATACAGGCCTAATGTTGAAAATATCTTCCACATGGGGGGGGGGGGGTATGAATTCCAAATGGAATGAATGCATTAGACACTTCAATTTCAATTTCCTCTTGAATCTTATACAAATAGAGTTGGTTAATGTGCTAATTCCACTGTAAATTTGTACTCTCCCTGTGGAAGATATTTCCAAATATCTTCCACAGGGGGAGTATGGACTTAAAATGGATTAGCCTGATATGAATGTTTTGTTTAATGGTGCTTTTGAAACCTAATCAAGACCCAGACAGGCCAAGAAAATAACATAATTATACCAGGCTTGGGAGGGAGTTGGTCTGATTTAAAATATAAATTGGTCTCAGGAACAGATTGATAAAATGGGTCGATCTTCAGGTCTTGAGGAATTATATACAATTGAACACAAGGCAGGATCCTGGAGGGAGAGGGCCACTAACATGCAAAGGTCGTACAGGTATGTGCGGCGGTCAAGGGTCCCTTTTCCAGGTTATCTGGCAGTTCCTTAAGACCCACATTTGAATCATAATCCAGTTCTTTCAGTCTCAAACTCTGACAATTGTAGCTCTTTTGCTCCACGCCGCACACCCCTAAAAAAAAATTAAAGTCCAGTACCCCGGCAGGATCTTTGAAATGAACAATGGGTCTTTAAGCAACTTATGGATTTTCTATACTAGGTCATAAAAATAATCGATGCTAATATATAAAATATATAAAATTGGTTGATTTTGCATCCCCCCATACCCCCACCAAATTTCATAGCCAATACTAGCTCCGTACTATCTGATACCTTATGATATACTCCAACTAGCTTGGTCGTATCTGTCCCAAGGGCTCGAGTAGCTGTGTTGCACGTTATTTGAGGGCATCGCAATCAGAGAAACTGGGCTAGTTCTATGAAACCAATAGAGCTCATACAAACATTAATTTTGAAAGTGTACTGCAATAATAAAAAAATGATTGGCTTGGACATCAGCCAAAGTGTGGGAGGCACGGCTAATAATAATATTTTGGGTCATGAAATCAGGACGCACTATGCAATGTGTCTGTGACATCTTACACCAGTTTATGCATGCAGTCCATTAAGGGCTGGGGTATGAACGTTTGGACAGTATTTATTTTGGGACATTTGAGCACATCAGACATATCGAATTGCATTCTGAATACGAAGAATGTCATTCTGATATCAAATAATTTTGATTTTTTGAAATTCGCAATTTAATGCACATTTTATGGCAAATCATTAAAAATTGATATTTTTTATATTTAACAGTACTTGAAGTAAACTTTATAAATCTGATGATCTATACTTAAAGTGTATGTAGGTGGGATGAAAAGCCGACGATCAATTGAAAATTTTGACCTTTTCAGTTATTGAAGATATGGATTTTTTTCCCAAAACACCAAATAAAATTAGGTCTTTTTGGGAAAAAATCCATATCTTCAATATGAAAGGTCAAAATTTTCAATTGACCGTCGGCTTTTCCTCCTGCTTCATACACTTTAAGAATATATCATTAGATTTATATAATTTACTTCGAGGATTGTTATATATCAAAATTTGAAAAATATCAAATTTTTATAATTTGTCATAAAATTTGTATTATATTGTGATTTTTTTTAAATGAAAATTATTTGATATCAGAAAGACATGCTTCGTATTCAGAATGCAATTCGATAGGTCTGAGGTGCTCTCATGTCCCACAAAAAATACTGTCGAAACGCAATAAACGCTCATTTTGGATCCCTTAATGTCACCTCAATATTACTCAATTTACACTTTCTCAACTGGATCTATTATTTCTAATTTCCTTTAATTAAAAGCTGTGACACAATTTCAATCCATAGCATTTCAAATCTTTGTATATTGGCATCGATTAAAGCCACACTTTGAAAAAAATATGCATATAAATGAGAGTATAAACTGATTAGCCATTCGCTTATTGCATGGTCATCATAAGTTTGAAGATAGGGCCTCGATCTGGCAGCATGCATGAATGGGAATTGAACGAGTCATATAACATTGTGTAAAGTGACGTAATTATTTCTTTCATGTCTATTACCAGTTTGAGGCTCTATCCAATATGGGGGAACCATTCAAGGGGTGAATCCCAGGTGTAGTCCTACTATAAAATGCAGGGCATATTGAATGGCCTATAGTTTGATTAGCTCGTAATCGGCAGGAATTGTTAGGCTTTTATCATTACGATAAAAAGTAGACCCACGTTAGGAGTGATATACATGTAGTTGACTTATCTGGTCTATATTTTGCGTGTACAGAAAAAATACACCATATAGGACTTGAATGAATCACTCTCCTATATCAGATTTAAGGTTAAATACAATTGATTTTCAAGGCTTGATTCCAGAGGGGCGTAAGTTAATAATGGAAACAGCCATGCAGAAAAGAATGAACCCGCGCGTACAATAGTGTTTCAATCTGAACGAGGGCCACGGACAAACCGCAGCTATTGAGTCATCCTATATGTTGCAGGGATAGGGAAGGGGCGACCATGATAGGACCATATGGGCTGATGGAGGGGGGTGCTTGTGGGCAGCCGCTTTCGGCAATTTTCCTTTGGATTTGCTAAATTTTCGATTTTTAAAATTATCCTGGATGATATCTGTCGTGAAATAAATCAACTTGCTTCTATAGGCTATAATATGCCTAGTATGCCTATTTATACCCTGATTATGCAATATATAGGCCTACAACAATAACTACAACAACAGTAACAAAACCAACAACCAATATTTTGTTAATCTAATTTGTAAAAATATATTCATAGCCTATGCCGTGCCTATTAGACTAGTATAGCCTAAAAATTTCTGAATTATATAATGAAAAAAAAACCGGGCAAAAACAATCAATCGCTGCAGTCAGAAAGAAAGAAACGAACAAGAAAAAAAAAAAAAAAAGTGAGAGAAAAATAAAATAAAATAAATGGAATGGACCACATAGGGACTCGAACACGTACCAAAGTTTTCCAGCTCAAAACTATAGTATTATATAGTCGAACGTGAGTCTGAGCGCGCTAACCGATTGAGCTACTGAGTGATCTGTGAAATCGATTGATCTCAAACTGACTATTATGGAATAGTGCATACCAGGCTCTTATGATAAACAATCTCATCACCGCTGTAAATGTCGGAGGTATCGATGGCGAAAAACCTCGATTTTTGCAAAAGTAGCTTAAATTTGGAGTGAAATTCAAATGGTAAAGGAATCGGCATACTTTTGAGATATAATGTAGGCAGTTAGAAATCAAAATCAATGTTCCACAATCCAGATATCGATAATGTAACATAACAGTGTTTTGTGGTACAAGATTCTCGAAAATTGTTCCCAAAAAACGGGCTAATAAAATTTAATCGGTACTGTTTTTGGTTCTTCCCCATGGCAACATTATTTCTTTGGTCGATTTGTAGTACAAAAAAAAAAAGGAGAAAACAATCACTCGGCGTAGTTTTATACGGAGCGAATATTTGAAAAAAACTGCATGGAACGTGTTTTTGATCTTGTGAACATGGTGCGTAAAAATGATTTAAACGAAGGATTTTCAAACGGATTCTAAAAATTTGTATAAACACACAAAAATAATGTTAAGATACATCTATGCACCAACATTTGGCTCACTGCGATATTTGATTGCTGAGAAAACGCGGTTTTAGAGAACAACTTTATACGTCTTTTATACGTTTTTTATACGTTTCTTCGTGTAACCTTAAGGATAGCAGTAGAGAGTGATTGCTCTCGCTCTCCTCAAAAGGCAGTCCCTGTCAAGCCCGGTGAATCATGATGCATAATGTGACTTACAAAATGGTTACACTTAATAGGAGCCTAAATTAAAAGTTCACAAACTTTTCTCCAATTATAGAGATCTGTGTGTAGCTTAAAATGGATTTACTTTGTAAATACCAGTTTTTACCTACCAACAGAAGCATAGCATAAGTCATTTGATTAAAGGAACACTGGTTGTTTTTCCTGCAATTATCAATGGGATGTTTCAGTTTTCACTTCAATGGGCTAAGGAGGTATTCCCCACAGCCCAGTGGCGTAACGTGGGTCATCATATTGGGGGGTAACCGACCATGATTGGGTGGCACCGGGTCTGATTGGGGGCACAAGCCGTTTATTGGCTATATTCCTATGGGATTTTCTAAATTTTGCAATCAATTGGCATGTGCCCCCTCCCCCCATGATGCTACGCCACTGCCCCCATTACGATATGCCACTGCCCCAGGCCACTGCCAACTAGTATATAATAATATAAATGAGAGTATAAACTGATTAGCCATTCACTTATTGCATGGTCATCATAAGTTTCAAGGTAGGGCCTCGATCTGGCAGCATGCATGAATGGGAATTGAACGAGTCATATAACATTGTGTCAAGTGACGTAATTATTTCTTTCATGTCTATTACCAGTTTGAGGCTCTATCCAATATGGGGGAACCATTCAAGGGGTGAATCCCAGGTGTAGTCCTACTATAAAATGCAGGGCATATTGAATGGCCTATAGTTTGATTAGCTCGTAATCGGCAGGAATTGTTAGGCTTTTATCATTACGATAAAAAGTAGACCCACGTTAGGAGTGATATACATGTAGTTGACTTATCTGGTCTATATTTTGCGTGTACAGAAAAAATACACCATATAGGACTTGAATGAATAATTTGTGATGCTTCTGGCGAGATGTCACAAGACAATTCTCGAAATAAAATATATAGATATAATCCGCGATGTTATAAAGAGCTGATCAGACTATAGGGGAAAGTTTACCAATATTTACAAGACTATATGCATGCCTTCAATGTGAAGTAAACCTAACTCATGTTACTGTCTGGCCTACTGTTTGCTGTTTTCCTGGGAAATGATGATTTTCAATGCGGGGCTCTAGCAATGAGTAAACACTGCTGATCATATATTATACGACCATTACACATAAACAATATCAAGCCAGGGACTGTCTTTTGGAATTTGCAGGAGAGCATTAAATAGCTCTTCTGGAGCCTTCAAGGAGAGCTGTTTTAGAGCATTTACAATAGAATGTAAGGCAAGAATAGTCAACTAAGGAGAGCTAAAAATCACTCTCCTATATCAGATTTAAGGATAGCAGTAGAGAGTGATTGCTCTCGCTCTCCTCAAAAGGCAGTCCCTGTCAAGCCCGGTGAATCATGATGCATAATGTGACTTACAAAATGGTTACACTTAATAGGAGCCTAAATTAAAAGTTCACAAACTTTTCTCCAATTATAGAGATCTGTGTGTAGCTTAAATGGATTTACTTTGTAAATACCAGTTTTTACCTACCAACAGAAGCATAGCATAAGTCATTTGATTAAAGGAACACTGGTTGTTTTTCCTGCAATTATCAATGGGATGTTTCAGTTTTCACTTCAATGGGCTAAGGAGGTATTCCCCCCAGCCCAGTGGCGTAACGTGGGTCATCATATTGGGGGGGGGGGGTAACCGACCATGATTGGGTGGCACCGGGTCTGATTGGGGGCACAAGCCGTTTATTGGCTATATTCCTATGGGATTTTCTAAATTTTGCAATCAACTAGCATGTGCCCCCCTCCCCGGTGCCCCTATGATGCTACGCCACTGCCCCCATTACGATATGCCACTGCCCCAGGCCACTCACTGCCAACTAGTATTAAAAGTAAAGCTTTATGGTTGCCTTAATAATCTCCCCTCGTACAACATTGACACCACCTTGCACATTGCCCTTTGGTAAAATTTATATACATGTATATTTAAGGAAGCTTAAATAGGGTAAGAAACCGTCATACACACCCATGTAATGGAGGCAAAATAATAAGTATTTTGATTTATGTATACTTTTGGGAGACCCATGAGAACAAGAATTTAATGTACTGCTTTTTCAAGCATTAAGAGGACAAATTAGTTCCTTCAGTTATTAACTGGTGGTTTCCAGAGTTTTAAGGCTGTTTTATACTCCGTTATGGCAGTATCTCATTGTGCTGCAATGCTTTTTTCCAATGTTGCATTGCCCATTGAAATTGAAATCCATACCATATATCGCTGTATCGTGAGGAAGATGTGATTGTACTCTTTTAGTGCTTGTTTTCCCAGCTTTGACTTAACTGCATCCAATTAGAACTTAGAAGCATATAGCACATCAGGCTTTAGTGCTTATAAGTGTGATTATTGTTTGGAGCATACATCAGGCTTATATCAGGCTTCGAAAAGTTATGTAAAATGCCAAAACTAATCTTTGACTGGAAGATAAGCAAATAATTTCATCCTGGTGAAATTGACTTTTTTAATATAGCACTCAGCTAGTTGGCATAGCCCATAAGCAAACTGCCGCTTTTTGCCTGAAAAACTCCCTTTTTTACTGTTTTTGCAGCCAATTCTTGACCGTTTTGAACCAAATAAAGTGCAATGCATTCCCCGTATAATCCTCATCTCCCGTGTGAATTTGGCGACATTTGGATCCAAACTGACGGAGCCTTTCGTTCTTCATACATGCAAACACACATACAACATTCGCCTATTTATAGTAAGATGATATGCACACACATCAAATCATTCACTTGTTGCAGTGGTTTGCAATTTATTATTGAAAACTAAATTAGACAAGATGTTGAAAAAAAAATCTTCACTAATCAGGCATGACATTGTAAATGGATCAAATCATCTAAATGCAGAGATTCATGCATGCGTACTAACCATATAAAATTGTATCAGTAAATAGTTGCTGGATATGCAATCTATATTCAAAATACTATCAATGACCTCATCAAAGATATGTTTCCATCTTGATTTTCAGTTTATTGGGCTGTTCCATTTGAAATCCTCACACCCTTTATGGAACAAAAAAAGTGCAGTGATTTGTAGTGCACTATGCACAGGCACAGCACCCAGATGTTGATCCACAAGCCTCAGCACTTCATCTTCCACACAAGGAATGTCAAAAGGGGTTACCTAAACGGGTGACTCCAATTGAAATCTACACCCCTGTGTAGGATATTAAGGTCAAAGTGGCAAGTGGCAGAGAAGTATGAAACTGGTATCAGTCAGCTAGTCAGTCACTCAAATAAAAGCACTATGAGCAAAAAATGCACATGTTTTTAAACATCACTCAATTCTATGCACCATATCACTGATACTGTAGCACTTGTCTAGTGCTGATGTAAGAACCCTTCCTGGCATTAACCAATTCCACTCAAGTAACCGCTCTACACCAAGCCTTGTAGGACACCCTTCCAAGAGTAGCTGCTGGCACATCTCCTAGGACCCCCGAGCATAGGAGCTGGCACATCTCCTAGGACCCCCCCCCTTCCCGGGACTGAGCTCGCTCAATGATGCTGACAGTCAATATTAGTCAGTAAAAGTCAATACCATGCCATCACCTGCACTATTTCATTATACTGGAAACAGGCTTGTAACCAGGGGAGGGGTGAGGGGTAGATGCCCCCCCATCAACACTAAAAGTCCCCATTTTGACCCCAAGAGTCCCATTTGCGAGCGTAGCAATCATAAAAATAGAGGTTCTGTATGCCTTTTTGGTAAAAAGTCCACATTTTGAAATATGGTCCACTTTTTTTTTATTTTAACCCCACCCAAGTCAAAGTCAGCCCACCCCAATAAATCCTGGATACAAGCCTGACTGGAAAAGTTGAAAATGTAGTAAAAAACTAAGAAAAGCAACAGGCAGCAACATCTTGTAGTTACACCCTTCTTGCACCCATCTGCTGATAATTATTCATATGCAAAGACATGCAATCCACGCAGTCTTGTTACTAGTGTTTTCATTCTCGTACACATGGGAATTGGGAACATTTGTGACACAATATCTTTCCTGTGGGAGGGGTCTCATAAAACAGATGTGCAACCGAGAATGGATCATAGGCAGTAAAAGGAAGACCTGTGTAGCCTAGATAGTAAGTTGAACTAGCCAGGAAAACTTTTTCTGTTTGGGGATACGATCTTGACGTGAACAAGGTCGTTTTATTGTGGGCTTTTCACTGTCTGTTGATTTGGTTTTACATGAAATAGGTCGCTCAGAGCATTCTTGGATTGCTTTTATAGTACCAGTATCTCATTGAACTTGTAACTATTACACTAAGCCAAAAAAGAAACTTATAATTTTTCCCTAAAAAATCCTGTCCATCAAAATTAACCAAAATTGCACACAGGATTACCTCAATACTCTACTCTAAGCACATGTCAGTAACCAATCAGTTGTCCTACTGACACAACAGCAAAATGCACTGATATGGAACAGCTTCCTGGACCACATTCACAGCCCAATAATTGGCACCCAGCACAAGAAATTTGTGAGAATCATTGAACAGATGATAAATAACAAAACGGTGCTGCTTTCTGCTTTTCACACACTTTCTTTAAGAAACATGTCTTGTTCCACACTATTCCACATACTCTTTGGGAATCTGTGCAAGGACCTTGTTCCCAATTGTCTATTCTATTTTCAAACCATAGTCCCTCTGTGGAAGATTTTGGCTAAATCTACAGGAAGTACAGTGTGACTTTCAAATGTAAATTTTCTATGGGGGAGTGTGGCTGTCAAATGTAACAGCCCAATGTAAATGACATACAAAATATAAGACATTGACCTATAAACATGCACTATTTGGAACGCTAAACTACTTTTAGTCAAAAGATATCATACATGTAATCTAAATATACATGTATTGAGAGAAATATTCAATTTGTATTCTTACATCTCATACATATTCATGAGAGAATGGCCCCAATTCATTGGTCAATCACAACTTGACACATTATGCAAGTAAGTAGATGACCTATCCCAGCACAGCATATCACTACAATCCTTAGAGACAAAAGCTCATTCTTTGTTTTCGTAAGCATGTTTTTTTACTGCAGAAGGTACATGTACAACTTCAGTGGCATTTGAATTGGTGTCATTCTCTCATAAATAGGTACGAGGTGCAATAACAGGGCCTCGGATTCTACGAGAATCACAGAATCGACACTTGTAATGATTCTGGTAACATTTGTTGCGAGAATCAACTTCTTTCACTGTATCATGCAGTAAGTAATGCGACTCAGATGTTTTTTGATTCTCGCAAACTGGCACGAAATTGAGCCCCTGGATAAAACATAAACTACACTTTTTTTTCAAGGACACAGTGTCACTATTTTCAACCTGAGGTACTAACTACAGGACTACCACCCGAACCCAAAGCTAGTGCCTCAGGAAGAATAGTTTCCCCTATTTCCCTTCAAACCAAGTAGTATTTGCATATTACTAAACATGATTTTGCACCTTTTTGCCATAATTATATAAGTTGACTTACTAAGGAAAGGTCTGTTCTCCTTTGATAGCAATTATACTGTGACCCATTAGCACCCTCTAGTGATCACCATTAACCATTACATTACAATTTATAAAGTAATTATCGTAATTGGACTGGGTGTTCCTGTCGCTTTAACAAATTAAGCAAAGCCAGAACTTGAGTGTCATGAAGCTTATCCAATTTCAGCCACTTCATGCAGGAATCCAAGTGAAATAGTTCCTTTCTAAGAAAGAAATAGTGTTTAATAAAATCAGATATGGTGCTGTTCTATAATCTTGATCTCATTAAAGGTTAATGACTACATGTCAGTTATTGTGCGACTATTATAAACAATTGAATACCTGAGTGGAAGAAGGGCCCAACTCCATCAAAACTGTTTTTGAGATATTAAGAAAAAACTTAATATTTGGAAAAGTTTTATAGACAGAACGTTTTCATCTTCAGGGGACCTTTAATATATGAACATACAATAGTACATACATTTGAAATTATATATGATGTTTCCATGGCAATGGTATAGGTCTTAATACAAGCTGGAGTTGGGCCCTTCTTCCACTAATATACTGCAAGTGCCAGTTTTGTGTTATAAATAGCTACAGAAATTAGGTAATCACCATTTGCACAAGTAGAACTCATGTAATATGTTAGCAAGAAAATTTATTGTAGTGAAAAGCAGATTTCATGGATGACAAACATTCCTCTTTAATCCTATATTTGTGGAAGAAGGGCCCAACTCCATGGAGTTGGGCCTTTCTTCCATGAAACCATGATTAAGTGTACATGGAAGACTATTTAGAGAGTGGATTTTGGCTCATCTTTCACACACAAGGAAGAACAGTCTGCTGGCAATAAAATGCTGGGTCTAACTCATTTTTGATATAAAATTGGATCGGTTGAGCCCATATTTATTGGTCGAGCTATGAGTTTTAAAATATTGGACGAGACGTAGTCGAGTCCAATATTTTACAACTCATAGCGAGACCAATAAATATTAGGCGTAAAACATCAATTTTATCATTATTATGTTTTGGATCCAATATTATCACAACTTGGATCCATCAAAACATAATAATGTAAAAAATTGGAGTTGGGCCCTTCTTCCACTCAGGTATTCAATTGAATACTTGAGTGGAAGAAGGGCCCAACTCCATCAAAACTGTTTTTGAGATATTAAGAAAAAACTTAATATTTGGAAAAGTTTTATAGACAGAATGTTTTCATCTTCAGGGGACCTTTAATACATGAACATACAATAGTACATACATTCAAAATTATATATGATGTTTCCATGGCAACGGTACAGGTCTTAATTCGAGCTGGAGTTGGGCCCTTCTTCCACTAATATACTGCAAGTGCCAGTTCTGTGTTATAAATAGCTACAGAAATTAGGTAATCACCATTAATTGCACAAGTAGAACTCATGTGATATGTTAGCAAGAAAATTTATTGTAGTGAAAAGCAGATTTCATGGATGAACAAAATTCCTCTTTAACCCTATATTTGTGGAAGAAAGGCCCAACTCCATGAAAACCATGATTAAGTGTACGTGGAAGATTATTTAGAGAGGGATTTTGGCTCATCTTTCACACACAAGGAAGAACAGTCTGCTGGCAATAAAATGCTGGGTCTAACTCATTTTGTAAAAAATTGGAGTTGGGCCCTTCTTCCACTCAGGTATTCAATTCTGAAAACCTTTTGCTTTTGGAACTGAGGAATATGGCTGCACTCCTAGTCTTAGGATATTCTGTGGTCCAGAATAAGCTTCGGCTTGTTAATTTCTAAACTAAGCTGTGAACTAAGCCTGTTAATTTCAACAGTTTCTATTTAACTGTTCATGCAACGATCTGTACCATATTTTCTGCTTATAAATTTGACACAAAATACAAAATCTTTTACTCTCTCTCTGTAAAAGCACTTAGAACCAGTTACAAAACATTGAATCATGTGATGCACAAATACGATAGTTGCATAATCCTAAATTGTTTGTTTGCGTATTTTTAACAACACAAGGTTCAAGTTTCAAACAATTTCATCACATACAAAATTGAGAAATTAATAGGGGATTTACCTGAAATTTGTAAGTGCTCAGAAGAAGCAAAGAAAACCTTCTATAAGTTTGAGGCCCAAAAAACAACATATGAAGTACAATGTACTGATACTTGCAATCACTCCATAATGTTGTTCACAAATATTATCCGAATATTATAATAAAAAATGCACCAAGTAGAGTTGCTATTTTGAGCCAGGAAATTAACTAAGCCCGTTAATTTCAACAGATTCTATTTAAAATACATTTTAAATCAGGTAAGTGCACTAAATGTCAAAATAAGTATTAGTATAACAAAAAAGAAAACCAGAAGGAAATGTGACAATTCCACAGCAACAATAGGATACTTTAACTCATGTTTATTTTCGAACAAATGACGCATGGTACGGAACGATCTCGTAATTCATCTCGGCTGGATTTGTCTATTGTTATATTTGTTTTTTGAGGAAGATGTTTTCAAATTGAACAGAACATTTCTGGAGTAAGACTAAGAATTCCAATTTTTCGTAATATGATTTACACATGAGCCTGGATTCTAAGGGCCAGTTTCCTGAAGCATGGCATGGTCAGGCTTCCTAAGACAGCAGGCTAGCCCTACCAATGTGGAGTCCATTTTATTTATTTATCTTTCTAGGTGATGTACAATGTGAAATATTGTAAACTCTGGATTACCCAAAGACAGAGAAATAAAATGTGACACACCACTTAATTTGCCACATAACTAGCCATCAAATAGAATCAAGAATTTATTTATAAATTTCTTGATCCAATTTCGATGAAAGCTGACTATGATATGAAAGCAACCCGCGCCAACAATAGGTCTACTCACATTGGCTGACGAATGGCTAGGCCATAATTGGCCTTACGATTGGACGTGGTATGATGCACTCGCAAAACCATAACAACAACGATGACCTCACAGGTCAAATACAATGACCATTTAACAGTCATTACGGGAGCAACCATTTCTCTGCATGGGTAAATTTGTTTCTTCCAGACGAGCTTTCAGAAACTTGAATATAGGACTAATTGGATTTAGGCCTGATGGCTTAGGAAGCCTGACCGCTAGCCATGCTTCGAGAAACCGGTCCTAACAATATTTCTCATGCTAAGACTAGGCCTATGAATCCTATAACACAATCACAATGGTTTAGCACTCTCACAAATATGGAACCCTGTGTACACTAGGAAAAAGATGCAATTGGATTTAGACTTCAAATTCTATTACGACAGAGGATCACCAAGAATAAATTTGAGTCAATGGGTAATTCACACAATCACCAAAATGAATTCAAGGATCTGAAGTTGACTTTAGTAGCAGCATAAAATTTAAATACAGCATATAGCATTATTGCCTTAGCTTTGTCTTTAAAAAAATCCTAACATATAGGAAGGATTCCTCACAGAAGAAAGACATATCAATCAAGAATAAGTCATGTTTAATTACATTTAATCCATAGAGGACAAGCCACATATTAAACAAGGAAATGTTTGTTTTCTTTTATCTTGCACCTTCCATTTATATGCACCTGTATCTCTATATTTCATATTAATATTCTCTCACATTCATTCTTTCAGTCTTTGTAACTTCCAGGTCTAATACCTATAGGCTTAAAAAGCTCCAGGGAATGTAGCCTTCGGAGAAACTGATTGTATGCACTAATCATAGAATACAAAAAAGTTGATAGAGTGGAAAGTTTCGGCCATTATAAAAATTCCCCTTTGGTTATTTGTGGGCGCCACGTTCCTCAGTACTGCACGTTGTAGAATAGAAATTGGGTTGAATATTTTGCTGTAATTCTGGAGACCCCTTTTGAATTTGCTTGATTTGGGATTCAGATTCCTCAGTCGGGTGTTCGCTGGAGAACAGAAATTGGGTTGAGTATTTTCGCTTTTATCTTGGAATCCCATCCTTTTTGATTTTCCCTTTTTGAATTTGCTTGATTGGGATACAGATTCCTGTCGGTTTTCGCTGTAGAACAGAAATTGAGTTGAGCTTTTATCTTGGAATCCCATCCTTTTTGATTTTCCCTTTTTTGAATTTGCTTGATTGGGATACAGATTCCTGTTGGGTTTCGCTGTAGAACAGAAATTGGGTTGAGCTTTTATCTTGGAATACCATCCTTTTTATTTTCCCTTTTGAATTTGCTTGATTGGGATACAGATTCCTCAGTCGGGTTTCGCTGTAGAACAGAAATTGGGTTGAGCTTTTATCTTGGAATCCCATCCTTTTTTATTTCATTCTAGGGCTGTGTACAAACTCTAATAATATAATGGCTTGAATTTTTGGAATTTTATATGAAAATAAATTTATTGTCTATCCTGATGGCCAATAGGTATTGCCAAAATTTGCTGTTTCCTTGTGTTTCATTGTCTCTGTCTGGGGTTAATCATGCATTCTGCATTAGGTTTTCAACTTGGGAAGGGCTTTGAGACTAACTATTAAATTAACATGATTAAGATGGCCTTAAACCTGTTCCCCCCAAAATCCTCTACAAACCCTAATTAGCTTTAGTCGTCCTTGCAGTAAACCTATTCAGATTTAAGGGAACTACCAATATAATTTACCTGAAGTACAACGTTAAAACTGAATTAAAACTGATCCTGGTTGTAATAACAAGGTATTAAAAATGCTACTTGACCTTCTAGCTGTTAATTAATCTATTAGCCCTATTGTTCATCAGTTATATTGATAACTTCCTTATAAACATCTTTACTGTAAATCTAAAACCAGAAGTTGTATATAAAATTGTTTCCACAATAAATGTGATTAAGCTTTAAGACCCAGTTTACACAGAGAGAAGTCGACTTCAATTTCTGTGTAAATGGGGTCTAAGACACGGCTACATTCCATACTAATTTTTCCTTCTACAAAATGGACCAGAGTTCATAAATTCAATTTGTGGTATAAAATCATATGTCCCTTTATCTATTCCTGTGCTATTCACATATGGGTATTCCAGTTGAAATCCATACACCCCCTATTATAGAAGGCATGACTTTAATCTTCCACACAGGGGGTGTAGATTTCAAATGGGGTTTCCTGAATGGGTCACTCCGCTTGAAATCTACACCCTGTTTGGGAAATTATGGTTAAATCTTCCATAGTTAAAAAATCACACACACTTTTTCCACTGTTTCTGTGAATTGCATTTAGATAGAGGATAGTTACTGTAATGTTTCAGTTGAAATCCATCCTGATATCCATAGGGTCTCCCCGTCAGTCCAAACCACCGCTAGTCCCAATGTTTAGGGTTAGGTTTAGGGTCAGGGTTAGCATTAGGTAAGCTTAAAATTCGGACTAGCGGTGGTTCGGACTGACAGGGTGTACCCATATCCATTCAGGGAACCCTATTCACACTCCCTGTGTGGGAGATTAAGATCATGTCTTCCATAGGGGATGTATGTACTAGATCAATTGAGCAAGTCTGTGTTGTGTCAATGCAATAAAAAAAAAAAAAATTATTCATATTAAACAGGTAATAGTTTACATACTTTGTATACTGACATTAATTACATATTTGGCTAACCCAGCGGATGAGGTACATTTGGCGTAACCTAATTTCCAGTGTCCGATGCCCAAAATAGCTCCTAGCTTCAATGGCAATGTCTTACTGGAATGCATCAAGGGTAATAAGGGTAATAAAGAAGGGGTCTCCCCATCAGTCCAAAACACTGTCAGTTCAAACCACTGTCAGTCCAAATTTTAGGGTTAGGGTTAGCGTTAGGATTAGCTTTAACCCTAATCCTAACTAGGGGTGTGATTTTCGGGTAATTTTGTGCCCGGGTACCCGGCGCGTTTTTCGGGCGGGTAACCGGGTACCCGAAATTGCAAAAAAACAAGTTATTTTTTCCGGTTTTGTAGTGTCCCCGGACCTAGACCTAAATGCTAGGATCATTCATGGTTGACCTAAAAACAATTTAAAAAATTTGCACGATGTTTTGTGTTTTTAATAAGAAAATTGATATTTTGTATTCATGTGATTGAAGTTAAGCCTTTACTCATCTGATGGGTAGAGGACGCCTGGTTTGGGGTTCCAGGAAGTAAAACGCCCCCATTTATCACAAATCATAAGTTGATGAATACTCTATTAATGATATCAAAATGCACTGAATTTGAATGCATTTTTATATCATTAATAGAGAATGGCATGAATACAAAATATCAATTTTCTTATTAAAAACACAAAACATCGTGCAAATTTATTTTTTTAGGTCAACCATGATTGATCCTAGCATTTAGGTCTAGGTCCAGAGACACTACTTGAAGCCACTCAAGCGCCCATAACTCGACCAAATGATTTCGTAGAGCAACAAAAGAGGTATCAAAATGCACAGGAGAAAGCTGCGCTTTATATACATTAAATAAGTTTTTGCTATATATTTCAGTTCCCGATATATCTGAGCATCTATAATTGTTTCGATACTTTCTGGGTTGAGTTTATATCAGGGATGTCAATGATGCTTTGAAAAAATTACGGAAAATATTAGAAGTGAATTGTTAATGAGAGTGACATTGGCGAGCGCCGGAGGCGCGAAGCCCATACGGCGTGGGGTCCAGTGGCCCGCTTAAGGGCCCCCGGTGGGGTGGGGTCTAGGGGGCAAAGCCCCGAAGCTGTAGGGTTTCTGCATGTTTAGAGCCCTTAGGAAGCTGTAATCTGTAAGCTGTAATGCCAGACAGAAGTAGCATACCATATTGTACAAGTGCTCCAAACTATGTTTCATACACTCTTAGATAGCGAGAACCAATCAGAGCAAGCATTGAAAAAATCCAAACCATGCACTGATTGTGCATATATACCACATCAAACAAGAATGTCAACCTATATTACGTCATATTCTGTAGAAAACCACAGCGCATGCAGTTGATGTCATCCTGGAAATGCGACACAAACCACTTGTTAATTCTGGTGGTTTTCCTTCATAACATAGAGGATCAATGTTGTGCAAAGAACAACATCCAGTTTGAAGCAATTGGATACAAACAAGGAAATACCAGCAAGTTTTAACACAAAGCCAACTTGTGCTCATTTCCCAAATGGTTTAAATGTACCATTAATAGGCCTTGGTGATGTATAAAAATAAGACGAGGAACTACTTGTTTATAGGTTATTTGAAAAAGTTGCTTTAACCCTAGAACTACTGAACCATATTTTGTACCGTAAAACCTTGTCTACAAGCATATAGAGTGTTTTTGATGAAAGCTAAATTAATCCAGGTGCCCTCGATAAACAATATTATATCATTATGGAGTTTGAGCAAATAAAGTACAAGCGTATACAAACAAGTATTATTGTAAGACCAATCAATTGTAATGGCATATTTACAGCTGTATCGTATATATTTAGCTTTCATCAAAAACACTCTATATGCTTCTAGACGAGGTTTTACAGTATACTGTACCTACCAATGTATAGCTATTGGTCTCCTCTATCCAGTGACACCAAAATAAGTACAAACATTCCCCACATGATGTCGCTATGACGTCATAATGTGAGAGCACCCATGTAAATTTGGGAAATGCCAGTTAGGCCAAAAAAAAAAGGTGTTTGTTTGCCCAGACACGACTGACCCAAAAATTCAAAAAACATACATTAAATTTTTTTTTTTACAATGATATAAAAATAAAGAAAAGTACCGGTATGTTTTTTTTCCTATAAATATGCCAAATGACACTTGAAAGTTAATATTCCAGGTAATCACAGCTTTCATTCTTCCCATGTAGCCCTCCCCAACAATATGTGTACATCCATATCAAAACGATGCACTTGTCGGCTGCTACATGTGTCTCATTTCACATAATAGCTAGAAATAAATGCCAGACTTTAGGAATGTTCTCTGTATTCCTAAATTATGTGACTTGGGGATGATTGGAAGTGACCTCCACTTGAGATGAGTCTGGTATTTATTCCTAGCTATTATGTGAAATGAGAGACACACAGTGACATCGCCCCGATATCTTCATAGTAGAAATCGCCATGGTAGGTTGAATCCACAGCCACCCATGACCATTTTATTCGGACCTTATGAGATGCATATTATTAGCGAAGTGACCTGACTAAGGCTACTGACAATATGGGGTAATTGATTTCTCGCTCTGTGAGCAAGCTTGTATACGACATTGCGGTCAATGGTTATACTCTCTCCACTTGAGTGAGTGCCGCTATAGCCTGCTGCGCGCTGTAGTCCATATACATGATATAGGACCAACGCAATATAAAATTGAGAGTTTTGGTCAAATTTTGAGTTCAAAGCGCACGGCCAATTTTCAAAGCGCACGCTAACGACTATAATATCTGTTCAACACGTATTTTCAAGTGTATGAGACCACATCTGGTTTCTTGAGAAAAATTCATTTACGGAGATATTCATCATTTTCAGTACTCAGTATCCGAAGATTTTCGTCTGATATCAAAATCGTGCATAGCAATTCACGTGTATTGTTTGTTTGTTTGTTTATTTCTTCTTTATACTGGGTCCATATTCAGGGGAAAATTTAAGTATTCCCCTGTTCTTCCATATGGCCCAGTGTATCGATCCCGTGTATTCATTTTAATGTCACTGCTGCACCAAATAATTATTAGCCAGGCGATGTCGGTGTGAGACATGTAGCAGCCGACAAGTGCATTGTTTTGATATGGATGTACACATATTTTACCATCAGTCAACATCAATATAGACTCTAGAGAACCAAGGATGTCAAGTATGGTCTGGGATTTTGTATTACAGGCTTCCAGAATGTCAACCTTGCAACAAGCAATTACTAGTTAGTGTGCTATACAGAATTGTACACAACAGTGAGTTTCAATACACGATCATGAATTGATTGAACAAATTATTAAATCTCCCACACTGGTCATGCTGGTATATCTGTGATTCCGTCAATAGTGGGCCAAATACAGTAAATGCTTCTCGGATTAGTGTATATTTTCTCTTACCCTACTTGCTGCAACATGTGTAGGCCTACAGATCTAAGACCCAAAAAAAAGGGAAAAAAAGGAAATCGACCTACCGACCCACTCCTGTCTACCCCATGTCTGGGCAAACAAACACTTTTTTTGGCCCTATGTACAAAAGTATAGGCAATATTGATTTTCAGCTAAAAATGCTACAAAAATGCAATTTTGACAGCATCAGTTGTTAGTAAATATTTGCCCCACCCAATTGTATTTATGGTTCAGGGTGTTAAAACAAGAGAAGTCCAGGTCAACTTGGACTGATTATTTGGTCATTTGGGATTTGAATCATCTAGTTCCACCTGGTAATGTTGTCATTAACTGTGATTGTTCTAAATATGGGATAATTCTGCACAAAATTAGCATTTTTGTTTCATTTAAAACAGTAATAAGTAATTAGAGGTATTTAACTAATAATTAATCACAGCAGATGAAGGGAGTATCCCATAATGAATGGATAAGGTATATTGCTAATAGAAATCATTAGGCAAACATGATGCATGCTGGGAATGAAAAGGGCTCAAAAATGATCAAATTCATCACCCGTGACAGCCAATTTGAGCCCTTTTCATTCCCAGCATGCATCACTTTCGACCTATCAACTGCTATCAGCAATATACCTTATAGCAGTGGGTCTGCTTGCTCCATAGCAAATGCATACAAAAAGTAAGCAGGAGCTGCTTAAATATTGATAGATTCACAATACTTTAGGGTTGGTCATATTTTGTCAAACAAAGCATGCCAATTTAAGCAACTGACTGAAAGTTGAAGTGAGGGATTTTGTGTAAACTGAATTGCTATTGCAAGTATAGTTTTATTGTGGTAGTGCAAAGCATTTATGACTTTTCAGCTGGTGTAATCACAATTATGCAAGGGAAATCTCTTTCAAACTGCAAATCCTTATAAGATTAACTTATTCAATTTTACTTGAACCTCTCAAACATCATTCGTAGTTTGCAAACTCATGACCAACTAACCAACCGGAGTCCGGGGTTTGCCCACGCAATGGTATGGATGAATGCCTGAACAATATTGATGTCCTGCGCAGGCTATGGCTCAACACTATCTCTTAGCCAATGAAGCCCTAGGGATAAACGCTTGGTTGGGCCGAGTTCATATTCAGGATCAACATTCTGTAAATCCAAACCCGAGGTGAATTCATTTTCTTGGCTGCATGTTTAGCAATTGATTTGAAACAATAGTTCATTGATGCCCCTATTGGGCAACAATGGGACATTTTAATTGAAATCTACACCCCACCCCCATGTAAGACATGGCCTTAAATGTCCATACAGGGAGTATAGAATTCAAATGGAGTCACATAACCCCATTTGAAATTCACACTCCTTGTGTGGAAGATTTAGGTGAAGTCTTCCATAGGGGGTGTATGGATTTCAACTGGAATAGCCCAATTTTTGTACCATCTCTTACCATAAAAGTATGACTCCTACTTCAAAGCTCTAACATAACACAGTCATTGGGACTGAAAAATATTCCTTTATTTTGTTAGCCCAAAGTTTACTTAAACTGGCATCCCCAAAAACATATATTGCTGCTGAAAACCTCTAGGATAATTTTTGTTGGATTACTAAGTCTCACAAGTATTGCTTTACCGCGGCTTTATCGGCTACGCACAATATAGCTTGAAAATGATATATCACGTCTATTGATGAAAAAACCTTACATTATATTCAACTCCAGAAGGCATTCGGCTACTTCCTGAGAAAGGCTAAAAAGAGGTCTCCTGGAGAGCTTCAGGAAATCTCACAAAACAGTTTCTTTCTGCTATGGGAGAAATCACATTAGCCAATCAATTCAGTGCTAGACTCTTTTGTTGGTTTCATACTTTCCTGCCACTTACCGCTTTGCCACTCTGAGGATAATATTTCTTCACAGCGCAGGCGCACCAGAAATACTAGCGGTGCAAGCCAATATATCGATCACTCCACCTCTTTGCCCAAAGCGGTAGATTGAATTTGATTCAACTCGGAAGCGGTGCCACTACTGTCCCGCTCTGACATACGAGAACAGGATACGATTTTTGGCCAATGAGCAACATTGTCTTTCAAAATCATGCTGTTGCCACTCAGTGGAATGCCACTGGATGACTACCACTGGTTGAAAAGTGTAAGTGGTCCGATTAAGCGTCCCGCCACTCAGCAGCAGGCGGCATGTACTATGAAACCAGCATCATTCCATTACATCTGAGTCTCAGCAGACAAAGGCCAGAAGAGATTACGCCAGTTATAAATGTCATTACACTTATTGAAGAGATTAATCAGGAATACAGTTATCAGATATCAAAGTTTTCATAGTAAAAATTCCAAGAAAAAACTCACGTTTTCCATACAGTTTCGGCAACAGATAGGATTGCCGAAACTGTATGGAAAACGTGAGTTTTTTCTTGGAATTTTTAATATGAAAACTTTGATATGTCATTACACTTCATTTCATCACATAGTTTCAAGACAATTACTACCGCTTGCTTTCATTTGGCATGTTTGCTTGACTAAATTGACAAGATCATCGTACAATAATGGTTCACTGTAGTGTAGCTAGGGTTTTTCAAGGGGGGCAGCGACTTTCAGTGGGAGAGGTCCACTGGAAGGATTTGACGAAATGGGCAAAAATGGGCAATAACGGTACCACATAGGAGGAGAAGGGTAGTTGGCACCATGTCACCCACCCTTCTTCTTGAGTTTGATTTTCATTTTTTTTTAATGATGAAAAGTACCATGTGCTTTCCATTCTTTTGTATAACATACCTTGCAACCACTCCCAACTACTTAGATCCTAATCAACAACATACATTTTTTTTGTACCTTGCAACCACTCCCAACAACTTGAAGACCTAATCAGGATGTTGAGTCCTCTAGGTTATTTTTATCCCTATTTCAAGAATCATCCCCCACATTGGTCTCATGTCAGTGAATAGGTCTTACCGCACTCTGCTGGCCTCCACAACAGATATCTCAGTTAGTTTTGTTTGTGGGCGTATGTAGATTATGATAAAATGTAGTGATAACATTTTTTGCAATGTGGTACACATACTTCATTTGACTCCAGCTATAATTAACTATGGTCACTGCAAATTCTCTTCTATGGCTCCATTGTATCATAAGATTACAAATTTGAATTAGATCTGTTGGTAAAAAAGCCAGAATTATGGCATCGTTTTAGCACCAAACTTATTTTTAACTTTGATTTCAACAGAAAGTTCACAGTCAATCTGCAAAAGCAGCTGTTTTGGCTTCATTTATTAAAACCAAATCTATTTAAGGAATGAGCTAATTGAAAAGTGTCGAATCTTGCTGATAAAAGATTTCCCCTTCAAAGTCAGAGCAGATTATCTTTACTGTGCAGTGTTTAGTTGGGATGTGTTGGGGGTTTGAAGCTCAGGGGTGTGTGTTCACCGAGCCATTCAAAGTGAGGACAAGATAATATCCTTTCCCACATTCAAAGTGAGGACATTTTGACAAAGTGAAGTCAAAATCTGAGTCCTCGCTTCGTGAGTATGTGCATTGGATAACACTCTTCATGTAGGGGATATAGGGGGTATAGGCTATTATCTCACTTTGTATGCATGTTTAAGTGTTGTTTACAGACAAAGTGAGGTGCCATTACAAACCCCATTTAAACACCTGTGTATCACAAGTCCTCGCTTTGAATGCCTGTGTGAGTAAGGGGGTGGGGGTGGGTGTGGGGTGTGTTCCACATTCAAACTGTGGAGGTGTGTATACTATACACATACTAACTATTGACCCTTATTGCAACAGTGGAGCTCCACGGTTGGATATAGCTTCAAAAACAGTGTCTTTGACCCATATGGCATCCCCCATTTTGTGATACAAATACCTCCAGTCAGTCAATTGTGTGCAGATGAGTGGGTGAAAAACTTCATCACGGTTAGAAGGGGTGTGTGTGAAACTGCACCGTTGCAAACTCACACAAACTCTACACTTGGGGCATTGGGCTATTCCATTTAAAATACATACTACCCCTGTGGAAGATTTAGCTAAAGTCTTCCACAGAGGGAGTATGAGTTTCAAATAGAATAGATAATTGGGTAACTTCCATTTGAAATACTCATCCAGTTATGAAAGATATAGGTAACGCAGTGATACGGGCGAGTATGGGTTTCAAAACTCTGACCAAGTTAGATTTGAAAAACATACACCCCTGTGGAAGATATTTCCAAAATCTTCTACAGGGGTAGTGTAGATTTCAATTGGAATAGCCCATTATACAAGAGGTGTATGGGGGTACATTTATTTTGTACCCCTACATGTTAAAACAAGGACTCAAACTTAAAGACAGTGTGTCCAAGAACCTGTGATGACCATCTTAGGACTTGGCACAGGCAGGAGCACTGGTCCTCTGTAAGTCCTTGTAAAAGTTCTCAGTTGCAACAGATAGGTAAATACAAAATTTACAATATAGTGATTTCTACATGTAAGCTACAAAGTTTCAATTTGTATGCCATTTGGATTTTTAAATATTCAGACCTCTTTGTTTGCGTGTCTGTGTCATTCACAGGTGTCATTAGGCTATTCTTGTTGAAATCCTTATACCCTATGGAAGATGGGATGTAAACTTTTAAATGGAGTCACACATTCAAATAACCCCATTTGAAATTCACACTCCCTGTGTGGCAGATGACAGTAATATCTTCCATAAGGGGAGTAAGGATTTCAGCTGGAATAACCCAGTACTAGTTGACTTGTCACATGTGATCAGATTTTGAAGCATACGAAGCACAAACCCGAGACATGTATCCATGCAAAACTTTTCCACAAAAATTGTGATGGAACCACTCAGGAGCCTTGGAGGAAATCCGAATTTTGATCAAAGCCACTGCGTGTCTGTACATAACATAGCAATCACTTGATAGCAAGATATACATTAATCTCACTTTGGGGCCTATAGCATCAATGCCATGGTTATCTGTTATTGCATATTTAGTCAGTAGTCAATAAAAAATAATGTTCATATCTGCTTAAAAAGTTACCTTTTTCAGAGTCATCATTGAGCAGCGACGTAGCCTTCACCTTACAAAATAAAACAAAATTTTGCTCAAAAGCTTATAAAAATAGATGATTTTTACATCTTCCCTTTCCCAAAATCGATCGATCAGGCTAAAACAGGACGACCAATAACAAAAGTCGCATAACAATCTGTGCAAATATGGTAGCGCATAATCCAAATACAGCAGCCAGCGTCGCACAGAGTTTGTTCGACGCACAACAACACGTAAACTCCGGTGAATTGTGTGCGACATTGGAACAATTACGCATTTTGCAGTCAATTGTGAGATATTAATGACCTCGATTTGTGTTCGCGTTTTCACATAACTAAATGTAATTGGATCGCACGCATTGCGTTTATTAATGAGGTTATGAAATCTTCATATAAACTGTCATTTGTCTACAGAGTATCATAATAGGCTGTCCTTGCCAATAGAAGACTGGTAGATTGCCTCTTAGCTACTTTCGGGAGATTTTGGCTCTAAAAAGAGCCATAATAGTAGGTACCACTTCCTACTGAATATTCAATGGCTTTGAAAAGGGCTGTTCAAATGGACTGCTCCTTGTCCATTAAAATGCTGGTGATTCTGAAAAGAGTCGTTTACAGTAGGTACCCTTCCCTACGGAAGATTCTGTAGCTCTGAAAAGAATAATTCAAGCAGACTACACACTGTCAGGTTGGTATCATGTACAGTAGGTGCCCCTTTCCAACTGGAGAATTTGCAACATATTTTTGAAAGGCTAACTCAAGAAACAATGAGTTCAGTATAACAAACTAGGATATTTTCTTTCTTCAAAACAACAGACAATGCCCCAAAATTGGCAAAATCCATGTCAATATAGACTTTAAAAAGCCTTTATAAAACCATAAAAAATGAAAAACTTTGGTACCTTATAGAGATAAATGCCTTGATCATAATCATGATGATAAGTCACTTTCACATGACTCTGCACATTTAAAGCACATGTGTCACTTGCATGCAATCCTTAATGTTCTAGTTATGCTTCAAGGTCGCCTAAATTTGGAGAAGAGTTTGAAAAATTACTACCACATCCTTTCAGCAGACAATGTGCAGTCTGCTTGAATGATTCTTTTCAGCGCTACTGAATCTTCAGCAGGGAAGGGGCATCTCATCAAAACCAATTTTCTCACACAAAATTGTAATTCTTTAGACAACATTTTTAGGTACGAGCCATTGACTATTTGATATTTTTTTAAATGGGTTAAACTAATTATTGTTTCACTTGGTTGTTCCGAAGCTTATAAAAACTCTCCAGACTCATGCTTCAAAGCAGTCTGGCTATATCATGTCCTGGGGGTTGCTCAAGTTTGGTTTGGGTATGGATGTGCGCTGTGCATGGTGACACAGATTTCGACTCATTCCGAGGTAGCTCAAAGCTGTGGTTCAAATGCCCACAGTGTCAACGTGTTGTTCACTCATATGTTGCATTACAGGGAAAAAAATGACCAGAGGCACCAAAGCCTTAGGTGTCCCATATCTTTGCCTTGGTGTCCCCCAAAATGTGTAACTTTGGATGTATTCTTTAGCATGTGAGTGTCCTGGTGCCCTAGCAGGCCTTTGCAGAATTGTCCGACTGCTCTCGCAAATGTCAAAACTAATTCCCTGCATTAGGTTCACTTTGATTGTAATTTACAAGTGTTTTGGGAATTCATACCATCACATCCCATTTTTTTTGGTGTATCTTATTGATACACAGTTATTCACCCTATTGTCTCTCCCCCACCCAGATGTACAAATGGGTACTGGCTTTTATTTAATGCAGGGAAAGTAACAGACTCGCTATGGTGGAGGTGTAGCGATCACCCCACAGCAACATTATATGGAGCCTGGCCTGCTCACTTTGAAAGAGAGATATTTCAATTGACAATCCTGATGCTTTACTGTACCCCTGTTATGAACCACTGATTGGCCCATGTGGCTGTCTTTTAATGTGCTTAGGTACCTATATAGAGTTAGCGCATATGACGTATCATACCGTAAATATGGCAGACTACTCAAATGCATTCAACAAAAGCATGATTGCAATCTACCGTGACAGTTCGGCTCACACTCATAACAAATGCACTATGATCAAAATGGACTGCACTATGCCATGATTACGGTGAAGGACACACCGGTTCAAATCCTTTGTTTGGAGCCAATCGATAAAAGCATGCAGGGCCTCTATAAGTTTTTTTACCTGTGTCACTCCTCATGTGATATTGTTCAATCTAGCATTTTATTTTTTTTTTTTAAAAGATGGGCAGTTGGGCACTCTGGCGTTTACCTTTACCTTGACTGTGCCTCCAAGAGATCATTCAAGAAAAATTGCCCTAGACCTTAATTAATAAAGTCTAGCCAGGCAAAAACTTGGCTTAGAGTCTAATTAGTCACACCCAGTATCACTAATTACATATGTTAACATCCACATTGTCTATTCATTCAATTGAGTTAATTCATTTTCTTGTTAATTTGTTTGTTCCACTTAATTAATTGCTTTTCCCTTTCACTTGAACATCCTCATAAGATTCCAGTATGGTTTCTCGCTAAGGTGTAAAAGGTTATAAACAGCTGACAAATGTGATGCGCTCCAGCAATTAGTGGGTTTTTAGCGGGTTCGCCGTCAGACAAGTTTAGAACTGTCAAACCCACTAATTGTTATGAATTCCCGTCGTAAAAGCCAATCCCACAATTTGCGCTCCAGCAAATTCAATTTCCACTTTTTATATCATACATTCTGGTTTAATTGAACTATTGATTAACCTTTTCGTTTCGAGATAAGATTATTGTATATGTAGTAACTTTTGGGTATATGACTTTCAGCGATAAGGCGACCAATAAAACCCTGTTCTACTGGCCTGAGCGACCCAGATTTTAAGAGAAATTGGGGGGAAATTTTCCTGTACAAATAAATACAGACCCAATTTTTTTGCATTTCAAAACATTGCAAAATATATACAGATTTTGGTGATTTTTAAGGTAATTTGCAAAGGCCCGACCGACTGACCCTACTTGGAAGGCCCACCCGCCCACCAGTAGATGTTGGATTCTTCACGAAATTCTTCATTGCCTTAACAATGTTTGTATATGGCAAAAGTTGTGTTGTTAAATTCAATACCTACCCTCTATTCATGAATGATTAAAGTTTAAAACTTTTTATCAAAATAAAAAGAGTTCATTCCTACCTCAGAATTATCAGACAGTACTCCATCTTTCATTAGCAAGAGTGAGACAGTGAAATGTATCATCAGCTCATGATTGTTGATCACAGCCTCATAGACTCCCAGAAGTTTAAACCTGCCCACTCCTGACCAACAAAAATTTCATGAATCTCTTATTTCGAGGGTTTAGAACCAGAAAGCTTTAACACACTATGACCAGCTCTCACAAAACGAGCATGAAGTTGGCTCCTTGATTTGGTCTTAAAAATCAATTTTAAATTCTATTGAATTTTGTCATGGTTAATGAACTGTATCTTCTATAGTGCCTGACGACTTTATGCTCATTTTGTGGTAGCAGGTGATTGTGAGTTGAGGCTTTCTGGCTCTCAACCCTCGATTTGTAAAATTTGCAAAAACAAAACCCCTGCGAAAATTATCACGTATAGGCCTACAGTACATTGTACTGCTGCATTACTTAAAACAATAATGCTACAATAGAATGTGATCACTTCTGTCTACACCAGGCACAAAAAGAAACTCGTCAGTTATATTCATCCATGCTGTTCAATAACTTGATAATTTTGGATTATTCTGAAATATACATTTTGTTAATTGGGCTTTTCTTTCTCATTTGACACCCTGTTGGTGAACATTGAGCAAGAATTTACCAAGATATGCACCTCCAAACTCTCAAACCCCCAAATGAAAAGTTGCAATTTTAACGATTCAATTGTGCCTGCTACACTGTTTGCTTTATTGATTGGCCCGTGGTGCTTGTGTGCAATAAAACGAAGCGTTCCCATTGAAAATCGTTGAAAATGCAACTTTTGATTTTAGGGTTTGAGGCTTTGGAGGCGCATATCTTGGTCAATTCTTGTTCGTTTTTCATGAACAGGGTGTCAAATGAGAAAGCAAAGTCTAATTAACAAAATGTATATTTCAGAATAATCCAAAATTATCAAGTTATTGAACAGCAAGGATGAATATAACTGACGAGTTTCTTTTTGTGCCTGGTGTAGTTGTTCAAAACTCAAAAACAATTGTTGAGTAATATTGGGCTATTCCAGTTGAAATCCAGACACCACCTTCATCTCTCACATATGGGGTGTAGATTTCAAATGGGGTCGCCCATTCAGGAAGCCCCATTTGAAATTCGCATTCCATGTGTCGAATGTCTTCCAAAGGGGGTGAATGCATTTCAAATGGATCAGCCCATTGCACTTGCTCATGGACAAATACAGCTGTAAATTTGTTGGACAAGGTGTGAGTCAACTTGACAATGTTAAGCATTTTAAGCGAAGTCTTCCATGATGACATTCATTGGACAAAACTTGAATAATTCTACACTCAACACACATTTTTACAGATTCTGAGCAAGGTGAAATGTTGACAGGCAAGTTGTGAACTACCCCAGGTTGTCTTATCTATTATAACATTATATGGCCAAGCATAACAAGCAGTATTTCTATGGTGCCTTCAAATTTTCCAATTTTTTGCCAGGTTACTTATTTCATATAAATATCCAAAAAAATTGTCGAAATTTTTTGTTTTTTCACTCCACCCTACTAAGCATGGTAGTACAATACGCGCTAGATGTACATCCATCCACTAACTTTCGCGCTAACACAAAAGAGCCGCATATGCCATAGATAGTTGTGTACCATGTATAGTCGGAGGATTTAAACCATAACGAGATCTTGGCGACCAATCACAAGCCAGATTGATTTAAAGATGCATTGCATCATGGCCAACTTTAGCATGTAGAGGTGCGGCGTATGTATCGCGCTGGATGCGTGAACTAGTGCGAATCGCGAACTCGCTAGCAATACTGGCGCAACAGAATATGTGAAGTTGTAAACAAGTTTCGTTCATTTTATAATGAGGGGAGTTTTTATGGCGGTAACTTAGTTTTTGCTTTAAAAAATTGTTTACAGTTATTAAAATAATATTTAACTGACTAAGAATGAGAATAAACGATGCGCGGGCATCCACTACTTAAAATATTGGACCTGCCTGTCGTCTATCACACGGTAGAGGATAGGCAAAATAAAAATTCCTATCGTTTATTCTCTAAATACAAGTTGTTAATACAAACACAAATTGATCTAGTTGTTGACCTAAGTCCTTTTTCTTGACAGATACACAGGAACTAACACATGATTAGTAAAAATAACACTAGCAATCTTATAAGCATATTAAACACAAACGTCACACTGCTAACAACCAGATATGAAAGCTCATGCGAAACAGGTCGTTGCCAAATTGGACGTAATGTGCTTGGATAAAACTAGAGAAAGGAAACCATGAAACTACCCACCCGTATATAACACCATAGGTTAACGACAGATAATGGGAAGTTAGCTTGTCTGATGACTCAGGCAGGATTGCACAACTGATTTGTATTATCGGTGAAGGGATCCAATAGCCGACTTGTGCAACACTCACAACATTCAAACTTATCAGAGCTTTGGAGTTATAACTTTGTTTATGGATAGGATCTGCGTAAAATGCAATGAAACTTTGCTCTGTGATTATTGGAGTCATGATGTTTGAACTATGTTTGAGTAAAACTTCAGTATATGTTATTGAAGGAATTTTTTCCAATACTTTCAAAAGTGAAACCTATGGCGTTGGATTTTAACTGAGTAGTGGGAGTCGACAAATTGTATAGTGATCCTAGTTTGGAAGCAAGTTGTGTGGAATTGAAGTCCTGAAGTTGCTGCTACATTGTATTTTCTACTAAAACCAGATCAGGAATATTTGTCAGAAATTTCAACCATCGTGCTGAGTCAAATTTCAGCGAATTTCATCATTGATTCATAATTGGGATATGACAACCTTGTCAGTATCATGAACAGCGATAATTGATCATTAACAAGATCCCAGGCTTGCATTTCTCTTGAGGAATTTAGCACAGCAATATTTGTATGCAACTTTTTCATGTTGAAACTTTGGCACGTCCTGGAGTCAAGTTACAGTATGTTAACTTTGACGCAGATTATGTTTTATGGAACATGAGTGCCATGTCAACATAATCAACAGCTACAGTTACTAAATATATCTTCTATTTCTCCAAGGATTTTATAACGGATGTAGTGTGTAGAACATTATGTGATACAATATGGATTCATTATAGGTAGGGCTACAATGCTGATTGGCTTAGCTTTTTTACGTATATTCTCTTTATCATTTGCAAAAACTTATCTGATTTTCTTCAAATCTGGGTTATCCAACTGGACTCTGGAAACAATAGGGGTGTGTCAAGAAACCATTAACCGAGGTCGGAGTGGGGTGAGTCCCATAGGTCATCCCTCGACATGCACCTGGTACCCATGCTTATGTCACAGTATAAGGGACAAACATAGACCAGGCCTTCTCAACTGATGGCACTTGTGGTGCTTGGAGTCAGTCGAAGAGGCGCACAGTAATTTTAATATTTTTTAACATAAATCTTGAACAAAAAAGGGGTGAAAATAAATCTGAGCCTTTAAAAAAATCAAAAATTCAGGAGCGTCCGGGGTGCTTCCCCCTTGACTCTTGGCAGGGCTTCGCCTCTGGACACCTACCAGGGGACCTAAGCTGGCCATAATCCACCCACTATGTGTTCGCAAAGTCTTCCCATACAATTTTGCCACTTCATGATCACTACAAATTTCCAGTTGGTGCTTCAAATAAACCAGTTGAGAAGACCTGCCACAGACCATTATATACAGTCTATGGACAAACAATGGTAAACCATCATGTAACCTTGCAGAAGGTTATCACATTTGGACCTTGTTACTGAAAGTGGAAAATCTGCACTAGGACCTATACCCTATCCTGATTGAAATATTTCTGAATAGGTCATCCCAAGAGTGCAAAATCAAAATAACTTTTATCATTTTTGAGACATACAAAGGGGCTTATTTAAAACCTGATACATCCTGATTTCCATTTTTACATTTGATACACGTCTATAATCTGCAAATCATGAATACAAGATTCATTTCTCATATCAGCAGCAGATTCCAGCAGGAACAAACCTTATGAAATCCTACAGTGATTCACTATGTGCCTAGGAAACGCACTCATAATCAGGTTATTTACTTAACCCCAAACGACACAAAAACATTTGTTTGATAAAATAAAACACTTGGATCATCTTCCCTGCATAAGGGGTAGATCCTGGCCAACTTTGCATAAGGGGCAAATCCTGCCCAACCTTCCCATGAATCACAAGGAGTCAAGCTGGAAATTGCCAAAATAAATTTTCACTCCTAGCGTAGGTGTGTTGTGGTTGTAACCAATGAGGCGTAGCTACGAAAATATACCAAAGCAGCACAATAGAGATAGGCTAGCTGTGAATCCCATAGACACAGGGTCTCGTTCATTAATAAAATTAGGGTTAGAATCATATCATTGTTTGCATAGATATTCCCCTGGTGTAGCCTTGCTGTAGTCTTGCGTCATCACCCACATCACGGAGTAGATCACATGACTTTTGTTTACATCAAGAACTTGTATCTGCAAACTATATTTAAACAATCATTCTAAATATGGATTTGCAATGTGTTAAAGTTTGATATGAAAACACATTATCCTTGTCAGCAATTATGATTTTGGTCTGTAAAGTGGCTAGACTTCTCCATACTCCACTTGCCCATAATTACATTGTGCATACTCTGGCTATTCCATTTAAGCTTAAAACTCTGATTTAATTAATTTGTGCACAATTGATAGATTTTCACATCTGATCTTTAGTTCAGTCACCGTACTCCCTCTGTTTAATTGTTAGCTTCCCAAGTGGACTACTTACTTTGACTTGCGGTTAAAATTCTTAACACAGGACTCTATGAAGAGTTAGGCCAATTTCTGGCCTAACTAAAATTAACCATGATATAATGCATCTTTAAATGGATCTGGCTTGTGATTGGTCGCCCAGATCTCGTTCACGGTTTAAATCCTCCGGGCATGTGCCATTACCATTGATAACTAAATTGTACACAACTATGTGGCGCTTTGTGTACTAGGTGCATGAGCGCGTCTTGTACGTATAGGCTATGTGCTTTGCGGTTAAATTGGATTGATAAACAAGTATGATAGACAGTGTGTGTTAGGGACTAAGTCCCCGGTCAAAGTCCTGTTACAAATTCAATGTACATAGTCGATTTTTAATTTGGGCTTTCGCGACTAATAAACTGGTAGATTCTAAAATCAGAATTGTTCATTATTGAAGTGCCATTATAATTATGACATTATGATATGTTGCATTCAATAATATAAGCCTACGTATACTTTAACTTGTTCATAAAAACTTCATACAAGTGTTTTGATGTAATAAATATCAGTATAATTTCGAGTTCAACTGAATGCTTTCATGATTAATAACATGTTTTTATTTATCAAAAATCGACTATGGCATAGTCTATAAAGTTTTTTTAACCAGGCTGACAGAAATATTTTGTGTCTTATAACTTCAATTTTATGCTTGGCTTAATTGTTATGGTTACAGTTCGAGTTAGGTTTTGGATTAGTGTCAGGATTAAGATTATAGGAAAGTTTAGGTATAGGATTAGAGTCCACCCAAATTCACTTAAGGTCTGCTTTTTTTTCTATAAAAATGTTAAATCAGCCCTTTTTTAAAACTTCTTTTAAAGGTTCACTTTTTAGCCCAGCAACCCTTTAAATATATCTTGGCTATTGGCCTGAATGAACTCACATTCAAGCAATACACCTGCAACTCTAAGTGGTATAATCAGAAAGTAGACTGGCAATCTCAAAAATAGGTCTAGCTACTATAACTAACTGATTTCAAATTGGGATTTGGTCAAGAATAAGGGTTTGACTCTGAGTTCGGATGTTAGGGTAAGAGCAAGTTGTGTGCCCTGAATTTAACAATACACCTCAAACTCTGAAACTGGTGGTATTAAAGGTGGGTAACCTGATTGACAACCTCATCCCCATGCACTTTACCCCATCAAAATGCAGATTTTGGTATCTAGGTGAAAGCTCATATTTTTCTCATTAACATATTGTAATTAAGCATTTCAAATCGGTATACTTCCGAAGAAATCATCAAAGAACTGTTGAATTAGTCTTAACTGTGGTATACCACGTTTTAGACTAATTCAACAGTTTTTTGATATTTTCGGAAATACACATTTGTTTTTTTTTATTTCAATATGTTAATAAGAAAAATAGGATCTCTCATTTGATATCAATTTATTACATGAATATCATTAATAAAAGCCCTGTACACTATATTATCATGATTATTACGCTGTATAAATGTCAGTAGAAATTAATCCCATTTACAAGAAACATTTACGTGCTCTTTTTGCATGAGTGCTTGAAAGAGACGACATTTTATGTTATACATCATTTTAAAGAATTCCATTTTCCAAATATAATCAGGTCACCTTCCTTTAAGAAAGAAGACTGGTCATTGCAAATATGTCTGGCTAATGTAATGGTGAAAATGAACAATAATTATCTTCCAAAATGTCCTTTTATGTCCTTTCTTAATAACAGCAGAACATGATGTTCCTTAATCGCTCATCAACATATGTGACAAGACAGTATATTCTTACCTAATTTCCTGATGTAAATAATATCACTGCGCCTTTTCCTAAATTAGGGCACACAGCTTAACATACATGGCAATGTTTCTCTGCGTAATTAATCTTACAATAGCGATTCCAGCCTACACTAAACCTTGAATCTATTTTTAAGTTGTCAAATTGCCAACAAGTCTCCTGACAATTAAACATATCTCAATAGCAACCACATTCACGTCAAATGGGTATTCTATTATAACACAAGATCCGAAGTTTAAGGGGGTACTACACCCCTGGCCAATTTTGTGCCTATTTTTGCATTTTTCTCAAAAATTATAGCGCATAGGTCACAAGTAAGATATTTATATTATAGGGGCAAGGACTACAGCTACTGCACTGAAAATTCAGCAACTCAAGGCAAGTAATTATTGATTTATTGATCAAATATTGGTTTTCCCTCATTTTTGACTGTAACTCCACAACTGTTGTCTGTGCTGAAATAAAATTTCCAGTGCAGTAGTTGTAGTCATTGCCCCTATAATATACATATCTTAATTATCACCAATGTGCTATAATTTTTGAGAAAAATGCAAAAATAGGCAAAAAATTGGGCAGGGGTCCCGGGGGGGTACTCAGTACAAATGACCATACGGGGACGTGCCGCAAATATGGGTAGCATTTTCAGCCTCTTGGTATATCAATGACCCCTTTTTCAAAGCCTATTTTAGTATATGAATGGGTCCTTTTTTCAAAATTTTCTCAATTTTTTCGGAAAATGACCCAATTTGTCCTTAATCTGGCCAAAATTGTCAAAATTTTCCAAAAATTTTGGGAAAATTTGTAAAAACTAAGACAATTTGGGTTAAATTCGGCCGAAAATTTTGAGACCTTTGGTATATCAATGGGTCCAAATTTCTTGAAAAATTGGTATATTTATGGGACCACTTTGAAATTCTCAGCGGCACGTCCCTACCAAAACCAAACTTGAGTACCCCCCCGGGGCAGGGGTGTAGTACCCCCTTAAAGCCTCCAGCATACTTTCCTGCCGCTTGCCGCTGCGGCAAGCGGCAGGGTGTTTCAACCAATGACGAGCCTTTATTTTGTCCATTTGTCTGCAATGCGCGTGCGCCACGCCGCTCAGCGGCAAGCGGCAGGGTAGTATGAAACCAGCATAAGTCTATGGTTTTATACAAAGCATGAAATGTTTGTGTGCACACAGATTGAGGATCTCACCAATTTCACTACCGCAGTTGATTCATAAATTTTCATGAACACAATGTTTTCCCTGTAGGTAGAGCCAGAAGTTCTCCGTTTTATGGAAAACAGAGAAATATCACAGAATTCCAAGTAGAAAATGGAAAATGGACTTTTGCAACAACATGCAAAATTTAAGATTATTTGGGTCTAATTTCCAATGTACATTCAACAAAATGCACAAGCCAATTAAATATTTTACTGAAATTTATCATTACTTGCCTTTAGGGGTAATATATTTGCAGTTTGAATACTTTTTTTGGCTACATAAAATATTTTGCGAGTGCATCACCATGTTGGAACTCTTTGGTTTTTCTTTCCAAGCAGAAAATAGAAACGGACTTTTGCAACAACAGGCAAAATTTAACATTATTTGGGTCTAATTTCCAATGTACAATCAACCAAATGCACAAGCCCATTAAATACTTCACTGAAATTTACTTCAAATTTATTATTACTTATTATTATTATTCGTACATTTGCAGTTTCTTTTTTTTTTACGCTACATCAGCAATTTCGGAGTGCATCACCATGCATACCTTTGTAATGCTCATACTCATATGTCAAAACCAAGGCAGGAGGTACATTATCTTGCATCTCATGCGTAACAATCCAATATGTAGATAGCCATAGCATTACACAGGTTACACAGAGTCCAGTGGCGTACCGTGGCTGCTCCAAGAAGTGAAGAGCAAAAAAAAAAAAAGGATATAAGCGCTAAGCGCCCTAAAAGCAACACATTTTCAAAAATTTTGATGCTTTTTCAAATTTTTTCCGCCCTTCTTTCTTTACTAATTCTTTTTGCCGCCCCTTCTTCTTCTGCCACCCTCTTTTTGCCGCCCTTCGTTTTGGCCACCCCTGCTTTTACCCCCAGAGGGGCTGACGCCTCCAAAGCCCCCAAAATATGCGCATGGAGTCACATTCTCCTAAATCAACCTCTTTGATAAAGTGCACTCCAATATGGTGGATAGCCCATAGCATTACACTTGTAATACAGAGTCAACACTCTCCTAATCTAACTTCTTTGATAGAGTGCACTTTCCATGTCTAACCTCTTTGATGAAGTGCAAGTCCCATGTTCATGCTGCAACATAAGATGTCTCATGTCAAGCAGTATTCTGTGGGAAGTTTCTAATTTGGTCAAATTGTCAACTTTTGTCAGATCACACATACCATGATATTTTCCAGTTCATAAAACATTGCAGCAACAAAATCCTGGTTGTCTCGGATGACACAGGAAGGATATTGGGGCTCTGTGATAATGTGCCACTGACCTGGCTATGTATATGGATTATATAAAATTACTGTTAGAAATATGTGCCTGATTTGCTATTCAGAATCCAAATAGCTAATCATACCAGGATATACGTGTACAATATACAGGGCACATCACAACAGCTTACATCCTACTTATTAACGATCACATCTTATTAAGCAGATCCCTTGCTTTCTCATTCATCTGTAGAGATGGTGTAGCTTGAGCACATAGAATACACTTTAAGTTGTAAATTGCCTGCTAAAATGTCATCTTTCCAACTTTTGCAATATCTCAATGTTATTTACAGTTGAAGGAACATATGTTTTGTAAAATCAACAAGATATTTTGTATCAAGAAAAAAGTATTACTTTTTAGAAGTTTTGTAGTACCATAAACTTTACACTGAGCATGTTTGTCAGTCCATAGTAAGTGGTTCTTCTGTGCCAGCCACTGTTTTCCTCTTTTTCTGGCCATCTGATCCCATTCTCCCTGTTGTAATGTGCATATACCAAGTAGCTTTAGAGCATTTTGATAGATGATAAGTTGTGCATTATAAATGCCAAATGTTTGTATTATTATTTCAATAATTCATCTTAACAAACAAGTCATCAAATAATTATTTTGTTGTTTAAAAACCTGGCAGGACCATTCCCATTTTCATTCAGTACTATTACATAACTCCTAACCATAACCATAAATCATGTCAACCATTAAAACTCACTTTTTGGTTAGATTGTAACACCAACGTTGCGGCTAAAACCCGCTAGGTGGATGACATCGGACGACCCTAGGTCATCCACCCAACTGAGCTGGAGTTCGAGGCTCAGTTCGCTCTTCTTAAGATGATTCAAATTCTGTCGCTTTACCAACTGAGCTAATGTAGTTAACACACAAATTTGTAGGTTTAATTGTTCGTATATAGCTATGTGTATCGATGATTTGCTCAAAACCCTTTACACTTTTGTCACTTTTGTGGATGGCGTTGTTCATTTTTTTCGTTTTTGCACGTTTTCAAAAGCCCTCGATAGTAAGCACATGTGCTAACTATCGAGTGAATACGGTATTCAATCCTTCACTATCTTACATGAGAGAACTCTAAAGAGTGAAAAATACCCTAATAACACTTTACAGGTATCAAATACTCTAATACCAATTTTACCCTTTAATAACTTTATACATACTGTTTCATCTTATATTTGTCATGTCTGCCTTTAGTAGTGTGTTCCAATTTAACATTCTGGTATGTTATAAATAAGTAAAGCCAGCCACATTGGTCAGTTTGGTTTCCTCTGGCAAATGTATGCAGCTATTTATGTTAACACATTATAAAATGTTGCAGGAAAGGAATTAATTAAGCGCTTGCCTACGACTGTACAACCATACCATACTATGGACAAATGTACAACCATTAAGGGGGTACTACACCCCTGCCCAATTTTGTGCATATTTTTGCATTTTTCTCAAAATTTTTAGCTCATTGGTGACAAGTAAGATATCTATATTATAGGGGCAAGGACTACAACTACTGCACTGGAAATTTTATTTCAGCACAGACAACAGTTGTGGAGTTACAGTCAGAAATGAGGAAAACCAATATTTGATCAATAAATCAATAACTACTTGCCTTGAGTTGCTGAATTTTCAGTGCAGTAGTTGTAGTCCTTGCCCCTATAATATACATATGCTACTTGTCACCAATGTGCTATAATTTTTGAGAAAAATGCAAAAATAGGCACAAAATTGGTCAGGAGTGTAGTACCCCCTTAAACCATAAAATACCCAGTTACGAACAGCCAAAGCTGAACAGATCTAAGAATATGTGTGGTGAAGATAGCATTAATTCTATGTGATTGTAAAGTGCCAGGAAATTACATACATTATGTGATATTTTTATCACCTAATGTTCTCCTTTTGGATATATAGTAGGAATTCCAATTTAATGAACGCAGCTTTCAGCAGCTGTACTCGATCCAACCGTGATCGTATATCGCGTATTTCAAATTACAACGCGAACGCACGACCTTGGATACAATGCTAACCAATCACGTGTGCGTTGGCATGGTTGGATTCACTTCAGCGTTACTCACGCACAGTCGCTGCGCTGGCGTACATCGCGCAATGTACACAAAAAATCGTAACGCTATTGAAAGCTGCGTTCATTCAATTGGAATTCCCACTATAGTGTGTTAAACCTATATACAAGTATAATTATCATATTGTGGGATAGGCTTTTACGACGGGAATTCATAACAATTAGTGGGTTTTTAGCGGGTTCGCCGTCGGACAAGTTTAGAACTGTTCTAAACTTGTCCGACGGCGAACCCGCTAAAAACCCACTAATTGTTGTAATTATCATACCCAAAGTGGAACTTGGGAATATTATCTGTGACCTCCTGATGTTCCTACCATACATGAATATCATTTTGAAACTTTAAAATTTGACATATTTCTAGAAAGTCAATTGTTACCAAAAAAGTCATAACCCAAGCAGTATGACTTGCATAATTTGGTATCATTGATTACAGTTTGATTGAATATTAATTAATAAGAAGGAAAACATACTGCATTAATTAATCAATCTAATAATAAATTAAATTAATGCCACATTAATTAATCAATTCATCAATCTAATTATTAATGCCACTAAATTCTCCTGATTTTAATTGATTTTTATCATAATTGAACTTCCCCTGACAAATAATTAATAACAATTTTGTTTTTCCTGTATTTTCCAGGTACATTTTCAGGGCAGACTACATGACAACACAAATGTATACCATTCATGTGCAATCAACACCTGAGTGAAAGCGAAAACTGCTTGGAGCCGAGCTACGTCATATCAATACCAGGATCTACACTACGTACACAGTACACTTTGTGGCATGGGTACTATGTCTCCAGGAGTCAAATTTTCTGACACCAACGCTTCTGATGGGTGTGTGAGTCTATAGCTGCTGTTTTTCTTCACTTTTGATCAAGTTCCTCAAAAGGATATACACAATTTACACTTTGGATCTTATTTACTGCCGCACGGTATCATATCAATAGCCAGTCAAGATCATCAGGAAATATAATAGGCTGGACACTCCTTCTGATATTGTGATAACCGCACTATCGGCTCTTTCCAGATAGCAAACTGTAAACAACTTTCTTCAAGCGTCCCATGATTTGTATATTTTGCTGCTGTTTTTGAAGGATATCATCATACTTGAAGAATCTTTTCATGAGTGTCATTTTTATGAAAAATAGTTTTAAAAACAACTTGTTATTTATTACATAAAAACATGGCTTCTACAACACAACTCCTCGTCACCTTTATCTGTACTTTATTTGGATTAGTAACAGCAAAATGGCCGCCACCGGGGCAAGTGTGTCCATGCACATGTTCACTTTCTATGGACCCTCAGCTTACCTATGCCCTTGGACCCGGACAATACAAGCAAGTGGATTGTCGCGGCTTGGGATTGCGTGAGATACCATCAGATTTTCCTCTAGATACGGACGTTGTGTTGCTAAGCAACAACAATATTGGGAACTTAATCACTGATAATCTGGATGAGATAAGGACCCTTTTATATCTCGATCTGTCGCACAATCAGATCAAAAAAGTAGCAAGAGAACCGTTTCGATATAACACAAAACTAAAGTTCCTTAATCTTGGCTGGAATAGGATAGAAAATGTTGTTGCCAATGCGTTTGCCCCTCTGCAAAAACTGAATAGGCTATTAATGCCATCAAATGCATTAGCAAGGATACCTACTGCTATAAGCAACCTCTCTGCACTTACTCATGTGGATCTCTCTAAAAACCGACTCACAACAATTGACCAAACGGCTTTACAGAAGACGCCACTGGTGCAATTTTTGAATCTGGAATCAAATATGATCAGCGCTATCGATGCAAACATCATCAGACAATTACCTCAGCTCATCAGCTTAATGTTAACTCAAAATCAAATTTCTTATTTACCCACTTACATGTTCCACGGCATGCAAAATCTGGAACATATTGCCCTTGGAGCCAATAACATAGTCAATCTACCGGGAATAATCTTCCGAGGAGCGCCGAGGTTACGCAAAATCGACCTTCATCAGAACAGACTCACATATCTTGATCCTCAGCTATTCCATGGAATGCGAACATTAGAAGAGGTTCATCTGAACCAGAACAGACTTCTAATGATGCCGCCCGGAATATTCCAAGGATTGAGAAATCTTGCCATCATCGACTTAGCAGGGAATACCGGTTTGCAAACTTTACCAGTAGGAATTTTCCGAGGATTACTTCTGTTGGAAGAAATCCATCTCAGTCATTTACAGCAGATACCAGAAGGGATATTCTGGGGTTTGAATGCCGTGGAAACGGTATCAATCACAAACAGTTACATCACACCTGTGTTGGGGTCAATTTTCCGTGACCTTTCCTTACTGCAAGAGCTCAATCTTGCCAGTAACGGAATAGAAGTTATTCCTGATAATTTATTTGAAAATATGAATTATCTAGAAATGTTGGATTTATCCTCCAATCAGCTCACCCATTTTTCAATGGCATGGTTTGGTGGTAGGACACTCAATAACTTTGGTTCACTTCTGCTGCAAAACAACAGAATAGAAGACCTCCCTGCTGAAGCTTTTGTTGAAATGCCATATCTGCAACAATTGAACTTAGAAGGAAATCAATTGAGTGAGATCAACGACAACATATTTCCCTCAAGATCTCAGATTGATACGCTTTTATTGAGTAACAACAGAATACGGAGAGTGTACCCTGGGATTGTACCAAAACTGATTAATGTTGAGAAACTGACCGTCTCAAACAATAAACTGACGTGTGATTGTCACTTGAAACCATTTGCAGAATATTTGAAAATGCATGTGGAGGTCGTAGAAGCACCCAATGAACTTGTTTGTGCTGTGCCAAAATTATACCAGCATCAACAGATCATAAAGCTAATCGAAAGCCCGCAAAATCCTTTCACATGTGTATTTCCTCAAATCATGACCAGACCGCGTCAGAGACAGCTGAATTTGAATTATGGCGGATCCACACAACTGAGCTGTTATCTTTCAGATTCAGCCGCAGCGGATATAATTTGGAGACTACCAGATGGCTCCCAATTAGTGGCGCCTTTTCTAGATCCTACATCGCCTGTGGCTAGTAGGCCAAGGGTATATGCTAGGGCATCTGGAGACTTAGTGCTGCAAAATTTTGACCAACGCGATACAGGAATATACACGTGTCAGACTGTCAATACTGTTGGATCTGATGAAATTACATACGACATGCGAATTATACTTCCTGTGCAACCAAGGCCTACGGTACCAAGACCACCAATTACAGCACCAAGATATACTCCAAAGCCTACAACTCGAAAACTTGTACCTCGTTTCACAGTAAGACCTGCCACTGTCAGAGTAACCCAACCCCGATTCCCAACCGCCAGAACTGCTATTTTCCCGAGCAACCGTGTAACCATTGCTCCTAGAGACCGAATTACAGATAAGATAGGCACTGCGATAAATCGGACAACATTGATGACTTTTACTCTTCCGCCGACAACCTTGCCTGTGAGCCATTGTAATCCTAATCCATGCCAGCATGGTGGAACATGCAAGATTGTGGCAAAGCAATTCAGTACTGATAGTTATGAAGATGGGAGTGAAGAAAGCTACTACAGCAGTAGTGTAATGAAACAAGGAGAGAGGATGTACAATGCATTACCTTCTGGTGGTGACCAGTAAGTTGACAATCATTCCCGACCAGGGACGGGAAGGGAGAGGGCGTTCTCAAGTTTGGTTTGGGCAGGGATGTGCTACTGAGTATTTTAAAGTGGGCCCATCCATATATTATTTTTCAAAGAAATTTGGCTCCACCGCTATAAGTCAAAATTCAGCACAAAAGTTTTTAACACCGTCTCCACCAGTGTTTACTCAGAGGCCGTATGTCTCAATTTTGGCCCAGTGAAAATTATTTTTGTCTCACAAAAATTTGTAATGCTGTATTACAATTAGTGAATTTGGGGAATTACTGGGCCAAAATTGGGCCAATTTGGGAAGAAAATGTTTCATTTGGCGCACCCAATTTCCAGAGAGAGTAAACACTGGTCTCCACCCCATTAACTAAACATGTCAATCAAATCTGAGACTTATCAAATAGATAAACTAAACTGAGCTCAAAAAGAAACTTATAATTTTTCACAAGGTCATATCTTGAAATCCTGTCCATCAAATTGAACCAAAACTACACACAGGTTTACTTCAATACTCTACTCTTAACACATGTCAGTAACCAAGCAGTTATCAAACTGACACAACAGCAAAATGCACTGACATGGAACAGCTTCCTGGACCACATTCACAGCCCAGCCCTGTTTCATGAAAAAAGTGTATGAAAAGCAGAAAGCAGCCCCATTTTATCATCTGTGCAAGGATCTTGTGTGCATTCTCACAGATGTTTTGTGCTGAGTGCCAAATGTTGGACTGTGAAAGTGGAGGAAGTCCATGAAGCTGTCCCGTGACAATGCATTTTGCTGTTATGCCAGTTGGACAACTGCTTGGTTACTGACATGTGTTTTGAGTAGAGTATTAAAGTAATCCTGTGTGTAATTTTGGTTCATTTTGATTGACACTATTTTAAGATTTAAGATATGACCTTGTGATTCACAAGTTGTAAAAAATTATCAGTTTCTTTTTGAGCTCAGTTTATATGGAAACCAAAACCAGTATGTAGAAGCAAAAACTTGAATAGACCCATTGTCTTATACAGCACCACTAGGAACCAAAGTAAATTTCATTTAGAGAATAAAGGTATTGTTTTTAGCCGCTGGAGTGCATTTATCATCGCATATAACACAGGCGACATCATTATTTTACGCCAAAATTAATGATGTCGCCCGTGTATATGAGACGATAGATGCACGACAGCGCTAAAACAATACCTTTATATCTCATTCTTAAACACTTCAATTTAAATAAAAATATCATACAAATTTTAATCAAATTAAATCCAACATTTTGCCTAGGGCTTAAAATCGATCAGTCCTGTTTTTGCTGTGCGCCTCCGATTGGTCCAAATAGCGAGTACGCGTATCGCGTCGACGCACATGCGCTGTCCCGTGTGATATCGTGTCATATCACATGGGTAAAGCTGGGTAAGAACCAATAAGATTGCAGGAACGTTCTCAAGTGTTTAAGAATCAGTATTAAAAGGGCATTTCGTGATCCACAGCCTCATCCCCCACTGGAAACCTCAAGCTACATAATGTTTATGTACAAAAAAAATTTTGCAGATAAATTTGTTTTTGCAAAAATATTGCCAAATTTGAATTACGTTCTGGTACACCAGAACAAAATTACAACACTAGCCTATGGAGCAATGTAATACACATAATCATGCATAACTCGCGAACGCAAAATCGGAATCAACTTAAATTTTGGAAATAAGCTTTTGTCGTGGATATCTACTGAAAATGCCATAAAAATAGGATGCTAGGATGACGAAATACTCCTTGAAGTGTTTCAGTATAAAATAACAAATTGTCCAGAACAAAAGGTAATGAATCAGTATTATTTTGCACATGTAAAAGATGTGCAAAATTTGACAACCATTTTGACACTAAATCATTGATATCAAAATCAAATAGGGGACAACCTAGTAATGAGTCATGATATTGAATAAATAAAAGCTTTCCTTGTAGTTATTTTATCATGACAAATCTAGTGCTTTAAGGTTTGACATTTACAATGGTGGGTTTGAGCTGGCAATTATGTTATACTTCTGACATTTACTTGGCAAAATGGGAGAATGTTCTGTTGGTTTAAAAAGCAAAATGTACTGGTACTCAAACCATATGAACACACATTGTAAATTTCTATTACTGGTATTAAGGGTATACGAGGTATTGTTGGTCGAAGCAGCCAAACAAAAAAATTGATTTTCCTTATCTGAATCAATATATTATTGAAAAATAACACTTTGGTGTTATGTAAAAGTTCATTCTACAAATCATATACTCTGAAAACTTGCTTAATTTATTGTTGTTAATGAGCTATGTATGTTTTACAAAAGTGTTGTTGTTTCAGCCCTCTAGTTACAACATAACTCAAGAACCACAGGACCTACAAAAGTATATCTGTGATATTTGAATTCTTCAACATGCTCGCTATGAATTGAGCATTGCAATTTTTGCTAAAGCTCACTACCATTCGCAAGATGCTGTGAACTACTTTTTTTCTGCTGCTTCGACCAACAATACATCGTATACCCTTATACCCAAAACAGATTTGTTAACAAAATTTTCTCATGTCCACCTTTACCATGTAAAAATGCACCTTGATCATACAAAAATAATAATAATAATTTAAAATCATTGATAAATAGCAAAATGCACTCAAATCATAATGACCACACATTATAAATTTATAAACTGAGCTCAAAAAGAAACTTATCATTTTTCACAAGGTCATATCTTGAAATCCTGTCCATCAAATTGAACCAAAATTACACACAGATTTACTTCAATACTCTACTCTTAACACATGTCAGTAACCAAGCAGTTATCCAACTGACACAACAGCAAAATGCACTGACATGGGACAGCTTCCTGGACCACATTCACAGCCCAGCCCTGTTTCATGAAAAAAGTGTATGAAAAGCAGAAAGCAGCACCGTTTTATCATCTGTGCAAGGATCTTGTGTGCATTCTCACAGATTTTTTTGTCCTGGGTGCCAAATGTTGGGCTGTGAAAGTGAAGGAAGTCAGAAAGCTGTCCCATGACAGTGCATTTTACTGTTGTGTCAGTTGGACAACTGCTTGGTTACTGACATGTGTTTTGAGTAAAGTATTAAGGTAATCCTGTGTGTAATTTTAGTTCATTTTGATTGACAGTATTTTAAGATATGACCTTATGATTCTAAGTTGTAAAAATTATAAGTTTCTTTTTGAGCTCAGTTAGTATTGGCATTTGGCATCAAAATGTAGGAACCAAATTAGATTTGTCAACAAATTTTTCTCGCATCCACCTTCATCATGTAAAAATGCACCTTGATCATAAAAAAATATTTAAAATCATTGATAAATAGCAAAATACACTGGTACTCAAACCATAATGACCACAAACTGTAAATTTCTATTATTGGCATTTAGGCATCAAAATTATGGGAAACAAAACAGGTTTGTCAACCAATTTTTTCTCACATCCATCTTTGCCATGTAAAATACACCTTGATCGTTAAAAAATATTTAAAAACCTTTAAAATCATTGATAAATATAGGAGCATGAGACATCAAATTTGAAGGGCCGGCTGAGTCGAGTCATGCTAACTATCTCACCTGTACATCACTTGAAGCATGAAGCATTACTGTACCTCATCTCTGCCTGACTCCATGGGATAATATTATCCATGTTCTTATATAAGTGATGACTTTATTGTGACATTGGGCTATTCCATTTAAAATCCACACTACCCCTGTGGAAGATTTAGCTGAAGTCTGCTACAGAGGGAGTATCAATTTTGAATAGAATAGACAATTAAATTCCATTTGAAATACTCACCCCAGTCGTGGAAATATATAGATATAGGTAAAGCCATAATAGGGGGAGTATAGGTTTCAAAATGATTAACTTTGACCAATTACATTTGAAAAATATACTCCCCTGTGGAAGATATTTCCAAAATCTTCCACAGGGGAGAGTGGATTTTAAATGGAATAGCCCATTCAGTACTTTGACCTTTTTGTCTTAAGTTTTAAGTGAGTTCTTGCCCTCTATATGCCTATTATTCCTGTTGACATAATATTTCAAAGTTTGAGTTTACATCTGATCATTTTCTCCCATATTACATTTTACTTAATTCTAGAGTGAGAAAGAGTGAACAGTTTAACCAACCCAAAGTGTTACAATTAAACATGACAACAAATAAACACAAATCCCGACCGGCACACAACCCAACTTGAAAAAAAAGCAAGGGAATGTGCGGCATGGGAATCGAACCCACGACCTTCCGATATCTAGACGGACGCCTTATCCATTAGGCTTTTAATTCTAGAGTGTTATTTAGTTGCCGTTTTCCAATGTGTACAAAAATTGACCATATCCATTGTAATGACCTTTCACAATATTTTAAGATTTTTTGCAAGTTCTTTGCTAAATTCCCACAACATATAGACCATTTCTCACCTATACTGCACACAAAGAATATTTGTACACATAAATCAAAAGCAGTATCTTAAAGACACTCAACATAAATTACCAAATAAAGTATTTAATAGGTGGAGAATTTTGTTTTGCATATTTTATACCTTATATGGCACAATGCCATTTCATTTCCACAAATATTTTGATTTTATGACCGTGCACTCTGATTTGTTAAAACATCATGTGAGAGCCTTGTATACTGCAATAATGGGTCAAGTGCCTACGCATTGCATTACCCCCATACAAAATAAAGCTCAGTATGCACCGAATTTGCAAATCATCTGTCGGAGTAAACTCCTTTTTATTTGTAACCCCAATTTGGGGCCCGGTAAGTTACGGGGCCCTCCCGAATGCATATACAATTTGTAATCCAACTTCTCTCAGAGAAGTTTACATCAATTTTTATTTACCCGTAAGTTACGGGGCCACTCCCGGGAAATTCCCGAACCCTTCCCTACATTACTCCCCGTAAGGTACGGGGCCCTTCCGAATGCATATACAATTTTGTAATCCAACTTCTCTCAGAGAGTTTACATCAATTTTTCTTTACCCGTAAGTTACTGGGCCACTCCGGAAATTCCCGAACCCTTCCCTACATTACTCCCGTGAAGGTCTGAGGCCCTCCGGGATTTCCCGAGCTCTTCCTATATCCAAAGTGTAAGTTTATTGCATTCATCATTTTATGAATTATTTTGAACCCATTTAAATGCCAAAACCTCGAGGGGCAAGTACAAAATATCCACCCATTTTGGATGAAATTCCTGGCCCTGGCCGATTTTCCGCCCCCAGTCAAGCCATCTGGTTTCCCGCATAATGCCCTTAATATATAAGTGCTCCAATTTTCCCCGCAAACCACTTAGTGTGCGCTATTCTGTGGCTGCGCCCCCAATACCCCTTCTAGCCCCTACAAGCTCGTACAAAAGAGAAAGAAAATTTTTCTTTTCCTTTGTTTGGGAGTGGTGGGTGGGAAAAATTTTTCCACAAATAAAACTACGTGTTACTCCTTTCGTGACAGAATGGTGTGTGCCTATTTCCTGGAAATTAGGCCCACACGGCTGAAGCGATCGACAAATCCTATTGGCTGCTTCAGACAATAGGCCTTGATACCGATTGGACATTAAGAATGCTGCACCCAAGCACTGAAACCCAATGACAATTGGGCTAGGCTATTCTCAGGGGTAAATCTGTTTATTGTGCATTGGCCAATAAACTTTATTATGCTTGGTTACGCATACAATATTTCGCGATATGCGCTGTCACTTACTCATGCACCCTCCGCCTTGAAGGAAACAACTTTAAATGTTTGGACAAAAATGGGATATTTTCTCTTTAAAATCGTACTATTTTGTGGTAATAGAATAGAAATGGAGTGTAGCATTATCATATACATCCTAATAATGTGTCTTTGGCAGTAAAAATTTAAATTTTAAATTATGGATTCAGCTGTGTCTCACTTATTATTTACATTTTTACTACCTCAGACACATTATTTGGGTGTAAAGGATAATTCATTATCTCTATTTCTTAAATCTGGCTAATATCAACTTTAAATTTTAACTGCTGATCCAAAATAAAACTTTGTAATTCCAAAATTAATCCTTGTTGCCATGATCTACTGGATAAAAAGTGGAATACAAATTGTACAGGCACTTGTTGCCTCAGCAACCAGCCCAAAACCTAATTGGGCTATTCCAGTTAACATCCACACTACCCCTGTGAAAATTTTTGAAAATATCTTCCACAGGGGGAGTATGAATTCAAATGGAATTATCACATTAGCAGTTCCATTTGAAACTCACCCTCCCTCTGTGGAAGATTCAGGTCGAATCATTCTCAGAGGGTGTATGAAATTCAAATGGATCTGTCTGATGTGTTCATTCCATTTGAAATACATACTCCCCTGTGGAAGATAATATCTAACATCTTCCACAGGGGTACACCTTGGTCTGGGGCAGACATTTTAAAAATTAATTTAGAAGAGCAGCAACGACATCACTTGCATTACATTCCAGATGTTAAATCTACATCATATGCAAAATTTGAGGAAATTCGCACAAGTCCGTTTTATTTTTTGTTTTTGTCTATAACTAGTCTTTACATGTAGCCCTAAGGAAGAGAGTGCCCGTTGAGGGCGCTATAACCCCCATTTTAGGAACAAAAATGTGATTTAAAAAAACGGACTTGTCGAATTTTCAAAATTTTCAGAGTATGTAGTATGAACATGTAGAAATATAATCAAGTAGTTGCCCTACCTGCTCTTCTCCAAAAAAATAAAAAAAGTCCTATACCTCAATGATAATGAAACCTAGGTGGTAGTGTGGATGTTAACTGGAATAGCCCATTTGGCACACACATTAATGTGACTTCCCCAGGTTTGGCACTGATTCATCAACAGATTCACAGCCGTATCTTATTGCTGTGATAGTAACAATAGAATACGATCTAGCACTAATTGGTTTGCGTCATATACATACGTCATCGTGGTCTTCGTAAAACCTAGGGAACAATTCATGACACCTCTTTTTGGATTCATTAGCACGGCATTTGACACTTGAGGTTTAAACTAGACCAGGAATTAACTTGTTTACTGCCAAGATATATTCTTTATTTGTTATATAACAATGAACAAATTACAATAGTGACTTTTATGACTGTTTAGAAATACATCTCATTTAAATGTGCCAAGCTTCAAGCCATATTTCAGAGTGACAACAAATAACATTTGCCAATCGCATGGTCATCTCAAAACAAGATTCTACCCACAAAGTGCATGCTGTGTGTGCATACGCTTGTCAAACGCATGCTTTAATTAGCACATATACTTTGCAAAAGCCGTCTGGCGCAAAAGCGTGAGAAACCAAAATTGATTCTTAGCCGTGTTATATGACACAAACCAATCGGAGGTGCATAGCAGCAATGGGACTGGTCGATTTTAAGCCATAGATAAATCCTTTTGGTATACTTATGATTAATACTTTTATTTGAATTCAAGCATTTAAAAATGAAAGTGGCTAAAAGCAATACCTTTATTCTCTTAATTACAAAAATAACAAAGAAGATTCAAACATCAAACCATACATGGGCAAATATACATATATCAGAGGGATTGGAAGCATACACAGAAATACCGTTCATCTGTGCCTCCATTTTGACCAAATAAAGGTTGTCAAATTCAGAAACCTTGTTCAATTTACTCCTTGCAAAATATCATCAGATTATTGAAAATCTCCATAATTATTGCTGTAAAAACTTGGAGGAAATTATAAAACAGTATTTTGTAAGCAATCAATGTATACCAATAAATTAGTGTTCCTATGCATTTTGAAAATTAAGATTGATCAACAAGTTTGCTAAGTGAGGCACAGGGTACTACGGGCTATTCCAGTTAAAATCTATACACCCCATTTGGAAGACATGACCTTATAATCTTCCAGTGTGAATTTCAAATGGGGTTACCTGAATGGGCGACTCCATTTGACATGTACATCCCCTGTGTAGAAGAATAAGACCATGTCATCCATAGGGGTGATTTAAACGGAAATAGTCCTATAATTCTGAAAGAAATGAAGTGCCACAGAATTGTCCTCATTTAACTGAACATGTCACTTCACTTAACATACAACAAGTGATATTGCAAATGTCATTACTATATTTAAACTCTTTCATTTCCGTTCTCATCCTTACAGGTTTAAAGCAGAATGTCAATGTCGTAAGAAATGGGGTGGCGCAATGTGTCAATACAAGAAACCTGAAATGCCCGGCACCATCAAGATCCTAGAGGTTGACAGCAACCTCATTACACTAACCTGGTCACAAATAAAACACAGCAACAACATCCAAGGCTATAGGATTCTCTACAGCAAAGTCGGCGACCGCACCATCGTCAAAAGCATGCCTATTCATCCCCAAGTCAGCTCCTACACTATGGAGAAATTATCAAACGATGCAACATACAGAATTTGCGTCGTTGCTTTCAATATGGGCGGTGAGAGCGCGATCGGAGAACAGAACTGCGTTTGGGCTGAAACTACGTCTCAAGCATCTGGTCTGACGTCTCTTTTCAATATTCAACTTTTTGCAATAGGTGGTGGATGTTTATTATTACTGATCCTACTCATCTTGTCTTTGTACTGTTATCAGAGGATGCAAAAGAAGAGGCAGGACGAGGTCTTTGCGGATGATGTCCTCGTCAGGCATCCGGTGCCGCGACCTCACTCGTCTGCGAGCGAAATGATCCGGCGGAGCATGAGAAGGCCTACCGCATCCTTCTATGCAAACAATGACGATGTCATGTTAATTGACTTAGCTAATCAAGCAGGAAGACAAATGTATATGAATCCATTTGATTCCAACAGACATTCCATGTTATTTTCAGATCTGGAGAGATCAGGTGGGTCCCATGGCAATGGGTTTACCCTGCCTGAAAGCCCGAGACTATTCCAGAAACCCAAACCTCGTAAGACTCTCAAAATTCAAGATGATACACCTCTTTGATGAAGACATGCATAGTTGTATAACCATATGAAGTTATGTTGAGCCTACTTCCAAGTTGGAGCAAGGGGAGTTTTAGGTCATGGTAGATACTATGATTACTTCTGTAAGGGCATATGTCTATATCCCCAATATGTTTGTGCATTGACAGAATGACCTTTGAAAGAGTTGGGTACAAAAAATCATGTTCCACAACTTGAGGTCAAATTTTGAGCTTTGCTTGTTTATTGGAGGTCACTGAGCTATGCCATTGGGTATGAGATCATTACTTTAGAGCACTCATGCAAGCTCATCTGTAAGGACACAGTCCTATATCTCCAATACATTTATGAATTGACAGAATGACCTTTGAAAGAAATGGGTACAAAAATTCATGTTCCACAACATGAGGTCAAAATTTGAGCTTTGAGGTCATTGAGCCATTGGGACTGTGATCATTAAATAACAATGCTCACAGTGTATGTGTTAGTAATGTCTACTAGCTCAAATGACTATAAGAGATGCGTTATAAGCTAAAATAACCACCTTTTTTAAGTTCAGCTTTAAAATTAAAACACTTCAAGATTCTTCCATGAGTCTAAATAACAGATGAGGATTGCATCAAAATGCCAATGATGAGAAATGTATTGCAATGCCACTGGCCTACCTAGAAGCAACAACATTTATTTTTGTCAACATCAGTATGGGAAATTTTCATCATTTCGAGGGTTCAGAAGCAGAAAACTGTAAGTCACTATGACCAGCTCTCACAAAATGAGCATAAAGTTGGCTCCTTGCGTTGGTCTTCAAAAATCAATATTTCCTCCACAATGCTTTTGTTTTCTATTGAATTTTGTCATGATTAAAGGACTGTACATTAGGCGAAGGCACCAAGTTTAGCGGTAGCTTTGGACATTTAATTTTTTTAATTTTCACCCAACTTACCCAGGTGAAAAATAAAGAAAATAATTAAATATCAAAAGCTAATGCTAAACACAGCGCCTCTGCCTAATGATCTTCTATAGTGCCCTAGCAACTTTATTCTCATTTTGTTGAAGCAGGTGATTGTGAGTTAAGGCTTTCTAGCTCTCAACCCTCGATTTGAAGATGTTCAACATTTTCATCTGTTCTGTTATAATAACCTATTGACTGTGCATCTGCAGAAAATAGCATCAGCACTGTGATACATAGTCAAGAATAGTAAATAATTATACTTCTTAAAAAGAAATAATTAATGAGTGTACATATCATATTAATGATCTGCCTGGTGCAGAAAGTGTTATAAATATGGAGAAATGATCAGAACCTCACAAAGTAAACCTACCCTGATGAAAGACTATAGATTTGCTGTAGATAATGTACCTTGTCTTTCTATATAAAGGATGCACAGATGTTTTCTGATGATTTCTGTTTTAAAAGGTCATCATCATTTAATGACCTGCAATGCAGACATTTTTCACAGGCACTTTGGCAGTCAAGTAAGGCGTTCGACTATGGTGCGAGAGGTTGCGGGTTCGAACCCTGAAGGTGGTTTAGTACGCTCTCATGGAAAATTGAGTTAGCTTGAAATTCCCCTGGACAAGGAACTTACTGCTAATTGTCTAGTTGTAACCCATACGAAACTCGGGGAGATGATCCTGGTTGTGAAGGTTATTTGTGGAATGTCTAGGGTGTGCGCTCTTGAAGTAGCAAAGTCCCTGAATGTTGCTAAATGTTTTATGGAATGATGTGGGGCCGTAGTGGTCAGCGACAACCTGTAAAGTGTGCTGAGGCTTGTGGATCAACGTCTAAGCATTGTGCCTGTGCGTAGCGCACTATAAATCACTGCACTTTTTTTTGTTGGACTGTCTATGGTGTGCGCATCTAAGCAGCAAAGTCCCTGAGTTGTTTAATGGTTTATGGAATGATGTGGGGCCATAGTGCACTATAAATCATTGGGCTTGAAAAAACCTGTAAATAAGATTTTTTCAGATTAATAACCAGTTCTTTTATATTTTACATGCCTTTTGACCTTGTAATATATGCAGCAGCAATGTTACGCTGCAGCAGCAAAAATCTAACTAAGGTTGAAAGACAGAGAGAAAGTAAAGAGGAAAAGTAAGATTTGAGAGGGTTTTTTGGTCGAGAAAGTGAAGCAAAGGTAGTCTTTGTGAGATTTTATCACTTCTATCCATTATCTTGATCTGTTTTCAGAATCTTTGTTCATAGTTGTAAATGTATCTAGGAAATAAATATATTATATCTGAATAATAATATGTATATAGGATGAACTCAGATTCTTTACAAGTGCATGTGTTTAGCATTTGTACAGACGGACAAGAATAACTGTATCTATAAAAAAAATAATTGCAACACAAGCTGATCCAACCAGACTGAAGTTGGCAATAATGAAATTGAGATGTAGGCTAAAATAAGGAGCAAAAAAAAATCAAAAAATATGAAATTGACATAAATAAAAAAATTGTCACTTTGCAGCCAAGTATGCCAGGGGGCTTTTTTTAAAAAAATCAGTCAGCTTTGGTATTGAGTTAAGGGTTGGGGTATGAATGCGTTTGGACAGTATTTATTTTGGGACATTAGAGCACATCAGACATATCGAATTGCATTCTGAATACGAAGAATGTCATTCTGATATCAAATAATTTTGATTTTTGAAATTAGCAATTTAATACACATTTTATGGCAAATCATTAAAATTGATATTTTTGATATTTAACAGTACTTGAAGTAAACTTTATAAATCTGATGATTTATACTTAAAGTGTATGTAGGTGGGATGAAAAGCCGACGATCAATTGAAAATTTTGACCTTTCGTATTGAAGATATGGATTTTTTTCCCAAAACACCAAAAAATATTAGGTCTTTTTGGGAAAAAAATCCATATCTTCAATATGAAAGATCAAAATTTTCAATTGACCGTCGGCTTTTCCTCCCTGCTACATACACTTTAAGAATATATCATTAGATTTATATAATTTACTTCGAGGACTGTTATATATCAAAATTTGAAAAATATCAAATTTTTATAATTTGTCATAAAATTTGTATTATATTGTGATTTAAAAAAATGAAAATTATTTGATATCAGAAAGACATGCTTCAGATTCAGAATGCAATTCGATAGGTCTGAGGTGCTCTCATGTCCCACAAAAAATACTGTCGAAACGCAATAAACGCCATCATTTTGGATCCCTTAAGTTAATGCCATATTGTAACATTTTGTTGAGGTCGCCCGCAATATATTTTTCAAAATTCTGCGGATTTTTTCATGATTGTAATGTACTTTATTAAATACATACCCTGCAAAAATCAAGACTTCAGGAGCTTACTTAAAATCAGAGATTTTGAATTAAGTGGAGGAACCATTGTTTTATTATTACAATGGAAATATTAGTCGAACACATACACAATAGAGAGTTCCCGTGTTTTCAAGCGGAACGGACTACAATAGGGTTTATAACGTGATTCGAACCGCCCATGTATTCCTCATTCCTTTGATTTGGTCAATGACCCTATTGGTGCTACATTCTACAAAATAACATTTGCTAATTATTGCTTGCCGAGTGTTGGTATTCTGAAAATTGGAGTTTAGGTTTCCCTCCAAGACGGCGGGTAACCCAAAACACGGGAACTCTCTATGTTCATAACACAGTATGGACATTGCGTGCGAGATGGTCACACACACACACATCAAAGGATCATAACGTATCACGACTGATGGAGTGACATAAAAATATAAAAAATAAATGTAGATATTTATATAGCGCTTTATGCCGTAAACAGCCTCAAAGCGCTTTACATTTATTCCGCCATTATTAGAATATGTCGGAACCACGTTTGCAGCCTCAGTACAAGTGGCGCAGGGTTCATCAGTACAACGACTGTGACTACCCCTAACAGCTTCCCATTGCACCTGGATGGGGTGAGGCAAGTGAGGCAAAGCGCCTTGCCTAAGGGCGCAACACGGTGGTGGGACGGGGAATCGAACCCACGCACATCGAGCAAGCTCTCAGATTATGAGTCCAAGGCCGTAACCACTGAGCCACCGTGTCCTCATGCATTGGTGACAACGGCCCTGGTAGTAAATTCCAATTTTGTCTTTTCTTAAACTCAAATTCGGCTCAAAATTAAAAGGAGACACATCTGACATTAAAGCAAACATTGGAAAGAAATATTAATTTTTTATGGAAATGTTACAATATGGCTTTACCAATGGTAATATCTCAATTTTCAAAATATCTGACTTTTGTCAAAGTGGATCAGATAGTGTCAAAATTATGACTTGTATGATTTTAATCAGATTTATAAATACTAATGACAAATTATGATATAATGATTATGTATATAATGTGAAAATTGTTTGTTTGTTCAAATGCTTTATATTGTTTTAATATACCAAATTGTATGCTGCAAATTATTGTATAGTACATGTAAACTTTAAAATAAAAAAATGCTTGTGTTGGACTCTACATACAGGGTGAGTCACAGACTTTACATCCAGGGTGAGTCACACACTCTACAGGGTGAGTCAACAACAAAGAAGATGATTTGAAATACAGGTTGATCAGTGGCGTAGCGTGGGTCATCCGATTGGGAGGGAGCACCGGGTCTGATTGGGGGGGCACAAGCCATTTTTCTGCCATTTTCCTATGGGATTTTTTTTAAATTTCCACCCCCACCCCCGTGCCCCTATGATGCTACGCCACTGAGGTTGATATCATACAACTTAACAAGATTTACCAAATAGCAACTACAGAAAATCTGCACATAAAAGTTGCCATAAGGCGAAAACCCAACCCAAACATGTTCTACTGGCAGACACACCTTTTAAATAGGGTCAGTCAGTCGGTCAGTGTTTGTGTGCTTTTTTGCAAATGACCCTAAAAAAATCTCCAAAATCTGTAAATAAATGTGTTACTATTTTTCTAATTTTCACTCGCTTAGCTCACACTGTTTCAGTCAAAATCAATTAACTTTTGCACAAAATGCAAAGTAGAAACATTGCCAAAATGGTCGGTCAGGCACTTGGAATGGTGTGTTTTCCCACTGCTTAAGGGAATGAACCAAAAGATCAATGAAGCACTATTCAATGTAACTAGTTTCATTACATGGTAAAACTCCTTATCTCTTCATCTGTAATGGAAGTGGGAGTGAGGCAATATTACATCAGTTTTATTAATGAGTACAAGAGAAATGTAATCAACCTTTTTTTAAGGGGGTACTACACCCTTGCCCAATTTTGTGCCTATTTTTGCATTTTTCTCAAAAATTATAGCGCATTGGAGACAAGTAAGATATGTATATTATAGGGGCAAGGACTACAACTACTGCACTGGAAATTTTATTTCAGCACAGACAACAGTTGTAGAGTTACAGTAAAAAATGAGGGAAAACCAATATTTGATCAATAAATCAATAACTACTTGCCTTGAGTTACTGAATTTTCAGTGCAGTAGTTGTAGTCCTTGCCCCTATAATATACATTTCTTACTTGTCACCAATGTGCTATAATTTTTTGAGAAAAATGCAAAAATAGGCACAAAATTGGGCAGGGGTGTAGTACCCCCTTAACACCCTCCCTCCATAACTAATGTCCTTCATGGTGCTTCAGGGATTTTCGGAGTGATTCCCATAGAATGGGTCTTGTTCATTTCAACATCGTTTTGGTAGATTTGGTAATATATCTCTACTTTGTAATTTTACATCTACTGCTCAGTGCCAGAAGTGGGTAAGTGCAATAGCTGCCATGTGTAGCTACCATGTGTAGATGAGTACAATATAATGTGTAAATTGTCAAATGTTCACAGGGCAGCTATTGCACTTGCCCACTTCTGGCACTGAGCAGTCGACATGTAGCTTCAAGGGAATCAATTTTTACAAAAGGGCTCATTTTTTTCCCATACCGTAATTTTGAACAGATATTTATATTTCCATGACTTCGCATGTTTTTCGATGGGTAAAAGGACTTTTTTCTTCCACATCTTTCCAAACATGCTTACTTTTTCCATACAAAAAGAGTAGGGAATTACCAAGTTTATGTACTCCATTATGTAGCTTTTGTTTTTTTAATGCTCTGCATGCTAGCCATAAACAGTCCAACTTTTGAGATCTATTCTCTCCAAATACAAAGAGTTATATCAAGAACCATGAACCACTGAACCTATACTAGGCTTGTTTGTACTCATTGTAATCCAGTTTTCTTGTTGATTCTAAATATGGTAATGAAAATGTATAATTCTGAAATTTTGAATTTCTAAAAATATTTGAAACTGTCGTCTGCAGTCAACACCAACATGGCAAGTTAAGCCATACCAAGTTTATTGCTGCTGTTATTTGTTTTTATTGTCATTGATGTTTTTGCTATTGTTATTGTTGCTGCTGTTTATGCTAAATAATATGTTGTTATTCTTTTTGTTGTTGTTGCGCTGCTACTGTCTGTGTTTGCAATCCCTAAAGTAAATTAAATTACGATTCAATTAATTTTCAAATACTACATTATAACTCATCATGAACTTTCTCAAGTACTGGACTATTCCACTTGAAATTCATCCACCCTATGGAAGCCAATACCTATACTCTCACATACAGGGGGTGTAGATTTCAAATAGATTCACCCATTTTGGTAACCCATTTGAAATTTACACTCCCTGTGTGGAAGATTAAAAGGCCATGTTTTCAATAGGGGGTGTGGGTTTCAACTGGAATAACCAATATGACAAATTCAGTAAATCTGGTCAGGATTTAATGCATGGATTTCCTCATTATTAGGCCACCTTAATTAAATAGTTAGTCTTAAAGCTCCTGTGTGCATTAGTAAAATTGCCTGTTTTTGCGCATTATTCCTGCTGGATTGAGTAAATTTCAGGGTTTTTTCACGGCAGTGGAATGATGCCACTTTCCCCCACATCTCATATGCACAGTTTATCCCTTACATATCCTGTGTCATAGCCCACCAGCCCTGTGGTTAAGAGTCTAGGAAATAATTCCTAATATCTCATACCCTAGTTTGTATGCCTTTATCTAATCTTGCCGCACATGACAACTTACTAATTAGCCCTAACCCGGAAAAGAGTCTATCCAGTGTAGGAATTTTTTAGCCTTTTTAAGAAACATGTTTGCAATTGGCTTATAGCCATCACATGCTGACAATACACATAACTGATTGGTTAATCAAAACTAGACAGGTCATGGCCAGGCCTAACTACAAAGTAAACATATCATTCTGTATAGATAACTGTGCAGCAGACGATTTACTTAAAAAAAATTACTACATTGCACAAAACTAAGTCCATTATCTATAGTTAATTTAATGTTTATTGACTCTTGTTATAACCCATATGTATAAACCTGTATAATATTGGTGTTCATATTAAAGCAGGACTATAAAGAGACAAATATCCCTGACCCTGACAAAAGCTAGCAAGAGCAAGCTGTGTAATTTGTTTACTTTAGTGATAAGATACAATTTTCTTCATAGTTATAGCCAAATTTGTTTCCTAGTAGGTGACTTAATAAAAATTCCTTTAAAAAGGAATGGGGCGCCCAATGTGAGCTTGGTCGTGATGTGGTAAATTTCATGGTGTTTAGATTTGGTATTATTATCTCTTGCAAACCCGGTGACACCTCATTATAGAAATCAGACCCGTCGATAGGTTGTAAGAGGGGATAGCCTTTTCCAGGCACGAATTGGGCCATATATAAAGAAAGTTTTGCTACTTTGCAACGCAATAAAAACCTAAATGCAAAACGAGATCCTGTAGGTGGCTCCCGAGGTGAATGAGGTTTTTAAAAAATATTGTTTTCCAGAGTCAAGACGCTGGTATCATTATTAAGCCTCATATCACTTATTTATTGTTGAATAAGTGCAGATTAGGTTAGATATGAATATTGAATGTTAGACCAAAGTAGCTCAAAGTACATGTACTATACAGTTGATCCGTGAACTTGTCTTTTTTAAAGACAAATTCTTGTTTCCACTGTTTTATCTTTTCTTCTAAATCCACCGCACAAAAATATCACGTCTGACATCGTCAGATGTCAAAATAGCCTAAATCATAAATCTCAATCATATTCTTCATCTTGACTATAGTGAAACCTCCTTGACAGATGAAAAGGTGGTCTTATCAAAAAGCTCATCCTACAGATAAAAAATTAAAGAAAAAAAACCTATAAAAAACCCATTCTGCATTATGTTTTCAAACTTTGAGGAGCTTTAGACTAACTATTAAATTAAGATGGCCTTATTTTACAACAACAATGAAGTTTTTTAAAGTCTGCCCTCTAATGTTCTATCATCACCGAAATTGCATTGGCTAAAAACCTAATTAATTTTAACATTAATTTTATACGGCATAAATGGAATATTTTATTTACTTTTTGACTTCCGAAATATTTGATCTATTTTGAACACTAGCAATTCATTTCTGGTTGGCCCTAGATGAAAGGGCCTCTTGAATGATCATACTTAAGACTTATTCCTACATATCACAAAAAGTTAATTACATAATGTATTAAATATTACCTCATATTATATGGTCAAACACAGAATGACATCACTTTGTCATTAATGCTCTGCGTGCTAGCCATGCGTTTCAACATAAAAGTCCAAATTTTGAGATGTATTCTCAAAATATCAAGAGCTATCTAAAGAACCAGTGAACCAATACTAGGCTTGTTTGTACTCATTTCAATGCATTTTTCATGCTGATTCCAAATATGGTCATGAAAATTCACATTTTTGACATTTTTGACTTTTTTAAACAAAATTTGAAACTTGTCGTCTACAGTCGACACCCGCGTGAAAAGAGTTAATATACTCCAAGGCAAAATAACCATTTATGCCCTATAAAATTAATGTTAGGTAGGGCGAGTTAGCGCAGCGGTAATTCCTCGCTTTGCACCACTGAGGTCCCGGTTCAAGCCCGCGCCGCCCAAGGACTTGTGTGCACTTGGTTTATCCCGATTCCATGCTCGCTCTCGCAGGTTTTCTCCGGGATTTCCGGTTTCCTCCTGTATTGCAAAAATCGGTGATTAGTTGTTTGGTTATCAAAACTTCCTTCACCCAATGGAATTTGGGGAGCTGCACAGATAATTGGTGGATGTTACAATCTAAATGCGGAAAGGTGCGCGCCGTTCGGCAGCAACCTAGTTGATGCGATCTGATTGTGATGATTCACCATTGCAGCAAAATTACAGCGCTTTGAGTCCTCTAAGATCTGGAGAAAGGCGCTTTATAAATCCAAAATTTATTTATTATTTATTATAACCCCTCAAGATTGTTTTGATTTTTCTATTTGATTTGTTCTGTTTTTGACAACCCTGGATAACCCAAGAAATTTAAGCCTCTAACCATGCTTATTTCCATTGGGGTCCATTTGAACACCAGGACAGGTTGAGAACAGTTAGGGGTTAACCCCCTACTCTTTTCAAAACTGGCTGCGAGATACATGTACAGGTATGGCTCTCTGAACACAGAACCAACGGCTTAACATCCCCTCCGAAGGACAAAGTACTTTCATGATTCTTTTACCCAATTCTAAATAAACCATGGAGAGAGTGGAACTCTAAATTTTAATCTACAGAGTTTGCCAATTATTTAATCTAAAGAGGTTGTCAATTAATTTCAGACATTTCCTTCCCAAACAACAGTGTCCATCAAGGTTTGAAAGAAAATGAACAAGAAGTTTTAAGAGGAATGATTTTAGGAAGAATTTTTAAATATTCTGATCTACTCACAGTACAACTTGCAATATTAATTTATCCATTTTTCATAACTAGCACAACAAAAGCTTTTATATCCCGAAGATCTAAGTCATACTTGTTATAGATGTTTAGTTTATTTCAAAAGTAATTTGAACATATGTGACGTGTCATGTCAAAAGCAGACACTTTTGGGCAGGATCGTAACTGGAGAAATAGCCAAAAATCTGCCTGGGGTGATTTTTTCACAATTTGGGTTTGTCGCGAATTTGTGATGTTATTAATGTTAAAAATATTGTCTGATAGTTTCAGACCGAATGTAACTGGCATCTTGTATTTTTTGAGACATTTTTCAAGGTAATTCCTACTCTCAACATTATCAATAATTTCCAATTTTATAATACCATAACTTAAGAACTCATTATCTTCGCTTAGAAATGTCCGAATTCATTGGGGAAAGTGGCGTTATGGAGCAAAATATCTCTATATTTAAGTTATGTAAAAACCTCAAAATTTATAACCTGCCCAAAAGTGTCTGATTTTGACATGACACGTCACATTTGTTCTGTCCTTCATATTAATCATACAGTCTATGACCTGAATGGATCCGTCAACATTAGTTAACTTGAAATATTGTGTTATTCCAGTAGAAATCCATACACCCCCTAATAAAGACATGATATTAATCTTCAACACAGGGAGCGTGAATTTCAAATGGAGTTACACAACTGAATGGGTGACTCTATCTGAAATTTACACCCCCTGTGACTGTGTGGAAGATTAAGGTCAGGGGGCACTCCAACTTTGGAGGTGACGCGTATGTAGGGCTGTTAAGACCGCCTTTTTCAGCATCGCTGTCACCCAAAGACCCCATATTTTTTTACTAACACATGCTCGCTTCTGTGTTCTGTCACCCAAGACCCCTATTTTTCCATTTGATCTGTCACCCAAAGACCCTTACAAGTTCAATTTGAAGAGCAACTTTCATTTATCACTGATTTTGTTACTTATTTTGAAAAAAAAAGAAATTTGAAGCCATTTAGAACTAGAAATTAGATTTTCGAGGTTTTTGTGACGCTGTTTTGGTTCTCACCCAAAGATTCCATTTAAAAAAAGGTCACATTCTCACCCAATGACCCCATATTTTTTATATTTTGCTCTCACCTAATGCCAAAAATCATGCTCTCACCCAATGACCCCATATTTTTTACATGTTGCTCTCACCGAATGCCCCTTAGTGCGAAAAGCGCCAGCCCTACACCTATATCCATTTCAAATTGAAGTGCCCCCGGGGTCATATATGGATTTCAACTGAAATTACCTATTTCATATAAAGAGTAGTCAAAGGTCCAGATCAAAAAATTGTTTGTTTGTCAAATGTACAAAAATGAATGTTGCAATTTTTTAAAGTGTACATAATTATTGTAACTTGACAAATGTATGAATGATTGTTGTTAAACATGACTTTTGTTATGCCACAATAAAGATGTTTCATATCATATTGTAAAATCATAGATTGTTTTATTTATAGATTTTGTTGTCTTAACAAGAACAAGTTTATTCTCCGGCCATTCACAAGTTTTCCCATTCATTTAATTGGTTAATACCACAATGCAAGGAGACATGAAGTAACAACATCAAATCCTAGCTACAAAAATGTAGTGTAATTTCATTTTAAAGGCCAATTCAATGATCCATGTGAAAGTATGAAAAAAATTAGAATTATGCATAAATTGAAGGATAAGTCATCAAAATTGTGATTGGTATTTTTAAAATGAAACATTTGGCAACAAAACAAGAAAAACATCAAGATTGACAAAGTTGAAGTCTATGAATATTCCGACTATCGATACTTTCGACAATCGATAACGGGCCTACAGATTCATGTAAAATGTCTTTCAGCTTAACCTCTAGCAGGCTATGTTAGCACAGCTAAGTGCTCAAATCTGTATTTGATGATTTTTACAATCCTCCAGATGAGCAAAGCACTAAACAGGCCTTTAATTGGCATTATACCCTAAAATCATAAGAACATAAAATTACACAGCAATAAAAATATTTTCTATGTATTTTATAAAGCGCTCCACAGACTCCGAGTATTGTACGTACAATATTGTATGCAACATATCTACGTTATTTAATCTATTGCCATTCTATTTTCAGTAATGTTTAAGTTCTAACGAATGTTTGATGACGAAAAATCGATAATATGTTACATGTAATATCTAGTAGAAATATATTATCGATTTTACGTCATCAAACATTCGTTAGAACTTAAACATTACTGGAAATAGAATGGTAATAGATTAAACAACGTAGATATGTTGCATACAATATTGTACGTACAATAAAAAGTCTGAATACTGCTTAAGGCCTTTTCCTATCCCTAAATACAGCAGCTCAACAGCTTGCACACATTCAACTCCTTGCCTTCAGTTTGATCAGCTTGTAATTGGCGAATCTTATAACATCGCAAATTAATATCAATAAATTTAATTTTGAGAATTGTCTTAATTGTATTAATTGAAGTCCTATACTTTATATATTTTCTTTAACATGCAAAATATAGACCATAAAGGTCAACTATATCACTCTTAACATCGGCCTACTTTTCAGAATAGTGGTAAAAGCCTAACAATTCCTGCCGATTAAGAGCTGATCAAATAATACCATATTTATCATAAACCAATTAAACTACTGGTTAATATCAAATTAGAAAATTAAAAGCCGCAAATATGATAGAATATTATTATTAATTATTTTCATCAATTATAAGTTGAACAAAATAATTATATAAGAGTATGCCTGTACTTTGGCCTATATACAATCTGGCCTCATGTCGAAGGAAATAGCTCATAAGCCCAAAGAAGTCAGAGCTACAGAAATCTGTAAAGTGTCAACACTTGGTTACTGACAAACAGTCACCAAAACCAGTAACTTGACGAGGGTAAAAAAAACCCTTTTTATTTTAAGCATTTTAATTTTTATCCACAAAACAACAGAGGCTTTTGATTTTGTCAAACCAATAAAATGGCCTTCCTTCTTGATAATATGCATTTGATTATTTTACTCAGGTGACGTAAGATTTACAATAGGATAAAATTCTCTCACACTTGTCATTTTGTTGGATAAGTAGGATCCTTAATTTACCCTTGAAATTAATCATTGAAATCCACAAATTAAAAGTTCATACACCCCTATGGAAGACACAACCTTTAATCTCCCACACAGGGGGCGCAGATTTCAAATGGAGTCACCAATTTGGGTAACTAGATTTGAAATTCACACTCCCTCTGTGGTAGATTAAGGTCATGTCTTCCATAGGGAGTGTATGAATTTCAACTGGAATGGGCCATATCAATCCCTGATGTTACCAGTCTTGCCATTTCCAGCGTGGGACTTCCAGGATGTACATACGTTTTTAAACTTATTAAATAATTTCTGAGCCGCTACACAATATGTAATGGTGGCGTACCAAACCCCAGCTCAAAATCATGGTAAAATTGACACAAATTTGTGATATGCATCTTCTCTTTCACCTGTTTTATTCCAAATCACCCTCATTTTAGCATTAAAACTGTAAATATTTACAGGCATTTGTCCTAGTAAAGTTTTTTTGGAATTGGACCATCTGAACGATTTTGTAATTCAGTCTCTCCCATGGAAATTTTACCTGAAACTCCACTGCAACAGTGTGTAACTAAATTGAACTAACAATATACTAAAAAAATAACAATAAATATATCAGTAATGCATACTGTCTTTCACACCGGTTCACGTTGCCGATGACGCCCGCACCACCATTACGCACCTCTTCCAGCCATATTTTATCCCTTTGGTCAACAAGATTTATGCAATATTCTTCAGGCCATCTCCCTACCTACAACAGTGTGTAACTAAATTGAACTAACAATATACTAAAGAAATAATAATAAATATATCAGTAACGCAAACTGTCATCCAGACCGGTTCAAGTTGCCGACGCCCGCAGCATCATTACGCACCTCTTCCAGCCATATTTTATCCCTTTGGTCAACAAGATTTATGCAATATTCTTCAGGCCATCTCCCTACCTACAACAGTGTGTAACTAAACTGAACTAACAATATACTAAACAAATAATAATAAATATATCAGTAACACAAACTGTCATCCAGACCGGTTCAAGTTGCCGACGCCCGCAGCACCATTACGCACCTCTTCCAGCCATGACCCATATTTTATCCTTTTGGTCAACAAGATTTATACAATATTCTTCAGGCCATCTCCCTACCTACAACAGTGTGTGACTAAATTGAACTAACAATATACTAAAGAAATAATAATAAATATATCAGTAACGTAAACTGTCATCCAGACCGGATCACGTTGCGACGACGCCCGCAGCATCATTACGCACCTCTTCCAGCCATGACCCATATTTTATCCCTTTGGTCAACATGATTTATGCAATATTCTTCAGGCCATCTCCCTACCTACAACAGTGTGTAACTAAATGGAACTAATAATATACTAAAGAAATAATAATAAATATATCAGTAACGCAAACTGTCATCCAGACCGGTTCAAGTTGCAGACGCCCGCAGCATCATTACGCACCTCTTCCAGCCATGACCCATATCTTATCCCTTTGGTCAACAAGATTTACGCAATATTCTTCAGGCCATCTATCTCCCTACCATGCAGATCAACGTGACTGGCTCAAGAGACTTCCTTTGGTGCTGATTGATGAATCTCGCAGGTTGAATCACACCCGGTCTGTCCACAATTGCATCTGGACACTATCAATAAGTTATATTGGTGAGTTACTTTCTATAAATATAATTTGATGAATATGAAGTGATTTTAGCATATTAATGCTCTGCCTGCTAGCCATAGGCTTCAAAGTAACTATTTTTGAGTTATTTTCTCAAAATATCAAGAAGAACCACTGAACCAATACTAGGCTTGTTTATACTCATTTTAATGCATTTTTCATGCCGATTCCAAATATGGTCATAAAAATATACAATTCTGAAATATTTGAATGGTTTAAGAAAGTTTGAAAGTGCATATTCTAGAAGATATTTTTTCCAAGGAATTTACAATGAACAAGTAGAGTAGCTCTGAAGATGGCACTCGCTAGAGTTCCGAAAGCTCAGCCTTCTGAAAAGGACTTCTCTAGGGAAAGATTAAATCTTACTCAACAAGTAGAGTACTACAGCACTTTACAAAATACATCAAAATGACAAACAACAAAAAATCACTTATAAAAAGTTGGGTCTTTAGGCTACTGTTAAATTGAGTAAGAGAAGTGGCATGTTATTTCAAAGTTTTGGGCTAGATGCATAAAATCCCCTTATCAGCATGATCAGAAGAACACAGATGTGTCCAATCTACTGCAAATGTTTTTAGTCCGAGCTGAATCGGAGACCACTGTGGAGAGGTTTGTAAGGGTGTAAGTGAGGAATTTGAGTCCCGCCCGAGAATCCTATTCAAATTCAATGCATTTTGATATCATTAAAATATAAATTTTCATATTAAAAACACAAAACATCATGCAATTTTTTATGTTTTTTAGATCAACCGTGAATGATCCTAGCATTTAGGTCTAGGTCCGGGGACACTACAAAACCAAAAAAAACTTTAAAAAAAAAATTATTATTTTTGTTTTTGGTTTTTGGCAATTTTGGGTACCCGGTTACCCGCCCGAAAAATGCACCGGGTACCCGGGCACAAAATTACCGAAAATCACACCCCTGGGCTTGTATGACATAATGAGTTCAAGCCAAAGAAGTATACAAAGAAATCACAGAAGAATCAATTACCTTATTGGCAAACCACAAATTATGTCATTTGTGATCATAAAAAATGAAATAAAATCTAGTTACAGTATTGAAGTATTGCATTCTTTATTTATTTCCTATTTTATATTTCAGTCACTAAACATCCGAAACATTCCAATCAAAAAGAAACACAAACAATTAACAAAACTACGATGCTAAAACTAAACTGTAGATTATTTACTTCTTATTTACTTTGGAATTGGGCATTTCCATTCAAATCCATACACCACCAATGGAAGACATCACCTTTATCTTCCACATAAAGTGAATAGACCTTGGAAATTGGAGGTATGAGAATAATTATTTCAGTGCAATGCTTCTTTGGTGCGCCAACTGCTGCGCGATTTGTACTTGCCGAGAGCACCACGCTCTTTACGCTCGTGTCATGTTCGCGTGTAACGCAAAGCATCGACCCCCGATGCCACAGATTTGGTTTGTACTTCTATGTGGACATACTGTAGGGAGTGTGAATTTCAAATGGAGTCACCCATTCAAGTGAGCCCACGTGAAATTCACACTCCCTGTGTGGAAGATTAATATTATATCTTCCATAGGGGGTGTGGATTTCAGCAGGAATAGCCCAGGTTCACCTGTTAGTCTCATATCACAAAACATAAAATAAGGAAATTATTTATTTCAGGGAAATCCACTTGTTGACCCCAGATCAGAGCATAAAAATAAATCCGGGTATGGTGCAGTATAAATAGCAACCAATGAGATGTAATTTTATCAAAATGTTCAAGAAAGAAAAAAATTGGACTACCGGCTTCGATTTCCTACTTCTTGTACTCCACACAATTCAGGTGCTCCAGGCAGGTGCAAAGAAATCGCCAGCACTTGTTCAGTCAGTTTAACCCTCTGGACACTACTGGTCATCTAACAGCATTTCTGATTGCCAATTATGACTAGGTTTTAAACTATTCATGGTCAAACTTGTATTTGCAGATTATTTTATTAATACCCTCCTTGATTGGTTCAAAATTGGACACAATATTCAATTTGGCCAATCAGCATGTAGTTCTCATGGGGTTAACTATAGGCAGTGGAACATTATGGTTCACACAATTCAGGTGCTCCAGGCAGGTGCTATTTTCAAGAAATCACCATGCAGCATTTGTTCAGTTAGTTTAACATAGACAGTGTCAGATTATCAGATCAAACTTACACTAATTCAGCTGTACTGGTTCTTGAATTCTGCAAATATGCGGCGCAGAATAGATTTTTGTAGTAGAAATGAATGTTTTAAAAGCGAGAAAAGCACTAAATAGCGAGAGTGACATATTAGAGCTAAATCACAAAGGCTCTTCAGATTGACCAAATATGGAAGATTAACTTTTATTGACCTTTAACCCTAGTCCTATCAGCAACTCTAAACTTCAAGTAAGAATTTCATTTGAATGAACACAGCATTGCCTGCATACACCTGCATGATGAAAGGTCACATGTGTGTAACACGAAAGTGAATCCAACTCCTAATTGGTTGATATTTCCATATCGTCGTTGGACAGGAACAACCTCCTAAGTGCTTGTGGCCCCTGAACATGTTTAAAACAAAACTACCAACAGGTTACATAGGAGGATTTGCTTTAAACATGTTCAGGAGCCACAAGCACATCTAGGAGGTTTTTCCTGCCTAACAAAGATATTTTTGACTGGTTTGAGCAGTAACCACCAACATTTTTGATCGTTTACTGTTGTGTTTATTCGTATGAAATTTTGACTGAAAAAAACTAAGCCCAACCCTATGTGATGACAAAAACTGAAAATAACTGGGAACTTTTCCTGTAACCTGAAATGTTTCATAAATGTCACCAGTAGTTCCTGGCATACTATTAATAGCAGTGTCACCTTGGCAAGTAACCCAATAGACCTGTCAACTTGGCATACAGCTAATGTTTCCTCCTAGAATTATGTAAACTCATTTTGAAGAAAACCTTCAATGCTTTTATGTCTCAATGTCATGGCAAATGTACCGTACTGATTTATCATCTGCCAACAATTGATTCCACAAAACTGAAAACATTACAAGAACTGGTTTTATAGAGTTTTGATTTCAACACTGCACAAGTATAAGCTCACTCAAAACATTTTTGCTACGTCAACTAGTGTTTTCAGCAGCAGGTGAATGTAAAAACCCACAGTCAATAGAACTACATGGTATTGTATTACACTTCAACATGTTTCCTTGTGGCAATCCTTTGCAAGAAATTAAACCTGAAAACTTTTCAGAGACATGCAGTGTTGTAGTTTTGAGTCCAAATCCACACTTGGGTTTGAGTCTGAGTCCAGGCACGTTCACCAACACTGCATATATGATCCTCTCCAAATAAGAATAAGAACAATTTGAATATTTCATACAAAAAACTTCACCATGCAAGATGTGCAGATTACATGAAAAAAAACCCAGATCAGGACACCCAACTTTCACATTTGCTGTAAAGTGCACATTAGTGTGACAACATCACAGGTCTACCTACCCAAAAGGCTTATGTGATTTATCAAAATGGTCATTTAGAAGAAGGCAGACACCACATAGTCTCATGCCTAACACTATAGGAATCTATCACCATACTGGATTATCATGCATTGGAAATAAAACAGTGCACCTCTGGCATTTTGGCATGGGCCAAAATCAAACTAAATATGGCATCTTCCAAAACAAACATGAACACTATCAACGTATGGGTTATATCAATTTCCCACAATGCGCAAAAGAAAAAAACAGTAATCACAAAATACACAAAAACAAAGTTTGATGAGCACATGGTGAAACAATCAATTGCAGGGGTACACTACTTCACATTCAGCATGCAAATATGGCTGTTTATTTCAATGGGCTATTCCATTTAAAACACATATACCTCTTATCAGTCTATAATATCAAATTGATTAATTCGAATTAAACAATTCATCGAGTGGCCATGGGCAGCGCCATTAGACATGTTACAAGACTACCAAGTGACAGGTGATGGACCGTACCCACACAATTGAATAGGCACTTTTTTGATAATTTTCATCAAGGTTACTCAAAACTTACCTAGCTAATTTATTATACATCAGGGGTCTCTGCCTTTTTAAAATGTTATGAAAAACTTAATTTTAAAAATATCTACCGACGGAAATAAAAATCCATCGACGGATAGTCTTGTTATGCTCCCACAAACTTAGAAATAAATCTGAAAAATCCAAAAGGTTACTGCTGCCCATTCAAAAGTACAGGAAGACCACCTACAGCGTTGAGGTCAACTTTCTAGACTTCCTGTCTAGTGGCAGTAATGGCTACTACCCAGTGCTAACATCAATGAATTGTTTAATTTGAATTAATCAATTCGATATTATAGACTGCTTATGGAAGATATAACCTTAATCTCCCACACAGAAGGAGTGTAGATGTCAAATGGAGTCGCTCATCCAGTCAACCACATTCGAAATACACACATCTTCCATGTGGGTGTATGGATTTCAATTGGAATAGCCAAGTGATATATTTACACATATCACAGAATTAGAGAGGGAGAACTGGGACTCGACCACCATCTTGATACAGGCATGGAGCAAAAATTGGGGGTATACGTTTCCCTTGGAATGCACTTGAGGCATTCGTTATCATGCAAGAGTGAGTGACACGGATGATGGGCGCATTTGGAAGACGCACTTGATGCGACCCGCACACGAGTACTAAGACACTTCAGATTAGACGCAGAATTGTTTTTGTTACCATCGGCAAGGACCCACACCTCCAATTTTCTCCCCATAGCTGACAGCGTGATTGTATGTGGTGGTATAGGGAGTCCTGGTTCTTCTCTAATTCTGTGACACATATAGATACATACCTGTATGAAGTGATCTCTTGTACAGTAACAGCCCTCTTGTCCTTGTTGCCTGCCATTGCAAAATTGTGTGGACGAATACTTAGAGAAGTAAAACAAAGAAAGAATTTGTTAAAGTTATTGATTATGGAAAAGATGTTTGTGAGAAAGTAACATTGATCTCCAATGGGATATTCCAGTTGAAATCCATACACCCCATATGGAAGACATGACCTCCATCTTCCACTCAGAGAGTGTGTATTCCAAATAGGGTTACCTAAATGGGTGACTCCATTTCAAATCTACATCAACAGGGGGTGTATGGATTTCAACTGGAATAGCCCAAGCTGTATGATATCAACCAATGGGGATGTAGATATAAGTGAAATTTCCACTACAAATAGACAACTGCAGTGAACAGCTGTATGCATTCTTATTTCCGCTTTAGGCACTACAGACATTCAATGTTCATGTGCATATCCAGTTACACAGAGAACACAACACTTATGTGTATGTTCTCATTTGCTAGCATTTATAAACACACCCCACACATAATGCAGGTGAACACACTATAAACATTACATGCACATACAAAAGTTACTGTCTACAGGGGTCACATGATGGCTGGCTCCTTATTATACTTAAGCCCATATTTTGATTTAATATAAGCCCATATTTTGATTTAATTTCAACACGTACATTCCTAGGTCAGTCTGTCTAAAAAAAGACGCCTAAGATTTGTGGTAATAGGATACACATTATACAAGTTATTGAATTGTTTGATAAGAATTGACTAGTCTACTAAGGGAAAATAATAGCATGCAAAATGTAAGAGATAAGTTGTAATAAATTACATTTCCAAGCCTGCAGGGTAAAATTAGTCTCTTTTTTTCGGTGAAATGAAAGAGATCTACAGTTAGATATGTTTTCAGGTTATTCATTCTTTAGCTGAATGGGCTATTCAAGTTGAATTCCATACAGTGTTCGAAATAAGCACTTATCCTCTTGTCCAAAAATCACTGGGGACAACCAAATTGAGCTATGTACTTATCCCCTGGACAACCACTATATTTTACCTCCAAAAATATGACACATTTAGGGGACAACCAAAATGCTTTGAGGACAAGCAAAATTTATGCTTTAGTTGTCCTCGGGACAACCTCCATATTTTCCTTATTTCGGACACTGATTCCATACACCCCGTATGGAAAACATTATCTTAATCAACACACAGGGAGTGTAGATTTCAAATGGAATAACCTATTTAGGTAACCCCAGAAATTCAGTCCCGGGTGTATGGGTATCAACAGGAATAGCAGTGGCGTACCATGGCCGCCCCTACCCCGGGGGCTGAAGAAAATTCAATTTTGCCGCCCTTTCCTCAACAGCCCGAAAAGGTTGACCCAAAAAAAATTTCGGTGGTTTGAAAAAGTGAAGAGCAAAAAAAAAAAGGATTATCAGCGCTAGTGCCCTAAAAGCAACACATTTTGATGTATAGTACAATTTTTTCAAAATTTGTTATACTTTTCAAATTTTTCCGCCCTTTTTCTTGACTAATTTTTTTGCCGCCTTCTTCTTCCGCCACCCCTTTGTTTGCCGCCCTTCTTCTTCTGCCGCCCCTTTGTTTTTGCCGCCCCCTGCTTTTACCCCGGGGGGCTGGCGCCCCCAAAGCCCCCCCAAAATATGTGCATGAATAGCTCAATGTCATGGAACAACCAAAAAGTTTGATAAAGTCCTAAAAACGAAAGTGCTTTCATTAGGGGGCTGAACCCTCCCTGTGTGAGATATCAAACATTCTAGTCGCTAAAGATCAACTTTGAGTGATATTTCAACTAGATTTTTACAAATATAATCAGGCTTCTTGACCCCCTCTCCCCTAACTAAAGGACTTTTGATAATAGGATCATCAAATTATTGGTATGCTGCCTAAAAATATATGCAATATAAATTGGAGTGTGGAGAGATGTTTATGTAGGTGTACATTGTCCTCACTATCCTCAAATAAATGTAGATATTTAGCCTCAAAGCACTTTTCATTTATTCCGCTGTCATTAGAATATGTCGGAGCCATGTTTGCTGCCTACAAATGGTGCAGGGTTCACCAGTACAATGACTGTGACAACCCCTAACAGCTTCCCATTGAACCTGGGTGGGGTGAGGCAAGCGAGGCAAAGCACCTTGCCCAAGGGCGCAACACGGTGGTGGGTCGGAGACTCAACCTACGCACATCGAGCAAGCTCTCAGATTACGAGTCCGAGGCAGTATCCACTGAGCCACTGTGTCCTCATCCGTGTCCTCATCCTTCCAAGAACTTCCAACAATCCGATTCAATGAGGACCTCAAGAATTAAGTAGGTCTAAACATTGGGAACTAAGATATATACTTTCTTTTTATAACAGAAATATCAGGTCCTATAATCCCTATGTACATGGATAAGTGTTTGACTGCAAAGAAGGATACACACTTGACATATAACATTTAAACTGTGGACTTCTCTGCAATGGGGGACCAACCATCCTCGGTTCAAATCCACTATTGCAGGTATAATACATCCTAGTGTCCATGAGTATCAAGAAATCTCAAATTCTGGTGTGGACAAATGTGTCTCCCTTTATTCTGGCCTTAAACAGAGCGTTAGAATGGACAAGGATGCACAAAAGTAAATTGAACTTGACACTAGATATCAGAGAATATCTTCCAGGAAGTGCTGGTGATTACTATGTGTAACCCCAGGGTGCATATCGGCCATAAATAGATCGCAAAACCACTACCGTATTCGTCCGAGTATAGTCCCACGCTCGAGTATAAAAAATCCCACCCCCCATTTTTTTTTTTTTTTTTTTTAAGTTTTTTTTTTTTTTTTTCGGTTTTGGAGTGTCCCTGGACCTAGACCTAGATGCTAGGATCATTCATGGTTGACCTAAAAAATATTTTGTATTTTAATATGAAAATTGATAATTTGTATTCATGTCATACTCTATTAATGATTTCAAAATGCACTGAATTTGAATGCATTTTGAAATCATGAATAGACTATGACATGAATACAAAGTATCAATTTTCATATTAAAAATACAGAATATCTTGAATTTTTTTTTTTTTTTTTTTTTTTGTGAAAAATTTTCACATAAAAAACGGTGGGACTATACTCGGACCAATACGGTAATATCATCTTCTTGTTGGTACTTTCAAGAGGAATGTTTTGTATCATACAAGCAGATAGGAAATTGAAATGACAATGTAAATAGCCAGTGATGTGTATCAGGAAGACTAACTTATCGAGGGGGCTATGTACATGTACACAGGATCCGCTTCTATATCGATGGACAGAAGTAGGGTTAACTATGCCGTAATTTATTTATAGGTTTTATGTGTATCACATGTTGGAAGTGAAATTTTACAAAATAATGCATCCATATTGAGATTTTGACGCGTCTAATGCACAAGCCCTGCAGGGGAAAAGATAAAAAATCTCTCTATATGGACTGATAAAACCATAACAATGCCGTGATATACTATAAATGCCTATCACATACTGGGAGTGATATGGTGTACAAATATTAACTGTCTATGAGTGTGATGGTCGAAATATAATCACGAGGTGAAAGATGGAACAATACATCTTTCACTGAGTGATTATATTTTGACCATTGCACGAATTTAAGACAGTTAATATTTGTTTTATATCACTCGTACATAAATTATATTACTAAAATACTATTCAAGGTAGGAAATACATTATTTCATCAACATAACACCATGTTTTGCCGTGATATACTTCACATTTTTGGGTCCACCCCATAAATAAATCGGCAAGTCTAAGAGTCAGCGCACGCACGGCTTGGCGCAGGCACAAAACTATCACACGGAGAGACTGATGGTAAAAATGATAAATGGTAATCAACCAATGAAATGTATGTATGAGTGATATAATACAAAATAATGCACACAAATTGAGATGTTGATTCGGGGCTCGCGCATTAGACACATTAACACCTGATTCTAAGTAAAAGAGTATTATTTTGTAGAATTTCTTGAGCAACAAGTAATACACATATATTTGCTCCTATTGGTTCTCGCTATCTTAGAGTGTATGAAAGACAGATGATACATAGGCCTATACAACAAATGCATGGGCATGTTCCACAGTGCACACATTTGTCTTGTCTCATGAGGGGCTGTGCAATGATCTGCCTATAGGGGTGAATTGCCAATGGGCTATTCCAGTTAAAATCCATACACCCCCTATGAAAAACATGACCTTAATCCCTCACACAGGGGGTGTAGATATCAAATGGGTCTACCTGAATATGTGACTCCATTTGAAATTTACCGTCCCTGTGTGGAGGTTTAAGGTCATGTCTTCCGTAAGGGGTGTATGGCTTTCAAATGGAATAGCCCAATATGGCCTGCAGGTTAATTCCAGTCATTTCCCTTCTCTTGCCTAATTTAAATTTGTCTCCAGATGTTGGTGACCAATGTTAATGAAATTATGTGTTTGTAAAGCTAAGAGTTCCCACTTTTTTGGGTGCAAACTGCAGTACAATTTGTTAGCGCAATCTAGAGATAAAACTGGATTACCTAACACCATGTACACTCCATTTTTATTAGAAATTGGACAGGTGGTAATGTTACTTTTTCTACAAAGGTTATTAGGTTGGCTACCAATGTAAATAAAATGAAGTGTTTATAGTGTTTAGTGGACATCCCCCATCGCCCAAGGCCAAACAGTCCCCTTTTTTACCCAAAAAGTCCCATTTGCGTGTGTAGCGAGCGAAAAAATAGAGGATTTTATTAATTTTTGGTCAAAAAAGGTCTAAATTTTGACTTTTTCGGCCCCCTCAAATAAATCCTAGTTACGGGCCTGATCACTTCAATCTGAAGATAAACTAATAACACCTATATTTAGTACTCATTCAGGCACCTATATTTTGTACTCATTGACTGGCAGTATATGTTATGTCACCCTATTTACTGGAAACAAATTTCCCCAATCGATCAAATCTGTGAAACAGTAAATCTACCTAGCTGATATGAACTGTACTATTAAATACTGCCACCAAGAGTTTCACTGGAAAATCTGTATTTGAGTCGGAAAGTTTCCTGTGCCTATTGAGAGGGCGCAACACTAACAGTGAAGATGAGATTGTAGCGACCATATACTCCATATCTACTGACATGTTCACTTTATCACTCAATATCAGCTCATATTAATTCGACAAGTATCTTAATTGATTACATGCAAAAAAAACAAATTTTTTCTCAAAAACTATGCTCTGTGGCAGATTAGGACAACTTCTGACTTTGAAATGTGAGTGGCGAGTTTAGTATATTTTTGCCCTTACTTTTTGCAATACAATAGCCATCAATAAACTGTTTCCAGTCCCTTCATGCACTGTCACTGGTTAAGCACCATGATATTCTACTTCTGGAAGTAGCATACTTACTGTAGATATCTTGCCACAAGTCCCAAGGCATCATTCAGATCCATGTTTTCTTTATAGAGGACAAACTTGCAGAAATCTGGTCGTCCTTTTGGCCATCTGCTTTTCCTGCGTTTCACTACATGCAATAATAAGAGAAAAACAGAAATACTAAGGGTCTAAGATAAAATGGCAATGGTCTATTTCAGTTGATATCCATACACCCCCTATGGAAGACATGACATTAATCTCTCACATGGGGGAGTGTGAATTTCAAATGGAGACATCCATTCAGATAACACCTTTTTCCATCATAACTGATTTTGTGGGGACTTGGTATGATAACACACCGTTGTCACTTTTGAGGTCCTCTGTAATTGTGTGATGCAACGGTTGGTGGGTGGGTTGGGGTGCATTTGTAAATACCACCAAACAGGACCAAAAAACCCTGTAGATACTTTGATAACCACTGACACACACCAACTGCAGCTAACTGCTGACATATTGTTGGTGCATTTCCCACACCAGCCTATTGCATTGATTCAAATTCCCAAGGTGGGCAAGTTGCCTTTTGCAGTTTGGCATTTATTTATACATGTATGTACTTAATGACACCCTTTTGGCAATCTTGTTACCAATGATCACCATTTGACAGTTTGTTACCCCAATGGTCCCATTTTTCAAAGTTTCATGCCGAATGACCCCGTTTTTATTCAGGTTGTGGACTGAATAACCTGGGTCATTAAGCACCTGAATTTTTTTTGGTCATTAAGCACCTGAATTTTTTTTTAAAGAGGGTCATTAGCTAATAGGTAGGACACTAACACAAAAAGGGGGTCAAGCTGGTTTGAAAAAGGAGGTCTATCCTGAGGCACATGATGTATATGCGTTGTATGGAAGTCAATAATGTATATAAGACCACATCTCATTTACCAGTATATGGTCAGGTCTTGGTTGGATTATAGGTTGAGTTTTAGGTGTATGAAGTCCTCATTTATATAGATTGTTGTGTATGGTGCTTTTAAGTAGTCAGGACTGAACCATAACATTTTGAGACACTAGCCAATCAGGCTTGTAACTTTAAAGAGTGACAAGCCCAACAGAAATTTTACATGCCTGACTTTGTTCTGGAAATAATAGTCATATCCTGAATACCGCTTTCAAAACCAAAACTTTGACCCAATATTCATTCTCAAAAATATTCATTTATCAAGTTGCATACGTCATTGTTTGTACATGGTTTTGTGTATTTGAGGTGTTATTTTGCTTTTGTTTGCATCCTTACACCTTGGGACCTGAGAGCACATCAGACACACCAAACTGCATTCTCATGAGTAATGTCCGTCTGATATCAACTAATTTTAATTATTTGAAATTTGCGATAAAAAAAACATATTTCATGGCAAATTATTAAAAACTGATATTTTTTTATATTTTCTAAATACTAAAGTGTATGTAGCTGGGAGAAAAAGCTGTCCATCATTTGAAAATTTTGACCTTTCGTATTGAAGAAAAAGACCTCAAATTTTAAGGTCTTTTGGGGGATAAATGTTTATATTCATAACGAAAGGTCAAAATTTTCAAATGATGGAAGGCTTATCCTCCCAACTACATACACTTTAAGTACATACCATTTTATAAAGTTTATTTTGAGGATCATGTTAAATGTTGGAAATATAAATGTTTAATGATTTGCCATAAAATTTGTATTATATCTTTAATTTTTTTTTTAATCGAAATTATTTAAATTTCATCAGGACATTCCACATATTCAGAATGCAATTTGATGTGTCTGATGTGCTCTCATGTCTCGCAATAAATACTGTGCAAATGTTGCTATCCAATCCCTTAAAGACACATTTGGTAGGACAATGTTAAAAGAATACAAACAGACCAGAACAATCTAAAAGTTGTATAAAATTTCACATTTAATTCACTTAGCAATACTGACAACATTATATTTCAACAATCATGTTACATATAAAAAGAAATCATTTGAAAGACTTGGCACTGTAATTGCCTATTTTCCACTACATGAATTCATGGGTTATTCCATTTGAAATCAAAATGCGCTCTTCCATTTGAAATCCATACAACCCATGTAGAAGACATGACCTTAATCTTCCACACAGGGGTGTGAATTTCAAATGGGGTTACCTGAATGGGTGACTCCCATTTGCAATCTACACTCCCTGTGTGGAAGATTAAGGTCATGTCTTCTATAGGGGGGGGGGGTATGGTTACCAACTGGAATAGTCCATTATGCTTGAAATATACTGGTCCAAGAAACTATCCTTACACTTGGAAAAATAATCACAATTTCAAAACTATATTGGGGTAACTTTGTTTTTTTAATAGATGCACTATCTAATCCGGCACATTTTGACACCCCATTGAATCCAAATGTGACTTCAAGAAGCAAAGTTACAAGCATTTGATTAGACCAAGTCCAGTTTTAAAAGTGACGCACTGGCCTATTCAAAACTCCACGGACTAGACATCTGGTTTGAGAGTGGTAAATGGCTAATTTGTGTGTGCCTTTAAGGGGGTACTACACCCATGTGATAAATTTGTGACTATTTTTGCATTTTTCTCAAAAAACAATTACACACTGGTAGCAAAAGTTATGTAATATTATTGGGGCAAGGAATCAATTACTACACTGAAATTTCAGTGACTCAAGACAAGCGGTTCAGTATATATGATAGGAAACGAGGTACATCCTAGTGGTACCTTATTTCTGATCATAAATAACAAACCGCTTGTCTTGGGTCACTGAAATTCCAGAGTAGTAATTGGATTCTTTGCCCCTATAATATACATAACTTTGTTACCACTGTGTTATTAGTTTTGGGAAAAATGCAAAATAGACACAAATTTATCGAGGTGTAGTAATATAATTAAATTAAAAAAAAAAAAAAACTGAAACAAAAGAGCTGACAAATAAAATGCAAGTTATGAAAAGTACAGAGAAGTAAAAACTGAAATAAATACTGCTTTAAATTAGGTTTCATTGAAGAAACTGTGTAGTCTCTTTGTTGCGCTTGTTGGAATCATTTTGCGCCTTGTATAGGCCAATTTGTCACTTTTAAAACTGGACCTTCATCTATTCAATTGCTTGTAACTTTACTTCTTGAGGTCATATTGGATTCAATGTGGTGTCATAATGTGCAGGATCTATTACAAAACAAATTACCCCAATATGGTTTAGTTTTGAAATTGTGATTATTTTTCCAAGTGTAAGGATACTTTCTTGGCGCAGTATACATGAAACAATTTTCGGTATATCTAGATATAAATAAATCCAAGTAAGGTAAATCATCCACAGTAAAGTGCTCAACCAAGAAGGGAGCTGGAATATATTTAAAATAGACTTGGTGGTTTAAAGCTTTAATAAACCACCAAGTCTATTTTAAATATATATATCGAGATATAAACATTTCGTAATTTACATAGACAACATTTATATAAATATAACCATAAAATTCATTAAAACATATTTATATTAAAAACAGTAATATTGCACATAAATTTTGGCTAGCTTGACCAAAATCATCACAGCTTTTTCGGGCTTGCACAAGTGGCTTAATATTCAGCATTTGTGAAAGTACTCAGCAATAGTCCTATTATATTGGGACATATTATAGGCCCTACATTTCTGAATTCCAACAGTTTTAATCAAAGTCCAGTTTTTAACATGTACGCAATGTTTATCCATAATATAATAATTAAAATAATTAAAATCTGCTAATTAATTAAGAATTTCCCTCTACTTTATTCTTTCAATTTTGTTTTTCCTATTTACTTATTCATTCATTATGTTAATGTGTTCTTCTCATTAAAAGGGTATTTCGTGATCCACAGCATCATCCATCACTTTTCTCAAAAAAAAAGATTTTTATATCACTGGATACCTCTGACTACAAATTGTTTATGTACAAAACATTTCTTGCAGATTAACTTGTTGAGCGAAAATATCGTGAAATTTGAATTTCGATCTGGTACACCAGAACGAAATTACAACACATTGTCTATGGAGCAGTGTAATACACATAATCATGCATAACTCGCAAACGCAAAAATCGGAATCAGCTGAAATTTTGGGAATAGGCTTTTTGCTTGGATATATACTGAAAATGTCATAAAAAGAGGATGCTAGGATCATAAAATACTCCTTTAACTATTCATTTTTTTCTATTCAGCCTATTGTCTTCATTTATACCCTTATCCCACTTATATTTGTTTTTAAGGCCCTGAATATCTACTCATGATATGTGACTGCCTGCACCAATTGATATTATTCAGGAAACACTTCAGGAAATGTCTTCTATTGTCAACAAACATAATTCCACCAGGTTTGGGACGGCAAACCTGGTGGAAAAATTATGTTTGTTGTATTTAATTCCTGTTGATCATGCCATTGTTTTTCCATGTTTTCATTTTCCTTTGTGTCCATTTCTATGTGTATATAGTCCATGTCCCTATGCATGTTTGTGTGTTGTCTTGTCACTTTGCTCAGGCCCCGAAAAACTTTTGTTATTGTTTTAAAGCTTAATTCAGAGTCTTTAAAGTAAAAAAAAAATCATGATTTTGTAATAAAGTTACGGATCCTGAAAAAAATACTGTCAAAACGCTCAAAACGCTCATTCCAGATCCCTTAAACAAATTATTTTAAGCTTTAGGCTATAATGTAGCACTCTCAATTACAGATTTGTATCTCTAAATTACTGCTCAGTAGGCTCTTTGAGTATTCAATCTATCAAAGTAAGGTAATATTTTCTCTTTAATTGTACATCCTGCACAGGCTTAATAATTTTGCTGATAGGATTGTTACTGGTTTCCAAAACAGGTGCTTTATCTATTTTAGATATCACACCAGTAATGAAACATATGCCACAATACCTATATTACAATATGCCTGCATAATATGAATATTGTCATTGACCCTTCTGCAGTATCGACACTGTATCAATGCTGTACATTTGCACTTTTTCTTAATAAAATATTATTGAACTGTATAAATTACATTAAAAAGTAATAGTTTTGATATCCAAAATTAACAATCTGCAGATAATGATGCCCAGTGTGCTTAACTGTGCCAATGCATTTGGTAAGGCAAGCCCCTGCTGGACTTTTCAGTAGGGTCAGTCAGTTGGGATTTTTTTTCCTTGAGGCTAAAATGACCCTAAATTATTACCAAAGCTTGACAAATCTGACGAAAATTTATTGTTTTTTTGCAATGATATTTAATGAATGAATTTTATGAATTTGTTAAATTTTTTAGTCAAAATCAATCAATTACAATTCATAAATATTATTTATAATATTATGAAAATAATTCAAACAAATGTCACATTCCAAATTAGATTTTCAACATTGGAGGAGCTTCGAGACAATTTAATTTGGCCTTAAACAAACATTTTTGTATCAAACAACTAATAATTAACCTTTACTCAGGTGGCAGTAAAGTAACAATGTCCATTAAAATTCAGGTGGAGCTTCTCAAAATCAATTTTTTTCAAAGCACCCTGATTTCATACAGGTAAATGGAGCCGATAGTTTGGAGAGTGACAGGACTGGAGGCTGACCCTGATATGCTCCACCGAGCCAGTTCAGGAAGAGTATGTCACTCAACTTCTGCGGTATGTGTGACACACAGGCCTACTAAACAATCCAGACACTTGAAACCAACCATTACACATGTCTCTAAGAATGCTTGATTGAACGATGGCAACAATTTGAAATACAGTACAAATTTAATGATTGCCGTCCCAAGACCTAAATTAAAGAAAGAACTGTATGTTGTGTCCGATGTTTTGATTGATGTGAACAAGCGTATGAACGTCATCATCATGAATGGAAGCCACATGGTATAGAATAATATCACTATTCCTAAAAAGAGTCTCGCAATTGTCTTGTCGGACACACTTTGATTAAAATTAGATCCGGACTTAGCACATGTACAGGTAGTCTCTTCATTGTACGCACTGTCTAAAGAAATGCAGAAATAAAATACAGTACAGATGAAAACGTTTCCGACGATAAGTAGAAGCATGAGTAAGAAACTGGACGACGAGTAGATCTCCCAATGAGTTAAACAACTTTTCTGTGGTTTCGAACTCACCACCTCCAAACCAAATAAGGATGGTATAAAAATTACAGCACAGCTTAGGTAGGAGAAGCATATAAATAGCCTAACTTTGCAGGCTGTGATTACACTGGCGTAGTTTTTAGGATACAAGATGGCGTAAAAACGCTCGTAACTTATGTATCCCAATGTCACTATGACAACACCAAGCGATACATTGATTGCATACGATAGTATATTACAAGTCTTGATATCCGGTCCCAAATCCAGCATCAGTTTAATGGTATCCATTTGGCAGGCTAATCCAAAGATAAGATCTGCGATAGTCAGTGAATTCATCAGCATCACCAGCACCCCTTGGAAGTCCTGGGTTCGATGCAGACTTATATAGATAAAAAAGTTGAGATAAACCACTGCAGTAGACAGAAACATTCTCGTCGGGCTGATTGCAGCCATAGTTTAATAATGCAGGTATTTGATGTGTACTTCTTGGTTTGGATAATTAGCTTTGTTCACTGTTCAGGTAAATCACTAAAGCATATCCCAGGTATATTAATAGTCTAATCACAGCTACAAAAGATTTAGTTTGTGATACTCAGCCATCACAAATTACATGCCCTTCACTGGCCTTTCTGATGACTCAATTGTCTCAGTATGCTACACTTTCTATGCCTAGCTCACTGCAGCTGACTAACATTGCTAATGGCTTATCTATGGGATCCTACTCAATTATGTATCATACTATGCATACACAATGTTATTTACAAAATCCTTCCAAGCACACTTGCACATGTAAACAGCATCAAATATATCCCATATCACGAACAAAATCTATAAATCCATGTGTGTCAAACAACCATATTCCCTAAAGTTAAATATTAACTTGTGTTTTAAAGTGCAACTATTGTATGATTCCTGTTTTCAATGAAAAGTAGTGCTTCCTGCATGGTTGGATATGAACAAATCAGTTGCTTCCTTTCAGTTCCACTCGACTATGACCCCCAAGCCTGGTTAGTAGATAACTTGTATAGTTGTAACTTATTGAAAGCACTTAAAAATGACATTGTGGAATTCTCAATCTTGTAGGCCTACGGCTTGTCTCAATGAGGATGAGCATAACAAATGCTATCACCCAGTCCCATCTTGGTAGCTGTTTGGGTCCGGGGGATGTGTGAAAAATTCAGGGAGCATTTTCCGGTTCTTAGATTTGGCTATGTATTACAAATTTCAGAAAACCAGTTTAGAGAAGGGGTGCTTTTCCATATTTTCTTTAAAAAACCTGAAAAAGTGTTCTTTTGTGGAAAGTTTACAGAATTAAGCTTCATTTTTAAAACATTGGTATATTTTTGGGTCTTCTTGTTTTCAAAACAATTTGGTATATTTTCAGGGTCAATTTTCAGACGCCAGACTTTCAGACTTTGGATAACAATAGACAGACATATTTCTTCTGAATCAAACAGTGTTTTAAAGGGGCATTTGGTGATTTTAGCATCCTCCTTTTAGAGTATGGTTTAATAAACATCCACAAAAATGCTTTATTCCAAAAATTCAGTTGATTCAGACACAAAATTAGGCGTAATCGTATAAATTATATTACCATGCCCCATAGGACATGGGCAGTCGACAGCCCAAAAATACCAATTGGATGACCAAATTTGTAAGAAAGATTATGCACACACACATTCATTATGTAGTCCTAGGTTTCTGATGGTATAAAAATATCAACTTTTTCAAGGGGATGAGGCTGTGGATCATGAAGTGGCCCTTTAAGCTATACTGGTAGTAAGGGACATACATGAATGTTGCAATTATATTTACCATTCTGAAGGCAAGTTGTTAAATACATACAAAATATGGACAAGGGATTTTTGCATATTCTGGCTGGAAGTCAAGAATCACTTCAACACTTGTCATATAACATACCGGATCTAACGCAAGTGCTCATCACTCGCATACATTTTCTATAATGTGACAAAGTCTGATAAAAATCTCCTTTTTTGAGAGTTTTTATATTTTTTGGCACTGTCATCTATGGACCCAAAATTGTCCAAGTCTCACTGAATGACTCCCTTTTTTAGACCTTTTCACCCAATGACCTCATTTTTTGGCAAAAAATCTCTAACCGAAAGACCCCTTTTTAAATCACTGTCCACACACCCCGTCTCGATTTCAAATGGAGTCACCCATTCTGGTAATCCCATTTGAAATTCACACTCCCTGTGTGTCGGATTTCAACTGGAATAACCTAATAACAAATCAGAAATACATTTCCTTCCTTCAAGTTTCTTGTGAAGCCCGATTCATAATCCATATTCGATGTCAAATAAGGCCACAAAAAAAAGTTTGTCTCAAAGCTCGCATGTGCATTTGTAAAATCGTGTGGTTTGACAAAAAAGAAATGCAGATTTTTTTTATTTCTAAAAAAAAAAAATTTCCGGAAAAATGTGGTGAAAATTAGATTTTGTTCTTAAAACACCATAGAAATACCAAGTCGGGAATTTAAAAAAATGCATTTCACATTTGTTTTCAAACCACTCATAAGCTTTGAGACAAACCTTTTTTTTTTGTTTTTTTTTCATTAAGGAGGTACTACATCCCTGCCCAATTTTGTGCCTATTTTTGCATTTTTCTCAACAATTATAGAGCATTGGTGACAAGTAAGTTATGTATATTATAGGGGCAAGAACTACAACTGCTACACTGGAAATTTTTATTTCAGCACAGACAACAGTTGTGGAGTTACAGTCAAAAATGAGGGAAAACCAATATTTGATCAATAAATCAATAATTACTTGCCTTGAGTTGCTGAATTTTCATTGCAGTAGTTGTAGTCCTTGCCCTATAATATATATCTTATTTGTCACCAATGCACTATAATTTTTGAGAAAAACACAAAAATAAGCAAAAAAATTGGCTAGGGGTGTAGTACCCCCTTAACAAACATTAAGACTTTAATAATGACTTGGAATAGGTTGAATAATAAGTACACTGTAAAAAACAACGGATAACACTTAATAAACACTAAAACATGTTTATATTAATATTCTACACATAAAAGTATAGGAGGCATTGCTTACAATTAACACTGTAACACGTTTATAGAAGGATTTATTAATGGATTAGTAACACTGTAACATGTTTATATCGTGATATAAACGTGTTGGAGTGTTTACATTTTTATTACAAAAACCTCTATAAACGTGTTATGGTGTTTATCGTGTGCAACGCCTCCTATACTTTTATGTATAAAATATAAAAATAAATGTGTTTGAGTGTTTATCAGCAGTTTTTTACAGCATACTTGTTGAAAGTACATTTAATTGAAAAAAGTCTGAACCGGCCTTAAGTGTCAAAGACATGAAACAAAGTTAGAGGTGAAAAAGATCAATATTCTTAATCTTAATATGCTATGTGGTATTACCCCCTCCCTAAAAAGTTCTGGGTGTATTTTTGTTTTTGTTTTTTATGCTCTTTTTATGACGGAATATCATCATCCAATTCTTGAAAATGTAAAAAAAAAATCCTGTTATTTTTATAATAATTTGCTTCAAATGACTTTGGGCCAGGGGTACTTCATTTTGTATTATGTATGGATGTTCTGCTGACATATTGAAAAAATTCAATTACAGTGAATTTGCCCAATTCTGGAAAAGAAATGCAAATTTTGCTTAAAAAAACACATTCAAAATCTGCAAACCAGGGACCGGTCACTATTTATGCCAGGGGGAAGGAGGGATTACAAAGTTTTTACAACGAAATATTTTGCATTCCCCATTTTCATTAACAAATTCCTTGTTTCCCCTTATTTTATGAAATTTCGCCACTTAAAATTTCACATTCCCAAATTAGCAAAATAAATTCCCCTCTCTCGCTCACCAAACAAAATTTGCATTCCCCCTAAAATACCCATCCCTCTGGCATAAAAAATGACTGCTCCTTAGACCAGTTTTATGTAAATTGCACCCCTAAGTTATACCAAAAAGCCTGAAAATGCACCTGAAAGCTGCCTCACATCCCGTACCCTCCTTTCCAGTAAGTATCTACCTCCCAGGAACATTGGGTCAACAAAAACACACAAAGAATAGAATGACTTTAGCAATATTGCTATATTTTCATTGCAACAATTTATTCTGTTTGGCCTTTTCTATATATAGATATTTTTGACATATTGGTTTACTGATTTTAATAATCCTGGTAATGAACATGATGTAAACAGGTGTTCATTGGGCTATTCCTGTTGAAATCCATACTCCCCACCATGTATGGAAGATGTGTTGCTATTCTGGTTGAAATCCATACTCCCCACCCTGTATGGACGATGTGGCACTATTCCAGTTGAAATCCATATTCCCCACCCTGTATGGAAGATGTGGCCTTAAGGGAAGGGGTATGAGCGTTTGGACAGCATTTTATTGTGGGACATTAGAGCACATCAGACATATCGATTGCATTTGGAATCGAAGAATGGCCTTCTGATATCAAATAATTTTGATTTTTTGAAATTCGCAATGTAATACACATTTTATCACAATATAATACACAAATCATTAAAAATTGATTTTTTTTATATTTAACAGTACTCGAAGTAAACTTTATAAATCTGATGATTTCTACCTAAAGTGTATGTAGGTGGGATGGAAAGCCGACGATCAATTGAAAATTTTGACCTTTTGTATTGAAGATATGGATTTTTTCCCCAAAACACACAAAAAATCAAAAATCCATATCTTCAATATGAAAGGTCAAAATTTTCAATTGATCGTCGGCGTTTCCTCCCAGCTACATACACTTTAAGACTATATCATTAAATTTATAAAATTTACTTTGAGGACTGTTATATCTCCAAAATGTGAAAAATATCAAATTTTAATAATTTGTCATAAAATTTTTATTATATCGTGAATTTCAAAAAATGAAAATTATTTGATATCAGAAAGACATTCTTCGTATTCAGAATGCAATTCGATATGTCTGATGTGCTCTCATGTCCCACCAAAAATGCTGTCGAAACGCTCAAAACGCTCATTCCAGTTCCCTTAATCCCCACACAGGGAGTGTGAATTTCAAAAGGGTTACCAGAATGGTGACTCCATTTGAAATCTACACCATGCGTGAGATTATGTGTACCACAGGGGGTATATGGATTTCAAATGGAACAGCCTAATGCCAGCTCCAGATGGCCAGTAATGCGCAATTGAATATTATCACTAAAATATTATGTCATAAAGGAAAAACAAGTTACATTGCCCTTTTCTGCTGGCCAAAAAATTTAAAACATCGGGTCACATTTTTTCATACTTGAATTTTCATGTCCGGCATAAAATTCACATTTTTTCCTCTTTTCCAATATATTCCCAATATATATCCAAAGGGATATTCCTTGGTTCCAAATCACAATGTTTAGATATTTTACAATACCCTCAAAAGAACTGATGTGCAGTCATTAACCTCTAAACAAACAACCATGTTGGGGTTTAAATGACCTTTCAAGGGGGATTCCCCGTATTCATGCAATCACTAGGTGATTTCCCGGTGGTGAGCAATTGATGGTTTGTTATCAATGTAAATTTTTTATTTCCTTTCTCTTGCATGGTTTCTTTCTTTCTTTTATGTTTTTTTTTCTTTCTTTCTTTCATGTTTCTTGCATTTCTCTTGATTATTTTTGTTTTCTTCTTCTTTCTTCTACGCGAATCAACTTTGATTCACGTGTGTACCAAGTTAGGCGAATTGTGGCGCGTATCGATTCGGTGATTCGCGTCCAAATCTAGACTCTGGGTTAATCACCTGTAATGACTATACTGGGGCTATTCCATTTGAAATCTCCCATAGGGGTGTATATATAAATTTTTATTTCAATTATGGAGTAATCCATGCAGGTATAACCCCATCTGAAATTCACACCCCCTGTGTGTAAGATTAAAGTCAAGGCTTCCATGGGGGTGTATGGATTTCAACTGGAACAGCCCAATAACAAGTCAGAAATACACAACTTTGTCGCTACGTAGCTAGTAGTAGCTAAAAACACTACCAGTGTTTGATCCCCACCAGTCTGTATGTCTTCCTCACGGCAGCAATAGACCACTTGACATCACTGTTTATCAACACAGACGAGGGACTCGTCTATCGATATGCTCGAACGAGCCGCTACACTGTTCAATGGCTTTCCTGTATTATATGAAATGTGGCGGGCGATTTAAAATGCACGTGCCCTTAGCAGACTACGATGCGTACGCACACTGCAGGGAAAAGAACAATTGAAATTGCCATATAAATGCGCGCGCATACTGCCGGGCAATGACGTCAGATGCCAAGGGGTCTATACATATTGTTTTTCATTGTATCTTTAAAATTTAGAGAAGTATATATTTTCAGAAAGGGATAAATCCAACAGATTCCTGAAAAAATGAACAGTGTTTGAGAAATTCACAAAATTTGATTTTACTAGTATAATATGGCCTTTACAGTCAAAGTCCAAATTGTGAATCACATCATTAAATGACAGCAATTTTCTATTGCACTTGACTTAGGCCTAAAAAAAATTGTTTGATTGGCGTAACATAAAAAAAATTTTAGGGTAGGTAGGTCGGGATTCTTTTTTTTTTTTTTACTCTTTAAGCTGTAAATTTCGTGTTTGATAAAGGCTTTGGAACTTTTTTTCTTCTTTTTTTTAATTTATTTATTTAAATTTATTTTTTTAAATTTTATTTTTTTTTGCAAAAAAAAAAAAAAGTTAGGGTCGGGCCTAATTTTAGGGTAGGTCGGTTCGCCAATCAAACAATTTTTTTCGGCCTTACTTTCCTGAAATTCTCAAGTGACATACATCATTAGAAATTGCGCTCAATATTCAGAAAATGTTCCTCCAATGAATACTCAATTTCATTCCAGACTTTGGGTACAGTATTCTCAACATATTGGCTATCACTCTTCAATATCTCTATTAAACAGTCAAAACATTTACATAATGCTGTTAAAAACATGTCTAAAAATTCCTCTCGAAATGATGGCAACCAGCATAAACAAATAATAAATTTGCATATTGGATATGCTAAGCCGAGGTTTAGCGAGTATTTGTTGAGACTCTCGGATGTAAAAATCTCAGTGAAGAGCTGCACAAATGTTATAAACACAAAAGGCATCCACATTACATAAAAAAGTACACACATTCCTAAGAACATTTTAGTTGATCTTTTATCACTGATGATTTGAGCAGCCCTATCTCGTCTGATTTTCTGAATGTATTTTATTTCTCCAAGCAATAAGGCTTGCATAATGCAAAAAACACAAATTAATGTGACAAACAAACTAGTCACACTGAAAAGTAGCATTACTAGAAAAGCTGATGAAGAATACTCCTGCCACTGAATCAAACAACTCTTCGGAGGATCCCAGTCCGAATCCCAGCGAAGCATGGATGGTATCAAAGCTATTGCAGACCAGATGTACGAAGTCCACACAAAACAACCTGCTTTGAAGTTGGTCATCACAACAACATAATCCTTTGGATACAAGACGGCATGAAATCTATCCAAACTGATATATCCAAATGTTACTATAGTAACGCAATGTGATACATTTATCATGAATGATAAAACGTTACATGTTTGAGTATCCAGAGTAAGATCAAGTAAAGATCTAAATGTGTCCAGGACACATACTAGTATGATGATAGCATCGGCACAAGCCATGGATTTCATCAGCTTCCCGATAGAAGTCTGAAACTCTGCGGCACGACAAAGAGTGACACACACAAAGACGGTGATCCACGCAGCAAAGACACATAGTGTTAACCTCACACAGTCAATATCTGACATCTTCAAGTTGACGTTTGAGCATAGCTTCAAAATTCTATCCGCAATATATCAGTCAAGTTCCATTCAAATGGCATTTATAATAATAATAATAATAACACATATTTACAGCTGTTTATTATGTGCTACACATGCATTGCACAAATATAAAAAATGTCCAGTATTTTTTTCAGTAAAGTTGTGTATCGTGTGCAAGCCATGAAGCTGCAGGATAGAGTAGTGCCGGAACAGCTGTGTGTGGTTAAGACTGGACGGGCAGTCTTTCATACCATCCTTCCTTTTCCTAAATTGCTTCAATAATCACTGTCACCTATATCAGGTCTCAAGGCTCTCCAATCAACCAAATCACAATCATTTAACATAATTTCTTCAGTATTTCAAGATAACTAGAAGTATTAACTGATATAATGTGCAATGCATGAGTGGTTAAAAGTCATAATATTTGTGCAAACTTATAAAATTGCATTTCATTGCATATTTTTAGCCTAAATCCATAATCTGTCTGGCCTTTTGATGTTAAATAAATTGGTTTTATATCTCTGCATTTTCCAATAACTAGAGCTCGACAATCCATTACATTTCGGTCAAATGTTTTGATGCACTTCCATTGTGTAGCTTGACATAGCAATTTCCGCTCTATATCCTTTCTAGATACAGATCATTTTCAAATATAGATCATTGATCTATCATAGTCAGATGATCAAGCTTTGCTTGCAGTACACAACTTCTCCAATGGTATTCGTACGGTCCATTCTCAACTCCGCTACAACTTGTGCAGTCAAAATCCAGACTCCAGCAATTCAATCACCTACATAAAGTATCGATTATTGAAAAAGGTCTGATCGATCCGTAGCCACTAAATCATGTACCAATAAAGCATCAGTTATTGAACAAGTTCAGATCAATCCGTAGCCACTCTCTTAATCCTGTATCAACAAAGTATCGACCATGTTTTGATTTATATTAAACACGACAAGACAAACGTTTGCAATATAATCTCTACATGGCTACCATGCATGTAAATCCACCCATGCATGTCAATCCACCATGCCCGTTGTATCAAGTATGTAATATTTAAACAAATATTAATAGTAAATATTTAGGTACTGGTTGTTCCTGATTTTAATTCACTCAACTGATTGAGCACATCGCAATCCAAACAGGAATTTGACCGGACAGAAATTTAGGATATGGTTCCGATTAACCTACCGATTCATTATCTAACAAGTACCTAACAAGTTATCAATCAAATCAAATCAAATCATTTCCTTTCAATCAAGGCCTGCTAAATTTCAATGATGGCCTGCTAAATAAAAGACCTGTGGTCTGACGTTTATGCTCACCTTTTCAAATATTACACCCAAAGACACAATAAACCACATACTTTTTAATTTAAATAAAGGAAAGGCCTTTGTATATAATGCTATACGTTTCATGTAAGGCTATGTTTCAATTGGCCTTTTTATATAAGGCTGTTTTACATATGCCTTTGCATAAGGCTATGTTTCACAGAGGCCTTTGCATAAGGCTATGTTTCACAGAGGCCTTTGTATATAAGGCTGTTTCACATAGGCCTTTGTATAAGGCTATGTTTCACAGAGGCCTTTGTATATAAGGCTGTTTCACATATGCCTTTGTATAAGGCTATGTTTCACAGAGGCCTTTGTATATAAGGCTGTTTCACATATGCCTTTGTATAAGGCTATGTTTCACAGAGGCCTTTGTATATAAGGCTGTTTCACATAGGCCTTTGTATAAGGCTATGTTTCACAGAGGCCTTTGTATATAAGGCTGTTTCACATAGGCCTTTGTATAAGGCTATGTTTCACAGAGGCCTTTGTATAAGGCTGTTTCACATATGCCTTTGTATAAGGCACAGAGGCCTTTGTATAAGGCTGTTTCACATATGCCTTTGTATAAGGCTATGTTTCACAGAGGCCTTTGTATATAAGGCTGTTTCACATATGCCTTTGTATAAGGCTACCTTTCTCATAGGCCTTTGTATAATAAGGCTATGCTTTGCATAGGTTTTTGCATAAGGCTATGTTTCACAGATGCCTTTGTATATAAGCTATCTTTCGCATAGGTCTTTGTATATAACGCTATGTTTCAAAAGGCCTTTGATATAAGGCTATGTTTTACATAGGCCTTTGTATGTAAGGCTATGTTTTACAAAGGCCTTTGATATATAATAAGGCTGTTCACATAGACCTTTGCATATAAGGCTATCTTTCACATAGGTCCTTGTATATAACGCTATGTTTCAAAAGGCCTTTGATATAAGGCTATGTTTCACACAGACCTTTGCATATAAGACTATGTTACATCTAGGCCTTTGTATATATAAGGCTATGTTTCAAAAGGCCTTTGTGAATAAGGCTATTTTCACATAGGCCTTTGTATGTAAGTATGATTCACATAGGCCTTTGCATATAAGGCTATGTTTTACAAAGGCCTTTGTATATCAGGCTGTGTTTCACATAGGCCTTTGTTCATAAAGTTATTTTTCACATAGGCATGGGTGACTCCATTTGAAATCTATACAACCCCTGTGTGGAAGATAAAGGTCATGTCTTCCACAGGGGCATATAAATTTCAACTGGAATAGCCCAATTAATAAATCCCTATCAAGTGGAGAATTCTATAGTCATCAGATCCCTAATGATACTAAATTTTCTTAAACCTATCCCTAAATGTTGACAAACAAACAATACTAAATGATAATGCAGGAAAGGAACAAATATAGGCAACCACCTGCTGGTTCACTGTTGCCAGTGTTGCTCTATTCCTGTCCAATTGGGCTATTTTCAACTGCATTGCCACATATCCGGGAAAAAATTTCCCAGATATTCAATCAAGTGAACCATTGCATGCTTCCCAAGCTGGAGTCAATAAAAGTGGCCACATTTTACAATTTTAATAAGAAAGCTTTTTGGTTTGATAGGAATTGAAATGTTCAAATTCCACCTCCTGCCATCACCAACTTGATGTGTTGCTCCCGGCACTACGGCCTTCTGGACTGGCAACCCTGCTAGAATTGCCCTTCGTACCCTGGAACGTTTTCGCAAGCCTCAAAAAAGATAACGTGTGAGAGTTAAAGAGTGTAAGTGAATTACTCCCACTGCAACCAAAAATGTTACGGGGAGATATACTACATCCAGTCCCGTTTTTATATCACCAATATGTGGGCATCACGTCACCTACAAAAGGCCTTTCTCTTACATTGATACAAATCATCAAAAAGTACAACAGAGCAGCTGGAACCTACATTCCTTACTGTATCAGCCATCTCTAAAAGCAAATATTACATTCGTCATATTTTGAATGAAGTTGGTAAGATTGCAGGATCCAATATGGCCGATCTCAAGCACACTGAAATCATATACATAATATATGGCTCACTGATAGTAACACTGAATTGTTATACCTTTCTCACACTGTTGATGTTACGTGACTTTTACAACGCGCTTGGCTTAATGATGAAATTGGTAACATTTACCGACATTATAATTGGACTGGTATTCCTTATCGATGGAATAGGACTGTCTGTCAAATGGAATCCCGGTCTCTCCGTATGCAATACTATGTCGTTTATCCTCAGCCTCTCGTTCGGTATGACCATCGTATTGTTTGGCTGCGTAAGTTACGATCGCTTCTACGCAATTGTCTACCCCGATGTGTACCCCACTTTTATGACTTTAGGCAGAGCATATGTTATCACTGGGAGTTCACTAACTGGATGCTCTATAGTCTTCCTACTGTCATTATTTAGTTGGGGAGTGGATACTTCGACGATGTCACAGAGCTGCATCGCACATTGGGAGAACTATTCCTTCACCAGTTTCTTCTTCATCCTTCTCCTCGTCGTCATCAACATGCTCATCTCATCCGCCTGTTATTTCAAAATGCTGGATATTTGCATAAATCGTCTTAATACTCCTGCAAAGTACAAAGACCACAGTGCATACAACATACAGCCGAGTAAATGGGACATGATAACAGCCAAAGTATACCTTGGTATTATCAGTTTATTTTACGTTATGTGGCTGCCTTTCATGATCATAACTCACATAAAGATATCTTCCTCTCTTTGGATGCCCGATGTCCTCTATACTTTATTCCTCAAATCAGGCTTGTCAATGGGATTCCTTAAATTCATTGTATATATAATATGGCTACCGTCATTTAGGCGAGGACTGCTTGGAACTTTTTCTATGATGATTGAGGGCTTTATGAAGTCACTGGAGGATACTGGAAAGAGGATTCGCAGATAATCCAGTATCGGAGCATTTGACATAATCTTAGCATTCAGTGATATATTTCACAACAAAGAGTCACTTTTATAGATGACATAATTTGGTAAAACTAGCAACAACATGGTCTTGGTCTTGATATCGAGGGCTCATGGATCATGATCATTTTTTTTCTTTCAAAAATGTGATTTGGTATCAACATTTTCAGAAGGAAATTCTCTTTTCAGTAACACATAGCCTCATCTTCATAACATACCTTTTATAACAAACTGTCATCACACGGTTATATAGTAAGACCAAATTTACAATCACCTTTTTCAAAAATGGACATCAGGCTTTGTTTTTCTGAGCCCTTAATATTATTGCTCCAGACTATCTGGCAGATCTAGTTGAGGAATACAGGCCATCCAGGAGATTGTGCTCATCTTCACAACTTCAACTTCATCATCATATGTTTCCACTCAAGTATATGGTCACCGATCTTTCTTACCAAAGCACCTGCTGAACTTTGGAATAAACTGCTTCTTCATGTCAGAACTGAAACCAAATTTTTGGGTGTAACTAGCGATGAAAATCCAACATGTACAAATCATATCAACGGTATCACTTAAACAATTATCATAAAATATTTGCATGATAAATAAACTGAATTGGTTTTTTTCTGAACATGTTTTGCACACGCTTTATTGGATAGTTGTTTTGCCGGAGTACTTACATGGGGGAACGTGTGTAAAACATATTTTTAAAAACTACCATGCTCATTTGATCATTTCTTTGTAAAATATCCAACATTCATCTGTCACACAAGACACATGTAATAACAGAGGTGTAAGTGAGGTAACAAACCACTCCCTGAAAAACATGCGAGCCAAAGGCGAGCACCTCGCCAAATTTCCAAGGAGGCTTGTCCGGGGAATAGGCTGCAGGGTATCACTCACCTCAAAAAAGGTTTTTTTTCCGTTTTTATGACGAATTATCATCATCTAACCCGGAAATGTTAAAAAATTTAAAATTTAAATTTAAATTTAAAAAAATAATAATAATTCTTTTTTTTTTTTACATTTCCAGAATTTTTTATTTTTTTGGCCATATTTCCGGAATTCCGGGAATTCCCGGAAGACTTACACCAGTGTAATAAGTATAATTAAACAAGAAATAAGGAAGTATTCACTGATCAAGACCTCCTGCCCACTGTTACAGAACTTCCCTATGCTCTGCATGCTAGCCATATATGCTTCAACATAAAAAGCCCAAATTTTGAGATATTTTCTCAAAATATCAAGAGCTATATCAAGAACCAATAAACCAATACTAGGCTTGTTTGTACTCATTTTAATGCATTTTTCATGCTAATTCCAAATATGGTCATGACAATTACATTTCTGGCGTTTATAAATGTTTAAAAAACTTTTTTGAAACTTGCCGTCTGCAATCCACACCTGCATGGAGAGAGTTAACGGCCTCAAAGTAGCAATTGCAATCAAACACTTTCAAAGAAACATAAACTGCATCTAATTTCACCATTTTATTTATTCTTGGAGCCCCATTTTTCTTGTGTGAAAGTCTGAATATACTTTGTTTTTGTTGCTATTTTAAATTAATGCTGTAAGGAATGGTCAATGCTGGCCTCATTGGCCTTTGACCATTACCTCCATAATCGTCTTATATTATATATATTTTGATGCATGATTTCAATGTATTTTGCTTTTTAATTATGGAAATAAAGATTCATTCATTCAGAGACTCTGAGACTGTTGACACATTCAAATCATCTCTCAAAACAAATTTGTTTACAATAGCATTGTCCTTCGTACCCTGGAACGTTTTTCGCAAGCATCAAAATAGATAACATGTGATAAATGTAGAATCAACTCAGGAGTAGTGGCCAGTGGTAATCAACAAAAAGAACAACCAGTGTAGAGTATCAACTTGACACAAATACCAGCCAGACAGCATAGAACTAAACAATACCACATTCTTCAAATGTGACTTCGGAGAGATCAAGGCAAAGAGCTGACTGAAACTTGTTTGCATTTGTAGCATGACTGTTCAAGTTAAGCAGATTTTGAACAAGAGGTGTCAAATACTATCAATTTGATTTGTATGATTGAATCTCATCAATGGTCTTCAACTGTATTTTTACTTGATCCCAAGTGAATGAATGGAAACACTACATTAAGGGGTCATCATTGAGAGTCAAAGAGTATAGTGACTTATCAATCAATCAATCAATCAATCAATCAATCAATCATTGACTTATTCCTGCTGCAGCCACAAATGTAACAGGTATACTATTAACAACATCATCATCATCAGGCGACTACAAGCTTTCTTCAACTGTTGCGATCTTGGGCAAGCGAAACAATTTTGTTTGGCTGCAGCATCCCTTCGGTATCTCACAGGAGGTGCTGGACATACTGTAAACAACAGACAGATAATCTGATTGGCCAAATTTGTGTCAAAATGTTGCTCGGCGCATATCCGCACTCTTGAAGTGAACACAAAGATCCGCGTATATTGCTCATTAACTGGCCACTCATGTCAATCTGAGCCTACGACTGCCGATTTTCTCTGAAACCTAGTGTTGCAAATAATTGCATCTGTCAAGTTGTGAAGATTACAGGATCCAATATGGCCGATATCAAGCACATTGAAATTGAGTACATAATATATGGCTCACTACTAGTAATACTGAACTGTTATACCTTTGTGACATTATCGATGCTACGAAACTTTTACAATGCCCTTGGTGTATTGATGAAATTCCTAACATTTACCGACATTTTAATTGGACTGGTGTTTCTTATCGATGGAATAGGATTATCTAACAAATGGAATCCAAGTTTGTCCGTATGCAATACCATGTCGTTTATCCTCAATCTCTCCTTCGGTATGACCATCGTGTTGTTTGGCTGTATCAGTTATGATCGCTTCTACGCAATTATCTACCCCGATGTGTACCCCACCTTTATGACTATACACAAAGCATATGTAACCACAGGGAGTTTACTTGCGGGATGCTGCGTACTCTTTCTACCATCTTTACTTGGTTGGGGAGTGGATACTTCACAGATCTCAAAAAGCTGCATCACACATTGGGAGAACTATTCCTTCATCAGTTTCTTCTTCATCTCTCTCCTCATCGTCAGCAACATGCTCATCTCATCCATCTGTTATTTTCAAATGCTAGATACTTGCATACAGCGTCTCAGTATTCCTCCAAGGTACAAAGACCAGATCACATACACCATACAGCCAAGTAAATGGGACATGATAACGGCCAAAGTGTATCTCGGTATCATCAGTTTATTTTACGTTATGTGGCTGCCTTTCATAATCATGACCCATGTCAAATTGTCTTCCTCCCTTTGGATGCCTGAGCTCCTCTACGCTTTATTCCTCAAAGCAGGCTTGTGTATGGGATTCCTAAAATTCATTGTATATATAATATGGCTACCGTCGTTTAGGCGAGGACTGCTTGGAACTTTTTGTTTGATAGTTAACAATTGTTCATATATTCTATCAGAGGTCATAGAAAGCTTGAAAATGAATGGAGTAAACTGGAACGAGGCTTCGCTGATAATCCAGTATCGAAGTATTTAACACAAGTATCCAGTGATATTTCACAATAAAGAGTCACTTTAATAAATGTTATAATTTGTTAAAGCTAGCAACAAAAAACAATCTTGATATCAAGAGCTCGGAAACACAAGGCCTCGTGTGCATTTTCCCCAAAAAAATATGATTATCTTTTCAGTAAGTAACAAAGAGCACATTGGGAGAACTATTCCTTCATCAGTTTCTTCTTCATCTCTCTCCTCATCGTCAGCAATATGCTCATCTCGTCCATCTGTTATTTTCAAATGCTAGATACTTGCATACAGCGTCTCAGTATTCCTCCAAGGTATAAAGACCAGATCACATACACCATACAGCCAAGTAAATGGGACATGATAACGGCCAAAGTGTATCTCGGTATCATCAGTTTATTTTACGTTATGTGGCTGCCTTTCATAATCATGACCCACGTTAAATTGTCTTCCTCCCTTTGGATGCCTGAAGTCCTCTACGCTTTATTCCTCAAAGCAGGCTTGTGTATGGGATTCCTAAAATTCATTGTATATATAATATGGCTACCATCGTTTAGACGAGGACTGCTTGGAACTTTTTGTTTGATAGTTAACAATTGTTCATTTATCTTATCCGAGATAATTGAGAGCTTGAAAATGAATGGAGTAAACTGGAACGAGGCTTCGCTGATAATCCAGTATCGAAGTATTTAACACAAGCTCAATTGAATTTTAACAATTGGGTCAGGCGGTCAGGATTTTTTCTTTTTTAATTACTAGCAAACTGTACTGTTTGTATTGAAAAATCAGACAATTTTGGTGTCAAAATGAATCAACTAACATTACAAAACAACTAAAATGTTAAACACAAGCTCCTTCGGTATGACCATCGTGTTGTATGGCTGCATCAGTTATGATCGCTTCTACGCAATTATCTACCCCGATGTGTACCCCACCTTTATGACTATACACAAAGCATATGTAACCACGGGGAGTTTACTTGCGGGATGCTGCGTACTCTTTCTACCATCTTTACTTGGTTGGGGAGTGGATACTTCACAGATCTCAAAAAGCTGCATCACACATTGGGAGAACTATTCCTTCATCAGTTTCTTCTTCATCTCTCTCCTCATCGTCAGTAACATGCTCATCTCGTCCATCTGTTATTTTCAAATGCTAGATACTTGCATACAGCGTCTCAGTATTCCTCCAAGGTATAAAGACCAGATCACATACACCATACAGCCAAGTAAATGGGACATGATAACGGCCAAAGTGTATCTCGGTATCATCAGTTTATTTTACGTTATGTGGCTGCCTTTCATAATCATGACCCATGTCAAATTGTCTTCCTCCCTTTGGATGCCCGAGCTCCTCTACGCTTTATTCCTCAAAGCAGGCTTGTGTATGGGATTCCTAAAATTCATTGTATATATAATATGGCTACCATCGTTTAGGCGAGGACTGCTTGGAACTTTTTGTTTGATAGTTAACAATTGTTCATATATTCTATCAGAGGTCATTGAAAGCTTGAAAATGAATGGAGTAAACTGGAATGAGGCTTCGCTGATAATCCAGTATCGAAGTATTTAACACAAGTATTCAGTGATATTTCACAATTTAAAGAGTCACTTTTTGTATAATTTGTTAAAGCTTGCAACAAAAACATCTTGATATCAAGGGCTCTGAAAAACAAGACCTTGTGTGCATTTTTTTTCAAAAATAAGATTATCTTTTCAGTAGGTAACAAAGAGCCTCATCTCTACATGTACATTATAACATACCTTTTTCAAACTTTTCAAAGTCAAAATAACAAACTGTCATAAAATGGTTAAATAGTATGAACAAATTTTCAATCACGTTTTTTTTCTGCAAAAATGGACACAAGGCTTTGTGTTTCTGAGCTCTCAATATCATTGCTGCAGACTATCTGACAGATGCAGTCCAGGAATACAGACCATCCAGGAGATCGCACTCAGCTTCACAACTTCAACTTGTCTCTGTTTCCACTAAATCATATATTGAGACCAACCTTTCCCCACCAAGCATCTGCTGAACTTTAAAATAAACTGTCTCTTCATTCAAGGGACTCTTCCAGTTGAAATCCATACACCCCTATAGAAGACATGACCTTAATCTTCCACACAGTGAGTGTGTATTTCAAATGGAGTCACCCATTCAGTGTCGTCTGCTCTAAAATGGGCTATTCCAGTTGAAATCCATACACCCCTATGGAAGACATGACCTTAATCTTCCACAGAGGGAGTGTGAATTTCGAATGGAGTGACCCATTCAGTGTCGTTTGCTCTAAAATGGGCTATTCCAGTTGAAATCCATACACCCCCTATGGAAGACATGACTTAATCTTTCACACATGGAGTGTAGATTTCAAATGGAGTTACCTGAATGAGTGGCTCCATTTGAAATCTACACCCCTGTGTGTCAAGTCTTCCATATAGGGGGTGTATGTATTTCAATTGGAATAGTCCAATTCAAATTTAGTTAACAATGGCATTGTGACACATGCCTGTTTGACCAACTTCGTTAAGCTCTCTGCATACTGTACATAAATAATTTTGTACTTTTTTCTTTCTTGCTGTTTTTACTATTTTTATTTGAACACCCATAAGGACTTTGGAGTAAGGTACTATAAACATTATTGTATTATTATTATTATTTTCATAAAAAGCTACAGCAACAACAGTTATGACCATCAGGGTCAACAATCTGAAATACTTTTTAACATGCTGCTAAAACGCTAACTTATTCTGGATGAGAAAGTATGTTGTATGTATGTCTTGGGTGAGCGCTTGTTAGCTGAAAGTCCTGCAATGTAGTTAAGGCCATAATGTACAAACTAATAATATGAAATTTGTTATGTTTTCAAACCAGATTTTTGGTACATGGGGTTGTATATCTGGTAAAATTTACACATCATAGTGTTCCGACTTACACCTGAATGGAATTGGCCCAGGAAGCCACTCAAGCTTCACAGCTCCATGTTTTGTTAAATGGTTTATGGAATGATGCGAGGCCGTAGTGGTCAGCGACAACCTGTGAAGTGTGCTGAGGCTTGTGGATCAACGTCTAGGCTTTGTGCCTGTGCATAGCGCACTATATAAATCACTGCGCTTTTTTTTTTTAATGTATATAAAATATTCTTAAATTCTTTGTAAACACCAATCTCTTACACAGATGTTCTATTATTATTATTAGCAACAAGATTAACAAGCATTTATAAAAAAACATCTGTCTAAGGCCAAAAGAATTGTTTGCTTGCGCTCAATTGAATTTTAACAATTGGGTCGGACGGTCAGGATTTTTACTTTTTTAATTACTAGCAAACTGTACTATTTGTATTGAAAAATCAGACAATTTTGGTGTCAAAATGAATCAACTAACATTACAAAACAACTAAAATGTTAAACACAAGCTCTAAAATACATTTTTTTACATCTTCAGAATGCAAAAATTTGAAAAGAAAAAAAAAAAAATTCAGGAATTTCCAAAAATAGGGTTGTATTCTTTTGTACAGTAAATAGAAATTTTTTCTTTTTCTGATTTCCAAAATTAGGGTCGGTCGGTTGAGGGCAAGCAAACATCTTTTTTTTTTTTGGCCTAAGAAGCACGGTGGTCTAGCGGAACAGGCACTGAATCATAATCGGAAGGTTGCACTTTATCTTGATTACTCCTCTCCACCCAGGTGTTTAAATGGGTACCGGCATTCTTAAATGCTGTAGAGGTGTAGCGATCCCCCTATAGCAACATTACATGGAGTCTGGCCCAATCGCCAATGAAAGAGAGATGGGCACTCAGATCACTGTTTATACAGGATCGTCTCCTTTACCTATACTTAGCCTATTCTGAAGCAATACAAAAAAAAAAAACATTTACAAGTACCGTACTAAAATACAAACATACTTATAAACAATTTGAACAGCATCAATCAAAACATAATAAAACAAGTTCACGGATCAGGTGTATAGTACATGTACTTTGAGCTACTTTGGTCTAACATTTAATATTCATATCTAACCTACTCTGCACTTATTCGACAATAAATAAGTGATATGAGGCTTAATAATGATACCTGCGTCTTGACTCTGGAAAACAATATTTTTTTAAAACCTCATTTTGCATTTAGTTTTTTAAGCCCCCTCGGGAGCCACCTACAGGATCTCATTTTGCATTTTAAAACTTAAAAGTTTTTATTGTGTTGCAAAGTAGCAAAACTTCCTTTTTATATGGCGCAATTTGTGCCTGGAAAAGGCTATCCCTCTTACAACCTATCGACAGGTCTGATTTCTATAATGAGGTGTCACCGGGCTTGCAAGAGATAATAATACCAAATCTAAACACCATGAAATTCACCACATCACGACCAAGCTCACATTGGGCCCCCATTCCTTTTTTTGTACTATACATGTACAGGAAACAAATTTGGCTATAAGTATACGAAGAAAATTGCAAGATGCCTTTATCACTAAAGTAAACACTGATTACACAGCCATTTGCTCTTGCTAGCTTTTGTCAGAGTCATGGTCCTGTTTTTATGAACTGAACACCAATATTATACAGGTTTATACACATGGGTTATCAGAGTCAATAAACATTCAATTAACTATAGATAATGGACTTAGTTTTGTGCAATGTAGTAATTTTCTGAAGTAAATCGCCTGCTGCATAGTTTTCTATACAGATGATGTTTATTTTGTGATCAGGCCTGGCCATGACCTGGTAACCAATCAGTTATGTGTATTGTCAGCATGTGATGGCTATAAGCCAATTACAAACATGTTTATAAAAAAAGGCTAAAAAATTCCTACATTTAGCAGACTCTTCCCCGGCCAAGGGCTAAATATAGTAAGTTGTCAGTGGGGCAAGATTAGATAAAGGCATACAAACTAAGGTATGAGATATTAGGAATTATTTCCTAGTCTCCTTAATCACAAGGTTGGTGGGCTATATAGCTATTCAAGACACATGATATGTAAGGGATAAACTGTGCATATGAGATGTGGGTGCAATGACAAATAGTTAATGATAAGAATTTTACATCATAAACAATATTTTGAAAAAGCATGTTTTGCGACACTTTTCAATATCATGTTTCAATTGATTTACAATTGAAAAGTTCAGCAGCTTAGATGCAGAAGCACAAAGCATGATCACCAAAGACATATGAAGTCCAAGTAGTTGTAAGCAGAAGTTTGTTGAACCAAGAGAATGTGTTGAAATATATGGTAGAAGAAGATTGTGAAGATAATCTGGAGTCATGTCATGAAGAATTCTTTTTTTCCTTTTTAAAGAATTGGAGGGATTTGGTCAAATGTGCGGCATCTCATCATTTTCTATAGCTGTTATTCTTAACCCCCTGCAAAGATCTCCAGATTCACAGGTGTTTTTTTCAAAGTTAAACATTAAACAGTGAATACAGATTAATTCAAGACTTTATCTTTAGCTTTATTTGACCCATGCCCATCACAGGAGAATCTGTAACCAATAACTTGTGCACAGTACCACACAGTAACATGTATACAGGTTTGAATTAAGACTATTATTCCAGCTGAAATCCATACACTCCCTATGGAAGACATGCGACATTGCAGGGAAGAAGACACTTTCTTTAGAATAATGAAAACATTCTGTTGCCTTTATTCCCACCTTTATTACCTCCATAATAGTTGTATCTTTGTTGTGCAAAACTCACTGGCCCCACACCCACCACAAATGCACCCCACCCCAGGGGACTGGCCCCCTGTTAACTAAAATCCTTATTTAGCCTCCATAACAGTCGCAAGGGATAATTTGATTTTTTTTTTTAAATGATTGATTGTTATATTAATCATGTCCAGAAAACACCCATCTAGGACATATAAGTGTCCCACCTATTGACAAAATTGCGTTAACTAGACATTTTCTAACTGGAAAATGGCCGGTGACGATTCATGCACAACATGATACATGTTGCTGCAAAATTGTAGTTCTATATGCATGTGATTGTGGACATTTGGAATATCTACACTAATGAATAAATAAAAATTTGTAATTTACAAATTTGAACATGTTGATATTTAAATATTTGATAGTGTCAATTAAATTTCTATTTTTTTTCAAATTCTGATAATCTTTTTTTTTAATAATCACCTCATCCTGCTCCATAATATTGATAATACATGTGTATTTTCTATATTGGGATATAGCTGTCAACCACACACCCGCAACCTATCCTCCCCACCCTGGGGACTGGTGTCATGTTAACCTACCTCCTGGTTTAGCTTTCATGACTTTGATCACCTTCTTGCCATCAGCTGTATCACTAGTGGTGCTCTCCATGCTGGGATAACACTGTCAACCCCACACCCACAACATATCCTCCCCACCCTGGGGACTGGTGTCATGTTAACCTACCTCCTGGTTTAGCTATCATAACTTGGACCTGGTACTGTCACTTAGCATTCACGCATGATCGTCAAAATGACTTCCAATTTTGCATGCTTTCAAGGACATTTACAGCAATTTTGAACCTGATTTTGCACAAAAACGGGACAAATTAGCCATAAAAATATCCATTTTGAAGGTTTCAAAGACACTTTTACTAAAACACCCCTTTGTTAACATTTCAAGGACACAACAAAAACATGCATTTCGGGTTTATTTTTTTTGTCTAATAAGAACTGTTGTTCTGTTGTCTGGTTATGTAAGGTACTGTATATACACTGAAATATACCCTTGTAAATTTTGAGGACACCATCATCAAAACACCCCTCTTTTTTAAATATCGTGAACACGGGCATACTTTAAGAATTGCCCCCTTTTTCAGAAATTGGAAACGATCATGCGTACACATAGTCAATGGTAAGTTACAACACCGCAGATGATCACTTTTTGCCATCAGTTGCATCACTGTTAGTCCTCTCCAAGCTGGTATAATGCTGTCAACCCCACACCTACAACCTATCCTCCCCACCCAGGGGACTGTTGTCCTGTTAGCTTACCATGACTTTCATGACTTTGATCACTTTTTGCAAACAGTTGCATCACTGTTAGTGCTCTCCATGCTGGGATAACACTGTCAACCCCACACCCATAACATATCCTCCCCCACCCTGGGGACTGGTGTCATGTGAACTTACCTCCAGGTTTAGCTTTCATAACTTTGATCACCTTCTTGCCATCAGCTGCATCACTAGTGGTGCTCTCCATGCTGGGATAACACTGTCAACCCCACACCCACAACATATCCTCCCCCACCCTGGGGACTGGTGTCATGTGAACTTACCTCCAGGTTTAGCTTTCATAACTTTGATCACCTTCTTGCCATCAGCTGTATCACTAGTGGTGCTCTCCATGCTGGGATATAGCTGCCTGATAACCTGATGAACTTTGGTTCTTTCTTCCTTATCATCACCAACCTACAAACACAAAAGATTTTTTTTTGATGACTTGAGCCACAGTGCAGTCTCTGTTTGTTTGTGAATAATTGAGGCAACTTAAAATTCCCCTGAGCAAGGAACTAACTGCTTATTTGTCTTAGTTACTCATATGAGAACTTGGGAGCTGATCCTGGCTCTGCTGGTTCATTGTAGTATGCATAGGGTATGTACTTAACTAACTGCTTATTTGTCTTGGTTACCCATATGAGAACTTGGGGAGCTGATCCTGGCTGTGCTGGTTCATTGTAGTATGCATAGGGTATGTACTTAACTAACTGCTTATTTGTCTTGGTTACACCGTATAAGAACTCTGGAGCTGATCCTGGATGCGATGGTCTATTGCGGTATGAATAGGGTGTTCATTTCTTAGCTGCAAGTCCCTGATTGTTTCTTAATGGTTTATATGGTATGTTTTGGGCTACAGTGGTCAGTAGCCAATTCTTATAAAGTGTGCTGAGGCTTGTGGGCTCATGTCTGTGTGTAGCACACTATAAATCACTGCACTTTTTTTCACCTGCCAAAATGGAGCAAGTTCTGAAGGTTTTCACTTCAAACAACAAGAGTCCCACCCTTAAAATCAAGTCAAAGGATTTATCAAGTCTGAGGCAAGGGGGGAAGGTACATGCCCTGGGTGCCACCCTTTGGGTGCGCCGAATTGGCCAATTCAACATCAATTCTGCACCCCCTCCAAATGATGAATGTCAAAATTTTCTCACGCTTCGCACACATTTAGGCACAGAATCATTTGAAAGATCAATTTAAGACCAATATTCAACTTCATAACCAAAATTAATCAGTGGTAGGCCCTATTTGTCCCAATTTTTGCAAGGAATGGGGGGGGGGGGCAAATATGTTTCCTTAGCACTGGGCGCCTCAACCCCTAGCTATGCCACTGCTTTAAATAGGGGTGGAAATATGACCAGCAGCTGACAATGGTATTTGGTTTCACAAGATAAAATTTAAATATTATAATTCAAACCATATCTACCTCTTCCACATTTTGGCTCAACAAATGTTGTATCTACAATAATAGAAATTCATACTTCAGACAAAACAGAGATTAGAAATGATTCATTTTGCTCTTTTTGAACCACCATATAATATTAATGCAGGTAAAAGAACTTTTCATTCACATGCTACTAAATTGTGGAATAGCCTTCCAAATGATAGTAGATGTAATTTTAAGTCAATGAGTATTGCTCAATTTAAGCAGTTGTTTTTGATAAAACCAGTGTAATTATGTCTATTATCTGAATTTACATGTTTTCCAAATTGTTCGCAATTTCATGTGCCATTTATAATTATTTTGTATTTTCTTATTTATTACTGTATATATGCTTCTTGTTCACAATGTAAATGCATGGCCTCCTTGGAAATCAGTGTTTGACATTGAAGGAGCTACCCTGGGTAAAGAAAGTTTAAATAAATAAATAAAATTCATTTAAAATTTGTCATGATGATTGAAATTTCCGAATGCACCGGTAAAACAGTGTGCATTATGGTTAACTTTGCACCTTCAAACATACAAACCGTCTCTAAAGTTAGGTCTTATTAATAGGAAACTTTCTTTCCTATTAATAATCATGTCAACAGTGCCTAGTACATGTAGTTGCTTTTTTCCTTGTAAAAGTATCGTCACTTATCGCCATTATCTGCGATTCCTTTTCGCTGATGAAGGCACCAGATGAATCAACCTTCCTTTTATGTGCTAATAACCAATCCTGTGCTGTGGGGAGTTGATCATCATACGCAAACTAGCATCTTTATTATATCTATACATTTAAATATGAGAACTACCGGTCAAATTATCGGCCTCTAAGAACTATTTCATGCATTGAGCCAATCAGTGTAGGACTAAAGGGGATTAAGCTTAAAACTGCTAAGAGATCTAAAAGGTCTATTTTGATTGGTTACTCAGATGGTTATATCATATCATTAGCCAATCGGAGACACTTTAAGAAAGGCAGTATTGTCCATAGAGTTAAATTACCTGAATCAGGTGAGATGCTTCCATATCGTCAGCCTGTAATAGTTGTGCCAGTTGCTCCTGGTCTTCCTTAGACAGAACACTATTCACATCCAATGGTTTCTGGAACGTTAAATAAAAACATGTCAATGTTGTTTTCCTTCCTCCTTGTCTCATTGGAGTGGTCCGCTGAGGCTGTCGATTGTGTCACAACCTTTTAATACTGTGTTCACATAAAAGAGATTTTACTCATGACAAAAATCAGGCCTTCTTTTTGATGATGAATGGAAGATGCGCTGTTTGATACCTTTTTTTTAATGTACAATAGACATGAAATTATTTTACTGGTTTCAGTAAAGAATTCTAAATAAAATTTTAACCACAATTGTGTACAATTTGTGTACTTTTGTAATGAGTCTGAAACAATTGAGCACATTTTCACAGAATGCAAAAGGTGAAACATATCTGGGTTCATCTCCAAACCTGGTTTTGACAAAAACCTGGCTTTTGCATGCTGACCAACCGAATGCATTTTGGTGTTGGTCACCTCGCACTGGACAGACTATAGCTATAGGGCTCTTCCAGTTGAAATCCATACACCCCCTATGGAAGGCATGATCTTAATCTTCCACACAGGGAGTGTGAATTTCAAATGGGGATACCCGAATGGGTGATTCAATTAGAAGTTTACACCCCCTGTGTGAGAGATTAAGGGGTACTAAACCCCTGGCCAATTCTGTGCCTATTTTTGCATTTTTCTCAAAAATCATAGCGCATTGGTAACAAGTAAGATATGTATATTATAGGGGCAAGGACTACAACTACTGCACTGAAAATTCAGCAACTCAAGGCAAGTAGTTATTGATTTATTGAAGAAATACTGGTTTTCCCTCATTTTTGACTGTAACTCACAACTGATGTCTGTGTTGAACTAAAATTTCCAGTACAGTAGTTGTAGTCCTTGCCCCTATATTATACATATCTTACTTGTCACCAATGCGCTATGATTTTTGAGAAAAATGCAAAAATAGGCACAAATTGACAGGGGTGTAGTACTTCTAAGGTTATGTGTTCCACGGGGGTGTATGGATATCAACAGGAACAGCCCATGATTCTTACCTCTCCTTCAGGTGCTGGATAAGACAAATCGGTCAATCTGATAATATTACCAGCCTCATCAATTTCATTCACTAAGAAATCACGATATCTGTACATCAGAAGACAAATAGGACACCCGTGATATTAACTTTAGCTGAATGTAATTCTTAATAAAATGGGGCTCTAAACAGTATATGAATGTGATAGAATACTGCTTCAAATCATAGTAAAAAAAAAGTTTTTGTTAAGGGCTGGGGTATGAACGTTTGGACAGTATTTATTTTGGGACATTAGAGCACATCAGACATATCGAATTGCATTTTGAATACGAAGAATGTCATTCTGATATCAAATAATTTTGATTTTTGAAATTAGCAATTTAATACACATTTTATGGCAAATCATTAAAATTGATATTTTTGATATTTAACAGTACTTGAAGTAAACTTTATAAATCTGATGATTTATACTTAAAGTGTATGTAGGTGGGATGAAAAGCCGACGATCAATTGAAAATTTTGACCTTTTCAGTATTGAAGATATGGATTTTTTTCCCAAAACACCAAAAAAAATTAGGTCTTTTTGGGAAAAAATCCATATCTTCAATATGAAAGGTCAAATTTTCAATTGACCGTCGGCTTTTCCTCCCTACATACACTTTAAGAATATATCATTAGATTTATATAATTTACTTCGAGGACTGTTATATATCAAAAATTTGAAAAATATCAAATTTTTATAATTTGTCATAAAATTTGTATTATATTGTGATTTTAAAAAATGAAAATTATTTGATATCAGAAAGACATGCTTCAGTATTCAGAATGCAATTCGATAGGTCTGAGGTGCTCTCATGTCCCACAAAAAATACTGTCGAAATGCAATAAACGCTCATTTTGGATCCCTTAAGTAACACGATTTTTTGTAAATAGTATGGAACATTTTGGTAGAATTACTTTCTGGCCAGAGTTTGAAAACCCTACCACATAACTATGGATCTCTTATTCCAAAACTGCCCAATTTTGCTCTATTAGTACAGCAATTTTTTTTTCAAAACATGAACCAAGGTCGAAGGATTTTTTGCAAAAAATACTTCTTTTTTGCAGTTTTTGATATGATTTTTCAAAACATAGACACATACATATGTAGCTAATATGTGACACGATCTGCTCCATGGGGGCCAAATGTGGCATTTTTGAAAATTGAGTTACTATAATTACTATAATTATTACCTTGAAGTAATATCAGGCTATCATATACTGAAAACACCAAAGGTCTAGCATACTTGGTTTTGTGATATGTGTATTTTATTGTTTTTTACTCCATAGTTTTGCCTTTATCTCAGTTTCAAATTTGCAGCCTTTGGCCCCCATGTCACATATATTTTCTGTCCTACAATTTGTTGTGAAAAACAGACCTACTTTTTTTATCATAATCAGGCTGTTTAGGTCCGTATGCACAAAAGAGTTAGACCAGGTCTAAAGACCTGTTCTATGTGGAATTTAGTCCCAGGAGAAAGATCATTTTCCTTTACATTTGCTTTTTTTTTTTTTTTTTAACATTGCATTTTAATCTTTAGAATTTGCTAGCTACTCTAGGAAGGAAATAATAGTGAAGGACAATTCCTGATGGAACTAAATTCCACTTAGACCAGGTCTAACTTTAGACCCGGTCTAACTCTTTTGTGCATTTTTTTTTCACTTATTACCCAGGCTGATTACCTCTGTTTCAGCACTCCATGGAACCCTTCATGTTTGCTGATGTATTCCAGAATACCAACATCCTTCTCCTTCAGACCAACTAACTCTGGTGTATCATCCATCCTCTCTGCATCCTCCATGCTGATTCCTCCTTTATTCTCCTCCATCTTCTTATCATCATTATTTGATTCTCCAGAATTGGGATGTGGATCTTTTGCCGGGTCTTGCACTGAAGTGCTACATGTTGCTTTCATTTGGTTATCGCCTTGATTTATCCAATAAAAATAAGAACAAAGTGTGAAAACTGGTAGCAAAATTTTTTTTTCCCTACTATTTAAGGGATCTAAAATGAGCGTTTATTGCGTTTCGACAGCATTCTGAATATGAAGCATGTCTTTCTGATATCAAATAATTTTCATTTTTTGAAAATCACAATATAATACAAATTTTATGACAAATTATAAAAAATTTATATTTTTCAAATTTTTGATATATAACAGTCCTCGAAGTAAATTATATAAATCTAATGATATATTCTTAAAGTGTATGTAGCAGGAGGAAAAGCCGACGGTCAATTGAAAATTTTGACCTTTCATATTGAAGATATGGATTTTTTTCCCAAAAGACCTAATTTTTTTTGGTGTTTTGGGAAAAAAAAATCCATATCTTCAATGCGAAAAGGTCAAAATTTTCAATTGATCGTCGGCTTTTCATCCCACCTACATACACTTTAAGTATAAATCATCAGATTTATAAAGTTTACTTCAAGTACTGTTAAATATCAAAATATCAATTTTAATGATTTGCCATAAAATGTGTATTAAATTGCGAATTTCAAAAAATCAAAATTATTTGATATCAGAATGACATTCTTCGTATTCAGAATGCAATTCGATATGTCTGCTGTGCTCTAATGTCCCAAAATAAATACTGTCCAAACGTTCATACCCCAGCCCTTAATAAGCTTATTCCATGAAATTACCAAACATTTGCACAAATCATGTCTTTTATGAATTTCCAAACAGCATATTAGGCAGGTTTGGACAGAATTTGAATTTTCATACACTTGGTACAAAAATTGTCAAAATATTTTTCTTGTTTGTATTTCATACTGAGAACTCTGATATATTCAAAACATGAGCAATGCAAATATTATAAATAATTGTTTACCATATATTTGTGAATATTCACTTAGGCCTAAAGATGCGTCTCCGATGAGACATGATACTGTAGCCAACTCAAAACAGTAAGTCCAGATGAACAGTTTGATATTTAATTTTAATTTATCATTATTTATATTTTGTGGTAAACTATTTTAAAATTGTATGTGGTGAAATTTTTTTTTTAAAGTACCAAGTGACCGACCCTGGCTTTGGAACTTCAAGGGCAACAAAAATAACAATATCAGGCCTTATATGAAAGTTAGTTGCCGACCTACCTACCCTAAAAAAAAATTTTTATGTTACGCCAATGAAACAATTTTTTTAGGCCTCAGTTCAAATTGGACAATACTCTCTTTGACACTGTTTAATCATTACATTGGCTTTCACAACTAAATAAACAAATTGTGTGTTTAAATCATTTTGTATACCGTACCTAATCTGAAGCAAATGCTGAAACTTGGGTATCGGTACCCTAAAATGATTCATGAAATGATCTCACCTTCATCTGATTTTATCCTCTTTGCTGGTGCTGTGTCATCATCCAATGCATCCCTCTTAAGATTGCTCTCTACTGAACTCTCCACTGAAGCCATCCTACATGATTATCATAATAATACAAAAGAGAATTTATGTCTTTTTCTACGAATGAAAACTCAAATGTTCACCCTGCATTCATAAAAGTACTCACATGTTAGGGGGGACGGCCAAGATTGACTGAATTTTGACGTCATCATTGGTTTACACGTAAACACAAAAATGTCTCAAATAATTCCAAAAGTGTATGTATGTTATATATCAAGCAATATTTTATCAGTCTAAATCCGTTGAGGTTCGTCAGTGAACCTCATTGTAAGTACTGTTTTTTGAATTTTTTGTATGAATAATGCACTATGTTATGATACAATATACTTAAAAATTCACACATGTATACGGAAGTTACGTGGTGTAGTGGTCTGCAGGCTTTCCTGCCATCCACGTGGTCCGAGTTCAATCCCCATCCCAAGCGCAGGTGATTTTTTTCTGCACATTTATTTTGAATCCAAAATCATTTATTTTCATGTGAAAATGTATATATTGCACTAGGAAATATATTTTGTGCACTTTTTTTTCTTTAACAATAGAGCTAAAAACACACCTCCGCTCGGGGAAAAATAATTGGGTCCAACGTCCAGGCAGTGTTGCCGTCATATTGTTTGTTTTGCTTACAATATTGGCTGTTGCCGCATTAAAATGACGTCGGCCACCATCGCTGTCACGTGTTCAGTTTTGTGATATAATCCTTAAAAATAACACTATGAAGACTTCCTGCATCTCTTTTATTCTTTAAATCTGCATTTCAAAAGTCTATCCTCAATCCAGGCCACTGATAAACGACAATGGATATGAGGATAGAAGGGCCCCGGGGGAGCTATCTCAAAACGCGTCACTCCGTCAGAATCAGTGAAGCATGACACCATTTAAAGCAATGGGAGATTCGGAAGTAAACAATGCCGATCATGATGATCATGATCATGATTAGCCCGAGGTACTCACACCTCCGTCGCTACCATTTCCACTGGCCTTCTCCATATAACAAAGGTCTAAGGCTCCTGAGCCTATATGGTCCAGGGTACACAGTATCGAATTTTATTAACAAAATATCACTTCTTCTTACCGTTCCTCACATGAAAATAAGACTTGAACAAAACATTTGGTGCATGAGTGAAAATTTTGGGTACATTTGAAGACTGTAAAATGACCAAATTTGTGAACGTAGCGATCGTCACCATAACAAAAATTACTGTCTCGTAGAGATAACACGGTGGCCATGGTGGCGAATAAATTTCATTTTTTTGGTCTGAAATGCAGATGAAGAAAAGAGGAAATGCAGGAAGTCTTCATAGTGTTAATCCTGATCATGATCGCATGATCATCATGATCGGCGTTGTTTACTTCCGATTGCTTGAAATGGTGTCATGCTTCACTGATTCTGACGGAGTGACGCGTTTTGAGATAGCTCCCCCAGGGCCCTTCTATCCTCATATCCATTATCGTTATCAGTGGCCTGGATTGAGGATAGACTTTCCTCAATAAAATTCCACAACTTAGAGACCGTTCACAAACACTTGTTAGGGGGGCCTGATGCAAACAAATTTCATCAGGAAAATATTCAGGGCCCCAAATTACAGATCTCAAAAATTTCAGGGCCCCCCTTTTTGACATGAAAATTATGGGTCAACCCCCAGTTGTAGTAACTACAAATTTCGAACGTTTGAGGATTTGTTCTCAAGTTGTAGCAGGTGCCATAGGGTATCTTGAGTGTTAATTGTTTTTATTATAAATGTCGCAAAATATTAATATTGACAAGAATTATCAACCTTTTTGACCTCTCCATATATTCATACATGAACATGTTCACTTTTAATAGTCCGAATAATCAGACCCAGAACAATATTAATTTCTGACATGATCGTGTTCTGGGTCTGAACTGTTTCCATTCGAAATCTTGATGGACAAAAGAAGCACATGGTCCTACTTCACTTCACGGTTTTTTAATCCCCTATTCATGTTGCGTGAATCACTCTATTGTGGACCATCCGTTTGATACGTGAGTATTTGGACAAGCGGAACAGTTTTGACAGGCCTTTTATATACATGTACCTCTCTGTTTGTAAACAAACAAGGAGGTCAAAATTGTCCTCCTCGGCGAATACGAAAGGCATTCATTCATTCATTCATTCATTCATATTTATTCCGACAAGAACAATAATAATCAATCACAAATTTAGCATAATATGAAATACATTGATACAAGCAAAGACACCAAAAAGCCGAAATGCCAAGATAACCCATAAAGTCTAGCTGCAAATGTGTAAACTTATTTCCAATGGGGTCCTACATTAAGGATGCACACAGGATCACTGAAGTGTTACATGGCCAAAATTGAGTTTTCATCACTAATGTCATCTTCAAACCGTATTTTATCTTGTCATTAATAGATTTTAAAGAAATCTTAAAATTTGAACCATAAGAAAAGCTATTTTAAAGACCCTTTTTCATTAAAAATTCGTCAAAATGTAAAAGCAAATGAATACAATACAATACAATACAATATACGGAATTTATATAGCGCCTTAGCATAAGTATGAACAAAGCGCTTTACAATGATCTTAAAAGTACAACTTACACTACATCTTAGGCTACACTTAATGTACAACTTACTTAAAAATAAAAAACTTAGTTTGGAAACAAATAGGTTTTCAGGTTAGATTTAAAAGTGGCCAGACTATGTGAAGTACTGAAGTTTTAAAGGTAATTTGTTCCAGAGAGCTGGCACAGAATTGCAGAAGGCATTATTCCCATATGTTGTGTGAGTTCTTTTACATTCAAGCAGACTGCCATCAGCATGTGATCGTGAGGAACATACCATCAGAAAATGTGTGAGATTTTAGGAGATTTTGTATGTACAGTGGTGTTGTTTCATGTCTACTTTTATAAGCGAATGTGAGTAGTTTGTAGGTAATACGCCCGGGGTAATACGCTCATTTACTGGAAGCCAGTGAAGCTCTTTCAGCAGAGGAGTGGTGTGTTCCATATGGTTTGCCTTGAAAACAAGTCTGGCAGCTCTGTTTTGTATCTTTTGTAGTTTTTGTGTGTTTTTTACAGTTGTTCCATATAATAAAGAGTTACAATAATCAATTCGAGAAATAACAAGTGAGCGGACCGCATGGTTGCAAGTATCGTTATCAATATAACAGCGAATGCGTCCTATATTACGAAGATGATAATTTAAAGAGCGAGAGACAGCAGATATTTGAGATGACATAGACATGGTTGAATCAAAAAGAACTCCAAGGTTGTGTACAGAATCAGATGGTTTGATAATTGTTCCACATACATTAAGAGTTGGTTCATATATATATTTCAAATTATATGCAGAGCTAGCAACAAAGAATTCGGTTTTATCTTCATTCAGTTTAAGCTTATTTACATTCATCCAATTCTTGATTTCAGCAATACATGATTCCAATTTGAAAAGAGTAGTTACACTATCTCCAGGTATGCGGGGATTAAATTCTGTATATATTTGCGTATCATCTGCGTATATGTGATAGTTCAATCTGTGTTTCTGGATAATTTTTCCAAGTGGGTATGTGTAGTAGCTAAACATCCCAGGACCTACCACTGATCCCTGGGTCATTGTTTTCCCGCAATCATTGAATCATTGTTTTCCCGCAATAGATCGCGTTCTCGTAACGCGTACTGCGGCGTACAGCTAGCAAGGACACACACACATAGTAAACTGGATGGACGAGGTGATTACTGATTGAGGCGCTGGAGTCGCCAATCGCGATCACTACCGTATTTTATCGTATTGATCTCTTCCAAGGTAGGTAAAGCTTGCACCATTGCATTGCGAAACTGCGGTCGACAGACCACCACCACCGTCCCGTCCCAGAATCAGTAGGCCTACTCGATAAATTTCGCCAAAAAAGTGCTGATAGGGGGCCTAGTGGTATACATTATAGGTGTTTTTTTTTATTTGAACATAATAGTGAATTGTTTGTTTGTTTTTGTTTTGTTTTTCATGTTTCATTCTGAATAGATGAAATTTATCTGTAAGAAGTAGTTACCCGTAAGAAGCCCTGTAATGATGACGCAATCTGGTATACGATAGAAAACGTAGGCCCTAAATATTTTGCTAGTAGGCTAGACTTAGCCCGTATAGTACATCATAGGCTTATTATGTTATGTTGAAAAATTTGTTTTATTTCATTCATTGATTCATTCATTCATTCATTCATTTCATTGTTATTATTTGAATTACCAAGTTGGTGTAGTTGGACAAGAATATAGACCTATATTAGCTTATATTTTATGCAGTCCCAGCCTTGGTTCGGGAGCCTCTGCGGTCGTTCAGTCTCGTCTTAATTTTGAAGACCATAAAAAATATAGTTAGGCCTACTACATGTACCGGTAGGCCTATATTAGATACCTAAGGCCCTGAATAATGTTTCAAAGTGTTATTAAAACACGGATTTAAGATGTGTTTCAAACGTTCTCTACTCCTGATTGACCATTAACGCAATGTCATAAACGTTGACATTTCAATACATCATATCGACCATCTAGGCATATTTAGGCCTACAACTCTATGTCAAAAATGCCGATATTTAAAATCGGCATAGCGAGCACGCGTTTATGAAAGCATTTTCATGAATGTTTTAATGCTAAATAATAATTTCAAACGAGAAATATAATCGAAAACGCAAATTCGTGCTTTTTTTTTAACCCATTTTAACTACATTTCCATTAGTATGCCTATTAGGTCTACCATATACCATGATTGCGATAAAAGCTTTTGGTTTTACAACACTTTTTATGCGAATGTTTTGGCGAATGCCTTTTTATTTGCAATGTTTGTCTGGCTTTCAACTTTCACGTTTATAATGTTTTCTGCATACTTAAAAAGGTAAACCTGCTTTAAAGCATTTTTCGTGAATGTTTTCATGCAGTGTTTTAAAACGCTCTTTATAGCATGATGCCTATATACGGTAGGCCTACTGCATAAACCACAATCTAATTTAAAGCCATAAGTGTTTCGTTTTCTACTTTTGAAATTCGGTTTTGTTAGGCTATAAATTTCCGTGTTTTTCAGTTTTCTTGTGACCTCTCCGTGTTTTGCCCGTTTAACATAATTATATAGGCCTATAGGCCTACTTTTTGTCCGTTTTACAAGGACATTTGATTGAAAACAACAACAGACACACTTTTTTTATATTTTTGTTGTTGTATTTTATTCGCTTTTTATGCGGTACAAAATATTTTACAACTTTATTGTGGCTTTAGGCCTATAATAGGTTTTTGTACGTGTTTGATATTCCGTAAAAAGTTAAAAATAAAATATGATAACAACAAACAATTACAATAACAAAAACGGACTATTGAGTAATGCGACACATCAGAATCTTTTAAAATTTTACTTGGGATTCCTGTGGTGTAGGCCTAGCTATAACGGGCATTAAAATGCATATATCTTTGGCGCGGACGGGCCGCTGTGGTGCCTCTCAAGCACCAACTAAAAAAAGAAAAAGCAACGAGGGCCGCTGTGGTGCCTCTCAAGCACCAACTAAAAAAAAAAAAGCAACGAGTAGTAACAACATCATGTTTGCGGTTCAGAAAAGGACAATGAACATAAAAATGCAATATTTGTCAACACCAAAACAAAAAAAAATCACCAAAAACGATAAATTAAAAACATTGCATTTTTAAAGCAAAATTATGAAAATTAGTACAAAACAGAAATCGCAATTATCATGATTATGTCTCAATGTATTCTTCGTTTCATAAAACTTCCTGATTATCCGCTAAAATAATTGCTTGTCAGTTATTCTATCCTAAGTTTAATGTTCTGATGTCCGCAAATTTTAATACAGAGCATGATCTTTTTTTTATACGGAACAGGACAAAATTGTACTTAAATAAGGCCCTTTACAATTAATTCTTAGTTTCCTGTTTCCCGCGCGCGTCCAAAGTAGAGAATTGCAAAATATTTAATTATTTTATTTTTATTTTGGATTTTCTCTTTTTACGGGGTGTGGCTGTACGTACTAAGACTCTACACACATATTCTTGTTTACGCCGTAATATTGTAGTATTTCAACCATTTTACAACTTCAGCTGTGTAACTTGCAAAAATTCCCGCTAAAAGTGGTTCTTTGAATTTTAAAAATACATTAAAAATCGCATTGGACTTTTCGTACTGATTATACTATAATGATTACCTGCCTATAATGTTCTGATCACACTATAGACTGGGATTATATGTGACCCCATTGCCAGGCAATTTGTTCCTATTGTTCCTTGTCTGGAAAAATTCAGGGACCGTGCTTTTAAATAACCCGCCAGAACACAATAAGGCCATTGACCTGTGTAGTGGTCATCGTTGTTCATTCGACCATAAAGATTTCTAGTCCCTCAGCAACTCATTGAAAATGCGTTGCATCAGGTCAGGGATTCTATTATAATAATTCTAATCCTTTCTTTGAGGTGAATAGATAAAAGAGAGTTCTTGAAAAACAGGTGTGATGTTGTAGATAATATATTATCATCAAAGTTGCTGGCATATAGGACATTTCGTGGAAGTGGCGCTTATTATATATTTCTTGTAAACACAATCTAATGTGGTACTCGCTACATGGAGAAGTTCGGTCTGCAAATGTCCATGCATGAAGCTATATAGTAGAGATATTATAGCTTCATGTTCAGTGTAAATCAATTAAAATACTATAGCTGGATATCAAAAAATCGTGATGCATTCCTTCTTGTTATGGACGATATTAATTTTGATATTACTGTGACAAAATCCATTCCGTTCTCAATTGATTAGGCTCCAGTCTTAGGCTTTCTTTTCTAAAAATAAATCATAGGGCCTAAAGGCAATTAAATATGGGCTAAACCCATATTCGGTATGCTTGGAAAGTTTTCATAGTCATCTATTACCTATACCAGGGGTCCGCAAATAGCGTGGCTTCCAGTGGCGCGAGGCGCCGTTTAGAGTTAAAATAAAGAAATAAGTAAATAAATAAATAAATAATTGCCCATGTTCTCCGTGTAAAGACAGGCTAAAATAGTGCAAAATATTGCACCAAATGGCGCCATTTGCACCTCAACTTAAAAAAAAACCACGTTAACTTCACAGGGGGAACCCCTCTGAATCCCCCGGCCGTGCTAAAGCACGGCGAGAGCTGCTTCGCAGCCATTGAGTGGCGCTTTTCAGTCTTGTATTTCATGTGGCGCTTCAACAAACCTATTTGAGGAAGCCTGACCTATACCAGTTTTCACCCGATGTGGCAGTGACGTCAACGCGTTGAAGCAGCTGTTTCGCTCACAAGCATCTATGCGGTGTCTTTAAGCGGCGTGCGAGTGTACACCAGCGCTTTGATCGAACGCTAGGGAGTGTAATGAAATTCATACAGTGCTGATGTCACTGCCATATCAGTAGCCTGAATCCTTCTGGCCTCTAATGACGGCGTCTTTTATTTACCCACAATCCGTCACTTTGCCTTATTCACCAACAGCACAACCCGATGACCGTGCGTAGTTGTTGAAAAACTGAAGGATCCAGTCTACCACATCAGGGTGAAAATGGTATAGCTTATCGCAAACCAGCCAAATTTGTATATGTTTGAATAGCTATAGAATACCCGTGAATATAGTGTCAGAAACTCTCACACATCTTGGGATAACCTTGTCATTAATGTGAGACAGAAAGCAACGCCATTTTGGGGATATATTTGAACATTGCGAGGGAAAACATTGCGGTAAAAGTAAGTTAATCATGAAAATTGTTTAATTCTAATAATATCAACCAGTAACGGACACTTAGCCAAGACTATGTGAGAAGTTTGGGGTATGTAAAGCATTTTCTTGTTATAAAAACAAGGAAAAAGCAGTCCAAAATTAAACAACTCGATATTTTAAAAAAGTACATTTTGAGAAGGCCTACGCTGGTTCTTTTAATTCTAGTTCAAAATCTGTTCATCACCTGCAGTCCGATTTGGTATCTACGGTTTCATAAAAGTATTGGGAACTCTTTTGGATGGTATTTTGATTTAAAAAAACGCTACTGTTAAAAATATCGGTATTTATGCCAGCGACATTTCTATTATGTAAAATGCATTGAAAATTGTCGGCTAAAAAGTGCATAAATTAAAATCGCGAACAGTAATAGCAACAACAACTATCTACATTCCAAGCGGAAACGCTTTTCAAAAACATACCACCTTTTTCGGGCAATCGCTGAAACCGAAATATGAAATTCTAGGCCATCTGTAAAAAGTGCGTGAGCAGAAATGACCATGAACTTGGGTCACCGAAATAAGTGTTTATATAAGTGTCAGGCCTTTCATAGTGATACAACAATTAGCCCCCAATAATGGCTTTCATTTGAACCGTTATTTGTTAAACTGCGATTTTTACTTTTTGAGAAATCAATGAATGTATCAAAAAACTTTTCGAAAGTCGATTTAAAATGGCCTAACCCGTTAAAATAACTTTTAATGACTTCCATTTGTTACTTTCTGACTCTGCTTATATCAACTATAATGATGAATAAACAAAGAACATAACTGTACCATTACTTATGTATGAAATCAAACATAGTTGTAAAATAATTAAATGCATGCTCCTAGTCAAAATCACTGTTTTAAAATAAAGAAAATAATAGATAATTAATAATTAATAATTAAAAGTCGCCTCATCCCTTGTTTTCAACCATGAAACAGGACACTAAGCATCAATTGTGAAGGGCCTAATCATGGTTTCGTTCGCGGCAACACGACCATGCACTGTGCAACTTATTCGCGTAACCTGTCTGTCTGTCCGCGCGCCCTGTCGCTCCTCAAACGCCGACGCGACGTCATGCGGCCTTGCCGGAAGCTCTGCTGCACCATGGAAACAAGACTGCAGTAAATAAAATGGCTACACCATGTGGATAAACATATGCCGAATGTGCACGGATAATTTTTTCATATGGTATATTTTACCTTCTAAATCACCAAAAAAGCCAATCTGCTGCAGTTGGGCGCCCTTCTCATTTTCTAACTTGACCAAACGTCACAAGTCACCGGATTATATATTCATGGAATAATCTTCAAAAATGGACCTAAAATCCGCTGTATTTTTTCTAAATCGCGATTTTCGGCAAGTTCACTTTTGACCACTTTTAACCATTTTTGGTCCGCCATAGCGTCTAAATGAAGCATCACTGAGGTAAGTTTTTAAGTCAAACGTTTAGATATGGCCAAAATCTAGATAGTGTTTTTTCATTTTTTTAAATTAGGGCCTAGAACTTTTTTTATCACCCATGATTCAAAAATTCGAACACGGGTCACACGCTTTTACTGATTTTTTGCCTATATTTTAAAAACTAAGCAAAATTTCGAAAAGATAAAAAAACACTTTCTAGATTTATTTGTCTAAATTAATAAAATTCATGTTTTACAGTTTTTGGTTTTCAAATAAATTTTTTATGGCGGACCAAAAATTTTTGGTCAAAAAAGCCGTTTTTTGGGATTTTCTCAAAAATAGTACTTTTTGACCCAAAACTGACATTTTAAATGGATTTATGAGCTCATTTCCGTTCAAAAAATGTATACTTTTATATACTTTACATAAATAGTTTTCGAGTTATGAGGTGAATAATAATGGATAATTAGTGATCCTGTGTTGCATATGGCATATTTAAAAGTATTTTTGTCAATAATAGCTTTCATTTGGGATGGTAAATTATTCCAGCGTAATAGTACGGCACTATGTTCACCTATGTTTTCAAATCCTATTTTGTAGTGAAAAATGATTACAAATGTGTAATTTTCAGTCATTTATGGAGCAACGATTTCTCCGTACCGACGGCTAAGTATGTACCGTATGTGAATGCACATTAAACACATACACAGCACCTGTTGGAACTCCTGGTCGGAGCCGGGAGTTTCAATTATTGGAACTGGTCAACCCATAGAAAAGCATATAAACTCAATTTTCGAATTTTCCCAGGAAAATTTGTGGTCCTTTTTTTCAGGGTCTCCCTTAGGAGGGTCAACACATTTCAGGGCCCCCCTTTTTTTGACAAGCGGCTACGTGACGACAGGTAACCTTCCGCTCAGCTATTGTTGTCACGCAGTAATCCGTTGACCGCTATCCTGTGAATCGACATCTATTCTAATTGATCGATTGATCCAATAATAATAATATTACAATAAAAAATTATTCTGATGGTGGAATTTTCTTTCTTTACTTTATTTCTGATCATTAGTTTCTTTTTGTTAGGCCAACACTTTATTTTCTTCTTTCTTCCTTTCATTTTGTTTATTCTTCTCATCACGGAGATTTTTGATTTTTCATGATTTAATTTGTCTTATTTTCTTCTCGTTTCTTTTGCTTTTATCTTTTTCTCTTTATTCATTTCTTTGTACGCATTTGCCTTTAAATAAGGCCCTATTTGTTTTAATACCTTATCAAATATTTTTTCTTCTTTCATTTAGTAATTCTTTATATAGGCCCTATTATTTTTCTTTATTTTAATTTAGATTATCTTTTTCTGTTCGCGTCCCCGGGTTCTCGTCGTCTTTCTGCCTATTTCTTCAAAAATAAATATTTCTTTTCTCCTTGTGATTGAAATTTCTCATTCCATTTTCATTTAACTTTGACCATACAGTTTTTCTTTATAAGACACAATTAATTACTTTATTATAAGTAGGCCTATAATATTTTTACTTCTTAAAGGAGTATTTCGTGATCCTAGCATCCTCTTTTTATGACATTTTTCAGTACAAATCCACGAAAAAAAGCATATTCCCAAAATTTCAGTTGATTCCGATATTGCGTTTCCAAGTTATGCATGATTATGTGTATTACACTGCTCCATAGACAATACGTTGTAATTTCGTTCTGGTGCACCAGAACGAAATTCAAATTTCACGATATCTTTGCTAAACGAATTAATCTGCAAGAAATATTTTGTACCGGTACATAAACATTATGTAGCCAGAGGTTTCCAGTGATATAAAATCTCAACTTTTTTTGAGAAAAGTGGGGGGATGAGGCTGTGGATCACGAAATGCCCTTTTAACCTATTATAATACTATAGGCCTATACTATTATGATATATTTCAGCTTATTTTATTTTATTTAATGTAATTTTATTTTGTGTTTGTTTTATTTCAATTTTGATTTGAGATTTGTACAAGCATTAGGGCGGGCCTATAGGCCTATAGATACATAATTATACTTTAAATGTTTATTTTCTCTTTAATTATGAATTAATTAAATTCATTTATTATTATCTTTTTACAATTAATTTAATATATATATATTTATTTATTCATCATTTTATTTCTCTTCTTTCTTTCTTGTTTCTTTTCTTTTTTTCTTTTTTTTTTCCTAGTTCACCACGTAAACTTGTATGGCTCAAAATTCGGACCGCTCGCCATTAATGGCGATGGACAGATAGTATCAGTTTGTGAATGAGGACATCGTATAAGTTCCTTGAAGTTGTACGGTACTAATTTTTTCCCCTCCAACTATTTCGGCATAGTCGGCCCAGCATCGTGACCCCGACTTCCGATCGATGTCATTGAATGGATAATGGTCACAGGCACAGAAAGAGAACAATAGCTGAGTGCTTTGATTGACAAGGTTACCTGTCGTCCCGTAGCCGCTTGTCCTTTTTGCATCAGCACCCCCCCCAACAGTAACAAGACAAGTGTTTGTGAACGATCCTTATAAATAATAATTTATTGAAATGCAAAAGCAAACAAAACTCGCCCAAAATCAATATATAATATTAACTTAGCAACCCCTTACTTTCTTTATTACCTTTGGCGGTGATTTTTACTTTCGGTTACGCCTTTGCTCAACTTTTTGTATTTATTTTCTGTCAAAAACGGGTACAAAATCCGCTCAGGGTGCTACTACCTCGAAGTTGAAAAATTAATTTTCTCACGTTGGTTAGTAAAGCAAGCCCGTAGTACAAACAGCTCCCTCAAATTTAACTTCAAGGGCGCACACCACTAAATAATCGCCCCTTTGAAATAATTATTTGTAAAAACACCAGTTTTCTTGGCTCGTTTTGAGGCCTTTTCGGCGCTTTTTGAGATATTTTATGATAACCAGTCGATTACAAATCGAAGGCCTACACACTTTCATTTAAGCTATAATTCGCTACTCATTCTGATTATTAGTCCAAAAGATCTAGAGCAGCCCATACCCGGGCCCATACCTCGAAACTTTCTGTTCACCATAGCCTAGCGTAGATCGGGGGGAGGGATAAATCCCCCCCAATATTTTGCCGGGGGGATGGTCCATACAATCATCCCTTACAATGTTGATGCCTGTATATAGGTTTCTGACAAAATTAACCATATATTTGGCCATGTTATCCCAAAATTGCGCATCTATTCCACATTTGCACCATACTTCATTAGTTTAGCTTCAAAATGGCAAAAAAAATTTGCGCACTTTTGTACGATAAACTTATTCTGTTGCCAAAAAGTACTGCATCCACTCTACTTCAAAAAAAAAAATTTCCAACCCACACCCCAATGTCAAAATGAAATCTACGCCACTGCTGTTTGCCTATCTTACCGGAACTCATTTATAGGGTTGCACAAATGGCGCAGTGGTGTGCTCCCTCAAAATAACCTGTGCCCGGGACCTGTGCATGTGAAGTAGGGCCTAAGCCCAGCCCAGCGATCACTTGCGAGTAGGCCTAGGGTAAAATTTTCGAATGGCGTGCTAAAAATAATCCCCCCGGGGCCCTTCTCAGCCCTGAAAATTACCTGCCCCCCCACCTTCGGCCTGCCAAAAACTCCCCCCCCCTTTGCATCTGCGCAAGTTCAGTGGGTTCCCAATTTGCAAACTTTAGGACTAAATGGTCTAGAACTCTATGCGGAGTTAAATTTTGCATCTTTTTAGAGCATCCGTCATGAAATTGCTTGCCCCCACCATGAGCCTTGGCAAATATTGCTTGCCCTCCTCTCCATAGCTCTCCGCCAACCAAAAATCCGCCCCCCCCAAGTTGTTGGATTCATACTATCTGTAGCTATGCGGTAGTGTTGAAATCTCAATGTTGAATTCAAGCTATAGGACCTGTGACCTGTGACGTACCTGTGTCCACCAGCGTATGAAACTAGTGTAGAAATTTTCAGAAAAAGGGGGTCGTTCGATGTTGGCAATGTCAGAAATGGGGTGATTTTGTATGGGAGCGCCCAAAATTTCACATCATTAACAATCATAGCTTTTTACCCAATTTTACAGTAGAAAATAGACTAAACTCATTTATTTTTTTCAAAATGTATGTGAAGCGCTACAAAATGTCAATTTTGAGGAAAATTGTTCAAAAAGGGGTCATTCAGTGTAGGCTACTGAAAAACCGAAGTCATTGGGTGTAGGATTTGCCAGAAATAATGGGGTCTTTTCACGGGCACATGACATATGTCAATATAATTATGGGAGTGCCCCCCCCCCCGGGCTTTACTGTTCTAGTCCATCGTTACTCTTTACAGTTATGAACTAGATCATGAGACCGGAGGCGCGACAAAAAATGATGGTAGACTTTGTTACCATGGCAATAATAGAAGGTAATGAACTTTGTACAGTGCTCAAATTCCATGTTTTTATCAAAATAAAAAGTTCAGTATTTTACCTCCTGTGGAATCGAAAATTTGACCTTACATGACTAAAAATTGGTACATCCTAGATCAATTATTTTCTGAAAACACTTGCATTTTAGAAACAAATTGAGGAAGTTTGAAATTAGACCTCTGCGTGTACAAAGTTCAATGCCATCTAGCGGTATTATTGCCACCAAGGTACTGAAAGGTTTCTAGCATATCTCGTGGTTTAGTTCATGACTGTGTAGAGTAACTTTGGGACATTTCATGCATACAGGATCACCTTCAGCTAATGCACTATTTGGTCTTGTCCAAGTTAATAGCTGTTGAATTCGTGCGATCAGCCAAGATGGGTGTTGAATTCATGCTATCTACAGTAGATAGCTGTTGAAGTCATGCTATCTACAGTAGATAGCTGTTGAAGTCATGCTATCTATAGTAGATAGCTGTTGAAGTCATGCTATCTACAGTAGATAGCTGTTGAATTCATGCGATCAGCCAAAATGGCTGTTGAATTCATGCTATCTACAGTAGATAGCTGTTGAAGTCATGATATCTACAGTAGATAGCTGTTGAATTCATGCGATCAGCCACGATGGCTGTTGAATTCATGCTATCTACAGTAGATAGCTGTTGAAGTCATGCTATCTACAGTAGATAGCTGTTGAATTCATGCAATCAGCCAAGATGGCTGTTGAAGTCATGCTATCTACAGTTGATAGCTGTTGAATACATGCTATCTTCAGTAGATAGCTGTTGAAGTCATGCTATCTACAGTAGATAGCTGTCGAATTCATGCAATCAGCCAAGGTGGCTGTTGAATTCATGCTATCTACAGTATATAGATGTTGAAGTCATGCTATCTACAGTAGATAACTGTTGAAGTCATGCTATCTACAGTAGATAGCTGTTGAATTCGTGCTATCAGCCAAGATAGCTGTTGAAATCATGCTATCTACAGTAGATAGCTGTTGAAGTCATGCTATCTGCAGTAGATAGCTGTTGAAGTCATGCAATCTACAGTAGATAGCTGTTGAAGTCATGCTATCTTCAGTAAATAGCTGTTGAAGTCATGCTATCTACAGTAGATAGCTGTTGAATTCATGCAATCAGCCAAGGTGGCTGTTGAAGTCCTGATATCTTCAGTAGATAGTTGTTGAAGCCATGCTACGTACAGTAGATAGCTCTTGAATTCATGCAAGCAGCCAAGATGGCTGTTGAATTCATGCTATCTACAGTGGTAGATAACTGTTGAAGTCATGTTATCTTCAGTAGATAGCTGTTGAAGTCATGCTATCTGGAGTAGATAGCTGTTGAAGTCATGCTATCTGGAGTAGATAGCTGCTGAAGTCATGCTATCTGGAGTAGATAGCTGTTGAAGTCATGGTATCTACAGCAGATAGCTGTTGAAGTCATGTTATATGCAGTAGATAGCTGTTGAAGTCATGCTATCTGCAGTAGATAGCTGTTGAAGTCATGATATCTACAGCATATAGCTGTTGAAGTCATGCTATCAACAGTAGATAGCTGTTGAAGTCATGCTATCTACAGTAGATATCTGTTGAAGTCATTCTATCTTCAGTAGATAGCTGTTGAAGCCATGCTATCTGGAGTAGATAGCTGTTGAAGTCATCCTATCTGGAGTAGATAGCTGTTGAAGTCATGCTATCTGGAGTAGATAGCTGTTGAAGTCATGGTATCTACAGCAGATAGCTGTTGAAATCATGCTATCTTCAGTAAATAGCTGTTGAAGTCATGCTATCTACAGTAGATAGCTGTTGAATTCATGCAATCAGCCAAGATGGCTGTTGAATTAATCATATCTTCAGTAGATAGTTGTTGAAGCCATGCTATCTACAGTAGATAGCTGTTGAATTCATGCAATCAGCCAAGATGGCTGATGAATTCATGCTATCTACAATAGATAGCTGTTGAAGTCATGCTATCTTCAGTAGATAGCTGTTGAAGTCATGCTATCTTCAGTAGATAACTGTTGAAGTCATGCTATCTGGAGTAGATAGCTGTTGAAGTAATGCTATCTAAAGTAGATAGCTGTTGAAGTCATGCTATCTACAGTAGATAGCTGTTAAAGTCATGCTATCTTCAATAGATAGCTGTTGAAGTCATGCTATCTGGAGTAGATAGCTGTTGAAGTCATGCTATCTGGAGTAGATAGCTGTTGAAGTCATGGTATCTACAGCAGATAGCTGTTGAAATCATGGTATCTACAGTAGATAGCTGTTGAAGTCATGTTATCTGCAGTAGATCGCTGTTGAGGTCATGCTAACTGAATGGATAGCTCTTGAATTCATGCGACCTGCACAAGCCCATGAATTCAGGACACTTTCTCTTTTACTACAGGTATATTCCCCATAGCACACAGAGTCTCAGCTAAACCTGGGAGTGGCTCTTGGTGTTCAGTGGCTCCTCTTCTTTCACATTCTATTTTTATGAGGAACCATAAAACCTCGTCTACAAGCATATATAGTGCCTCTGATGAAAGCTAAATGAATCCAAGCGCCATTATGGAGTTTTGAGCAAATAAGTTACAGATCCAAGCATATACAAACAAGTATTATTGTAAGACCAATCTATTGTATTGGCATACGACGTATTTACGGATGTATCGTATTAATTTAGCTTTCATCAAAAACACTTTATATGTTTGTAGACAAGGTTTTACGGTATTATAGGTGAGCATGGTGAGAAAAGTCAGAAGTCAAACTAGTTTGTTTCGGTGAATAATCCGGACTACTATCTTCAAAATTCATTTGGCAACCAAAATCATAAAAACTTAAAGACACATGTCAAAAGTGTTAGTTGTGGTATCAAATCTTTTATTGAATAATCTCACATACAAAATAACCTAATTATTTTCATCACTAAACAAGAGTATCTTAGAAAGAACCTTATTTGAGAGTAACGATATGCTTTGATTTGAACAAATGATGGCAGAATGTTTGACTGGTATTATATAAAAATTAAAATGTAATACAAAATGTAAAACAATGAGTACGGTAACAAAGAAGACCCTCTTTAAACAAGAAAATGTCTCCATTGACTTAACCATTTATAGTGCACATTTTATGTGCTTTTTCAAATGGCTTCAAAGCTCAAAAAGCAACAAACATTTTAAACAAATTTATCAAGTACAGTAAACAAAGGCAACAATATCATGGAAAAGATATGTTTTGAGCATATAGTTTGGAATGATTCAAGAGTAGCAGCATCAGCACCCTTATATGAATAGATAAGGTGTTCCATAGATATGGAGCTGCTACTGAAAAGGCTCTATCCACAGTCCCTAGCTCCTTGGAAAGTGGCACCAAGATGGAAATGTTATCAACCGAGTGGGTCTTCACTGCCTCATTAGACAATCTTTTCACAGTGAGGCAGTTATTTACATACTTAGAAGAGTTTTTACACAGAGACTTAGGCTAAAATAAAAAGCTATGTGTTTCAAAAATGAATACAGTATGCAGCTTTTCCTTTCTTTTTTTAAAGTATTTCTTAAAATTTTGAATCAAGATGTAATTTTTTGTGAGTTTCGAATCAACTAAATTTTCTTCAAAATATTTTTCAGAATTTCATGATTTTATGGCAAAAAGAATTTGCCGTTTCAGCTGAAATTGACACGCTAAAAAACCCAACATGAGCTGGGGCCTTGAGACATAACTTTTGTTAGCCTTATAAAGCAGTGGCACCAAGTTATACCAAAAAGCCTGAAAATGAACCCTACATCTGCCGAACATCCCAGTACCCACATTTCCACTCAGATTAAATACCATATGATTGAATTATTATAAGACATTGTTCTCACTTATCATAATCAAAAATTTATCTTGATTTTATCAAAAACATTTTACAGAATCAAAAGTGTCAAAATCGCAAAATAACATTGTAATGTATTGTAGATTATAACATCAAGAGGAGCAAAATATTACAAAATAGAATATCAAATACTAAAACTTAAACTTTCTTTTTGCAAACTTGCCACACACATTGCATCTGGAACCTCCAGACATAATCATCTTCATTTTAGTCATTTGATAAAACCAGCAGGTCAGTTGCCTGATGAAGTCTCCAGACGCAATGTAACAGGTTTGAAAAAAAAAGTAAGCTCAAATATTTTTCTGCTCTTGGATGATGACTGAGAACATTCACTCAATGAATAGATACATTTATAATAATATAAGTAATTCAAACATTTTGCTTAGCAGATCCAATGGAAAAGTAACTCACTACTACTTTCACTGTAGGCTGACAACAAGCAGTTTCATAGGGAAAGCAGTGGACCATTTGTGATCAAGCCATCCGCCCAGATGGCGAAAGCTACAGTAGTGAGTTACTTTTTCATTGCATTTGCCTTGCAAAATGTTTGAATTTACTCAATGATATTACAAATATGTTATGAAATGTTTCAGTTGTACAGGGTGTATCAAAATGATTGGTACCGGGCTATGTGACATTTTCAAAAATATATAAAAAATATAAAATTGCTAATTAATATAGTTTTTGTACTATAAATAGAACGGGGCATATGTTAACTTATTGATCTATTAATCTGAAGTTGATAGGTTGATGCATCTGGGAGCTATTGTCATTTAAACGAAGATCGACGTAATCATGGTTTGACACAAGATGAATAGGTGCACTGCTTGAACCATTTATTGCATACATAGGCCTACTCTTCAATATCTCACCTCAGTATACATAACAAAAAATTGCTTTACACATGCTTTTAGAAAGATAGTTCCTGAGGTCCCTGCCTTACGACTCTGGCAGTGTGAGGTGAAGCCCTATCTTGAAAGAACTTGACAACTGGGATGGGTCCGTTCTGTAACTGCCCATATCATATTTTGAAACATTGCAAGTTATAGCATGTAGGCCTATGCATTGGATACGCCTTGCTCTTAGAAACTGTCTCCTAATCTTCTCTGCACTTCTCCATATCTTCGTGTCGACCAGTGATTCTTAACTATCAATGCACACTGAAGTGTGGAATACTGTGGAGTCATTCCAATAACTTTTACCAGGTCTAAACTAACCTACATTGTCTACAGTCTATAGCCATTCTGCCACACCATCTACGCTTAGTAATCTCAAAAATCTCGTAAATTACCGCCCATGATGGTGTTGATACACAAACTTCTTTCACCCCAACTTAATTATTCAAATCAATAATATTACTCTCAAGCAATAAAATTAATATTGATTATTACATTAATATTTATTATGGATGAAGAAATAGGCAGGGAAAATATTAAACATTTCCATGATTTTCAACATATCATCCTCACAAGGTATTTGCAGTAAAATAGAGCTTTGAAAATGGTGCGCTACTGATCCAGCGTTACGATGAAAAGTGTAAAAACACCTACTTTCATTTAGAATCATGTAACTTCTTAATAGAATGTGCTATCTTTATGATCTAAAATTCTTAGAGAAGATAAAACTACTATAATTACAAATTTTTAAACATTTAACCCCAAACTGGCACAAAAAAATAGTAAAAAAATTCGGCAAAAAATGAGAAGTCTTCGGTACCAATCATTTTGATACACCCTGTAGCTATTATTTATTTACATTAATTCTTATTTTCTTGATATCAACTCAATTTTGGCACAGGAAAGTGTTGACGCTTTAAATCATGGCACCATAATTATATACCTTTTTAAATTGGAGTTTTCTGAAGACAACTACCATTTGCTTATGGATGACCCAGTTTATAATTACATGTCATCAACGCTTAACATAAACGTAATTATCTAGCCTGAACACAAATCTGCATGAAAGATTAATCAATCAATCAATCTTTATTTTTTCATCAATCTCATACAAACATTACCATCGCATATTGTGTAAGATGCGATCAAGCATGAGGTATATATATATTGTGTAAGAGATTGATATTTACATCTGTGATGTCGCTATTTGTCAAAAAATGATATTTGCACATTTCAGAACTCACTCCCCCTAAAACCCAAAATTGGATAAATTTCTAAATTTTGCTATACAGGTTTTTTGTTAATCAGGTATGCAAATGCCATAATCACCATCCAACCACAATGAAAAATGGACTGAAGCATCACCAAAACAAATTGAATTAATCCTGCTGAAATGAGCTAGCCATATTATGGATCACTGTTCTAGATCATTTTTCAGGCAATATTGATATTTGTCACAACAATGAAAATAAACAATTTCAGTGACATTTTTATGGCTACTTTGAGTGTTACTCTACACATATGTAATCTAAATATTGAACACAAATTATTGACTACTCAGTTACCAAGCTAAATTACATGTACATCAGCCAATATTATATATGCTCTTCTTCACAGAGTGACCCTCCTAGTTTAAATTTGTCAAATGTGGCATACTGCGGATGTGGCCAAAAGGGCATAACATCTAAGCCAAATATTTTGTCTTCATCAACTGGGTCTGCTAAGGTGATGGAAGGAACTTCACTCTCAACATTGCAAATGACACTTTGTACTTGAAGCTGTCTATATCTCACATAACTTGCCCTTCTTAAGCAGTAACAGGCATTTTTGTACACTGCAAACCACTTGATATTAAACAATGGAAGCTCAACCTCTTTCTCCTTGAGAATAATAACTGCTGGAATCCACATGTTTTCCGTAGGCTTGTACATCATACATTTATCTTCATATCTATCTTTACCTGTTACAAATATGCAGCCATTACAAGACAGACCTCGCACATTACAAAGTGAATTAATCAATGGGCTGACCATCTCCCATTCTTCATTGACAATACTGAAGCGTTCAACGCTGTCACTGCTTCTTCTATCAGTAGTTGCACTGATTGCATAGATATATCCATTTAACTCAACCAGTTCTGGAACACAATGATTCCCTAACATTGAAGGGAGAACAGTCCACTTATTGGTTTCAAAATTATACTTGAGGAAATGTCTCTCAGGGTTTGGCTGACCATCCACATCCAGCTCAAACTTATACCCACCTGCGACATAAAACTGATTTCCAACAACAAGTGTCTGGAAGCCATAACCCACATATGCAGTTTGAAGGAAGCCAAACGGTGGATATGTGCATGGAAGTTCAGGGATGCAATTGAGTTTATAAAAGCCTGTCTTTGTTCTATAATGTAGGAATAGTATACAGTCATCTCGGTCATCGATAAAGTCCTTCTTCAGAGATACTGGTGCCTACAATGATAAATAAAAGTATTTGCTATCAATAGAGTAATGTAGGTGGAGGTGGTGTGTTTGTTGTGTGTGTTTCAGCACATGGTTATTGCTTGTGTTTGTTTATAGAGCCAACAGCCAATCGAGAGTACACATTAAAGCAGGCTGCACCTGCAATAAACATGTCTGTGCTTTTTTTATATAGCTGAAATGGCTTCCTGCAAGCGTAAAAACGCATTTGGCACTATGTAGTATGTATACCCAATAGACAAACGGCTATATGAAAGGTCCACGGTTTCCCCAAGCTAGGTCAATCTAAGGATTTGGAACAATTTCAAATTTGTGTACACTTCTTTCTAATTTGTTTAAAATTACGTTTATGTCAAAATAAATGTTTTATATTGGAAACGGGACACAAATTAATTGTAATTATGCCAGTAATACTACATTGTTCAAAGATACACTTGACAGCTCTGTAATCTATTGAACACATATCTGTACTCAATTACCTAGTTAAATTATATCAGCCACTGTTTAATACTCTTCTTCACAGAGTGACCCTCCCAGATTACATATATGTCAAATGTGGCAAACTGCAGACAATCCCAAGATCGCATCAAATCCAAGCCAACTATTTCGTCTGCATCCACTGGAGCTAACTGGCTCTGCTCTTAAGTTGATGGAAGGAACTTCACTCTCAACATTGCAAATGCTTGTACTTGATGATGTGTGATATATCTCCTAAAAGATTCAGTTCTGAAGCCATAGCAGGTATTTTGGTGCACTACAAACCACTTGATATTTAACCCATGAGAACTACCTGCCGATTGGCCAAAATGAATATTGTGTCCAATTTTGAACCAATCAAGGAGGGTATTATTAATTTGATCATCTGCAAATGTAAGTTTGACCATAAACAGTTTAAAGCCTAGTCATAATTGGTAAATGGAATGAGCATTTCAAGTTATCAACCAATCAGAAATGCTGTTAGATGACCAGTAGTGTCCAGGGGGTTAAGAATGATTCATTGGGAACGGCGACTCCTTGAATCTACACCACATTTCGCCATAATTCATTCTAGAAACGCTTGCTGTTAGAATAAGAAAAATTTTAATGCTAAATTATTGCACATTTTAGGGAAGCGTGGTTACCGTTTTGAAATAACCGAGTGAGAGGGTTTTCAAGAAAATATTTTTCCTGTCAAAACTGAAGCATCCTCTGTATAAAAGAAAATATGAATATTAACTGCATAGGACCCCCCCCTCTTTTTCACGCTGCGTTTATAGATGCGCCTTCACTCTGCGTTGTTTTTAAGTCGCGATCTTTTCATGCTTGTTTTTTTTACGCGTTCGCATTAATTTTCTTGCTTGTTTTAGATTGTTTTCTTGTGTCATTTCATATGTAATAAAGCCTGAAGAAGGTACGCCCAGTACAGAAAATTTGCTGTACAACTGTTTCCCGTCTTCGTTTGTTTTATTTTATGTTATATATTTCACGGGAGTGCATCTTTAGAGATCCAGTTAAAGTATGTGTGTTTCGCCAACTTTCTGTCTACAAATTCATATATAACGATTCGTGATACCCAATTGTGGCACATTTGATGTCGTTTATGAGGCAGAGAATTTAATTTTAATTTTATATACGCCAAAATATTTTTTTAATTGAGGAAGAATAAGGATAGAAAAAACGTTGAAAATTCTATGTATAAATAACATTAGACCCGCAAAAGATTACTGTTTCGTTTTTATGGTAATCTAATCTTTTATTTCCTGAAAAAACATTTGGGGTCTAAAATGGATTTTTTATGTAATTGATAAAAACATCGAACGACATACAAGAAAAATGGTAGGTTCCTCTATAGTATTTTACTGACCATGGAAATGTACTGACACCGTGCGAGCACATGTCAAAATCTATATGGCTCAAAATATGCTAAGGTGTCATATTATAGCCATATATTTTGACATCTTTTTTTTAAAATAATAATTATAGAAATGGAATATTTGCTAGTTTAGTGGCAAGTTTAGGTAGTAAAGACATAGCATACACAATTTAAGTAAAATCCTTTCACTCTAAATAATAAAAATAATAAAAAATAGCTGTAAAAATGCCTATTTTTACACTTTTATTTGTAACATGCCAAGAGACGCCTTTTTTCAACAGCTTTTAATTTTTTTATGGATCCTTATAAAAATTCATGTGACCTTCCCAAAATGGTGCAGTAAACCAATAAAAAAAAAACAGAAAGAGGCATTATGAATTATAAGTTAACAGATCAAAAAAGGATTTAAAAGTTTGCCTTATGTATGTTACTATTGTCTGTCAAACTTTTGATTGATTTTGAAGTCCCTCAGTTTTTTATAAACAAAGACTTGAAGCATAAACTAAAGGGTAAATCTATTGTAAATAACTTCATTTCTCCATATTATAATCAATTTGTAAGTGGCTGCCATCTTTTTTGAACATATAACAATTTTAAAATTTTTCTTGAAATGTCTGTCAAATAGTAACATACGCAAGACGGTGCTGTAATTCCTGCTAAACTAGGGTGATACAGCTAATTATGCTACATGACATAGCATTTAGCTCCACCTAGCTTTGTGGCACTATCACTTTGTGAGGAGAAGCTTTTTGATGACACAATCCATTGTTAAGTGTTGTCTGTCAAACATTTGTACATAAGTAACATACGCAAAGATTTGTATGTGTCTGTCAAAAGTAACATACATAATACATTTAAAAAATGAAAAATCACTTGATGTTCACATTATGATGATAGTTTAGAGTTTATAAAAGTGTTTTAAAACATGTGATTTATAAACTGCATGTGATCTTTATTCAATTTCCCATCTTGAACTACTGTTTTTGCCAAATTATTATTCTGTATGTTACATTTGACAGACATCTTGCGTATGTTATGGCTTGACAGACACACATATTTTATTTATAACAATTTATCCTCCTTATTGTAATATTTGGACACATTTTTTCCACAATCAGTTGCTGTAGGTCCTACACCTAAATAACCACAAAATACCTTATGTAATACTTTATAAATTTGTATTTGATTGCAGAAAATCATCAAAATTGTGTCTGTCAAATATAACGTACGCAAGGGCTAGAAAATTAAATTTGTGAAGTAAATGGTCTATAACTTATCTTTCTTTTAGTGTATTATGAACGATATATGTGCATACTATAATTTAAACCTGGTTGGAGACCAAAAGAAAAGAGCTGGAAAAATAATTGTGTGTTACACTTTTATGACACCTTAGCTTATTTTGAGCCATATAATGTATTGTCCATATAGACGCGCATTTATCATGTTTATTGTCGGATTAACAACACTATTAATACACATTAATGTTTTTAGGGAAATAAAATTCCAAAATATGGTACGTTTTCTGCTTTTGCGTGTCACGTGGTAGGCCTATATTGAAGTTGCGATTATATCTTCAAATAAGTTTCAAATGGATTCCATCAAGACAAGTGGCCATGTGGTCTAAGGCGCTAGGCTCATAGAGCATATCCAAAGCGGCGTGGTGCGCCGTGAGTTCGAACCCGCCTCTGCCAAACTTTAAAAAAGTAAAATTAAAATTAAATTTTAACTTTTTTAAATTTCATATTGGGGAAATGTGACTGGGAGAATTTATGTATGGCGTGGAGTGGTGTGCCTTGAATCCACATGTTTTCCATATGGATTGATATGTGCATGGAAGTTCAGGGATTGCATTTTAGTATGTATTCATCAATGATCTCAATGACATTAACCATCATTTAATCACAATGTACCTATGACATTAAAATTACACTAAATATTTTTTCAGTACTACTCTTAAACATCACTACACTACACTGAAAAAAAATACACATTACATAATAGCAAGCACTATATTGTTATTCAGGTATGCAAATGATGAAGATCACCATCCAACCACACTGGAAAATGAATTGAAGCATCTCTGAACAACACTAGCCATAAAATATCACTGAAATTGATTTATTATGCTGAAATGAGTTGTGGATATCACACAATTTCTATGTTACCTTTCTATCATGTTTAATTTGAGTGTTATTCTGTTACATGTAATCTAAATAATTATGGAACATAAATTATGACTGTCCACTTAAATTTTACTCAATTACCTAGCGTTGCTCCATCAAATTTATAATATATTTACTAATGAACACATGGGCAAGCCTCATTTCTTATACTCTCTCTATATAAACATCTAAAAAAAACTAGCCCCCTTAAATAAATAATGGCCATTATTCAAAAAGGGACTATTGTAAAATGCGTTGGAAGCAGGATTTATTTCTGCGTATTTTGACACCTCATTTGATACGATAGCCCAGAAAACAATAAAACACCTTTCAATTTAATGTAGTGAGGTCCAGATTTGAAAGTTGCACTTACATACAAATTTTTACAATACAAAAACACTCAGATATCATTACACAGATGTCCTTCCATTACACTGTATACAAAATCAATACAATTTACTGCAACTTTCAAATCTTGGGTTACATTGATTTAAATGTACGCTGTGACGTCAATATTTAGTCAATTGCTGCAAATGAGGTGTCAAAATGTGCAGAAATAAATACTGCTTCCAACACATTTTACAGATTTTTAATACAATAGCACCTTTTTGAATAATGACCATTATTTAAGGGGGGTTAGCTACTTTTTTTGAGGTGTTTATAATATGTGATGTGTCATGTCAAAAGGAGACACTTTTGGGCAGGTTATCAATTTTGAGGTTTTTACATATCTTAAATATAGAGATATTTTGCTCCACAACACCGTTTTCCCCAAAGAAATGGGACATTCCTAAGCGAAGATACTGAGTTTGTATGTTATGGTATTATAAAATTGGAAATTGAGATATCGGCCTTTAAAAATATTATTGACAATGTTGAGAGTAGGAATTACCTTGAAAAATGTCTCAAAAATACAAGATGTCAGTTATATTCCGGTCTGAAACTATCAGACAATATTTTTAACATTAATAACATCACAAATTCGCAACAAACCCAAATTGGGAAAAAATAACCCCCGGACAGATTTTTGACTATTTCTCCATTTATGATCCTGCCCAAATGTGTCTCCTTTTGACATGACAGGTTACATATATATATATTTTTTTGGAGGAGGGGGTCCAATTCTTTTATTCATCAACTCCCTTTTTTTTTCTTTTTATCCATCACCATTTCAGTGCCCCCATGCTATGTCACTGCAATGGATACTCATCCAGTAATCTCATGCAGAATCCTTTGTTTAGAGACTTCTGTAACTTCTGAATTCCGATCCTTTACCACTAAAATATTTGTTACTTTTTTCAACAAGAGTAGAACAACAAATGAGGTACCAAAAATTGTAATATGAAATGCTGCATTCAGCGAGTTTTTGCTCAATACTGTTTTGGTTTTTAAATCACAGCGACTTTTTCAAGTGTAACAATACTTTTTTTTTTTTTTGAGCAGTGTATGAAATTATGCCACATCCAAAGACACACTTGATGGCTTTGTCATCTAAATATTGAGCACAATAAAGATCTGTACTCAATTACCTAAATTATACCAGCCATTGTTTAATAGATGTAACCCTCTTCACAGAGTGACCATCCTAGTTTACATTTGTCAAATGTGACATACTCCGGACGTGGCCAAAAGTGCTCAAAATACATGCCAAATGTTTCCTCTGCGTCAACTGGGTCTGCTAAGGTGATGGATGGAACTTCACTCTCAACATTGCAAATGACTCTATGTACTTGACGCTTCATATATCTCTCAAAATTTGCAGTTCTGTAGCAGTAACATTCATTTTCGTGTACTACAAACCATTTGATATTAAACAATGGGGACTGAACCTCTTTTGGCAATGAGTCCTTGAGAATGACAACTGCTGGAATCCATATGTTTTCTGTAGGTTTGTACATCATACATTTATCTTCATATCCATCTTTACCTGTTACAAATATGCAGCCATTACAAGATAAACCACACACTCGAGAAAGTGAAGTAATCAAAGGACTGACCATCTCCCATTCTTCATTGACAATGCTGAAGCGTTCAACACTGTCGCTGTATTCTCTATAAGAAGTTCCACTGATTGCATAGATATATCCATCTAACTCAACCAGTTCTGGAATGTAATGATTCCTTAACATTGAAGGGAGCACAGTCCATTTGTTGGTTTCAAAATTATACTTCAGGAAATGCTTCTCAGGGATTAGCTCATCCTCCTCATCCAACTCACTCTTGTAACCACATGCAACATATAATTGATTTGCAGCAGCGAGTATACTGAAGCAAAAACTGTCACATGGAAGATCAGGAACGTGATTGAGTCTATAACAGCTTGTCTTTGTTCTATAGTGTATGAACATTATATCGTCATCATCCTGCTCCATGAAAACTGATGCCTGGAAATGATTAAAAAAGTAATAGATTATACAGTAATTAATTATTGAACAGTGCAGTCCTTTTGTTGAATAAATGTAGGCCTCCAAGACATCAAAATGCTTAGCCTTACCAAACTTGTACCTACATTGCTAGAAAGTCACCCATTTTTTTCTTAACCATCTTGTCTCTATAGGACAGGAAATTGTCAAAAGTCGCAGGGAAAATAGTGAAATTGGATATTCTTTCAATGGTCCTTCAACACAAAAGCATCAAACACTAAACCTAATACAATAAACAAACACTTTGCTGCTGACAATAAGTTCGTTCTCCATAAAAAGCAGTCACCCTTTGAACACCGACATGATAACGTTGACAAATTAGTTACATGTTAGTTACTCAAGTGAGATTCTCCTGTGTAATGGTATGAGTGACCCAATATCAGACCAGACATAGGATTTGCAGGTGTTCATGTTAAACAGCATGACTGTGTTGTAGCGTATTGTGACTGTTTACTCAGTGCTTAGGCCAAAAAAAAAAGTTGTTTGTTTGTCCTCCACCGCCCGCTCCTCAGATGAAGGCCTGACCAATATTTTTTTTTTTTTTTTCAATTTTTTTTATTTTATAAAAATGAGTAAAATTCAATTTATTTTTCCAGATTTGGAGTATCTCTGGACCTCTTTTATGGTTGAAAATAAAAAAAGTCCACCAAATAATTAAAAGACTATGACATGAACACAAATTATAACTTTAACTGCATATTAAAGAAACAAAATGTTTGTTTTTTTAAGTCACCATGAATGATTGTAGCATTTAGCTCTAGCAAGGTCCAGAAATACTGTGGAGGACAAACAAACAATTATTTTTTTTTGGGCCTTAGCTCGCAGGGAGCTTTCAGTGCTTTTGAAACTAATTAACTAAATTTGACCCCATGTGTGGTTTACAAGATTCCCTGCGGCGAATGTACATGTTCATTACATCAGCCAGACAGGTAGACAACTCGGAGATAGACTGAAGGAGCACAACACAGTGTCGATAACCTGTAAATAAATATTTTTTCCCTGCAATAAATCAGGTCTTTTTATATTATACTCCATTGGTGAGCGACGGGCGATTGGTATTTCACCAAACAAAAGAAAAGGAGTCCTATCTGATTGGCTAGAAACCGATTGCTAGATCGCTCAGTGCTGAAGTACAAACTCAGATGTAGAGATGTATTTAATTCCATTTAAATCAATATTCTATTATTGACACAGAAAGTTGTATAGTGTTTCACTCTGCTTTACAACACTGTGGTCTGAATGGGCTATATGCTTGTTCTTTTCATAATTATTAGATTCTCAAACAGTTGAATATATCACATTATTATTGTACGATTTAAAAACATTTCAGCGAAAATGCAGTTAAATATATATGTGTTGAAAGAACATGAAAGTCAGTTTAAACTTTTGGAAACATCTGATATTAAACAATGGGGGCTCAACCTCTTCCTCCTTGAGAATAATAACTGCTGGAATCCACATATGTGACCCCTCGGCACAACTGAGCCCTGAAGTCGCCAATCATCATTTTTGAGATATTCAACCAAGATATTCTGCTTGAAATTAGCTTTAAAATGATGTATATCATGTCTATAGTACTTGACATTTAAGTAGTGAAAAATCAATAAAACAGTCAATAAATCCTTTGTTTCCTATTGTTTATTGTTAAGTTCGATGGAGCATATCTCAATAGTGGCACTGGCGACACCGGGCTCAGTTGTGCCGAGGGGTCACATATTTTCCGTAGGCTTGTACATCATACATTTAAAGTCATGTCCGTCTTCACCTGTTACAAATATGCAGCCATTGCAAGAGAGACCTCGCACATAAAATCAAAGGACTGACCATTGGCAATGCCAAAGCATTCAACACTGTCACTGCATTATTATCACTTCTATTAGCAGTTGTACTGATTGCATCAAGATTGATATCCATCTAACTCAACTAAAGACTGCACAAAAAGTAACACAGCTGTTGTAAATACACCTAGATAGCTTCAGAACTATTATTATTGCTTTCACAATATTTCAAGATAAAAAGAAGAATGATTTATTTACAGGCATTTTGATACCCCATTTGTCAAATGTCTATCAGTATTAACAACACTTCCTCTTTACATGTGCTAGATTACAGTAAAGCTTTTGACTGTGTTAGCCACCCTCAGATGTGGGAAACTATGAAAAAGATGGGTTTCCCAAGTCATCTTGTGGATCTGATCAGCTGCTTATATGAAGACCAAGAATCGGCAGTCAGAACAAGTAGTGGAGACACAGATTGGTTCAAGATTGGAAGAGGCTTACGACAGGGCTGTGTGCTATCACCAAACCTATTTAACATCTACTCTGAAGACATAATGAGAACAGCTTTGGAGGGGTTTGAAGGTGGAGTGAAGTTTGGCGGTACAAGAATTACTAACCTGAGGTACGCCGATGATACCACTCTTATTTGTAGCAGCAGAGTAGAGCTGATTGATCTTTTGAAGCGCATCAAAGAGGCCAGCGAAGAAAAACACCTTCTCCTGAACACAAAGAAGACAAAAATAATGGTTGTAGACAGAGAGCGGAAAAGTGATGAGTTTGTGATAGATGGATAGCAGATTGAGGAGGTGAAGCAATTTGAATATCTGGGTTCAATGATTAACAACAGTGGTGACAGCACAACTGAAATTAAGAGAAGACTGGCTATTGCAAGGACAACTGTGCAGGGCATGTCAAGCATATGGAAAAGCAGAGGCCTATCCATTGACCTCAAGAGTACGCCTACTTAGTGCAACTGTGTTTTCCATTGCCACTTATGGATGCGAGTCTTGGGCTATGACCAAGAATGATAGGAAAAGAGTAGATGCTTTTGAGATGTGGTGTTACAGGAGGCTTCTACGCGTGACATGGAAAGACAGGAGAACAAATTGACAAGATTGGTACAAGTCTAACCATCAGAAGCGGCATAATGGAGAGAAAGCTGAAGTACTTTGGCCATATTGTCAGGAAACATGGAGGTGTCGAAAAACAGATTTTGCAAGGGGCTATGGAAGGCAAACGAGGAAGAGGACGTCCACCAACATCTTGGACTAATGATGTGAAGCTGGTTTCTAACCAGGGAATGCAAGGTACAACGCACTTGGCATCAGATCGAGTGAGATGGCGTAATCTTGTGAAGACCACAGCAGCGCTACACAGCGCCATCTGACAGAGAGAGAGAGAGAGATTAACAACACAGTAGTGCTATAAAAAAAAACACCAGAATTTAAAAGTTGCAGTTTACAGTGATCAATGGTTATTACACAAGCATTGTGGCAAGTAAAAATCTCCATTATCTTCGCTCTGATTTGTGTTCCGGAACACAATGATTCTCCAACATTGAAGGAACAGTCCACTTATTGGTTTCAAAATTTATATACTTGAGGAAATGCCTCTCAGGGTTTGGCTGACCATCCTCATCAAGCTCACTCTTGTAACCACCTGCAACATACAACTGAAGTAAGTTGAAGGAAGCCAAAAGATGGATATGTGCATGGAAATTGAGGGATGTGATTGTATATGAATATGTACATTCAATTACATCAAGCATCATTTAGTCACTATGAAACACCGACGCTGAAAAGTTTTGTCAGTATTACTCTTATAACGACACTACACTGAAAAATACACATTACATAATAGCAAGGAAACTATATTGTTATTCATGATGATGATGATCACCATAAACCACAGTGATGGACTGAAGCATCTCTGAAGAACACTGGCCATTAATCTCACTGAAATTGATTTATTATGCTGAAATGAGCTAGCCATGATGTGGATATCACTGGCTCATTTTTCATTCAGTGCAATAGCCATTTGTCACAATGCTGAAAATAATCTGAAAACAATTTCAGTGTTACCTTTCTTTTATGGCTAATATGAGTTTTGCTGTACACTTGTATTCTAAATATTGAACACAAATTAATGACTGCCCACTTTAATCTCTATTCAATTATCTTGATGAATTACATCAGCCAATGTTTAATGCTCTTCAGCCTAATGGTCTCAGCTCTTCACAGGGTGACCAGCCCAGTTTACATTTGTCAAATGTGACATACTGTGGCTGCGGCTCAAAGGCCGCAAAACGAAAGCCAAATAATTCCTCTGCACCAACTGGCTCTGCTAAGGTGATTGATGGTACTTCACTCTCAACATTGCATATGACTCTTTGTACTTGAAGCTTTCTAGGATATCCCTCATAAATTGCAGTTCTGTAGCAGTAATAGGCATTTTTGTGCTCTACAAACCATCTGATATTAAATGATGGGAGCTCAACCTCTTTCTCCTTGAGAATAATAACTGCTGGACTCCACACGTTTTCTGTAGGATTGTACATCATACATTTATCTTCAAGTCTGTGCAATTTGTCTTTACCTGTTACAAATATGCAGCCTTTAAAAGATAAACCACGCACTTGACAAAGTGAAGTAATCAAAGGACTGACCATCTCCCATTCTTCATTGACAATGCTGAAGCGCTCAACACAGTCACTGTTTTCATAAGTAGTTCCACTGATTGCATAGATATATCCATCTAACTCAACCAGTTCTGGAACATGATGATTCCTTAACATTGAAGGGAGAACAGTCCACTTGTTGGTTTCGAAATTATATTTGAGGAAATGCCTCTCATAAAGTAGCTCACCATCCTCATCCAGTTCACTCTTGTAACCACCTGCAGCATATAACTGATTTCCAATAACAAGTTGATTGAAGCCATTCCCCGCATTTGCCTCTTCAAGGATGTCATATGACGGATATGTGCATGGAAGGTCAGGGATGCGATTGAGTCTATTTAAGCCTGTCTTTGTTCTATACTGTAGGAATAGTATATTGTCATCTTGGTCATCGACAAAGTCCCTCTTCATGGATACTGGTGCCTATAATGATAATGATAAAAGTATAAGTATTATATGGGAGAGGTGTATGTGCATGTTTAACTGCAAATGAGGATACACACAAGACTTCTTGCAATCAAACCATGGACCTAACAAACATCACCCTTGGTATGCGGGTGTCTGCTGTAAGTCCCAATTACATGTATACCAAATGCATTTCAGAGAGATGTTTGCTATGTACAGTAATTACAGCTACACACAGACACAAGACATTATTTGATCCTCAATTTGGTAATTAAACATCATTTCAGATGTCTTCGGTTTGATAGCAACATACAATGTCCGCAGTAGCATATCAAGGTCAAGTTGTTGTTTCACATATATTGAAGAGTCTATATAATCAACGACCAGAGTACGTCCCCGGAGTACGTCACAGACAATCTGCATATTTACACACTAATAAAGTTGTACTGGTCATCATTCAGGTGCTGACACCACACTGCTTTAACTTCTTGTCCATCATTACTTGTTACAAATATATGCAGCCATTACAAGATAGACCCCGCACATTACAAAATGAAGAAAACCAAGGACTGACCATCTCCCACTCTTCATTGACAATACTGAAGCGTTCAACGCTGTCACTGGCTCTTCCATAAGTAGTTGTACTGATTGCATAGATATATCCATCCAACTCAACTAAAGACTGCACAAAAAGTAACGCAGCTGTTATAAATACGCCTATAGACGAATCCAAATACACGCATTCCTACACCTGACTAGCAGCCTTTAGTTGGGTCCCCGTCGGCTACTATGCATCCAAAATGTGAAATGATTCGGCCTTGGCGGAAATTTTAAACTGCATTTCATCACCTGTTTTACACCTTCCGCGAAAACACAGGTAGGCAAAAGAATGATTTAAGTTTACAACACACAATACAGTTCCAAATAAAGCCGCCTTACACCTAGAGAAGGTCGAGGAGGGTTAATAGAATAATACAATATAGATAATTCCGCAGGTAAAATTAATCCCGTCACATCTATTCATAGATGTACAAATGGATGAACAAAAGGACTATGTATGAATAGATGTGACAGGATTACCTCTATTGTATATATTATTATATTAACCCTCCTCGTCTTTGCATCTTCTCTAGGTGTTAGGCGGCTTTATTTGCACAATCAGTTATTTGCTCAAAACACCAGGTTGGTGCTAGCGGGAAACCAAAGATGGCCGACCAAATCCTGACCATGACTTGGCTCGTTGGATTCGTCTATAGCTTCAGAACTAATAATTATTTTCACAAAATGATAAAAAGAAGGATGATTTATTTGATTCCCCATTTGTCAAATGTTTTTCAGTAAAATTCTCCATTATCTTCACTCTGACTTCAAATCAATGATTCCCCAACATTGAAGGGAGAACAGTCCACTTATTGGTTTGAAAATTATACTTGAGGAAATGCTTCTCAGGGATTAGCTCACCATCCTCATCCAGCTCATTCTTGTAACCACCTGCATCATATAGCTGATTTCCAACAGCACGTTGAAGGAAGTCAAAAGATGATATGTGATGCGATCAAGCAAAATCAGTCGGAACTCGGAAATATTAATTTTCAGTTTCTTATAGGACAGTAAAAAGCATTTGCAAAGCTGCATTTTGCAGAAAACCCCATTAAAATTGAACAACCAGTTCCAAAGAGTTGAGCTATTAAAGAGTTTCCAACACAATAGGAAACAAAAGGAAATATTTCCTTTGCTTGGCTATATCTCAAAATCAATATTTCCGAGTTCCGACTGATTTTGCTTGATCGCATCACATGTGTATGGAAGTTAAGGGATGTGATTGTTTGTAAATTTGTATTCAATAATCTCAATTACATCAACCATCATTTAGTCACTATGAAACAATGACGCTGACAATTACACTGAAATTTTTGTCAGTATTACTTTTAAACAACACTACACTGGAAAATACACATTACATATTAGCAAGGAAATAAACTACAGTAAGCCACAAAAAATTAAGGTACCAGTTATGTTTACCCCCTGTATATCCTAAACAAAGACAGATATGTCATAATTGGAACCAGTAGCCAATAGCTGCATCTTTTAGCTCAATTTTAAGACCTCATTCCTTGAAATTGTAAAGAAATAAAGACACAACGATCCAAAACCCCAAGGAAGTTGCCAATTTAAAAGTTGCAGTTTCCTCCATTGCATGCGCTATTGATTTGTACACAAAGCGTTCGCGAACAAGGGAACTAGCGCTGTGCTTCCATTGATTAGCACGTTAAAACTAGCGCCATGCTTTCATTGATTAGAGAATACAAAAGTGCAACTTTTGATTTGGTCTCTGCAGTAGGTTTTAGATTGACACCGTTTTTTAAAAATTCTCAACCAATTTCAACAAATAAGGTCTTGAATCAGAGCTAAAGAGTTCAGGTATTAGCTGCTTGTTTTAATTTTGACATATTTGTCTTTATTTAGGATATACAGGGGTGAACACAACTGGTATCTTAATTCTTTGGCTTACTGTATATTGTTATGATGATGATGATCACCATAAACTCATAAACTACACTGATGGACTGAAGCATCTCTGAAGAACATTGGCCATTAATATCACTGAAAATGATTAAATCACATTAAAATCAGCTAGCCATGTTGTTGATATCACTGTTCTGAATGATTTTTCATTTAGTCAATAGCCATTTCTCACAACACTGAAAATGAACTGAAAACAATTTCAGTGTTACCTTTCATTTATGGCTAATATGAGTGTTACTGTTACACTTGCATTCAAAATATTGAACACAGATTAATGTCTGCCCACTTAAATCTCTATTCAATTACCTTGCAGAATTACATGTACATCAGCCATTGCTTAATGCTCTTCCTCACAGGGTGACCTTCCCAGTTTACATTTGTCAAATGTGACATACTGTGGCTGTGGCTGAAAGTGCTCAAAATGAAACCCAAATATTTTGTCTGCATCAACTGGCTCTGCTAAGGTGATGGATGGAACATCACTCTCAACATTGCAAATGACTCTTTGTATTTGACGCTTCAAACCTCTCTCAAAACTAGCAGATCTGGAGCAGTAACAAACATTTTTGTGCACTACAAACCATGAGATATTTAAGTATGGGCGTTGAATCTCTTGCGACAAAGATTCGCCACGAATGACAACTGCTGGAATCCACCTATTTTTCGTAGGATTGTACATCATACATTTATCTTCACGTCTGTGCAATCTGTATTTACCTGTTACAAATATGCAGCCTTTAAAAGAAAAACTACGCACTTGAGAAAGTGAAGTAATCAAAGGACTGACCATCTCCCGTTGTTCATTGACAATGCTGAAGCGTTCAACGCTGTCGCTGTTTCTTCTAGAAGTAATTGCACTGATTGCATAGATATATCCATCTAACTCAACAAGTTCTGGAACACAATGATTCCCTAACATTGAAGGGAGAACAGTCCACTTATTGGTTTCAAAATTATACTTGAGGAAATGCTTCTCAGGGATTGGCTCACCATCCTCATCCAGCTCACTCTTCTGCCCACTTAAATCTCTATTCAATTACCTTGCAGAATTAGCCATTGTTTAATGCTCTTCTTCACATGCCGACCATCCCAGTTTACATTTGTCAAATGTGACATACTGTGGCTGCGGTTCAAAGGGCTCCAAATCAAACCCAAATATTTTGTCTGCATCAACTGGCTCTGTTATGGTGATTGATGGAACTTCACTCTCAACATTGCAAATGACTCTATGTATTTGACGCCTCATACCTCTCTCAAATCTAGCAGATCTGGAGCAGTAACAAACATTTTTGTGCACAACAAACCATGATATATTTAAGTATGGGCGTTGAATCTCTTGCGACAAAAGATTAAGCCACGAATGACAACTGCTGGAATCCACCTATTTTTCGTAGGATTGTACATCATACATTTATCTTCACGTCTGTGTAATCTGTCTTTACCTGTTACAAATATGCAGCCTTTAAAAGAAAAACTACGCACTTGAGAAAGTGAAGTAATCAAAGGACTGACCATCTCCCATTGTTCATTGACAATGCTGAAGCGTTCAACGCTGTCGCTGTTTCTTCTAGAAGTAATTGCACTGATTGCATAGATATATCCATTTAACTCAACAAGTTCTGGAACACAATGATTCCCTAACATTGAAGGGAGAACAGTCCACTTATTGGTTTCAAAATTATACTTGAGGAAATGCTTCTCAGGGATTAGCTCACCATCCTCATCCAGCTCACTCTTCTGCCCACTTAAATCTCTATTCAATTACCTTGCAGAATTAGCCATTGTTTAATGCTCTTCTTCACATGCCGACCATCCCAGTTTACATTTGTCAAATGTGACATACTGTGGCTGCGGTTCAAAGGGCTCCAAATCAAACCCAAATATTTTGTCTGCATCAACTGGCTCTGTTAAGGTGATGGATGGAACATCACTCTCAACATTGCAAATGACTCTTTGTATTTGACGCTTCAAACCTCTCTCAAAACTAGCAGATCTGGAGCAGTAACAAACATTTTTGTGCACTACAAACCATGAGATATTTAAGTATGGGCGTTGAATCTCTTGCGACAAAGATTCGCCACGAATGACAACTGCTGGAATCCACCTATTTTTCGTAGGATTGTACATCATACATTTATCTTCACGTCTGTGCAATCTGTATTTACCTGTTACAAATATGCAGCCTTTAAAAGAAAAACTACGCACTTGAGAAAGTGAAGTAATCAAAGGACTGACCATCTCCCATTGTTCATTGACAATGCTGAAGCGTTCAACGCTGTCGCTGTTTCTTCTAGAAGTAATTGCACTGATTGCATAGATATATCCATCTAACTCAACAAGTTCTGGAACACAATGATTCCCTAACATTGAAGGGAGAACAGTCCACTTATTGGTTTCAAAATTATACTTGAGGAAATGCTTCTCAGGGATTGGCTCACCATCCTCATCCAGCTCACTCTTCTGCCCACTTAAATCTCTATTCAATTACCTTGCAGAATTAGCCATTGTTTAATGCTCTTCTTCACATGCCGACCATCCCAGTTTACATTTGTCAAATGTGACATACTGTGGCTGCGGTTCAAAGGGCTCCAAATCAAACCCAAATATTTTGTCTGCATCAACTGGCTCTGTTATGGTGATTGATGGAACATCACTCTCAACATTGCAAATGACTCTATGTATTTGACGCCTCATACCTCTCTCAAATCTAGCAGATCTGGAGCAGTAACAAACATTTTTGTGCACAACAAACCATGATATATTTAAGTATGGGCGTTGAATCTCTTGCGACAAAGATTCGCCACGAATGACAACTGCTGGAATCCACCTATTTTTCGTAGGATTGTACATCATACATTTATCTTCACGTCTGTGTAATCTGTCTTTACCTGTTACAAATATGCAGCCTTTAAAAGAAAAACTACGCACTTGAGAAAGTGAAGTAATCAAAGGACTGACCATCTCCCATTGTTCATTGACAATGCTGAAGCGTTCAACGCTGTCGCTGTTTCTTCTAGAAGTAATTGCACTGATTGCATAGATATATCCATTTAACTCAACAAGTTCTGGAACACAATGATTCCCTAACATTGAAGGGAGAACAGTCCACTTATTGGTTTCAAAATTATACTTGAGGAAATGCTTCTCAGGGATTAGCTCACCATCCTCATCCAGCTCACTCTTCTGCCCACTTAAATCTCTATTCAATTACCTTGCAGAATTAGCCATTGTTTAATGCTCTTCTTCACATGCCGACCATCCCAGTTTACATTTGTCAAATGTGACATACTGTGGCTGCTTGGTTCAAAGGGCTCCAAATCAAACCCAAATATTTTGTCTGCATCAACTGGCTCTGTTATGGTGATTGATGGAACTTCACTCTCAACATTGCAAATGACTCTTTGTATTTGACGCCTCATACCGCTCTCAAATCTAGCAGATCTGGAGCAATAACAAACATTTTTGTGCACTACAAACCATGATATATTTAAGTATGGGCGCTGAATCTCTTTTGGCAAAGATTCCTTGCGAATGACAACTGCTTGTATCCACATATTTTCTGTAGGATTGTACATCATACATTTATCTTCACGTCTGTGAAATCTGTCTTTACCTGTTACAAATATGCAGCCTTTAAAAGATAAACTACGGACTTGACAAAGTGGAGCAATCAAAGGACTGACCATCTCCCATTCTTCATTGACAATGCTGAAGCGCTCAACGCTGTCGCTGTGTCCTCTATAAGAAATTCCACTGATTGCATAGATATATCCATCTAACTCAACAAGTTCTGGAACACAATGATTCCCTAACATTGAAGGGAGAACAGTCCACTTATTGGATTCAAAATCATACTTGATAAAATGCCTCTCAGGGATTAGCTCACCATCCTCATCCAGCTCACTCTTGTAACCACCTGCAACATATAACTGATTTCCAACAGCGAGTGTATTGAAGCCATGACCCCCATATGTCTCTTCAAGGAAGTCATATGACGGATATGTGCATGGAAGTTCAGGGATGCGATTGAGTCTATTTAAGCCTGCTTTTGTTCTATAATGTAGGAATAGTATATCGTCATCTCGGTTCTTGATAATGTCCCATTTCATGGATACTTGTGCCTACAATGATAATGATAAAAGTATAAGTATTATACAGTATAAATGTGTGTGGGGTTTGCGTGGGGGTCTGTGGGAGAGGTGTGTGTGCATGTTTAACTGAAACCGAGGATACACATAAGACTTCTTGCAATCAAACCATGGACCTAACAAACATCACCCTTGGTATGCGGATGTCTGCAGTAAGTCCCAATTACATGTATACCAAATGCATTTGAGAGAAATGTTTGCTTTTTACAGTAATTACAGCTATACACAGACACAAGACACTATTTTGATCCTCGATTTGGTAATTAAACATCATTTCAAACGTGTTCGGTTTGATAGCAACACACAATGTCTGCAGTTACCAGCAGGCCATGGTAGGGGTGGGTGGGTGTAGATATATGAGAGAGTGTGTGTAGATATACGAGGGGGTGTGTGTGGGTGGGGACATGCATGCAGGTAGGCATACCTGACCACACCATATAGCTATTACTGAGGCACTTGTTTTTCACCACTGGCTTTGAACAGTGTATCAAGTTGTTCTCATTCCACATATTTTCTACATTACCAAAGACCAGAGTACCTCACAGATGATCTGCATACAGATACAGTTAGTCATACAGGTCTTAGTTCTGCTGCTGATACCGCATTACTGTTGGTTTGCCCACCATCGAAGCTTAAGATTGGAAATCATGCTTTCCATCTGACAGGACCAAAGCTATGGAACTTGATTCCTTCAACTATCAGATGTGCAGCTTCTACTTCCTAGAGACAGCTGAGGACACACCAGTTTGATGAAGCTTACTATTGGTATTAACTGACCTCTGATGGCTGGAACCTATGTGGCCTTTAATTCTGTCATAATTCATGTGCACTCAAGTCATCCTTTACTAGTTCTCATTCTTAACAACACCCAGTTACACAGGTTATTGTTATCCATCAGCCTGTGGGTTAGAGGTGACCTGGGAGGATCTAGACTCAACCAATACCACTGTGGGGTACATACATGTACAACAATCAGAGAAGCATCCCAGGACTTCATCCTTTTACTAGTTCTCATTCTTATCAACACCCAGTTACACAGGTTATTGTTATCAATCAGCCTGTGGGTTAGAGGTGGCCTGGGAGGATCTAGACTCGCCCAATGCCACTGTGTGGTACATACATGTACAACAATCAGAGAAGCATCCCAGGACTTCATCTTTTCTCTATAGTTCTCATTCTTAACAACACCCAGTTGGCAGTTGCACATGCACAGACAGCAGACACAAGACACTAATTTGATCCTTGACTTGGTAATTAAACATCACTTCAGACATTTTCGGTTTGATAGTAATACACAATGTCTACCACTGCCAGCAGGCAATGGTAGGGGGTGTGGGTGGGGGTGTACATGTAGAGTGTGTGATTTTTCACCAGTGGCTTTGAACAGCATATCAAATTCAAGAGTTGTTGTTTTACATATATTGAAGTGTCTACATAATCAAAGACCAGAGTAGATCACAGAAAATCTGCATATTTACACACTAAGTTGTACTGGTCATCATTCAGGTGCTGACACCACTCTGTTTAACTTCTTGTCCATCATAACCATTACCTGTTACAAATATGCAGCCATTACAAGATAGACCCTGCACATTACAAAGTGAAGAAATCAAAGGGCTGACCATCTCCCATTCTTCATTGACAATGCTGAAGCGTTCAACGCTGTCACTGCTTCTTCTATCAGTAGTTGTACTGATTGCATAGATATATCCATCTAACTCAACTAAAAACTGCACAAAAAGTAACACAGCTCTTGTAAATACACCTATAGCTTCAGAACTAATAATTGTTTTCACAATATTTCAAGATAGAAAGAAGAATGATTTATTTACGCGCATTTTGAATTTTGATACCCCATTTGTCAAATGTCTTTCAGTATTAACAACACAGTAGTGCTATAAAAAAATACCAGAATTTAAAAGTTGCCGTTTACAGTGATCAATGGTTATTACACAAGCATTGTGTCACATAAAAATCTCCATTATCTTCGCTCTGACTTGTGTTCTGGAACACAATGATTCCCCAACATTGAAGGAACAGTCTACTTATTGGTTTCAAAATTATACTTGAGGAAATGTTTCTCAGGGATTGGCTGACCATCCTCAACTTGTTGGTTTCAAAATTATACTTGAGGAAATGCTTCTCAGGAATTAGCTCACCATCCTCATCCAGCTCACTCTTGTAACCACCTGCAACATAAAACTGATTTCCAACAGCGAGTGTATTGAAGCCATAGCCTGCATGTGCCTTTTTAAGGAAGTCAGAAGACGGATATGTGCATGGAAGTTCAGGGATGCGATTGAGTCTATAAAAGCCTGTCTTTGTTTTATAATGTAGGAATAGTTTATCTTCATCTCGGTCAATGATAAAGTCCCATTGCATGGATACTGGTGCCTACAATGATAATGATAAAAGTATGTAAGTATTATACAGTAAATACTCTGTGTGGGGGTGTGTTGGAGGGGGTGTGCGACTGTGTGTGTTTAACTGCAACTGAGGATACACAGTCTTGCAATCAAACCGCGGACCTAACAAGCACCACCCTTGGTTTGTGGATGTCTACAGCAAGTCCCAATTACATACCTGGTATCTGCTATTGTACAGTATATACAGCTATACACAGACACAAGACACTATTTTGATCTTTGATTTGGTAATTAAACATCATTTCAGACATTTTCCGTTTGAAAGTAATACACAATGTCTACTGTTGCCAGAAGGCAATGGTAGGGGGGTGTAGGGGTGGGGGTGTAGGGGTGTGGGGGTGTGTGTGTGTGTGTGTGTGTGGGACATGCATGCGGGCATGCATACCTGACCACACCATAACCATTACTGAGGCAATTAATATTTCGCCACTGGCTGTACAGCAAATCAAGTTGTTATTTCACATATTTTGAAGCATCTACCTACATTGTAATCAAAGACCAGAGTAACTCACAACAATCTGCATATTTACACAGTTAGTCATACTGGTCTTCGTTCTGCTGCTGACAACGTACTGCTGTTAGTTTATCCACCATCGAAGCTTACAATGGAAATAACACTTTCCATCTGTGATTCCTTCAACAATCAGAGATGTGGTTGCTACTTCTAAGAGACATCTAAGGACACATCAGCTTACTAGTGATATGTGCATGGAAGTTCAGGGATGCAATTGTAAATCTGTATTCAATAATCTCAATTATATCAACCATCATTTGAACCATCACTCTAAAACTACAATGCTGAAAATTACACTTATATTTTTTCAGATTTACTGAATTGTGGTGCGATCAAGCAAAATGAGTCGGATGTCGGGAATATTGATTTTGAGATATAGGCAACAATAGTATTCAACTTCCTTTGTATCTTATTCTTATTGTTCTGAGCAACACTAAAATGGCCATATCTCTGGAACCATTAGTCTAATTATGATGGGGATTTTAGCAAAATAAAGCTCTGAGAATGGCTCATGTAATGAAAGTGAAAACTGAATTATGATTCTGAACGACATCAGACTCATCGCATCACATATTAGCAAGGACATTAACTATTTTGTTATTCAGGTATGCAAATGATGATGATCGCCATCCAACCACACTTAACCTGCATTTCCCCCCCTCTGATTTATCTTTCCCTTCTCTTCTTTTTGGATTTGGTGGGGTGGTCTTAGAGGTACATAGCACCTGTTCGCTCCAGCCATTCACTGGACTTTATTCCTTTTATGATATTGTGTAATTATTGATGTATCCTATGTGCAATATAATATTTTTGAAATTCTGTGCCAGTGATAAGTGTAATAAATAAATAAACACTGAAAAATGGACTGACGAACACTGGCCATTAATCTCACTGAAATTGATTTAATCTCACTTAAATGAGCTAGCCCTGTTGTGGATATCACTGCTCTCTATAGCAGATTCAACCCATCGTGACGAGTGGGACGTTTTTCAAACAAATTCAGGCTACCGGGCGATCATGCATATCACGCTATGCATGACTGGCAGATGATTGACCGGCAGCCTGGATTTGATGCACAAATGTCATATGATGGGTTGAATCTGCTATAGATCATTTTTCATTTAGCCATTCGTCACAACACTGAAAATAAACTTTTGAGTTTGAGTGTTGCACTTATAATCAAAATATTGAACACAAATTAATCACTGCCGACTTAAATCTCTACTCAATTACCTCACTGAATTATATCAGCCTTTGTTAATGCTCTTCTTCACAAGGTGGCCCTCCCAGTTTACATTTGTCAAATGTGGCAAACTGTGGATGTGGCCAAATGGCAAAATCCAAGCCAAATATTTTGTCTGCATCAACTGGGTCTGCTAAGGTGACGGAAGGAACTTCACTCTCAACATTGCAAATGACTCTTTGTAATTGATTCTTTCTATATCTCTCATAACTTGCAGTTCTGAACCAGTAGCAGGCATTTTTGTGCACTACAAACCATCTGATATTAAACAATGGGGGCTCAAATATCTCTTTCTCCTTGAGAATAATAAACTGCTGGAATCCACATGTTTTCCGTAGGATTGTACATCATACATTTAAAGTCATGTCCATCTTCACCTATTACAAATATGCAGCCATTACTGGACAGACCCCGCACATTATAAAGTGAAGAAATCAAAGGGCTGACCATCTCCCATTCTTCATTGACAATGCTGAAGCGTTCAACGCTGTCAGTGTTTTTTGTGTCAGAAGTTCCACTGATTGCATAGATATATCCATCTAACTCAACAAGTTCTGGAACACAATGATTCCCTAACATTGAAGGGAGAATAGTCCACTTGTTGGATTCAAAATTATATTTGAGGAAATGTTTCTCATAAAGTAGCTCATCCTCCTCATCAAGCTCACTCTTGTAACCACCTGCAACATAAATCTGATTTCCAACAACGACTGTATTGAAGCCAGAAAATGCATATCGTTGAAGGGAGCCAGAAGACGGATATGTGCATAGAAGTTCAGGGATGTGATTGAGTCTATAAAAGCCTGTCTTTGTTCTATAATATAGGAATATTATACCATCCTCATCTTCGTCCATGGATACTTGCGCCTGGAAATGACCAAGTATTAGGTATTATACAGTAATACTTTGTGTGCTGGGGTATGCTTTGGGGTATGCTTGTGGAAGTGGGCGTGTGTTTGGTGTAGTGTAGATATCTGTGAGTAGGTGTTTGCCAGCAAACTCTGCCATTAATATAAAACTTAACATATTCCAGCTGTGGACGTTACTGAAACCTGGGGACCGTCCCCGTTTAGCCAACATGTGCAATTGACTACACACAGCCTAAATTTGCATTTCAGTTCTGGGGCACTCGTAATTCACGGACGTTTCTGATATACATATCAAATACGGGGGTCTGTGATATCATATACGTCGAGCTTTGTTGACAGCTGGGCACTTGATACAGCACATCAGAACAAAGCTGAGTGTATTAGAATAAGCTTTTATATGTTTAGCAAATATCTACCTGTGCAAAAATTATATCTATCTGTGCAAATTCTGACAAATGGTCCCAGAACACACTTAGATTGCAAAATCGAGCCATTTATGGCCAAAATCAAATGTTTTGAAGTAAAAAAATCCCAAGAGTACCCGAGCCTATGCTCTAATTCATGAATTGGATAGTAAAATTAGCAGGCACTCAACTTGGGCTAGCTACAACCCTGATAAGGCCTACTCACAAAATTATTCCCACTGCGGCGGTTCACCTTCACCAAAAATACTAATATCGTTTGCGACTGGGTTTTGAAACTAGGGAGTATGTGATTTACATTGTATGAGACGTCCCTGAAATATAATACTGTTATAATGACTCTTCAAGAGTATTTGATATCAGAGACGTCCGTGAATTATGAGTGCCCCCGAACTGATTTGAGAGTGCATCCTCTGTTGTTGATATAGAAATCAATCCCCAGTTGATAGTTAAAATGCAAAAAATTGTGTAGAATTTGTGTAAAACATCATTGGTCAACAAACCCGGTCAGGCGCAGAAAATTAAAAAAAAACATTTCCGTGTTCATCAGTTGAATACAGAGTCCCCGTTTGCTGATGTACAAGTAGCCCTGGGGTTGTGGGGGTGTGAACGTATGCGTAAGGGGCATGCATGTGTATAGAGATGTATGCGTGTGGGGATATACATGTATGTATGTGGGCATGCATGCATGCATACCTAACCATACCATAATATATCCACGAGGGCAATCATTAAAGCCATATTATAACATTTCCATTTAAAGAGAATTGTATTTTTTTGGTATAAAATGTTAGTTTTCCGGTCAGACATGTCCTCTTTTCATTTGGGCCCAAACAGGCGAGGCAATACAAAGAAAATCGCTATCTAATACCAGCGCATATACATGTATTGCCAATGCAAGCCATTCATTCGAACTTGAGTCATGTCTGTTCTTTAGATATATATCACGACTGCCAGCACGCCATGTACGTACTGTGTTATGCACATTGTGTAGCTTTGTGTAAGCATTCAACTAATATTTCCATCGTAATAATAAACCAAAATCTCAGATTTTGACAAAACTACAGCACCTCAAAGCAGGGTATGTTAAAAACAGAATTTTTAAAAATATTGAGGGCACCCTCCTCAGTAAATGTTACAATATGGCTTTAATAAAAACATAAATATGTGATATTTACATTTCAAATTTCATACTTTTCAAGCATACTTACTGTGATAGTGTTTCTAGTAGCAAACATGTCTGGGTGACTCTGATTCAATGGTATCCTAGCACTCTCCTTAGTAGCATGCACCTTGGCAACCTCCTCAATCATTTCCTTACATTCTGGTATGGCTAGTATCTCATCACCAAGGATCTGCTTGAGTCTGTCAAATGGTACCAAACCAAGACGGATCTTCTTCAAGAGGTCAGTGGTGTGCACCTTTCGCTGGTTCCAGTCATATCTCAGCCAGTTTAAGGTACTCTGTAGAATCTGAATGCCCCAAACAAAAAGTGTGGTGCACAATGAATAAAGATGAACTTGTGGTAAATATCCTGAAAATTAATATCGACTGCTCAGTGCTAGAAGTGTTCAATAGATGCCATGTGTAGATGAGTTCAATATACTACATGTACATGTATGTGTAAATTGCCAAATGTCCAGAGGACAGCTATTGCATTTATCCACTTCTGGCACTAAGCAGTTGCAGGCTTTGAGTTTTAAAAAATTGAGGAGTGTGATAAATAGCACTCAGGACTCAAACTTGTGAGGAGTGCTATTTTGTGTTACACTTAAATGTGATGTAAGCTTAAAGATTAAGGAGTGCTTTAAATCGCACTCCTTATGATCATTTAAGGAGTGCGGAGGAGTGTGACAGCACTCACACTACTCAAAACTAAAAGCCTGCAGTAGTTGATATGGTACTGGCCAAATGGTGGTGCGCAAGCAAACCTTTATAGGAGCTTGTCCTCCCAAAAATATTACTCTTTTGAAGCTGAAATTATAGGAGCTTGTCCGGGGAATAGACTAATGGGGGATCACGGTCACCCCTCACTAAAATACTGAAATATCATCATCCTTTCCGAAATGTTTTTTTTTAAATCTAAATCCAGACAACATTCTGGAAATTTCCTGAAAATTGCAACTGATAAAGTTAAACCTTTCTTGATGTGCCAAAAAATCTTTGGCTCCCTTTACACATGCCAGATTTTTGGGAACCCATAAAACCTGAAATTGTCTAATCATGTGATGTAATCTCAGCACAGCAAAAATTGGCTTTGGCCCCTTTTTTCAACTTATCAAAAATGCTTGTTGCTCCCTTCAAACTGCCAAACCAAGTTTGGCTACCTTTAACTCACCCCTGGGGGTATTGTACACATGTTAATTGCACAGCCCTAAAGAATGGTGTCAAATTATATGTGACACAATCTGGTCCATGAGGGGCCAAAGGCGGCAAATTTGAAACCAAGATAAAGGTAAAAATATGGAGTAAAAACAATAAAATACATAAGAAAATAGACATCAAAAAACTTTAGAACTTTAGAACCAAGTATGCTAGACCTTTGGTGTTTTCAGTATGATAGCCTATTGCATGTTTAATGTAATAATTACAGTACGGTAACTCAATTTTCAAAAATGCCTCCTTTGGCCCCCATGGACCAGATTGTGTCACATATTTTGTACAAAAATCAATCTTGGATGAAGCCTTTTTAACCACATGTCATCATTGGGCAGAAAAAAACCTCATGTGTCATTGGCCCCTGAACAGGTTTAAAGCAAAACCTCCTATGTAACGTCTTGGCAGTCGTCATGTTAAAGGGCCACAAGTACATTGTACAATGTACATACATGTAGGAGGTTTTTTCTGCCCAATAACGAAGACCTATATTTACTAACCTCTTCCTCTTGTGATGTCTCAGTTTCAATTTCTTCAGCACTCAAACAGGTCACAATAAACTCCTTGTTAGCATGTTGTAAGAAATACTTAGTCTCTACGACCGCCTTGAAATTGCTTAGTAGACGTAGGCGTAGTCTTTCTACTAGCTCTGTCATGTCTTTATGGCTTTCTGCCAGAAAATACATCTCAAAGACATCTTCTAAGTCGATGACTTGATGCACTTTCATGAGATAGTCAACACACACTTTGATTGCATGTGTGAAGTCCATATAGCAGGCCATTCTGAAGACACCACACACATTGGCTGGAGATAGATGGAAGTAGCCAGTGTAAGCAAACTCCAGCAGCTGGGTGAAACTCTCTGCTGAACCATCAATGGTGACCTCTGACCTCTTGCTTTCTTGAAATCCTGAAGTGAACATACTCATGAAGTAGCTACTGCTTGCACTCAACACAGCTTTGTGAGCTTGGAATTGCTGATTTCCAAGGATGATAGTAATGTCACAGAATGTGCCTTGTTCTCTGAGTTGACTGAGGCCAAGAGCCAGATGAGGTGTATAAGAGTCATCACCTACACGCTCCATTTGATCTAGAGTTGCACTGTTCATTTTACTAGCCATATCCAGTCCTGTATCTGTAAATTACAAGAGGGGAGGTATTTGTTAGTCCCAGTCTTTATGGTTTAAATTTGTCACAAGCTGATCCACTCAGGTGAAATGAATTTACTTGATCGCTGGATCACCACGTGAATTCGCCTCTCAAAAACCTCTACGAGGTTGTTGCATCGAGCACGCTGACTGGCTTAGCAATTATGAAAGTAGTTTTGTAAACCAATCAGGTTAGACGTACTTTACTGGCGAGTCACATTAATTAATACCGTAAAGGCTGTCGCGTTCATTGATTGGCTTACGATTTCAAAGAATGGCTTTTAATTTGCAACCAATCACAATACGGGTTATATGACGCCCGTCGGAAATTTTGCATACATCCACGATGAAGTCATGCCCTAGTGCCACGAGGCTGGCTTTTCTGCGAAAGCCAGGCGGCATAGGAAGGGTAACACGTGACGTACGAGGCTGGCGAAGATACAGGGCTGACAGCCCCATTCAAAATACACGGTTAGCAATTACAAATGGAAAATTAACATACTTACAGTGGGGTACTTTGTCGAACCCCGACGGTTTTAGAGTAAGATAATTTTGCTTTGACACCACATAACAAATTTAGAATTGTTTGTGAAGATTTCATGATTATGTGTTAATCCAATGGCGACCTCATAATTGGCGATATCGCTTCCATCACCACCTGGCGAAAGCGAGCGAGTGGTATAAAGTCAGTTTCACACCTGTGATTTAATGGAGCACATCCACAGCGCATTTGACAGATAAAAATGAAATTGGCAATTCTCAGCAACGGGATTCAATGAAATGGAAGATTATGTACGGTAAGTTATTCTACAGGATCGGTAATAATTAACAGCTGGTCTGCTGTATTTGAAGTGCATATTGAAGTTTGTAAGTTTGTGACTTCGTATGTTACGTGCAATTGATATTATAGGAAGCTTAAATTGGCAGGCTCTCATGCAATGTATCCGTCTCTTCCGAACATATATGGACGTTCAGGGCAACTTGCCCACACAGGGTATAGGTACTCAGTATCAAACTTTATTAACAAAAGTTGGTGAAGTACAGCATGTCTGGCAATGCCGACTCAACCAGAACCAGAAATATCACTTCTTACCATTCCTTATACATGTATGTGAAGATAAGACTTAAACAAAACATGTTTGGTGCGTAGTGTAAATGGTGGCAAAAATTCCTTTTTTTTTGCTGTGAAATGCAGATTTAATGAAGAAAAGAGATGCAGGAAGTCTTCATTGACTTGTGTTATTTTTTAGGATTTTATCACAAAATTGAACATGTGAGTAAGTATTTTATGAATGCAAGGCGAACCTTTGAAACTGCGACTTGAGTTCAGTGTGGCTGCCTCCGTGTGCCCCGGTTTGGGCAATAGTACGGAGGTCATGGCCTTATGGTGAGGAAGGAACCACTACTAGGTCCATGATGTTTCGGGCTACTTTTTCGGGTCCTATACCCGTGCTAAGCAGCAAAATGACTAAATACCCTTGCGCACATCATACTTGTTCTCGCTTGGCTCAAATCGTGCATGTTATGTGATTGTACCAGATCCAGATCATGATCGGCGTTGTTTACTTCTGAATTTCCCATTGCTTGAAATGGTGTCATGCTTCACTGATCTGACGTGTTTTGAGATAGCTCCCCCTTCTATCCTCATATCCATTGGCGGTTATCAGTGGCCTGGATTGAGGATAGTCTCGGTCCCAGCCGATTTGTGCTCCTTCGTCGCTAAACAAACCATCTGGCGACAACCTCATAGTACGTCTTTTCTGATTGGCTGAACATCGACTCCCAAAATACTGGCGTTAAATTTTGCTGTCAATCAACGCTGGGCTTCAGCGCATGCAGCAGTTGATCGACAGCTAAGCGGTTACATAAATCCACACAATGTATGTGAGTACGCGCTGCAAGCCGCGTACATGAAAGGCAATATCAGACGATCGGCGCCTCAGTGGCTGCTAAGCAAGCGTACATTTTGCGTTTGCGGTATCTACAAATAGTGGAGGGCCTATGATGTATAGTGTCACTTCAGGTCACTTACACAAGTCACGTCCTATAGCCAATTGAAAACAATTTTATTTGGAAATTCATTAACCAATCAGTGATCGTCATTTTGGGGTTGTCACCAGACGGATGGTATAGTGACGGAGGAAAACAAACCAGCTGGGACCGAGACAAGATTGAGGATAGACTTTTCGATCAACAAGTAAGTCAACTTTCCTCGAGTAATAAAATTCCAAAAGAATTAAGGCCAAATAAAAAATAAACATGTTTCACGCCCCCTCCCGCTTCCTTTTTTGAGGTTTCTTCAATTTTATTTTTATTTTTTGAAATTCAGTTATACTTTAAAAAAATATGTCTAGGAAGTCGAGATGCTTTATGTAGCAAATGTTGCTAATAATATACCAGAAATATTTTTATAAGGTTTTGTGATAGTTAGAGCAGGGACTGCCTTTTGAGGCGAGTGAGAACAATCACTCTCTACTGCTCTCCTTAAATCAGGTATAGGAGAGTGATTTTTAGCTTTCCTTTGTTGACCATTCTCTCCTTACATTTTATTGTAAATGTTCTAAACAGCTCTTCTTGAAGGCTCTAGAAGAGCTATTTAATGCTCTCCTGCAAATTTCAAAAGACAGTCCCTGGTTAGAGGGGCCTATCTCTCAGTCTCAGAACAACAACAGTGTGTGGGACCCTTTTACAAATGAACACATGTAGGGGAGAGTGGGGTAAGTTGAGCCACTCTTACATTTCCTTTCACTACGCTCAAATAAATAAAGCAGGACCCAAATGCAGTGTTACAAATGAAACATATGTATGTTTACTTGGTTATGATACCACAAAATGTTAATCAAATGTTGGCACTTTCTCACAGTGAGATGCCAAAATTTATTTGCAAATTGGCTCAACTTACCCCAACGGTGGGGTAAATTGAGCCAGTCGCGGGGGTAAGTTGAGCCACCATAGAAATGCACAGTTATATGACATAGCTGTGAAATTCAATTTTGCCTTTTTTCTAAATTGTTGTTTTCATGTATTTATTTCGAAAAATAGTTTGATATACAAGTAGTTTGATATAAATATTGCATATTACAAGTAATTTCTGACAAGATTTTACTTTGAATAAAAAAATTGGGGAAATTTATGCAGGTTTTTCCTATGCTCAACTTGCCCCATATCCTTTGGCTCAAATTTCACAGCTATGTACATGTATGTATGTCAACTTACCGCATGTGACCATTTTTGTCAACAACCAAGCCTCCCAAGGCTGACTAAAACTTGTTACAGTTGTAAATAGTTTTCTAAAATAGTGTTCATATATCACATCCTCAATACCCAGAATGCTATCATTAAAGCCATTTTCTTTCTGGGTGAAACATGAAAAAAATAGTTTTTTTCCAAAAGTTCAACAAAAGTGCGAAAAATGAACTTTCTAATGCCACCTTCTTACCATATGTGCAAGTGATTCCATATTACACTTGAGAAGCCTCTATTATGCCATATACAAATAAGTGGAACTGCAAAGTAAGAGAAGTTTTTAATTTTCTTTCTAGAGGGGGTGGATCAACTTACCCCCTGGCTCAACTTACCCCACTCTCCCCTACATGAGATTGGTAAAATCCAGAGGAGAGCGGCCCGCATGGTTTGCAAGGACTATCAGCAAACAACTCTAGAGTGCATCTGGTCTGATAAGAGCTCTTGGCTGGGACATGTTTTAAAGCACAAGGAGGAAGATCGCTAGGGTCAATAATGTAATACATTAAAGCCATACATGTAGGGGGTCACCTGGCCCTACCAGTGTCGGACTACCTGCGCCCGGCCAGCTGCTACACAAGACGCTCTACTACCAGCACTTTCATACCATATCACGCAACAAATTGTTTCAAGAACTCATTTGTGCCTCGCACCATCGTGGATTGGAATTCACTTCCACCTTATCTCCACTAATCAATTCAAATCAAGCACTTCAGAATACTTCAATAAGTAATATCAGAGACTAAATAGCAGCACAGTATTGCGCACTCACACCCGGCCTCTTCATGTGATTCCTTGTGGAATGTTGGAGAGTATCCAGAAGAAAGAAGAACAAATAAAAAGAGGCCTGCTCCTTTTCCAGGCATTATTGTATACGCTAAAACAGCTCTAATATGGGTATTTACACTGATTTTGCGATAAACATATTAAGCCCCCTCTTCCTCCTTTTTTTTCAAAAACCCGGACATGAAACATGTTTTTTATTTTACTTGTATCATGTGTATACAGATACTTGTAAAAGCATATGACAAAACTCGCCCAAAATCAATATATATACTGCGCCAATAAAGTATCCTTACAGTTGGAAAAATAATCACAATTCCCAAACTGAACGATATTGGGGTAAATTTGTTTTTTTAATAGATGCACTAGCTAATCCTGCACATTATGACACCACATTGAATCCAATGTGACTTTTTCAAGAAGCAAAGTTACAAGCATTAGGTCCAGTTTTGAAAGTGACAAACTGGCCTATTCAAACCTCCACAGACTTAGACATGTGGTTTGAGAGTGGTGAATGGCTAATTTATGCGTTTGGCTTTAATTTAAAACAAAAGGAACAAAAGAAAACTGAAACAAAAGAACTGACAAATAACATGAAAGTTATGAAAGTACAGAGATGTAAAAACTGAAATTTATAAAAACTGCTTTAAATAACGCTTCATTGAAGAAACTGTGTTGTCTCTTTGTTTTGCTTGTTGGAATGTTTTTGCGCCTTGTTGTTCGAGCATATTCTCTAACACGCAATGCTTTATTTATTAACATAGGCCTACTTGTTTGTGATATTTTAAGAGTTTTTAAATTTCAAAATAATCCCATTCAATTACACGGCTGACAAAGGAAATTTACTGAATTTAGAGATTGCACGGCGTTCACCACCTGCATCTCTCTGACCTTTTACTTAAATTACTTCCTGACAAAATGGTGAAGCTAGCCGATCGCCGGAAAATATTGGAGCAATTTCTCCAGAAATAGTAATGAAATATTTACCTAAATGCACCTGAAATGACACATAGAACTGAGAATTACGCCAACAACACGCATAGTAACAAATTGGTAGGTAAAGCTATGTACAAGGAGGTATTTAGGGGGTATTTCAGAATTGCCTATTGTTATTACAATGACATTACCTAACGGGAAGCTTACGTAATTTGTTTACCGACCGCAATTCCGGGCAAAAGACACTAGCCACGAATGCGAGGGCATCCGTGAGCAAATTCGTGGCTAGTGTTTCTCGAGCAAGCGCCTTGTATAGGCCAGTTTGTCACTTTTAAAACTGAACCCTCGTCTATTCAATTGCTTGTAACTTTACTTCCTGAGGTCACATTGGATTCAATGTGGTGTCATAATGTGCAGGATTATATAGTGCATAAAAAAATTTAACCCATGGCAATATTGTTCGGTTTTGAAATTGTGATTATTTTTCCAAGTGTAAGGATACTTTATTGGCGCAGTATAATATTAACTTAGCAACCCCTTGCTTTCTTTATTACCTTTGACGGTGATTTTTACTTTCGGCAACGCCTTTGCTCAACCTTTTGTTCTTATTTTCTGTCAAAAATGGGTACAAAATCAACTTGAAGTTGAAAAATTAATTTTTTCACGTTGGTTAGTAAAACAAGCCCGTAGTACAAACAGCTCCCTCAAAACTTCAAGGGCGCACGTCACTATTAAAATAATCGCCCCATTGAAATAGGCCTACGTGTAAAAACACCAGTTTTCTTTGCTCGTTTTGAGGCCTTTTATGCACTTTTTGAGATATTTTATGATAATCAGTCGATTGCAAATCGATGAAAGTTTAACATATGTTTCAATGTATGGGTAATCTTCCTACCTCGTTTTCCCGGTAGGAGCCACTAAACAGTGCAGTGCCCTCGCCGTGTTTTTGGCATGCTCTCAAGACTGCAAACCTGTTTCTGTCCATTTTTTAATACACAGACCTATTTTCTCGATAATTATAAATACCGGTATGCGACTTTTTTTGGTGATTCAAATTCATGCACAGGCTTTAGGCCTAGCTATAATTCGCTACTCCTGATGATTATTAGTCCAAAAGAGGTAGCCCATACCTCAAAAACTTTCTGTAGACCTATTTTACCGGAACTCATTAGGGTTGCACAAATGGCGCAGTGGAAGGCTGTGCTCGATTCCTCAAAATAAAAAATGACAACCCCCCTTTTGATTCTGCCCAATTTCAGTGGGTTCCCAATTTGCAAACTTTAGGGAGTGTTCATAAATACTTTGGTGGGGGCTGGACAATATTTTTTTATGTCAAATTTTAACCCCCCTTCGTGAACCCAAAACTTTTTGACCCCCTCTTAATGGACCTAAAACTTTTTGACCCCCCCCCCCATATTAGGTTCAAAACTATTTGACCCACCCCTCATTTTAATGTAGCCTACCATTCTACAAATTTGTATTTATGTGCAATGAAATTTTATGTGCATGTCATTGATATAAAATAGGTGAAATGGCTATTGAATTCATGCCATATGCAGTTGATGGCTATTGAATTCATGCTACTGCAGCATTAAAGGAGTATTTCGTGATCCTAGCATCCTCTTTTTATGACATTTTTCAGTACATATCCACGAATAAAGCATATTCCCAAAATTTCAGTTGATTCCGATACGGCGTTTGCGAGTTATGCATGATTATGTGTATTACACTGCTCCATAGACAATACGTTGTAATTTCGTTCTGGTGCACCAGAACGAAATTCAAATTTCACGATATCTTTGCTAAACGAATTAATCTGCAAGAAATATTTTGTACATAAACATTATGTAGCCAGAGGTTTCCAGTGATATAAAAATCTCAACTTTTTTTTGAGAAAAGTGGGGATGAGGCTGTGGATCACGAAGTGCCCCTTTAAATAGCTGTTGAATTCATGCTATCTGCAGTAGATAGCTGTTGAAGTCATGCTATCTACAGTATACAGCTGTTGAAGTCATGCTATCAACAGTAGATAGCTGTTGAAGTCATGTTACCTACAGTAGATAGCTGTTGAAGTCATGTTATCTGCAGTAGATAGCTGTTGACGTCATGTTATCTGCAGTAGATAGCTGTTGAAGTCATGCTTTCTGCAGTAGATAGCTGTTGAAGTCATGCTATCTGCAGTAGATAGCTGAATTCATGCTATCTGCAGTAGATAGCTGAAATCATACTATCTGCAGTAGATAGCTGTTGAAGTCATGCTATCTGCAGTAGATAGCTGTTGAAGTCATGCTATCTACAGTATATAGCTCTTGAAGTCATGCTATCAACAGTAGATAGCTGTTGAAGTCATGTTATCTACAGTAGATAGCTGCTGAAGTCATGTTATCTGCAGTAGATAGCTGTTGAAGTCATGCTATCTACAGTATATAGCTCTTGAAGTCATGCTATCAACAGTAGATAGCTGTTAAAGTCATGTTATCTACAGTAGATAGCTGTTGAAGTCATGCTATCTGCAGTAGATAGCTGTTGAAGTCATGCTATCTGCAGTAGATAGCTGCTGAATTCATGCTATCTGCAGTAGATAGCTGAAGTCATGTTATCTGCAGTAGATAGCTGTTGAAGTCATGCTATCTGCAGTAGATATCTGTTGAAGTCATGCTATCTACAGTATATAGCTCTTGAAGTCATGCTATCAACAGTAGATATCTGTTGAAGTCATGCTATCTACAGTATATAGCTCTTGAAGTCATGCTATCAACAGTAGATAGCTGTTGAAGTCATGCTATCTGCAGTAGATAGCTGTTGAAGTCATGCTATCTGCAGTAGATAGCTCTTGAAGTCATGCTATCTACAGTATATAGCTGTTGACGTCATGCTATCAACAGTAGATAGCTGTTGAAGTCATGTTATCTGCAGTAGATAGCTGTTGAAGTCAAGCTATCTGCAGTAGATAGCTGTTTAAGTCATGCTATCTACAGAAGATAGCTGTTGAAGTCATGTTATATGCAGTAGATAGCTGTTGAAGTCATTCTATCTGCAGTAGATAGCTGTTGAAGTCATGCTATCTGCAGTAGATAGCTGTTGAAGTCATGTTATCTGCAGTAGATAGCTGTTGAAGTCATGCTATCTGCAGTAGATAGCTGTTGAGTCATGCTATCTACAGTATATAGCTGTTGAAGTCATGCTATCAACAGTAGATAGCTGTTGAAGTCAAGCTATCTGCAGTAGATAGCTGTTGAAGTCATGCTATCTACGGTAGATAACTGTTGAAGTCATGTTATCTGCAGTAGATAGCTGTTGAAATCATGTTATCTGCAGTAAATAGCTATTGAAGTCATGTTATCTGCAGTAGATAGCTGTTGAAGTCATGCTTTCTGCAGTAGATAGCTGTTGAAGTCATGCTATCTGCAGTAGATAGCTGCTGAATTCATGCTATCTGCAGTAGATAGCTGAAATCATACTATCTGCAGTAGATAGCTGTTGAAGTCATGCTATCTGCAGTAGATAGCTGTTGAAGTCATGCTATCTACAGTATATAGCTCTTGAAGTCATGCTATCAACAGTAGATAGCTGTTGAAGTCATGTTATCTACAGTAGATAGCTGCTGAAATCATGTTATCTGCAGTAGATAGCTGTTGAAGTCATGCTATCTGCAGTAGATAGCTGTTGAAGTCATGCTATCTACAGTATATAGCTGTTGAAGTCATGCTATCAACAGTAGATAGCTGTTGAAGTCATGTTATCTACAGTAGATAGCTGTTGAAGTCATGCTATCTGCAGTAGATAGCTGTTGAAGTCATGCTATCTGCAGTAGATAGCTGCTGAATTCATGCTATCTGCAGTAGATAGCTGAAGTCATGTTATCTGCAGTAGATAGCTGTTGAAGTCATGCTATCTGCAGTAGATAGCTGTTGAAGTCATGCTATCTACAGTATATAGTTCTTGAAGTCATGCTATCAACAGTAGATAGCTGTTGAAGTCATGCTATCTGCAGTAGATAGCTGTTGAAGTCATGCTATCTGCAGTAGATAGCTGTTGAAGTCATGCTATCTACAGTATATAGCTGTTGACGTCATGCTATCAACAGTAGATAGCTGTTGAAGTCATGTTATCTGCAGTAGATAGCTGTTGAAGTCATGCTATCTACAGAAGATAGCTGTTGAAGTCATGTTATATGCAGTAGATAGCTGTTGAAGTCATTCTATCTGCAGTAGATAGCTGTTGAAGTCATGCTATCTGCAGTAGATAGCTGTTAAAGTCGTGTTATCTGCAGTAGATAGCTGTTGAAGTCATGCTATCTGCAGTAGATAGCTGTTGGAGTCATGCTATCTACAGTATATAGCTGTTGAAGTCATGCTATCAACAGTAGATAGCTGTTGAAGTCATGTTACCTGCAGTAGATAGCTGTTGAAATCATGTTATCTGCAGTAGATAGCTGTTGAAGTCATGCTATCTGCAGTAGATAGCTGTTGAAGTCATGCTATCTGCAGTAGATAGCTGTCGAAGTCATGCTATCTACAGTATACAGCTGTTGAAGTCATGCTATCAACAGTAGATAGCTGTTGAAGTCATGTTATCTACAGTAGATAGCTGTTGAAAGCATGTTATCTGCAGTAGATAGCTGTTGAAGTCATGCTTTCTGCAGTAGATAGCTGTTGAAGTCATATTATCTACAGTAGATAGCTGCTGAATTCATGCTATCTACAGTATATAGCTCTTGAAGTCATGCTATCAACAGTAGATAGCTGTTGAAGTCATGTTATCTACAGTAGATAGCTGCTGAAGTCGTGTTATCTGCAGTAGATAGCTGTTGAAGTCATGCTATCTGCAGTAAATAGCTGTTGAAGTCATGCTATCTGCAGTAGATAGCTGTTGAAGTCATGCTATCTGCAGTAGATAGCTGTTGAACAGTATATAGCTGTTGAAGTCATGCTATCAACAGTAGATAGCTGTTGAAGTCATGTTATCTGCAGTAGATAGCTGTTGAAGTCATGCTATCTGCAGTAGATAGCTGTTGAAGTCATGCTATCTGCAGTAGATAGCTGTTGAAGTCATGCTATCTACAGTAGATAGCTGTTGAAGTCATGTTATCTACAGTATATAGCTGTTGAAGTCATGCTATCTGCAGTAGATAGCTGTTGAAGTCATGCTATCTGCAGTAGATAGCTGTTGAAGTCATGTTATCTGCAGTAGATAGCTGTTGAAGTCATGTTATCTGCAGTAGATAGCTGTTGAAGTCATGCTATCTGCAGTAGATAGCTGTTGAAGTCATGCTATCAACAGTAGATAGCTGTTGAAGTCATGTTATCTGCAGTAGATAGCTGTTGAAATCATGCTATCTACAGTAGATAGCTGTTGAAGTCATGCTATCTGCAGTAGATAGCTGTTGAAGTCATGTTATCTGCAGTAGATAGCTGTTGAAGTCATGTTATCTGCAGTAGATAGCTGTTGACGTCATGTTATCTGCAGTAGATAGCTGTTGAAGTCATGCTATCTGCAGTAGATAGCTGTTGAAGTCATGCTATCTACAGTAGATAGCTGTTGAAGTCATGCTATCTGCTATTGAATTTATGCTAACTGAATGGATAGCTCTTGAATTCATGCGACCTGCACAAGCTCATGAATTCAGGACACTTTCTCTTAGTACAACAGGTATATTCCCCATAGCACACAGAGGACCAGCTAAACCTGGGAGTGGCTCTTGGTGTTCAGTGGCTCCTCTTCTTTCACATTCTTTATTTTTATGAGGAATACCGTAAAACCTCGTCTACAAGCATATAGTGCTTCTGATGAAAGCTAAATGAATCCAGGCGCCATTATGGAGTTTTGAGCAAATAAATTACAGATCCAAGTATATACAAACAAGTATTATTGCAAGAACAATCTATTGTATTGGCATATTTACGGATGTATCGTATTAATTTAGCTTTCATTAAAAACACTTTCTATGTTTGTAGACAAGGTTTTACGGTATTATAGGTGAGCATGGTGAGAAAAGTCAGAAGTCAAGCTAGTTTGTTTCGGTGAATCCTGGCTACTATCTTCAAAATTCATTTGGCAACCAAAATCATAAAAACTGAATTACACATGTCAAAAGTGTTAGTTGTGGTATCAAATCTTTTATTGAATAACCTTCATACATGTACATGTACAAAGTAACTTACTTATTTTCATCACTAAACAAGAGTATCTTAGAAAGAACCTTATTTGAAAGTAACGATACGCTTTGATTTTAACAAATGATTGCAGAATGTTTGACTGGTATTATATAAAAATTAAAATGTGGTGATACAAAATGTAAAACAATGAGTAACAAAGAAGACCCTCTTTATACAAGAAAATGTCTCCATTGACTTAACCATTTATAGTGCACATTTTATGTGCTTTTTCATATGGCTTCAAAGCTCAAAAAGCAACAAACATTTTAAACAAATTTATCAAGTACAGTAAACAAAGGCAACAATATTATAGAAAAGATATTTTTGAGCACATATTTTGGAATGATTCAAGAGTAACAGTGTCAGCATCAGCACTCTTATATGAATAGATAAGGTGTTCCACAGACATGGAGCTGTCACTGAAAAGGCTCTATCCACAGTCCCTAGCTCTTTGGAAAGTGGCACCAAGATGGAAATGTTATCAACCGAGTGGGTCTTCACTGCCTTATTAGACAATCTTTTCACAGTGAGGCAGTTATTTACATACTTGGAAGAGTTTCCACGCAGAGACTTAGGCTAAAATAAAAAGCTATGTGTTTCAAAAACGAATGCAGAATGCAACTTGTCCTTTCTTTTTTTAAAGTATTTCTTAAAATTTTGAATCAAGATGTAATTTTTTGTGAGTTTCGAATCAACTAAATTTTCTTCAAAATATTTTTCAGAATTTCATGACAAAAAAGAATTTGCCGTTTCAGCTGAAATAGACACGCTAAAAAAAAACTAACATGAGCTGGGGCCTTGAGACATAACTTTTGTTAGCCTTACAAACATAAAGCAGTGGCACCAAGTTATACCAAAAAGCCTGAAAATGAACCCTACATCTGCCGAACATCCCAGTACCCACATTTCCACTCAGATATGATTGAATTATTTATAAGACATTCATTGTTCTCACTTATCATAATCAAAAATTTATCTTGATTTTATCAAAAACATTTTACAGAATCAAAAGTGTCAAAATCGCAAAATAACATTGTAATGTATTGTAGATTATAACATCAAGAGGAGCAAAATATTACAAAATAGAATATCAAATACTAAAACTTAAACTTTCTTTTTGCAAACTTGCCACACACATTGCATCTGGAACCTCCAGACATAATCACTTCATTTTAGTCATGTGATAAATCCAGCAGGTCAGTTGCCTGATGAAGTCTCCAGATGCAATGTAACAGGTTTGAAAAAAAAAGTAAGCTCACATATTTTTCTGCTCTTGGATGATGACTGAATGTTAACATTAGAAGTATCAAGAAAAATTTTGAAAAATTGAAAGAAAACATTAAGACCTTAAATCACGAATTTAACATCATTGGCCTATCTGAAACCCACTTAAAAGAATCGCCATCCGAATACTTCAACTTAAATGGTTATAATATGGAATATACAAACAGAACAGAAAGAGAAAAAGGGGTGTTTGTTTATATATTTCCACTTCAATCAAATATAAACTGAGATCTGATCTTTGTATTTCAAACTCTAATTTTGAATCTTGTTTTGTAGAAATAGAAAGAGAAAATACACGAAATATAATAGTAGGTGCTATTTATCGTTACATCGAAAATTGAGCATTTCATCAAAGATATTGGTCCTATTTTTGATCAAATAACTAAAGAAAATAAGGAATGCTATCTAATGGGGATTTTAATATAGACTTGTTAAAGGATGACTGTCACAAACAAACTCATGAGTATCTTAATCTTGTTTATTCATATTCGTTCATGCCAACAATTTACAAACCAACTAGAATAACTGAACATAGTGCAACCATTATTGATAATATACTTACAAATAATCACAACGATGTAAACTCAGAAATAATAGTTACTGATGTCAGTGATCATCTATTAACTATAGTACTCAAAAATCGGGCAGTAAGAAAAACATCGCCTGATGAAAGAAATTATTTTTATAAGAGGAATCATAATACTTGTAATATAAATAATTTGAAGCAAAAACTTTCAATGTGAATTGGCATGCTGAACTGGATAATGAAGATGTAAATGATAGTTACAATAAGTTTATACGTATTTTCAATAATGTATATAATGAATGTGTGCCTTTGACAAAACACAAGAGTAATAATAAAAAAGAACCAAAATTTCCTTGGATAAGTAGAGGTCTTCTCAAAAGTATAAAAACTAAGAATAAGATGTATAAGAGGTATATACAAAAGCCATGTGATGAAGCGCTTGAGTCATTCAAAACATATAGAAATAAGTTAAACACGTTAATAAAAAAATCAAAAAGAGAGTATTATAAAAAGAAATTTGAATCTGTTAAACACAATCTACAAAAAACATGGAAAACAATAAATAGTATTATTGGACGTAACAACAAAAGAAATATGCAAGCTAAATTCAAAAATGATGAAGGCGAAACGGTGTCAGATCCCCAGAAAATTTCAAATGAATTTAATTAATATTTTGTTAACATCGGACCTAAATTAGCTTCCAAGATTACAACAAATGGCAAGAAGTACTATGATTATTTAAAGAGCCCATTAAGCAGTAGCATGTACATGAAACCAACTGTTGATGAAGACGTTATAAAAATAATACATAAATTTAATCAAAACAAGAGTGCTGGTCACGATACTATTGGTAATTACGTGGTAAAAAGGATTGCAAAGGAAATATCGATTCCATTAACTATTATATTCAACCTGTCTATTACTGCTGGTGTAGTACCAAATGAGTTAAAGATCGCAAAGGTAATTCCCATTTATAAGAAAGAAAATCCAGAAGTTTTCTCAAACTATCGTCCAGTTTCTGTTTTGCCATGCTTTTCAAAAATACTTGAAAGGCTTGTGTTCAACAGATGCATACATTACATTGATAAATATGAAATTCTAAATGATAAGCAATTTGGCTTTAGATCTAAACATTCTACCTATATGGCTATCTTGGAATTTATTGACAAAATTAGTAATGCTGTCGAAAACAATGAGACAACTGTTGGGATTTTCTTAGATTTGTCAAAAGCCTTTGACACTATCGACCATAGTATTTTATTACATAAACTGGAACATTATGGTTTTAGAGGAAACGTTTTAAAATGGTTTAAAGATTACTTACATAATAGAAAACAGTATGTGTATTACAATTCTTGTAAATCTGAACATAAAGATATAATATGTGGAGTACCTCAAGGCTCCATCCTAGGCCCATTATTGTTCATTTTGTATGTTAATGATATCATAAATACTTCCACCATTCTCAAATTTGTCTTGTTTGCCGATGATACTACTATAACTTATTCACATAAGGACATTGTGTCCAAATACGATCTTATCAACAATGAATTAAAAGAAGTAAATAATTGGTTTAAGGCTAATAAGCTATCAGTGAATGCAAGCAAGACTAATTATATGGTGCTTGGTACAAATCACAAAACATCACACGTATTGTACAATGTTACTAAAAATATTATATTAGATAATGTAATCCTAGAAAGGTTGAATAAGACCAAATTTCTTGGAGTGACAATTGATGAGAATTTAACTTGGAAATTTCATATTACCAACATCTCAAAGAATATATCTAGAGGTGTTGGTGTAATAAACCAACTGAAACATTTTGTCCCCGAGCGAATAATGTATTCACTATATTGTACTTTAATACTTCCTTACATAAACTATGGTATCTTAGCATGGGGAAATACTTGTCAAAAATATTTGGAAAAGATTTTCAAACTTCAAAAAAAAGCCCTTAGAATGATATCGAATAGTCACTTTTTAAGTCACTCAGCCCCTATTTTCAAGAATTACAATTTGCTTAATGTTTATGATAGTTATGATCTCGAACTAAGCACTTTTATGTACAAGTATAATACCAATCAGTTACCAAAGGCCTTCAATAGTTATTTTGTTGAGCAGAGGAATCACCTCAGGTATCACACAAGAAACGCTGAAGATTACAAGATCTGTCTTACAAAAACAGAGTTTGCTAACAAAACAATAAGAACCGCCGGGCCAAGAAAATGGCATTCGATTGACAGATGCGCCAAAACGGCTACATCAGTAAAACTCTTTAGATCCCAAATTAAAACAAACCTTATAGAAATGTACACTTAATACCTCTTAGTTTGGATTTACTTATTTTTATTTTTCTCCTTTTAAAACAAAAAATCGATTAAAATTAACTGATCTCTATGCATTTATACTATATTCACAAAATGTCAGCTTTCTTGTGCGATATACGTCGTGAGCAAATGTTATGAAATCCTAATTTATATTCTGCATGTTCTTTATTCATCATTTTTTTTTCCTGCTTAGTTAGTTTCTACATGAATGTATGAAAGAGGGTGGTGGGGGTGTTTTTTTGTATGTATTTGTTTTTTATTAGACAATTTGAGACACTTTGGCTAAGGTTAAGGGGGTGCTTGTTCAGGCCTTTTGGCCTTCTGAGCATCTCCTCATTCAAATGTGTTGTTTTGCTGTTATTGTATTGTTGTATTTTGAATGAAATAAAGATTGATTGATTGATTGATTGATTGATTGAACATTCACTCAATGAATAGATACATTTATAATAATATAAGTAATTCAAACATTTTGCTTGGCAAATCCAATGGAAAAGTAACTCACTACTACTTTAGCTTTCACTGTCTAGGCTTACAACAAGCGGTTTCATAGGGAAAGCAGTGGACCATTTGTGATCAAGCCATCTGCCCAGATGGCGAAAGCTACAGTAGTGAGTTACTTTTTCATTGCATTTACCTAGCAAAATGTTTGAATTTACTCAATGATATTACAAATATGTTATGAAATGTTTCAGTTGTAGCTATTATTTATTTACATTAATTCTTATTTTCTTGATATCAACTCAAATTTGGCACAAGAAAGTGTTGACGCTTTAAATCATGGTACCTTATTTATTTATTATTAAATTGGAGTTTTCTGAAGACAGCTACCGTTTGCTTATGGATGACCCCAGTTTATAATTACATGTCATCAACGCTTAACATAAACGTAATTATCTAACCTGAACACAAATCTTCATGAAAGATGCGATCAAGCAGAGGTATATATATTGTGTAAGAGATTGATATTTACATCTGTGATGTCATTATTTGTCAAAAAATGATATTTGCACATTTCAGAACTCCTGCCCCCGTAAAACCCCAAATTACCAAAAATTCAGGTATGCAAATGACCATAATCACTATCCAACCACACTGAAAAATGGACTGAATTAATCACGCTGAAATGAGCTAGCCATATTGTGGATCACTGTTCTAGATCATTTTTTCATTCAGTCTATATTGATATTTGTCACAACAATGAAAATAAACAATTTCAGCGACATTTTTATGGCTAATTTGAGTGTTACTCTACACATGTAATCTAAATATTGAACACAAATTATTGACTACTCAGTTACCAAGCTAAATTACATGTACATCAGCCAATGTTATATATGCTCTTCATCACAGAGTGACCCTCCTAGTTTAAATTAAATGTGGCATACTGTGGTGGATGTGGCCAAAAGAGCTTAAAATCCAGGCCAAATATTTTGTCTGCACCAACTGGCTCTGCTATGGTGATGGATGGAACTTCACTCTCAACATTGCAAATCACTCTTTGTACTTGACGCTTTCTACATCTCTCGTAACTTGCCATTCTGAAGCATTTTTGTGCACTACAAACCATCTGATATTAAACAATGGAGGCTGAACCTCTTTCTCCTTGAGAAGAACAACTGCTGGAATCCACATGTTTTCCGTCGGATTGTACATCATACATTTAATGTCATGTCCGTCTTTACCTGTTACAAATATGGTCATTTTCACAGTAAAGGGTGTAACTTTTGATTTTTAGGGTCAAAATTTCAAACCACTTAAATATGTTTCTGTTTACTGTAATCATGCATAGAAGCAACTTAAATTCCAGTAAAATAGTGTTTCAAGGCTTAAACCTTTTGATTTCTGATAAAAAAATTGACATTTCCATAACATTTTGGTTAAAATCTAAGAAAAAATGTATTTTACATAAGCTCAGAAAATTCTGACATGAAAGCTGGAATACATGTGAAATCCCATTCCAAAGTAAGTCAACAGATATAAGTTAAATTTTATACCATGTTTTGCTATGTTTGTAATTGCAATTTTGAAAATTTTTAACATCAAGGGTCATTTGCAATGGAAATTTCCCAACCTTAAACATATTTTTAAAGTTTTAATTGGGTTCCTAAAATAATTTAAATGTCTAACTTCATGTACAAATACTACTTGATGAAAGGAACCTCCCAGCCAAGTTTCACAGAAATTGGAGTTATTTTTTAGAATTGGCAATTCAAGCGATTTGTGTTTCGGAGGCTTCAGTTAACAACACAGGTGATCATAAAAGTAAAATATTTGGCTAACTACTACAAGTTGACATGAAAAAATAGGTAAAAAATATCACAATTACCAATTTTCATGCTTTGCTTCTAAGTATTGAATTTCAGTTGTGACAAAAATTAAATTATCACAGCAAGTCATTTTTTTTGTTTCGGAGGCTTCATGTTTACAATGGTTAAACATGGCAGAAGTAGTTTTTTTTGAAAACAACACTGTTGGGATCATCTAAGCTGTTATTTTCTTGTGTGTATTGAATCAATGATTCTATGCGGCAGATATTGCAGATTTATAACATGATAATTTTTTCACCCATTTGTTAAGTATGGTGTTATTTGCATGTGAAGCCTCCGAAACGGGCTTTCTTGGATATCAGTATATTTTTCAAGCATTAACCATAATATCAATTTTTTTAAATTTATGACATTCTGCACATATCATGCAACAATTACAATGCAGATATCAATATGGAACATACCAATTTAGATATGCATAGATGATAATTAAGTTTACTGTTGTTTCGGAGGCTTCATTTGTTTCGGAGGCTTCAATTGTTAACGGAAAGTTTGTATTGGGTCCCATTTTCAAACGGTGATATATATCTCCATGATTTAAAAACAAGTGACTTGAGGATCTACTTTGCTACATTTTGATCAATAGATTGGATGAGCTCTTTTATTTATATTTGCCCAAGCTTGCTGAACAGTTTGTTTCGGGGCTTCAAAAAAGTTAACGGAAAATCGGCTCTTTGAAGTCAAGATTTTATAAAAATTTTAAAAGCTTGCAAATCAACTAATTTTTGTTACCCATTTCAAGTTAAGATATCAACTGTTATGAATCAAGAAGAAGTGAAGAAATAACCAAGAATTATGAACCAAAGCTATACCCACAAAGTTTGTTAACAATTGTTAACGGAAAATGAAACCTCGAAGCGACAAATATCGAAGTCCGGTTCTCAAAAATACAGGGCTGTTCACAATTAAATCTAATGTGGCAGTGTTTACTGAACATATGACCGTACTTTCAGGATAAGAAAAATTATCCATGAACTAACTGAAGAAAACACAGGGTTTTACAAAAATGTTACTGTTTTTACAGTTTTTCAAAATGGCAATATTAGGTACATTTAAGCCTGCTAAAACTGAACGCAGTAACTCCCGAAGATGATTATGCTACCCAAGGTAGCTGCTAACTAGATGACTTATGTGGCCAAAAATCATGGAATTCTGTGGCTTTATTAGAAAACTACGGATCAAAATGTTAAAAATCCAAAGTTACACCCTTTACCGTGAAAATGACCATATGCAGCCATTACAAGATAGACCTCGCACATTACAAAGTGAAGAAATCAAAGGACCATCTCCCATTCTTCATTGACAATGCTGAAGCATTGAACGCTGTCACTGATCTTCTATCAGTAGTTGTACTGATTGCATAGATATATCCATCTAACTCAACAAGTTCTGGAACACAATGATTCCCTAAGGGAGAACAGTCCACTCGTTCGTTTCAAAATTATACTTGAGGAAATGCTTCTCCGGGTTTGGCTGATCCACATCTAGCTCAAACTTATATCCCCCTGCAACATAAAACTGATTTCCAACAACAAGTGTCTGGAAGCCATAACCCACATACGCAGTCTAAAGGAGTAAGCCAAAAGGTGGATATATGCATGGAAGTTCAGAGATGTGATTGAGTTTATAAAAGCCTGCCTTTGTTCTGTAATGTAGGGATAGTATACAGTCATCTCGGTCATCGATAAAGTCCCTCTTCAAAGATACTGGTGCCTACAATGATAAATAAAAGTATTTGGTATCAATGTAATGTAGGTGGGGGTGGTGTGTTTGTTGTGTGTGTTTCAGCACATGGTTATTGCTTGTTTGTTTATAGAGCCAACAGCCAATCGAGAGTACACATTAAAGCAGGCTGCACCTGCAATGTGGACATGTCCTTGCTTTTTTTATATAGCTGAAATGGCTTCCTGCAAGCGTAAAAACGCATTTGGCACTATGTAGTATGTATACCCAATAGACAAACGGCTATATGAAAGGTCCACAGTTTCCCCACGCTAGGTCAATCTAAGGATTTGGAACAATTTCAAATTTGTGTACTTCTTCCTAATTTGTTTATTTAAAATAAATATGTTTTATTTTGGAAACGGGATACAAATTAACTGTAATTATGCCAGTAATACTATGTACATTCAAAGATACACTTGACAGCTCTGTAATCTATTGAACACATATCAGCCCACTTAAATCTGTACTCAATTACCAAGTTTAAAATTCCATCAGCCAATGTTTAATGCTCTGCCCATTGGCCAAAATGAATATTGTGTCCAATTTTGAACCAATCAAGGAGGGTATTATTAATAAGATCATCTGCAAGTGTAAGTTTGACCATAAATAGTTATAAGCCTAGTCATAATTGGTAAATGAAATGAGCATTTCAAGTTATCAACCAATCAGAAATGCTGTTAGATGACCAGTAGTGTCCAGGGGGTTAAGAATGATTCATTGGGAATGGCAACTCCTTGAATCCACATATTGATACATGTATGTGCATGGAAGTTCAGGGATTGTATTTTAGTATGTATTCAATGATCTCAATGACATTAATCATCATTTAATCACAATGTACCTATGACATTGAAATTACACTAAATATTTTTTCAGTAGGGCCTACTACTCTTAAACATCACTACACTACACTGAAAAAAAATACACATTACATAATAGCAAGCACTATATTGTTATTCAGGTATGCAAATGATGATGAACACCATCCAACCACACTGGAAAATAAATTGAAGCATCTCTGAACAACACTGGCCATAAAATCTCACTGAAATTGATTTAATCACACTGAAATGAGCTAGCCATGTTGTGGATATCACTGCTCTGGACCATTTTCATTTCGTCCATATAGATATCGATATTCGTCGCAGGACTAAAAATACGCTGAAAACAATTTTTTATGGTTAATTTGAGTGCTACTCTGTTACACTTGTAATCTAAATATTGAACACAAATTAATGACTGCCCACTTAAATCTCTACTCAATTACCTCACTGAATTCCATCAGCCATTGTTTAATGCTCTTCATCACAAGGTGACCCTCCCAGTTTACATTTGTCAAATGTGGCAAACTCTGGATATGGCTCAAAGGCAGCAAAATGAAAGCCAAATATTTCTTCTGCACGTGCAACTGGCTCTGCTAAGGTGATGGATGGAACTTCACTCTCAACATCGCAAATGACTCTTTGAACTTGACGCTTTTTATGTCTCTCCAAACTTGCAATTCTGAAGCAGTAGCAGGCATTTTTGTGCACTACAAACCATGAGATATTTAAGTATGGGCACTGAACCTCTTTTGACAATGATTCGTTGAGAGTGACAACTGCTGGAATCCACACATTTTTCGTAGGATTGTACATCATACATTGATCTCCAAAGCTGTGGCTGTTTCTACCTGTTACAAATATGCAGCCTTTAAAAGATAAACTACGCACTTGACAAAGTGATGAAATCAAAGGACTGACCATCTCCCATTCTTCATTGACAATGCTGAAGCGTTCAACACAGTCACTGTTTTCTCTATATGAAGTTCCACTGATTGCATAGATATATCCATCTAACTCAACAAGTTCTGGAACACAATGATTTCCTAACATTGAAGGGAGAACAGTCCACTTGTTGGTTTCAAAATTATACTTGAGGAAATGCTTCTCAGGAATTGGCTCACCATCATCATACAGCTCACTCTTGTTACCACCTGCGACATATAACTGATTTCCAACAGCAAGGGTCTTAAAGCCATGACCCTCATGTGCCTGTTGAAGGAAGCCAGAAGACGGATATGTGCATGGAAGTTCAGGGATGCAATTGAGTCTATAAAAGCCTGTCTTTGTTTTATAATGTAGGAATAGTTTATCTTCATCTCGGTCAATGATAGAGTCCCATTGCATGGATACTGGTGCCTACAATGATAATGATAAAAGTATATAAGTACATTGTATTATACAGTAATACTATATGTGTGGCATGTGTGGGGGTGGGGGGTGTGTGCATGTTTAACTGCAACTGAGGATACAAACAAAACCGTGGACCAAACGAGTACCACCCTTGGTTTGCAGATGTCCGCAGTAAGTCCCAATTACATGCATGTATACCAAATGTATGTTGTGGTAAACGGGTAACACGCAAGTCATTTTCAACCTTCAATTTTCCATTCTTCAATGCTAATCAACAGTTGAAAGTAACAAAATCTGAAGACAACCATATAAATAATTTACATGAAACTTGCTCAAGGAGAGGGGAGGGGAGGGGGGAGAGGAGAGGAGAGGAGATCGAGAGAAGAGTCGAGAGGGGGCGAGCAGAGCAGGGAGGAGTTTATTGCATTTATTTTAATTTTCCATGTTGATCATAGGCCTACTGCTAAAACAGTGCGAGGGGGAGAAGGGTAAAGGAAATACAACATCCAATATAGACTAGAAAGAGAAGAAAACGAGAGGAGAAGAGGCAGGGGTCCTTTTTTAAATGTCACAGTAATATAGACCATAATGACACCAAATTTGCGTTCCGACCTGATGTAGGCCTATCCTGCCTAGTTAAATGACTGACATGAGTAAGATTGCCCACTTGAGACGTCAGTGTTGCATATAATTGACTTATCCAACCTTTATTGACAGACATAAGTGTGATTGACAGCACCTATTATTACCTCTTCAAATGAGAAGCATGATGCCCCAAACGTAACAATGAAGTCAACTTACACATCATCCCACTTAATCCCTTGCGTTTTTGTTTCTGAACAATAGAGCTCCCGAAACAGAAAAGATAAAACGACAGTAAACCAATGCCACTGTATCCCGGGACTTCATCCTTTTACTAGTTCTCATTCTTAACAACACCCAGTTGCCCAGGTCATTGTCATTCATCGGCCTGTGGGTTAGTCTGGTAGGGTTAGATGCACATGAGCACTGCTGTAAGGATCATTCCTGCTGAATTTGAGCTGATTAGACCAATTTTGAAATTTGACCTTTGACCCCTCAACTTTGACCTTTGGAGTCATAAATATTGTTTCATGTTTAGAATGTTGTAAGGATCATTCCTGTTAAATTTGAGCTTGATTGGACCAATTTTGAAATTTGACCTTTGACCCCTAAACTTTGACCTTTGGGTCATAAATATTCTAAACATGTTTAGAATGTTGTAAGGATCTTTTATGTGACCTCATGTTGACTTTTTCATGTTCCCCTCATATCAAGGATGATTTGCACCAAGTTTTTTACCCCATTTGACCTTTGACCTCAGATTTATTTTTTCATGATCCCCTCATATGAAGGATTATTTGTACCAGGTTTAAGCCCAAAAGGATATATTTCAAATGCTTGCAATAGGATTCAAGTTAACTGTTCACCTGAGAGCATTTATCAAAACTTAAACCAAATTTATCACATACAATCAGCCGGACATATGGAAAAGTGATTATATATATATATATATATATATTGTAGTCTCCTGCCTTATAAGGCGAGACAATATTTACATTTCAAAATTTAAGCATACTTACTGTGATAGTGTTTCTAGTAGCAAACATGTCTGGGTGTCAAGCATACTTACTGTGATAGTGTTTCTAGTAGCAAACATGTCTGGGTGACTCTGATTCAATGGTATCCTAGCACTCTCCTTAGTAGCAAGCACCTTGACAACCTCCTCAATCATTTCCTTACAATCTGGTATGGCTAGTATTTCATCACCAAGGATCTGCTTGAGTCTGTCAGGTGGCACCAAACCAAGACGGATCTTCTTCAAGAGATCTGTGGTGTGCACCTGTCGCTGGTGCCAGTCATATCGCAGCCAGTTTAAGGTACTCTGCAGAATCTGAATGTCCAACAAACATAGAACAGAGGTGTACAACGTATATGAAGGTGAACTTTTCTTAAATTTCCTGAAATCGATATTGCCCTTGGCAAGATGGCTGAGCACTTGCATGTAGCATCATAATTTTATAGGAGATTGTCCATGAAATAGCCTGCAGGGGTATACCACTCCCTAAATCAATTTTATGATGAAATATCATCTTCCAATTCCGAAAATGTAAAACAAAAATACACTCTTTTTTTTCAATCCAGTCTGCATTCTGGAAATTTCTTGAAAAGTTATATATACCATACCTGATATATTATCATCAGGTATATGTATCAGATCAAGCAAAATCTGATAATCAAATGATCTGAATAGCCACTAATTTACTAAGGTGTGATGCAATAATTATGTTAATTGGATGGGGTGAATTCTCTAAGTAGTCTGCCAAAAATTACTTAGACCACCCCTATCAATGTATAAACAAAATCTTTGGCTGCCATTTTGTGATGTGCCAAAAATTCCATGGCCCTCTTTACTGATGCCATATTTTGAGGAACCATATTAAAACATTATCAAATTGTGTGATGTATTTTGCAAATATTTCAACAAGGCCCACAAATCTGTGCCAAAAATTACTTACCCCTCTCTTTCAACTTGCTCCTTCTGAACTGGTAAACAAAGTTTGATCACTTCCTGGGAGTACCATGATATACATATTTATTGCACTATCCCTAAAGAATGGTGTCATGAAGTTATAATATTTTGTACAAAAAATCTTGGATAAGGCTTTAACCACATGTCATCGTTGGGCTTAGAAAAACCTCAAAATGTCATGTATCATTGGCCCCTGACAAAGCAAAACCTCCTTTGTAACCTCTTGGCAGTTTTGTTTTAAATATGTTTAGAGCCACTAGTACAAGGTGTCCCATAAAAAAAGGTTATGTAGAAAATTAATCGCATTTTGCGATGATACAACAAAACACTGTCATATTTTCAGACATGAATTATTCATCCTTCTTGTAATTGTCTGCTAAGTTTCAACTTCGTATCTTTTAAGCAACTAAACTTATGAGCGCAAAATGACAGGGGTGTCAGGAGTGGCTAATCATCAAAATATCGTACAACAAAAGTTGAACACAAGCACATCTTTGTTTTCATATTGTTTTCTTTTGGCTTTTTATTTGTCTCTTATTATTTTTGTTTCATGGTTGAACTTATTACACTAAAGAACCATATTGACAAATTAGATATTGCTTATCTTAGAGCTTCTTGACTCTTGGTGGTTAAAATAAAGGAAGAGGAAGAGGAACACTTTTTGGTGAAGGCATATTATTTGCACGCTGTATCTCCTGTCATGAACATAATAAAATTAATAACAATTTGCATTTTGAATTTTTGTTGGATTTTGTTGAGTCGAAATCGCTGCTGTGTTATATATTGAAAGAATATTGTTAATTGTTTAACTGAACTCTCGAAATAAAACTGAATAGGTTTTTAAAATTCTTTGTTCAACAGAATAATATACTGCGTCTGCCACGCTATGACTGCCCCTACTCAAATGACCCGCCAAATGCATTGTACGGGCAGTGATACCTCGTGTTGAATTATGTCACGTAAACATGGTAAACAGCTTGCTCAGGATTCAGGAATGCGTGGAATGCGGGCTAAATATGCACGTTGTGAACTTGACATTCACAGGGTTACTAGCAGATGCCATGATACATAGATTATGTCATGAAAAGGACATTTATATTTGTCAACATTAACTTAGATTATTTTCAAAAACCTACATGTATGTAACCTTTATTTGGGACACCCGGTATATAGGAGGTTTTTCCTGCCCAGCGACGGTGAATTATCTACCATTAAGGTATACTTAATTACTAACCTCTTCCTCTTGTGATGTCTCAGTTTCAACCTCTTCAGCACTCAAACAGGTCACAATAAACTCCTTGTTAGCATGGTGTAAGAAATACTTGGTTTCTATGACCGCCTTGAAATTGCTTAGTAGACGTAGGCGTAGTCTTTCTACTAGCTCTGTCATGTCTTTATGACTTTCTGCCAGAGAATACATCTCGAAGACATCTTCTAAGTCGATGACTTGATGCACTTTCATGAGATAGTCAACACATACTTTGATTGCATGTGTAAAGTCCATATAGCAGGCCATTCTGAAGACACCACACACATTGACTGGAGATAGATGGAAGTAGCCAGTGTAAGCACACTCCAACAGCTGGGTGAAACTCTCTGGTGAACCATCGATGGTGACCTCTGACCTCTTGCTTTCTTGAAATTCTGAAGTGAACATACTCATGAAACAGCTACTGCTTGCACTCAACACAGCTTTATGAGCTTGGAATTGCTGATTTCCAAGGATGATAGTAATGTCACAGAATGTGCCTTGTTCTCTGAGTTGACTGAGGCCAAGAGCCAGATGAGGTGTATAAGAGTCATCACCTACACGCTCCATTTGATCTGGAGTTGCGCTGTTCATTTTACTACCCATATCCAGCCCTGTATTTGTAAATTACAAGAGGAGAAGTATTTGTTAGTCTGTCTTTATGGTTTAAATTTGTCACAAGCTGATCCACTCAGGTGAAATGAATTGACCTTTTCTGTAAATCCCATAAGCTTTGTCATTTGACGTCACACTTGCAATGTGCAGTAACGATGTTTGATAAACGATGTGCGCATCGGTTTAGATCATCGGCGTGACGTCAAATGGTGTACATCTCAGGTGTACTCGCAAAGGCTTAGGGGATTTACTGAAAAGGTCAATTCCTGTTAGTAGTTTCCCGGGAAGGAGCTTTGAGCCCTGTCCGCTTGTTGACTGTCGATACACGTCGATAAGTCGGAAGTATTTTCTTCCAACATGTCAATACACAAAATATGTGTTGATAACAGCATTGCTTTAGGATATGGATTCTCTTACATACAATGTCAAATATTGTCCCCTTTATTATGCATTGCATATATATGTGTGAGAAAACAAGAACATTTTCAGCGTACATGTAAATAATTAACACAATTAGCAAGCCAATGTAGCTTTGGTATACATGCATGAATTGCGTTTGAGTGCATGTAGTACAACACTGTCAGTAGTTGAACATTATTTTTTCAACAACAAATAATAATAAAACAATGGGTAGTGGTTTGTTCAAAATCTCGGATTTTGGCAAAAACTACAGTAAGCACTGTAGAATGGGGTGAATGACAACAAGACAGTTACTAGTTACTTACTGTGTGGATACAGATAGAGTGTGGATTCTGTGGAACTATAACTACTTCAGTCACCAAATTGTCGCCAATTTTCAAACGTACAGTATCAAAACAATTCTTTGTGAAGTTTAATGTTGCCGGAATTTATTGTGATCTCTATCTTCAGAGTAAAGTTTGCTCATTTTTAAGAGGTTAACCATGCTAACAATTCGCTGACATGTCATTTGAGCCACTTTTTCGGTAACTTGAGGTACTGACACCTCCATCACTACGATTTCCACTGTCCTTCTCTGTACGAAGGTCTGAGGCTCCCAGGCCTATCTGGTCCAGGGTACACAGTATCAAACTTCGAAAGTTGGTGAAGTACACTTTAGTACAGCATGTCTGGCAATGCCGACTCAACCAGAACCAGAAATATCACTTCTTACCATTCCTTATTATGTGAAGATAAACAAAACATGTATTTGGTGCGCATGTGTAAATGGTGGCGAAGAAATTCCTTTTTTTTTGCTGTGAAATGCAGTCTATTTAATGAACAAAAGAGATACAGGAAGTCTTCATAGTGTTATTTTTAAGGATTTTATCACAAAACTGAACATGTGAGTAAGTATTTTATGAATGCATGGCGAACCTTTGAAACTGCGACTTGAGTTCAGTGTAACCGCCTCCGTGTGCCCCGGTTTGGGCAATAGTACGAAGGTCATGGCCTTATGGTGAGGAAGGAACCACTGGTTTGGGCAATAGTATGGAGGTCATGGCCTTATGGTGAGGAAGGAACCACTGGTTTGGGCAATAGTACGGAGGTCATGGCCTTATGGTGAGGAAGGAACCACTGGTTTGGGCAATAGTATGGAGGTCATGGCCTTATGGTGAGGAAGGAACCACTGGTTTGGGCAATAGTATGGAGGTCATGGCCTTATGGTGAGGAAGGAACCACTGGTTTGGGCAATAGTATGGAGGTCATGGCCTTATGGTGAGGAAGGAACCACTGGTTTGGGCAATAGTACGAAGGTCATGGCCTTATGGTGAGGAAGGAACCACTACTAGGTCCATGATGTTTCGGGCTACTTTTTCGGGTCCTATACCCGTGCTAAGCAGCAAAATGACTAAATACCCTTGCGCACATCATACTTGTTTTCGCTTGGCTCAAATCGTGCATGTTATGTGATTGTACCAGATCATCATGATCGGTGACGTTATTTACTTCTGAATATCCCATTGCTTTAAATGGTGTCATGCTTCACCGATTCTAACGTGTTTTGAGATAGCTCCCCCTTCTATCCTCATATCCATTGTTGGTTATCAGTGGCCTGGATTGAGGATAGACTTTTCGATCAACAAGTAAGTAAGTCGACTTTCCTCAAGTAATAAAATTCCAAAAGAACTAGACTTACTAGTGGCTAACTCCACAGAAATGGTACATTTGCATGAATTTTAAAAGTTCATTCAATGCTTCCAAGTTATTGTTTCCTGTAAAGTAGACTAACAAAGCTTTCAGAAACCAATCTTGTTTTTTGCCTCGCATAATTTTATACATTTTATGACAATTTGAAGTTTGGGGAATTGGAACAGCTTCGTGTATCCCTAATTTTGCAGGAAATTGCTGATCTTATGAGTATTGCAGATCCTAGTGTACATGCACAAAAGATATGTATTAGTGGTTTAATATCAGCTTTGATATCTTTACTACAATTCCAGAACAAAATTTAAACCCATCAGTAACATTATAAATGTATACTACTGCCTTCAAATATGGGTATTAAAATGTCCCGTCTGTCACAGAAAAACATCAAAAAGTTGTTTATTTTCTATATTTTAATATATTTTTTATTCAAAACTTAATTCCTATCTCCTATCAAGTAGGCCTCATATAAAAAAAAAAAAGTAAAATTGTTCACTGACATTTAGTAAAGAAGATATTCCATCTCAAAATGTGTCCCGTCTGTCACATTTTAGCATCTTACCATGTACAATCAAATGGGCGGAAATTTTTAAGTCAGACATTTTTAGTTTTTTACTTCAGATTCATATTCTGCACTAAATTTTGGCGAATAAAAAATGATTTAATGCTCATTTTGACAATTAAAATTCCATCTGGCAGTCAAACCATTGTAAACTCTAAAATTTGATCATTTTTATGGGTACTGGATGTTTGAGGTTGACTCCCCTCACATGAGAGGCCTCAAATGATGTTTAAGGTAATATTTTATCATGATTAGGGAGCGATCGTTATTTATGGCAGGGGGGGAATGGGTAAATTTAGGGGGAATACAAAATTTTTTGTGGTCTTGAGGGGGAACCTGAAATTTTAGTTGAACCAGGAGGGGGATTGTTAAATTTTAAATGGAGAAAATTGGGAAAACAAGGGGAACGCGAAAATTTTGAGCGGACGCGAGGGGAGAACGCGAAATTTTTTGTCGACATTTTGCCAAAACACCCATTCCATTCCCCTGCCGTAAATAATGATCGGTCCCTTAGATGTTGTTTGTAATATCTGTGTGAAAATAAATCCCACAAAGTATATTTGAGCAATTCGCCATTGCTCTGAAGAACACTGTAAAAAATGTTACAAAATGGTCCCGTCTGTCACGTCCCGTCTGTCACGACTTTGGCGAGCCCAGGTATAAAAATCTCACCTTTGTATTTTTGAGTATGATGTTTACTGAGAGTTTATGTACCAATATTTAATTTTGACAGCATTTTTCAATAAATCTCACTTGAGAACAGATAGAGTTTTGCAAGAAGGTACTTTTCTAAAAAATGATGTTTTTCCGTCCCGTCTGTCACGCTGTATTTCAATTTGCAACCATACAGCCATTGAATCACTTGGTTTCATCTTGTGTGTTTTAAATTAAATTATGACATGTTCTCTTTGACTTGGAGTATAAAAGTTTGGGATATGTCTTGTAGATTTTTTTGTTGAAAAAATAAAAAAAAAAAAAGGTCTATCTAAATGTCCCGTCTGTCACGCTGGAGTTAGCCTAGTAATTGATGATTACTTTTTGCAAAAGCATGACAAAACTCGCCCAAAATCAATATATAGTATTAACTTAGCAACCCCTTGCTTTCTTTATTACCTTTGACGGTGATGTTTACTTTCGGCTACGCCTTTGCTGAACTTTTTGTTCTTATTTTTTGTCAAAAATGGGTACAAAATCAGCTCAAGATGATAGAGTACTACCTTCCAAGTTGAAAAAATAATTTTCTCACGTTGGTTAGTAAATCAAGCCCGTAGTACAAACAGCTCCCTCAAAATTAACTTCAAGGGTGCACATCACTAAATAATCGCCCCATTGAAATACGTGTAAAAACACCGGTTTTCTTCGATTTGAGGCCTTTGTACAGTGGCGTACCGTGGCCGCTCCTTACCGTATCCATTCTGCCCCTAAAGCCGATACCGAACAACACATACACAGCCTTGACCTGCGGTTGTCTAAATTCTGAGGGATTTGCATGCTCGTCAGGTAGAAGATAAATATACAGAGTGTCCTTCAGCTCTCCGTGTTTGGTCAGACCTACCGTATATAGGCGTAGGCTGCATGTGGTGTATCCTGCATAAATTAGTGTTCTTGTACAAACCTGAGACTAGTATACCTAAGGCTCAAACACATGTTTCACACTTACCATGCTTACGGTGTACGCTGCACACCGACACCGCCTGGCTAATAATTATTTGGTGCAGAAGGGACACTAAAATTGCTATGCACGATTTTGATATCAGACGAAAATCTTCTGATACCGGGTTAGAAAATTATGAATATCTCCCGTCATGATTTTTTTCTCAAGAAACCAGATTTGGTCTCATAAACTTGGAAATACGTGTTGAACAGATATGATAGTCGCTAGAATGCGCTTTGAAAATTGGCCGTGCGCTTTGAACTCAAAATTTGACCATTTTATATTGCGTTGGTCCTGTTATGGACTACAGCGTGCAGCGTGTAGTACAGCTGCACTCACTGTAGGCAGTATAAAAGTCGATGACCATTGACCTCAATGGGGTATACAAGCTTAATCACGCACAACCAAGATCGATTACCCGGCTATTGTGAGTAGCCTTAGTTATGTCCCTCGACTAATTATTAGTTTAAAAGAGCTTTAAAGGTTTGAACCAAATGGCTAATCGTGGCTGTGGATTTAACCTACCATGGCGATTCCTGCCATGAAGATATAGGGTCGAAGACACTGTGCGCTGCATGCATGACTGTATGTTTCTGTTTTCAGGGATGATTATCCTAATGTCTAATAAATGACGAGGGACAGTAATTTGGTAGTATGCACCCTTAAAAACACACATCGCGCGGTGTTTCTTTATGCAAAATAAAAGTTATGCAAAACATCATACTCTGTAAGTATGTAGATATGAATGCTATACCGGGGGCTGAAGAAAATTAAATTTTGCCGCCCCTTCCTCAACAGCCCGAAAAGGTTGACACAATTTATTTTTCGGTGGTTTGAAAAAGTGAATTCCTCAACAGCCCGAAAAGGTTGAATTGAATTTCGAAAAATAAAAATAAAATTGGAGAAACCTCAAAAAAGGAAGCGGGAGGGGACGTGAAACATGTTTATTTTTTTATTTGGCCTAATCTTATTGTATATTTTTTTTGTGCTTGTATGATTATTATTGTACTGTTTTTATTTGCAACGCATGATATGATTTAAATAAAAGCCCGATTTCGGGCATGAAATACAAAAAAAAAGCCCGAAAAGGTTGACCCAATTTATTTTTCGGTGGTTTGAAAAATGAAGAGCAAAAAAAAAAGAAGAAAAAAAAAGGATTTTAGGCGCTCAAAGGACCTGATCAAATACCCTTCTGGAATGAACTTTTGTGCTGGTTTTAATACTGGAACATTTTCGCGCAACTTTCAGGCTATTTTAAATTTTTTGCTTCAGGACTAATGTTGCTAAAGTTTTTACACCCCCCCTACGTACCCCAAAACTTTTTACCCCCCCTGTTCATAGCCCCAATACCCAAAACTTTTTAACCCCCTATTTAGAACTCCTAAATTTTATGACCCCCCACATATTTTCCAGCCCCCCCCAACGTATTTATGAATACTCCTTGGGACTAAATGGTCTAGAACTCAGTGCGAGTCAAATTTTACATATTTGAACGTTTCTGTAGTGTTTTCCAAAGCCTTTTTAGAGCGTCCATCATGAAATTGCTTGCCCCCACCCTGAGCCTCTCAAAAATTGCTTTCCCTCTTCTCCATAGCTCTCCGCATACCAAAAAATCACCCGGTGTTGAAATCATCATCCTGCAGTAGGCCTACAGTTTGATCTGCTCGTAATCGGCGGGAATTGTTAGGCTTTTATCAATTTTGATGTTTATTGAAAAGCCTGTAACTTTAAGACTTGTTAACAATTAATCTACAACTTATTTGGATCTTATGTTGAATTTTCACAGTCAGGCTCTTCCATTATCAATTAAACTGATGGGTATCAATCATTTTGATACAGCTTGTATAATGTTGAAGTCATGCTATCTGCAGTAGATAGCTGTTGAATTCGTGCTATCTACAGTAGATAGCTGTTGAATTCTTGCTATCTCCAATAGATAGTTGTTGAATTCAAGCTATCTGCAGTAGATAGCTGTTGAATTCGTGCTATCTGCGACAGATAGCTGTTGAATTCAAGCTATCTGCATTAGATAGCTGTTGAATTCGTGATATCTGCGATAGATAGCTGTTGAATTTATGCTATCTGCATTAGATAGCTGTTGAATTTGTGATATCTGCGATAGATAGCTGTTGAATTTATGCTATCTGCAGTAGATAGCTGTTGAATTCGTGATATCTGCGACAGATAAGCTGTTGAATTCATGCTATATGTAGTTGATAATAACTGTTGAATTCGTGATATAAGGTGTCCAAGAATGATTTATACCGTGTTTGAACAAAATATCAAAAATATATAGTCAACAGTGTATCTAATCTTAGGCCTAATAATAGGGATGACCACTGTTAATACAGTTTCCACTAGAACGATTTTTCATTTACTGTGTGCGTGCACTCACACACGTATTGTCTATGGAGAAAGTGATCGATACAAGAAATCCCAGGCCTGTTAAATGGCGTACATACTTGTTTTGATCCAAATGTAGGCCTATATCAGGGTATTTCAAGAAATTCCTGATTCCACCAGAAAACATTAACCAAACTTTTTCCTGTTTGGTCAGTAAATAGAGAGGACCTTCCTTCATGAAGAGATCAACTTTTTTTAATGAAAAATTTAATGAGATGAGAATCGATTAAATTTTCAGGATGATCTTATTTTCATGTTGTTATAAGCAAATATAATGTTCCAGATAACGCTAGTTAATAAATACATTAAGAAAAAGTACCTTAAAGTTGCACTTTCTGTTAGTATTCCTTTTGGACTTTAACTTTTAACATGTTCTAGCAGCCCTATATAAAACCGTGACACTCGAAAGGCCATATCTCTGGAATGAAACGTCCGATTAAGATTATTTAAACGCCAAAATGTTTCTTTCATCAATTCCAAGCCAATAAGTTAGGTCTGAATCAATTTAAAAGTACTTCAATTTTTAGTGGACATGCCTACTAATAAGTGCAATACAATGCCACACATGTCTCCTACTTATTCTGCACCTTTCATGGAAATAACTTGATTCGTTTTTGCTTGACATTGCTATTACTGAAAATGGACGAAAACGGCATGTGTGTAATTTACAGTGCAAAGGCATCACAACGCATGGATCCTTTTTCACCATCGTCCAGCCGCACTGTGCAATATATTGGAGAAATCCTACATTCTTTTATATGAAATACACCAAATTTGCCACAGATGTAGAGCTGATAATGCTAAATAATTCTTGATATGGGATTAAGTGAAACATTTCAATATGACATCAGATATTTAGGTTGAAAAACATACTTTTTATGTGATTTCCCCCCAATTTGTACCCAAAAATGTCACTATTACAGAGGATATAACTTCCTCAAGCATCCTCCGCATAAATCTTCTTCGTCATGTAGCTGTGGGTTTGCCAATATATGATATGATATGATATGATATGATATGATATGATATGATTTTATTTACCTGCACAACATCGCGGCCAAACGGCCGAATTGCATTATACAAGAGACAATAAACAAATATTATGAAAGAAATCAATTACACATAATTATAAAGCAAAAAAAGAAAAAAAGGCAACTTGGCATGGAAAAACAGCAGAGAGATGCAAAAGGGCACAATGGGAAGCCACCAGCACACAAGCTACTACTGCTTATTCAACAGATTAATGTAGTAGGTAATGGGGCTTTCAGCAAATCTGCTTGTGCGTGCACGCAATTTGGAGATATGGGCTGCATTTCTCAGCTGTCTTCCATGGACTTCACTTCTACTAGGAGGGAGCAACATGCTGGTACGCTCTGATTTAGCAAGCGATTGCGCGAACTTAAGCAAGTGTTGTTCCCTCCTGGCAGAGAGAGTCTAGCTTACATACAATAACTGCATTATCATACGAAATATAATTAGCACCCAAAATGATTCTGCATGCCCTTTTTTGGACTCGCTCAAGTGTATTTGATTGTTTAACAGTGAGCGATGAATGCCAAATGGCATCAGAGTATTCCAATAGGGGACGTATGTAACCAACGTAAACTGTGGTCAGCTCCGAAACGTTGAAACCAAAACGTTTCAGAGAACGGAGCATGAAGAGGCGTTTGTTAGCACACTTGCACATGTGATCCACCCAAGATCTTGCTGTATGAAGATGCCCAGGACTTTGGCAGATGAAACAAAAGAAAGCAATGAATGGCCTATCTTCAGAATGGGATGAGAAGGTGGGTTTCTCATGAAACAGATTTGAATGGCTTGACATTTGTCAGGGTTGAGTTTCAGGTGGTTACTTACAGACCAGTCCAGGAAGTCATCAAGATCAGACTGAAGGTTGCCTTTCTCACTACATGCACGGTTCTCAACGAATGTGAGATCGTCGACATATTTCCAGTAGTGAGAACTGCAACCTTCAGCAGCGTCGTTGATGACAGCCTGGAAAATGATGGGACCAAGTTTGGTACCTTGCGGGACACCAGCACACAAGGGGGCATAATCAGACAAGGTTTGGTTATATCTCACACACTGAGTGCGATTATTCAGGACACTGCAAACCCAAGGAACGATAGCCCCCCGGACCCCCAAAGTAATCAACTTTTCAACAGCTATATTGTGGTTTACCAGGTCAAATGCCTTGGAGAAGTCCGTGAGGACTACCGTTCCTACATTGTTGCGTTTGTCTGAACCTTGGAAAAGTGTGTGCACAAGATTGATCAGGTAATGGGATGTTGATATACCACTGACATTCCCAAATTGATTAATATCTATGTATGGTTCAATATCATACACAATCCATTTTGCCACAAACCCTTCGGCAACCTTAGCAAAAATATCAGTAAGTGATATAGGCCTCATTTTATCAATGCTGGGTGGGTGTTGCTTTGGAATGGGGACAACAATGGCAGATTTCCACTGGTGTGGCACAATTCCCTCCTCAAAAGAACAATTCAACACATCTGTTAAAGGGCCACTCAGTTCATAAGCAAATTCCTTTATGATTTTGGGAGGAATTCCATCCGGGCCACTAGATTTTGAAGTTTTAAGCTCGCTATACAAATCCCATGGATAAAGAACGGGGGCAGGTTTCACACCGGGCAAGAAGTTAGGAAGCTCAGAATGATCCAAGGGATTAACATGGGAGGACACGCTCACAAACTTGGAATTAATGACATTAGCCATTGCCTTGTGGTTAGCCCTATCCACTCCTGGGATGTGCATGTCAAGATCAGAATTGCTGGAATTAAGCATACACTTGATTTGTTGATACCATTTACGAGGTTCAGTCTTTAGCAACTTTCTCACTCTGTCTGCATTATAATTCACTTTAGCTTTCTCAATTTCTCTCTTCACCTCATTACGCAATATACTGTGGACATAAATGCATGCTGTGACGAACCTTATCTATACTTTTATGAAAAATCCATCTCTGCCGGCATTTCAAATGATGAAACTCACACACCGCAATAATTGGCTTCAAAACTACCGCCAAAGAAAGAATAGTTTAAGGTCACTCACGCGTAGCAAATCCTTTATTCCATACGAAGATTGCTTTGTAACATCATAAATAAACGATAGATATCAACTATTTAGTAGTAGTAAGAACAGGACACAACAAATATACTGCATAACATTTTCCAAATAACTTTGTGCTGAACGGTTAGTAATTGTACAGATTTTCAAAATAGGTTGCTTTGTCAAAACTTGGAATTCACCATTGTTACGCAATCCTCTCTTACTTTTACTAGAATTTTAAAATCTAAAAAAAGCTAAATATATGTAGAACTTAAAATGCAAAACAATATGATCAATAAAAATGCCGTTCATACCTAAATGAACTCCATCTTTCCCAGTATAAATCATTCTGGGACACCCTGTATCTGCGATAGATAGCTGTTGAATTTATGCTATCTGCAGTAGATAGCTGTTGAAGTCATGCTATCTACAGTAGATAGCTGTTGAATTCATGCTATCTGCAGTAGATAACTGTTGAATTCATGCTATCTGCAGTAGATAGCTGTTGAAGTCATGCTATCTGCAGTAGATAGCTATTGAAGTCATGCTATCTGCAGTAGATAGCTGTTGAAGTCATGCTATCTGCAGTAGATAGCTGTTGAAGTCATGCTATCTGCAGTATATAGCTGTTGAAGTCATGCTATCTGCAGTAGATAGCTGTTGAAGTCATGCTATCTGCAGTAGATAGCTGCTGAAGTCATGCTATCTGCAGTAGATAGCTGTTGAATTCATGCTGTCTGCAGTAGATAGCTGTTGAAGTCATGCTATCTGCAGTTGAAGTCATGCTATCTGCAGTAGATAGCTGTTGAACGTCATGTTATCTGCAGCAGATAGCTGTAGAAGTCATGCTATCTGCAATAGATAGCTGCTGAAGTCATGCTATCTGCAGTAGATAGCTGTTGAAGTCATGCTATCTGCAGTAGATAGCTGTTGAAGTCATGCTATCTGCAGTAGATAGCTGTTGAAGTCATGCTATCTGCAGTAGATAGCTGTTGAACTCATGCAATCTGCAGTAGATAGCTGTAGAAGTCATGCTATCTGCAGTAGATAGCTGTTGAACTCATGCAATATGTAGTAGATAGCTGTTGAACTCATGCAATCTGCAGTAAATAGCTGTTGAAGTCATGCTATCTGCAGTAGATAGCTGTTGAAGTCATGATATCTGCAGTAGATAGCTGTTGAAGTCATGCTATCTGCAGTAGATAGCTGTAAGTCATGCTATCAGCAGTAGATAGCTGTTGAAGTCATGCTATCTGCAGTAGATAGCTGTAGAAGTCATGCTATCTGCAGTAGATAGCTGTTGAACTCATGCTATCTGCAGTAGATAGCTGTAGAAGTCATGCTATCTGCAGTAGATAGTTGTAGAAGTCATGCTATCTACAGTAGATAGCTGTTGAAGTCATGCTATCTGCAGTAGATAGCTGTTGAAGTCATGCTATCTGCAGTAGATAGCTGTTGAAGTCATGCTATCTGCAGTAGATAGCTGTAGAAGTCATGCTATCTGCAGTAGATAACTGTTGAAGTCATGCTATCTGCAGTAGATAGCTGTAGAAGTCATGCTATCTGCAGTAGATAGCTGTTGAAGTCATGCTATCTGCAATAGATACCGGTAACTGTTGAATTCATGCTATCTGCAGTAGATAGCTGTAGAAGTCATGCTATCTGCAGTAGATAGCTGTTGAAGTCATGCTATCTGCAGTAGATAGCTGTAGAAGTCATGCTATCTGCATTAGATAGCTGTTGAACTCATGCAATCTGCAGTAGATAGCTGTTGAATTCATGCTATCTGCAGTAGATAGCTGTTGAAGTCATGCTATCTGCAGTAGATAGCTGTAGAAGTCATGCTATCTGCAGTAGATAACTGTTGAACGCATGCAATCTGCAGTAGATAGCTGTAGAAGTCATGCTATCTGCAGTAGATAACTGTTGAACTCATGCAATCTGCAGTAGATAACTGTTGAACTCATGCAATCTGCAGTAGATAGCTATTGAAGTCATGCTATCTGCAGTAGATAGCTGTAGAAGTCATGCTATCTGCAGTAGATAGCTGTTGAAGTCATGCTATCTGCAATAGATACCGGTAACTGTTGAATTCATGCTATCTGCAGTAGATAGCTGTTGAACTCATGCTATCTGCAGTAGATAGCTGTTGAAGTCATGCTATCTGCAGTAGATAGCTGTAGAAGTCATGCTATCTGCAGTAGATAGCTGTTGAAGTCATGCTATCTGCAATAGATACCGGTAACTGTTGAATTCATGCTATCTGCAGTAGATAGCTGTTGAAGTCATGCTATCTGCAGTAGATAGCTGTAGAAGTCATGCTATCTGCATTAGATAGCTGTTGAACTCATGCAATCTGCAGTAGATAGCTGTAGAAGTCATGCTATCTGCAGTAGATAGTTGTAGAAGTCATGCTATCTGCAGTAGATAGCTGTAGAAGTCATGCTATCTGCAGTAGATAGCTGTAGAAGTCATGCTATCTACAGTAGATAGCTGTTGAAGTCATGCTATCTGCAGTAGATAGCTGTAGAAGTCATGCTATCTGCAGTAGATAGCTGTTGAAGTCATGCTATCTGCAATAGATACCGGTAACTGTTGAATTCATGCTATCTGCAGTAGATAGCTGTAGAAGTCATGCTATCTGCAGTAGATAGCTGTTGAAGTCATGCTATCTGCAGTAGATAGCTGTAGAAGTCATGCTATCTGCATTAGATAGCTGTTGAACTCATGCAATCTGCAGTAGATAGCTGTTGAATTCATGCTATCTGCAGTGGATAGCTGTTGAAGTCATGCTATCTGCAGTAGATAGCTGTAGAAGTCATGCTATCTGCAGTAGATAACTGTTGAACGCATGCAATCTGCAGTAGATAGCTGTAGAAGTCATGCTATCTGCAGTAGATAACTGTTGAACTCATGCAATCTGCAGTAGATAACTGTTGAACTCATGCAATCTGCAGTAGATAGCTGTAGAAGTCATGCTATCTGCAGTAGATAGCTGTAGAAGTCATGCTATCTGCAGTAGATAGCTGTTGAAGTCATGCTATCTGCAGTAGATAGCTGTAGAAGTCATGCTTTCTGCAGTAGATAACTGTTGAACTCATGCAATCTGCAGTATAGCTATTGAATTTATGCTAACTGAATGGATAGCTCTTGAATTCATGCTACCTGCACAAGCCCATGAATTCAGGACACTTTCTCTTTTACTACAGGTATATTCCCCATCGCACACAAAGAGGACCAACTAAACCTGGGAGTGGTTCTTGGTGTTCAGTGGCTCCTCTTCTTTCACATTCTATTTTATGAGGAACATTATGGGTGAGCATGGTGAGAAAAGAAAAAAGAAAACATCCTACCTCAAAGGACTAACCATTTTTTAGAGTTCAGAAGTTTTAAAAAAGTTGAACCCTGTGAATCGGTGAATCCTGGCTACTATCTTCAAAATTCATTTGGCAACCAAAATCATAAAAACTTAATTACACATGTCAAAAGTGTTAGTTGTGGTATCAAATCTTTTATTGAATAATCTCACATACAAAATAACCTAATTATTTTCATCACTATACAAGAGTATCTTAGAAAAAACTTTATTTGAAAGTAACAATACACTTTGATTTTAACTAATGATGGCAGAATGTTTTACTGGTATTATATAGAAATGAAATGTGGTGATACAAAATGTAAAACAATGAGAAACAAAATAGACCCTGTTTACACTAGAAAATGTCTCCATGAACTTAACCATTTATAGTGCACATATTGTGCTTTTTCAAATGGCTTCAAAGCACAAAAAGCAACAAACATTTTAAACAAATTTATCAAATATGGTATACAAAGGCAACAATATTATAGAAACGATATGTTTTGGAATGATTCAAGAGCAGCAGTGTCATCATTAGCACTCTTATATGAATAGATAAGGTGTTCCACAGATATGGAGCTGCCAATGTAAAGGCTCTATCCTCCTTGGAAAGTGAAACACCTTACCTATTCATATAAGAGTGCTGATGCTGACACTGGAAACGTTATCAGCCGAGTGGGTCTTCACTGCCTTATTAGACAATCTTTTCATAGTGAGGCATTATTTATATACTTGGAAGAGTTTCCACCACTTAGAGACTTAGGCAAAAATAAAAAGTTGTGTGTTTCAAAAACGAATACAGAATGCAGCTTTTTTTTCTTCAAATTTTGAATTAACATGTAATTTTTTTTGCGAGTTTTGAATCAAGTAAATATTCTTCAAAATATTTCCCAGAATTTCATGATTTTATGGCAAAAAGAATTTGCCGGTTCAGCTGAAATGGACACACTAAAAAAAAAACATGAGCTGGGGCCTTGATACATAACTTTTGTTAGTCTTATAAACATAAAAGCATTGTCTTGTACACCGGCACCAAGTTATACCAAAAGCCTGAAAATGCCCCGGGTAAATGCACCCCATATCTGCCGAACATCCCAGTACCCTTTCCACTAAGATTAAACACCATATGATTGAATTATTATAAGACATTGTTCTCACTTATCATAATAAAAAATTTATCTTGATTTTATCTAAAACATTTTACAGAATCAAAGGCGTCAAAATCGCAAAAATAACATTGTAATGTATTGTAGATTATAACATGAAAAGGAGCACACTAAATATTACAAATAGAAAAGTTTAGAAATTAATAAAATACTAAAACTAACAAAACTTGTTTCATTGCACTTCATTTTTTGTAATGTGATAAATCCAGTGGGTTAGTTGCCTGATGAAGTCTCCAGATGCAACATAACAGGTTTGCAAAAAGTAAGCTCCTATATTTGTCTGTTTTTAACCCCATGAGAACTACCTGCCGATTGGCCAAAAAGAAGTTTTCATTATCAATTGACCCTATCAGCAACATTGTTAGAATAATTTCACCATGCAAAAAAAATGGGGTGAATTATTTGCAAAGCTCCATTCTGATTGGTGATTAAAGTGAAAATATCATGTAATTCACAGTAATTGACCAATCAGAGGCAATGTTAGATGTTAGATCAGCAGGTAGTGCTCAGGGGGGTAACTACTGGATGACTGAGAACATTCACTCAACGATATCACACATCACAGGATTAGAGCCAAAAGGTCGTATCTGCAATAGCTGCCCTATAGGCATTTAACAATTTCTGCATTCTATATTGTGCAAAATCTCAAAATATGACGCCTGGCAGCTATTGCAGATAGGGCCTTCTTGCCCTAAACTCCCAAAATATTTTATGAAATGTTTCATTTTGTTAAGCTTTTTATTTATAATTGGTCGTCGTCGGACAAGTTTAGAAACTTGTCTGATGGCAAACCCACTAAAAACTTACCAATTGTTATGAACTCCTGTCTTAAAAGCCGATCCCAAAACTTTTTATTTATTTGCATTTACCGTACTGGATTCTTATTGTCATATCAATTCACTTTTGGCACAAAAAAGGTTAACTTAAAGAATATAATTAAAACCATAATAATGTTATTTGCATAGTGAGTGACCCCAGGCCCATACCAAATTACCTATGCCAGAGCCACAATTTTGGTTAAAATTTAACCCAGATAGCTTTTACAGTTTTGCAGTTTGAGTTTCAGCAAATATGGAGGATTTTGAGTCCACACAAAATTGGTCTAATGTTTTAACAAATTTTACAATGCAATAAACAGCTGAGAAAATATCTCAGAAAAAAAACATATTGACTGCACAGTGCCAGAAGTGGGTTAAGTGCAATTGCTGTCTTGTGAACATTTGGTAATTTACACACAGTATATTGTACTTATCTATACATGGCAGCTATTGCACTTACCCACTTCTAGCACTGAGCAGTCAATATTATATACCAACTGACCTCATTGGAACATTAAGGGAAATACAACTTGTTTGCCCTGTGCACTACTCCCAATACTTTCCATAATACAAAACGAAAAATTTCAAATTAAAAAACATGAAGATAGGTACAAATTTCAACTTCCAAGTTTGTACCTATGATTTAACCAAACTTGCAATATAAGCTAAATTTCATATCGTTGCTGAGCGGGAAAAACCTCATATGTAATTCCAAAGGTCAAGTGCAAAACCTCATATGTAAAAAGTGGCCCTAAATTACAAAACCTCATGTGTGCAATTGTGCTCAAAATCTATTTCTGTGTGTCAACTTGAAGAAAATGTCCCAACACACCTTCTGGTGCTTCCCCTTTAACTGTGAGCAACACCATGTTCTATGTAAATCCTGTTAATTTTTTAACCGTTTTTTTGCGTCTCACACAAAATGACAAAATCGTTACACATGAGGTTTTGTAATTGGGGCCCACTTTTTACTTTTTTGCATTTGACCTTTGGAATTACAAATGAGGTTTTTCCTGCCAAGCGACAATATAGTGGAATTGTTTGAAAAGGAGCAAAAAGCATAATTATTTTTTTTTTACAATGACAGTAACAGCTGTCATTGTAAAAAAGCTGTTCCAGTTGCTATTCCAGTTAAAATCCATACACCCCCATGGAAGACATGACCTTAATCGTCCACACAGGGAGTGTGAATTTCAAATGGGTGACTTCAATTGAAATTTAACATCCCACTATGTGTAGCCACTATGGTTTCCAACTACCACAGCATGAGGCCACTATGGTTTCTGAGAGTGTATAGTACACAGATATAACATTTTAGCAAACAATGACACCTATAAATTAGAATTGGGAGTTTTTATGTATAAGTACAGTATTAATGAATTACCGAGCTTATTTGACAGTTTATTTACCCTACGATCTAATATTCATGATTACCAAACAAGAAACGCTAATAACTATAACTTGACTAAAAATAGCAGGGTTTTCACCGATCACGCTGTCCGTACAGCTGGTCCTATATTATGGAACTCATTGCAAAAATCTTTAAGAGCGTCTTATTCAGTGAAACATTTCGGAGCGTGTACAAAAGACACTTAATTTCAAAATATGATTAATTGACGAGCATTGTAGTTTTTTTTTTTGTTTCTTGTTTGTTTGTTTCTTGTTTTTAATTTTTATTATTTGCTGTTGAATTTTCTGTTTGGTAACTTTTCTGTTAAAGGGGATGGCTACCTCTGGCCTTACTGGCCTTTCGGCCATCTCCTCCATGATTCTTTGATGGTATTTTAATGCGTATTTTGTATTTCTATGTGAATTGTGGAAATAAATAAATGAATGAAATGAATGAATGAACAGTAGTTTCTCTCTCTACCGGTAATATAGGTACACGGTCTGTAGCACACACTACATTGTCCATAAATATTAAAAACAAGTCTGACAATTTCTTCCTTTTAGGACACCTGTGGGATTGGGATTTGGCACAATTTCAAATCTGTGTACCTCTTCATACATAAATACATAGATACTGTAATTCGTTGGGCTTATCACAAAGTGACGTATTGTGATTTTTGGCAATTTTGGGTATCTCTTTAATTACGCCAAGTCCCAAAGCTGAAAATTAAGTTTTAACAAGTAAGTAAATAATTAAATTGGCATATGGTAAGAAAATGGTAAAGAAAGTAGAAAAAGTGTATCACATAGTAAAATAGTATGCACCACTATGTGATGCACTTTTTTGTAAAGTGTATCACATAGTGCTGTATCGTGTAAGGCTGTCAATTTCCATTTAATGGGCTAAACATTTAAAGGGTAAAAAATGGTTGTTTAAACTTAAATTGAATTTTTTTTAAATGGCCCAAAAAACCCCAAACTATTGGCAGTCCGAAACAAATCAACAATGGACCCTTTTAAACAAATCTGAAAAGTGAACACCATATTTTTACTGGACTGTGTGCATATCAAAAGTTTGAAAATTTTAATTAATGGTCATGTCCTATGATAAATTCAATGCATGTTGAATGTCACCATTCACTAAAATTTTAAAACTATTAAAATGCACACAGTCCGGTAAAAATATGATGTGCACTTTGAAAATATAGCATGCACTTTTTTTAATAATTTCAAATTGAATACCTGAGTGGAAGAAGGGCCCAACTCCATTTTTTTACTAAAATGAGTTAGACCCAGCATCTTATTGCCAGCAGACTGTCCTTCCTTGTGTGTGAAAGATGGGCCCAAATCCACTCTCTAAATAGTCTTCCACGTACACTTAACCATGGTTTTCGGAAGAAAGGCCCAACTCCATGGAGTTGGGCCCTTCTTCCACAAATGAAGAGCTTATTTCCAAACCGTGTTAAGTCCACTCACCTTCAAAATTGAGATTTTGATGAAAATGGGTAGTGAGTAACTAGGGCTATCCAGCAATGTGTGTGTTTTTCCCAAAATTAGTCAAGTCCCAAATATTGACACACAAAGTATCGATTTTTTTCCAAAACGTGTTAAGTCCAATCCAGTTTGGTAGCAAACTGTGTTAAGTCCACGAACCCGGGCCACGAACACTGCTATTGTGGGCAGCTTGTAGGCAAGTAGCACGGCATAGGGCTTCCAATAGTCAATCGCCCAAGTTCTGCATGATTGATAGCTATTGATAACATTGTCTTGTTTTGCGTCTTCGTTCTTGTTTGGTCCTGAGACTAGTTTACCTGAATTTGGTATGCATAAAAAGTTGTTGTTGTTGTTGTTATTGTTGTTTTGGGTTGTTTTAATTAGTGAGCCTAGTTTGTATGGGATTTCTTAAATATTTGATAGATACCTCCAGAAAGACATGATCTGGGTGGGAAGGAGGAGAGGGAGAGGTTGTGATGGTAGAATTAATGTTAGAGGATGGTGGTAGAGTTAGTTTTTGATTGATATTATTATTTTGTATGATTATCAAAATGTGCTACTAAATTCAAGGTATTATTGTACAGGTATAAAAAACTCAGGACTTAAAGAAAAAACTTACGGCTATCAATATGAGATTAGGGGGGCAGCATGGGGGAGGGGACATTGTGATAATGTGATAAAACAAGTGGATATTTCGGGTCATCACTTATTGTCAGTGAAATAATGTTTATTCAATTCTGTGAAATGCAATACAACTCAGTTTTGAATTTTAACTTTTTAAACATCAAATTTTGGTAACAAATTGTTGGGAGGAAGTGGTTCCAGATGCAAGGTGTTTTGTGGCAAAATTGTGTTTTATAGTAGAGAGAATCACATTTTGTATGTTTTTAATAAATTTGTTATCTTTTAAGACTAGTTTGTGAAAAATATGGTTAGTTCTGTGTTACAGATGCTATGTTTGGTGTCAAAATGTGTTAAGTCCATGCCAGAAATTGCGTTTTGTGTCAAAACGTGTTAAGTCCATGCTAATTTTAAAACAAATTAATTCATTAAAAAAAATCGAAAGTCTCTAGATTTTAACTTAACATGTTTTTATGGTCCTATACATGTCACCTTCACTTCACTGTAATTTTATAGAAATCGAGCTTTTTTTCATTGCCATAAAGAAAATTCCTGATTTTCTTCAAAGTGAATCTTGTGGACTTAACACGGTTTGGAAATAAGCTCTTCAAATATTGGGTTAAAGAAGAAATTTGTTGATTCATAAAATCTGCTTTTCACTACAATAAACATTACATGCTTCTACTTGTGCAATTAATGGAAAATTTCCAAATTTCTGTAGCTATTTATAACACATCTGCTTACTTGCAGTATATTCAGTGATATTTGTGGAAGAAGGGCCCAACTCCATCTCGAATTAAGACCTGTACAGTTGCCATGGAAACATCATATATAATTTCGAATGTATGTAATATTGTATGTTCATGTATTAAAGGTCCCCTAAAGATGAAAACATTCTGTCTATAAAACGTCTCCAAATATTAAGATTTTTCTTAATATCTCAAAAAAAGACGCTAGTCGAACTAGTGAAAACGTTCCAGGTGAGCGAAAAATAGTTTAGTGTTGAAGTTAAACTCTTTAATCATTTTATCTACCACTACGTATGAATATCCACTCGTATATCTCAAAAACAGTTTTGATGGAGTTGGGCCCTTCTTCCACTCAGGTATTCAATTGTTTTAAAAGGGTTCCAGCCTTTGTTATCAACCCATTGCTGACTTATTTTGGACCTCCAATAATTTTTTTTTTTTTTGCCATTTTTTTTTTTTTTACATTTAGCCATTTTTCTAAACATTTAAACAGCTCTTAGATGTTTAATATTGACAGCCTTAGTATCATGGCATGATACGCCACTATGTGATGCACTTTTTCCTATGTTTACATTATTTTTCTGTTTAACATACTGACGTAAAACTTAGATTTTACCCATTTAAAAGCTAAAACGTGAAGTAAAAATAGTACAAGAAGGTGCTTTGAGCACCTCAGAACAGTTTTTCGTACAGTGAATGTTAAGTTGTTGCAAAAACACAACACCACAACCTAATTACAAATCAGTAATTTTTCAAACTTGTTTTTCTCTAAAATGGACTTGACAGTTTTCCTTATGATACATTTGTATGTCCCTATGTGATGAACCCAGTGAATTATGCTGATTATCCAACGATACATGTACACAACATGAGATGTTATCTAACTGTTAAACACAATGACGGCCCATTTAAATATCTGTACTCAATTGCCTCATTTACATCAATAATACTCTTCTTCACATGCTGACCATCCCAGTTTACATTTGTCAAATGTGACATACTGCAGACATGGCGCAAAGGGCTTAAAATCAAACCCAAATATTTCATCTGCACCAACTGGCTCTGCTAAGGTAATTGATGGCACTTCACTCTCAAAATTGCAAATGACTCTATGTACTTGAGGCTTCAAGATATTTCCACATCCCGCCAATACAGTTCTGAAGCCGTAGCAGGCATTTTTGTGCACTACAAACCACTTGATATAAAAGAATGGGTTCAGGCTCTCTTCCGGCAATGATTCGTTGAGAATGGCAACTGCAGGATTCCATACGTTTTCCGTAGGATTGTACACCATACATTTAATATCATGTCCAATATCCCCTATTACAAATATGCAGCCTTTAAAAGAAAAACCACGCACTTGACAAAGTGAAGTAATCAAAGGAGTGACCATCTCCCACTCTTCATTGACAATGCTAAAGCGCTCAACGCTGTCACTGATTCTAAAAATAGTTCCACTGATTGCATAGATATATCCATCTAACTCAACCAGTTCTGGAACAGAATGATTCCCTAACATTGAAGGGAGAACAGTCCACTTGTTGGTTTCAAAATTATATTTGAGGAAATGCTTCTCAGGAATTAGCTCATCCTCGTCATCTCGCTCACTCTTGTAACCACCTGCAACATATAACTGATTTCCAACAGCGAGTGTATTGAAGCCATAACCCTCATCTTCAAGGAATTCTGCAGACGGATATGTGCATGGAAGTTCAGGGATGCGATTGAGTCTATAACAGCCTGTCTTTGTTCTATAACAGAATATTACACCGTCATCCTCACGGTCCATAAAAACTGGTGCCTGGAAATGATTTAAAAAGTATTAGGTATTATACAGTTAATACAGTGTAGTGTTGGTGTGCTTATCTGTGTGTTTGAATACAATGACACAGCCCATATTCATCAATGATATCAACTGAAACTAAGACACTGAAAATTACACTTAATATTTTTTCAGTATTATTCTTAAACAATACTACAATGTACACTTCAAAAAATACACATTACATAAAATAATAGCAAGGAAATAAACTATGTTATTCAGGTATGCAAATAATCATGATCACCATCCAACCACACTGACAAATGGATTGAAGAATCTCTGAAGAACATTAATTGGCCTGGTTAATTAATCTCACTGAAATTGATTTAATCATGAGCTGGCCAGTTCTCTTGTTATGGATATTACTGTTCTGGATTATTTTCATGGAGGCCAAAGGAGGCATTTTTGAAAATTGAGTTACTGTTATTATTACCTGATACAAACATTAGGCTATTATATACTGGAAATGCCAAAGGTCTATAGACCCATTCCATGTCAACTCCAGGGATGTGCACCTCTTCAATTTTTTTCTTTTTCTGTGTGGTGGTAGATATTGATGAGAAAGTAAAATCCCGAAAATTTGAGCTTCATACTCCATTTCCTCTTCCCGTGGCATCAATTTGAAATTTAGGGGGTCAGCATAAAAATGTGTCGTAACGCTTGAAATCTGACGTTTGGAGGTCCATAAAATGTATAAAGGGACCCTTTACAACTTTGAAAAGTATGTATCCTGGGATACTTATTTGTGTAGAATTCAAATCTGGCATCAGAAAACTTGTAACTCCTTTACTTTAAAAGATATAGGGCCCTCAAAATGCAACTCGTCCATCCAGGACCAACTTTGGGGGGTCAGAACTCCAAAGTAAAAATAATTTTAGTGTCCATTTTTTTGCCAGTCAGAGCCCTTTGGTAGGACATTACTCTTATCCAATATTGAGCCCATTAGAATACTTTTAGCTGAGATATTACCCATGCAAAACCCCAATTGTACATTTTTTGTACATTTTGACCCCCCTGAAAACCAATGTCAGACAATTTGATCCATCATCAACTTCAGGTATGTTGAAAATATGTCCTTGGACAACATTTCTGAGAGATATTGGCTTGGGGTCTCGATGGCTTCAACACATTAGTTAGGTTTGCATTCTCCATAGACTTGTACATAAAGCCATTATACATGTGAAATCAAAAATGTGTACAACTCTATGGAGTAGGCTAACCTAAGTGATGTATATAGAAATTTGTCACAACACCGAAAATAGACTAAGAACAATTTCAGTGTTGAGCGTTATAATGGAAGACAGAGATAAAAGACTAGTTTTATGCGTCTGGCGTCGTCTGTCAATCAAACTCGAGCACGGTTTGTTTACAAGTGTAGTGATGATACGAGTTGCTGAACGCGGCGGTATGGATGACCCCAGTTTATAATTACGGGTCATCAACGCCAACACAAACGCAACTATTTAGCCTGAACACAAATCTGTATGAAAGATGCGATCAAGCATGAGGTACATATATTGTGTGAAGAGATTGATATTTATTTACATCTGTGATGTCATTATTTGTCAAAAAATGATATTTGCACATTTCACAACAACCCCGCCCCGTAAAACCCAAAATTACAAAAAAGTCTAATTTTTGCTATTGTAGGTTTTTTGTTATTCAGGTATGCAATGACCATAATCACTATCCAACCACACTGAAAAATGGACTGAAGCATCACCCAGGGATGTAGTGAGGTAGTGACTACTAGTGATCCACTTCCTGAAAATCATGCGAGCCTAAGGCAAGTATCCGAGCCGAAGGAAAGGCGTGCAACGGGGGTCCCCTGGCGGGGGTTCACCCCCCTGCACTTTTTATGACAAATTATCATCATCCAATTCCGAAAATGTAAAAAAAAAAAAAAGAAATATTTGTTTTTGTTTTTTACATTTCGATTTTGTTTTTTTGCCCCATTTCGAATTCGGAAATTTCCGGAAGTCTTACATCTCTGACTGATTCACCGAAACAAATTGAATTAATCACGCTAAAATGAGCTAGCCATATTCTGGATCATTTTTCATTCAGTCAATATTGATATTTGTCACAACAATGAAAATAAACAATTTCAGTTTTATGGCTAATTTGAGTGGAGTGTTACTCTACACATGTAATCTAAATATTGAACACAAATTATTGACTATTCAGTTACCAAGCTAAATTACAGGTACATCAGCCAATTTTATATATGATCTTCTTCACAGAGTGACCCTCCCAGTTTACATTTGTCAAATGTGGCAAACTGCGGATGTGGCCAAAAGGGCATAACATCAAAGCCAAATATTTTGTCTTCATCAACTGGGTCTGCTAAGGTGATGGATGGAACTTCACTCTCAACATTGCAAATGACTCTTTGTACTTGACGCTTTCTATATCTCTCATAACTTGCCCTTCTTAAGCAGTAACAGGCATTTTTGTACACTGCAAACCACTTGATATTAAACAATGGAAGCTCAACCTCTTTCTCCTTGAGAATAATAACTGCTGGAATCCACATGTTTTCCGTAGGCTTGTACATCATACATTTATCTTCATATCTATCTTTACCTGTTACAAATATGCAGCCATTACAAGACAGACCTCGCACATTACAAAGTGAATTAATCAATGGGCTGACCATCTCCCATTCTTCATTGACAATACTGAAGCGTTCAACGCTGTCACTGCTTCTTCTATCAGTAGTTGTACTGATTGCATAGATATATCCATCTAACTCAACCAGTTCTGGAACAAAATGATTCCCTAACATTGAAGGGAGAACAGTCCACTTGTTGGTTTCAAAATTATACTTGAGGAAATGTCTCTCAGGGTTTGGCTGACCATCCACATCTAGCTCAAACTTATATCCACCTGCGACATAAAACTGATTTCCAACAACAAGTGTCTGGAAGCCATAACCCACATATGCAGTTTGAAGGAAGCCAAAAGGTGGATATGTGCATGGAAGTTCAGGGATGCAATTGAGTTTATAAAAGCCTGCCTTTGTTCTGTAATGTAGGAATAGTATACAGTCATCTCGGTCATCGATAAAGTCCCTCTTCAAAGATACTGGTGCCTACAATGATAAATACAAGGATTAGGTATCAATAGAGTAATGTAGGTGGGGGTGGTGTGTTTGTTGTGTGTCTTTCAGCACAAGGTTATTGCTTGTGTTTGTTTATAGAGCCAACAGCCAATCGAGAGTACACATTAAGGTTATTAATTATTTTAAACTGTTGTGATTTGGAAGTTCACAGCATCTTACGAATAGTAGTGAGCTTTTGGCAAAAATTGCATTGCTCAATTCATAGCGAGCATGTAGAAGAATTAAAATATCACAGATATACTTTTATGGGTGCTGCAGTTCTTGAGTTACGTTGTGAAGAGGGCTGAAACAACAACACTTTTGTAAAACATACATAACTAATTAACAACAATAAATTAAGCATGTTTGCAAAGTATACGATTTGTAGAATGAACTTTTGCAAAACATCAAGGTGTTCATTTTCAATAATATATTGATCTAGATAATGAAAATTGATTTTTAGGTTGCTTCGACCAACAATACCTCGTCTACCATTAAAGCAGGCTGCACCTGCAATGGGGACATGTCCTTGCTTTTTTTATATAGCTGAAATGGCTTCCTGCAAGCGTAAAAACACATTTGGCACTACCCAATAGACAAATGGCTATATGAAAGGTCCACGGTTTCCCCAAGCTAGGTCAATCTAAGGATTTGGAACAATTTCAAATTTGTGTACTTCTTCCTAATTTGTTTATTTAAAATAAATATGTTTTATTTTGAAAACGGGATACAAATGAACTGTAATTATGCCAGTAATACTACATTCAAAGATACACTTGACAGCTCTGTAATCTATTGAACACATATCAGCCCACTTAAATCTGTACTCAATTACCAAGTTTAAAATTCCATCAGCCAATGTTTAATGCTCTGCCCATTGGCCAAAATGAATATTGTGTCCAAAGATGGTATTATTAATAAGATCATCTGCAAATGTAAGTTCAACCATAAATAGTTTAAAGCCTAGTCATAATTGGTAAATGAAATGAGCATTTCAAGTTATCAACCAATCAGAAATGTTGTTAGATGACCAGTAGTGTCCAGGGGGTTAAGAATTTATTGGGAATGGCAACTCCTTGAATCCACAAGTTTTCCATATGGATTGATATGTGCATGGAAGTTCAGGGATTGTATTTAGTAATGTATTTAATGATCTCCATGACACACAGTGTTATCGCCCCGATATCTTCATGGCAGAAATCGCCATGGTAGGTTGAATCCACCGCCATGCATGGCCATTTTGTTCCGACCTGTTTAATAGTTTTGAGACGAAGGACATCTGACTAAGACTACTGACAATTGCCCGGTGACTGACCTCGCTGTGTGTGAGTCGAGCATGGTACGCCATATGTCATATGCTTTTAGACTACCCACGATTGGCCTATACACTGCGCTATATAATTCGGCACATATAAAATCAGAATTATTGTCAGTTTTTGAGTTCAAGACGCAAGCTTCTTTCTCAAGACGCAAGCTAACGACTATCATATCTGTTCAACACATATATTCAAGTGCAAGGAACCACATCTGGTTAATTTAGACAAAATCATTTACGGGAGATATTCATCATTTTTTACCCTAGCCCGGTATCCAAAGATTTTCGTCTGAATATCAAAATCGTGCATAGGACATTCATGTGTATCGATCCCGGGTATTGATTTTAGTATCTTTGGTGTACCAAGTAATTATTAGCCAGGCGATGTTGGTGTGTGACATTAACCATCATTTAATCACTATAAACTATAACATTGAAATTACACTAAATATTTTTTCAGTACTACTCTTAAACATCACAACACTACACTGAAAAAAATACACATTACATAATAGCAAGCACTATATTGTCATTCAGGTATGCAAATGATGATGATCACCATCCAACCACATTGAAAAATAAATTGAAGCATCTCTGAACAACACTGGCCATAAAATCTCACTGAAATTGATTTATTCATGCTGAAATGAGCCAACCATGTTGTGGATATCACTGTTCTGGCTCATTTTTCGTTTAGTCAATAGGCATTCATAACAACACTCAAAATAAACTGAAAACAATTCCAGCATTACATTTCTTTTTATGGCTAATCTGAGTGTAACACTTGCAATCTAAATATTGAACACAAATTACTGACTGCCGACTTAAATCTCTATTCAATGACCTTGCTGAATTACATCAGCCATTGTTAATCCTCTTCATCTGAGACCATAATACCTAATGGTCTCAGCTCTTCACAGGGTGACCCTCCCAGTTTACATTTGTCAAATGTGGCAAACTGTGGCTGTGGTTCAAAGGCAGCAAAACGAAAGCCAAATATTTCCTCTGCACCAACTGGCTCTGTTATGGTGATCGATGGTACTTCACTCTCAACATTGCATATCACTCCTTGTACTTGAAGCTTTCCAGTATTTCCCTCATAAACTGCAGTTCTGTAACAATAATAGGCATTTTTATGCACTGCAAACCATCTGATATTAAACAATGGGGGCTCAACCTCTTCCTCCTTGAGAATAATAACTGCTGGAATCCACACGTTTTCTGTAGGATTGTACATCATACATTTATCTTCACGTCTGTGCAATTTGTTAATACCTTTTACAAATATGCAGCCTTTAAAAGATATACCTATCACTTGAGAAAGTGAAGTAATCAAAGGACTGACCATCTCCCATTCTTCATTGGCAATGCTGAAGCGTTCAACACAGTCATTGTTTTCTTTATAAATGGTTCCACTGATTGCATAGATATATCCATCTAACTCAACAAGTTCTGGAACATAATGATTCCCTAACATTGAAGGGAGAACAGTCCACTTGTTGGTTTCGAAATTATATTTGAGGAAGTGTTTCTCAGGAATTAGCTCACCATCCTCATCCAGCTCACTCTTGTAACCACCTGCAACATATAACTGATTTCCAACAGTGAGTGTATTGAAGCCACTCCCCGCACTTGCCTCTTCAAGGAAGTCATATGACGGATATGTGCATGGAAGGTCAGGGATGCGATTGAGTCTATTTAAGCCTGCCTTTGTTCTATACTGTAGGAATAGTATATTGTCATCTCGGTTCGTGATAAAGTCCCGTTTCATGGATACTGCTGCCTACAATGATAATGATAAAAGTATAAGTATTATACAGTATAAATGTGTGTGGGGTTTGATTTGATTTGATTTGTTCGGGTTTTTTGACAAAAACATCACCCTTGGTATGTGGATGTCTGCAGTAAGACCCAATTACATGTATACCAAATGCATTTGAGAGAGATGTTTGTTATTGTACAGTAATTACAGCTATAGACGAATCCAACGAGCAAAGTCATGGTCAGGATTTGGTCGGACATCTTTGGGTAGCCGCTAGCACCAACCTGGTGTTTGAGCGTCCAATTGTGCAAATAAAAGCCGCCTAACACCTAGAGAAGATGCAAGGACGAGGAGGGTTAATAGAATAATAGCTAATAATATATATAATGGAGATAATTCCGCAGGTAATCCCGTCGCATCTATTCATACATAGTCCTTTTGTTTGCAAGTACATCAGTGCATTTATACCGCATGTAGTTAATCCGATTATTGTGTCACTTCAACAGCGAATAGACGAGCTGTGTGTTTTGTCGAAGGGAACTGTATTGTGTTGTAAACTTTCTTTCTTTTGTCTACCTGTGTTTTCGCGGAAGGTGTAAAACGGGTGATGGAATGCAGTTTAAAATTTCCGCCAAGGCCGAATCATTTCACATTTTGAGTGCATTGTAGCCGATGGCTACCCAACTAAAGGCTGCTAGTCAGGTGTAGGAATGTGTGAATTTGGATTCCTCTATACACAGACACAAGACATTATTTGATCCTCGATTTGGTAATTAAACATCATTTCAAACATGTTCAGTTTGATAGCAACACACAATGTCTACAGTTACCAGCAGGCCATGGTGGGGTGTGTGTGTAGATATATGAGAGTGTGCGTGTAGATATACGGGGGTGTGTGTGTGTGGGTGGGGACATGCGTGCCTGACCACACCATATAGCCATTACTGAGGCACTTGTTTTTCGCCACTGGCTTTGAACAGTGTATCAAGTTATTCTATGTATCTTCTACACAACCAAAGACCAGAGTACCTCACAGATGATCTACATACAGATACAGTTAGTCATACAGGTCTTAGTTCTGCTGCTGACACTGCACTACTGAGTACTGTTGGTTTGCCCACTATCGAAGCTTAAGATTGGAAATCATGCTTTCCATCTGACAGGACCAACGCTATAGAATTTGATTCCTTCAACAATCAGAGATGCAGCTTCTACTTCCTAGAGACAGCTGACCTCTGATGGCTGGAACCTTTGTGGCCTTTAATTCTGTCATAATTCACTCACATCATCCTTTACTAGTTCTCATTCTTAACAACACCAACTTGCACAGGTTATCCATTCATAACCTCATTAATAAACGCGATGCGTGCATGATCCAATCATATTTAATTATTTGTGAAAACGCTAACGCATATCGAGGTCATTAATATCTCACAATTGACCGCAAAATGCGTAATTGTTCCAATGTCGCACACAATTGACTTCTCGTGCGCCAGACAGCGTCCAACGAACTGCTTGCGCTGGCTGCCAGATTTGGATTGCGCGCTACCATATTTGCACAGATTCTGATACGCACTTTTGTTATTGGTCGCTTTGTTTTAGCCTGATCGATTTTGGGAAAGGGAAGATGTAAAATTGTTTATTTTACAAACTTTTGAGGAAAATTTTGTGTAATTTTGTAAAGTTAAAAGATCAAAGTGACGGTTATGAATGAGGTTAATAACTTTGCATCGGTTATATGTCGGGCATTGTGAAAAATCTAAACATTTTGCTTTGGACCTCGGGATATTCCTTGGTTCCAAAGGCAAAATGTTTAGATTTTTAAAATAACCAAATAACCAATGCGCAGTTATTAACCTCTAATCAGCCTGTGGGTTAGAGGTGGCCTGGGAGGATCTAGACTCAACTAATGCCACTGTGGGGTACATACATCTACAACAATCAGAGAAGCATCCTGGGACTTCATCCTTTTACTAGTTCTCATTCTTAACAACACCCAGTGGCCCAGGTTATTGTTATCCATCAGCCTGTGGGTTAGAGGTGATCTGGGAGGATCTAGACTCAACCAATGCCACTGTGGGGTACATACATCTACAACAATCAGAGAAGCATCCTGGGACTTCATCCTTTCACTAGTTCTCATTCTTAACAACACCCAGTTGCACAGGTTAATGTTATCCATCAGCCTGTGGGTTAGAGGTGACCTGGGAGGATCTAGACTCAACTAATGCCACTGTGGGGTACATACATCTACAACAATCAGAGAAGCATCCTGGGACTTCATCCTTTCACTAGTTCTCATTCTTAACAACACCCAGTTGACAAGGTTATTGTTATTCATCAGCCTGTGGGTTAGAGGTGACCTGGGAGGATCTAGACTCAAGCAATGCCACTGTGGGGTACATACATGTACAACAATCAGAGAAGCATCCTGGGACTTCATCCTTTTACTAGTTCTCAGTCCTAACAACACCCAGTTGCCCAGGTTATTGTTATTCATCAGTCTGTGGGTTAGAGGTGACCTGGGAGGATCTAGAGTCAACCAATACCACTGTGGGGTACATACATGTACAACAATCAGAGAAGCATCCTGGGACTTCATCCTTTTACTAGTACTCATTCTTATCAACACCCAGTTGCCCAGGTTATTGTTATCCATCAGCCTGTGGGTTAGAGGTGACCTGGGAGGATCTAGACTCAACCAATACCACGGTGGGGTACATACATGTACAACAATCAGAGAAGCATCTTGGGACTTCATCCTTTCACTAGTTCTCATTCTTATCAACACCCAGTTGCCCAGGTTATTGTTATCCATCAGCCTGTGGGTTAGAGGTGACCTGGGAGGATCTAGACTCAACCAATACCACTGTGGGGTACATACATGTACAACAATCAGAGAAGCATCTTGGGACTTCATCCTTTCACTAGTTCGCATTCTTATCAACACCCAGTTGACCAGGTTATTGTAATCCATCAGCCTGTGGGTTAGAGGTGCCCTGGGAGGATCTAGACTCAACCAATGCCACTGTGGGGTACATACATCTACAACAATCAGAGAAGCATCCTGGGACTTCATCCTTTCACTAGTTCTCATTCTTAACAACACCCAGTTGACCAGGTTATTGTTATCCATCAGCCTGTGGGTTAGAGGTGACCTGGGAGGATCTAGACTCAACCAATGCCAGTGTGGGGTACATACATCTACAACAATCAGAGAAGCATCCTGGGACTTCATCCTTTCACTAGTTCTCATTCTTAACAACACCCAGTTGACCAGGTTATTGTTATCCATCAGCCTGTGGGTTAGAGGTGACCTGGGAGGATCTAGACTCAACCAATGCCACTGTGGGGTACATACATCTACAACAATCAGAGAAGCATCCTGGGACTTCATCCTTTCACTAGTTCTCATTCTTAACAACACCCAGTTGACCAGGTTATTGTTATCCATCAGCCTGTGGGTTAGAGGTGACCTGGGAGGATCTAGACTCAACCAATGCTACTGTGGGGTACATACATCTACAACAATCAGAGAAGCATCCTGGGACTTCATCCTTTCACTAGTTCTCATTCTTAACAACACCCAGTTGCACAGGTTATTGTTATTCATCAGCCTGTGGGTTAGAGGTGACCTGGGAGGATCTAGACTCAACCAATGCCACTGTGGGGTACATACATCTACAACAATCAGAGAAGCATCCTGGGACTTCATCCTTTCACTAGTTCTCATTCTTAACAACACCCAGTTGACCAGGTTATTGTTATTCATCAGTCTGTGGGTTAGAGGGGCCCTGGGAGGATCTAGACTCAACCAATGCCACTGTGGGGTACATACATCTACAACAATCAGAGAAGCATCCTGGGACTTCATCCTTTCACTAGTTCTCATTATTAACAACACCCAGTTGCACAGGTTATTGTTATCCATCAGCCTGTGGGTTAGAGGTGACCTGGGAGGATCTAGACTCAACCAATGCCACTGTGGGGTACATACATCTACAACAATCAGAGAAGCATCCTGGGACTTCATCCTTTCTCTAGTTCTCATTATTAACAACACCCAGTTGCATGCCCAGGTTATTGTTATCCATCAGCCTGTGGGTTAGAGGTGACCTGGGAGGATCTAGACTCAACCAATGCCACTGTGGGGTACATACATGTACAACAATCAGAGAAGCATCCTGGGACTTCATCCTTTCACTAGTTCTCATTCTTAACAACACCCAGTTGCCCAGGTTATTGTAATCCATCAGCCTGTGGGTTAGAGGTGACCTGGGAGGATCTAGACTCAACCAATGCCACTGTGGGGTACATACATCTACAACAATCAGAGAAGCATCCTGGGACTTCATCCTTTCACTAGTTCTCATTCTTAACAACACTCAGTTGCACAGGTTATTGTTATCCATCAGCCTGTGGGTTAGAGGTGGCCTGGGAGGATCTAGACTCAACCAATGCCACTGCGGGGTACATACATCTACAACAATCAGAGAAGCATCCTGGGACTTCATCCTTTCACTAGTTCTCATTCTTAACAACACCCAGTTGACCAGGTTATTGTTATCCATCAGCCTGTGGGTTAGAGGTGACCTGGGAGGATCTAGACTCAACCAATGCTACTGTGGGGTACATACATCTACAACAATCAGAGAAGCATCCTGGGACTTCATCCTTTCACTAGTTCTCATTATTAACAACACCCAGTTGACCAGGTTATTGTTATTCATCAGCCTGTGGGTTAGAGGTGACCTGGGAGGATCTAGACTCAACCAATGCCACTGTGGGGTACATACATGTACAACAATCAGAGAAGCATCCTGGGACTTCATCCTTTCACTAGTTCTCATTCTTAACAACACCCAGTTGACCAGGTTATTGTTATCCATCAGCCTGTGGGTTAGAGGTGACCTGGGAGGATCTAGACTCAACCAATGCCACTGTGGGGTACATACATCTACAACAATCAGAGAAGCATCCTGGGACTTCATCCTTTCACTAGTTCTCATTCTTAACAACACCCAGTTGCCCAGGTTATTGTAATCCATCAGCCTGTGGGTTAGAGGTGACCTGGGAGGATCTAGACGCAACCAATGCTACTGTGGGGTACATACATGTACAACAATCAGAGAAGCATCCTGGGACTTCATCCTTTCACTAGTTCTCATTCTTAACAACACCCAGTTGACCAGGTTATTGTTATTCATCAGCCTGTGGGTTAGAGGTGACCTGGGAGGATCTAGACTCAACCAATGCCACTGTGGGGTACATACAGCTACAACAATCAGAGAAGCATTCTGGGACTTCATCCTTTCACTAGTTCTCATTCTTAACAACACCCAGTTGACCAGGTTATTGTTATCCATCAGCCTGTGGGTTAGAGGTGACCTGGGAGGATCTAGACTCAACCAATGCCACTGTGGGGTACATTTACATGTACAACAATCAGAGAAGCATCCTGGGACTTCATCCTTTCACTAGTTCTCATTCTTAACAACACCCAGTTGACCAGGTTATTGTTATTCATCAGCCTGTGGGTTAGAGGTGACCTGGGAGGATCTAGACTCAACCAATGCCACTGTGGGGTACATACATGTACAACAATCAGAGAAGCATCCTGGGACTTCATCCTTTCACTAGTTCTCATTCTTAACAACACCCAGTTGACCAGGTTATTGTTATCCATCAGCCTGTGGGTTAGAGGTGACCTGGGAGGATCTAGACTCAACCAATGCCACTGTGGGGTACATACATCTACAACAATCAGAGAAGCATCCTGGGACTTCATCCTTTCACTAGTTCTCATTCTTAACAACACCCAGTTGCCCAGGTTATTGTAATCCATCAGCCTGTGGGTTAGAGGTGACCTGGGAGGATCTAGACGCAACTAATGCTACTGTGGGGTACATACATGTACAACAATCAGAGAAGCATCCTGGGACTTCATCCTTTCACTAGTTCTCATTCTTAACAACACCCAGTTGACCAGGTTATTGTTATTCATCAGCCTGTGGGTTAGAGGTGACCTGGGAGGATCTAGACTCAACCAATGCCACTGTGGGGTACATACATCTACAACAATCAGAGAAGCATCCTGGGACTTCATCCTTTCACTAGTTCTCATTCTTAACAACACCCAGTTGACCAGGTTATTGTTATCCATCAGCCTGTGGGTTAGAGGTGACCTGGGAGGATCTAGACTCAACCAATGCCACTGTGGGGTACATTTACATGTACAACAATCAGAGAAGCATCCTGGGACTTCATCCTTTCACTAGTTCTCATTCTTAACAACACCCAGTTGACCAGGTTATTGTTATCCATCAGCCTGTGGGTTAGAGGTGACCTGGGAGGATCTAGACTCAACCAATGCTACTGTGGGGTACATACATCTACAACAATCAGAGAAGCATCCTGGGACTTCATCCTTTCACTAGTTCTCATTCTTTAACAACACCCAGTTGAACAGGTTATTGTTATCCATCAGCCTGTGGGTTAGAGGTGCCCTGGGAGGATCAAGACTCAACCAATGCTACTGTGGGGTACGTACATGTACAACAATCAGAGAAGCATCCTGGGACTTCATCCTTTCACTAGTTCTCATTCTTAACAACACCCAGTTGACCAGGTTATTGTTATTCATCAGTCTGTGGGTGTTATTCATCAGCCTGTGGGTTAGAGGTGACCTGGGAGGATCTAGACTCAACCAATGCCACTGTGGGGTACATACATCTACAACAATCAGAGAAGCATCCTGGGACTTCATCCTTTCACTAGTTCTCATTCTTAACAACACCCAGTTGACCAGGTTATTGTTATCCATCAGCCTGTGGGTTAGAGGTGACCTGGGAGGATCTAGACTCAACCAATGCCACTGTGGGGTACATTTACATGTACAACAATCAGAGAAGCATCCTGGGACTTCATCCTTTCACTAGTTCTCATTCTTAACAACACCCAGTTGACCAGGTTATTGTTATCCATCAGCCTGTGGGTTAGAGGTGACCTGGGAGGATCTAGACTCAACCAATGCTACTGTGGGGTACATACATCTACAACAATCAGAGAAGCATCCTGGGACTTCATCCTTTCACTAGTTCTCATTCTTTAACAACACCCAGTTGAACAGGTTATTGTTATCCATCAGCCTGTGGGTTAGAGGTGCCCTGGGAGGATCAAGACTCAACCAATGCTACTGTGGGGTACATACATGTACAACAATCAGAGAAGCATCCTGGGACTTCATCCTTTCACTAGTTCTCATTTTTAACAACACCCAGTTGACCAGGTTATTGTAATCCATCAGCCTGTGGGTTAGAGGTGACCTGGGAGGATCTAGACTCAACCAATGCCACTGTGGGGTACATACATCTACAACAATCAGAGAAGCATCCTGGGACTTCATCCTTTCACTAGTTCTCATTCTTAACAACACCCAGTTGACCAGGTTATTGTTATCCATCAGCCTGTGGGTTAGAGGTGCCCTGGGGAGGATCTAGACTCAACCAATGCCACTGTGGGGTACATACATGTACAACAATCAGAGAAGCATCCTGGGACTTCATCCTTTCACTAGTTCTCATTCTTAACAACACCCAGTTGCCCAGGTTATTGTAATCCATCAGCCTGTGGGTTAGAGGTGACCTGGGAGGATCTAGACTCAACCAATGCCACTGTGGGGTACATACATGTACAACAATCAGAGAAGCATCCTGGGACTTCATCCTTTCACTAGTTCTCATTCTTAACAACACCCAGTTGCACAGGTTATTGTTATCCATCAGCCTGTGGGTTAGAGGTGACCTGGGAGGATCTAGACTCAACCAATGCTACTGTGGGGTACATACATCTACAACAATCAGAGAAGCATCCTGGGACTTCATCCTTTCACTAGTTCTCATTCTTAACAACACTCAGTTGCACAGGTTATTGTTATCCATCAGTCTGTGGGTTAGAGGTGCCCTAGGAGGATCTAGACTCAACTAATGCCACTGTGGGGTACATACATCTACAACAATCAGAGAAGCATCCTGGGACTTCATCCTTTACTAGTTCTCATTCTTAACAACACTCAGTTGCACAGGTTATTGTTATCCATCAGTCTGTGGGTTAGAGGTGCCCTAGGAGGATCTAGACTCAACTAATGCCACTGTGGGGTACATACATCTACAACAATCAGAGAAGCATCCTGGGACTTCATCCTTTTACTAGTTCTCATTCTTAACAACACCCAGTTGCCCAGGTTATTGTTATCCATCAGCCTGTGGGTTAGATGTGGCCTGGGAGGATCTAGACTCAACCAATGCTACTGTGGGGTTCATGCATAAATGTACAACAATCAGAGAAGCATCCCAGGACTTCATCCTTTCTCTAGTTCTCATTCTTAACAACACCCAGTTGGCAGTTTCACAGGTTACTGATGACCCCGTGGGGTACACTGATCTCAACAGTTGGCGGTTTTATGCATATATGGTCGAATCCAAACAAAAGTGTCCACGGGCCAAAAATAATAGTCCAAAATAAAATTGTCTCCACAATTTTTTCCTTTTGCCCATTGATTGAAGGCATGTTGGCCTTATAGGAACCAAAAGTGCCATTACTAATCTTGAAAAATAAATCCAGGACGTGTGATAGTAAATGTGACATCATAACCCAATGTTACCTACTTAATAATACCACTAGGATGCTTTCACTATCGCAATACTGAATCAACCTAAAACAAATGTAATATTCCCATTAATGCTTTTTTCATGTAAAGTAGACCACAGGGTGTCTGGAAAATGCTAGCTCAACCAGAAAATATTTTTTTTCATTTTTATAACGCGATCAATATGATGTTATTCAATTTATGCTAGTTTATTTTTGAAAATGAAGTTTAGGTCAGTTTCTGTATTTTATTTATCAAATGAGTATGAATCAATTTACACATTGTATAAGAACGAGTGGGATATCTGTTTTCAGGAATATTAGGAATTATACGCATACACCTAACGCTTTATAAAATGATAGGTGAAGAAACCCGGATATTCGTAGGTAACATGATCGATTTAACAATATCTATATTGAGTTTAGAGGTTCAAATTTTGCTATTATGTTAATGAATGAATACAATGGTAGTTTTTAGATCTGTTTCAGATGGTACGTCCAAATGAATAAATGCTATTACCTTAGATCAAACATTTTTTGATGCTTTTAGCAAGATTTTGAACACTTCATTTTGATATACAAGTAGTTAACAGCAAATTTACATAATAAATAATTGTTGAATGAATCCGTATATGGGTAATAATATTGTCCGGGGGTACCGCTTAAAGTTTTTGACAATAAATTTCCATTGGTAGGGACGCTTCATTACACATGTGATGTATTATGCTGTATTCGTAAGTAACATTTCAGTATTTGTAGGTAAGAATTAGACTTTTGGTGGATATCGCAATCAAATCTTCATTTTATAGAGCACTTTGAATGTATCATTTTCTTTATGTGCGTTTATTGATACTAGAGACCCTATCATGTATTGATAATGTTGGTTCACAGCGGTTGAATGAGGATTGAAATAAGAAACTAAGGCACGAAAGTGACTTTAAGTTGCTTAATTGAACACAAATCGCTTAAAACCGTTATTACAGACTTGTGGAGTCCATCTTGGAGTCCATCTTGGAGTCAGTTACGTCTTGAGGGCAACTACAATTAGCTTTATACCAGGGTCCATCACTGTGTTGCCTAGATAGGTTAGAAAAAATCCAGAGGAAAATCACTCGTACTTTGTTCTACAAAGATTTTCCTGAAGTTGATTTTGAAGATCGTCCATCTTATTCTGAGAGGCTTGTAGACCTTAAATTGATTAAGCTTGAGGATGTTTACAAGTGTCAAAGATTAGCCTTTGGATATAAAATAATCAATGAATTTGGGCCTGCTTCTTTTAGTTCTCTGGTTCAAAGAAGTATTTTGGATAATTCTAGACTATTGCACCAAACTGCCAAATCTTCTTCTTTCTTTAATTCCATGTTTGTTTCACTTCCACGGCTTTGGAATGGAATTCCCTCCGAATTACATCAGGTTAACAGCCTTGTCGTATTTAAGTCTGAATGTAAATCGTTTTACTTGAATATGCTTAAATGATTTTGTGGTGTCACATGTTTTGGCTTATGTATTTTCAAATGCCTGTATTTTTCATATTTATAATATTGTTTCAACATTTCATAATGGTTTTATTTTCCAAAATGTTGCTTTTCTCTATTTTATGATGTATTTTATGATTTAATTTTAAATTATTCTTTCATGTACGGGATGAGTGGGCACTTCTGTGTTTGGACTTTTCAGCCCATTCATTCATCCTGAATTACTTGCTTTTGTCATGTGTAAGAAATGTAGAGTGTGTTTAAATCTACTGTTATTCTGTTACTTTTGTATTGCAAGTAATTCAAATAAATATTATTATTATCATGAGACAATGAGAACAGTCGTTTTTGTCCATGGTATTCGTACCTTCGAATCAATCAATTTGGACACAAATTACTCAGAAACCAGAAGGTCGGTAAACGTTTAAAATGAAGCACACATGACAGCTGACAAATCCAAGTATTTATCCCCTTGAATCTGATTTTTCTTTTAAATTAGCAGACCGTCGTCTATTTCAGTACATATTTTTCAACAATTAAGCCGTATTCAGTTTTGCATGGCAGGCATGTATGTGAATTCGCAACTTTCATTGACATATAATTTGATAGAGAACGTACGGGCCTTCTTTATGTACCGATATGGGCATTGGCATGAATGGCAGTGTTTCACAATAGGGTCATGATGTCAAATTGTATTTGTAGGCAACATTCGCTACCGAAATCTACCTACTTAATACTTACTTATTTTGTTAATATCTCAGAAATTGTTAAATACAGGCTATTGAAACTTGGTAGTATTAAAGAGTGTATTACCCTGCACCTATTGCTTAAATATAATTTACTATTCTCTCAGTTTGTGGAAATGACAGAGCTTTTAACATGTATTCGGAGGTAATGCATATTTTTTACCAAACCTACCTTTGTGCCATTTAGAATTTCTGGCAGCTAAACACAATAGCAAAGATGTCTGAATGCAATGCATTTCAGTATTGGACATATCAAAGCTTATATCAATCACACATTTATTAGGGATTTCCATTTTTTTAAAGATATATCTAGTGCTATGAAAAATTGTATTCGTAGGTAAATGTAAAAAAATACCACTCAAAAAATTATCACAAAAAATTCATAATTATGTACAAATATGTGAAAAATTGAGCAGGCAATCTTTGAATACACACCTTTCAGGAAATCAATTTAGATTCAATCCAATAACTGCTTTTCATAACTGATGTAGATGTTTTTAAAAACACTGTAAGAAATATTTTGAAAAAATGGGTCAAAATAGCATGTTTTTGGGTCTCTGTGTCTAAGTTTTTCACAGAAGGGGGTCTTATTATATATGGCACGAAGCGTATGATCAAGGCGAATAAACACAATACAAAAACGAAAGACAATTGTGTAATACTTTTAAGTTATGGCCCTGAACATGCTGTGTACACTTTTCGTTGGATTCGACCATATATCCCAATATGATTTTAGTCAAGGTGGCAGCTGGGAGGTTATCTTTTCTTGTTCTTGAAGCATACCATATGTTATTTCATTTACATTTTCCCCACCTGCCATTTTGCATTCCTTCTCAAATATTTGTTAGTATTTTTGTCTGGTTAATAATATATGTGCATGGAAGTTCAGGGATGTGATTGTATGTAAATTTGTATTCAATGATCTCAATTACATCACCCATCATTTAGTCACTATGAAACAATGAGGCTGAAAATTTCACTGAAATTTTTGTCATTATTACTCTTATAATGACACTACACTGAAAAAATACACATTACATACATTTGTAATAGCAAAGAAATAAACTATATTGTTATTCATGATGCTGATGATGATCACCACTCTGATGGACTGAAGCTCTGAAGAACACTGGCCATTAATCTCACTGAAATTGATTTAATCACACTGATATGACCTAAAAATGTTGTGGATATCACTGTTCTGGATCATTTTCATTTCGTCAATATACGGTCAATTCCAGCCAAAGCGGGCCAAAATTCTCTCTGGGGCCATTTTGAAAATGTTTTCCTTTTCAATTCTAGACTTATCAAATGAGACGATCATGTCTGGTGAATCATCAGGTGGAAGTGCCATCGGATTGAAAAATAACTTTTCTTGCTAGACCAAATAAAGTGTTAAATGCGCATATATGCATGTTACCCACGAATTCAAGCATTTTTCACCTGTTGTACGCCATAAAATTTCACTTTCTTTAATATCTTTCAATATTTTATGTGTGACTCATATACACTAGAAATCGGTGAAGACTTTGAACGTAAAATAGAATTTTATTACATATATCTACAAAGAAATATTTTGGTTATTACAAATTTTAAGAAAGAACCAGGTGTACAGTTAAGATTGTGTCAATTCTTGAACTCTTTCCAAAGTGGCTGTCATTTAACATTACTGTATTATTTCGAAAGATTAGAATAAATGCTTCATATAAATATAAAGTTAGATTTTGTATCTCGTGGCAGGATGAGGATCTCGGATGGATTCGTGGTTAACAGCGTCTGGAAAATAGCAATTCCTATTAATTTTTTTAAATAAAAATAAAAAATACTTTTCCGTATGTCAATAATTCAGGCTGCAATGGCACTAAAATGAATTTTAATCAAAATACAGACTACATGGAATATTTAGAATGGATCATTATGGCATTTTGGGTATAAAAATTTTGAGAATAATGAAGTTGCCAAATTCAAATAGACAGAGCAAACAGTTTTATATTATTATTTTAGTAAAATCATTCCATATTTTCATGCAGCAATATTCTATTAACTCGTGTTTGACAGTTCCTATGAACTAAAACACTATCAATACATTGTTAACTATAATTTAAGTAGGGATTCGTGGGTAACCAAAATGTTCGTGGGTAACACATATTTGAAGGTATGTATTGGTAAGCTGCAAAATAGAAAATATTACAGAAGGTTGGAAACCACCATGCGGTTATTCCTCCATTGTGTTTCAATGATTCCGGTTTCTCTAACCAATTGCATTTACCCAAAAAATGGTAATTTAGGATAATCAATCAAAACTTCATGATACAGCTTCAGTATACCTTCAAGAGGACGCTATTAAACAGGACTGTTTTGGAACCTATTTCGCATGTTTTCAAAATGTTAAGATGCATAAGAAACATATAATTTACTGAGTAAATCCTTGGATTAGTGGGTAACGCCAATTAGTGGGTAAAGCTATAAGTACTATAGTACCGCTTTGGGGTTTGCGTTTCTTAGGTGTATAAACTGTAAGTACTGTCAAAATTATAGCATACCCATGGCTTGAATATGTGCTGATTTAAACTTAAAATAAACAATCTCCTTATTTTTCAAGGTTAGCATCTATTCGGGATTCGTGGGTAACAAAAGTTTAAACCGTCGAGATTCTTTTTTAAAGCGGTGAACGTATTTTTACGATTTACAATTTTAAGCGCTTGTCAAACTAAATTCAGTGTCCAAAGTTATTAAATGTTAATTTAAGTTATGGCAATTATGTTTGCTGGACTCGTGGGTAACAGTTGATACGTGGGTAACGTCAAATTTGATTTTATGGAATTTTATGGGTAAAACGTATTTGCATAAAATAATCACTTGGACCTCAGAATTATAGAACGAAACTTCGTTTCATGATATAGTCATTTATGGCATATTCACTTAACATTTTTCAGAACGATCACTTTATTTTTGATACGCTGGTAACAAAATTATTAGCCAAATTGACTTAATGGCCTCTAGAGTCCACAAACTTTGGTGGAATTCAATCGCTTTACATATGATGAGAGATCATGCAAACGTCTTTCTAACGGTAATAATTTCATTTTGATTGAAGGACATTCAATGACATATATGGTGCTTTATCTTTGAATTAGTGGGTAACGCCAATTCATTTAAGCTATCATAACTTTTCCCCTGGTATGACTTGCTAGTAAAGGCCTATATGCACAAAGAGAGCACATTGGACGTGACATGATATGCTCCATCAATAACGTGATTTCCTTTATTAATGACATTTTAAAGTGGAAAGTTAACATAGAGAGAATTTTGTCCCGCTTTCGCTGGAATTGACCATATAGATATCAATATTCGTCACAAGACCTTTTTTATGGTCAATTGGAGTATAACTCTGTTACACTTGTAATCTAAATATTGAACACAAATTAATGACTGCCCACTTAAATCTCTACTCAATTACCTCACTGAATTACATCAGCCAGTGTTTAATGCTCTTCATCACATGCTGACCCTCCCAGTTTACATTTGTCAAATGTGGCAAACTCTGGATATGGCTCAAAGGTAGCAAAACGGAAGCCAAATATTTCTTCTGCACATGCAACTGCCTCTCCTAAGGTGATGGATGGAACTTCACTCTCAACATTGCAAATGACTCTTTGAACTTGACGCTTTTTATGTCTCTCCAAACTTGCAAATCTGAAGCAGTAGCAGGCATTTTTGTGCACTACAAACCATGAGATATTTAAGTATGGGCACTGAACCTCTTTTGACAATGATTCGTCGAGAGTGACAACTGCGGGAATCCACACATTTTTCGTAGGATTGTACATCATACATTGATCTCCAAAGCTGTGACTGTTTCTACCTGTTACAAATATGCAGCCTTTGAATGATAAACTACGCACTTGAGAAAGTGAAGAAATCAAAGGACTGACCATCTCCCACTCTTCATTGACAATGCTGAAGCGTTCAACGCTGTCGCTGCTTCTTCTATCAGTAGTTGTACTGATTGCATAGATATATCCATCTAACTCAACAAGTTCTGGAACACAATGATTCCCTAACATTGAAGGGAGAACAGTCCACTTATTGGTTTCAAAATTATACTTGAGGAAATGCTTCTCAGGGATTGGCTCACCATCCTCATCCAGCTCACTCTTGTAACCTCCTGTGACATAAAACTGATTTCCAACAGTGAGTGTATTGAAGCCATGACCCACATGTGTCTCTTCAATGAAGCCAGAAGACGGATATGTACATGGAAGTTCAGAGATGCGATTGAGTCTATGGAAGCCTGTCTTTGCTCTGTAATGTAGGAATAGTATATCATCATCTCGGTCATTGATAATGTCCCATTTCATGGATACTGGTGCCTACAATGATAATGATAAAAGTATAAGTATACAGTAATGTGTGTGGGGTTTGTGTGTGGGTCTGTGGGAGAGGTGTGTGTGCATGTTTAACTGAAACCGAGGATACACATAAGAGTATTTGCAATCAAACCGCGGACCTAACAAGCACCACCCTTGGTTTGCGGATGTCTACAGCAAGTCCCAATGACATACCAAATGCATTTGAGAGGATATGTCTGCTATTGTACAGTAAATACAGCTATACACAGACACAAGACACTATTTTGATCCTCCATTTTGGTAATTAAACACCACTTTCAAACATTTTCGGTTTGGTAGTACAAGATGTGAGTGTGTGTATTGGGATGTAAGTGCAGGCATGCATGCCTGATCATACCATAGCCATTACTAAGGGCGTGTTCTCACTACAGACACGAGGTCCCATACCTAGGTCCGAGTCCACATCCACATGGACTCAGTCCACATTGATATCACGTTCTCACTTACAGCAAAATGCTGATGTAGGATCGGGTCCACTTACCCGGATGTTAAAATATCAATTACTTCAATGCATGACCATGACGTCACAAATTCTGTTGCAATGCCTGGGTTGCCAAACCCGCGATTTGGTAGCCCAACTGGGCGACATTTGAAGATTTTTCCCACGACTTTTGACAATTTCCTGTCCCATAGAAACCAATGGTTAAGAAAAAAAAAAAATGGGCAAATTTTCAACATTGCCTTCCGCGACTTCCAATAGTTTCCTGCTCCATAGAAACTAATGGTAAAGAGAAAAATTGGGCGACTTTTCGATTATTTGACCAGCGATTCAGGCTGAAATCTTTTGGCAACCCTGCACACAGTACAGCAATGCGTATTTTGAGCCGAACTCACAGCACAAATCAAACTTTACTATAGACTATCAATTTTGAAATGTTTTATTTCCAGGCCCCCCTGATATATTTCTTTAATCTATGGATATGTTATTTTGTGATATGTATTTGGAAAGATCTGAAATAAAAATCAGCTCTACTATTATATTATAGGCCTACGTGTAAAATGAGAGAAATACGTTAGGTTGTTATTTCTGATTTTTGTCAAGCACGCCAATTCACTCGCAAGACAACCTCTAAATCACCAACAATACTATTTTTGATTGGTAATTCTGACTCACTCTAGCAAAATGTACACTTCAAAAATGAATATATTACACCTGAATATCCTTTTGTACTATCCTGTAAAGCCAAATGTTGTTTTGTTTAATTCTGAAACTGGATAAAATCTGTATCTTGCCGTTGTTTTCACACTGCACAAGAAGCATGCTGCTCATCAAACTACCGCAAGCATCTCGAACACAACGTCAGTGTCTGCAGATATGCCTATATAGCCATTTTCCCCCAGACTATTCCGCATAAAACAAAATAAATTTTGCAAATTACATGAAATGAAGCCTGTATAAATTTGTTCTATAACACAAGCCATGAGTTTTTAAGTTGAAAATCATGTGTTCAAATTTTATCATGGAAAATTATATAATGTACACATGTATTGTATAGGCCTATAAAATGACAGCCATCGAGGTTGTGCATACAGCATTTCCTGTATAAGTGGACTGAGTCCAATTGTAAACACGTTCTCACCAGGCTGTTTGATACCAAATCGTAGGTCTGAGACTACCTCAATGAGGTGGTCTAGCTCGATACTACATCCTGGATGTAGGATCAAGACCACTATTTCACGTTCTCACTATGCTTGGAAGCAGGGGTGTCTATCCTTCCATTATTCGCCCCCAAGGGGAGGGAATAATTTTGCCCCTTTGGGGAAGAATTTTGTGTTTTGAAAAGAAGGAAAAAAAAAATTTAGGTATATTCGTCTCAGAAAAAAACACATTCAAAAAGGCCAATTTATCAGCTTTCTAAATAATCAATAGCCTAGAAAAATGTTACAGGTCCAAATCTGTCTTCCCTTCGAATCAGTTAGTCTTTTCCTTTATGCAATGGTTCAGTGTCACTGTCCAGACTGTACCATCTAGGGAAGAATTTGAGGTTTGTAGGGAAAACCACAAACTAGAGTCATTAAGGGATCTAAAATGAGCGTTTATTGCGTTTCGACAGTATTTTTTGTTTTTCATGAGAGCACCTCAGACCTATCGAATTGTATTCTGAATACAAAGCATGTCTTTCTGATATCAAATAATTTTCATTTTTTGAAAATCACAATATAATACAAATTTTATGACAAATTATAAACATTTGATATTTTTCGAATTTTTGATATATAACAGTCCACGAAGTAAATTATATAAATCTAATGATATATTCTTAAAGTGTATGTAGCAGGGAGGAAAAGCCGACGGTCAATTGAAAATTTTGACCTTTCATATTGAAGATATGGATTTTTTTTTCCCAAAACACCAAAAAAATTAGGTCTTTTTTTGATCAAAATCCATATCTTCAATATGAAAGGTCAAAATTTTCAATTGACCGTCGGCTTTTCAACCCACCTACATACACTTTAAGTATAAATCATCAGATTTATAAAGTTTACTTCAAGTACTGTTAAATATTTAAAATATAAATTTTTAATGATTTGCCATAAAATGTGTATTATTAATTGTCCTATGGACGCAATAAGTAGATCAAACACAACTATTGCCGGAGCTGGATCTTTACCATCCGAATCTTTTATTTCCTTTCATTTACACAGTTGATCAAGTGTCAACTGTGTTCTTCATACTCTTAATTTAATATCACATACATTTTTGTATCACCTCAGACAGCTATATCATCTGAGGTTCTTACATGTATATTACTTCAGATGTATCAGACAGCTACAACATCTGATACCTGTCCCATTCTCCAAACAGCATAATTTGGCTAGGATTTAAACAATTACTCATTTAATATCACCTCAGGCGGCTGTATTATCTGAGAGTATACACAGTTGACAGGAAATCAACTGTCTATATTATCTAATACTTTTAATATCACTACAGACGGCTATATCATCTGAGCTTTATGTATCAGACAGCAATCATATATGTATCCAGACAGCAATATCATCTGATACCTTTTTACGCAATCAGACAGCTATATCATCTGATGCCATTTACGGTCCTGAAGTGAGACGACCCACTTCAAATCCCAAACAGCATAATTTGGCTTGGACCTAATCATTACTCATTTCCGGAATTAGGACAACCCCATTCAATTTCCAAACAGCCTAATTTGGAATTTGGAATTGACATTATATATTAAGTATGTGAAAACATTCCCAATGACTTCCTCAAATGCAGCAATGTATCTCCATTTTGATTCATATATTGGACAAAATGGTAAAAAGCAAAAGAAACAATGCCATTTAATATCATATTTTTCATAAAGGGAGTGGTGGGTGGGTTTTAAAATTTTCCTGACCTCTTCGGATGGTATCAAAACAGCTTATGAATTTTCCCGGCAATATTTTTTTTCGGAGAAAACGGCCACGCCCCCCAGAACCGCTGCCTATGATTGGCTACTGGCACGCCGACTCGACCCAGGCATGGATGCACAACAGGTGTCGGCCTGATGTCACAACACGCATAGCTCCACCTTTTATTGATCTACAGGACAATGAAACCCTTTTCAACAACCCAGGGCTTATTACGCCAATGACAATTTTGGTTTTGATTGAAGTTGGCTCAATCAAAACCCGATTGTCCTATGGACGCAATAAGTAGATCAAACACAACTATTGCCGGAGCTGGATCTTTACCATCCGAATCTTTTATTTCCTTTCATTTACACAGTTGATCAAGTGTCAACTGTGTTCTTCATACTTAATTTAATATCACATACATTTTTGTATCACCTCAGACAGCTATATCATCTGAGGTTCTTACATGTATATTACTTCAGATGTATCAGACAGCTACAACATCTGATACCTGTCCCATTCTCCAAACAGCATAATTTGGCTAGGATTTAAACAATTACTCATTTAATATCACCTCAGACGGCTGTATTATCTGAGAGTATACACAGTTGACAGGAAATCAACTGTCTATATTATCTAATACTTTTAATATCACTACAGACGGCTATATCATCTGAGCTTTATGTATCAGACAGCAATCATATATGTATCCAGACAGCAATATCATCTGATACCTTTTTACGCAATCAGACAGCTATATCATCTGATGCCATTTACGGTCCTGAAGTGAGACGACCCACTTCAAATCCCAAACAGCATAATTTGAGAGAAATACGTTAGGTTGTTATTTCTGATTTTTGTCAAGCACGCCAATTCACTCGCAAGACAACCTCTAAATCACCAACAATACTATTTTTGATTGGTAATTCTGACTCACTCTAGCAAAATGTACACTTCAAAAATGAATATATTACACCTGAATATCCTTTTGTACTATCCTGTAAAGCCAAATGTTGTTTTGTTTAATTCTGAAACTGGATAAAATCTGTATCTTGCCGTTGTTTTCACACTGCACAAGAAGCATGCTGCTCATCAAACTACCGCAAGCATCTCGAACACAACGTCAGTGTCTGCGATATGCCTATATAGCCATTTTCCCCCAGACTTTTCCGCATAAAACAAAATAAATTTTGCAAATTACATGAAATGAAGCCTGTATAAATTTGTTCTATAACACAAGCCATGAGTTTTTAAGTTGAAAATCATGTGTTCAAATTTTATCATGGAAAATTATATAATGTACACATGTATTGTATAGGCCTATAAAATGACAGCCATCGAGGTTGTGCATACAGCATTTCCTGTATAAGTGGACTGAGTCCAATTGTAAACACGTTCTCACCAGGCTGTTTGATACCAAATCGTAGGTCTGAGACTACCTCAATGAGGTGGTCTAGCTCGATACTACATCCTGGATGTAGGATGAAGACCACTATTTCACGTTCTCACTATGCTTGGAAGCAGGGGTGTCTATCCTTCCATTATTAAGCCCCAAGGGAGGGAATAATTTTGCCCCTTTGGGGAAGAATTTTGTGTTTTGAAAAGAAGGAAAAAAAAAAATTTAGGTATATTAGGTCTCAGAAAAAACACATTCAAAAGGCCAATTTATCAGCTTTCTAAATAATCAATAGCCTAGAAAAATGTTACAGGTCCAAATCTGTCTTCCCTTCGAATCAGTTAGTCTTTTCCTTTATGCAATGGTTCAGTGTCACTGTCCAGACTGTACCATCTAGGGAAGAATTTGAGGTTTGTAGGGAAAACCACAAACTAGAGTCATTAAGGGATCTAAAATGAACGTTTATTGCGTTTCGATAGTATTTTTTGTGGCACATGAGAGCACCTCAGACCTATCGAATTGTATTCTGAATCTGAAGCATGTCTTTCTGATATCAAATAATTTTCATTTTTGAAAATCACAATATAATACAAATTTTATGACAAATTATAAACATTTGATATTTTTCAATTTTTGATATATAACAGTCCACGAAGTAAATTATATAAATCTAATGATATATTCTTAAAGTGTATGTAGCAGGGAGGAAAAGCCGACGGTCAATTGAAAATTTTGACCTTTCATATTGAAGATATGGATTTTTTTCCCAAAAGACCTAATTTTTTTTTTGGTGTTTTGGGAAAAAAAATCCATATCTTCAATACGAAAGGTCAAAATTTTCAATTGATCGTCGGCTTTTCAACCCACCTACATACACTTTAAGTATAAATCATCAGATTTATAAAGTTTACTTCAAGTACTGTTAAATATTTAAAATATAAATTTTTAATGATTTGCCATAAAATGTGTATTATTAATTACATTGCGAATTTCAAAAAATCAAAATTATTTGATATCAGAATGACATTCTTCGTATTCAGAATGCAATTCGATATGTTTGATGTGCTCTAATGTCCCAAAATAAATACTGTCCAAACGTTCATACCCCAGCCCTTAAAGGAGTCTAAAGTTAACCATTTTGTAGTAGTGGCCACAGCATGGTAGTGCGAGGGAATAATTAAAATTTCTAGAAGAATAGATACCCCTGCTTGGAAGCGGACTAGATTTAGGATCGAGTCCACGTCCTGGTATCACACAGGCATAGTGAGAACGTGCCCTAAGTCAATTAATATTTGTTGTGCGATAGTAGATTCAATCCATCGTGGGACGTTTTTCAAACAAATTCAGGCTACTGGGCAATCATACATATCATGCTATGAATGACTGAATGACCGGCAGCCTAGATTTGTTGGAAAAATGTCCTAGTATGAGTTGAATCTGCTATAGATCATTTTTCATTTTTAATAGCCATTTGTCACAACACTGAAAATAAACTGAAAGCAATTTCAGCGTTACATTTCTTTTATGGTCAATTTAAGGGCTGGGGTATGAACGTTTGGACAGTATTTTATTTGGGACATTAGAGCACATCAGACATATCGAATTGCATTCTGAATATGAAGAATGTCATTCCGATATCAAATAATTTTGATTTTTTGAAATTCGCAATTTTTTCGCATCATACATTTAAAGTCATGTCCATCTTCACCTATTACAAATATGCAGCCATTACTGGACAGACCCCGCACATTATAAAGTGAAGAAATCAAATGGCTGACCATCTCCCATTCTTCATTGACAGTTCCACTGATTGCATAGATATATCCATCTAACTCAACCAGTTCTGGAACACAATGATTCCCTAACATTGAAGGGAGAACAGTCCACTTGTTGGATTCAAAATTATATTTGAGGAAATGTTTCTCATAAAGTAGCTCATCCTCCTCATCCAGTTCACTCTTGTAACCACCTGCAACATAAATCTGATTTCCAACAACGACTGTATTGAAGCCAGAAAATGCATATCGTTGAAGGGAGCCAGAAGACGGATATGTGCATGGAAGTTCAGGGATGTGATTGAGTCTATAAAAGCCTGTCTTTGTTCTATAATATAGGAATATTATACCGTCCTCATCTTCGTCCATGGATACTTGCGCCTGGAAATGACCAAGTATTAGGTATTATACAGTAATACTTTGTGTGCTGGGGTATGCTTTGGGGTATGCTTGTGGGCGTGTGTTTGGTGTAGTGTAGATATCTGTGAGTAGGTGTTTGCCAGCAAACTCTGCCATTAATATAAAACTTGACATATTCCAACTGTGGACGTTACTGCAACCTGGGGACTGTCCCCGTTTAGCCAACATGTGCAATTGACTACACACAGCCTAAATTTGCATTTCAGTTCTGGGGCACTCGTAATTCACGGACGTTTCTGATATCAAATACGGGGGTCTGTGATATCATATACGTAGAGTTTTGTTGACAGCTGGGCACTTGATACAGCACATCAGAACAAAGCTGAGTGTATTAGAATAAGCTTTTATATGTTTAGCAAATATCTACCTGTGCAAAAATTATATCTATCTGTGCAAATTCTGACAAATGGTCCCAGAACACACTTAGATTGCAAAATTGAGCCATTTATGGCCAAAATCAAATGTTTTGAAGTAAAAAAATCCCAAGAGTACCCGAGCCTATGCTCTAATTCATGAATTGGATAATAAAATTAGCAGGCACTCAACTTGGGCTAGCTACAACCCTGATAAGGCCTACTCACAAAATTATTCCCACTGCGCCGGTTCACCTTCACCAAAAATACTAATATCGTTTGCGACTGGGTTTTGAAACTAGGGAGTACATGTATGTGATTTACATTGTATGAGACATCCCTGAAATATAATACTGTTATGTGACATGACCCTTCAAGAGTATTTGATGTCAGAGACGTCCGTGAATTATGAGTGCCCCCGAACTGATTTGAGAGTGCATCCTCTGTTGTTGATATAGAAATCAATCCCCAGTTGATAGGTTTAAATGCAAAAAATTGTGTAGAATTTGTGTAAAACATCATTGGTCAACAAACCCGGTTAGGCGCAGAAAATTTAAAAAAAAATCATTTCCGTGTTCATCAGTTGAATACAGAGTCCCTGTTTGCCGATGAGTACATGTACAAGTAGCCCTGGGGTTGTAGGGGTGTGAACGTATGTGTAAGGGGCATGCATGTGTATAGGGGTGTATGCGTGTGGGGATATACATGTATGTGGGCGTGCATGCATGCATACCTAACCATAGGCTACCATAATAATATCCACGAGGGCAATCATTAAAGCCATATTATAACCATTATTATATTTCCATTTAAAGAGAATTATATTTTTTGGTATAAAATGTTAGTTTTCCCGGTCAGACATGTCCTCTTTTTTGGGGGCCCAAACAGGCGAGCGCATATATTGCCAATGCAAGCCACTCATTCGAACTTGATTCATGTCTGTTCTTTAGATATATGGGCAATTCCAAGCATCATTCCACAACGCGAAGTTTGCATATGCAAATTAGGGTCGTTTGGAAAAGTTTCTCCCACCTTAATCTTTCACTTACACAAAATAGTTTCCATTATACCAGTCACATACCTAATTGGCTGCTGCATTAAAAAAGAATTCATGTGCAAACTTCGCATTGCGGAATGATGTTGCTTGGAATTGCCAATATCACGACTGCCAGCACGCCATGTACGTACTGTGTTATGCACATTGTGTAGCTTTGTGTAAGCATTCATCTCGGATTTTGACAAAACTACAGCACCTCAAAGCAGGGTATGTTAGTTTAGTAAAGTAAATACATTATAGTAATCATGTAAAAAACAGAATTTTAAAAAATATTGAGGGCACCCTCCTCAGTAAATGTTACAATACATCCCTCGAATTAACCCACGGCACCCATGGCATTTTGCCATGGGTGTCCATCCCCACTGCCGTAATGCCCTCAAAATATGTTCTTTACCCAAGGCAGTCACTTGCCGTGCCCTCTAATGAAGTTGCCGTCGGTGTCCCAGCCCTGCCCCTTCCTTATAAAATCATCTATCTATGTTTGTGTGTGTTTTTCTTTACTTATGAGAAATATTGCCTTGGTGCCCTTCTCAAATTTTCAACAGTTGCCATGATGCCCTCTTGAAATATTGCCTTTTCAGTGAAAATCCAAGGCAATTATCAACTTGCCCTAAAAAGGTTGCCGTGCCCCTTCAGCTCCTTAATTCCAGGGCTGTTAGTGTTACAATATGGCTTTAATAAAAACATAAATATGTGATATTTACATTTCAAATTTCATAATTTTCAAGCCTACTTACTGTGATAGTGTTTCTAGTAGCAAACATGTCTGGGTGTCAAGCCTACTTACTGTGATAGTGTTTCTAGTAGCAAACATGTCTGGGTGTCAAGCCTACTTACTGTGATAGTGTTTCTAGTAGCAAACATGTCTGGGTGTCAAGCCTACTTACTGTGATAGTGTTTCTAGTAGCAAACATGTCTGGGTGTCAAGCATACTTACTGTGATAGTGTTTCTAGTAGCAAACATGTCTGGGTGACTCTGATTCAATGGTATCCTAGCACTCTCCTTAGTAGCATACACCTTGGCAACCTCCTCAATCATTTCCTTACATTCTGGTATGGCTAGTATCTCATCACCAAGGATCTGCTTGAGTCTGTCAGGTGGCACCAAACCAAGACGGATCTTCTTCAAGAGGTCAGTGGTGTGCATCTTTCGCTGGTGCCAGTCGTATCTCAGCCAGTTTAAGGTACTCTGCAGAATCTAAAAACAAAAGGTGTGGTGTACAATGTATAAAGATGAACTTGTTGTAAATTTCCTGAAAATTAATATTGACTGCTCAGTACTAGAAGTGATCAATAGATGCCATAAAATGATGTAGACGAGTTCAATATACTATGTGTAAATTGCCAAATGTCCACACAGGGCAGCTAAATTGGACTTATCCACTTCTGGCACTGAGCAGTTGATATGTGTAGTATCAAACCTTTATACATGTAGGAGGTTTTTCTGCCCAATAACGATGTATTATCTACTACTAAGACCTACAATTACTAACCTCTTCCTCTTGTGATGTCTCAGTTTCAATTTCTTCAGCACTCAAACAGGTCACAATAAACTCTTTGCTTGCATGATGTAAGAAATACTTGGTCTCTACGACCGCCTTGAAATTGCTTAGTAGACGTAGGCGTAGTCGTTCTACTAGCTCTGTCATGTCTTTATGACTTTCTGCCAGAGAATGCATCTCAAAGACATCTTCTAAGTCGATGACTTGATGCACTTTCATGAGATAGTCAACACATACTTTGATTGCATGTGTAAAGTCCATATAGCAGGCCATTCTGAAGACACCGCACACATTGGCTGGAGATAGATGGAAGTAGCCAGTGTAAGCACATTCCAACAGCTGGGTGAAACTCTCTGGTGAACCATCAATGATGACCTCAGACCTCTTGCTTTCTTGAAATCCTGAAGTGAACATACTCATGAAGTAGCTACTGCTTGCACTCAACACAGCTTTATGAGCTTGGAATTGCTGATTTCCAAGGATGATAGTAATGTCACAGAATGTGCCTTGTTCTCTGAGTTGACTGAGGCCAAGAGCCAGATGAGGTGTATGAGAGTCATCACCTACACGCTCCATTTGATCTGGAGTTGCACTGTTCGTTTTACTAGCCATATCCAGCTCTGTATCTGTAAATTACAAGAGGAGAAGTATTTGTTAGTCTCAGTCTTTATGGTTTAAATTTGTCACAAGCTGATCCACTCAGGTGAAATGAATTGACCTTTTCGGTAAATCCCATAAGCTTTGTCATTTGACGTCATGCTTGCAATGCGCAGTAACGATCTTCAATAAACGATGTTTGCATTGGTGCAGATCGTCATGACGTCAAATGGTGTACTCGCAAAGGCTTATGGGATTTACTGAAAAGGTCATTATTTATTAAAAGGTCAATTCCTGTTAGTAGTTTCCCGGGAAGGAGCTTTGAGCCCTGTCAGCTTGTTATCGATACATGTCGATAAGTCGGAAGTATTTTCTTCCAACATGTCGATACACAAAATATGTGTTGATAACAACATTGCTTTAGGATATGGATTCTCTTACATACAATGTCAAATATTGTCCCCTTTATTATGCATTGCATATATATGTGAGAATTACTGAGAAAACAAGAACATTTTCAGCGTACATGTAAATAATTAACACATTTAGCAAGCCAATATATAACTTTTTTTGAGGCATAAAAATGCAAGAGGGAGGAAACAGGTGAATTTTCAGATTCTTCTTGAAGGTTTGGACATTGGCAGAGTCACAAATGTGGGATGGCAAGCCATTCCATAAAATGGGCAATGATGGAAAATGCTCTGTCACCAGCCAACTTGTGGAATCTGGGATTGGAAAGGCAAGCGGCAGCAGTAGATCGCAATGAGTAGGCCTACCCAGAATGATGAGTGTGGAGGATGAAGGACAGGTATTCAGTGTTAGTGTACATGGTGGTGTAGATGAAGCAAGAAACTTCTAAACATGGATGAGAGTGTGGAACTGGACACATTTAGCGACTGGAAGACAGTGCAGACGGTGAAGTAAAGGAGCATTATGAGTATATTTGGGCTCTCTGAAGATGAGTCTGGTTCACTTGTTCTGGAGAAGCTGCAGGCAGGTGAGGCAGGGTTGGCGTGTTTTTAAATCAATTGATTCTTCACGATTTAAATTGCGATTTAAATCAAATGACTTTTTTTTTAATCACAATATGCTGCCAAGCTAGGCATGTCATGCATGTTGCTTATTATAGAGGGAGACGTTCAACTCAAAAGTTGCGACCACAGTAAATGATGAGGAAGTTAAAACAACTGCTTATTCAACGCTCATGCCGCCATTGCTAGAATACGCCGCCTCTGCATGGGACACAAAGATATAAACAAACTCCAACAGACTAGAAAGAGTGCAATTTAAAGCTGCCAGATTTTGCAAGAGGGAGTAGCCTACAGCAGGGAAGAGGGTACAATGACCAGAATTCTCATAGAACTGGAATGGAAGTCTTTGCAGACTAGGCATTAAATCCAACGTAACATCATGTTCAACAAGATCAAGAATGGCCTGGTACAAAATGTAGATATAGATTCATCATACCACATCAAGCATGATCAGACTAGGGCAACGAGAGGGCACAAACAAAAATTCACCCAGATTATTTAGGTACAAAACCAGACGGTACAGGGACACCTTCTTTCCAGCAACCATACCTGAATGGAATAGTTTACCAGAAAAAGTTGTTGAGGCACCAATACTTGCCAGTTTTAAGAAAGCGATTCAGCTCCAGATAAATGAATTTTGTAGCAGCGTCCATCCACTTAGCAGCAAGAAGTTGGTGATGTTGCCTTTTTAGGAGGTGTTCTACCGACATAAATATCCAGATCCAGAAATGGCATAACTGTGTAATCCCCATAGGGAAATTACTATCATTGAGGACTGAGTTCCGCAGTCTAGAACAGGCCAGCGCCTAGACTGTGGAACTCAATGCTCAATGATAGTCAGTCACTTAATATCTTTTGGTCGTTATATGACTATCATTTGAGGACTGAGTTCTTACCATACATTTTCCGAGGTGCAGTTTCAGACAATAGCTTGGGATTATTTAGTGCGAATAATCAGACCCAGAACAAAATATTAATTTCTGACATGATCCTGTTCTGGGTCTGAACTGTTTCCATATGAAATCTTGATGGCAAATAGGACAAAAGAAGCAGATGGTTCTACTTGACAGCTTTTTAATCCCTATTCATGTTGTGTACATGAATCACGATCACGCTATTGTGGACCATCCTTCTGATACTTGAGTGTTTGGACAAGCGGAACGGTCTTTTGTCTACCTCTCTGTTTGTAAACAAACCAGGAGGTCAAAATCGTCCTCCTCGCCGAATACGAAAGTCAGCGTAATAGTACGGCACTAGGGATTATTGGGGCAGAGATTATCTTTTGAATTCTTTCATGACCACTGAAGCATAGTCACGCCTGTCAAGGACACTCGGCGTGAATTGAAAGACCATGTCACTCGCCACAAAAGAATGTCAAAGGTCATACGACACCAATTTGGTGTCTTTCCGCGCCTCAAAATTTGATGCTTAAAGTCTATCGACTGGCATAGACTGTAAGGTACTAATTTCGAGGAGCATAACAAACACCAAATTGGTGTCATAACAAACACCAAATTGGTGTCGTATGACCTGACATGCATGCATTCTTTTGTCGAGAGTTAACATGGTCTTTCAATTTGTGCCGAGTGTCCTTGACTTGACTATCTATGCTTCAGTGGTCATGAAAGGATTCAATAGATAACCTCTGCCAGTGTTCGAAATAAGCACTTATCCTCTTGTCCTCTTGTCCAAAAATCACTGGGGACAACCTAGTGCCGTACTATTACGCTGACTTTCGTATTCGGCGATTTCGACCTCCTCGTTTGTTTACAAACAGAGAGGTAGACAAAGGAGACTGTCAAACCTGTTCCGCTTGTCCAAATACTCAAGTATCAAAAGGATGGTCCACAATAGAGACTAAATCAGTGATTCACGCAACATGAATAGGGATTAAAAACTGTGAAGTAGCACCATGTGCTTCTATTGTCCAATTTGCCATCAAGATTTCGAATGAAAACAGTTCAGACCCAGTACACGATAATGTCAGAAATTAATAATTTCAATTTGTTCTGGGTCTGATTATTCGGACTAGGGACAACCATATTGAGCTGTGTACTTATCCCCTGGACAACCATTATTTGGATTCTTTGCCCTCAAAAACAAAAAAGACATTTATATTTTGGGGACAACCAAAATGTTTTGAGGACAAGCAGAATTATTCCTGCTTTACCTTTAGTTATCCTCGGGACAATCTACATATTTTCCTTATTTCGGACACTGACCTCTGCCCCACTAATCCCCAGCTATTGTTGTAAATTGCTCCTCGGAAAATATATTATAACAACTCAGTCCTCAAATGATAGTCATATAACGACCAAAAGATAAATGACTGACTATATCATGACTATCATTGAGGACTGACTCCGACTGAGTTCCGCAGTCTAGTTCAAGACTAGTGCCGTACTATTACGCTGACTTTCGTGATTCGGCGAGGAGGATTTATTTCGACCTCCTGGTTTGTTTACAAACAGAGAGGTAGACAAAAGACCGTTCCGCGTGTCCAAACACTCAAGTATCAGAAGGATGGTCCACAATAGCGTGATTCACGTAACATGAATAGGGATTAAAAAGCTGTCACGTTGAACCATGTGCTTCTATTGTCCAATTTGCCATCAAGATTTCATATGGAAACAGTTCAGACCCAGAACAGGATCATGTCAGAAATTATTATTTTGTTCTGGGTCTGATTATTCGGTAGTGCCGTACTATTACGCTGACTTTCGATTCGGCGAGGAGGGCGATTTCGACCTCCTGGTTTGTTTACAAACAGAGAGGTAGACAAAAACCGTTCAGCGTGTCCAAACACTCAAGTATCAGAAGCATGGTCCACAATAGCGCGATTCACGTAACCTGAATAGGGATTAAAAAGCTGTCACGTAGAACCATGTGCTTCTATTGTCCAATTTGCCATCAAGATTTCATATGGAAACAGTTCAGACCCAGTACAAGATCATGTCAGAAATTAATATTTTGTTCTGGGTCTGATATATATCCAGGCTGGACACATCACACTACCGTGTGATGTGTCCAGTTCGTCGCCGAACTCACATATAAGATGGAGAGCTTAGCATAACGGCCTGCCTATTTACGCTTCCTGAAAACACTCTTGCACATGATAACATACAAAACCACAAATTCACTAACTTCAACTTGCACTACCGACACCATGAAAAATATTTTAATTATTACCGATCCTTCAGAATACTTGCAAATATTGGCAGTTTCATAAAATCCTGCTGCTGAAAATCGTAAATTCCACAATCTTCTGTCAGATCCAGGTCAGTAATCACAGGTGGGCTAATACCAGCGTGACAAGACCAGAGATAATAAAAAGGATGAGAGGCCACGCCCGTACAAATAGCTAGCCTGATTGGCAAGCGTCGTCGCTGGCCAGATCTTCTACGGTCGTGTATGATGAGTAGAGACCATAGAGCCCTATATAGGGCTCTGTGGAAGAAATGGTTCCTAATTTTGAAGCCATGGATAATATATTCATTTATACGAGAACCATATTTTTGTACCAATCACAGAACAGAATTTCACTTACTCACAGCTGTCAATCATTCTTGTGAAACGTAAGCTCCGCCTAGTATCAATTAAGGTCTTCTTCTGCGCATTGGTTGTGCGCATTAACTAGCCTCCAGCACAAATCCTGTGCACACGATCAGGTTGGATGGGCGGTTTACGCCTGGTTTACACAACAGGAACTGCGATGCATCCTAAACTGGATCGTTTCCGTGTATTCGCATTGCATGGTGGGTAATCGCCTGCCAATTTATGTAGCTCCACGTTCACAACAGTTTAAAATCAACACAGGTAAATCCATATAAAAATTAACATGGACACAAAATTGACATAGCTTATATAATTCAAATAATAAAATGTAATATTTATATCATGATAGATGCACGTTTTATTAAAACTTGAAAAGATTATTAAGTCCAATAATTTGTTTGTGTTAGCTTGCACGAGTCACAAAATGGCGACCCATCACGCATTTGCCGACATTAGTAACTCATAGTGACTGTCCTCAAACTAGCGCCAGTGTGTCTCAGGCCTGATAACGACCCCAGGTAATTTTATGCAGAAAGTTTTCTTGCGAACAGCTGCAGGTGACAATTAAACAATGAACACGGCTTGTTTATGTACATGCGTGGGGAGGCTCGTCGTCAGCTGGCGTGTTTTGGACATGTTCGGTAAAAAGTGTCGTTTTTCTTCATGAAAAATACCAGCGATGACCAGTTTTTTGTGGGCTATTTGATTTACAGGTATGTCGGTTCGTCATAGGGTAGAAATGATAGCTGTACAATTTGTATAACATACAGTTTAACATAGGCCTAAACATTTATGGGCACAAATCGACCTTCCGTATTACATGTATGCACAAGTATGTGGAAGTGGCAGGCATAGGTCTGATATTCGGACTAATTATTCGGACTAGTTCAAGACTATCAAGTGAGTCATCTGAGTTAGACATGATCACATTTTGAACATGTGAGGGCGGGCTTCATTAAGCTTAGTTGTGCACCAAGATCCTGTCTTAACTGTGTAATCCAATGATAGGCATGCTCATAAAATTTTGAAATTTAAATTAATAAATTCATCTAAAATTGCTTTCATTAAAAAGAGAATCATTTAACTTAAAAAATGAGGGGTCAATCATGTATGTAGGCCTATAATTGGCAATGTTATGAGGAAAAGTATGCTTGCCTGAATGTCCGAAAATAGGCCAAATTGTGTGTCCCAGCATTATCAATGGCTTCCTATGTGATGTCATAACATGTGTGTATGTATTTTATGGCTGAATTTTTGAGCACGAAGGGCCATTTTACAAAACTTTCGCAAATGTTTCATGAAATGTGGCTTTCATTACTTGATAGTATCAAATATTATTCAAATGCAGTTTTTTTAAAAATCCTGCTAGGTTGGAGTTTTGAGGGTCAAAATCCAAATTTTCTTCATTTTCCTATTGCCACTGAGTGAATTACAATTTCACAATGAATGCAGGTTTAATATTACATAATGCATACCTTAATATTGCAGTATCCTGACCGGAGCTTATTGTTTAGCTGTTACTGTTTAATATTGTTTACCAATACCAGAGAACACACGTTTTAATACGCTTGCATGTTTTCCCTCCTAGCGTGTACTTACTGTTTACATGGGCGCGGCCATGTCTGTATTTTGTGTAGATAGACAGATATTCATAATTATTTTTCAAATTTTTCTTGTTTAATTGTCATTCTATATGATTAATAAAATCATAAAAATACAAATTATAAAAATATTTTTCAATTTTGTTGCTATATATTTGACAATTGATGCAATCAATCTGAATAAAAGAGTAAATTATCTATGTATAAACGTTGACTCACAAAAAATAACTTTACGTGCAACCTCCTTACGAGTAGAAAGTTCACTTTGTCCGTATGCAATTTAACGAATAGAGGCTTTAGTTTTCTAAATATGACACTCGATATGATGCGCCATTCAGCGCCAATTATTTTTGCCATATTTTAACCTTTTTATACCACCCAAAGCCATTAAATTGTTGTGTATGAGACAAATTGACATTTATTAATAAACTTAATCGCTAATATTGTTTCAGCGAAACTCATTTAAAATCAGTTTTATAGTTCATTGTATATATATTTATTTTACAGTGAAAGAGGCATCGTGTCAGGATGGCCGAGCGGTCTAAGGCGCCAGACTCAAGGATTTCCTTCTGATCCAAATGGATGGATTGGGTATTCTGGTCTCCGAATGGAGGCGTGGGTTCGAATCCCACTTCTGACACCATTTTTTTTCCTTTTGGAAATCTGTTAACAAATTTCATTTCACTTGAGTGAAGTTTATAATTTTAATAAATTCATTTCCGTCGCTATTTTTTCTCCTTATTCTCCAAAAGAAAACCTATTCGTTTATAGCCTAAATTTTCATTTTTTTGATGTTTCATGGTATAAAACATCTAAATGTGACTATTCAACTATTCATTTATTCATTTATTCATTTATTCATTCATTCATTCACTTTCATTCATTCATTCATTCATTCATTCATATTTTTAATTTCATCAATCATTATTATTCATTCAGAAAAGTAAATTGCAATATTTACAAAATTGGATGAATGATACAATAGCTTTACAATTATCACTTGTTGGGAGTGAAATTGTAAAATAATGCACACGTACTGAGATGTTGATGCGTCCAATGCACTCCCCCCCCCCCCTCCATCTCAGTACAAGTGCAAAATTTTGTACAATTTCTCGAGCAATACGGTAAGTGATGCGCATTTATTACCTATTTCATACACGAGAAAAAATCCCGTAATATTTTTATAACAAAATTGCCACAAAAAATGTTGGAAAATGAAAGCAAATGTATATCCACCAGCAAAAAAATGAACGCGTCCGAAAGCACTGGCACTGCGCGTACTACGCTGAGTACTTGCTCTGATAATTTGGTTCTCACTGTCTAGGAGTGTATGAATGTCATATTAAAAAAACCTTGATAAAGATGAGACCAATTGCAAAGAATGCACATAATTTGATTGGTTTTTGGGTGTAGGCCTATAGGGTAGGCCTTACTATCCCAAAATAGCAGGCCCCTAACCAGGATTTATTTGGGGGGCGGGGGCCTGATTTTGAAAAAAGTAGATTTTTTTCAAAATTTGGACTAGGGGTGGATTTTGAAAAAGTGGACTTTTTTTTTTAATATGAACCTTTTTTGACCAAAAAGGCTTAGGGGCTGTGCAATAATTATGAGCCCTGGGGAAGGTAAAATTGGCAATTTTTGGCAAGCCGAGAGGGGGGGGCAAGCGATTTTGGCACACATTCTTGGGGCACCTTCTAAATAAAACGCTCAGGCTTAGGAAAACCGTGCAGAAACGCTTAAATATGCAAATTTTCCAGATCGCTGCGCTCACAATATGTATATAGACCATAATAAGGTTTGCAAATTGGCACTTTGGGAGCCAACAAATTTGGCATGTGCAAGGGGGGGGGGGGACACAGCCCCTTAAAAAGCTTCTATTTTGGGGTGATTTTTTCACTCGCTTCGCTTGCAAATCGGACTTTTTGGGCCTTTGGCAATTGGGGGGCGTTCTCCCCCAGCCCCCACCCCTAACTATTCTAATCGAAAAATACGGATCTTTGGGTGACAGAGCATGTGTTCAAAAAATATGGGGTCTCCTACATACGCATCACATCCAAAGTTGGAGTTCCCCCCCCCCCCCCCCCACCCCCGGAATGGGGTCATTGGAAATTGGGTGTCATTGACCAATGACCATCAAAAAAAACCTTTCCGAGCAAAAATGTGCAAAGCCATTTTAGCCCGGGCATTTTAGAGCGTTTTATTAAAGGTGCCCCACTTTCACCTCCCTCCCTCTTGCCAAAATTGCTAAAATTTCTTGCCCCCCCCCCCCATTTGGGAGAGGCTCACTGCACAGCCCCTTGGCCTCTCCTCTCTCTCAGGCCTCATAATATCATCATTTCATTTGAATTTGAATTTTTTTATGGTTTTATTTATAAAAATCTATTTATTTATTTATTTATTTATTTATCATTTTTATTTATTTTTTTATTATTATTATTTATTTATTTATTTATTTTTTTTAATCATTATTATTATTATTATTATTATTATAGTGTTATTATTATTATCATTATTATTATAATTATTATTATTATTATGCTTATTATTATTATTATTATTATTATTATTATTATTATTATTTATATTATTATTTATTTTATTACTTGAGATTGCATCATCCTTGAGTACATTTTGCGATTGGGCGATTTCATGTGAATTTTAGGGATTGGCAACTCGGCCCAATTCACCATCAATCATGGCGACTGAGGAGCTCGTGAAACTTTTCACAGGTATAGGTTTGAGTGACCAGAAGGCGAAGGAAACGATTAAAAATGAATCGTTAGCAGCAGAATTGAAGCAAGTCATTGCAGAGGTTAGTTGGTGTTATTAGATCTTAAATTTAGGGTCGCAAACGTATTAAATTTGCTTGGGGCTTCATGAGCTGCTACACCGTACACGTACACGGTTGCCGAATTCAACAACCTTGGCTTTTTTAAGCTTACTACAATCCAAGTTCTTTAAGGTTACACAAAGAAACGTATAAAAGACGTATAAAGTTGTTCTCTAAAACGAAGTTTTCTAAGCAATTAAATATCGCAGTCAGTCAAGTTTTTTATTTTTTCGGTTTTGTAGTGTCCCTGACCCTGGTCTGGACCTAGAGACCTAGTAAATGCTAGGTTAGGATCAGTAGGTCTAGGATCATTCATGGTTGACCGAAAAAAAAAATGTATTTTGATACTTTGTTTCATGTCATACTCTATTAATGATATAGACAATGCATTTTGAATTTGACATTAATACTACATGTAGACGAGTACGTAGGGGGCCTATATGACAAAAAAAAATTGTTACATTACCCGGGCAGGGTATTTCCTGCCCGGGTAATGTAATCTCGGGCGGGTACCCGCTAGCCGACCCGAAAAATGCCAGCACAATCTGACTTGTTTATTCCTTGATTTACATACCGGTAACCTTGAAAAAGTTGGAAGTTCAAACAAAATTGTATATAACATTCGTCCGAATAAAAAAATATGATTATCATTTTATCAATTATGATGTTGATGGCCCTCTCGATCGTTGCTCGCTTTATGCATGCTTGTTCAAATCTGAGACGAATATACCTATATTCGTCTCAGGTTCAAATGATATGCTGCTAGCAATGCACTGCATTTTTGTACCGCAAAAGTGAAGTCTTTTTCCAATAATTTAATTTTCAAGAATATTTCCAACCAGCTTTAAAAACACAGAAAATTTTGAAGTTCATAATTTGTTTTTTGAAAAGGAACAAATATTAATGTAGGCCTTCATCATCTTCCGCTGAGCAATAGGCCTACAACATCATGTGGTGTAAAACATCCAACCCCATCATTGAATATATCCCACTGTAGGTGCTTTTACGGGGGTGTTTTGCAGATTTAAGGTTTACATTCATTTTCCATCATATTTCTTAAGGGTGGTGCAATAATTATGTGTACCCCGGGGTGAATTATAGGGGGCAAAGATTTTTGGCAGGCCAAAAGGGGGGGCAAGCATTTTTGGCAGGTCGAAGGGGGGGTCAAGCGATTTTTGGCAGGTCGAAGGGGGGGCAAGCAATTTTTGGCACAGATATTTTGGGCACCGTTTCTATATTACGCCCTAAAAAGGCGTAGCACGTTTAACACGTTAAAATATGCTAAATTTCCTGCTCGCTGCACTCGCATTATATGTTAAGACAATTTAAGGTTTTAAATTCGGGTTCCCCAAAATCTTGCATGTGTAAGGGGGGGGCAAAGATTTTTGTACGTCAAAGGGGGGGCAAAGGTTTTTAGTAGCGTCGAAAGGGGGGGCAAAGGTTTTTGGCACGGCCAAAGGGGGGGGGCAGCGATTTTGGCAGACCATTTTGAGAATTCACCCCGGTACACATAATTATTGCACCACCCCCTAATTAGTCATCATTAAAAGATCAGTATGGAATTACTGTAATTATTCAAACATAATTAATAATGTGTGCATATTTTCCAATATTTATAAAGAATTAGTATTAATAAAATATATCATCCCAGTCAGGTGAATGTCACATTCCAAAACAATTTCCCATTCATATGGTAATTAGAAATAAACAACTAAACAAGAGGCCCTCAACAGAAATAAACAAGGAAAATAGAGAAAAAAATTAAAAGTAAAATATGTTAAAAGGGCATTTCATGATCCACAGCATCATCCCCCACTTTTCTCAAAAAAAGTTGAGATTTTTATATCACTAGATACCTCTGGCTACATAATGTTTATTTACAAAATATTTCTTGCAGATTAATTCGTTTAGCAAAGATATCGTAAAATGTGAATTTCGTTCTGGTATACCAGAACGAAATTACAACACATTGTCTATGGAGCAGTGTAATACACATAATCATGCATAACTCGCAAGCGCAAAATTGGAATCAACTGAAATTTTGGGAATAAGCTTTTTTCGTGGATATCTACCGTATTTCGTCAAATAGTCGCCCCCCCCAAATAAATGCCACCCACCACTTTTTTCAACCAAGATGTTTCAAAAATGCTGATATTTCCATGCTATCTTGTGTAGTAAGCTTACCAAGTTGCGCACATGGTCGATAATAGCGTCAATAATTGGCGAAAATCTGGATCAGAAACCCGGAAGTGACCCAGAAGTCAGTGTTTCTAGTTCATAGTTTGTCATTTTAGCGCGTGTTTTTAGTTTACCGGTACCTAATGATTTTAACGGGAATTATCATTCTAAAATTGACCTTGAATAAACGTCCCCCCTTGAGAAAATGTAACGCCCCCGGGGGCGTTTATTTGAAAATACGGTACTGAAAAATCATAAAAAGAGGATGCTAGGATCACAAAATACTCCTTTAAATACTTAGCCCTAGTTTGGAGGTAGAAATTGTTTAAAATGTATTTTGGGATCGTTTAATAGATTTATTGCCAGCAGTTTGAGGAAAAAAATGGCGGCCTGGTTACACTCGGCCGACACGATGTTTACTTGAAAGATGTATAGTGAAGCATTTTGCCAAATCAGGGATCACAACATTCGGCTGTGTTTACTTCAGCGAATCCGACTACATTTTGAATGCTACGGTCTCTAGCCTAGAATGTGAAGCTATCGGTGAGCAAATTCTTGGCTAGACTTCTCGAACAAGTATGGCCGAGTGGATAGAGCGTTGGACTTCAAACCTATTCATTTTTGTGGGTTCAAATCCCCTTGTGGCTGAATTCGGGGTTTACCTCTTTTCTCGTTTTTACTTCCTTTCTTCCTTCTTTTCTTTCTCCTTTTCTTTTTTCATTTCTTTCTTTCTTTTTCTTTCTCTCTCTTTCATTCTTTTTTCACTTTTTCTTTATTCTTTCTTGGTCCTTGGACTTTCTTTTTAGCTTTATTTGATTGATTCGCTGACTGAATTGATTGATTGTTTTTCACTTTATATAATTCAGAAATTTGTAGGCCTGCTAAGTCTGTCTTGTTGAATATTCTTCCCAAATTCGATTTCTTTTTTATATTGTTGTTGATGTTAATGTTGTACCCTATTACATTGTAATCAGGGGAATATTATATCAGCATTGATTTATTTCATCAAAGATATCAAGGCTATAAATATAAATTCAAAATTAACACATTTTCCAGACGGATGGCGTAGCTTCATGGGGGCAGGCATAGGGGCCAGAGGAAGTGCCCCCAATCAATTTTAAAATTGATAAAATCCTTATGAAAATTGCCGAAAACGGCTTGTGCCCCCCAGCATCCAGCCCGATGCGCCCCTCATGACCCCCCCTCCGACCTAGCTCCGCCGGGCACGAGCTGAGCCAAGTTTCATGTCTTGACCGTGGATCGATATAAGTAGGCCTACGTCCCGTTACGCTTATTCATTTTCTGCATGGCTGTTTCTGTTATGAACTTACGCCCCTCTGAAATCAAGCACATGAAAAACCCTTGGCTAACCTTAAGAAAATCGCACAATTGATGTGAATAATCATTTCACTTGGTCAAATGGTATTTAAAGTATGCAGTCTTATTGGTCAGTATCATAAGCCGTTGCGGTCTTTCGGTACATTCATAAAATTTCAATGTTTTTTCCACCATCATGATCATCGAGCATGTCGAGTTACGATAGCCCTAGAACTCTGGCCATAGTATCCGTTTTTACTTCTACTAAGGCCAGAGGCACTTACATTGAAAAATTTGTAGAGCATGCTTGAACGATCCAGTACAAAATGCTTGCCCCTATATACATATCTTACTTGTCACCCATGTGCTATCATTTTTGAGAAAAATGCAAAAATAGGCACAAAATTGGGCAGGGGTGTAGTACCCCCTTAAAGTTGGGGTTACAAAATGAGCAGTAGCGGGTACCCCTCTAGGACCAAGCAATCGATCACAGACTCAATAATGAATGACATTATTGTTTTGATTGGGTCCAAAGCTATGAGAAGAGATTTCCCCCAGAATGGAATATGACGAGCTAAAATTATCGACATTGGAAGTAATAATGAGAAAATATTAAATAAACACGAACAACACAGTGAGTATTTCATAATTAATTTCGTTGTGTTTTGACAAATCTCTGAAAGTACTAAATTTACACGAGAACAATTAAAAATTGCACATGTATGTATTCTCTGTTTAGGCAAGCAAGCATAATGGTGGCTGCAGTATCAGCAAGTCAACAGGTACGCTGCTGTATCACATAACCACTCGTCTGAAAACTAAGAACAAACTGAGCTATCTCATTGGCTATGTGATGTCAGAGAAGATCACATCAGAAACCCAGCTGACAGGTGAGTGTACTTGGGCCAAAATCAAATAAATTTGTGTTTCCGGTAACCGGCCTGTCACTGTTTTTTGGTGCTATCAAAAAAAATTTGGGGAAAAAAAAAATCAATTTTTTCAATAATCGTCCGTGTTGAAATTCTGATGAAGTTGTTGGAAATCACATTTATTTTATTTTGCCCACTGATTTTTGACAATATAAATAGATAGGCTACTGTTCTGGGCTAGATTCAAGTGTAAAATTTGACAAAATTTATCCATAAAATAGACATTTTTTCCTTTCCTCCATCCCAATTTTTCAGAGCATGTTACCGGAAACAAAATTTTATTTTTAGTAGTCCTTGATTGCACGGTAATTAGTGGGATTTGTTTAATGCTTTGCATCGTGGGTCATACATGTAGGCTCCAACATAAAAAGGTCCCAGTTTTGAGATATTTTCTAAAAATATCAAGAGCTATCTCAAGAACCACTGAACCAATAGTGAGCTTGTTTGTACTCATTTTAATGCATTTTTCATGCTGATTCCAATATGGGCATGAAAATGTACAATTCTGGATTTATTGATTTTTTTAAAAAGAAAATTTGAAACTTTGAGAGGGGGTTAATATTCATTGGAGTTAATGATAGCTCATTAACCGAGTGAACAATAGCTCATTAACCGAGTTAATGAGCTATTGTTCACTCAGTTAATGAGCTATTGATCACTCGATATTGTTCACTCGGTTAATGAGCTATTGTTCACTCGGTTAATGAGCTATTGTTCTCTCGGTTAATGAGCTATTGATCACTCGGTTAATGAGCTATTGATCACTCGGTTAATGAGCTATTGATCACTCGGTTAATGAGCTATTGATCACTCGGTTAATGAGCTATTGTTCACTCGGTTAATGAGCTATTGTTCACTCGGTTAATGAGCTATTGTTCTCTCGGTTAATGAGCTATTGATCACTCGGTTAATGAGCTATTGATCACTCGGTTAATGAGCTATTGATCACTCGGTTAATGAGCTATTGTTCACTCGGTTAATGAGCTATTGTTCACTCGGTTAATGAGCTATTGTTCACTCGGTTAATGAGCTATTGTTCACTTTCGGTTAATGAGCTATTGTTCACTCGGTTAATGAGCTATTGTTCACTTTCGGTTAATGAGCTATTGTTCACTTTCGGTTAATGAGCTATTGTTCACTCGGTTAATGAGCTATTGTTCACTCGGTTAATGAGCTATTGTTCACTCGGTTAATGAGCTATTGTTCACTTGGTTAATGAGCTATTGTTCACTTTCGGTTAATGAGCTATTGTTCACTCGGTTAATGAGCTATTGTTCACTTTCGGTTAATGAGCTATTGTTCACTCGGTTAATGAGCTATTGTTCACTCGGTTAATGAGCTATTGTTCGCTCGGTTAATGAGCTATTGTTCACTCGGTTAATGAGCTATTGATCACTCGGTTAATGAGCTATTGTTCTCTCGGTTAATGAGCTATTGTTCACTCGGTTAATGAGCTATTGTTCACTCGGTTAATGAGCTATTGATCACTCGGTTAATGAGCTATTGTTCTCTCGGTTAATGAGCTATTGTTCACTCGATTAATGAGCTATTGTTCACTTGGTTAATGAGCTATTGTTCACTCGGTTAATGAGCTATTGTTCACTCGGTTAATGAGCTATTGTTCACTCGGTTAATGAGCTATTGATCACTCGGTTAATGAGCTATTGATCACTCGGTTAATGAGCTATTGTTCACTCGGTTAATGAGCTATTGTTCACTTTCGGTTAATGAGCTATTGTTCACTCGGTTAATGAGCTATTGATCACTTTCGGTTAATGAGCTATTGTTCACTCGGTTAATGAGCTATTGTTCACTTTCGGTTAATGAGCTATTGTTCTCTCGGTTAATGAGCTATTGATCACTCGGTTAATGAGCTATTGATCACTCGGTTAATGAGCTATTGATCACTCGGTTAATGAGCTATTGTTCACTCGGTTAATGAGCTCTTGTTCACTCGGTTAATGAGCTATTGTTCACTCGGTTAATGAGCTATTGTTCACTTTCGGTTAATGAGCTATTGTTCACTCGGTTAATGAGCTATTGTTCACTCGTTTAATGAGCTATTGTTCACTCGGTTAATGAGCTATTGTTCACTCGGTTAATGAGCTATTGTTCACTCGGTTAATGAGCTATTGTTCACTCGGTTAACGCGGCTGTGTACTCTAGCCATTGTTTCTTTCTCAAAATTGAGGTTTTATGATATGTTTGTACCTTGTTATGTTTTTTATAAATACAAGGAATGAAAATCCAGATTTGTAAACTCCAACTGCAATATTTTAAGGATTTTATTTCACTATTCCACTCGTGTTTGAAATTGAAAAGGAAAGAAAATCTTTGTTGACCAGCAAGGTACACGCACGCAACAACTCATCGCGTATGCGTGTCGCGCAATTTGTTAACGCACAAATCGCGACGCTTATCTGCACGCTACAAGCGCATCTTATGGAAACACCACGGAAGCAATGATTTCACAAAAAAACCTAGTGGTCAAATGGCTCCGTTTTAGCTGATAAAATGTGGGTTTTTTTTCAAGTTCTTTCCCCCGATTTAAATATCAAGTTATGAATGGATTTCGCTCAAACTTCTCAAGGGGCTGTGGATTTACCCGATGTTCACGCAATATAAGTTACAAAAACAAAAACTGTCGCATTCTCCTGTGAGATTCGATGAAAGTGCAAAATGTGACCACTTTAAACTTCAACGGCCATTATTTCAATGTTCATTTTCTCGGTAAAATGACGATTTAGGTAGTACCACGATAACTCAATAAATACAGCATCTAAATACAGCATCTATAGGTAAGCAAATATGATCATCGTAAAAAGTATGATCAACTCAAGAAACTGTTTTCTCATTTTTTTATATTTTGGTCTATTTCCGATTTTGGGCATCATTTTGGGCAAATAGGCGTTTTTGAATTTTAAAAAGTTCATTTTGATGCCTTATATGGTCAATGTCTCAAAAAATAAGGCCAATATCAAAAAAATAAAAAAAAGCGTTTTTGGAATGGAGCCTCAAGATTGAGCTAAAACAAAATAAAATATTTTGGAAAGAGTGTTTTTTGTTATGATGTACCTAACAAATATTGCCAAAAACTCACCTTTTGTGATTTTCTTCAAAATTGTTGTTTTTACCCCAAATCTGTATTTATATTAAGATTTATTGATGTCTTGCCTTCATAAAAATGTATACTTTTATATGTTTTATGAATAATTACAAAGTTATTGCACTTTTACTACATGCATGTCTGAGAGTACACAGCCACCTTAATGAGCTATTGTTCACTCGGTTAATGAGCTATTGTTCACTCGGTTAATGAGCTATTGTTCACTCGGTTAATGAGCTATTGTTCACTCGGTTAATGAGCTATTGTTCACTCGGTTAATGAGCTATTGTTCACTCGGTTAATGAGCTATTGATCACTCGGTTAATGAGCTATTGATCACTCGGTTAATGAGCTATTGTTCACTCGGTTAATGAGCTATTGTTCACTCGGTTAATGAGCTATTGTTCACTCGGTTAATGAGCTATTGTTCACTCGGTTAATGAGCTATTGTTCACTCGGTTAATGAGCTATTGTTCACTCGGTTAATGAGCTATTGTTCACTCGGTTAATGAGCTATTGTTCACTCAATGAGCTATTGTTCACTCGGTTAATGAGCTATTGTTCACTCGGTTAATGAGCTATTGTTCACTCGGTTAATGAGCTATTGTTCACTCGGTTAATGAGCTATTGTTCACTCGGTTAATGAGCTATTGTTCTCCCATCTTTATGGGAAGCTAGTAGGTAGAACTAGTATGCTGTGCAGATTTCTTTAAAAATATCATATTCATTCATATTTATTTCTATTAAAAAACAAAGCTAAAGAAATTATACATATTGTAAGCAAGCTCATTTTGAAGGAAAAAGCTGGAAGAGTGGAAAACCAAAAGACCTACAAATGTAAGAGGTTGAATAAATATATGAACGGAGCATTGAAATTGGCATCAAAGAGGAACATTAACAGTAGTATATCAATATTTCATAGCAGTGTTGGAATTTGAGCAGGATATAAATTACATGCAGTCTGTCTGGTTGAAACTATCAAGTTAATATTCTCCAATAACACTTGTATTGACCTTACGTCTTTCATGTGAAGACAATGGGATTTGCTGAGAAGATGCACAGGAAAATTAGTGCGGCAATTTTACTATTCAACTCTGACTATTCAAGTTTGTCACAAGTAGACCATAGTGCAAAGTCAAAACATGGCATTTTTTTGCAAAGATTGTTTTTAATATCCTGAATCATTATTGACAAACTACTCTGCTGTGATCTCAAAATTATAATAATGTTCAGCTTTAATGAGATTAGTTTTATGCTGGTTTCATACTTTCTGCCGCTTGCCGCCGAGGGGCATGACGCTTCATCATGCCGCTTGTACTTGTCTGCAAGCAGAGCGGCACACCGCTGAGCGGTAGCGGCATGACTCTGAAAGCCATTCTTGCCGCTCAGCACCGCTCCAAAATCGTATTTTGTTCTCATACGTCAGAGCGGCACCGCTCCTAGTTGATTTTAATTCAACTCACAGCCGTGCTGCCGCTGCGGTAAACCGGTGGAGTGATCGATATATCGGCTTGCCGCTGGTCACCGCTAGCATTTCCGGTGTGACTGCGCAGTGAAGTAAAACCATCTTCAGAGCGGCAAAGCGGCAGGAAAGTATGAAACCAGCATGATAGTCTCCCAAAACGAGATTATTTTGTTACAGACCAATGTAAGACTAAAGTATTATATTATCATTATTATTATTAATATTATGTACAACAATTAATGTGAGGGGCTGCTTCTAGGTATAATCAAATAACACTAAATGTGGATTGATGAATCTTATAAATGTTGTGATAATTTTATGATAATTAGTGGCATGCAACATCACCTCATCAAATTAACAACATTTTAAACCAAAAGTCCTGTTAATCCTTTTCTTTTTACAGCTGCTGTTGATTATTTTAAAAGCAACCCTCTAGACCCTGTAGACCAAGCTGCCTTTGAGGAAGCCTGCGGTGTTGGAGTGGTCATCAGTCCTGATCAGATTGAAGATGTGGTATGTATGGGCTAGTCCAGTTGAAATCCATACTACACCCCTATGGAAAAATGACCTTAATCTCCCACACAGAGGGGTGTAGATTTAAAAATGAAGTCACCCATTTAAAAAATCCCATTTGAAATACGCACTCCCATCTGTGGAAGATTATTAAGGCCATGCCTTCCATAGGGGGTGTATTACAGATTGAGAGTACAATACCATAGTAGGATGCCCCTTTATGAACAGCCCTTTTCAGAGCCACCAAATCTTCACTAGGAAAGGGGCACCCATAATGGCTCTTTTCGACTGACCTTAGGAAGAACAATTTCATTGATTTGGGCCTCTATGATGAAATAAAGCTTCCTATCCTATCCAACCATCTCTTTAGTAGATGAGGGGCAAGTTACACTATCATTGGGCAGGAGGCATCCCATTTATGATAATCTGTAGACAAGGGGTAGTCTGCATGCAGAACTCTCATTTGTTATATCCTGAAAAAGTCCGAGCTAATTCTGACAAAAGCTCAACAGTTTTATACTTGAAACCCTTAATTTGTATAATGAATACTCCTCGTAAAAGCCTATCCGTAAAAGCCTGCCGTTCCATGAGGTGATTCTGATTCTTAAAAAAGTTGTTTATAGTAGCTTTAATCAACCCTATTAATTGCAATCATTATTGATTGCTTGTACTAACCCCATGAGAACTACCTGACGATTGGTTAAACAGAAGTTTTCATTATCAATTGGACCAATCATCAACATTGTTAGAATTATTTCACCTCACAAAAAAATTGGGGTGAATTATTTGTAACACTCCATTCTGATTGGTGATTAAAGTGAAGATACCATGTAATTGATCAATCAGAGGCAATGTTACATCGGCAGGTAGTGCTCAGGGGGTTAAGGTGGTTTTAAATTCAAATTAAAGATCTATGGATCGTTTTCATCTTTGGCACAGAAGAAGATAATAATTTTTAAAAATTTTCGGCAGTGTTTTCAGCACCCCCTACCTCCTCTGATTATTCCTCTCCAGGGACCAGAAATTTCAGACCTGGATACTGCCCTCATACGGTTGAAATTGCACATGTCCAAATAAATAAAAAGAAAGTTACCCACAAATAAGAACATCACGAATGACCTCTGCTGATTTTCCCGTAAAAAGTTTGTAAGTAATATGGAATCTGTGGCCAAAAAACAAAAATTTCACTTTGACCCCCCCTCCCCCTGGGGGAATTCCACTGAGATTTTTTTACGGAAAGATCAGTGGAGGTGCGCAGGAATATGACTCAACATGTGAGTATACTTTTATTGGGACAAATGAAGTGATTTGGGAAAAAACAGGAAAAACAACTTTCAATGTGATTGGTCAGAAGCCTGGCAACGGTTTTATTACCTTCATAACATGGCCAACATATCCCTACATAAGTACAAACTCACTTGAGATTGTATCATAAAAGGTTTTGGAGATATTTGCAAAAATGTTGATGATTTCCCTAAACCTTGCCTTTAACACCACCTTAAGAGAAACTCTAGTGAACACAATATTTTCCCAACTGTTTTTGCCTATATCTCTCACATACTCTTGTCAGTATTAAGGCAAGTTTGTGCTAAGCTACATAGATTTGTTAATTGGATTCCGAATTGACATTTCTGTAGGTGGAAGAAGTTCTTGAGAAACACAAAGACGGTTTGAATCAGAAGAGGTACCACTACAATATGGGCATCATTATGGGTAAGTGTAAGCCTAAGTACGGTCCAACCTCCCTTATCTAGACCTCTTTGATATGGATCTCTCTGCTATTCAGATGTGTGAATTTCACGTTGACATCCTAACTTCATGATCTGAATTAAAAGCATTCAGACAACATCTATGTTGCATCATATGTCACTCAAATACTATCTTTCAGTGTTATTACCCCATGTTGAGTAATATTTTGTTGTTCCAATTTTGACACTTTGATCATTCAATAGAGAATTACACATAATTCACTTACATGGATTTTTCATTTGTATCTGGCCAATGTTATCCGGTCCCATCATGGCCGGATAAAAGAAGGACTATAGTGTTTTGTTGGTGATGGATATTATGGGAAATACTATTGAGGCCTGGAAATGCATTGGTACTATAATTGAAGACAGAATTAAAAAGACTAGTTTGTGTCTGACGTCATCTGTCAATCAACATTGGGCATGGTTGGTTTACAAGTGTCGTGATGTTGAATTTCTGAATGTTGCAGTAAAACAGCCTGCCTTATGGTTAATTTTGAACCTTCAAATATACAAACCGTCTCAAAAGTTAGGTCTTCAAGTTTATAGTAGGAAACTTTCTTTCCTAAAGGCACCATGTCAACAATGCCTAGAAAAGTTGCTTTTGTGCCTTGTAAAGGGGTAAAAGTACGTAATTTTTCGCCATTTTCTGTGATTTCTTTTCTCGGATCAGCACCAGATGAATCGACCTTCCTTTTACGTACTATTAACCAATCAAGGGGTGTATTGGGTTTGATTGACAGCAAACTAGTCTTTTTAATTTTTTTGTCTTTTTAATTATTAACTGGAACTGAATAGCAAAGCGTCAATTTTCAAAAGCAGTTACATGTACCGTATTGTGGAATTGATGTGTGTGAGCAGTTTGTTTTAGATTTTAACTGGTAAGAGAACAGCTCTTGTTTCATTTGGAAAAATCACTTGGAATTGGTGAGCAAAAGTAACATTGGAGTGTCAATTCAATTCTACAATGCTATACTCCCATCCTACAATGTACTGTTGATTTCCAGGATTTGGTGTTGATCATTCATTTGATCTACAATAGAGTATGATGCAACTTTCACACAAGTGATGCAACTGGCTGTATGTTGACTTTGAATGTATGATGCAACTATTAAGCAACTGGTTTAGTATTGACCTTGAAATTGCTGGCTTTCAAAACACAGTTGCCAGTAATTGCATTGACTTTGTAATTTTAGTTAAAGGTCCGTAACCCGATCGACAGCATCATCCCCGATTTTTTTCATTGTTGATGAGGTTTTGGTATCACATAATAGATACTATTTTTCTCATTACTATCCTGAAATTTGACGCTCCAAGTCGATGTATTTCGGAGAAATCATGAATCACAGCGGTTTTTACAGGTATACCAGATTGTAAACAATGGTAAATACTTTGGATTTCTGGGAGAGAATTATGAACGAAATATCAGTCACCGCAAACAGCTACTTTGGTTTCAAGCGTCATACACATTCTGTGAAAAAGCGAACCACACTAACTGCTGAGGAGACGGTGCGCCGTATATAGTTATGAAAACGGTAACAGTAAGCGTGGTGTGCTAAATAGCTCAATTGACTAGCGCGTTTGTTTTTTACCTGAGAGGTACCCGGTTCAAAACCCGGTCTCGGAAGGTTTTTTTTCCTCTCCATTTTACCCAAACTTTTTTATATTCATTTGAAATGTACATATTGCAAGGGGAAATATATTTTGTTTCCTTTTTTTCTGAAACGGTACGAAAAAAAAAAACATTTTCCGTTCAATACGGGCCGGGCATTGTACAGCATGTCAGCATTCGTCATTGCCTGCCCAGAATGCAATTCACGATACCAAGGTATTGGATTGCAAATTTGGCTATTTATTCACATTTACGCTGAAAATGCTCTCGTTTTTCACAAAGCAGCATAAAGGAGGCGATATTTGATATTATTATGTAATTTTAAAGACAATCCATATCCAAAACCAATAGGGTTACCCCCTTTAAGTAGGTAATGGGGATACGCATCCTGCACAAGAACAAATAAACGCAATGGGGAACAATTGCTTGCTACAAGAGGAAACTGAATATAATTAATAAGAAAGAAAGAACAGTTTGCCAACCCAAAGTGTTACAATTAAACATGACAACGAATAAACACAAATCCCGACCGGCACACAACCCAGCTTGAAAAAATAAGCAAGGGAATGTGTGGCATGGGATTCGAACCCACAACCTTCCGATCACTAGACGGACGCTCTATCCATTAGGTTACCAGCTCCCTGATAAACAATGGTTAAAGCTGGTCTATTGTAGCCAGTCGAGGTATACAATACACACAAACAAATATTAGGCAACTACACAAGTACAGGATATCATAACTGATGCTTAATCACTTCCCCAGCATAATACAAGTTAAGTAGGTACTGGCAATTTTACTTTTATTATAATTTAACTATGTTTATACATAGTTGCCAGTAATTGCTTGCTTTTAAAACATAGTTCTTAACAATCGCATTTTCTTTGGCTTTCAAAACATAGTTCCCATTATAAATTTAAGGCCATTTTCATTTTGTTTGATTTTGACTAGCTGAAGCTCGTCAGAAATTGAAGTGGGCTGATGGTAAGGCCATCAAGAGTGAGGTTGATATGCAAGTGTTGGATCTACTTGGACCTAAGACTGAAGCTGATCTACAGAAACCTGCTAAGGTGAAGGGCGATGCCAAACGCAATGAGGTGATGGTGAATTAACATGTGTTAACTGATACTGTGTTTGTCTTTCTGTCTGTCTGTCCGTCCGTCCGTCTGTCCGTCCGTCTGTCTGTCTGTGTGGGTGGCAGCTGTCTGTGCATAAACTAAGCCATGTTTGTTTATCATTAGCCCACCCAGGTTTATACAGGGATGTAAGTTTTCTGTATTTTTACAGAATTCAGGTTTTTTTGTAGTCCAAAATTACGCAATTTCTTTTATTTTCAGCCCATTTTGGGGTTTTTTAGCCAAAATTTACGCATTTTTTCCCCAATTTTCTGTATTTGTTTTTCAGGGTTACTTACATCCCTGATAATAGGTATTATTGTTGTTTACAAAGTTTTGGAAACTGAGAAGCAGATCAAATTCATAAAGCAAGGACATTTTGAACTCTTTGAATTCCCAGTGGGCTGCCATGTCTTTATGTCAAATTTAGGATGAACATATTTATTGCCCATTAATTGTCCCCACCTAATGAGTAGTTTAAAACAGCACTATGAAATGAGCACTGACTGTATAGATGTATAGGCCAAAAAAAATAAGGGTTTGTCTCAAAGCTCACGTGTGGTTTGAAAACAAATGCGAAAAGCGATTTTTTTTTTTATTCCCGACTTTTTTCATGGTATTTGGAGAAAAAAAATCTGATTTTCTAAAAAAAAAAAAAATTTTGAAATAAAAAAAAATTCTGCATTTCTTTTTTTCCAAATCTCACAAATTTACAAATGCGCGCGTGAGCTATGAGACAAACATTTTTTTTTTTGCCATATGTCATGTGTGTACAGATATATGAATGGATGTGTGTGACAAAAATGTCAACCTTGAATTAGGTAGCTATTTCCACTTGAAACCCTTGGTCGATTGTAACCCAACTTGGATCATATGTAGAGCATGACAAAAATGGATAGCTAAGTGTTTAGATGGTCTATGAGCTGCTGTTTGTAAATACCCTGAGACAGAAGCGGATCAACGGAATAAACAGTACCATATTGTACATTTTATGCTTTTCAAACATGTAAAACATTTTTTTAGTAAATACTTACGCTCCTGTAGTTTTTCTCTTGGTGCTGGTATTTAACAATCTTGATTAAACAAATGTAAAATGCTGAAATAAAATTAAACTATTACTCAAAGCAGAAAATTAGTTCACCTGAGAGCTTTCGGAATGTATCACTAAATTCCTTGTTCACTCGGTAGATGGAGTGGTGAAAGATGCTTGTTACTGGTCAAAGACCGTCGAACCTTGACGCGAGTCACGTGACATGCTCTGATGCAGTAAAGAGTTGTAAGCTCCGGATAGTTGGCTGTGGTGGCCCTGGTCTTTGTTCAAATCACTTTTGCTGGTCTGATGTGAAATTTAACATGCACTTAATCAATGCGACATAAAACCTAGTCAGCGTTTTATCATTTTTGTCTCGCCTGAATGTTCAGGGAGAGACTTAGTAATCACTATGGTGTGTGTGTGTCCGTGTGTGTGGGGGGGGGTGTGCGTGTGTGCGTTCGGAAAAAGCTTGTGAACGCGTTGGGGTGAGAACCGTAAGTGCTATGATGACGAAACTTTATAGGGGGTAGCATGACCAAAGGGTGTCGACCTGATTAGATTTTGAGCGCAAAATATGGTAATTAAGTACCTAATTTGCATAATTTATGCGTAATAAGCAAAATACCTTGTGAACAGATTATCTGGAGATCCGTATGGGGTACAGTGGCGTAACTTGGTGGGGAGTAGCATGGCCAGATGTTCTCGACCTGATTAGATTTTCAGCGCAAAATATGCTAATTAAGTACCTAATTTGCATAATTTATGCGTATTTGATGCGTATCAAGCAAAAAAACCTTGTGAACAGCTTATCTGGAGATCCGTATGGGGTACAGTGACGTAACTTGGTGGGGAGTAAGCGTGGCCAGATGTTCTCGACCTGATTAGATTTTCAGCGCAAAATATGCTAATTAAGTACCTAATTTGCATAATTTATGCGTATTTGATGCGTATCAAGCAAAAACCCTTGTGAACAGCTTATCTGGAGATCCGTATGGGGTACAGTGACCTAACTTGGTGGGGAGTAGCGGGGCCAGAGGTTCTCGACCTGATTAGATTTTGAGCGTAAAATATGGTAATTAAGTACCTAATTTGCATAATATATGCGTAATAAGCAAAATACCTTGTAAACAGATTATCTGGAGATCCGTATGGGGTACAGTGACGTAACTTGGTGGGGAGTTATGTGGCCAGAGGTTCTCGGACCTGATTAGATTTTCATGAGGTCAAAGGTCACATACAAGGTCAAATGTCAACTGAGGTCACCAAATCTTTTAATAATTAATTTTCAACTGTGCATCACATATCCCAAAAACAGCTTGATCGATCATGTAATTAAGGAAATATGACGACTTTAAGATAGTCGCTTTCTTTGTAAAGTATAGCAAAGTAGCACTTTCAATGAGTGATAACTCGTAAAGGAAGCATCTTTCTGTTTTGATTTATTTGATGAAATAGTTCTTTGGTATTGCCAAATTTGATTTTTCAGCGCAACATACTTTATCCAATTTCGTGAGGTCAAAGGTCACATACAAGGTCAAAGGTCAACTGAGGTCACCAAATCTTTTAATAATTAATTTTCAACTGTGCATCACATATCCCAATAACAGCTTGATCGGTCATGTAATTAAGGAAATATGACGACTTTAAGATAGTCGCTTAAAGTATAGCAAAGTAGCACTTTCAATGAGTGATAACTCGTAAAGGAAGCATCTTTCTGTTTTGATTTATTACTTTGATGAAATAGTTCTTTGGTTTTGCCAAATTTTTGGAAGGTCATTACGGGGTCATCCGAGGTCAAATTAGTAAAAACTGTCGTATGGGCATGAAACTTGGTGGGTACAGTCATCATTTAAAGCCAAATTTTTGGAAGGTCATTTTGGGGTCACCAGGGGTCATCTGAGGTCAAATTAGTAAAAACTGTCTTATGGACATGAAACTTGGTGGGTACAGTCAACATTTCAAGCCAAATTTTTGGAAGGTCATTTCAGGGTCATCTGAGGTCAAATTAGTAAAAACTGTTGGATGGACATGAAACTTGGTGGGTACAGTCAACATTTAAAGCCAAATTTTTGGAAGGTCATTTTGAGGTTAACAGGGTCATCTGAGGTCAAATTAGTAAAACTGTCGGATGGGCATGAAACTTGATGGATACAGTCAACATTTAAAGCCAAATTTTTAGAAGGTCATTTCGAGGCCACCAGGGGTTATCTGAGGTCAAATTAGTAAAAACTGTCGTATGGGCATGAAACTTAGCACGAGTGGTACAGTCAACATTTAGAGCCAAAATTTTAGAAGGTCATTTCAGGGCCACCAGGGGTCATCTGAGGTCATATTAGTAAAAATTGTTGCATGGGCATGAAACTTGGTGGGTACAGTTACCATCGGCCAGATAATCGTGCCCAGCCGATAACCGCCAAATTCATTTACCTCTCTACCAACAGTTATCGCAAAAGCAGGCGGTCACAAAAGCAGGCGAGACTCGTGGTTCGAGAACCGCCTTGTTGTGCTCAGAGGTCAGGTTTCTTTTCTTTTTTTAGCAAAATTATATTAATAAACGAACCCATGGTTGATAGGTTGGTGATTGATAACCACAAATAATAGAAGGGTTGTTTAGTGGTACATGTATATAAGAAGGAGGGACAAGAGAATACTTGTTCAACATGAATTTCTAACAACCTTAAGTTCGTCACATTGTATTGTTACAGGAACCTAAGCAGCCAAAGCAGAAGAAAGGAAAGAGTAAAGAAGACATGAGGAAAACAGAACAAGAGAAAGATTTAGTGTCCCCTGAAGACTTACCAGAAGAAACCATTGATCACTTAATGACAGAGGGACTCAAGTTTCATAAACCAGGTACAAAAGTTTTCAATGTATAGGATGGCCCTGAAAGAACTTTTTTACCAGCTAGGTTAAATTCCATAAGCTATATTATTGCCTAATATGTTTTGTCTTGTTTTGTGGTTTTCCTTTTCATTAAAGGGCATATACTGCTCGGACAACATCATATCATTGGCAAGCTAATATTATGAGGACAATGAAAATTTTTTGAGAAAATAAGTCGTTTAAAATTGATATTCCGCAAAACCCAACTGTAAGCGGTGAGTTCCTTCGAACGAGACAGATTTGACCTAGTGAAACTAGTGTGATGTCATAAAATGAAGCGTGCCAGCTTTGAGAAAATGGACTGTCAACATTCTCAAAGCACAGAACATAATTATACAGTTTTTGTTATCAGAATATATATATATTAGTAAATTGTGATATTACAATTTATATGTATATCAAGTTCTTTTGTTCGAACCTTCACGATTTCTCATCGTGCAAGGTCGCCCATAATACACATGACTGAATGTCAAAAGAGCTCATATCGAGGGCTCATGTGTATGTAACATGACTCTTCATTTACTGTGACGTCACCAGTCGCTTTGAACGGGGGAAGGACCGTACGAGGCAACATTTTATCTTTTTTTCAGGAGAAATATGAATAAAAAAATTGCAACGAGTGTCTTCGAATGGAGTTAAATTTGTTTTTGCAATAGATTTGTTTGAAATATTGTTAGTGTTTTTTGCCCAAGTTTACACATCTTCTTTGATGAACTGAAGTTTTGAAACAATGGTGAAACACTTTGTTTTCAAGTGAGTATTCACACATGTTGGTAGATAAAGAGCAGTTTTAAACAGCCATTCAACACAAAGGTCATATCAGGTCAACTCCATTACAGCATCTCTGGAGTTCTCCTGATGAAGATGTGTTCTTATGTCATTTATATTAGTCTTCATTCCCTTTGTGTTGAATGACTGTTTAAACTTCAATTGACACTGAAATATTGTTTTGCAGGAGAGAATTTTACCCAGGATGGCTACGTTGTCACTCCAAAGACCATGGATCTGATCAAAGAACACTTGAAGAAAACTGGGGGGAATGTAAGTTACATGCAAAGTTTAGACTATTCTAGCTGAAGTCCATACACCCTGTATGGAAGACATGACCATAATCTCACAAACATGGAGTGTGAATTTCAAATGGGGTTGCCTGAGGAGGTGACTCTATTTGAAATCTACACCCTCTGTGTGGGAGATTAAGGTCATGTCTTCCATAGGGCACAGTGTCATCGCCCCGATATCTTCATGGCAGAAATCGCCATGAATCATGGTAGGTTGAATCCACCGCCATGCATGGCCATTTTGTTCCGACCTGTTTAATAGTTTTGAGATGCCGAAGGACATCTGACTAAGGCTACTGACAATTGCCCGGTGACTGACCTCGCTGTGTGTGAGTCGAGCATGGTACGCCATAGGTCATATGCTTTTAGACTACCCACAATTGGCCTATACACTGTGCTAAATAATTGGGCACATATAAAATCAGAATTATTGTCAGTTTTTGAATTCAAGACGCAAGCTTCTTTCTCAAGACGCAAGCTAACGACTATCATATCTGTTCAACACATATTCAAGTGCAAGGAACCACATCTGGTTTCTTTAGACGAAATCATTTACAGGAGATATTCATCATTTTCTACCCCGGTATCCAAAGATTTTCGCCTGAATATCAAAATCGTGCATAGCACATTCACGTGTATCGATCCCGGGTATTGATTTTAGTATCTCTGGTGTACCAAGTAATTATTAGCCAGGCGATGTCGGTGTGTAGGGTGTGTATCTATAAAAGTTACATATTGTTACAATAAATTAAAATCTGAGCTATAAATATGTGAAGCAATTAGAAGTTTTTATACAACATTTTCTGGCAGTTTACAGATGCTACCTTTTGATGCAAATCCCATCAAAATTGGACATCTGGTTACTGAGCAATTTATCAATGGCTGAAAACAATATAAAACAAAAGAATTTGAACACTATTTTGCCAATACCTCAAAAACAATATTAGTAACATCCGACTAATTCCACTTGATCACGTCACAAGGGTTTGAAGTATTGCACTATTCCAAATAGAAGACTCTTGGGGAAGGCACAGATAAAATTGTAACTCAACCAATCTATAAATTCCATCCTAATAAGTTGGATATTATCTGTGATTTTTACTCCATGACTTATGATCCATTTCATTTCAGTTTTGCCTTCCAATTCGGCCTTTGCACAGATCCGCAAGAGGAAGTGAGAAATATGCTATTTTTAAAATTTTTAACCTTTTTGTTTGTTCTAGGTTTATACACGATTCCCGCCAGAGCCCAATGGAATCTTGCACATAGGCCATGCCAAGGCTATTAATTTCAACTTTGGATATGCAAAGGTAAGCTTTTCTACAACCAGGGACAATTTAATTGTCTATCGTATAGATTATCTTGGAAGCGGCGGTCTGACAGGGCTGTCATATTCATCGGAAGGGGGGGTCATGTATATGCGATGTGACCAGAGTCAATTAGTTGATGTCCCCATAGCTCACTCTGTTTGCTCTTTTTTCTCTCTACCCTTCTTTCGTTCTCCATCTTTCTTTCTTTCTATCCTGTGTTTACGTTCCGTGTTTGAGACCATGGCATTCGCATCTAGAGCAAACCAATGTGTACATAGCCATTGCGTGTGTAAAGCCCACACACATCACACGCAATAACAGAGTCTGGTAGTCCTTAGCAACAAAACTTTCCCATAAAACATCCTCACTGCATTCATCTCGCATACTACACATCTCAACATTTGTATAGTGTTTTATCCAGTGTTTGTTATGCAAGAACAGAAGTACTAAAAAGGAATGTTTTGATTATCTGGATCAGTTGCGTAGCCAAGGGGGGCCGGTGAAAAAAAATAGGGTTAATAATAGACTATTTTTTACCCAGGGTGACAGAAAAAGGGGAGAATTGTAAAATAATGATGAAAAATTGTGAATGATACATTAAAATTTAGTGTTTTTATGTTGTTACCGCCTATTATCCTTTTTTTTTTTTTTTTGGGTCAACAAAATTATCACAACTTCCGTCGGCAAAAAATATTTCCGTCGGTCCATTTACAAGTTGTGCCCCCCCCCCATTTCCAAAATCCTGGCTATACCACTGATCTGGATAGTCTCTGTCTTTGATTGTAGGCCCACGATGGTGTGTGCTACTTGAGGTACGATGACACCAATCCTGAGAAAGAAGAAGAGAAGTTCTTCACTGGTATTCTGGCCATGGTGAGATGGCTTGGCTATGAACCATGGAAGATTACACACGCATCCGATAACTTCCAGCAGTTGTATGAATGGGCAATAGAACTCATTAAAAGGTTTGGAATACATGCTTGTCAATCTAAACATACGAGTTAAGATATGAACTTTGATTAGAGGTTAATACCGTATTTCCTCGAATAAACGCCCCCGGGGGCGTTGCATTTTCCAAATGGGGAGCGTTTATTAGAGGTCATTTTTAGAACGATAATTCCTTAGAATTATTAGGTAAGCTTAAAACTCGCACTGAAATGACAAACTATGAACTAGAAACACTGACTTCTGGTTATCGCTGATTATCGACGCTATTACCGACCATGTGTGCAACTTGGTAAGTTTAATACTAGACAAGAAACATGGAAATATCAGCATTTTTGAAACATCTTGGTTGAAAAAAGTGGTGGGGCGTTTATTTGAGGGGGCGACTATTCGAGGAAATACGGTAGTGATGCAACAATGTGCTTTTGGATGTTGTGAAAAATGTCAAATATGTTGCTTGGAACTGACAAGAATATCTTGAGGAACACTGCATACCCAATGTACAAACAAAAGCTAAATGTATTTGTCACAATAATTAAAGAGTAACTAATTCAAAGTCATAAACCTCATTCATTCATAACCTTGCTTTTCAATTTCGTGATTACATTTTCTTCTTTCAAATATTCAAAATAAATGTCACTACACTTGATAAGGCAGTTACCTACCTATGCTCAGTGTTGCCAAAACATTTTTGCTCGCCATGCCGCGGTAAAAGAGTCTCAAGTAATACTGGATATTTGGGCGGATTGATCCAAATTTAGAAAACAAATCACATAATTGGGCGAAAAAGCACTTGACTTAAAAACTTCAGGTAGTTAATGGGATGTTACGGACTGATCAATAAATGGTCACAAAACCCTTTGTAATTGAAATTTAGAGCTTCTGAGACTCAAAATCTTTATAAATTGGCTAAATTCGAAGGAAAATACATCAAACTACTGCCGCGACCTAACTTTTTCAAAGTAGCCCAATTTTAGGCAAGTAGCAGTGCACAGTTTTTTTGAGTCGCAGCAAGTGATTGATAAGTAGCCCAATTGTGCACCTAAGGCACGGCATTGGTATCACTGCCTATGCTCCTGCCCATAATGAGTACATGTATTTATTGATACCTGAAAGAGCGATGAGCAAACAGTAATAATTTGTGCTTGTATTGTGTTACTTTCTTTGTGTCGCATTACCAGGGACCTTGCTTATGTATGTCACCAGAGACCCGAAGAATTGAAAGGATTCAATACACCAGATTCACCATGGAGAGAGAGGCCTATTGGAGAATCACTCAGGCTCTTTGAGGTACAATAGAATTTTCACTACAAGATTCGTATTTTCACTACAAGATTCGTATTAGGCCCGCTGGCACCTGCACAGGTACATGGTCGCTGTTACTTGGCTGGTACTGTGCAGTACCAGGGTAGTGCCATGTGCAGTACCACTGCTGGTAGGTCCTGTGCAGTAGCAGCAGTGGTACTGTGTAGGTACCCTGTGTGTACCAGTCAGGTAACTTGGTGATCCTGTGCAGGTGGCCCCAATAGAAATCTTGTACTGTTAATAGCATGGCTGCAGCATTATTTTGTTCACGACCCCAACCGAGGTCACAGCCCACTGGTTTGGGAAACCCTGCCCTATGTTAATTCTTTAGATTACAAAACATTCCAGAAATGTCCATGTTTTTATGAGTCTGTTCCCTTCCTTTGTTATTGATGATGTTGCTTTTATTAAGAGAGTTGAATCATTTGCACATAATTTATTCCTTTATCAAAGTGCTGTGGTGTAAACATTATATTAGTGATAGTGCTATCAGGCACTGAAAGACTGTTGGCAAGAGCGTAATAATCATCTTATGTACTTACCTAGAACAGTTACTGATCATTAGGGCCGATGTCGGCACCGTTTTTTGATGTCGACATGTCGACATATTTCGTATCTTGACGTCGACATACATTTGGGTTCCGTAAAAATACCAGGACTTTTTTTTTCATGATTTTAGGAATATTTTTAAAATTTTAACCTAAATATATCTAGAAACACAGTCGGCAATTTCAGCAAAAACCAAGATGGCCGTCTTCATAGCGAGCTGGTAGCGATAATGTGTACAATTTACACCGGAAAACAAAGCAAAACACTGCCAAAAGTATGACTCCTGAAGGTAAATAACATGAAAAGTTGGCGAAATAGTAGGTAAAAGATAAGATTTAGCATTGCATTTTGTTGAAAATGCATTGGAAATGGCCAATATTTTGAGTGAAAATGAGCTTGCCTGACGAAGTTTTACTGGGCCATTGTCTGAGCAATATGTCGCCATGGACGAAGTTATGTCTATATGTTGACATAATTCTCTTTGTCAACAGGATTCCGACAAAGGACCTGTCGACACCGGCCTTACTGATCATAATTCACCAATTCTGTTTTTCAGGATATGAAGAAAGGCAAGATTGGTGAAGGAGAGGCCACACTACGTATGAAAACCACACTAGAGGAGGGCAAGAAAGACCCAGTAGCTTATAGGATTAAATTCACACCTCATCATCGGACCAAAGATGAATGGTAAGCAGGCCAGCAAATAATACCCATTAGTAAATATCAGAGAGGCCACACTACGCATGAAAACCACACTAGAGGAGGGCAAGAAAGACCCAGTAGCTTATAGGATTAAATTCGCACCACATCATCGAACCAAAGATGAATGGTAAGCAGGCCAGCAAATAATACCCAATAGTAAATATCAGAGAGGCCACACTACGCATGAAAACCACACTAGAGGAGGGCAAGAAAGACCCAGTAGCTTAAATTCACACCTCATCATCGAACCAAAGATGAATGGTAAGCAGGCCAGCAAATAATACCCATTAGTAAATTTCAGAGAAGCCACCCTACATGTGAAAACCACACTAGAGGAGGGCAAGAAAGACCCAGTAGCTTAAATTCACACCACATCATCGAACCAAAGATGAATGGTAAGCAAGCCAGCAAATAATACCCATTAGTAAATTTCAGAGAAGCCACACTACATGTGAAAACCACACTAGAGGAGGGCAAGAAAGACCCAGTAGCTTAAATTCACACCTCATCATCGAACCAAAGATGAATGGTAAGCAAGCCAGCAAATAATACCCATTAGTAAATATCAGAGAGGCCACACTACGCATGAAAACCACACTAGAGGAGGGCAAGAAAGACCCAGTAGCTTAAATTCACACCTCATCATCGAACCAAAGATGAATGGTAAGCAAGCCAGCAAATAATACCCATTAGTAAATTTCAGAGAAGCCACCCTACATGTGAAAACCACACTAGAGGAGGGCAAGAAAGACCCAGTAGCTTAAATTCACACCACATCATCGAACCAAAGATGAATGGTAAGCAAGCCAGCAAATAATACCCATTAGTAAATTTCAGAGAAGCCACCCTACATGTGAAAACCACACTAGAGGAGGGCAAGAAAGACCCAGTAGCTTAAATTCACACCACATCATCGAACCAAAGATGAATGGTAAGCAAGCCAGCAAATAATACCCATTAGTAAATTTCAGAGAAGCCACCCTACATGTGAAAACCACACTAGAGGAGGGCAAGAAAGACCCAGTAGCTTAAATTCACACCTCATCATCGAACCAAAGATGAATGGTAAGCAAGCCAGCAAATAATACCCATTAGTAAATATCAGAGAGGCCACACTACGCATGAAAACCACACTAGAGGAGGGCAAGAAAGACCCAGTAGCTTAAATTCACACCTCATCATCGAACCAAAGATGAATGGTAAGCAAGCCAGCAAATAATACCCATTAGTAAATTTCAGAGAAGCCACCCTACATGTGAAAACCACACTAGAGGAGGGCAAGAAAGACCCAGTAGCTTAAATTCACACCACATCATCGAACCAAAGATGAATGGTAAGCAAGCCAGCAAATAATACCCATTAGTAAATTTCAGAGAAGCCACCCTACATGTGAAAACCACACTAGAGGAGGGCAAGAAAGACCCAGTAGCTTAATTCACACCTCATCATCGAACCAAAGATGAATGGTAAGCAAGCCAGCAAATAATACCCATTAGTAAATATCAGAGAGGCCACACTACGCATGAAAACCACACTAGAGGAGGGCAAGAAAGACCCAGTAGCTTAAATTCACACCTCATCATCGAACCAAAGATGAATGGTAAGCAAGCCAGCAAATAATACCCATTAGTAAATTTCAGAGAAGCCACCCTACATGTGAAAACCACACTAGAGGAGGGCAAGAAAGACCCAGTAGCTTATAGGATTAAATTCACACCTCATCATCGAACCAAAGATGAATGGTAAGCAAGCCAGCAAATAATACCCATGGCCATAAGCAAATATCACACTGTTATCTATTCCAGATTCGCCAATTTTTTCCTACGATGCACGGACGTGGGGCAGAAGTTCAGAAAGTCAATCAAATGTGTCGAAACACTACTTTGATAGACCCTGGGGTCCTCTCTTATACTCATTATACAGCTTTATTGTAACTCTCTTAATCACACTCACAAGATAATGGAGAGGCAGAATGGATTTTCATACTCACACTCACAAGATAATGGAGAGGCAGAATGGATTTTCATACTCACACTCACAAGATAATGGAGAGGCAGAATGGATTTTCATACTCACACTCACAAGATAATGGAGAGGCAGAATGGATTTTCATACTCGCACTCACAAGATCATGGAGAGGCAGAATGGATTTTCATACTCACACTCACAAGATAATGGAGAGGCAGAATGGATTTTCATACTCACACTCACAAGATAATGGAGAGGCAGAATGGATTTTCATACTCACACTCACAAGATAATGGAGAGGCAGAATGGATTTTCATACTCACACTCACAAGATAATGGAGAGGCAGAATGGATTTTCATACTCACACTCACAAGATAATGGAGAGGCAGAATGGATTTTCATACTCACACTCACAAGATAATGGAGAGGCAGAATGGATATTCACACTCACACTCACAAGATAATGGAGAGGCAGAATGGATTTTCATACTCACACTCACAAGATAATGGAGAGGCAGAATGGATTTTCATACTCACACTCACAAGATAATGGAGAGGCAGAATGGATTTTCATACTCACACTCACAAGATCATGGAGAGGCAGAATGGATTTTCATACTCACACTCACAAGATCATGGAGAGGCAGAATGGATTTTCATACTCACACTCATAAGATAATGGAGAGGCAGAATGGATTTTCATACTGCACTCACAAGATCATGGAGAGGCAGAATGGATTTTCATACTCGCACTCACAAGATAATGGAGAGGCAGAATGGATTTTCATACTCACACTCACAAGATAATGGAGAGGCAGAATGGATTTTCATACTCACACTCACAAGATAATGGAGAGGCAGAATGGATTTTCATACTCACACTCACAAGATAATGGAGAGGCAGAATGGATTTTCATACTCACACTCACAAGATAATGGAGAGGCAGAATGGATTTTCATACTCACACTCACAAGATAATGGAGAGGCAGAATGGATTTTCATACTCACACTCACAAGATAATGGAGAGGCAGAATGGATTTTCATACTCACACTCACAAGATAATGGAGAGGCAGAATGGATTTTCATACTCACACTCACAAGATAATGGAGAGGCAGAATGGATTTTCATACTCACACTCACAAGATAATGGAGAGGCAGAATGGATTTTCATACTCACACTCACAAGATAATGGAGAGGCAGAATGGATTTTCATACTTTTAGCTTCACAGGATAACCTGATATGACTTTATGTGCAACATATTTTTGGAAAGGGGAAGGTGTGCATTGCAGCCAATGTGTTGTATCGAAAACCGAAAATTATCTAGTTTTTCCATGTCATCTTCAACATCTAGTATATATTATTTTTCAGGTGCATTTATCCTACCTATGACTACACACATTGTCTATGTGACTCCATTGAAAACATCACACACTCCCTGTGCACAAAGGAGTTCCAGGCTAGGTAAGTTGGTGTGGACAAATGATTTTGTACAAAACATAAATCAACTCATAAAAGCGACTTTGTTTTTACAAAAGCGATGGATATCGATTAATTGGTTTGATGCTCTGAAAACGGAAGTAAACACAGCTAGAGCAGCAATCAAGTATAAATTCAGCTTTTGAGTGACTAGTTTTCAGGCATGAGAATTTTCAGTTTAAAAACTGAATTCAGTTTTTTTTATAGTCAAAATTTCCGCAACTTTATTTAATTTCAGCCGGTTTTTGGTACTTTTTGCCCAATTCAGTTTTTTTTAGGAAAGTGCAGTCTCATGCCTGAGTTTTGTAAACATTGTTTACTTACTAGAGTTGGACTCTTAAATTGATTTTAAAACCTCACTTTACAAAACAACAAGATTTTGTTTTCTGAAATTCTGTGCACGTCAATGTTACAAGTCCCGCCTATTACGACAAGCTGATCACAGCATAGATATATTAAAATGCTGAAATGTGTAACCGATACTTGTATGAATTGTACTATTGCAGACGGTCTTCCTACTATTGGTTGTGTAATGCCCTGGACGCTTACTGTCCAGTCCAGTGGGAGTATGGTAGGCTCAATCTCAACTATACTGTGGTCTCCAAGAGGAAGATTGGCAAGCTCATCCATGAAAATATAGTCAGGTAAGTTAGTCGTCTTCATACTGTTGGCTGTGTATTGCCCTAGATGTGTACTGTCCAGTCCAGTGGGAGTATGGTAGGCTCAATCTCAACTACACTGTAGTCTCTGTGGCAAGAGGAAGACTGGCAGGCTCATTCATGAAAATATAGTTTGGCCTTTTTTTTCCTGATAAATAGGGAGTTTTACAATCAACTTCATCTTACCCGATTAGTCGGAATTTCGCAAGAAATTAGGCAAGGCAAAGTTTTTTTGTAGGCGAAATTAAAAAAATAATAATAATAATAATAATAATAATAATAACAGTTTGGGTTCTGGTAGGAATAGTGTGTTTGGCATTGTTACTGATCCGAACTCAAAAAGCCCTTGGTATAAGAAATATGAGCATAACTCAATATTATGATATTTTGATATATAAAGTGCAGCCTTTGATTAAAAGAGAAAACGAACGTCGAACAATTACTATATAGTCTTGGCTGTATAATTCCCACTCCACGATTAGCCAATCATGCAATACACAGATTTTGGGCTTTTCTACCAGAAGTAATTTTGTGCCAATAGGCAATAGACGTCTTGCATGACATTAGATTCAATTCTGAGGTTAGTTACATCTCCTTTGTTATGCAATGCACCTATTGCATTGTGGGAAGGAATTTTGGGACAAATTGACTTCCAGAAAGGAAACCCAAAAGCTGTTTATCAGATACCGCTGAGTCACACAACAGTATATCGGTTTGATGCATGGCAAAACATGCAGAGGTAGGACATATGATTTGAAACCATTTCCATTTTTATTCTCCTTTATTGTTATTATTTTATTCCAGGGATTGGGATGACCCTAGGTTATTCACCTTGACAGCTTTAAGAAGAAGAGGTTTCCCCGCTGATGCCATCAACACATTCTGTGCAAAGGTAAGATAGCGGTGATGTACCCGATTGTACCGTGACTGTAAAACTCGCATGGCTGGGCACACTGCCATATTTGAATGTGAGTCTTTTTTTTTTTTTTTTTCCATTTTTATTCCCTGTACTTGGGACTGGTGGGTGGAGAAAAGTTACAGAAAACCACCAGCCCCCTTCTTCATGTCAGCCATACAATATTATAAACAAATATGCAATTATTCCTTCAAGCCCAAATTAAAGTTTGATATGCAGTTACTTATTGACACCCACCACTCACAAGTGCTGTGATGCATACACCACACAAGCTGAAGCCAGGACATAAGAAAAAGAATAGTAAAAAAGCAGAAGCTGAACCAGGTCTGGCAAAAGCACAAAACGAAGACCATCCCAGCACTGTCATAAGCGGTGAGTGTCAATTGAAATATAAATGAGACATCACATTCAAGAGAGAATCAAATTCAAGGCATCATAATCATATGGTTGAACAAACACTCGATCAAATCTACATACCCAGGGTTTTTTAACAAAAAACAACAACAACAGACCCATCCCCAGACAAGAACCCTCCCACAATCCCCACACCACATTCACACAAAAACAGAACAAAACAGAGACAAATAAGAATGGTAACTGTTCCCTTTCAAAAAATAGACAAAGATTCTGTAGAAATATCTATGGCTGATGCAAAAAAACAACAATAAAAAAATAAAAAAATAAATAAATAAAAACATTTGAATACTTATGCAAAGAAAAGCAGGAGATTAAATTCCTCTTAAGAACTCGGATCAAAAGAAAATTTCTTAAAGTGTTTGGACAATTTGCCTCTGTTTTCAGCAATTTTTTTTTCTGTATTAAATTTAATCTTAACCAAAGTCTTATAGGCTTGAAAATTAGGAGCAACTTTCTGGAACTTACATCTATGAATATAAAATTTCATACAAAGGATAAGAAAATTAATAGTATTTTTATGATCAGAATCTTCAATGTCCAAACCAAACATCTTCTGAATTGAATGTGAGTCTTGAATGTTCTGCCGTGCATTTGACCAGCATCATAGTGTGTTTTCTATGCCATACACAAAGGGCTACATGCTCAAACTGAGATTTCTGAGATGGCAATTGTAAAGTCAGAATCTGATGAAGTCCCACAGATGCGGTAACGAAATATAAAAAGTAAGTCAATTATTGACTTTTAAAGAAACAATGCTAGAAGCTTTTTATTTTCATCAGCAATACGTATTACATACCTGTTTTACATATAATATCACAACTTGTACGGCATTCCTCATTTTGCATTTCAGATTGGTGTTACTGGTGCACTTGTGACCCTTGACCCCTCTATGTTGGAATCCTGTGTAAGGGACAACCTCAACAACAATGCACCCAGGGTAATGGCCATTTTGGATCCAATCAAAGTGACCATCTCCAACTTTCCCCATGCCAAGGTAGGCTACTTTATAATTGCTAAGCTCTGTTATACTGAGTGTGTGATAGACAATATTGTATCCTTTAGTTGATAAGAATTCTGCAATCTCATTGGTCAAACACCATTTGGATAAAAATCTGTATTATCTGCGTGCTCCTCATTAATATACAGGCAGGTAATATTTCCCATATTACCTGCGTAGTCATAACACGTGCGCGTCTGCGTAACATGACTCGTGCAATATCCTAAGACTTGCGTGCATAATTCATGTGCGGCATGGCTGCACTGTTTAAAAGCAAGGAAGAAACTGGCTTACTTTTTAGTAAGATTATCAAACTAAATTCCTTCAGCAAAGTTTACGAAATATAATAAATTTCATGTTCACTAACAGATAAAATCGTTACCCCCTCCCTGTTTGTTCTCACAAAATACGAGAAAATATCTACTATCTGGTGCCGTATTCCATGGATTACGGCACCAGACCGTAGATATTTTCCCGTATTTAGTGATCAAACAGGGGGTAACTAATAGTATTTAATTAATCGTTGTGATTTTCAAATTGCCTCCAAAATGTGATTGAATGAACATGTTATTTGCTCCAATGTACATGTATAGCTTGTTTTAACAGTTTAATGGACACGTTTTGTTCTGATTGGCTTTTTTCAGGCTGTAGAGTTGGAAGTAGGTAATATACCACACGATGCCAGCAAAGGCACACACAAGGTTCCATGGTCATCCACATTATATATAGATAGCACAGATTTCACAGAGGTAAGTAATATTTAGAATTCACTTTAGTATTTGGGTTCAAACCCAAATATTAGCAACGCTATGACAAATCGCCATCTTGGTTTGCCTGCCATGCAGGGCAGATTATGTTCCTCCAGTATTTGTCAGCAAGAGCCTGAAATGGAACAATAATTCGCATGGGTTGTTGGCGGTTATTCAAACGTCTTGTTGATGGGCCAACAACCTAAGAAGTATACAAGTGTAAGTTATTGTTTCTGCCGAACGAGTAGTTTGAGAGAGGACTATGAAATGAGCTCCAACTGTATGTGTGTATGGATACCATTATCAGATTCCTATTGCTGAGTGCTCTCAGAAGTGCACTGCTGCCCACCTACTTCATTGGAACTCTAGCATACCTGAGTGGGTACTCTCGAGTACACAAATCGGAATCACACAGTACAGTACACACTGGATTGGTACTAAACTACATGAAATATACACTCCTAGATAGTGAGAACCAATCGGAGCCTCCTTTAGTAAATTACTAGCCGTGCATAAATATTGAATAATTGTATGGGTGCGCACTCCACGTAGTGCGTGCGGTGCTTTCGAATGCGTTCATTTTAATTGCGGGTGGATGCAGTTATATTTGCTTGCCTTTTCCAACATTTTTAGTCGCAATTTTGTATAAAAAAAATAGCAAAAATCATGATATTTTTTTTCTCGTTTATGAAATAGGTTAATAAATGCGTATCACTTGTTCTTTGGGGCTTGTGCATTAGACGCATTAACACCTCAGTATGCATGCATTATTTTGTACAATTTCACTCCTAACAAGTGATATGCATTTATTAACCTATAATTACAAAAGTACAGTAGTGATAACATATCATACCCATCCATCTTTGCTTCAGACTCCAGACAAGGGTTACAGGCGTCTCACTCCTAACCAGCCCGTGGGTCTCAAGTACACGGGTTATGTTATAAATGTTGACTCAGTCATCAAGGATTCTGACGGGATAGTGAGAGAACTTAAAGTGACCTGCACAAAGCTGGAATCAACCAGCAAACCTAAAGCCTTCATACACTGGGTGTCTCAGCCTCTACCTTGTGAAGTCAGACTCTATGATAGATTGTGAGTACAACATTGGGTTATACCTAACTCCATGAGAACTACCAGCCGATTGGCCAAAATGAATATTGTGTCCAATTTTGAACCAATCAAGGAGGTTGTTAATAAAATCATCTGCAAATGAAGTTTGACCATAAATAGTTTAGCCTAGTCATAATTGGCAATTGAAATGAGCATTTTAAGTTATCAACCAATCAGAAATGCTGTTAGATGACCAGTAGTGTCCAGGGGTTAAAACGTGTGTAATTGAAACTTTTACCCCAAACGTCAGATTACACTAACAAAACTGCTCCATTGACGCTACTGAATTTTGAAAATGCAACTTGCATAGGTAATAAGCTTCACATGCATGCAGCTTGGCTCAGACAACACATTTTAACAATGAATTATGTTATCACAACAACAATTTCGCCCATGCATATCGATCAGGCAGTAATACAACTTGGTGGCAGGGTCTTAGCTAGCCACCCGTCTGGCCGTCATTTTAGACAGGGAGTTTGCCCCTGGGACGGGCAAAATTAATGCCTTTGACAGATGCTATATTTTAAATTGTATGTTTTGAGAAGCTAATTGACCTTTATTGTAGACCAGATTTGCAGAACAAGGCCATATCAGCACATATTTGAACCCCCATTGGGCTATAGACGTTTGGTAAATGTTTTAAAGGTCAAATTAGGACAGGCAATTTTATTCAAATGACGGGTAATCTTCAATTTCTAGCTAAGATCCTGCTTGGTGGTACTGTCTGCTGACTTTGGTACCGACAATTAAATATGATTCTCAACTTTACGCTAAAAACTACCCCGATTGGTGAAAAAAACTACATAAAATAATATGAAGCATTTAAAGTTCAACAGTTTAATTTACTGAAATTTTGCAATCCTGTGTTCTGAGCTGCAAAACTGCCTCGAAAGAGTCCTGATTTTTTCTACTCTCTCAATTTATTATCTGTCAGTTTACCTGAACTTAATAGTCATTTAAATCATAATTTCTTGGGCTTGTATAATTTTTTTCTGATCCTTGCATATATTAATTGTGTCTTGCATTGTCATCTTTTGATTGCCAAAGGACCAAGTAACCAAAATAAACATGTGGTACCATATGAAAACCAGTCGTTTAATGTAATCATTTTCATCATGTTTGCCTGTGGTACATAACAATAAACTGTGTAACTCGATCAATGACCTCTGCTTTGGTCACTCCGTTATATCGCATAACATGCTACAATAATACCGTATTGTCTCTATTAAACGCTCCCCTCTAATAAACAAACGCCCCCCTCATATTTTTCGACCAAAAATGCTTTCAAAATGCAGAAATGTTAATATTTCCAGGAGTAAATAAACTTACCGATCGCTATCAGATAGCCAGCGTTCGAAATTTTGGTTGTCCGGGTGCCCGGGACAACTAAAAAAGTCGCCGGGCAACCAAAATACTGATTCGGTTGTCCGCTGGACAACCATAAATCTAGCCAAAAGTCACATTTGTAGGCCTACGGACAACCAAAAACTTAGACGGACAACCAGAAATTTTAATCTGGTTGTCCTTGGGACAACCATTTTTTTCCCCTAAATTCGAACACTGCAGATAGCCAAAAATAGCATTGCAGCCCTGAAGTTTAAGTACAGGAAGTACAACCAGGTCACCAGGCGATATTTCTTCATTTTCGGATATATTTATAAGAATACGTATGGAGTTTGCCTATGTTTTGTCGTTGAAAATGCAAGGCCCCAGGGGCATTTATTAGAGACAATATGGTAATACACATTTTTCTCTGTATATAAATTCTTTTATTTGAAAGTCAAAGTATGTTGCATATTCATGTGTAGTGGCATTAGTTAGACATGTTACAGTTTTCTGAATCTGAATCCCAGTCAATTTTTAGGTGGAGTTCAGATATGGTTATAACGATACCAGTGAAATAGTTTTGATTTGCAAGATTTTGTTTTGTTTTTACTGCTAGATTCAAACATAAAAACCCTGAGGATCCCAACGAGGTGCCTGGTGGATTCATCACTGACTGCAACAAGGTGAGATGACATCCACATAAGATATTACACAGATAAGTGTACAGTGTCAGAGAAAGAGAAGGGGGATCATCCCTAGTTCTGATATCTGCAATTACATTGGTAAACTGTGCATGTGAAGCCTGTATGTTAAAACTCAAACATTTCAGGTACAGCACCTATATAGGAAGGAAGTGCAGTGGATAATATTGATAAACCCACAAAAATTGACAACATTACTTATGCTCCCGTCATACTTTTATGTGACTGCGACATGTGGCATGCAGTATCAGCCAGTGACAAGTCATTTTAATAACTAAACATTATTTTATTTAGCAAATAATAAGTTAGAACCCCAGTATTCTAAAATGAACAAAACTTGTTTACAAGTTTATAGTCCGTATACCTTCCTCGATTCAGTGAAGTAAAATCAAATTTTGAGATTTTCTCAAAAACTTGAATTTTGCAGGAATCTGATGTGCTAGATGGATTCCTTGCATCATTCCCTTTCTGAAAATGTATTACTTTTTATGTACTTCTCATCATTACATTTATAACTACAATGAAAAAATATATCCCAATTACTGACTCGAGAATGGTATAGAGTTGTGAGTACTGCGATCATATGCGCCTAATACACTTTACAATGCACTACATGTGCTCGCCTCTACAATTGTGTTCTGAAACGATGCATGTTATAGATGGCACACAGGAAACAATGAAATTTAGCACTTACAAGCTAAACCCAGGCATGAGAATTTTCAGTTTTAAAACTGAATTCAGTCTTTTTTTAGTCAAAATTTCTGCAACTTTGTTTAATTTCAGCCTATTTTTGGTACTTTTGCCACATGCATTTTCAGTATTTTTATAGGAAAGTGCAGTCTCATGCCTGGCTAAACCACACCCTCGGCTAAGAAGGTGCCATCCATGTCACTATATATATAGTTATGATTCATATTGCTCCTGAATCATCATGCGCATATTTTGGGGGGGTTGGGGGCGCAGGGTAAAAGCAGGGGGCGGCCAAAACGATGGGGCGATGGAAGAAGAAGGGGTGGCAAATTGAAGGGGCGGCGGAAGAAGAAGGGGCAGCAAAAAGAATTAGTAAAGGAAAAAAGGGCGGAGAATTGTGAAAAAATTGTACTATACATCAAAATGTGTTGCTTTTAGGACGCTAGCGCCTATAATCCTTTTTTTTTTGCTCTTCACTTCAAAAATTGGGTTAAGCTTTTCGGGCTGTTGAGGAAGGGGCAGCAAAATTTTATTTTCTTCAGCCCCCGGGGTAGGAGCGGCCATGGTACGCCACTGATCATGTTGGTCTATCTATGGATGTTGGTCTTAAATGTGGGTCCTAATGCAGCTACAAATCATCATGTTATATGGGCTACTCCAGATGAATTCCATATACCCCATATATGGAAGATATGACCTTAATCTCCCACACAGGGAGTGTCGATTTCAAATGCAGTCATCCATTCAGGTAACACATTCACTGTGTAGAAGGGAGTGTATGGATTTCAACTGGATTAACCCTATGTAAGCTTACATTGTGTTATTTTAATGCATACTGTCTTCAATTGAATTTCAGGATTCCTTAGTGGTTAAAGATGGTGCTCTGATCGATGTCTCGGCAAATGGAGCCAAGGTTTACGATAAATACCAGTTTGAAAGAATAGGATATTTCTCTGTCGATCCAGACACTGCAAAACTAGGCAAAGTAAGTATTCGCTATGTATGCGCATTTTGTTGAGGGCGCTGTGGTGGTCGGACATCTGTTCTCAAGCTTACCCTGATTGGGAAGCTTACCAGCAGTTATAGAAATTTGCCACATGCAATTGAATGTGTTAATAAATGTCCAAACTCAAGTTTGGTTTTGGTAGCGGTGTGCCACTGAGAATTTAAAAGTGGACCCATCAATATCAATTTTTCAAGAAATTTGGCCCCATTGGTATAACAAATTTTCGGCCAAATTTAACCCAAATTGTCTTAGTTTTTACAAATTTTCCCTAAAATTTTGGCAAAATTTCAAACATTTTGGCTAGATTTGGCTAAATTGGAATATTTTCTGAAAAAGGGACCCAAAAGTGGCCTGGAAAAAGGGGTCATTAATATACCAAAAGGCTGAAAATGCTACACATGTTTGTGGCTTGTCCCCATTTGGTCATTTGTACAGACCCCTACAGGGTTGAGGGTGCCAGGAAGAAAGGGTTATGGTTAGAGATGCAATGTGCTGTGGTATGTGTTAAATGAGTGGCATTATTAAAATACTGGTGCCAAGAGCCTAGGCTTTTGATGTGAGAAATTGTATTCAGAGATTGAAGAATTATTTAGAATGGGGCTTTTACATCCTCCTACATCTAGAGTCAATGTCCTAAAAACTCTTTGACAGGTCCAGACGAAAGTGGTCACATAACAAGGTATCAAATACGGTATCATATGTATATAGTGTTAGGATACATTGTTATGTGAAAAGGCTGACAATGTGTGTTACAATATGTGATAATAGCGATACCGCCCATCAATAGTATCGCCAGGTTATGTGTATCAATAAACGCCCAAGACTAATTGGGTACCAAGATGTCGGACTACAATATAAACCACGTTTGCCCAGGTGGTGGCCGCATTGCATTCTCTAAATTCAGTAAATTTTCATTGTCAACCGTGTAATTGAATGGGATTATTTTGAAATTTTAAAACGCTTTGAAATATCACAAACAAATAGGCCTATGTTGATAAATAATTCAAATACAAGCTAAAACCGTTGGGGTTCGATAATGAACCCCACAAAACTAACCGACTATATTGGAAAATGCCATACGGCCGGGCGGTTTTACAAGTTGCCGGATCGATCATGTCATCCGCCGCCTGCGTTTGCCAGAGCTCCTGATTTACTTATAGATTATACCGAACAGGCTATCGTCACAATGTGTAGCTTGCCTGTAATTTTCAAGATTTCAAATGATATCAGTTGAGCTTTCCCAACAAAATGGGCTATTCCAGTTGAAATCCACGATACACCCACTATGGAAAATATGACTTTTAAGGTTAGCAACTATATTAAACTCTTGTGATTTGATAGTTCACAGCATCTTGCGAATGGTAGTGAGCTTTGGCAAAAATTGCATTGATCATTTCATAGAGAGTGTGTCAAAGAATTCGGATATCACAAATATACTTTTGTGAGTTATGTTGTAAAGAGGGCTAGAACAAGAACACTTTTGTAAAATGTACATAACTCATAAATCAAGCAAGTTTTCAAAGTATATGATTTGTAGAATGAACTTTTGCAAAACATCAAAGGGTATTTTTCAATAATATATTGATTTAGATAATGAGAATTGATTTTTTTTTTTTTTTTTGCTTCAACCAACAATACCGAATCTACCCTTAATCACCCACACAGGGGTGTATTATAGATGTACCCATTCAGGTAACTCCATTTGAAATTAACACCTCTGAAGGTCATGTGTTCCAGAGGGAGTTTGGATTTCAAATGGAATAGCCCAGAGTAGTCTCACACCAAATGCTGAAACAATAAGCAGTGTTCTCTATTGTTGTATTGCTAATGAGTGTTTTTGTTTGTGTCTTTACAGCTTGTGTTCAACAGGACTGTGGCCTTAAAGGAAGACGTAGGCAAGAATTAATGAATGATATGAATGTTATTTGCTTCATTTATTTACGTTCTTGGACCTAGACAATGATACACATACACTCTCATTTATTTTTTTTATTTTTTTCTCACCAAAATAAGTGGTAATTTTGCTGCTTAACAATCTACCTGCTTAATGAACAGGTAGCAAAAGAAGGAATAAACCACAGCGTCGATGAAGCAATATAAACATAAGTAGGTCTGTTACAAGGCCGACTTCCTCCCTCGCTCCCTCCCTCCCTCTCTCTCACCCTCCCTCTCTTCCTCCTGCCCTCTCCCCTTCCTCCTTCCCTCCCCCAGCTGTAACAAACCAAAAGTGGATCAAAAGTAACATAAATATTATTGGACTTTAAGTTGCTCAGAACAGGAAAATATAATACAAAAGAAATTGAATAATATTATTGGCTATACCTTCAAGTCAATATCAATATTAACATGACATACGAGATGTGGTACTCAGCATTTTGTAACTGTCTCCCTATGGAAACTAGTTACATTCATAGGGCTTTATCAATCTTTTGGTTTATTTCTTATCATTCCTGTTCCACAGACTATCTATCCAACCTACAAATAGCTTCAGCTTTTTTAAATGTCACTGTGAGTGATTATCAGTGATTTACCAAACCAGGGGTCCATTTCACTCAACTTTAAACCTTTGTAACTCAATTAAGTAACCATTCATAAAGTTAGAACAAGTATATGTGCTACTACAGCTTTTGTTATGGTAGGCGTTAATAAAGTCTCAACTCACACTCGCGTAAAGTCACGTAAGTGTGAACCAGTCGCGCATTACGCAACGCACAAGTGGCGTAATTATTGCCCCCAACAGCGTGCTCACCATTCTATATCAATACATAGTGTTATGAGTCTTATTTTTTCCGCTTTATATAAGCCAAACAAACTTTACTCCTCTTACTCTTATCAGGTGAGTGAGACTATCCAATTGGCATGGTAATGAGGATAAAAATGTTCACATTCAGAACGGATTATTTACATGGTTTATGCCATAGATAGACATGATAATATTAAATCAGCGTATATATAATCTTATGGTGGTGCAGTTGATCAAAATAGTGTACTGAACATCTCTGATAAAGGCGCAGAATTAGAGAAGGAGAATCGGGACTCCCTATACCGGCACGTACAATCGCGCCGTCAGCTATGGGGAGAAAATGGGGGGTATTTGGGTCCTTGCGGACGGTGCGCGGAGACGAACGAAAACAATTCTGCATCTCATCATCTGAAGCGTCTTGGTACTCGCATGCAGGTCGCATCAAGTGCGTCTCTCAAATGCGCCCATCATCCATGTCGCGCTTGCATGACAACGGATGCCTTGAGTTCATTCCGAGGGAAACCAAATACCCCCCAATTTTTGCTCCATGCCTGTATCAAGATGGTGGCCAAGTCCCGGTTCGCCTTCTCTAATTCTGTGGATAAAGCCTTTAATAGTTTGTTTACCTTGATTTTCTACAAAATCATCAGAGGTTGTTGGTCATATTTTCAGCAATTACTGAGGACATGTCTTCAGGCATGACTTCAGTTACCTGCCTGACGATTTAGTGCCGAACTATTGGGAGATTGGGTTATTCCAGTTGAAATCCATATACCCCTTGGAAGACAATATCTTAATCTCCCCCATCCGTGTGTGGAAGATTAAGGCCATGTCTTCCACAGGGGGTGTATGGAGTTCAACTAGAATAGCCCATTTAACTTATTAGCTACTTTTTCTTGCCTTCTTATTTCAAATAGATTATGCTTTATTTAGGAATAAGGTTGTGATGCAACCTAATTGGTGGGGTATCGTAATTTTAATTGACAAAATAAACAATTTGTATATCAGATGAGTGATATAAAGGGTGAATTATGGAGTAGAAATGTCAGGTTTTTATTGCAGGCCCATAGCCAGGGGGCAGATGTCCTTCAACCCCCTCTCCCAAAAGAGTCCTGAGTCTATGAAATCCACTTTTTGTGAAAATGTTGCACCAAATGGCTTCAATTAAAAAAATCCTTAACTTATGAGGGGGGTACTCCCCACTCAGACATCCCAGCATCATGTAATAAGTTCCTCCCCAACATAATCCTTGGCTATGGACTTGTTTTAATGCCTAGTAATGTTTGAGTAAAAGGGAAAATACTAGGACAGTAATAATTATTTATTCATATCATGAAACTTGAAATAAATTTGTTTTATATTACGTATTGGTGAATTTCTATTTGGAGTTACATTTTATTAATGGAAAAATCGGTAGCAATATGCAAGTCAGTTTGTTTTATCGAAGGTCAACTATCGCAAACATATGTTGTTTTTCCTGATCCATTTCTTTAAAAAATGGGGAAAAGATCTACTATCATGAATCAAGCCACAATGACATATAGAAAGTATGGGGCAAGTTTGCATTACCAAGTTTTGGGGTTTTAGCAGTTTAAAGGAGTATTTTGTGATCATAGCATCCTATTTTTATGACATTTTTCAGAAGATATCCATGAATAAAGCTTATTCCCAAAATTTTGATTTTGCGTTTAGTGTCATATAATTGCTCCATAGGCCACTGTTGTAATTTTCTTCTGTTCTGGTACACCTGAACGTAATTCAAATTTGACGATATTTTGCATTATAACAAATTAAGGGGGTACTACACCCCTGCCCAAATTTGTGCCTATTTTTGCATTTTTCTCAAAAATTATAACGCATTGGTGACAAGTAAGATATGTATATTATAGAGGCAAGGACTACAACTACTGCACTGGAAATTTTTATTTCAGCACAGACAACAGTTGTGGAGTTACAGTCAAAAATGAGGGAAAACCAATATTTAATCAATAAATCAATAACTACTTGCCTTGAGTTGCTGAATTTCCAGTGCAGTAGTTGTAGCCCTTGCCTCTATAATATACATATCTTACTTGTCACCAACGTGCTATAATTTTGGAGAAAAATGCAAAAATAGGCACAAAATTGGCCAGGGGTGTAGTACCCCCTTAATCTGCAAGAATGTTTTTGTACATAAACATTATGTAGCCAGAAGTTTCCAGTTTGTAAAAATCTTCCAACTTTTTTGGAGAAAAGTGGGGGTGAGGCTGTGGATCACGAAATGCCCATTTAACACAATCACTCTACTTTCCCTGACAATCAAACATTATGTGTCAAGTACATACTTTCCCCATGATTTCTTTGAATTTCAGGAAAGCAGGCCTTTGATAAAATGGGCTGTTTTAAGTAGTTAAATTGTAACGAGGGTAATTTGGGTGTAGAGGAGAGGCATAATTTGTGATTTCTATTATTTACGAAGATATATACTTTGGTAGTGGGGTAATTATTTATGTGGAAACATACTTAATAATGGGAAATGATTATGAAGATAAAATTGAGCATAAGAATTTCACTTTCAGAACATCCACATATATGTGTACAAAAAGATGGATTTGTCGACTGCTACATGTCTCTCGTTTCATAATAGCTAAGATTAAATACTTCATATAGATTCCTGTCATCTGATTGGTTAAAAGTGCAGTCATTGAATGAACTATGCCCTCAAAATGAACTATGCCCAGTCATGGAAACGAACCGGTGTGCGTCAACGCATGTGCAATGGCAACAACCACGTACATCCATTCGGTATATAAAACAAATATTGACTACTTTATATTCGGGACATGGTTAAAACTATAGGCTTGCGGTGATCTCAAAACCATGCTATGATCCGAGGCGCACCTTGGGCCTGTAATGCTAACCATGCCCCTCCCTCGGAGCAGTCAATATTTTTATAATAAATACCAGACTCATCTCATGATCATTTCAAATCATTCCCAAGTCACATGGTTTACGATTGTTCTCTGTATATACCTAAACCATGCAACTTGGGAGATGATATGAAGTGACTATGAGATGAGTCTGTTTTTTATTCCTAGCTATTATGTAAAAAGAGACACATGTAGCAGCTGACAATTGCATTCTTTTGATATTGATGTGCACACAATGGCAGGATCAAGCACAATCTGTCTCAGAGAAGAAGTGCAACCAAAAATGACTGATTTGTACACATTTTTGATGTAACTTTTTTCCAGACCATGCATTATCTAATATGTTCAGCGGCACCTTTTGATTTCATCTTGTCGTCGTTTATAGGTGATTGGATATGCCCTGGCGAGTTGTTCAAAATCAATTTTGTTTAATCATGAAAATATTGAACAATAGAGGTTATCCACGTTACTCAAGTGTGACTTCTAACAAAAGGCGCTCGTTCCCGTAGTATTCCTCATTCAAACCAATTCAATGCACGACCTCGGAGTTACTTGCATGACTTTGGCGGGCTATTTTGAAACAGTCATGGTGGTACTTCTTTTGAAAATCCTAAACAGGGTATAACAGTCGCTGATAGGATATGCAACTTATAGAACACGGATAACCTCTATTGCATCAAACTTGAAACTTTGAATGAAAAGGAGCTGATTTTTATTGCACCTACAAGTTTCATGTTTCACACTTACATAATCAATGAGAAATTAATTTGTAGCGTAAAAAACTTGTGTTAAGTGATGTTGTACTCCATACAATTTCCATGCATAATGGAAAATATTTGACGGTGCACTACCATAAAAATTTGATAATAAGCATATATTGTGCCTATTACCGAGTTGCTCGGACAAGAATGCATTTTTAAGATAGTATATTATTCTTTTTCATCCAAGAAAAACTTTAAAAGTTTAACAAACTACCTTAAAAAGTTGTTCTTGTCCGAGCAACTCGTTAATAGCCACACATGCTTATTATCAAATTTTTACAGTATATGATTTCCTGTCCTGCTGTAATTTTCTCTTTTTCTGGTGTCCAACTTTACAAGTGTGTATCCCGGGTGTGTTTATCATATTTCTTTGTTTGTAGACCAGGTTAAAACTGAGCTAAGTACCACTTGGAGAACAAGAAATTCTCATATGGTTTGTCTGGACCAGTTTTGCATGGGGAACAAAAATCTGATTAAATATGCCCCTAAAGTGACTAATTTAACCATATATATGCTTTTCATTGGATTTTGGCGGCCATTTTGAAAAAAGCGCCATCACGGAAAAGTTCTCAGGTTACGGGCTTTTTACCTAAAAATTCTTGTTTCCCATACAAAACTGGTCCAGATAAACCATATGAGAATTTCTTGTTCTCCAAGTGGTACTTAGCTCAGTTTTAACCTGGTCTATTGGATGTTTTCACAAAGATTTGCTCAAACAAATTAGTTGTTTTAAGTTTTTGAATTCAACTCCTAGACAATTATTTTTTAATATTTTTCCATTGTTGTCAGTCTCCACTTACCTTTTTCTTCTGAATTGGCTGTTTTGCAATGGGCTATTCAATTTAATCCACACACCCCCTGTGGAAGACTTTAGTTTAATTTTTCACACAGGGAGTATGTATTTCAAATTGAGTTATCTGGATGGGTGACTTTATTTAAAGTCTACACCCACTGTGTGAAAGATTAAGGTTGTGTTTTCCATAGGGTGTATGGAGTTCAAATAGAATAGCCCATTTTGTTACACATTTTCTGTCATCAAAAACATTGCCTTTTTGACTAAAGCAACAAGTTCAATAAAATTTTTAGCAAAACAAAGTTGTTGTTTTTTCCTTGTTGTGACTCTTGTGTCTTATATTTTGAAAATGTTATATGGAACCCCCCCCCCCCCCCACACACACACACACAAACATGGGGCACCCAAACATGCACCAAAACAATCAAACACATAAGCCAAAGTGCAGATATTTAAAGAGTTGCAACTATTAGAAAGAAACAGAGAATTAATGTTTCAATGGGTTCACTGTTGAACAAGTATATCAAGCTTTTGTCAGGATTAGCTGCGACTTCTTCAGGACAAAACTTCAAAAGTTTGCATGTAGACTGCACTTTGTTTACAGAGTATCATTGTGTGATGCCCCTTATCTACTTACAAGAAGGTTGCTCTGAAAAGAACCGTAATAGTAGGTGCTCCTCTCCAACTGAAGATTCAGTGGCTCTAAAAAGGGCTGTTCAAATAGTCTGCCATTTGACCATTAAAAGTTTTATATTTGTAAATATTTTGTGGAAAAGATAATAGCAGTTGAAAATAGTAAAGAGACATTTTGGGACACCCTGTATTAATTTGTTGAATCTCCAATCAAGAACTAAGCCAGACATTTTAGTGGGTTTTTAGTTGTCTACTGCAACCATGAATTCTGTAGAACATGTAACAAAAATGTTGCTCTAATGAATTTTTTTAAGTGGTTTAAAAATTAAACAAGACAGAAGTTTTAGCACCAAAATTCTCAGTTGACAGCAATCTGTCGGGGGGGGGGCCTTTCAAAAATTTTGTACAGGGATATGCTAAGCATATGCTACGCAGACCATCAGATGCTGACTACCTACTTTGCTGTTTTTGCAACCCATCAGTATACTTTTTATACACAAATAGCACAAAGGGCACTTTTGCCTAAATGCACCCAATTGGTCTACACTGAAAACCAACCCATCGATATACCAAAATAAGGAGGGAGGGAGTTGCCTGCCTGTATGCAAATGGTTTACTACTTTTATACTGTAAATGATAATTCAGTCATGTGGTCAAAATAGTCTATTAGAAGTTCTCTGTTTGGTGCTAATGCTTGGTAGATGCGTATCCTACATTGATATATGGTATTAGCAGGTAAGTATCAACATTTGGAATTTACACTCACAATCAAGTTCCACCCAACTAAAGTCTGAATCTGTTTGATTGCTTGAGCCGATAAATCAGCCAAGCAATAAATCATATCATCAATAAGTAAAATAGATATTTTTGATAAAAAGGTAATTAGTTCGTGTAGAACCTGTGAATAGAATACAAAACATACAACATTGTGATCCTGCATTGTGACTCACTTTTGCTGTCCATTCAAAGTAAATGATAAAATGAAAAAAAAAAAATCTTAAGGAGTGTATTTAGTCATTTTAAATGATTCTATTATGAATGGTGGATATAAAATTTGAAATGATGACAAGTTGACAACTATTCAGATCATTGAATAAATAATTAATGATTTAAAAAAAATAAACATAAAAATATATAACAAATTAAAGGAGGATTTCGTGATCCTAGCATCCTCTTTTTATGACATTTTTCAGTAGTATATCCACAAAAAAAGCTTGAGCTCCCAAAATTTCGGTTGATTCCGATTTTGCGTTTGCGAGTTATGTTTGATTATGTGTATTCCCGGTGTGTATTACACTGCTCCATAGGCCACTGGTGTAATTTCGTTCTGATATACCAGAACGAAATTCAAATTTGACAATATTTTTGGCTAAACAAATTAATCTGCAAGAAATTTTTGGTACATGAACATTATGTAGCCAGAGCTTTCCAGTGGCATAAAAATCTCAACTTTTTTGGAGAGAAGTGGGGGATGAGGCTGTGGATTATGAAATGCCCTTTTAATTTATAAATAAATAAAAGACTAACCAAATAAAATCATGAATTAAAAGTAGATAAAGTAAATAATTGTTTTTTAAAAAAATGGCACAAAGTTTATATTTTACTCCATGTCAGCTTGTTAGGAAAAACAAGAGATGGTAACTCTGGGAAAATGAGTAAAAAATGGTATGCCAAAGAGGATTAACTCGGAGTGAGATGATAAAAGGTATTCAAAAGCCCAAAATGCACTTTTTGACACTCCCACTGAACATGACTCATATTAGTTTCCAAGTAGTTCATAAACTGATTTGCCTTTCCATAAACCTGTGATGAAAGGAAGTATTGATTTTATTCCTTTGACAAGACTTCCCATGGAATTTCTGCCCCACCCCTCCCCATTATCCCCACTTAGCTCCACTTCCCGTCATCTCTCTTTTATTTTAAGCTATTTTAGGCATAGGCCTTGCGCCTTGTTTATTATTTTGCCAAATGTTACTTTTGTCTCACCAGGCTCAAACTGAAATTGACAAAAAAAGTAGGGTTACCAAATAAATGGTAGACCCAGGTTTGCTTTATAATTTCCTAGCCTTGTCCCATTCTAACTTTTGCCGACTTTATTTTTGGCATAGGCCTAATGAAATCCACCTGTTACCACGAAAATCAGCACTTTCAGCGCCAGTTTTCGTATTTTTTCGAGCACAGAAAGTACGAGGTCTGAGAACCGTAGACAGTCAGCCAATATGTTTCTTGACATTACCCGTTTTGATTTACCAGGTTATGTATTGTGTTTACATAAATATTGGATCATGGAGTTTTTTGTTTGTACTCCATTGATCACATGGTCTGTTGGTTGGAGACCTGAGCACAGTGACGTTGTAAACAAATGAGCACGACGCTCAAGTGTCGGCATAGCAACCAGTGGCAAATTCCATAGCGCCGCGTTGGGAGACCAACATAGCAGCCATTTTGAATCCGATCGGAAGTCACTGCACACAAGGAGCTCTCGGAAAATCATGGATTTTATATGATAAGTTGATGTTTTTGAGCCACATCGATGCTATCAACGATTTCTTTGAACATTAAGGACACATTATAGTAGATTCAATGGTGGACACATATTCTAGAAAGCCTAATTTACAGGCATCGCGGACTCGTTCGCTAACCGGTTTCACCGGTGACTACCCATCAGTGTCGCATACCGTAGCAAACATGAATCATGCATCTCATGTTGAGTTACCACCCATCAAAAGTCATACAATTGGTGGATCAAAACAAAAACCACATGATAATGTACCAGGAGGCGGTGTGCAAGTTCAACAACTTTTTGAATCCGACGATAATCACAACTACAAGAAGTCTATTCCGTCTGTTAAAGGCCAAATTCCAAATGGTCACGGGCCAGGCCCGACGGCTCATCCCTTGCCTAATGTCAATCGTAGACCGTCAAGTGAAGTTAGCAACGGGTCAAAAAGCAACTCTGCCAAACCAAAGTCGTTACCAATGACCCCCGAGGAAGCAATGAAATTATATATGCACAAATTAACTTCTTATGAACACCATGAAATCTTCAATAATCCTCAAATTTACTATGTTGGTCCAAATGCAAAGAAACGGCAAGGAGTTATCGGCGGAGCGGCTAACTGTGGATATGATGATGACCAAGGATCATATATTCATGTACAACATGATCATGTTATGTATAGGTATGAAGTGCTCAAAATATTGGGCAAAGGAAGTTTCGGACAAGTTGTGAAAGCATATGATCACAAAACCAACCAACATGTCGCAATCAAGATGGTTCGTAATGAGAAGCGATTCCATAGGCAAGCACAAGAAGAGATTCAGTATCTTAGAACACTTGAAAAAAGCAGGACAAAGAAAACAATCACAATATCATCCATATGGTTGAAAGCTTCAATTTCAGGAATCATATTTGTATCACCTTTGAATTACTTAGCATGAATCTCTACTTAACTGATCAAGAAGAACAAGTTCCAAGGATTTAGTTTACAATTAGTGCGAAAGTTTGCTCATTCGCTGCTTCAGTGCTTGGATGCCTTACGCCCTTAACCGGATCATACACTGCGACATGAAACCGGAGAACATATTGTTAAAGCAGCAAGGCCGTAGTGGAATTAAAGTGATCGATTTTGGTTCCAGTTGTTATGAGCATCAGAGAATATACACGTACATCCAGAGTCGTTTTTACAGAGCACCGGAGGTGATTCTAGGAGCCAGCGATATGGAATGCCCATTGATATGTGGAGCTTAGGGTGTATCCTCGCGGAATTATTAACTGGTTATCCTCTTCTACCAGGTGAAGACGAAGGTGATCAGCTGGCCTGTATGATAGAGCTACTAGGAATGCCACCGCAGAAGTTGTTGGATGTGTCAAAGAGAGCGAAGAATTTCATCAATACCAAAGGTCATCCGCGTTATTGCACCGTCACAACGCTCCCTGATGGCACGGTTGTATTCAACGGTGGGCGGTCTAGACGCGGCAAGACAAGAGGTCCTCCTGGAAGCAAAGAAATGGTGAAAGCACTCAAAGGCAGCGATGACCCTCTCTTCTTGGACTTCCTCAAGAAGTGTCTAGATTGGGACCCTCAGATGCGTCTGACTCCTAGCCAAGCACTCAGGCATCCATGGTTGAGACGACGACTACCAAAGCCCCCATCTACCGATGTTTCGTCTGCCAAGCACAAACGACACGGGTCGTCAGTCGGTAAACTTCCGCCAGCAGGTACTAGCGGCAAAGTACGTCAAGGAGATGGAACGTCGCATCGGACTGTACTACCTAAGATTGTCACATAACGACAAGTTATGTCTTAGGAAATAAAATTAATGTAGGCATTCCAAGAGTATAAGATGTATGCTGCTTGCAATTCTTCTTGAGTTTTGACAAATATTACATCCATTTTTCGTTCCCTCAAAATGTGTGTGTGTTGAACTGTTCCAAGTATTTATGCGTCGACTTAGTCGGTGCTAACATTGTAAATTTGTAGATAGCTTATTGCAAATTAAGTAAATATATGTAGATCATAATTCAAACTACATATATTTTGAATTGCAAGTTGTTTTTATAGCTTGCTCATATTGTAAATGTATAAATTATTTTTTATTTGTACAGTGATACTTTTTATACAGTATTGAAATCCTTATAAAAAAAACAATGATGAGTGTTTCTAGTACATATCATTCATCTTTTAAAATGAGTCGGGCACATCAAATTTGTGTCAGTCATATAAATTTCACAATGGGATCCCGATGTATGTAATATTTGTCAAACAAAGTCTGACATTTTTTACTAGGCTTTGCTACTGCTAGTCAGTTGGTCATGAGAGAACATGTATCACTGCCTAGCTTGTATGAATTATTTTACTAATCATTCTAATGTACTACAATGAACAATGTAATTTATTTGCCTTGATGTGAGTTGCCTTTTTGAAAATTCACAATTCAATGTTTTTAATGGTACTTTGTATTAATGGATCTGACAGTTTTTAGACATGTTTTTAAAACAATTTTTTTCCCGAATCATCCAAATTTGATCTACAATTTATAAATAATAACGCCACAGTACAATGTACAGAGGGTGCTTTTTTATTCATACAAAAAATGTTTTGAAGGGGGTCTTGGAGAAAGAATCCGGTCATTCAAAAGTGTGGATTATATATATGTTGGCTAGGTGTTGAATATCAGGAAGTAATTAGTAAAGCATGATATTTTTGCCGCATTAAAATTTCATGTGTGGGAGAGAACCTGCGTTTCCACAAATGTTTACTTCCTTAAAATTAAGACCTATTTTGTCCATGTAGCAGAGAGATGTGACTTTTCAGATTTTACTTCTAAAGCCTGATTTCAGGTTTTTTGTGAGTCCAAATTCCCCCGTTTTTATTTATTTTCAGCCCGTTTTGGGACTACTTTTTAGCCAGCATTCACATGCTTTTCCAGATTTTTTCTCACCAGTTTCAGGTTTTAGAGTGGAACTGAGTGACATCTCTGATGCACACGTAGGAAGAAAAATATTTGTATGCATAATAATTTGCAAATCGTCTGCATCCGTGAAATTTACATGCGCACAAACATTTCATGCTTTACAGGTTAGTTATCGTACTGCATCCAATGTTATCAACTTGCTTTAAGGGGGTACAACACCCCTGGCCAATTTTGTGCCTATTTTTTGCATTTTTCTCAAAAATTATAGCACTTTGGTGACAAGTAAGATATGTATATTATAGGGGCAAGGACTACAACTACTGTACTAAAAATTCAGCAACACAAAGCAAGTAGTTATTGATTTATTGATCAAATAGTGGTTTTCCCTCATTTTTGACTGTAACTCCACAACTGTTGTCTGTGTTGAAATAAAATTTCCAGTGCAATAGTTGTAGTCCTTGCCCCTATATTATACATATCTTACTTGTCCTTGATGCCCTATAAATTTTGAGAAAAATGCAAAAATAGGCACAGAATTGAGCAGGGGTGTAGTACCCCCTTAATGACTGCTATTATTTTACTTCCTTGACACAGACAATTAAGTCTCAATTGTTTTGAAACAATTGGCCATGCTCATTACAGTGCACTTGCATAATTTGATACACGTTGGATGTAGTACGATGATAGTCAGTGTTAAAAATTCCAAGGTGTGCCTCATGACATAATATTATAAGCAATCCGCACCATGTGCCAAGTATTTTAACATGCATCAACTTAGGAGTGTGCACAACTGTCTGCATTGTGATCCAAAACATGTACAGTAGAACCTCATTATAACGAAATCTGATACAAGAAAAACCCTGTTATAAAGAAGTATTTTTCCAGAACCAAGATACAGAATTCTTTTGTTATTCATTGTTTTTACAACCCTGATATAACGAAATTTGGATATAAAGAACTAATTTCTCTGTCCCTGACAACTTCGTTATAATGAGGTTCCACTGTAGTAATTAATAAAATGAAACCCTAGGAGTTGTCAATTCAGGGACTCTTCATTGTGAGTCAATATTTTTGTCATAATTTGCATTAGTCACAATCCAAAGTTCAGCAACTAAACCGTACGATCCGTACCGTACATGTAGGAACATTGCGAGGATGCTATTTTTTTATGCAAAAAGGTCAAAGGTGCATGTTTTCATAATTAGAATTTTGGCAGTTTTAGCATTTTTTTAAACTTTGTTTGCACAAAGCAAAACATTTTACAGCACATTTTTAACATTGGACCATCAGCTAGACATAATTTTTTGGGGGGGGGGGGGTTAATCATTTGCCATTCGGTTTTAATCATTTTTAGTCCACAAAAATGTCTGCAGAAATTAAATGCATTGCTGGCCAATGCTGGGATACATTGGATATTATTTTGCTTTGAGCTAACAAAGTTCTGTTATGTGATCAATATTTTTAGCAAGTTGAGAGTTTTATGATAAAAAAAAAATCATTGCCTTGTGCCCTTGTCTACAGTTATGCAATGTAGTCTGCACTTTGTGTGTGTCATTTTACAGTGTTTTATAATCATTTATGATGTGCTTTATGATAAAGGGTCATACATACTATACATAGACCTTTTCAGAAGGTAGTTTTATGAAAACACTGATTATGCGTGCGGCCCGTGCGTGTGACCTACCATCAGAAATATTCAACCAATCAATTGCTAGCAATTCAAATGCGTATTCAACAGCTATGCAGTGGATATCACGTTGTACACTGTGTCAAGTAAAAGCAATGTATTGCACATCACAGTCATCATCAGGCCACACCACATGCTGCAGATCAAAACGCAGTCGCCAGTGCGATTGGTTGTAGTGTTTTGTTGACAGCACACAACATCTTTGTGAACTATTTTTGATCAGGTGCTACCTTAATTACTAATTTCACTTTGAGGTAACCACATTTTTCTGTGAGACTACGCCCCATTCAGTATATTTTTAGTAGTCGGAAATTTTACATTCAGGTTACAACATTTTTGTATTCAAAAGTTCGTCCCAGTAGTGCGTCTAACTAATGGTGCCCAGGACCTGAACTGGGAATTGCAGTGTACTTTCAATTTTTGAAACATCTAGATACGGTACATTGCAGTGCACTCAGGGAGATGAATTGGGTACATCCAGTGAATTTGTAATAATGCAGTGGCCCATCAATCGTTTGGGTTTTTCCATAGATTTTTTTCCTCAAACCCACTACCCTGTAAAAGACACATGATGAGGATTTTACAAAATGTACTAAAATTAAAATACCCAGTATTATGATGATGGCAATTCCAATGTGAAAGTTTATCTGATATTTCACAATTCATTCCACAATTCAACATTAATAATTTGGATGTGAATTCAATTTTTGTGTTGTGTGCCTGTGTGTGCGAGTATTATAATAATCATCACTATCGAACTTCACCCTGCCCCCCACCCCAAATGGACAGATGTATTGTTGTCTTCTTTGAGGAAGGAATAAATAGCCCACAAATTAGTTGTAATTTTAAAACACTGACACTGCCAACTATTAAACTTCAAAACAAGGTTGACAATGTTGTGTCAGGTTTAATATTCAGTAACTGAATTGTTCTTTGGACCAAAGTCAAACTCAAATTAAATATCAATGTAACCATTTCATATTTTGTAATACTATTTATAGTTGTGTGTTTAATGTCGTAAAAATAGTCTGATTATGTCATTTTGTCAGAGTGACTAAGAGTAAGAACCCAAGGCAGACATCATTTTAAAAAAATTCAGTAAGTTCCGTAAAAATAATGTTTTTGTTGGGTGCACTGTATAGCGGGGGATTCTCACCAGGTTTTTATTGTCACACTTTCACAAATAATTTTGGTACCCAGTATCACAAATTAAAAAGCCTTCGAAAAACATTTTGACCCGTACATGTAGGCTTATGTGTGGCTATTTAAAACTGCAAAATTCAATAGACTGCTCTAAACTATTAAAATAGCAAATAACGCTAATAAGTGGCTAGGCCTTGTTTTGGAACTTCCCTGTAATAATGCTGGCTCAGCCTGGACTGTTTAGTCATAATCATATTGGGGGTCAAGGTGTTGCGGTTCTTTCTTTGTTAGGCGCTATTTGTTCTTGCATGTTTGTGGAAATCAGATAGGGACAATGAATTGGTTGTTTCTGGTGACTAAATCTTTTCCCAGTATGACCAAGGCTCTGATCAGTCAGCTGGTCTGTCTGAATGCCTGTCCCTTTGTTCCAGTCCTATTCATTCGGTATCAACAGAAGTGTGAATTCATACTGTGTGTATTACTGTATTATTAATATGCATAAAAGTGTGCATTGTTCGATTTATGATTATTTTACCACTTTTAATACTGATCTAGACACAAATGTGTTTACTTTATATACATTGTACATGGACACACAAATTCCTGGGCACAAATTACCCATAGGTGATATTCTCAGTACTATAAAAAAGTAATGTATGTTATGCCTGAAGAAAACATTTGTATCAGTTTGATGTACAACCACATGTATATTAAGTAGCACTTGATAATTAAGAAATTTTTGCCCACGTTTTCCCCAAATGTTTTCAGTTTTTCAATGTTCTTCAATGAAGCAAATTTATATCATTGCATCCATTTATCTGTATTTTAACAAGTCAGGCATGTTTTACATTCAACCATGGTCATACATAAATGTATGTCATAGACATGGTATAATGTTGAAATTTTGCTTACCCAATACCACTCAAAGTGTCAAAATAATATTTCTTCAGGTACAATGCGTAGTGTGGAAATTTTAGCTTCAATCACAATAATTTATGATTTCTCCATAAAAATGCACATGATTTTATACTGTAAGATGTACATGACTTGGTACCGGTACACCAGTATTTTAGGAAGACCCTTGTAATGTAATTGCAAGTTTTAGGTATACATCATACATGTATGGTTTTCCATTGATATCTTTTTTTTTTGCAAATGCTTTGATCTCAAATGGTACAAAATGTAGTTCATTCCATCACACTTTTATGTTGACCTCATTTCATAAAATCACAACGAATATTAACTGAAGGTTTGACTTGCCTGAATTGAATTGAAAGTATTATCATTTTGTTTAAATGTGATTTGAATATAAATAGGAATATCATTGTCACATCAATTTACAATAAAGTGTTTTTGTTGTTTAAATTGATACAAAATTGTCCAACAATGGAAAGTGAGTGAAACCATAGATTTTATAAAATCTATGGTGAAACTCAGTATAAATGTTTTAAGTCATGATTAATTGCCATTTTTTTTACAAAATTAAACCAATGGGAAAGAATAGCCCTACAAATATATCTCAAAATCTGTCTGCTGACAATGGCCTTGTCCTGCTCAGTGCCATGTGTAAGGTCAGAGGAGGCTCTGTTGAGCTGTCTTGGAATGTTATGGGTATTATAGCCCTGCTCATGTGTCAGTCTGACAATGATGCACTTTACATACAGTATGTATTTGACCTTCACCTCATTAAAAATCCAGGTTTTATGAGACTTGAGGTGGTTAAATGAAATTAGCACAAACACCTGTAAGTGTTTTATTACTCATTGTAAGTTGACCATGTCATTTAGGGGCCTCAATTATCCCATGTAAATAATTGTGCCAGTTTTGAAAAGGTGAATAAAAATCATTACTGTATTAAAATGTACACAACAGTGGCAGTGTTTGTGCCGGCCCACTGGTACTGTACATGCTGCAGGGCTGTGGCCCCAATTCTTTTGCCACAAACACATGCTGTACAAGTACATCAGATTGCATCAAATTGATTGAAATCTGGTGATGGCACTTGAACTTGGCATTTAAAAAATGTGTACTCAGTACAGTGTATGATGGTATCTGAATGTACTGTATCAATGCAAATATTTGAGGCAATTGTTTTTAATATGGCTGAAATGGGTAGCCATTTTTACAATGGTTGATATTGAATATTCCAGTACATTTTGTAGTACTAGTATTGAACTACATGTATAACATCCAGTGCCTCATCAAGTAGCCTAGGCCTGCATAATATGTGAGATTTCTAATATCAAGTTCTGGTACATTGTACTGCGTGTAGATGGTTTACTGATACAATGTATTTCAGCTGATTCTGGAGTTTTTTAATCAGGACCATAACGGTAGAAGATACATGTAGTAACATAACCCCAAAAGAAATTACCTAATGGAAAAAGCTGTATCAACTAGAAATTTCCTTTGAGTGTGAAGGCCAATTTCAAGTCATGAAAAATCCTTGCTGTTGAAATCCTTGAACTTTCAAGAAAATTGCAACTGTGATTCAGCATTAGATTTTATTAAAACCAAAGGCAATGTAATCCCATAAGTAAGATGAGTGATTGTTTGAGGGAAGAGAGGGAACATTAAACGCTAGTAGTACTGCTTTGTATAATAGTTGACAGTGCATTCCATGATAGATTATTGATGGTGTATTTTCCATGTATTCCGTCCGTCCATCCATCCATCCATCAGTCTATGTACTGTTTTAAGTTCATGAGCTGTATACCATGTGTTGGGTATCATTTATGGTGTTTGGTGTGTACTCGACACACATCAATAAGCTTACAGAGAGCCTCACACAGTTGTGTTCTGAATTGATTTTCAAGACAAAAGATGTGGCTTCTAAAATGAGGAACATTTCCTATTAATTTTGTGAAAATATGCAATTTTTCAGAGCATACATCAGTCTACTGTTTTAAGTTCATGAGCTGTATACCATATGTTGGGTATCATTTTATGGTGTGTACTCGACACACATCAATAAGCTTACAGAAAGCCTCATGCAGTTGTTATTAATAGTGTGTTCGGAATTGATTTTTGAGACAAAAGATGTGCCTTCTAAAATGAGGAAAATTGTGTGAAATTATGAAATTGTTCATCATTGATCACAGAATTTGTTGTACATGTATGAAAGCAGAACACATGTGTTGAAATAGGAAATTGATTGTTTTTGTTTTCATCCTGCAAACCGATTCATAACCATGTGAGGATATACGGGGACAGTTTTATGGTCAACACATGGAGCTATACATGTAATTTGTGATAAATTTCCTAATATTGTTCTTTTGTAAGCTTATTGATGGAGAAATTATAGTGAAAAACATGAACTGATATGGCACCGGTACTTTTAATTTTAATTTTCTGACTTGATGAATACATAGCTGTTCAGAACTTCAGATTCAAATGGTTAAATCAGGAACAACAAATTGTTTAATTCTGATCATCATCCTCATGAAACTTGTTAGTAGTGCCCAGTATGACAAATATTTCTTTCATTGCGGACAAGATATTACACAACTTCCTGTCTAAAAGTTATTTCTATTTTCAACCAATTAGTGTACACTATTCATTTGAAATCTCCAAAATGATTATCAGAATTTATTAAAAATAATAATTTGAGGGTTGAGAACTAGAAAGCCTCAACTCACAAAGGATTCCTTTGTGAGTTACGGCTTTCTGGTTCTCAACCCTGATGTTGCAAGTGAAACTTAATTTGGACACATTGTACAATGGTGCAAACATTTTACATGTATGCAAACAGATATTAAGTTAATGAATTAAAAAAAATTGATTTACATTTAAGTTAGAATATTATATTACCGTACGCCGTACTTGTTTTAAGTCCAGGATTTAACTTACCATATTGTTACTACCCCCTTCTCAAATAAAAAAAAATACTCCCCAATTATATTAAATTTTTGTGAAAGGATCCCATTTTCCTTCGGGGTGATGTAAAATATTAAAATATGGGCCCTAAAAATGTAATTGTAATTATTATGTTGACAGCATTGCACTACCACGTATACAGTCCATTATCTATGGCACATTTATTGCAAATGGTTTTATGCCCAAGGCTTTGTTGTTTTGTTGCCAGGTGATATACTGTACAATATTCATCCATTACTGAGCTGTTCTATTCTCATTTTATCAGTGCGACATTCAGTTACTCCAGCATTAAGGGGGTACTACACCCTTGCACAATTTTGTGCCTATTTTTGCATTTTTCTCACAAATTATAGCGCATTGATGACAAGTAAGATATGTATATTATAGGGGCAAGGACTACAACTACTGCACTGAAAATTTTATTTCAGCACAGACAACAGTTGTGGAGTTACAGTCAAAAATGAGGGAAAACCACTATTTGATCAATAAATCAATAACTACTTGCCTTGAGTTGCTGAATTTTCAGTGCAGTAGTTGTAGTCTTTGCCCCTATAATATACATGTTTTACTTGTCAACAATGCGCTATTTTGAGAAAAATGCAAAAATAGGCACAAAATTGGCCAGGGGTGTAGTACCCCCTTAAGGATGTCTAGTGAAATGAATTCCAGATGAATTTGTATAATTTATATTTTTAAAAAAACTAACATTAAAGAATGAACTTCAATGAAGGTGATGATGTCTGCTGTTGTCAAGATTTGTTATAAAATGTCTTGACCTTCTGTTATGATACTATAATAATTAAATATGCAAAAATTTGGTGTTATTTACTGATTTTAGTACGGTACCATACATGTATGTATAAAATTTGAACCATCTGTTTTTTGTAGCTCACTATGTACAATGTACATGTTATCAGTATCATGAGTGTGCTTCAAATTTTGAAAATAAATTTGGACAAAAAAAAGCTGAAATGTTTTATGTTGGTCTAGTATTATTTTGTTGTTTATACTTGTTTTTCTTATAAGTGCATTGCCTACTTTGTCAAAGATCCTTAGTCCTACAATGTATTTAAAGCCCTAATGTACAATTTCCTTATATTCCAAATGCAGAAATAACACTAGTAATAATTGTTGGCAAGGGTTTCTTTCTGTCCATTTTGAGCTGAAATAACAAGGTAAAGTGTCTACAGTCCATGAAGAAACCCTACTGGTTTTTTTGGCAGTTTAAGGTTAGGCCTAAAAAAAATTGTTTGATTGGCGTAACCCGACCTACCTTAAAATTAGGCCCAACCCTAACTTTTTATATTTTTTTTTTGCACAAAAAAATAATAAAATTTAAAAAAATAAATAAAAATAAATTAATTAAAAAGAAGAAAAAAGTTCCAGTCTTTATCAAACAAAATTTACAGCTTCAAAAGTAAAAAAAAAGAAAAGAATCCCGACCTACCTACCTACCCTAAAAATTTTTTATGTTACGCCAATCAAACAATTTTTTTTTAGGCCTTAGCAACATTACTATTTTAAACTGTTGTGATTTGGTAGTTCACAGCATCTTGCGAATGTTAGTGAGCTTTGGCAAAAATTGCATTAATCATTTCATAGCGAGTGTGTAGAAGAATTCAAATATCACAGATATACTTTTGTAGGTCCTGTGGTTCTTGAGTTACATGTATGTTGTAAAGAGGGCTGAAACAACAACACTTACATGTATGTAAAACGTACATAACTCATCATTTAATAACAACATTAAATCAAGCACGCTTTCAGAGTATGATTTGTAGAATTAACTTTTGCAAAACTTTTTTCAATAATACATTGATTTAAGGGGTACTATACCCCTGCCCCATTTTGTGCCTATTTTTGCATTTTTCTCAAAAACTATAGCACATTGGGGACAAGTAAGATATGTATATTATAGGGGCAAGGACTGCAACTAATGCACTGGAAATTTTATTTCAGCACAGACCATGGAGGTAGTAGAGAAGGAGAAAGCTCGCACAAATTCTATTGTACAATCATAATTGCCGCCCTTTGAGGTTTCCAGATCAACGTTTTGATTATGTTACACGATTATCACTTATAATCTTTTGTGTTGTATACATGCATGGTCGCACACTTGTGTGCGCTATAAATATGATGAAACAGCATAAGTCATTCTAACTTGATGAAAATGACGCACATTATGCGTTACATCTCTTTTATTGTCTAGTTTAAAAGAGGGCTCAGGACGCGGTTTATTTTGAAACCTCGGGGGAGGAACAATTGTTAAAGTTTTGGGTAAACAAATAAAATCGGACCAACCCGGGCAGTACCGGGCAACACTGAGATACATCTCGTTTGATGGGAGTATAATTCAACTCATCAATGCGCAATTTATTTTAATAAGATCTTCGTATTTTTAAAACAGTGGTTAAAACAATTTTACCCGTCCTTAAAATGTGTGTGAACTGCACTATTCCATAATAAACTGTTTAGAAACATTCTGGAACAACGTGTTTCAACATATTAATCGTAAAAACATCATATATTAAATGAAATATGCTTCAACAGCTAAGTAAATGTATGCGCATCCATAATACATGTTTTGCGCATACGTGATTTACTTGTTACTAAATATGAACCCCCCATGAGACGGAGTCATTACAGAAATTATCGGCGATGATCATTTGATCAAAGGTATATCTGTCTCTATTGTGTATACAATAGGATTCACGTAATGAGCTTAACGCGAGCTCACTCCTTCTTTACTACCTTCATGCACAGACAACAGTTGTGGAGTTAGTCAAAAATGAGGAAAACCAATATTTGATCAATAAATCAATAACTACTTGCTTTGAGTTGCTGAATTTTCAGTACAGTAGTTGTAGTCCTTGCCCCTATAATATATACATATCTTACTTGTCACCAATGTGCTATAATTTTTGAGAAAAATGCAAAAATAGGCACAAAATTGGCCAGGGGTGTAGTACCCCTTAAATAATGAAAATCATTTTTTTTGGCTGCTTTAACCAACAATACGTTGTGTACTCGTGTAGCCTTAATGTGTAGTTCCATAGGAGGACATAATCATAATTTCATGAATTATGACTTTGATTTATATTGATATGAAATCCGGTTCGCTATCTGGTGGGTACTGTGCAGTAGCTGCATTGGTACTGTGTGAAATACCTCGTAACATTGATGATGGTGCAGGTGTACCTGTGCAGGTGGCTGTAATCTTGTACATGTAGTGTAGGACATCCTAATCTGTTATCCTAATCATCCTGCCAGTTGTAGCATATTTCTGATTTTATGAACTTGTGTCCCTACTTCATCCCAACCTGATCTGGGTACAAAGACCATGCCCATACACTATGGACCACAATGGCCTCATCCCAGTCGCATAGTTCAATAACCTCATTAAACCATCATAGTACAGAATTTGACCTCAAGTTGCAAGGTATGAGTTTTAGTACCCAAATTTTTAAAGGTCATTCAATGACTGTACAAATGTATTGGGGTTAACGGTGTGCCCCTGATAGATGAGCATGTTGTGGATCCTAGTGATACATTGTACATGATGAAAGTGTGATGTTTTTAATGTTTGCCATACATTGCACAATGTCAACAAATATTATGTACATATACATTGACAACATGCCGCATAAAAGGACTTTTAAGTCCTTTATATTAAAATATATTAATTGTAGTGCTGTACTCGCACACAGTCAAGTACCATTTTTTAAAACAAATTTTACAATTCTGTCATTCATGTAGTATGATGACGTAGTTTATCCAATATTGATGTCTTGTCTCATGAGCAAACACGTGATCGTGTATTTACTTAATTATTAGCAACAAGGGACAATTGACTAATCAATGATCATGCATGTACATGGAAGTCCTACAATGTATGCAATTAAAACTATTCAATAATGAATGTAGGAATGATTTCATATTCGCTGCTCGATCACCATGATCAAATGTTGTGATTGCTCTTGCTCAAACAAACATGTACAATAAATTAAGACAAGGACAACTTTTCTACAGACTACACATGATAAGAAAGGGGGCAAATAGTAACAGACAGATGGAATCCATACACCGCCTATAGAAGATATAACCAGGGCTGTCAACTCTCACGCATTGGCCGTGAGTCTCGCGCATTGGGTCACTTTCTCACGCCAAGGTAGTATAATCTCACTCCTAGCTAGTAAATCTCACGCAAAACGGTGGAAAATGAGTAAAATCTCACGCATCTTCAAATATAATTTTCAGATTCTCGAACGCCATGGCTCAAATAATCATGGTTCAAAATGAACATTGTTGTCGACAAATCCCGGTACAGCTCTGTCTCACGCCAAGCTGTTCCAAAAGTTGACAGCCCTGGATATAACCTTAATCTCCCACACAGGGGATGTAGATTTCAAATGGAGTCCCCCATTGAATTCACACTCCCTGTGTGGAAGATTAAGGTTGTGTCTTAGGGCGTATGGATGTAAATGAATTCAAGCAAGCACCAAGTTCCTGATAGTACATAAGCCTTACAGCTTCACACTAGAGATAAATATACATGATCTGAGCGGGATTGATCTCATAATAGCTGAGAATTATTTGTTTTTTGTTACTGCGCAAGTCAATAAAGTCCTAACTTACATGTACGCCTGAGTAAATAAACAAACGCATGCATCTGTCTGCTGTCACACAATATACGAAAGCACAGTTGTTGTAGATGTTGCACTCAGCTGTATGTATGCCACGATGTTATGAGTCCCACCTAAGCTGGGTGACGGTATGTGCCTGTCAATAGGCCACTTTTTTAAAGTCATATATACCCAATGACCCCCTTTAAGTCATACCCAATGACTCCCCTGTTTTAGGCGCAGCTACTCAATGATCCCATTTTTTCCCTAAAATTGCATCATCAAAATGCCACAAAATAATGCGGAAACTTTCCAGCACATTTGTATCGGAAATTTAGAACAAGAAACAGAATGATGCTCCATTTTTTTCAAAATTTTCTACCCGATTATACCCTGTTTTGAAATTTTATACCCAATGACCCCCTTTTTCAAAATACCAATGACCCCCTTATTCATTTTGTTTGTACCCAATGACCCCCCTTTTTTAAAACAACATTTTGTACCGATAGGCCCCTACGACGCCGGTACGTACATACCCGTCACTTCTAAGGTTGAGTGCCCCCCTTGGGTTCAATGACTTGATTGTGACAAATTGTGATGTGGTGGGAACATGTACAAAACATGATACACGCATACTGATGGTGATGAGGGAACAATGGTAATGCTGACAAACTGCCTGACATGATCTGTGATATCAGTATCACATGTCTAGAAGACATTGCAAAATGTCAATGGCACCACAAATCCTTTCCAGGATCTGTGATGGCACACAGTGACTGTTCCAATTGTCATGAATTGAATCACCAGTTAGTCCCATGGGAACCCGAGATTAATAATTATTGTCATTTACAATTTACCAGTACATGTTATTGTGATTATGCAGCAGCTGTCAGTCAGGGTCATGTTTAGGGTTAGGGAGGTTATAACTAGTTAGGCTTATAGGTTACTTAGGGTGAAGTTATTAAGGTTATTGAGTTTTCGTACAATGTAGTAATGACCTTTTGGACTCGCAACCTGCAACTGTTATTTGAAGGTTCTGGTTATATTAGTAAACTGTTGTATGAGCATTAAACTTGGTGGGTATAGTCACCATTTAGAGCCACATTTTTGGAAGGTCATTTTGGGGTAATCCGAAATCAAATTAGTATAAACTGTAGTATGGGTATGGCGTTTTGCGCAGTTTGTAAATTTCAACAGCCAGGTAATTGCGACAGAGGAGAACCGCCAAAAACAGGTGACCGCCTAGTTGTTACAAATTCTGTGCAAATTTTGTTGATTTGATGAAGAAAATTGCATCAGGCCAAGTTCAAAAGGGAAGCTGTTCAGACTGATTTTTAGAAAGAAGCAACTGATTAAAGGAAGGTGACCTAATATATTTGGAAAATCAAATTCTTTAAAACTTGCCTATAACATAAAATGCCGTCCCTTTCAAACATTCATGAAAAAAGAACATGTAAATGTTTCTTGTAAATGTGACTAATTCCTTAGGGGTGGTGCAATAATTATGTGTACCCCGGGGTGAATTCTCAAAATGGTCTGCCAAAATCGCTTGTTCCCTTTGGCCGTGCCAAAAACCTTTGCCCCCCTTTAGACGTGCCAAAAAACCTTTGCCCCCCCCCCCTTTTGACGTGCCAAAAAATCTTTGCCCCCCTTACACATGCAAAATTTTGGGGAACCCGAATTTAAAACCTTAAATTGTCTTAACATATAATGCGACCGCAGCGAGCAGGAAATTTTGCATATTTGAACGTGTTCGTAACATTTTCCTACGCCTTTTTAGGGCGTAATATGGAAAAGGTGCCCAAAATATCTGTGCCAAAAAATGCTTGCCCCCCTTTTGGCCTGCCAAAAATCTTTGCCCCCCCTATAATTCACCCCGGGGTACACATAATTATTGCACCACCCTTATGGAATTATTGACATTTTATACAGCGTGATTTTGGTAGTCTACAGCATTTTTATTTAAAATGATAATCATCATGATCATGTAATAAATTGATATCAAATGAGAGATCCTATTTTGCTCATTAACATATTGAAATTAGGAGTTCCAAATCGGTGTATTTCCAAAGATATGATAAAAAACTGTTGAATTAGTCTAAAATACACATGTATGGTACCGTATACCACATTTGAGACTAATTCAACAGTTTTTTGATGATTTGGAACGCCTAATTTCAGCATGTAAATGAGAAAGATATGAGCATTTTGATGGGGTAAAGTGAGGGGATGAGGTTGTCAATCAGGTTACCCACCTTCATTAGCAAAACAAAAAGTAATAAATAACATTTGAAAATGAAATATTCAATTAATTATTACTTTTGTTGCTGATTTGTTGAAAAATATAACCAATTTTGATTTTAAAATGTATACAATGTGTAGGACTGAATTGAAAGATACGCTTTTGAATGGATTTTCTGAAGATGTTGCCACACATGTTTTGTGATGCGTGTTTTAATTTGAAATGCCAAGGCCAGCTGTAAACACATTATATTTTGAGGACAGAAAACAAGTATTTACAGCAATTTATTATAGCGTCGGTCTGACACCTCCGTTATACAATTAGTCCTGAAAACGATAGCTGCAGTGACATAAAAGGCTATAAAACTGATAGGATCCCCTATACTTTTTATGCGATTGAAAGAAACAGTAGGTTGAAATTGTTGTCAGTATTTTGATATAAATTGTAGGATGAAATTACATCTTGATGTAGAAATGTAGATTTTAGTGTGTGGTTGAACATGAAGTAGAGATTGCCAAGGACACATGTAGTATTATGTTGGTGGAACATCAGGGGAAAAACAGGTCACTTGATGTGAAAGTAGGTTAACACCTACCTAAACCAGACATGTCTGTTCATTAACCATGTTAGCACCTTGTTTTGTCATGCAGCAAAAATGGGGGAACACTACCTTGCACATCGGATCAAAAAATATAACATAATCACGGGTTGCTATTTTGTCAATTAGCTTGCTTTAAAGCTCTTTAAAACCCTAACTATAACCCCCCCTGTGCTTTTTGGCGAATGGAAAGAAGGAAGGAATAAAGAAAAGATGAACAAATAAGTTTTTTGTTTCCCTTAGTATTCGAACCCCAGACACCCATGTGCCAAGCATTTGATTGGCAACAGGTTACCCCGTAAACATGATAAATACAGACCATGAAGGTCAATTGGTCCATGAAGTGCAAGAGACTGAACTGCTGCAGACACACAGCACATTTTTATGGTCTTAAAACGTGATACTTGCATAATGCAAAGACACATGTACAGGCCTGATTTGTTAGATTAGATAAACAATCGGCCCTCATGAATATGCAAGAATTCTCAGCATACAATGCACTTTGGCTGTTGGTGAATGGTCTGAATGGTATGTTGTCTATGATGGGTACACCTATCCAGAAGTGGCATACAGGGACAAAGGGTGAGAAAATTGCTAAGTCATCCTGCCAACTGACCCCCCAGTTGGTACACCACTAGGCCTTCATGATCACAGTACAAACCAGTCACTTGAGATCTTGAAAGTTGTCTTTTAAAAAATTCTCTTGCAATTCTACAATTCTTAAAAGATTTATGTAGAAAACTATATTTTATCTAGTACAGCTACAGTCAGTCTACTTTGAAGTACAAAGTAGCGACCCGGACGCACACATTGTGCCGACTTTGAAGGCACGCATACATGCAGCAGAGACGCAGTAACTGCAAGCACTATTTACTGCCAGCTGTATACACGCCGTTGTCACTTTGTACTTCAGAGTGGACAAACTGTATACTTTGGGATTTCATGTTGGTTTTTTTCATTTTCTGTTTTCTATGGAACAAACAGACATCTCAATCTTGATGGGGTAAAGTGGGGACCATTATTTAAGTCTCCCTCTTTTCAATATGATTTATAGGGCCAGGGGCGTGCCCACTATACCCAGAATCATTAGATCCTGACGGTGTGCACAGCATGCCTCCAAAACAGGTTGATTTTGATGTGTTTCGGGCATATACCAGGGACTCGGCCCTAGGGTGCGCACCCTCTGCGCTCCCAGGCCTGGATATATCCCTGATGAAGTAAAATCCCTGTACAGGTTCTTAATGTTGTCAGAGTGACCACATTTTGACCTAGATAAGCTGACCTTTAAGGTGGCGATAGATAAGCTGTCGACCTTTAGTAGCGAGATGTATACACATCAAGTTCATCTGAGGTCATCATGCAGCACTCATCACACACAGTGCATTATACTGTAACTAATACCACGCCCATAAAGGAAAACAATGGTATCCAACTAGACTGACTATCAAATTTACATACATTCAAGACCACACCCATACATGGTACAGCATAAAACATATCCACATGTATTTTCCTCTCATTAAGCATAGGTGATTCCTGTTTAATAAGTGCTAGGCTATATAGGACATTATACCTACGGATCATCTGCTGGAGGGAGGCTTCGGTGTGTTTTGTTTGTTTTTGCTTTGTGTGTGTGGGGAGGGGGGGGGCACTATTTCAATTCCTAGGCGGTTTTTCTTCTTTTTTTTGGAAGGGGAACAATCATTTCAATTTCCTAGGCTGTCTTCTACATCTAAGGGTATAATATTCAAAAGTCCCCCTTTTACGCCATCAGCTCCAAAGACACACCACCTCAAAATTCTGGGGGAACCGTGATAGCCACCAAAATTTTTTGATGTGCCCCCCCCCCCAGACACCATCAATTAATCCAGTTATTCATCAGTTTGAGGCTTGATTCATTGGGCTATTCCATTAAAAATCCACACTACCCCTGTGGAAGATTTTGGAAATATCTGCCACAGAGGGAGTATGAATTTCAAATGGAACAGCACATTACGCAGCTCAGTTTGCATTTCAACCTGAATCTTCCTCTGAGGGAGAGTGAGTTTCAAAAGAAGCTGCTGATGTGTTAATTCCATTTGAAATTCATACTCCCTCTGTGGAAGATATTTCCAAAATCTTCCACAGGGGTAGTGTGGATTTTAAGTGGAATAGCCCATTGCCCATGATCAATTACGGATGTATTGCCATGTAAGCCTGAATTGCAATGGTATTGGGCTATTCCAGATGTATTCCGCACCCCCCCCTATGGAAGACATTTAAAAAAATACAATTCCAGCTGGAATTCAGATGTGTCTAGAATTCCAGCAGTCATTTTTAGCAAAGATTCCGGCTGGAGGGTATGGAAGACATTGAGATTAGGTGAAATTCGGCTGCTAAAATAAACGAAAAAATAAAGAGTGGGGATTGTGAAATTGTGAAAGGCCATGATGTGCCTATGGAAGACATTCACATTTCTTAATATTCCGGCTGGAAAATGGTCAAAAATGCTCCAATTCCAGCAGAATCTTCACTTATGATCACCATCTCGATTAACCTATGAAAGACATTTACTTGAATTCTGGCTGGAAACAAAAATGTTCTAATTCCAGCTGGAACCCTATGGAAGACATTTACATTTACGTGAATTCCGGCTGGCCATATTAGACATATTACCACAATTCCGGCAGTGTCTTCCATGGGTTTTTTCCTGACATGTGAATTCGGGCTGTCAATTTAGCCCCAATTCGGAAGTGTCTTCCATAGGGGGTGCAGAATACATCTGGAATAGCCCATTGTCACAAAGATATGGTGAAGTAAATGTCAAATTAAGCTCACATAGCTGCTTAATATCTATTTTAAGAACACTCGATGTTAAATATCTCTTTTTTTTAGACAAACCTGTTAAAGGTAATTCAACCATGCATAGCATGAGGCATGTAATTGTGTAAGAGTATCATTTACTAATGGAACACAAATGCTGGCATATGAGCTCAATATGGAACTATGAGATATTGCCATTAATATCAGTACTAATCTCACTCTTAAGTGCTGCCGACTTTGACCCAAAGATTTGCTTTCGCATTTTATTAGATGAAATAGAAGCGATGTAATACTATCGAACAAAATAGATAAATGCAATCAAAACTGTGGGTCAATGCATCTGCAGAAAGGCAAATTAAATTTGTCAGATGCATCACGTACTGATCTATCTCAAAAGGCTGCCTTGTGTGATTCTTATTATCAATGATTTTTTTCAAACTTTCAGCATGCTTCTTTCTATTATGAATGGACACAGTGGTGGCATCAGGAATCTTTTTCGGGGAGCATTAGGCAAAGTGAATGGGGGGGGCAAAATCAACCAAATTTTGCACAACATTGCTGCAGAAAGTGGAAATTAGTGTGATTTTGTTTTTTTTACCTCAAAAGTGAGGGGGACGAGAAAAATATTTGGGGGGAATGCCCCCTTGCCCCCCCCTCTAGCGCTGTCACTGAATGGGCATGAATTGTATTGCTGTGCATGATAATATCTTAAAAAATAAGCCTAAATTATTATTATTTTTTTAAGTGTATCTAATCACAATTAGATGACAATATTACTCAATGCAGCATGGCTTTTGAGGGGGGGGGGTTCTCCCTAAGAAATGGTGTACGGGGATGCTCAAAGGTTTTCAGGTGCATTTTCATCATTTTTGGTATACCAGTGGGGTGTTTTATGTGATGGCATGTTGTAAGACACTCCAACCCCATTATGGTCGCCATTTGAATCAAAATGGTATAGAGATGGGTTGGTTAACTGATACAAGCGAGGTATAGTAATCGGGGGTTTTTTGCTCTAGCCTGGAGCCAGGCAGACTTTTTCAGGGAGGGCAAAGGGGAGCATTAGCCTTTGAACTGGGGGGGGGTGTTTGAAAATGGTCAAAAATGGGCTAAAAATGTCCAACAAATGCCTAAAAAACACAAATATCAGGGCAGCCAGCATCCTACAGTGCAAGACTGCTCAGGGGTGAGGGGATGAAGGGCAGCTTCTCCCTGGCTATGCCACTGGTGGTTTACTGGTGGTATGTACAAAAACTTGGTGTATATATAGTTTGGTGGTACACCAGCCTGGAGGATATCCTGTTCTATGGTCCATGTGTCTAGAATTCACACTGCTGGAACAAAATATGGAATAAGAATGTCTGGGTAACGTACCTCAATGCGTGGTAGAAAATTAGACCCACCTTTATATCTTAATTTCCAACAACTGTCGTACTTCAGTGTGATGTTCACAATTCTCTGGGATAAATTATTCGTATCATCCTCATGCATACAGCATACCAAATCAAATCTTACAGCCTTTCCATGAAAGTAAATAATTCATTTCGAGTCTTGTGATGCTTTCTTAACCATATGCTTTTGGATTATTATCCTGTATAACTAAAGAAGAGCAGTGATCTGAAGATGAATTAATTTGTTTTCAATAAGACAGAAGTGCTGATATTGCTAAACCTTTTATTTACCATTATACATAGTCTTACCTGTAACTTATTATAATACATACCATGTATTAAACATTGGCATGACATTTGAATTTTATTTTGTTTTTATATTTTTAGCTCAAGTGAAGATGAGCGACTTGTAATAATTGCATGATATGTGGAGTGGCAAGGGATGGCAAGGCCTGTGTGTCTCTGGGTGGTTGACTCCCTTGAGTTTACATTTTGAATACTTGCCTTGTTTCTCCAACAGGCTATTTCAGTTGAAATCCATACACCCCCTACGAAAGACACTACCTTAATCTCCAACACAGGGGGTGCAGAATTAAAATGGAGCCACCCATTCAGGTAATCCCATTTTAAATTCACACTCCCTGTGTGGCAGATTATGGTCATGTCTTCCAAAGGGGGTGTATGGATTTCAGCTGGAATCGCCCCATATGATCAGGATGCGATGGTGAAAATCTAAACCCTGAACTATAGTGTGTCCCATCAGGACCCAAAGTGTGTTTCCGCATGGAGCAACGGTTTAAAAAAAAAATCCCTATACACGTAACATCTTGGTTCAATATCTCTGCATTTTACATTTCCATTTCATAAAGTAATACCTGAGTACCTCACCGTTGGTTGCATAAAGCATGCTTCCTCAGATGCACATCACCAGTAATGAATTGCCACGAATGACACATGGGTATTGCATGTTGAAGAAATGCCTCATTATGTTTTCACTCATGTATATAGGAGATAATGTTAAAATATATTTTTGTTATAAATTTATTTACTGTTTGTTGTGCGGTTAAGCTTTAGTGCTAAACATTCTTCTTCATGAAGAAGGCAGGGGGAAAAAGATGCAAAATATTTAAAATCATTTAAAATTACTGAAATAGTTTGCAAGTCAATACATTTGTGATAAGAGCCAAAAAAAAGAATGGGAAATTACCACATTTGGCTATTTCATTTGAATCTATACACCCCTTTATACATTATAGAAGATATGACCTTAATCTTCCACACAGGGGGTGTAGATTTCAAATGGAATCACACATTCATCAGGTAACCCCATTTGAAATTCACACTCCCTGTGTGAAAGATTAAGGTCATGTCTTCCATGGGGGTTGTATGAAATTCAACAGGAATAGCCAATTGGTTGAACTAATATGATGAAAGATCCTGGATGAAGCTCAAAGATGAACTTGGATGGCACATCAGGACCCAAGCGTGTCTCCACATGGAGTGATCGTTTTAAACAAACTAACAAGCATTCCTTCACAGGATATCCTGCCTTTGCACCAAATTATTTTATTTTATCAAAAACAAAAATAACACGTGGCATGAAAATAAAGAGAAATAATGAACAAAATTGAGCACTTTTTAATTCAATTTAATTTTAATTTCGCAAACCAAAGTCTCTATTACACATTGAAAAGCTGCTGAATGTCTATAGCTGTCTATCTTGTTATTCTACATGTGAGGTATTCATTGCATGATCCTGATGGTTATTTTCAGAGAGCTTAATCACATTTACAAGCTTTTTATTAAAAACAAAATGGTAAGCTGTTATGAACAAATGACTTTGTATATAGCATATGCTATAGCAGGTTGATGCCATTTCTAAATTACAAATGAATGATATAACCAGTGGTGTGCCTAACGGGAGCCCTCCCCCACCCACCCCCGACAACTTAGATAAAAAATATATTCCTTGTTCTTGGTGCTGTTTAAATACGCATTCAATTAGGGTATAAAATAGTATGAAACAAACTGAAAATGTTCATGTTTATTGTATGTTTCAGTAGATATCCACACAAAAAAGCTTATTCCCTAAACTTCTCTTATTTTAATTTTGCATTTGCAAGTTTATGCATGCATTATGTGTATTACATCAATGATTACATACAACCACTGTATTGCAATTTTGTTCTGTTTTAACAGAACATCAATACAAATTTGACTATATTTTTGTGAAGCTAATGAATGGCAAGAAAATATTTGCACACTAGTCTAATATTACCGTAAAAACTCGATAGTTGGCATATGTGCTTACTATTGAGCGCTTTTGAAAACACGATATTGTACCAAAGTCTGGCGCTTTACCAGCTGAGCTAATGGGGTTGAGACACACATTTGCAGGTTTACTTGTTCGTATATAACTATGTGTACATCAATGATTTGCTCAAAACCCTTTACACGTTTGTGGATGGGGCTCTTCATGTTTGCATGTTTTAAAAGCGCTTGATAGTAAGAACATATGCTAACTATCAAGTTTTTACTGTATGTAGCTAGAGGTTTCCGTCCTGTTACTCCTGTAGTATAAAAATCTCAACTTTTTTTAGAAAAGTGGGAGGGGAGGATGAGGCTGTAGATCACAAAATGTCCCTTTAACAGTAATTGAGATTTAATTAAAACAAGATGTCAAAATATACAGTTTTGTTCTACATATCTGAAATTAAAATATTTTGGTAAGCATTATAGTAAAAAATAAGCAATTATGCTCTGACCTTGCTCACTTATAGCAAGTAAATTGTAATAAACACAACAGTCTATTCCGTAATATGTGACTGCTGGAGAAGGCCTGAGCCTGTGTGAAAATGCTTTTCAACACTGAACATGCTAAATAGGCCTACAAGTAATCAACTAAATTAGCTTTCTAGTTACATGTAAGAAAGAAATTTATTCATCATACACAGCATGAAGCATTCATTATGTTATTAATGTAGTCTGGGCTTGATTGAAGTAAAAATCAGGTTAAAGAAATTTCAAAGCAAGATGCTATTTCTGTTTATATGTAAGCACAAGGGAAATACACTGTAAATTGGCCAGAACACATGGAACGCGTTCATTAATGTAACAGCTTTTTAACACATGACACATGTTCAACTTATTTAGAGAACACTAGTGTGAACACCTGAGACGTGTTCACAAGATACAGTTGAACACATGACACATGTGTAATATGTGTTCTAAAATATTTCAGAACATCAGTGTTCAAACTACAAGAACACCAGTGTTCAAATGAAACAAAGAAAGACATACGGAAAAAAGAACACATGTCAAGTGTTCAAAAGGTGTTACATATGTGTTCTAAGTTTTGAATATGTTGTCTTATTTTTCAAAATCAAATATTAATGTAACAATGTTTCCTTTTTGTGATAGTGCTATGTAGGTAAGGAGACACTATTTAAGGCAAATTTTAGTTTCCAGACATCTTTTCATAACTAATCTTGGAAACAGAGACAGAACACTAGTGTCAAGTGTTCTATGACTTTTACAGTGTACTTTGAAGAACCTTTAAAGGTTCTCCTGGAGGATAGTCAAAGAACCCTTCTAGAACCTTTTTTCTAAGAGTATATACTTCTATTATGAAAGCACTTTGAAAAAAAATTAGTTATTAAAATTAAATATAATATCATATTTGATGCTTTTAAGCAAGCAAAACTAAAATAGCTTTTATAACACACTGCTATTCCTTCCATACAAGCTTCAAACTAGCCCTACTAGTATAGGGCCTTTTGACTGTGGTGATCCAAGAACCATGCATGCATAAAACCTGGCTATGTCCAGAGAGCTGCTGCCAGTGACTGCTAATTCCCCAGAAGCTTTTATCTCGGGGACAGCGGTTAGTGGGTTGTGAGCTGTCACTGGGTTTTTAGCAGTTCTCAGTATATAGCATGGTGTATATAATGTGTAATATAAAAAAAAAGGCCCTGTGGTAGGGCTACTTCAAACCTGCTCTAAATTTGACATGAATTCTTTGGGATCAATTCATCTACAATTAAGACAGAAATATGATATGACTACCTGTGCTGTGTAAACAATACAATTGTGTCAAACAGAGTTGCACAAAAACTGTAATGGGCTATTCCATTTCAAATCCATATTCCCACTGTGGAAGACACAACCTTAATATTTCCCACAGGGGGTGTAGACTTCAAATGGAGCCACCTTCTCCAGGTAACTTAATTTCAAATGCATACTCCTTGTATAAAGATTGAAGCTCAGGTCTTCCATAGGGGGTGTATGGATTTCAACTGGAATAGCCTGCTGATTCACTACAACTAAAGAACAACACTGCCCATGGTGTTGATTTAATTCATCTCAAATTTCTGCAGCGATGTGCACTTTCTGTTTGATGTTTTCTATTCATTTCTTTTTTATGTGGAAATTCAACCTTTTTTATAAGTTGACAACGGTTGATAATCGAGTCTTCAAAAAGATTGAGCTGTGCTGCATATTAAAATGTGGCTGAGACAAAAGGCCATGTCATTGTCACAGGCAAAATTGGGAAATCACACATATTTTGCAGCATCTCTACTCATTTATCACCATTTTGTAGAATTCAGCACATATGTGACCGTCCACGGCGAATGAGCCGTAAATTCCTCCCCCGGTCAATTTTGTATTATTTCGTGTTTAAAAATAAACATCATAAACTTAAAATGGTATATCATTTGACTTCAAACAATATCCAGAAGCGGGGTTATGGTTTGTTAAACTTTGCTCCTTCAACAAAATTATAACTTTTTACGTTTTTACATGTGTCTCTTTTTCCACATTGCTGGCAATATATATCAAACAGTCATAATTGGCGGTCATTTCAAATCATCCCCAAGTCAACGAGGTTTAAGAAAGTTCTCTCATTGTTAATTGTTGGTTATGCATACCTGTACAAAATACAATGCCTGGTAACCCACCACTTGAACAGGATTTAGCAAAAGCAAACAAAGACCAGCAGAGCTATTAAAAGTTCTATAGCTGGCCATCTAAGGTAGAAGCTTATTATCCACTTCAACAATAGGATTATTGATTAGTTTTTGACTATCAAAATAAGACGGATGTCGGGCCAGCTTAAGTTATCGATGAATACGACCTTCGTACACATTTTACACCGTAACACAGAATACAATTTAGGGAATTTACGGCTCGTTTGTGCTGCCGGGTCACATATATGCTGTCAGCATATATGTGCTGAATTCTACAAAATGGTGATAAATGGATAATGCTGTTTCTTTTCAGAATTTAGTACGATCTAAGGTGATTTTAGCAGATTTGAAACAATTTTGTAACAAGTTTTCCTCAATTTGCTGCAATTTGTAGGATTTGTAGTGATCAGTTACAATTTAGTAAGATTTGTAGTGATTGGTCACACTTTAGCATAATTTATGCAATTTGCATGATTTTTCACTATATACTGCGACTAACAGCAGACTAAGTTGGTCAATTTTGGGCAATTTCCCATTTTTCCCCCGTGACATTGGGCCTGCAACACATAAAAGTCAAACGTGCCAATGCGTTGGTAATCAGATTCTTGTTCCATTTAAATGTGAAGTCGTCTGTGCCGATTACTGCAATATTGGTGCCATGTATACCAACAGAAAATGTATCACACTTCACAGATTGGAATTCAGTCCACTGAGGGTTGAGCAAAATATTTCAATTCTGAAAACCACAGATATTGGAACAACACACCGCCCACAATTAATTACAAAATTTGACAAACAAAGAGACAATAATAAGCTACACTAAATTACTGCTCTGGATTTTCAAATTAATTCCGTTCAAAATGAGGCTAAATTTGTAAAATTGAGAACAATGTGCAATTCACTCCCAAAAGAGTTAAATAAATTTCACTCCATTACATTACTGCTCTGGATTTTCAAATTAATTCCGTTCAAAATGAGGCTAAATTTGCAAAATTGAGAACAATGTGCAATTCACTCCCAAAAGAGTTAAATAAATTTCACTCCATTACATTGAGTGATTACTAGGCAATCCATATCCATAAAAGAACGAAATATCACTCCTTTACTCTTTGTAAACCAGGTTGTTTGAAAACTTGTTTTATTATTTTTAAACAACTGCTGTTCAGTTCACCGTTAAACAGCATTTTTGCCCTAATGCCCCAGTTGCATTTTGGCGAGGGGGAAGGAAAGAGGGAAGGAATTAAGAAAAAAAGAAGAGAAAACTTTAGTCTCTGGTGCGGTTTTGAACCCCCCCCCCCCCAACAAAAAACCCTCAGGTGCCACACCCGCGCACAAGCCTACGTTGCAACAGGGGTCTAGCTTGGCAGGCCAATCTTTCCATGGCCATATGACTGTTCACAAGATGATGCAGCATCACATGGGATACCACACGTTCGGTTAAAAGTGAAATGTACTGGGCAAATAAATAACAAAAATGATAGGCCTATATAGTTTAGGAACAAGAACCACAGCTATTTCTGATTTGCTTCTGCTTTGCCATAAGCAGTTAGGTCTGTAAATAGATTTTTTCCCTCATTAATTCCGTTTTTCCGGTATCTTGAATTATTGTCATTTTGTAAAGTAAACTGAAATTTGGCCCACAAACTGGACCATTTTGACAATTATCTTAGTGAAGCCTCCTTTTTTTTAGTTTTTCACCGTTGAAATTCTGAGACATTTTGAAGAAAAGTTACTTGATTCGATACTCGCATTGTTTATGTATAAAACAATTGATATGTACTACATATGTGTAAATCAACCACAATGTCAAAGGCTGTATAAAGGGTATTAAACGTTTTAATAACATTTTAAAAACATGTTTTGAAACTTCCTGCAAAATATTCTTACATGCTTAAGGGATCTGGAATGAGCATTTTGACAGTATTTTTTGTGGGACATGAGAGCACATCAGAATGTCTTTCTGATATCAAATAATTTTCATTTTTTGAAATTCACGATATAATACAAATTTTATGACAAATTATTAAAATTTGGTATTTTTCACATTTTTTATATATAACAGTCCTCGAAGTAAATTTTATAAATCTAATGATATATTCTTAAAGTGTATGTAGCTGGGAGGAAAAGCTGATGATCAATTGAAAATTTTGACCTTTCATATTGAAAACATGGATTTTTTCCCAAAAACACCTAATTTTTTTGTGTTTTGGGAAAAAATCCATATCTTCAATACTGAAAGGTCAAAATTTTCAATTGATCGTCGGCTTTTCATCCCACCTACATACACTTTAAGTATAAATCATCAGATTTATAAAGTTTACTTTAGTACTGTTAAATATCAAAATATCAATTTTAATCATTTGCTATAAAATGTGTATTACATTGCAATTTCAAAAATCAAATTATTTGATATCAGAAGGACATTCTTCGTGTTCAGAATGCAATTCGATATGTCTGATGTGCTCTAATGTCCCACAATAAATACTGTCCAAACGTTCATACCCCATCCCTTAAAAGCATTGACGAAATATTTTGCAAAATTGTGTGCAAAAAATATTTTACAATAACATTTGTTGTTGAAATGTATTTTCATACAAAACATTTTAAAAACATTTACCTACACTGTAAATCCAAGTGTTTAGGGTTTCTGTAACACTTTTTAAACACTGCAAGGTGTTTAAGTTTTCATTTACACAGTAAAGGTATAGGACACCTAAACACCAAAGTAAACACATAAACACAAAGAGTAAACACATGAGAGTATTTAGATTCTAAACATTCAACATGTTTACTTTCATATTGTTCGGAAAGTAAATGCTCATTTGTTTACTTTGTAAACATTTGGTGTGTTTACTTTCTAAACAATTTTGAAAGTAAACATGTTGAATGTTGAACCTTAACATAACCTGATATTTAATGTTACTAAAATGTTTTTCACCGAAACCAACTCCCAAAATATAACCTGTTTAAAATGTTTTAAACACGTTTTGTATTTGCTGGGATACTATTCATGCATCAATGTCGTTCACGTGCTCACATCAGCCTAACAACGTAATCTTTGGATATGTTCCAGTCCACGGGTTCCAGTCAAATCATTAGCATGATCATGCTGATTAACATAATGAACATAAGGAAATGCCCTACATAATTATTTATAATGGAATAACTTAAATTTGCAGGCACATAATTTCAAAAAATTCTGAAAGTGTTTGTATATTATTATTTTTGTGAAATTCTGCAGAATATTCAGAATTACAGTAATGCAGACACCTTTTAAGCAGTTTCTGATGATAAGAATATTTTTTAGTATTAAAAAATAAAAAAATAAATTGCTCTGAATTATTAAAAGGTTCACAGAACTGTTAATGCAAAATATCTTACAATATTTTTATGATTTGATATTTCTACAATTTTCCCAAAAATGCCTTAGTAAGTGAAGTGACATTTGGTTGTGTGGGTATAACTCATTGATAGTATAATTATATGGATTATTTAACTTCTACTTCCAATTCAATGTCAATCTTTCTTGAAAAAAAAAAAAAAAGTAAAATCCACATGAAAATATGCTTTTATATTATCATCATTTGCTTCATTCTCATTTAGTGACAACATGCAGATAGCTAGTAAACAGAGTGATTAAAATGTAAAATGCATTTTTTCTTCAATAAAAAATTTTGCAATTTCAATCTAATTGGGATCATCATCAAAACTATTAAAGTACTATTTAAAATGCAAAAAGTAATTACAGTTTGCCAGCGATGAAACAAATTTATAATATTTAAGACTACAACGAACTATTTGTGAGATTGTCAGAATTATATATAATGCATGCAATTTGTTTCCAAAATTTTCAGATTTCACTTTTTGTTCATGGTTTGGGGAAGTTAAATATGCTAAATTTTAATTAGTTATGTAACCTGCCATGTTATTTTTCAACAATTATTAATTGCCATTTAGACTTGTAGAAATTAATTTCCCAAATCTACAATGCTTGGAAATTCAATTTGGTAAAATAAAATCAATCTGATTTTTTCCTTCTAGTTGCATCTTATTTCCATCTTCATCATCTTCTCTTCAAGGTCATTTGTGACATATTTGATCCAATTCGACCAATGTCAGAAATTTGAAGATATAATCTCCAAGTTGTTTTTTTAAATAGTTTTTCAAGGCTGATACCTGGGAAGTTGAAACCTTAGATAATCTATGCTGAAACTAAATGCTCCATCTGACCATCTCTTAGTATCATACTCGGTTTATCAGGCTTTACAAATCAAATTCAAGTTGTTGTTGGTAGTTGTGGTGAAAAAAATACATTTACCCAAAACCAATTATGATAAAAATCTGATATATTTGGCTGTGATTTGCATGATTCAAACCTTTTGAAATATCCTGAAAGTAGTAGAAAATCCTTAGAACTGTGTGAAATTGGGCTAAAATACCCCAAAATGGGCTAAAAATCAATAAATTTTAGCTACAAAAAATCCTGAAATCAGAAAAAAAACCTGAAGAATCACATCCCTGGATTTTATTTGCCGTGTCCTAAAATGCATAATATATTAAATGTTTACATAAAAAATGACCCAAAAATGGAATTGGGTGGTTTTGATATTTTTTGAAAAGGTTTTTGCTCTGATCTGAGACTTATAATATAACATTCACTGCGCTAGCGTATGGGCAGAAATCCCGGGCAGAAATGTGTACTGATAAAACCTACAGATACATGGTTTTATCAGTACACTTGGGGAAAAGAGTAGTAGAAAGACATGCAAGCTTTTGTCAGTACAATACAGGATAATTCAATCGGCTGTATTCCATAGTGGCGTATAGTGATTTTTGGTCATTTTTTGAAAATTGGCACATATGTTTTTAATGATGTTCTCTTTCATTTTTTCTAAGTCTCATCAGTCATAATTAGCTAATTAATTAGTAACTAATTAATTAAATGTATGATATAGTTACAAAGTGACATTTTTGTATTCCATAGTGGCGTATCGACCATACGCCACTTTTTATACACATTTTATAATTATGAAATATCGGCAAAATGAAAAACATCGTATGTCATAGTGGCGTACACGTATCGGACCTATACGCCACTATGGAATACTGAACGATTTAAAAGTAACGCCCATGGATTACACAGCGACTGAGGTGGCGTGACGTTAACGTTAGGCTAGGGTATTATGCGTTTTGTTTGTTTTCCATAGTGACGATAGTTTTATTTTCAGTTTGCCAGCAATAGTATGTATTTATTTCTTTTGAAAAATATATAACAATAAAATCTATTTAGTTTACTACAGAAATTTCACATCATTTACAAAATATAATGAATGTCTGATTTACACAACTCGATTTTAAATTGGCATTTCTTCAAACCCGATTTTCTCGAAAAGTTGTTTATTCATGGGCGCCCTACTATATACGCCACTATGGAATACAGACGACGATTATAAAGAATATTCCATGGTGGTGGTGGCGTCAGGAATTTTTTTTCCGGGGGTTATTGGGGAAAAGCGAATTTCAGGGGCAAAATCAACAAATTTTGCAACAAAATTGCCACAAAAGTAGAAATTTTTGTAATTTGGAGGTTTTTGCCTTAAAAGTTGGGGGAGGGGAAGAAAAATATATTTAGCTAAACTCCCCCAGCAGTAATGCCACCACTAAGAACATCAGGGAAAAATTGAGATGCGTACACAGTTTTGTCATCCCAACAACGTCATGTCCCTTGCACATTCCCGGCTGGCCAAAATGATGTCTTGTAAAAATAGCCACATAAAAATTCTTACATTAGCCATGTTGACTCCATACATTTGAAAGGTTTTTAAAAGCCACAACTAATCAATTGCTTGAGTGGAGAGATACATCAGCTAGCCTTCCAGTCGGACAGTGACCTTTTGTTTCTTTTCATGCAAGAAATGTTGATGTTATTGGGAAAAAATTAGTTGTACATTTAGAATTAGAAAATAATAATTGTATAATAGAGCCCAAAATAGATGAATATAAGTTTTTCATTTTTAGAAGCATGGAAATTACTGTATTTTTGGAAGCAAAATTACAATCTTGATGAGGTTTTCATCAAATTGAACTTTGAAGCCATTTAAAAGAATAAAAATTAATTTTCTTGGAGTAGGTCTATATACAATGTATATTATACATAAATGTGTTAATTGTATACAGAAATTCATTTCAGTTAATGGGTGACTACACGAGGAGGGGGAATCCACATCAAGATGTTTCAATGAGATGCGTGTCAATGCGATCTCCTCTAGAGCATGCAGACAAAATTGTGTCATGAGCACCTTTATGCACACAAAATCGCACCATGAGCGCCCTACATGCTCACACACTGTAACACACAAGAAACATGCTTACTATGCGATCATTTCCAGGATGCGGATTCAAATGCAGTGAATAAACATTCTATTGTTGATGCGCATTCTGAGAGATCGCATTGAAGTGTTTTAATGCAGATCTGGCTCTCGTGTGGATCGAGTCATTCGTTGTCTTGTTGGTCTTCAAGCAATTACGAATACTCACATAGTCGCATTCAAGTAGTAAATTGAGGAATCCCAACATGAGCAAAACAAATTATTTTCTTTCTTTCTTTTTTCTTTGTTTCTTTCTTTCTTTATTTCTTTCTTTCTTTCTTTTTTTTTTGGTTTAATAACATTAATTTCAAAATGTTAAAATAAAAATCACACACCACACCTGCATTATATTTATATTTGAAAAGAAAGGAAAAAACAAACAACAGTTCAATATCAATTTTTTAAACACAACAGACTCCTCATCGGGTTAGACTCCTCATCCACGCATCACATATTTCCGCATTGAAAATGGAGATTTTGGTTTCAGCAAAATATGAATAATGCTCTGTTCAGATTGTATACCCAAAATGCATCTTTTTGGGTTAATCCTCCATTTTTCTTCGTCAAAATTGAGATTTTGGTTTCAAAAGAAAGCTCATATTTTTCTCATTATCCCAGTGAAATTTAATGCTCAATATATTTTTTGTTTGAATGGTGTGAATAAAACATAGTGATCTGTAGTAACCACAGGAACATCCAGAACATATCAAAACTTCTGGAGCAATACAACTCAAACTTTGGAAACATTATTGTTTTACTGGTATGCCTCAATCTAAGATAGAAAACAGAACATCGGACCATGCCCCTTTAAGTTACTTTTAGTTTTCAACTGCATTGATTTTTTAGCACAATAATAAAAGGGATTGCAACTACAAACAGCAGAAGCTCCACAAGCAGATAAAATGTGTCGGCAAATTATCAATTTATATTGAGTAAAGCCCGATACAAGGAATATGACAATTTGATATATAGTTTAATGTATTTTGAAGAATATGAATTACCTAGAAATGGCTTCTTATTTGATTGAAAGCCAAATTTCAAACAATGGTAAGATATATGTCAATAGATGGAAAAATAATGTTGATTATGTCAATCTTTATAAATTAAATGTCAACTTACCATAACTACGCAATTCAAAAGAAACATATCAGGAGTTTTTTTGTACATGTCTAAACTACACCAACATTTGGACTATTCCAGTTGAAATCCTTACACCCCTAAAGGAAACATGCCCGGGGGGATCACTCACATAACAAAGTGGTATGCATGCTCGTCCAGCCCATCAAAAATAGACCCTAAATGGCGTAATCAGTGTGGAAAAATTTCACCCCTATTGGCGTAAGGCTCTGTAAATCTTACCCCTAAAATATGGCGCAATTCCAAAAATCAACCCTTTTTCGACGTTTTTGGGGACGAGCATGCATAACACTTTGTATGCGAGAGACCCCCTGGGGAAACATGACCTTAATCTCGCACACAGGGGGTGTAGATTTCAAATGGTGTCACCCATACCCCATTTGAAATACACATTCCCTGTGCGGAAGATTCAGGTCATGTCTTCCACAGAGGGTATACTGATTTCAACTGGAATATCCCATTCAAGAATCACCAATACAGGTCAATTAATTAGGTCATTCTACTTCATATATCATTGGAGTTATATGAGATTAGCCTTCCAAATCACCAGCTTCACTCATTAGAAAAGTACTTTACTTAAACCAAGATTCCTTTCACGCTTGTATTTCTCTGATTCATTACCCGCGGGCATTCACATATTAATGGTCTGTACGCATGCCTGACATAAAAAGCAAGTAAAAAGGGGTGTTTATTAGGCAAGGCAAGTTACGCGCGTGACGCATTTAGGGTCTAAAAACACTGATTTTCAAGAATATGGGTAGTTTTCTGAAACTGAACAACTTGTTTAGGGTACCTTTTCAAATTTTTGGTAATTACGAGTCCAAAAAGGGTAAATTCTTTTCATTTTTATTAGCCAAAAACTCATTAGGGGGGTAAATTCTATATTAAATTACCTTAGTCAGGGGCTAAATTTGCTGGTAGGGTAAAACTCGTTTGGGGGTGTTTCAAAAAATTTTGGTCACACATGCGTACACTATCATACTTGAGTGGCCCCCTGGGCTTCATTAGCACATCTGTGATCTATGCTTGTTCCAAAAATGCAAAGAAACTGAATTTTAATGAATTTTAAGGTAATCTGTTTTAGCAAATCACTGATAATTCCTTTAAGAAAGAAACTGCACATATATGAGTGGGATGATGAAACCAGATCTCCTCAAAACATATTAAGTTAAGATGAGAGTAAAAACATGATGTAAGCTCTATACTGTCTATGGTTATACATATATTTGTACACAATAAGATATTATTCATTCTGAAGTCTGGAGTATCATTAGGCTATTCCAGTTGAACTCACACCCCCTATGGAAGACATGACTTTAATCTCCCACACAGGGGTGTAGTTTTGCAAATGGAGTCCATTCAGGCAACCCCATTTGAAATTCACATTTCCTGTATGAGAGATTAAGATTGTGTCTTCCATAGGGTGTTATGTATGCAGTGCTGGAGGACTTGAGTCCAAACTTGAATCCTTTTTAAAGGACTCAGACGTACAGGACCTAGACTCGAACTCAAGCATCAGATTTTGGAAGGGACTCAGACACCAGGGACTCGGACTCAGACAAGGTGGACTCGACTACAACACTGGTTATATGGATTTCAACTGGAATACCTCATTGCAATGAAATGATAAATTGTCCAGTGGAATAAGACAATTCCTTGCAATATTAAAAGCATAGTTTAGAAACTGTTTTGAACTTGAGATTCATCAACAGACCATATCCTTGTAACATTAGGCTCACCACAAGAAGAATATAATAGCTTTTACATGTATAAACACCCTAGACAATTTTATCAAATGTCTGATTAAATTTGAAACATGAAACTATACCAAGTAATGACTGGTGTATTGTATGATGCTGCATGATGACAGAGGTGTTTCTTGTGTAAAATAAAATGGGGTTTGTTGTCAAACATTTGCACTCTGAATATTAGAAAAGTATTTCTTTTCAGAGTATGTGAAAATCTTTGTGATATTCCATGCATGCATGTCAATCCGGCCCCCACCACTTCAAGATGAATTGACGCCTATGTGATATTCCAAGTTTTTTTTCTGTCCTAAAGGTAAACCTGATGGTGAAAGGCATTACTCTTTGCTTTAATTTTGTATCAGTGTGTATGGCAAGCCACAAGTGATAATAAAGACATCTCACTTTGATTTTGTATCAGTGTGTATGGCAAGCCACAAGAGATAATAAACACACCCCACTCAGCCACTCTCAAAAATGTTTTTAAAACTCTTTACCAATTTCAAATATCCATTCAGATCAGTGGCGTAACTAGGGTTGGTAGCACTTTTCGGGCAAGAAAGCCCCCGAGAATAACTTAGATGCTGGCAATTCTTGAAACAATTGCGCACACAATTTTGACAAATAAGGCCTACCAGTAATTAATTTTGGTTACTAGAGTTGAATATTGGTCTTAAAATGTTCTTTCAATTGATTTTGTGCTGAAATGTGCACAAAGTGTGTGAAAATTTTGACTTTCATCACTTGGAGGGACGAGAATCGATGCTGAATTGGTCAATTTAGGCGCCCCTAGTTACACCACTGATTCAGATATGTGCAAACAAACCTACAAATGATAACTGGTTCTGGAAAATGTGCCAAATGACTGAATCTGTCAACCAAATTAAAGCAAAAAATCAGCAGACTACTGTGTGTACTACTATGATTATGTTTGTTTTTCTAGTTATTCAAATTGCGCTTGTAACAAGCATAAAAGCAATATTAATTCAACAATAATTCAATGGTAATAAATTAGCAATGACCCACAAGCAATCAAAAGCAAAATCACAAATCCAAAATGTAACTTTGCCTTATTTTGACCTATCAAAATAGAGCCGACTCTTTCTGATGTAATAATATGCATAAAGCATATTGAATCATTGGCATCAGTTCATATGACCAAGCAATTAGCATTGGTTTTCAATGACCTGACTACACAGCAAACATTGATGCGATTTGTTTTTTGATTGTCACAATTAATAAGATGAGCTCTGCATCAGTGTTTGCTTGGATGGACCGAGACTGACCGAGTTAATGTACTTCCATATGCATATGATGCACCAGGATGATACACTTACAAAATTTGCCCTTCCGTAAAAAATGCAGTATGTGAATAAATAGCATAGCAGATACTGCCCTGATACGTGTTTTTTTTTAATTTAGTCTGCCTTAAGGGATCCAAAATGAGCGTTTATTATGCGTTTCGACAGTATTTTTGTGGGACATGAGAGCACCTCATCAATTGCATTCTGAATCTGAAGCATGTCTTTCTGATATCAAATAATTTTCATTTTTTAAAATCACAATATAATACAAATTTGATGACAAATTATAAAAATTTGATATTTTTCAAATTTTTGATATATAACAGTCCTCGAAGTAAATTATATAAATCTAATGATATATTCTTAAAGTATATGTAGCAGGAGGAAAAGCCGACGGTCAATTGAAAATTTTGACCTTTCATATTGAAGATATGGATTTTTTCCCAAAAGACCTAATTTTTTTGGTGTTTTGGGGAAAAAATCCATATCTTCAATACTAAAGGTCAAAATTTTCAATTGATCGTCGGCTTTTCATCCCACCTACATACACTTTAAGTATAACTCATCAGATTTATAAAGTTTACTTCAAGTAATGTTAAATATCAAAAATATCAATTTTAATGATTTGCCATAAAATGTGTATTAAATTGCAATTTCAAAAATCAAAATTATTTGATATCAGAATGACATTCTTCAGTATTCAGAATGCATCTGATATATCTGATGTGCTCTAATGTCCCAAAATAAATACTGTCCAAACGCTCATACCCCAGCCCTTAAGGAATCAGATAGCAATGTTTGCACAGTATTTTTTGTGGGACATGAGAGCACATCAGACATATCGAATTGCATTCTGAATACAATGAATATCCTTTGAATAAATAATTTGAATTTTTTGAAATTTGGGATATAATACAAATTTTATGGCAAATTATTAAAAATTGATATTATTGACATTAACAGTCCTTGAAGTAAACTTTATAAATCTGATGCATTTCTCTCTTTCTCAAAAACAGACTGTAGTGAACATGGAATAAATTTGTTTCTTTTAATTTAAATCTAATGATATGTACTTAAAGTGTATGTAGCTGGGATGAAAAGCTGACAATCAATTGATAATTTAGACCTTTCATATTTTCCTAATTTTTCCCAAAAAGACCTTTTTTGGGTCTTTTCGGGGAAAAATCCATATCTTCAATACGAAAGGTAAAAATTTTCAATTGATCGTCAGCTTTTCATCCCATAAACGTTGAAAAAAGCAAAAGCAATTTAAGAAAATTCACAATATTTTTGGTTCCCATCTCATGAACAACTTCTCTTTATGACTTATACTTAGATTTGCAAATTTGGTTGGTTTGCATCTCATTTCATATTTTCCCCCAATGACTTGTTTGATCACATCATATCATTACACTACATTGCTACAATAGCAATTTTATCAAACCCTACTTTGCCATTGCCATCGTACATGACATACCATAATTAGCTATAATTATATATAGGCCTATCCCCAAGCTCGTTAACTGGTCAATTACATTAACCAATATACCTTGTGAGTCTCTTTCAGCAGGTTTCAATGTACTCTGCCAGACAGTTGGTCATCTCGTTATCCCATATCGCAGCGCTCGTTAATTGATTAATTAGTTTAGCTGTACTACTACCAAGTTCATCTATGCCATTCATTATTACTGTGGATAATTGGAAATGGATGGGAATTCAGAAAAGGCAGAAAATTTCTCTAGAATCCAAGTCATGCTTCTTGATGGTGGCGTCATTAATGTCAAAATCATATGCTCGTTACTATAAATTATTCTATGCATATAAATTAGAAATTCCAATGACATCCATTAATTACACTATTTTGATGGCAAAGGTCAATATTTTACAATTTTAATTATAATTTCATACGGAATATGCATATTATTATGAATTTGTTAATGGGTTATTAAATTTAAATTTCATATGCACATTGCTAAGCATATTAACTGGTAATTAAATATACTAGATCAATATTAATATATGTCATTTATTAAACTAAGATTTTAGCAACAAGATCAGGAAATAAACTGTTCTTTTTAACAACAAGATCAGGAAACACAGTTATTTTTTAAAGAATTTAAGATTTCGATTTCACTTTCTATATTTGATTAATTCATTATCCCAAAGCTTAATATTAATTAATTACTGTAATTAACATTTCACTCTTGAGTATTTCCACATAATCGTTGTGACGTCACCCAGTGTATATCTAGGCCGGATTATAACCTGACTTCACTTTCTCTGTCACAAAGCTCGTTAATTGATTAATTAAACAGGCTCTATCAAGTCCCACCTGTTTATTGATTTCTTCCAATTTAATTGGGCAAATTCTTCCGTTGTCAGTTCTTTGTTGTTGCAGTAATTAAAATTAACGATACATTAAATAGTTATCAGTGGCATACTCCCTATACCAACGATGACTAATGAATGATAACACACTATTTTCATTTAAAATATTTTCACTACAAGATGCAATTTTGCAATATTTTCAAAATAAATAAAACTTTTGGTGAAATTAAAACACAATCCAGTAGCAGAATGTCAAACTTAATTTTCTGGATTAATTTGTATTCAATGAATGATTTCAAACATAACATTACCAGAATATTGGTGAATAATTAGTCAGATGAATCTTCTTTTTCCAACAATTAAAATAACCTGGCTCAGGAGCCAGCCACACAATCTATTAGATACTGGCCTATTACACAGCTGTTTCATTTTTCTATAGTATACCGTAAAAATTCAATAATAAGCATATGTGCCTATTAACGAGTTGCTCAGACAAGAATGAATTTTTAAGGCAGTTTATTAAACTTTTTTCATTTGTTTTCCTTAAAATTTACAAACATCTGTGTTACAGATATTTGTAAATTAAAAGAAAAAAATTAAAAAAGTTTGTTCTTGACTGAGCAACTCATTAATAGGCCCATATGCTTGTTACTGAATTTTTACGGTAGGTTGTATTATCAGGGAAGTGGTTTGAAGTCATAGTTGGTGTTAGACAGGGATGTCTTCTCTCCCCATGCCTCTTCAATCTATATCTGGAGTTTGTCATGAAGGACATCCAAAATCTAGGCTCAGGTGTGCAGATGGGTGACATGTGCATTAACAACATCCGATATGCAGATGACACCACACTCATGGATATGGACTTTGAGAACCTGCAAATCTCCACTAATGAATGGGAAAAAGCATGCAGCAGCTGGGGAATGAAAATCAACCCAACAAAATGCAAGATCATGTCTGACGATCCAAGAGATATCATGCTGAGCCAAATGCTCATTGACAAAGTAAATAACTTTGTCTTTCTGGGTAGCAGTGTGCCCTCAGTAGAAGAGGATATTAAACGTCACACAAAGTTGGCAGCTTGGGCATTTGGTAGATTGAAAAATACCATCTGGTCTAACCATGACATCACCAGATCGCTGAAAGTAAGGATCTACCAGTCCCTCATCCTCCCTATTGCCACCTATGGGTCAGACTGGATGTCTTTGAAATGCGATGCCTTAGGGCAATGCTTGGAGTTTCCCTACTTAACAAAATCTGCAACAACTCCATCAGACAGAGTCTCAACATCACTAGCTCCATTAATGATGTTATCTGCCGGAGACGTTTGAAATGGGCTGGGCACATCTTCAAGATGCCTCTACATCGGCTTCCCCACCAAGCTTACATTAATGACTTCAGCAAGAAAAGACCACCAGGTCGTCCACCAACCAGATGGAAGGACCAAATTCAGAGGGACTTGGGAATGACCCCACATGAAGCAAAGACACAAGCAACAGACAGAACTGAATGGAGGAGGCTTACTCGGCAGAGCGCAAAGGGCCACACTGGTCAAGCCCAGGGAATAGGCTGCAGGGCATCACCCCCTCCTAAAAAGTTTTTTTGGCACTTTTTATGACGAATTATCATCATCCAATTCCAGAAATGCACTGATTGAGAAAATCTTACATGTCGGATTAATCCTACAAACCTGCATCCCTGAATCACAGCTTTTGTATTGGTGGTGATTTGTCTTCACTCTTTGAACTCTCCTTACATAAATTTAAATCTAATGTCAAAATACACATTCTTGCACATTTTGTGAATAGTAAATATGCAGTAAGAAAGGGAAATGACATTGTTTTCAATTGAAGTCTAGAGTATAACACTATTAGGCCAATGAAAGTCGATTTTGAGTTTCCCGTCAACCGCCCTCACTTCATTTTCTGAACCTCACTTGAATTCATTATTGTGATTGTCCAAAAAATGCCGATAAAAACTGGTTATATTTGAAATTGCAAAAAAATGATGAATATCCATTTATTTTTTTGTAGAAAAATCACAATCAAAACATACATTTTGCTGTCAACCTTGCAGACTCTTTAAAAAAAATATACTTTTGAATCTCATTTGGGCTAAACATCCATCTTCAAGTGAGTGAGCAGCAAATAACAACCCATTATTCATGCGTGTTAGTCATATAATAAAAGGTAGAAAAATAATGAATAATGAAAAAGTTACCCGACTTGTTTTCAGAAATTATGTGACGTGAAACTCAAAATTGACTGTTAGTGGCCTGAATACGGTACATGACAATTCATGTTGTGACAATCTTCTCCTCACAAAATTAACCGATACAAGCCAATATTATTGACAAAAAATGTCCAGTATGTAAACTTTGTGCCATCAAATACATTTGTGGTAATAAATATTACAGGATTTGTTATATGACCAATAATTCAATTTCAGAATGTATTTTAAGATAATTCCTGTCATTCACAATTGTCCAGAGAGGTCATCATAATTTCCTCCATTCAAATTGACCTCAAGCCGAGGCTCAAGCATATTTTTGCTTTAATTATGATATAAAAAATTATGAATGCAGGTGAACATGTTAAATAACAGCTATAATTAGAAAGACTGTGATGTAATTACCATATATGGCAGCAATACGGATATAATGACTAGTAATTGTGTCTATAGTTCATATACCCTCCTCGAGGCAGTAATTTAGAATTTGTTTCATTATCTCTCAACGTAATGATGATAAGTAAAATGTAGGGAATCCAACTAGCATAACAGATTCCTGCAAAAATGAGAAGTTTTTGAGATTGGACATTAGTGTGGATTTGTTGTATAAAGTATGTAAAATTGCTAGAATATGAAGCAAATACAAAATTAGTGCTAAACTCTTTCTACTCTCATCTTTGAGTGTTAATATTTACTCTTTGTGTACATCTTAGTTGTCTATCTTTTTCCTAGAGAAGACACCACCCACACACACACCAAATATAAGCAGCTCAGACAATTACTAGTATAGTCTGTCATGTCCATATAGACAACTCATATTTAAATTGCAAAGATTAAATCCTGAAGAGCAGTTACAAAAACATACAGGAGGAACAAACACATTTCTTGTTTCCACCACTAGTCCAAACCAGCCATTGGTGTTATCTTCAGTAGATAACATACATCAATTACTCTGATTGTACACCCCTTTGAAGCCATCTTTTCTTCTTCTTCTTCTTTGCGTGTGTGTGGAAATGGTACACATCTGAGTATATATAATCAGCTCAGTTCATACTTTTGTTTCCACTACTAGTCCAAATCAGCCATTGTATCTAATAATGTTTTCTTCAGTAGACAACATGTACTAGTTACCATGGTTACTCTCAGGAATGAAAACAAGCACTGACATAATTTCCTGAAGCTGCTTTAACATTTACTGAAAATGTGTATTTCCCTATACTTTGTACAGGGAAAATCCAAGCAAAATTTCCTGAAATCAGGAAATTTCTTGACGTTTTACACTGATTGTCAACCTCTTTATGGCCCTCCTTTTTCCTGGAGATGACACATCTGTGTATAAGCAGCTTAGTTCTTACTCAATCATAGCCATCTTACATTCATACATAATTTAAATTGCAAAGATCAAATCCTGAAGAGCAGTGACAAAAATAAGATTAGCAACAAAATATTTGTTTCCACCACTGGTCACCACATCTGTTGTATTTAATAGTGTTATCTTCAGTAGATAACATATACCAGTCACTCAGCCTTTGTATCTAATAGTGTTATCTTCAGTAGATAACATATATACCAGCTACTAAGCTGTTGTATCTAACAGTGTCATCTTCAGTAGATAACATATCAGTTACTAAGCTGTTGTATCTTATAGTGTTATCTTCAGTAGATAACATACCAGTTACTAAGCTGTTGTATCTTATAGTGTTATCTTCAGTAGATAACAATCTATCAATCTATTTGATAGATTTGATCTATCTTCAGTAGATAACATATACCAGTCACTCAGCCTTTGTATCTAATAGTGTTATCTTCAGAAAATAACATATATACCAGCTACTAAGCTGTTGTATCTAACAGTGTTATCTTCAGTAGATAACATATCAGTTACTAAGCTGTTGTATCTTATTTCATCTTCAGTAGATAACATACCAGTTACTAAGCTGTTGTATCTTATTTTATCTTCAGTAGATAACATACCAGTTACTAAGCTGTTGTATCTTATTTTATCTTCAGTAGATAACATACCAGTTACTAAGCTGTTGTATCTTATAGTGTTATCTTCAGTAGATAACAATCTATCAATCTATTTGATAGATTTGATCTATCTTCAGTAGATAACATATACCAGTCACTCAGCCTTTGTATCTAATAGTGTTATCTTCAGTAGATAACATATATACCAGCTACTAAGCTGTTGTATTTAACAGTGTTATCTTCAGTAGATAACATACCAGTTACTAAGCTGTTGTATCTTATAGTGTTATCTTCAGTAGATAACATATACCATCTGTATTAGTGTTATCTTCAGTAGATAGCATGCGATAGGTGGATAATTCGCTAAACATTTGTAACACATCATAGATGTACCATAAATTCTCAAACCCAATGTACGTTAAATCAATCAATAGATGAAATGGGCGTCATCAACTGTAAAGTTTGCAGCCTGTTAAAAGACTTAATGGTGAGTGATGTTAAGATACAATAAATTGAATGTTAGTGAAATCCCAGTCCCACTTGGCAGCTTCTGTAGCACCTTTGACTTTACTCTGTACTTTTAATATGATTATTAATTATTAAACCAATATTAGCAGCTTGATGCATGTAAATACAAGAATTAAAATTGTGACATTTTTTCAACATCATTCACATAATCTCTACCAACATAAAATTGAAACGTGTTATTTTTCTTCACTTAGTCTTGATATATACTATCATTTTTTGAAATTTTGATGTTTAAAAAGTTCAAAACTATGGCGATTTCTTCTGACGTAAATGCAGTGACAAAATAAGATAAATTTAGCCTCCTTTCAATATAACAAAACAAACATTCTATTGACCTGCTTAAACCAAAACAATTGAACAAAGTACTCTGACCATATAAATACCACTTTCCATGTCTTCATATAATGTATTATAGTAAGCATGTCCTGGCTTTGTTTCAAGTACAAGATAAAATGTATTGTCTGCTATTAGCGAGTTAAATAGAAGGAAATTAGCCCAGGCTAATATACTATGGAATGTGATAGGACGGGAAATGAGGCAAGTTGTAGCGAGGATGAGATCAAAATGTGAGCAGCTGTTGTGATCTATGAAGTATGGATTAGGAGAGTCAAGTTAAGGCCCAAGAGTGGGGATACATACTCTAAAAGTAGACATTTTCACGCTACATTTATTTTCACGTTTTTCTGCTCCTGCGAAAATAACGATGCGTAAATATATTCCTCTTGTGTATAGGTCAATGTATAGAAACTTAGAATTGCAAATTTAAAAGCAAGGGAAACAGTTCAAAATTGGCAAAGTGTGAAAAATTAATCGCGCCAAAGATTTATCGCGTCAAAAATGTCCTCTTTTACAGTACACTAAAGAGCCATAACTGATCTCATCTCCAATGGCAAAGTTTAATAACCTCCAATTAAAAAGCATTGCTCAAAAATTGACCTCAACTTGCGGAGTATGAGTTTTTGTAACCAATACATTTAAAGGCCATTCTGTTAATATGCAATCATATTGGGGTGATTGAACTGTGCCCTGACAGATGAGAATGGTTGTGATACTAGAGTAATATCTGATCAATGCAATGTTGTAATGGGAAATGAAGCTGCCTATAAATGGTATTACATTATAACAGTAGCAACTTTAAAACAGGTTTAAAAGAAAGCCACTACAATTGTTATATATATTGTGACCATGACTTAAAGACCCATTCAGAGATTTTTGGTACAAAATATTTGTGTAACTGCACTACCAAATGATCAACGACATGCCCTTGTGCTAGATATAGACTACCCCGTAGTCCACTTGCCCATTGTGCATAGGGCCTACTCTGGATATTGTATTTAAGCTTAAATCTCTGATTTAATTAATGTGTGCACAATTGATAGATTTTCACATCTGATCAGTCACCCTACTCCCTCTGTTTGTTAGCTTCAATAAACTGGTAGATTCCAAAATCAGAATTGTTCAGTATTAAAGTGATGTTATAATTATGCAAGATAATGTTGCATTCAATTACTTTTATTGTCACTAATCGTCTGATATTTTTAACTCTTTATGACCATTTTACTATTGAATACTTTAATTTTAATAAACATCAGTATAATTTTGAGTTCAACAAAATGGGTTCATCATGACTAATAATAACATATTTTAAATAAAATTCGACTATGGCATAGTCTATGCTAGATAGGACTTCAAAAGATGTGCACCGCTAAAAATTGGGGTTAAAAAGAAGTTACTTGCATTAAGGTTTTGTTTTAAGGTTGATATCTTTGAAGACAGACTTTATTTTCATTATTTTTCCTCACATTCTCATTATTTTTTCTTCATTTTTATTTTCTCAAGGAAAAACATGTTTTCCACAAATTTCTGTGTTTTCCATTTTTTTTATTAAATTCTGTGGATTTTTCCGTGACACAGAGAACTTGCCACTTTAATCTATGCTTGTTCCAAAAATGCAAAAAATTTTGATGAATTTTATTGTTCTGGTTCAACAAATGGCTAAATGGGCCATTAATGTTGCAAGCATCCACAAAAGGGCATAGTAACCATGGTTACCATTTTCTTTCAGCACATTATTGATCGTTAATTGCGTAAAACAAAATCCATTGCCTGGCAATGTTCATAGAAACTCTAATGTTTAAAATTCAAATTTGAACAAATACCCACAGTATGATTATGCAAGATTCAAATAATCAGCAGTATGACACTACACTGTAATTGCTCCTTTCACACGAAGTAGTCATTCAAACCTGTGTAGCAAGCCCCCTTTATCTAATTATGCAGGAACAGCATTTAAAATAATTGGCCTGTAACTTTTTGGCTGGGCTGGGCTTTGGTACCCTCCGATTTCACATAATGATCTCAAAATAGATGGTGCAAAGTTATTATTGTCTGATCATTAACCTAACCGAAGCATCCAGGAAAATGTGCGATTTTTGAAAGCAAAATGTGTGTGTCAGTTTCCAAAAATACTGCATTTGCATTTTTCCCAAGAAATGCATGAATTTTCTCCACAAAAGTTTGTAATTGCAATATCTAAAAATATTTTTTTACATTTTTACTTATTTTTCTTACGACAGACTATTTTCTGTATTTTTTTAACATGGATTGAGTTGCAGTTCATTATGGATTCCTTGATTTTAGAAAAAAGTTTTTGGAAAATGAGTACTTGAAAAATGATTATTTTGGGAAAATCTTAAAATTTGCGGTCGGATCTATAATGCGTGATTATACCAAAAATGCACAAATTTCAGCGCTTTTTCACTTTGACTTTGTGCATTTTCTGTCCTTAACATAACCCTAATCATAATTCTCCCTAACTTTCATGCTAACATTCATTCATTTAATTCACAAAAAATACAACAGTGCATAAATTTACATAAAATAAAAATCACATGCAGTTGCAAGGCATGCAGCATATTTTCCAAAACTTGCACAATTTCTAGCACCACCCCCCCCACCCCCATTTACCCCTGGAAAAATATCCTGATGCATCCACTTCACAAGATAAAATAATGCACATTACTGTTAGGAAGAAAAGTTCAAGTGTGAAACAAATCACTGGCTGTTGATAATCAGGTATGTGTCAAGTTCATTGGAAATAGAGCTTGGTGGATTTCCTTGCATGGAAATGATCAATTTGTTGTTACTTCCCTATGTGGGATTATAAGCCTGGTAGAGTTTACGGTGTTCGGTAATCAGCTGAATTTCCTACAATTTCCTACATGATGAATGAAATGATAACAATGTGTGTTCTTGTGGCAGTGTGTGAAGTGATAAAACTGGATGAATTGTTTCATTTTGAGTGTACTATAGCAATGTTTGGTTTATTGTTGGGTCCTGGCAGGGCTGGATTTTACCATTGGGCACAGTGGGTCACAATCTAGGGGGTCAAATTTTGAGAAGAAAAAGAAGTGAAAAAAGGAAGAGAAAGTTGAAATAAGTTGGAATATTATATACATCTTCTTTTGGCCTGGTTTTAGCCCACAATTTTGCTCCATTTTTCACCCGTGGCTACTGGTCACCGATGGAGTGCTTGGTATGCGGTCTGGGGTTCAAATCCCAAAGGAAACAAAAAATATCTTTGTTCATCTTCTCTCTTTATTCCTGCCTTCTTTCCTTTCCATTGCCAAATACACAATAAGTGTTAGGGTTGAAACAATAATAATAGTTCCATATAAGCTGCATCTTGCTTTGTGGAATACAACTTGTTTACAATCATAATTATCGGTACACTAGTCCAGGGAGGGGGAAGTACAAATTAATGTGCCCACAGCCCATGCGGCAATGACATGGCTTTTAATTGTCTATATCATTGTGTATTTTAAGCCGAGGCAATGATAATGTTTTTTGCATTACGGGATTTTATGTCCAACCGTACTAATGAAATAATGATCTTCATTCCACTTCCCAAGTCCCTGGCACTGTCATACCTGAAACAGATCTTGAAAACGGTGCATTGGACATAAGTGTCATTTTCAAACTAAATAATGTTCAACACCTTTAAGACAGGATTTATTTCTTGTTTCTGAAACCAATTTTGTAGTAAGCCTTTAATTTAACTCTGATTGGCCAATGCATATCAACACAATTTTCATCAAATGAGCTATTCTAGTTGAAATCCATACACCCCTTATGGAAGACATGACCTTAATCTTCTTCATAGGGAGTGTGGAAATCAAATGGAGTTACCTGAATAGGAGCTAATAGGTGATTCCATTTGAAATTTACACTCCCTGTGTGGGAGATTACCGTCATGTCTTACATACAGGGTACATGGATTTCAACTAGAATAGCGCCATGACGCCAGTGCTCAAAATCTATATCTCCATTCAACTAGTAAGTAGTACACCCACCCACCCACTAACAGGGTTGCCAAAAGATTTCAGCCCGAATCACAGGTCAAATAATCGAAAAGTCACCCAATTTTTCTCTTTACCATTGGTTTCTATGGGGCAGGAAACTATCGGAAGTCGCAGGAGCTAAAGTTGAAAAGTCGCCCAATTTTTTTTTAACCATTGGTTTCTATGCGACAGGAAATTGTCAAAAGTCACGGAAAAAATCTTCAAAAGTTGCCCAATTGGGCTACCAAATCGCGGGTTTGGCAACCCCACCCACTAATGAATCATAATGAATTACCTGCATCCCTCATACATGTTCCACAGATAAACACAATGCTGGTTGCTAGGGAGAATAATTATACCATCTGATTACATTTATATTGATTACCAATTTTGTATATTTATCAATACATGGTTCTGTTTTCAAATCACAGATAATAACATTAGCAAAACTACTACATGTATAATACTTGATTTTGTTTATTTTTACCTGAATGGTCAATACACACAAAAATATTTATTTTTAGAGCAACTCGCATTGATTCTGTATAAAATCATTTTGTAATTCGTTTTGTTCAACAGTCAACAGAGGAATTGTTTCGCTTGGTGTTACACATAGGGCTGAAAATGTGTTCTTTCGAATGTGGTCATAGCCTGGTCTGTACTAGCCAGGATTTAATGGGGTGTTCGCGGAGGGCTGGCTATGCAAGCTGGGTATGCCGCTGGTTACCACATAACAAATTTCTCAAAAAGTGGGGCAGCCATGGCATCCCTGGTCGCCCCGCTTGCTACGGCCCTGGCGCGTATGTGTGTTTGGGTGGTCGCGGCAGTTTTAAGGTGGATGCACCTGTTTGTCCTTAAATTAAAAAATTCTCATATTATTCTTCCATTTTATTAAACATTTTTACATTCTTCAGATAAAATATTTTGTATCTTATACTTGTGTCTACCAGTGATAAAGCAGAATATAAAAATAAAATGTTGTAAAAATACATGCCATATTTTCAGAAACCAGCAATATAATAATATTACAATAATATAACATGACCCATTTCTGTTGATTTTAATAAATATGGTACTACGGTAATAAACAAGATTCTGCAGCCCTTTTATTCATCATCTCGAGGGCTTAGGACCCCGGGGGTACTCAGTACAAATGACCATACGGGGACGTGCATAAATATGGGTAGCATTTTCAGCCTTCTGGTATATCAATGACCCCTTTTCAAAGCCTATTTTGGTATATGAATGGGTCCTTTTTTCAAAATGTTCTCAATTTTTCGGAAAACAGCCCAATTTTTCCGTAATCTAGCCAAAATTTTGGGAAAATTTGTAAAAACTAAGACAATTTTGGTTAAATTTGGCCGAAAAATTTGACTTTTGGTATATAAATGGGTCCAAATTTTTTTTTTTTTTTTTATATTTATGGGTCCACTTCCAAAATCTCAGCGGCACGTCCCTACCAAAACCAAACTTGAGTACCCCCCCGGGCTTAGGACCAGAAGGCTTAACTACAATAGCTGCCACGTGTTATATTTTTAGATCTATCTATAAGCTAATATAAACTGAGCTCAAAAAGAAACTTATAATTTTTACAACTTGTGAATCACAAGGTCATATCTTAAAATACTGTCAATCAAAATGAACCAAAATTACACACAGGATTACTTTAATACTCTACTCAAAACACATGTCAGTAACCAAGCAGTTGTCCAACTGACACAACAGCAAAATGCACTGTCATGGGACAGCTTCCTGGACTTCCTTCACTTTCACAGCCCAACATTTGGCACCCAGGACAAAAAATCTATGAGAATGCACACAAGATCCTTGCACAGATGATAAAACGGTGCTGCTTTCTGCTTTTCATGCACTTTTTTCATGAAACAGGGCTGGGCTGTGAATGTGGTCCAGGAAGCTGTCCCATGTCAGTCCATATTGCTGTTGTGTCAGTTGGATAACTGCTTGGTTACTGACATGTGTTAAGAGTATAGTATTGAAGTAAACCTGTGTGTAATTTTGGTTCAATTTGATGGACAGGATTTCAAGATATGACCTTGTGAAAAATTATAAGTTTCTTTTTGAGCTCAGTTTAGATTGCAGAAATTATCAAAATGTCTTTAGGGCAGCTAATGCCATCTGCATTTCTTGCTCTAAACCCCAAATGTTCTTTTCAGAACTCACATCTTTCAAGTTCTGGTACATATAGGCCTACACATTATGTGACATGTGACATGATCACATCATGTCAAATATGTTTCACATCTTGCATCTGGGTTATGGGCATTTGGGAGCAATATTCATTCACATTATTCCCAAAATATACGACCCAGCATGAATAAACGAGGCACATTAAGGGATATATATATCAAAATTGATGCATTCATATTTTTTTATGTTTATAGTGAATGAAAAATTGACTTATATTTCGACCTTGCTCCACATTTGTTAGTTACATAGCAAAATTACCTTTACCTCACATCCGCATGGCCGCATCATTGAGCGTTTCTAGGCTACAGATCCTTTCACTATTTCGTTCAGACAAGATCGATTGACGAAACTTCAGATAAGACCTTGTATTTATTTCACATATTGTCTGTTATAAATAGGCAATTAAATTCCAAACAAATAAAATTCCAAACACAGGTGTTGATGTAGTATATGAAAAGCCGGTAATTATTTACACTTCCAAAAACTCAGCATTTTCAATATAAAAATGGAGGAAAACAACTATCTGTTGTTATTTCTTTTCAAATTGGCATTAAATATATGTAGGCCTATATTTCAACGGGAATTCCATGAAATTTATTGTTCATATGACAACAGAGTAATGTTGAATTAGTCTCTTAATCAAGACATTACCCCCCCCCACTTGTAAATACCTCCAAACGAGGACCTCATTCTGCATATGATTTAATACTATTTAAGGTTGGTCTGAACCCTGGAATTATGAAAACTTTCAGGCCTCATAACTGCTAAATTATTAGTCTAAAGAATATAAAAGTATACATTTTTAGAATGGAAATGACTTGATGAATTCATCTGTGAGGTCCAATTTGGGCCAAAATGCTCATTTTGGAGAAAATCCACAAATTTGTTAGTACAGCGTAACAAAAAAAATTGTTTAGCCAAAAATTTTTTTATTAATTTTAAAAACTAGATAAAAATATCTAGGGACCGTTTTTCATTTTTTTTGAATTTTGACCAACTTCTGCATTTTTTGACCATTTTTGGTGCAAATTTCTCAAAGTTGGTCAAAATTAAAAAAAATAAAAAAACAGTTCCTAGATATTTTTATCTAGTTTTTAAAAATTAATAAAAAAAATTTTTTGGCCAAACAATTTTTTTTTATTAAAAAATGCGTTTGGGGATTTAGGGCCAAAAATGAGCATTTTGGCCCAAATTGGACCTCACAGATGAATTCAGCAAGTCATTTCCAGTCTAAAATGTATACTTTTTTATTCTTTAGACTAATAATTTAGCAGTTATGAAGCCCGAAAGTTTCCATAACACCCGTTCTTAATCGACACACCGTGGACCTCACACACACACACACCAGACCACTTATTATCCAACCGTGGTCCGTCCTATATAAGTGGACCCTTTTTAAATGCATTTTTACGTTATTTGCGATGTCCTGGTTATATCCAGCAGACAGAGGACGTCCGAAGTCAGAGGTGTGTCTGTTTGTCATGTGTGTATCCATATGTAGGTCCTCGTTTGGAGGTATTTACAAATGAATATACTACACACAAAAGCTCCACAGTTAAGCACCCAAGATAGTAAGTGGGCTTCTTCCATTTTACCTCATTATTTCAGCCAGTAACATTCCAAACATAATTGAAATTTAACCAAAATCATTATTTAGTTTTAAGAGGAATCAGATAGCAGGAGCCATGATGAGGACATGAGTCAAGGAAGTCAATAATCACATTCGTCAAATCTTACGTTTTTGGCATTTTCCCCTCCTCAGAAAAACCATGCACATTTTGGCAAAAATGAGACCCCTGTAACAAGCCTTGGGATCTCCTTTATAGAACCCATGCCATTTCTCTTGTGTGTCAGCTTCATTTGTCTCAAAATTTGAGTGCCACGGACAGGTCATGCGCGCCTCTCTGACCTACCTGAAGTTTATACTGCCATGGTATTGGTGGTGCAGGGTTCTTAAACTGATAATTTAATGTGATTATTAAAATTAGTCGGTAGATACACAACCAATTCCTGCACCTGGTGTGAAAATGATCACCGATCACCAGGAAAATGAACCAGGGACATACAAGTTGCTTTTTAAGACCCAAGTTTACACTAGTAGTATATTTTCGTCATGTCGCAATTACCCGATAATGAAACAATTATGTACAATGACAAAATGTGTACACACAGGTCATTTTCATCAACAATTATGACACGATCATGCTACTCACCGGCCCAATGATGTAAATTTTCATAATTTTTCCTAATATTTCCATTGTGATAATTAAACGATGGTTCCTGCACTTTATTCAAAATCTCAGATTTTGACAAAACTACAGCACCTAAAGTCTTGATTTTAGCAGGGTATGTTAGTTTAATAAAGTACATTACAATTGTGTAAAAAAACTGAAGTTTGAAAAATATTGAGGGCATCTTCCTCAGCAAATGTTACAATATGGCTTTATGGGTCGGGACTGTGCAATAATTATGAGCCCCCCCTCCACCCCCACGGGGTAAAAATTCCAAACAGCTCGCCAAAAATCGCTTGCCCCCACCTCTCGATCTGCCAAAAATTGCTTGCTCCCCCCCACTCCTTGCACATGGCAAATTTTTGGGATCCCAATTTATAAACCTTAAACGGTCTAGATAGGCCTACATGTTGCCGGAAAATGTGGATATTTAAGCCTTTTCGTACTGTTTTCCTAAGTCTTTTTTATTTAAAAGGCACCCCATGAATGTGTGCCAAAAATTGCTTGCCCCCTCTAGGCTTGCCAAAATTGCTTGCCCTCCCCCTTTCAGCTTGATAAAATTTCCTGCCCCCCCCCAAATTTTACCCTCCCCCACCAGGGCTCATAATTATTGCACAGCCTCTAACACACACATTGAGGGTGGGGCAGATGAAGGTGGGGTTCATGACTCATGATCCAACACACCCAAACCAGACAGTCACCATGTGTTTTACATAGCACTAGTTTCCTTTCTATATAAACAACATCAGACATAGCAACATTTATAACATCAACACACACCACCTCTATTCACCTTTACACTCATAAATATTTCTTCTCATACCCCCTTCAAAGTTATGTGAGCTACGTTGACAAAATTACATTCATTCTTGCTACAATTTCATTCCATACACTATGGACCACAATGGCCTCATCCCAATGCCATAGTTCAATAACCTCAATTAAACAATCATAGAGCAAAATTTGACCTCAATTTGTAGAGTATGAGTTTTTGTACCCAAATTTTCAAAGGTCATTCAATGAATGTACCGTGATGTACAAATGTATTGGGGTTAAAGAACTGTGCCATGGTAGATGAGCATGGTGTGGATCCTAGTGATAGCAATGTAAAGAGATATATTGATCGCCGCAATCACCATTAAAAGTCTGTTGGATACCGGGTGTTGATTATTGATTAGGATTGATTAGTGGTGCTACACTAGTTGTACAGATCTGTGTCTGTGTATTCTTCAATCACAGATGAGCGTAATGTTTGCTATTGAATATCAATATTTTGACTCCTAAAAACTGGTCAGACTCGCACCAGGTTACTATTCATCTATGTACAATTTTAAGGTGATACCGAACAGTAACTCAGTTTCAGGAAGATATATCTAAGTAATAGAAAGATATTATAACTTTTTTTCTTAAAAATTCACTGTTGCATAATTGTGAAAAGTAACATGTGGTTCTTAATGTATCTATAGGCAAACTACAAAATCCAAACTTAATATGACATTCAGCTTAATAGTTTTTGTAGTTTTGAAGAGATTCATCAAAATATGAAACAAAATCATTTGGGCATTTAAAGCCTTACTAAAGCCCTACATAACTGCACCATGAAAAGTGACATGCCCCCCCCATTTCCATCTTTGGGTAGATCACAGATATGTTGGGTAGATTCACTCCACGGTGCAGTAGCATACTAGTTAGGATTTTTAAGAGGGGGTAAATGAGATAAGGAAAGTGACTTCAAAAGGAGGGGCAAGATTTGTTAAAAATTGTCAGAATGTCTTGCGGCCAACATCCCTTGGCCATGCACTGCTAAAGTGTGTGCACATAACTGCATTTTTATTTTTTAATTGAATATCATGTAATGGTTGGTTGAAGGAGCTGCATCACCTTAAACGACTGTAGAATTTACTTGGAATAAGTATTTGGTTGACTGCTACTTAAAGAATCCAACCTTTCATATTATATTGATACACTGGAGATGGATGCATTAAGACGTGAAGGCATTTTCTTTATATTATTCGTTAATACTAAGAAATATGGGAGACAGAGAATTGCACAAACTATCAAGAAATATTTTGCATTTCTACATGTACATCATGCAAAAACCAGTCACCTTCTGTTTCCATGGTTCATGTATCCAACAGCTGAGCTAGCTACCTCACTACTTGTTCCAAAATAGAAAAGCCTTATTATTCTGAATCAAAATCTATTTTTAGCACTGATTATTTAAAATAGAATATGTACATGAATGTTGTGAGTGAAGTTCCATTTTCAAACATTGGTAATTTTTGGGTGAGATTTGGACAAAAGGATACAATGTGAAGGACTCTAGTGATTTAATTTTAACTAATTTTAGTATTATGCTGCAAATTATAGACAACTTCCATTAATTTTACCTATAAAATTTTTTTTAAATATAGAGCCTCCACAGAATAGTTATTATTATTATGGATTTAAGGGCAACCTACTTCAGCAATGTAGTGTCATTGGGAGTGTCATGAGAACACAAAGGGCCACACCCAAAATGATAAAGGACATTTCATTACACACTTACCAAACCAGCTGGTGTGCCCTCAATTTCTACCCACCCATCCATCACATGACTCACTCTATTTAATGCCAGGTGTATTTTAATTGTTTCCGAAAAGATATTCTATTGTTTTAACCACATACACTTGTTTATCTTTTTCTTTCTCAAAGCTGATGGGCATTTTACAGTGTGCATTTGTACCAGAGAAATATTATTGACCAATTTATCCCCCCCCCCCTACACACACACATTTTTGTTTTTTAAACAATGTTGGTAAAATTATGTTTTAAAATAATTTGTTGGAAGAATTGTGTAATTAACACATTATATTAGTAAAAATATTTTGTTGTGTATTTAAGAATGCATGCATTTCAAAAGTCTGAGAATCTCAAGCTTATTTTGACCGAGTTTGAGTCGGGGGAGAAAGGGGAACCACATTCCACATTGGATTTTAAAATCTTGCCAATCATTGAGACACATTTGTTTTGCCCAATAATGGTAATATAGGCCTAATCTTCACTCAATTTACCAAGCTCATCTTATAAATTCCGATAAAATATAACATTATCATATGAGTGTATAAAAATACAAGAATTACTGGAGAGAAGGCCAATAGCATCCAATTATATCAACATTAGGGAAACATTAAACAATTTTTTTTAAATATATTCTAATACTAGAGCAAAATATTTACAACTCACTTTGCAGCATAGCAAATTGAGCTGTAAATGATTTAGTTCCAGTATAACATTTGTTTTTAATGTTTCCAACTGTTGGATGAATAATCTAAACGATGAAACATAAACATAATGACAAATTAACCATTCAACATGAGATAAATAAAGTACATAGGTCCATAAGGACACAAACCCAAAGATCAATGAAGCTCTTTAAAAACTAGTTTGGTTACAAAGATACAGTGGTGCTGCAAAAGGTGGGAAGGTGAGGGGGGCAAAGAGAACATTTTTGGGGGAATTTTCAGATTGTTTCCCCCAAAAAAACTCACTCTTCCTCCCTCCCATTTCCCCCACCCTAAGAAGTGCTGATGCCACCAATGTAAAGTTGATCTACTCCAATACAACCTAAAGTTGATCTACTCCAAGTAACCTCAAAATGTGTGGGGGGGGGTACTCAGTGTAAATATGTATTACAGGGATGTGCCGCAAAAATGGGTCACATTTTTGGCCTTTTGGTATATCAATAATCCCTTTATCTTAATTTTGGTATATGGATGGGTCATTTATTCAAAAAAAATTTTAATTTGGGGAAACCAATTTGGCCGAAAATTTTGACTTGCGGCATATCCATGGGTCCAAAATTGTTTAAAAATTGGTATATTGATATGTCCACTGTCAGGTTCTCAGTGGTTCCTCCCTGCTAAATTAAACTTGAGTAGCCCCCCCCACAGCCAGAAATGTCTCAAACTGCAACGAAACTAGTTTCATATATACAACTTCACCAAATTCTAGGCTTGTTCACTTACACGTTAACAAATATTAATAAAATGCATTTGTAAAACCACCTTTATATTTTCCTATGTTTGATTTTAATATATTTCAGAAATAAAAAGAATATTTTGTACAGTCAAAAGAAAGAAAAAAATGGATAGATAAGAGAATGAGATAATAATTATCCTTGGGAACAAACTACATTGTTTGTCCTTATAATCTTTGCCCGGTTTTAGTACTATACTGCGCCAATAAAGTATCCTTACAGTTGGAAAAATAATCACAATTTCAAAACTGAACAATATTTGGGTAAATTTGTTGTTTTAATAGATGCACTATTTAATCCTGCACATTATGACACCACATTGAATCCAATGTGACTTCAAGAAGCAAAGTTACAAGGCCAGTTTGTCACTTTTAAAATTGGACCCTCGTCTATTCAATTGCTTGTAACTTTACTTCTAAAGGTCACATTGGATTCAATGTGATGTCATAATGTGCAGGATTAGATAGTGCATCTATTAAAAAATACCCAAATATTGTTCAGTTTTGAAATTGTGATTATTTTTCCAACTGTAAGGATACTTTATTGGCGCAGTATATTTATTATGCACTGGTTGTTATGTATTGTACGCTAGACAAAAACAATAACATACTCTTAATATGCTGCATGAATAACATATTGGGACATTCAAAATATGTGACATGATCAAGGGGAATGAGTCGGATGTCGCTAATATTGTTTTTGAGATATTGGTAAAAACAGTGTTCAAATTTTTTTGTTTTATATTGTTTTCAGCCATTGATAAATTGCTCGTAACTCGGTAACCAGATGTCCGATTTTGATGGGGTTGCATCAAAATGTAGCATTTATAAACTGGCAGAAATTGATGTAAAAAACTGCTATAAATTGAAAATTGCTGACATGTGACTCATTCCCCTTGATCATGTCACATATGCTTAGATCGCCTCTTTAATGTATCTGCATTACATGAGCTAATCCATTTAGTGTCCACACTCCCCTGTAGAATATTTTGGAAATATCTTCCAGATGAGAAGATGAATTTCAAATGGAATCAGCACATAAACCAACTCTTATTTGAAACTCACCCTCCCTCTGTGGAAGAATCATGTTGAATCTTTCACAGACAGTGTAAAAATTTAAATTGATCTCCCTAATGTGTTCATTTTATTTTAAATTTACACTCCCCCCAATGGAAGATATTTCTACCATCTTTCACAGGGGTAGTGTGGATTGAAATGGAATAGCCCGATAATAGTACATATTCTGTGACTGAACCAACTGTAAGGCTATGGAAAAATAATTATTTCATTAGAATTTCCTGCCGCTCAAAAAGTAGAATTAGTAGAAAAACTTGATCCCATAATTATTTTATCAATTTTCGCTTGATAAACGATGCACTGCCCATTCATCACTGTCTGGGACATTATTATTGCACCATCAACTGACAACGTCGCATCATTGAAGAAACTACTCCTGGGAAAATGGAGCTCACAAAACAATGCGGAAGTTGATTTCGCTGTCAACTTATTTTTCTTCTCCCGGAGGCTTCAAAATATTTTGGGTTGGGAGGTCTGAGCTACTGTCAAACTCTATCCAAACAATTATTTTCCACAGTCTAAGCTTCTTTTTTTTAAAGATTTTCAATATTGCAAATGCCATAAGTTTGGTAATCAATTAAATATTTAAATTATTCTAAATGGGTGTATGATTCATTTGTAATTGGTTCCGTTGCCAAATTTGTCCTTGTACTTGATTGAACTTAATGAACGCATGAGTCTTATCAACTGATTTTATACTATTATTGGGCCATTCTAGTTGAAATCCATGCACTCTCTATGGAAAACATGCCCTTAATCTTCCACACAGGGAGTGTGATTTTTAAATGGGGTTACCTGAATGGGCGATTCCATTTGAAATCTACACCTTTTGTATGGGAGATTAAAATCATGTCTTCCATAGGGAGCGTGTGCATTTCAACTGGAATAGACCGTTGCGAAAACCTCACAAATGGTAGTAATTCCTTCAAATCAAACCCAATTACTCACTACTTCTTGTTTATTATGCCAAATCTTCATTGCTTATGAGTATTGATTTGATTGGTAAGAGTAACCGTAGGAACGTGTTACCTGGTAACAGTCATTAAGCAGACAATACAATTCAGCATCGAAGTGGTTACGTAATTCTCTTGGTTACCGGATCACGCTATTTTGATATCCTTCGAGTACCATATACTTTATGTGGTGATTGTTTCGATCGTAGTTCATTACTCTGGCGCGTGATCCCGTTGGCATAGTAACATTACGTAACTTCGATACTGAATATCATGGGCATACCTGTCTGGTTGATGGAATTCTTGGAAGCAAATCGGAAATGATTATTGCAATACCTTGATTAAATATACATGAGCAAAATAAAACATTCATTACGATTTAGGGCATATTTTAATATCATTGTAAACCTTGGGGAGTTGGGATACAGAAATTATAACCAGACTTAGCAGATGTGACCATTAATACTGGATTTGTTCATGCATGTTTTGGATTCTTTGCTTCAATTTGAAGAATCTTCAGTAACCAGATTTGATCAAATTTATATCAGCATTATGCACTATGCAGACAACATGAGTGCTTGAATTAACAGAAATTAGATCTAAAACTGAATCAATATCATATGAGTTTTCACATCTGGTATGCTTTTATCTGTTAATTTTGCAGCACTACAGTACATGCAATCGTCTAGTAATAGATACGAGATTCCTCTAACTTAAAATCTCATTAATAGCAGTAGACTGGGAGCTTAGTTAGAATTACCGATCCTTAAAGGTGTGATTTTATTGATGAAATATTCTGTCTTATTAAACTTCACTTCCGTTATATATCCCCCTAGCAACACAGACTCGAGATGATATCCAACAGACAAGAATTCCATTAATTGCAAAAATACTGCTTTTACCTTTTTTGACAAAATTTCGCTAGCATGGGTATAAATATATTCATGAGATGAGTTTAATTTTAGCATTGTGTGCAATAAAAACATTTCCAAGTGGTTTGTCACATGTATCTCTCATCGATATGCAAAAGAAAAACAGTACATATTTACCTTCATTGCAATGCAAGTATGCCATATTCATACCTTAATGTAAAATGAATTATTGCTACTATTAACTTGAAATGTTTTTACAAGTATACATTATATGTGTGTGGAATGCTCTTTTTTTGAAGCATGCACCAATATTAAAAACCACTACAATTCCGCTGATAATAACAGTTGGGACCTGGTTCAGAACAGCATTGGGCTATTCAGGTTGAAATTCTTACACCCCCTATGGAAAACATGACCTTAATCTTCCGCACAAGGAGTGTGAATTTTAAATAGGGTTACCTGAATAAGTGACTCCATTTGAAATCTACACTACTTGTGTGGAAGATTAAGGTCATGTTTTCCATAGGGTGTATGGACTTCAACTGGAATGGTCCATTCTGTAGTTGTCCATTGGAATTCATTTAGAAACCGTGCGCTGATGTTTGGTCCCAATTGATGCACTGGTCTACATCGTTCCTCTCACGCTTGCATTCTGTCATTTTTTGTGATCTTATAGTGTACCCTATTTTATGTGTATGATCAATGGATGAACCTCGGAAAAGCTTCTATATGCAACATACTACGCACACAAATTTTCGTACACTTATACAAATACAATATCTTACAGAAAACGAAATCTAAATTACCAAATGAAGTACTCAATACATGGAGGATTTGTTCTGCATATTTTGAAACCTTATTCGACACGATGTGACTTTATTTCCCAAAGTGACACATTTGGGATATTTCCTCCTTCTGAGTGATTCCTATTGGCTTTTGTAACAGCCACATTACAGCATGACAGATCAACACTCACTCACTGTGCTCACAATTAACATGTTTGAAGAGAAGAGTCTATGTAAATTTTGTCACTTTTGTAATACTCTTCTTTCTATGTTTTTTTTTTTGTATAATTCCTGTCGATCACGTCGCTGTTTTTCCGTGTTACTCTCTTTCTTCATTCAAATTGGTATAATTTGGGAAAATCAAGTTGCATCATGCAGAATGGAGCATCAACATACGCAGAATAAAATGACATATCTATTGATTATTTTATTTGATAATTTAGGTTTAGTGTCTGGCCGGACATTTTAAAAATGAATTTAGAAGAGCAGCAACGACATCACTTGCATTACATTCCAGATGTTAAATCTACATCATATGCAAAATTTGAGGAAATTCGCATGACGAGTCCGTTTTATTTTAGGGCCATTTGTCTATAACTGGTCTTTACATGTAGCCCTATGGAGAGAGTGCCCGTTGAGGGCGCTATAACCCCCATTTTAGGAACAAAAACAGACGATGGTGGACTACATTATTCAATGTGGCAACAGCCAAAAGCGTAAACAAAACAGACAATATGACGGCAACACTGCCTGCACGATGGACGCAATTATTTTTTCCCGGAGCCAAGATCCGTTCTTAGCTCTATTGGCCGGGTGGCCCCATTACAGAAAAAAAATGCACAAAATATATTTCCCAGTGCAATATATACATTTTCACATGTTATAAATAATTTTAAATTCAAAGAAAAAAGAAGAAGAAAAATTTTAATCATCGCCGGGATGGGAATCGATCTCGGGACCCTTTGCGTGGCGGCGAGATCCGTAACCACCCGGGTAACCACTACACCACGTAAACTCATTGATACACGTGGGGGGTAATTTTCAGTAGGCCTATATATCGTAACATATCGTATGCGTTATTCATTAAAAAAATTAAAAAACCAGTACTTACAATGAGGTTCACTGGCGAACCTCAACGGATTTAGACTGATAAAATAGTGCTTAATAACATACGTACAGTTTTGGAATAATTTGAGACATTTTTGTGTTTACGTGTAAAACCAATGACAACGTCAAAATTGAGCCAATCTTGGCCGGCCCCCCCTGGAACAAAAATGTGATTTTAAAAAAACGGACTCGTGCCAATTTTCTAAAATTTTCAGAGTATGTAGTTTGAACATGTAGAAATATAATCAAGTAGTTGCCCTACCTGCTCTTCTCCGAAAAAATAAAAAGTCCTATACCTCAATGATAATGAAACCTAGGTGTAAGCTATTGCTTTTGTTTTAAGTGTAGGGATACTTTTTTGTGTGCAGTACATATGATATTCCTCATTGACCTGTCTGCTATCACTGTTAAGCACAGGATTTCCACAGCATATTTTTATCATAATATCACACAATATCCTTTACTTTTTTATTGCAAATGCAAAAAAACCCTTGCCGGTCTACGGCAACAACAAAACATACTTGCAGGCATAAACTATTTCGGGATATGCTATCTCTCATGAAATATATGAATATTTCATAATGCAAATGGCAATAATTCAGTCAATACGGTTTAAACGTGTTTCAGGGTCCTCTTTGGTTTACTTTGTAAGAAATTAACCCACACAATCATTATATATTGATAAACTTGGATTTGCACCAAAAAGCTTTTAATAAATCAAAGGCTTTAAGCTTATGTTTCTTAAGGTCTTTTAAAATATCTCTTCTCATATGGGAAAAGTATGAGCAGATTAGATTACACATCCAGAATTGCTCCTTTAAAAAAGTGTGCTATCAATTTTTTTCCACATTCTAATCTCAATTTTGTGCATTTTGCATGATTCAAGTGACAAATGTAGGAGGGGTAGCCGGAGAGGCATTACTCCCCTCAAATCTGTAAAAACATGCAGTAATCAGCATTTAGCATCTCCACCCTTAAACATACCACCTGCATTCACAATTGATTTTGCTATCAAATTTAACTTAATAGAATCAACAAAAAGTATAAAAGTTATTTTTGCAAAAAAAAAAAAAAAATGGCCTTAAGATAATTACCCGGAAAAAAATGCTGTGAAAATACAGTGATTATCAGTTGTTCCTGCAGCATTACACCACCTTCAATGCCAGCTGCACATTTTGTACTAAGTCTGATGACTGAAACCAAATTGACATATTGTGACATATCATCATCACTGATCATGAACTTGAATGATAAGTTACCTGAGTACAGCATCCCAGATAGAGTGACACATGTCTTGCATTATTAATTCAATCTAGCTAGCTAACCCTACCATGGAAAACTAACAATTAAAACGTTATGTATGATGTACTATTATAATAGATGCCAATATAACACTCTCTCTCAATATGTACATTTTCTTAAAAGAATAATTTTTCTAAAAAAGGGTCAGTAATGTAAGATAGATTTATGTATATCATTATCACCCTTTGAATGAAAGGGAGAAAAGAGAACCAATTTTCACCTTATTTCTCGGAAAATATGTAATCCTTACTAAAGAAACGAGCATAAATTTAGTGCTAGAATTTGGTACTTTTCTTTTTGGCTATTTATAATACTCAAGCAATCTGAGACTAATATATAAGTCTATGTAATACATAAGCAAGAAAGTTATTGTGTTATTTCAAAAAATAGCTGTTTCAAACACTTCAAATAATAATATTATTCATTAATAAAATAAAGTTGACTCTTATCAATCTACTTTGTGTACTTTTATTAGAAACAATCACTTAATGTTGTTTGATTAAAGCTCATAATGCGTTGGAGGGTGTCTGTCAATCCTAAAATAGAGTCAATTAATTTCAGATCCCTATTAAAATACAGCTCACCCACACATTATGTTCTAAATAAACTTTCATCTCCCTCTTAATGAAAAGTCATCCCTCTCTATAACAAGTATACATTATGTATTTCTTTCTATTATTAAAAACCTGGCTTTTTCCCAATTGTGACCAATTCCCACCAAATCAGGAATATGTTAAAATTTAGCTTTTTGATATTTTGACATAGATGTGAAGATAACTAGGGGGTTCATTAATAGAAATCGAGGCCATAATCGACTGGATTGCATAAACAACATTCACAACCTCATGAATATATGCGATGCGTTTAATGATCCAATCACAGATAATAAGTTTTAAATACGCAGATGCAAATGCAGGTTATTGAAAGAGTATAATGACCCCATCTCGTGGCGTAGCTTAAAGTACGCTTTAAAGTGCCGCGCCGTGCGACTTGTTATGCAATTTACGCAGATGCTGGCCGTCGTATTTGGACATCGCATGATTGCGCGCTAGTGTGATTGGTCGCTAGCAGTATTTCCTCAATAGACTATTTAATTTTTACAAGGAAAATGAACGATACAGTTAAAATTGTGTTGTGTTCAAAAGGAACACAATATTCCTCGGTTCCAAAACACAACATTTTCACAATACTCTCAACAAATGATGCGCAGTCATTAACCTCTAAATCATGCCCTCAATTCTATTAATGAACCAACATTTGGCGATTGTATTTCATCCAATAATAACCAAAAATAAGATGTAACAGTCTAAAAAATGTGATTTTCCTGCATTTTATTTTGATAACAAAATCATCATGCTAAAGCAGTCGCGCATTAACATTGTTTATGCCCAGCTCGTAACCAATCATGCACACCATTAGATTAAAGATAGTAAAATTTGCAATGTGTTCGTAAGATGTTAGTATTATAAAGGAATTAATATCTGTCAATTGCCGATTAAATTGTCCCCCTTTTCTAGTATTCTAACCTACATGTTTAAGTGCTCCCTTTCAATGCACTTTTAGCATGATAAATAGGAAAAATGCTAATTGAATCACAGCAAAAGCATCTAAAAAAAAATCCAGTTTGACTGTTAATATTTTTCAGCATCATATCGGACAAACCTGGTGGCAAATAGGTCAAACAAAGTGCCACAACTAAGTTAATATCAAAATGTTATGGTACATGTATGCCCGTGCATAATGTATGTGTCTTGCAAAAGGCCTTCATCTCAAAATCAGGGCCCCAAGTTCCTGGTTTCGCGAGAACGGGTCACAAATGATCTTTTATTCTCCCCCACCCAACCCACTCAAACAAAATTTGGCTGAAGACCACAATGGCTCAATGGACTATTCCAGTTAAAATCCATACACCCCCTATGCAAAGACATTACTTTAAATCTCCCACATAGGAGGTGTAGATTTCAAATGCAGTCATCCATTCCAGGTAACCCCATTTGAAATTCACACTCCCTGCGTGGAAGATTAAGGTTGTGTCTTCCATAGGGGGTGTATGTATTTCAAATACAATAGCCCAATTTTACCATGTGAATCATAACAAACCATTTCCAAGTCTGTCTTTGAAGTACTCCATATAGTTGTCTACATCACAAAGCTCTTTATATGTGGCCTGTCAGCTTACTCCGTGTGCCTAAAATAGAAAACAGGAAAAAAACAGACAAGATATCAAGTTCAATGGGGTTGTGAGTAACAGCAATCCCTAACATCTGATCAGCTCGTTTCCAATGATTAAAGTTCAACGACTCTCAATGTACATACAATGAGATACATACATGGCCTTGTGGAAGGTGACAAGGGAAGAGTATGGGAAATACATTGCTTGGGAACTACAGAGCTGAATTATGTATATAGTGTGTAAAATGGAGGTAAATCTTCATAGACATTTAAATTGGTAGCATGGTAGCAGCTCAAAATTGCCAGTACTATGGCTTATGTTTTCATAAAATAGGGTACTATGTCAGACGGGCAGGTAAAATTCATTTTGTGAACATTATAAGGGGCTGTACAATAATTATGAAACTTGGAGAAGGGTAACATTGAGGGAGAAAGAATTTTTGGCAAGCCGAAGGGCGAAGTGGAAGCTATTTTGGCACATATTCAAGGGGCACTTTTGAAATTAACCTGTAAAGGCTCAGGAAAACAGTACCAAAATGCTAATGTAAATTTTCCTGCTCACTGCACCTCGCAATTATATACCATTTAATGTCCGCATACCGGGATCCAAAAAATCTGGCATGTGCAAAGGAGAGGGGGCAGGCCGAGGGGGATGCAATTTGTGGCAGGCTGTGGGAGGCAAGCAATTTTTGGCACACCATTCGGACATTTTACCCCCTCGGCTTATAATTGCACAGCACGTAATTAGAGGTCCCCCTGCTCCACATTTCTTCTCATTTAGAGGCTGTACAATAAATATTTGTACCCAGAAGGCAAACTCCCAAAATCTTGTGCCAAAAAATCTTTGCCCTTCCACTTTTCCACATGCCAGATATTTGGGAACCTTAAATTGTCCGATCATGTGATTATAGAGATGCAAGTGTAGTAAGCAAAATATTTTGCATTATTATTTGAATGTTTTTCAACTGGTTTTTTTTTACTAGGGGGGGAGCTACTATTAAGGCACAATATTGAAAAGGTGTCAAAAAATGATGTGCCAAATATTGCTTGGCCTTCCCCCTTTGTGACTTGTCAAAAACTGCTTGCTTCCCTTCTTGAGGCTTGGCAAAAATGCTTACCCCTCCCTGCATACTTCACTCCAGGGGTACACATAATTATTGCTCCACCACTGAGGGTAAGAAATTGCAACAAAGGTTGTAACAATATAATTTTGGGACCCGACACCTGCAAAGGCAGAGTATGAAGGAACAAAAACTGAATAATCTTTGTGGATAAACTGCCTGTTATGTGATATTAACTGGGGGAGGCCTCTAGATAGAGAAAGGTTGCTACAAACATCTTAAAATTTAACTAAATTATGTAATCGTTGGTAATTGGTTTCAATGAATTCAAATAAAGTTCTTAACTGAATGATTGAATGAAAAAACCCAACTTATGTGTATTTCAAACTAAAAATTAAATTCATTATAACAGACTTTATCCTTCCTCTTTGAATTCTGATGAGGTGAAAATGTTGACATTAAGCATGGTAAAATTCAAAATCTTACAAACGTAATTTGAGGATTCCCAGGCAACCACAATGATTCATGAACAGGGAATCCACAGATCACGCAGCATGAGTGATCTCTGGACAGTATCACAAGACCCCAGAGCTGACCACAGGAAGCTTCAACATTTGTGTCTAACAAATGTAACCACACAATCACCAGTCCACCTTGCAGACTCTTCAGCACTAATAAGACACCATAGTGTAGAGACCACGCCCTAGAACCCGAGAGGGTCTCTCCCTGGTTGAAGGTATACAGGGATGTGCCATGGTTTTGGGGTACCTTTTCAGCGATTTTGTTATATCAATGGGTAGGTTTTTAGTGAAGACCAATGTGCCAAAGCGCCCAATTACGGCAAATTTGGATGATTTTTGGGTGTTTTTTGTTGAAAATTGTTATACTGATGGGTAGCAAAAAGTAGGTATAGAGAAAGTCAGCATCCGAAAGTCTGCTTGGCAATGGCACATCCCCGTACAAAATATTTTGAAGACCCCCCAACCCGGCTCTAGAAATGGTGCCCCTTTGAAATACTGAAAATTGGGAAAAAGGGAGGGGGCTTCACCTTTTCATTAAAAAGGGTGACATTAGACGTGTAAAGTGTGCTGTGGCTTGTGGATCAATGTCTATCAATGTCTAAGTGTTGTGCCTGTACGTAGCGCACTATAATTATGACAAGGGTGAGATAGAAATATAAAGAGTGGGGGTTACACTACAATTTGGCATCTACATCAGGGCATTGGCATCCCTAGTCACCAGTCAGGTGTTATATTACTTTCACTGATTCATACAACCAGGACACATCAATATCAATCATAATTAAAGATCAATTACACAAGGTCAATAATAAATAATCAATTTGTGCTAAACAATACAAAATAATTGAGCAAATAACCCTGAATTATCATCTGATCAATTTAGACCACAAAAAGACTATTATATAGACATAAAGAAATTAATGACCTTTGAAATACTTGTTAAAGCTAAAAATCAAAATTATAGTTTTTGATCATAATAATAGACTTAGCTAGTAAAGATCAATGGTACAACTTTTGCGATAAACAAAATTTTGGTGGGTACAAAACAAAGTGGTGCAGATGTTAAAAGATATCAATACTTAAGATTTTGTGGCATTAAATGTACCATTCATTGCTGAAATGACCTTCGTTTCACATGTAAAAGTTTGTATGTAATATAATAATTTATTTTATTACTAGTTTTATAATGCATCAATAACCACCTTGAATCATTGAACTTCAAAAATTCAGTCATATTATTTTAATTCTACTGACCATATAGTGACTAATTTAACATTCAAATGCTTGTTTTTGCTTTTATTCATTCATATTCATATCAAGGTACTGTTCTTCCAAGTTCAGGATAAGAACAAATAACAAAATAAAAGACAACAGCAGTGCTGAAAAAAAAAGTGAAGCTCCATTCAAGTTTGTGTTGCAGCTAGTGACACCAACATCAAAAAAAATGTCAAAACTGTTCATTTTATTTAGGTTTTATTAAGCCCAGGATTTTAAAAACACAGAGAAGAATACATAAATGCACACTTATTTCAACTGTGGTCCTTGATGAGTCTTCATCAAAAAGACGACGCACGATTGTTGCAGCTGCGTCTTCAAAATACTGGGTATTTTTACTAATACAATGTTTTTGTGGGAAAATAACCAACTGGCCTTTCAGAAAGGCTAGTCTTGGATGAGCCTTGGACACAGACACAAGTGCTCAGAGGCTACAAAAAAATAAAGAGATGCCAGCCGAATATGACGGAACAGGGATATATGGTGAAGTCCAATTTTTAGTTTTCATATTGCACTTACTGGTTATTGATAGAAATGGAACTGGAGAGGACTTTGTGATAGATGGTCAAAAGATCGAGGAGGTTACACAATTTGAATACCTGGGTTCAATGATAGACAACAAAGGTGATAGCACATCTGAGATCAAAAGAAGATTAGCTATGGCAAGGACAACAACTCAGAGTATGTCAAAGATCTGGAAGAGTCGTGGTTTATCAATCAACCTCAAGGTACGGTTACTCCGTGCAACAGTCTTCTCAATTGCTACATACCAAGGGTGAAATTAAGCGGGAGACGGGAGCCGTTTGGCCCCCAGAAACTCTGCAATGGCCCCTGGTTCCATCTCATTTGTAGTTGACCAGGGGACACTTTTCTCACAAAACTTGGCCCCTGGATAGTGGATATTGAAACAAAAATATCAAATTTTAAGCAAATAGTGCTTATTTAAGTACCCATCCAGCATTATCAGCATATCTTTATTTTTATTGGCCCCTGGTAATTGGAAGTGGCCCCTGGTTTCTTCAAATCTTGGTGAACCAGGGGCCACTTTCTTCTACCTAAGTGGCCCCTGGTTCAAGCTCTCTTATTTTCACCCTTGCTACATACGGGTGCGAATCCTGGGCAATGACAAAGAATGACAGGAAGAAGATAGATGCATTTGAGATGTGGTGCTATAGGAGGCTGTTGGGAGTATCTTTGAAAGACAAGAAGACAAATATCTGGGTCCTGAATAAGATTGGCACAGACTTAAACATCAGAAAGTCCATCATTGAGAGGAAATTGCGCTACTTTGGCCACATTGTAAGAAAGGATGGTGGAGTTGAGAAGCAGATTCTTCAGGGAGCTGTGGAAGGCCATCGTGGAAGGGGATGTCCATCAACATCTTGGACAAATGATGTGAAGAACGTTTCATCACATGGAATGTATGGTGCAACACGTTTGGCTTTTGATAGAAGTAGATGGCGTACTCTTGTGAAGACCACTGCAGCGCAATCCTGTGCCATCTGACCCAGAGAGAGAGAGAGATTGCACTTATACATATTACACATATCATATCAACTGTTCAGCAAGCAAATAAATTGTATCCTTATTAATACCGTGATTCGTCCGAGTATAGTCCCACGCTCGAGTATAATCCCACCCCCATTTTTCAAAAATTTCAGAAATTGTAAAAAAAAAAAAAATTTGGTTTTGAGTGTCCTGGACCTAGACCTAGATGCTAGGATCATTCATGGTTGACCTAAAAAATAAAAAATAAAAATTTCAAGATATTTTGTATTTTTAATATGAAAATTGATACTTTGTTTTCATGTCATACTCTATTAATGATTTCAAAATGCATTTAAATTCAATGCATTTTGAAATCATTAATAGAGTATGACATGAAAACAAAGTATCAATTTTCATATTAAAAATACAAAATATCTTGAAATTTTTATTTTTTTTTTAGTTCAACTGTGTCAACCATGAATGATCCTAGCAACTAGGTCTAGGTCCAGGGACACTCCAAAACCGGAAAAAAAAAAAAAACTTAAAAAAAAAAAAAAAAAAAAAAAAATTTCACATAAAAAAACGGGTGGACTATACTCGGACCAATACGGTATTAGGTCGCTTGCAGTCTTATCACAAGCAGGGAATATTAGTAAAATTGTCCACTTTTTGCCCCTCAATGCCCCCCCCCGAAAAAAAAAAAATTCCTGGCGCCGCCACTGCTTGGTACACCTACTTTCCTTCTTACGCTTGTTAGATTTTATTTAGCGAATAACAGATAATTATGAATAATCGTATTAAAGTTATCATTATATCATTTTTTTATAATAATTTGTGACAAGTAATTCTATTGTCATAACTTACTTCATGAGAATTGTATGAGATAAATGAGAAATATTTTGTTTGATTTGATGGATTGTATGCCTGTCTTTAAACTACAAAATACATTCTTTGCCAGATTTAGCCATTAAGTGTCTGCATATTTCCATACAATGTGTATGAAATGCACAATATATCTTTTCCCTCTTTACGCAGGTGTCCACTGCAGATAGCAAGTTTCACAATTTTTTTTTAATTCAAAAATTTCAGAATTGTACATTTCCATGACTATATTTGGAATCAGCATGAAAAATGCATTAAAATGAGTACAAACAAGCCTAGTATTGGTTTAGTGATTCTTGAGACAGCTCTTGATATTTTTGAAAAAATATCTCAAAACTTGGACTTTTTATGTTGAAGCCTATGGCTAGCATGCCGAGTATTACACTGAACTGAATTTATGAATTTATATAAGCAAAGAAATCACCAGGGGAAAGTCTTTGTCATCATTGCAACTATTTTATATTCATCCTGTCCACACATTTTAATGCTTGACCTTTCCCAAACAATGCGACTGCTACGACTTACAATGAATCTCGCTATAAAAGCACCTTACAAATTCAACTCCCTCCTAATGTATAAAGATTTCTTTCTCATCCACAAGACCCTGGTGATGGGTAGGCAGAATTACTCAAGCAAAAATATTTATTTTATGCGGCATCCGTTTATTCACTATTCCTCACACTTCTCAGTACACACGTACAGCTATACAAGGATTTGCCGATGTATGTGTCTTATATTCAGCCGCCTGGTATAAAAATGGTCCTTTTTTTGGTTAAATATTTGTGCAAATTTGTTGCGAAATCTGCCCAATATCATGAATTATGAGCCAAAATGGGGCCCTCGGGTGTAGAAATGGGTCAAATTTTTGCCCTACTTCCAGAATCAATTTGGCAAAAATGGGGCCCCCGGGTGTAAAAATGGGTCAAATTTTTGCCCCACTTCCAGAATCCTGTGGACCCAAACCAAGTACCCTGCTGGGCAAAGAATACTAGGGATCAATAGTGTACAAGGAGGGTGCACAGATTGTCTTTTTGTGGTACAAAGGATAGTTTGGCTATTATAGTAATTTTTCTGATTTATAGTACAAATTTTCATAAAAAATAACTGTCACAAAATTAACAGAGTCTGTAAGTCACAATTAGTTCCGTCTGCACTAACTTATTGATTATAAGCTGTCTGCGTTTGCACTGATGGATGGTTGTCCTTCAATGTTGTAATGAGAAAAAAAAGGCAGAAGTACTGATTTTTTTATTAATCTTTGTGGTAACAAAGCAACTGCAAATTGCAAATTCTTGCAAGTTGGCTTTTTAATACTAGGAAACACAAGTAAAATTCAACATACATGAAAATACGACTTGTTAAAAATCATGAAAATTCTTGACTTTCTTGAAATTTTCATTATATATCTCTTTATTTACAACATGACCAGTAATTTTGTGTTTGTTTACAAATTAAACTAGAAACTTTATACCTTTTATTTACTTCAAACAAAATGTTGTTTTTATTTATATACATTGTCACTTTACTTGTCCTTTGTTTTATAAATTGTAAATTGACAGCAGAATTAACAAGCAGATTTTTGCGTAAAAACAGAGATTTCCCACCTTGATGAAAATTTAAAATATCGGAAATTCAACTAAAATTGGTTATCTCACAGGTCTGAATTCATGAAGACGTTGCTTATCCATTCTCATAAGCATAAGAAGCCCTGTAACTTTGAAAATTAATTAACTATAGTTATGGAAGAATGGCATCGGCTGATATGTGCATCTTGTTTATTGTGTAACGGAACAGGGTCATACCAGGATCATGCGATGCTACGTGGCGTGGCTTGGTTTGCGAATGAGGTATTGATCTTTTGAAGCTTTTCCATGACGTGATTACGCTGTACATGCTATAAAGGCAAACAATACAATTCTTTTCTGACAGCAATTGTATCGGTGGACAAATGCAGACAAACATGAGCCTAAAATTGACAGTGATGACCCAAAATACATCAAGGGTCACTCATAACTGACCATACAAAATGTGGCTTTATAGATTCTGACAGGGTTATATGACCAATATGAAAAGAAAGTGAAGGTTTACATAATATGTGTCTATGATTCATCTGTTGGCCTTGCGTGGTCATCCACAGATTAATTAATATCAGAGACAGATATTATGTAAACCTTCACCTTTTAATTTTTTTATTAGTTCTGCTTACTGACCACCCCTGGCATTACATAGATATACTTTGATCAGCTCGTAATCGGTGGGAAATGTTAGGCTTTTACCACTATGCCAAAAAGTAGACCCACGTTAACAGTGATCATAGTTGACCTGTAAGCTCTATATTTGCGAGTTAAAGAAAGATGAAGTATATGACTTGAATTAACAATTTGTGATGTTTCTGGCGAGATGTCACAAGACAATTCTCAAAATAAAATATATTGATATTAATCCGCGATGTTATAAGGCTCACCGATTACAAGCTGATCAAAGTATAGTGAGTTACAAGATGCATTTGGGTTTACATAACACACCATATCCACCCCTGGTATTTGATAGTACATTACAAGGTGCATATGTGTTGCGTATGTCAGTGTATCCTTTACATAACACACCATATCCATCCCTGGTATTTGATAGTACGTTACCCCGGGTATGTTACAAGGTGCATTTGAGTTTACGTAACACATCATATCCACCCCTGGTATTAGACAGTGCGTTACAAGGTACATCTTAGTTGAGTAACCTTAACATAACACACCATATCCACCCCTGGAATAAAATATTACGTTCAAAGGTACATTTGAGTTGCGTACTTGATATAACACACCATATCCACCCCTGGTATCATTGAGTACCGTTAACAAAACATCATATCCAGTTCTCATTCAAAGTAAGTAAGCATGTTGAATCCTGTAACTGTTATCATCATTAGCATCCTCATCGCCTTATTACTGATGATGATATCAGAAAGCATCAGCACCATTTATCAGCTGATTTGGCCAGGAAATTGGACATCCAGATTACTGGTCAAGTTTGACCCTGACACAGACAATGATGATGATAATGACAACAATTTGATTGCTGTCGCTGCTGCTGACAGGATGCTGATGACCACACAGTGGAGATGGTGACAGATGAAATATTCAACCTGTCAAGATTGCTAGTTTTGTTAACCCCATGAGAACTACCTGCCGATTGGCCAAAATGAAGTTTTCATTATCAATTGGTCCAATCAGCAACATTGTTAGAATAATTTCATCACACAAAAAATTGGGCCAAATTATTTGCAAACTCCATCCTGATTGGTGATTAAAATGAAGATATTATGTAATTGACCAATCAGAAGCAATGTTAGATCGGCAGGTAGTGCTCAGGGGGTTAAGCTGAATGAATCATCTTATTATTAACACTATTATACAACCTTTTATCACTTTTTTTTTTCAAAACTATTGCATTCATACTATTATGTCACTTGTTGACTGTCATCACTTCCTGTTGATCATATCATCCTCCTGATTTTAGTATAAATTACGATATTTTGCAATACACATATATCCAAGGTTACATCCCTATCTACACTCACAGAGTCACAGGATGAACACAGTCTATTATGATGAGTCAAATGAAATTAACACATAGCTAAAATGTGGTAACAGACCCACTGGTAAGTTGCGAGTGGCAAGGCCTAACTTGCCTCATCTTGTGGCATGCAAGACAAGTATATAAGTAAGAAGAGAGAGAGAGAGAGAGAGAGAGAGAGAGAGAGAGAGAGAGAAGAAGAATAAACACATTTCAAGGTTGAATAGAGGCTGTTCTAAATTAATTATTCTATTTCATATCCTTGCCTCATGATTAGATCATTTTGACCTTCAAGTAGAAGTAATTGGCCAAAGGTTTGGCAATGCATCAACAGTGCTGCACTAGTCTCTGGTAGGGAAGAACGGCAGATTTTGAGAGTGTGCACAGTGTAAACACAGAAGTGGGGTTCTGATTGGCCGATTCAATCATCTGACAATCTTAACAACAAACTGGTTATCTGATTGGCCGATTATGCATAAAAGTGTTGGTCGGTGCAGAGCGACACTCTTGAAGGGAACTCAAAGCTATGCGTATGTCGCTCATTAGACTATGCCATAGTCGATTTTTGATAAATAAAAATGTTATTAATCATGATGAACGCATTCAGTGGAACTCGAAATTATACTGATATTTAGTAGGCCTACATCAAAATACTAGTATAAAATGGTTATGAAAAAGTTTAGGCTATATAATTATATTTGTGACAGTAAAAGTAAAGTATAGGCCCTACGTAGGCTTATATTATTGAATGCAACATACCGGTATCATAATGGCATAATTATAACTGTGATTATAATGACACTTCAATACTGAACAATTCTAATTTTAGAATCTGCCAGTTTATTATCGACTATGGACTTTCACTTTTAAGCAGAACTTTACCCCGCATGACTCACACACTGTCAATCATACTTGTTTATCAATAAAATCTAACCACAAGACTAAGCATGGTGGTACAATACGCGCTAGATGCATACGTTCATCCACCAGCACAAAAGCGCCAAGCATTCCCTAGATAGTTGTGTACCATGTATAGTTATAATGGTACCAGTACGCGTCGGGAGGATTTAAACAATAACGAGGTCTGGGCGACCAATCACAAGCCAGATTCATTTTTAAAGATGCATTACATCATCACCAATTTTAGTTAGGCCAGAAATTGGCCTAACTCTCAAGGCAAAGTCAGTAGTCCACTTGGGAAGCTAACAAACAGAGGGCGACGGTGACTGAAAAGATCAGTTGTGAAAATCTATCAATTGTGCACTCATTAATTAAATCAGAGTTTTAAGCTTAAATGTAATAGCCAGAGTAGTGCACAATTGGCAAGTGGACTACGGAGAAGTCTAGTCGCTCATCGATAGGGTGCTCTCGTCAATCAACTACCTATTTCACCTATAACAGACACAATTTCTTGCCTAGCTATCAACCAAAAAAGCAAGAATAGTAAGCACCACTCTTTCAAACAACCTGTCTGTTACCTTTTATCTATTCCCCACTGCGGCAGCACACTCTGCCACTGCATTCCAGATTCTGACATCCACTGGCCGTGTCTGCATATGGGCCTTCCAAGATATTATCACAATAGAAGAACTCCTGATGGTCCAACAATGGACAGGAATAAGCCAGCTGGGAGATGCCTGCTGCGGTGACGCCCAGACAACCGGAGAGATCCAGATGGTGAAGATTGTCTAGTCCACCTTCTGCAAGAAATCTGTAAGAAGAAAATAATAAGTACGTGATATGTTAACATGGAGTTTAATTTTACAGTAACTATTAGACAACCTCTTAATGATCCCGGCACAAGCTGGAATAGGCCAGATGCAAAATGCCTGATGTTGAGGGTAAAGGAAGTCATGTAATCAGAAACTAAAAGGTACCTCAATGAATAGAGCACATCCACATCTTCCAAAATATGTTATTTCTTGGCTATCGACCCATGTTTAGCCAGTCTAATCTCAACATGAGCACAAAGGGAACCTGTACAGGAAGTGACATTTGATGTAATCAGGTGATACATCATGTTGCAAAGGATTCTGGGAAGGGTGAGATATCTTCTTTATGCATGTTAATGTGGATTACAATATCCCGGTGAGGAAAATGAACCAAACTACCAATGACGTCCACAATTGCTGGGTGTCAACTGTTATGTGAAGCATATTGTGGTCGATGTCATCAGTAGGTAGGCATTTACCAACATACCCCTTCACACATATTTACATACAACAGGCACACAACTACTTTGACCTATAATTTTCATGGTATATGAACAAAATTTCAAATTACTCATAATTCTACCAGCACAGATCAACATTCATGACAGACGGGGGCTTATTTGAAAATCTTTCCCGTTGGCATTGAACCCAGACCTACTTTTTCTCATTCTTGGTTTATTCTTGCACAGCTGATTTGTCATAATGTAGGGCTGCCAAGAATACAAATTACGTTATTCAAGGGAAAATCAAGGTGCATATTTTAGTCTCCAAAATTTCTTATCAGGCCTATCTTAATACATACATACATTTTTCCAGGTCATCCATATTTAGCTTTCACTGAATGTAAATCCTACGTACCTCCTAATAACACTGCCCTTTCTAACAAGTTATCATTGTCTTAGAAAAATCTTTTTTATCAAAGAAAACAGCTCAAAGAAAAACGGCTCATAATTGAAACTCCCTTCACAGAAAAGCCTCGTCATATTTCTTCTATTTTTGTCTCTATTTAGGATTTTCCTACATTTGTTTCAATTTAGTTTGTCAATTCATGTTAAAATACTGTAAAGTGTGTCATATACCTTTGTGATTTTGTGATTTGGTGTATCTGTGTGTATGGGGTACTAAGGTCTATGATCTACATGCAGGTTAATGTGTGTGCTGGGTGTGTACGAAGTAGTGGTGGCACCGAAAATGTTTTTTTGGGGGGGTCATGGGGGGACCAAAGTGAATTTCAAGGAAGGGAAAAAATCAGCAAAAAGTAGAACTTTTTGTAAATTTGAGTTTTTACTGGGAGCATCTAAGGGAAAGAGTTCTGACTGGGGGACTTTCCCCCATGGCCATGGTGCCTCACTGGTGAGAGTCTATAGTCCTGAGTATAATTTGCGGAGTCCCTCAAGGCTCAATATTAGGTCCTTTACTATTTATTTTGTACATAAATGATATAACAAATACCTCGACTATATTAGACTTTGTATTGTTTGCTGATGATACGACAATTTTATACTCAAGCAATGAAATTGCTAATCAAATGTCATTAATAAATAAAGAGTTATCCGAAGTGAGTAACTGGTTTAAAGCAAACAAACTTTCTGTAAATGCTAGTAAAACTAATTACATGATTATGGGTACCCCTAGAATGACTTCGATAAATAATTCACAAGAAAAGGGTAACCAAAACCAAATTTTAAGGTGTAATTATTGACGAAAATCTCACATGGAAAAACCATATCAACGGAATCTCAAAAACAATCTCACGGAATATAGGTATGATAAACAAGTAGAAATTTTTATACCTGGGCGTGTTTTGCACACGCTTTATTGTACGCTTGTCTTGCCTTATATTAATTATGGTATACTTACATGGGGAATGCATGTAAAACATATCTTGATAAAATACATTTGCTCCAAAAATGGGCCATGAGAACCATTTCAAATAGCCATTATCGAAGCCATTCTGGACCACTATTTCATAAATTCAATATGCTCAATGTATATGATATATTCAAACTAGAACTAGGTGTATACATGTATAAATATTCTATTAAACAACTGCCATGTTCATTTGACAGTTTCTTTCTAAAACGATCCGATATTCATAGCTATCACACAAGAAACAGTAATAAGTATAATCAAACAAGAAACAAGAAAGTATTCACTGATCATTCAATCAGGACTACCGCCCACTGTTATGGAATTCCCTGAACGATAACCTTAAAGTAGCAAACTCAATCAAACATTTTCAAACAAATATAAAACACAGCTAATCTCATTTTACAACTAGTTCTTGGAGCCCTGTTTTTGTTCTTGTGTGATAGGCTTAATATGACAGCGTTGAAGCTTTGATTTTACGTTTGGCGGACAAAAGTGTGAAAAAATTATTTAGGGGTGAACACAATAAAAATTCTTCATTGTTTATATGTTTCCAAGGGTAAAATATCATGCAGTTTCAGATTTTGGCACTTACAACTATCTATCTTTTATAGATTTTAAGAAAAATTCAATTTTATGTCCGATTTTGGCCGAAAATAGCCGTTTTGCGGTGACAAAAAAATTGACTTGGCCGAAAATAGCCGTTTTGGGGTGACAAAAAAATTGACTTGCAGATTTCCTGTGAGTGTATGAACATGAACACTATTAAATAGTGCCCAATTTTCTATACTAATTGTGTAACAAGGGTACAATTGTGATATTAAAAGCTTTCAATGGGATCAACATATTTCTTTATTTTCGTAGCAGCAGTAGAAACTTGAGCGTTCTGGTGACAATTGATTTGTAAAAAAGTACAATATTCGCCTCATTTTCTATTTGAAAAGGCCACATCTCCACAATGGTATGAGCTATAGGGATGCTTTAAGTGTCTTTTTGCTCAGTATTTCAATAGCTAAATGATAATATAATAAATAAGTAAGCTTCATTTACAGAAAAGAAAATAAATTGCAATATGCTACCCCCACCCCTAAGAATTTTGAGGGTGTAAAAATTAATGGATTTTCTAAAAAAAATAAGTCCTTCAAAACTGGGAGGTTTAAGGCTAAACAAACACAAACTTGCTCTTGCCAATACCTCCCTCTAGAGCAAGTTTATGTTTATTTAGCCCTAAGTATCCCCATTTTGAAGGACTTATTTTTTTTAGAGCAAATTTTCACAATACTTGAGGATTTCGGGCAGAAATATGTCTGTACAGTGCTATGGGGAAAATTTTCAAGTTGATAATTATGCATTTTTTTATGTCAGATTCAGTTTCTACACAAAATTTCACTCTAGAAAATGTTCCTTTAAGTAGGATATCTTTCACTTTATGTTTTCACCATTCTGGCCACAAAAAGTAAGTCAAAGCTTGAATGCTATCATATAGCCTACTCTGTTTGTTTGTTGTTGTATTAATTTAGTTCTGTAAGGGGATGGTCAATGCTGGCCTTATTGGCCTTTCGATCATCTCCTCCATAATTGTCTTGTTTTATTTTTATGATGTTGAATTTCTTTGTATTTTGTTGTTTTTTATTATGGAAATAAAGATGGAAATAAATAAAAATAAATAAAGAGTCAGTAAAGTAAAATCACATTTTGAGATTTTCTCAAAAACTGTTAATTTTTGCAGGAATCTGTTATGCTAGTTGGATTCCTTACATCACTTCCTTCCTAAAAAAGTCCCAAGTTTTGAGATATTTTCTCAAAATATCAAGAGCTATCTTAAGAACCACTGAACCAATACTAGGCTTGTTTGTACTCATTTTAATGCATTTTTCATGCTGATTCCAAATATGGTCATGTACACTTTTATATACTTCTCATCATTACATTTAGAGATACAGTAAAAACAATATCTAAATTACTGACTCCAGAAAAGTATAGAGATAATATCTAATTGTCTGTAAGTATTATGTCACCTGTCATACTTAAATATCCCACATGACCATCTTTAAGATAATATGTATCCGATTCTATGTAGAGCTATTCATATCCTAGGTGCACACTGAACAAGCCATACATTAACAAAAAAACACTATGTATATAACAGATAGACCGGTACAATTAGCAGTATTAGTTCCTTGCCCAAAGGGAAATTCAAGTAAGCTCACTTTTCCCACTAGAACAGAATAGACACTGCAGAGTCTAGCACATTTACATACTGAGCTAACTCGATCACTTAAACTAGAACAGCACCCTACATGTATATCAGCCATTAACCGGTTAACCCTATCCACATGGGTGTCAACTGCAGACGACAAGTTTCAAATTTTTTTTTGAAGTTCAAAAATTTCAGAATTTTCATGATTTGGAATCAGCATGAAAAATGCATTAAAATGAGTACAAACAAGCCTAGTATTGGTTCAGTGGTTCTTAAGATAGCTCTTGATATTTTGAGAAAATATCTCAAAACTTGGGACTTTTTTTATGGCTATCATGCAGTCTGTGATGCAGAGCATTAAAATAATATGATATTTTGAAGATATCTAAGTCATATTCTATCACCATTGCATGCTGCAGGTAGCTGCTCAATCCAAGGTTTGTCTTGCCTAGATATAACACACAGGTGAAGGCACAGTCACTTAACTCGCAACATTCAACACTTCCTGCCTCTATTTTTACCGCCCTACTTCATAAATATTCCTAGCAAGATTAACGAAGCAGATTACACACCGCAAAGTTGACACTTGGTGTGCTTACTCTGAACATGATCGGGTTGATAATCCATTCTAATTATGCTTAAGCTTATTTCCTGATATAGGCTGGGAAATCCCCCCAGAACTTAGTAAGTGTGAATCCCACAGAGTATGGGGTGGACTTGATTACAGATAGTCATGAGAATCTTGTCCACAATGATTACAAGTTAAAACAATGTGTTACAAACAAGGACAAAGCATTTCACTCACAACATTTTAACAGTTTCGCCATCGCAACATATTTTTGATGGTACGTGGGAACAGGAAAAGTGATCCCAGCTAGAAATCAAACCCAGGACCTCAGGTTTGCGAGACATGTGCCTTAACCACAATGACCACCTGAGCTTCATCATTAGACAAGACTGCAAATTTGATATAGATTGGTCACTCAAGAGTTCCTTGAATATTGCCCATAGGTAGGGCCTCCAGGGGCCAGGAATTTTCAATAGGGGGGGCATCATGTGCTTTTGGACTAGGCGCCTCGGCGCCCACACACAGCCAGGCCCGCTCTGCAAAAATTAAGGGGGGGGGGAGTTACAAATGCTACATTTAGATGTAAACCCTATCAAAATTGGGCATCTGGTTACGAGCAATTTATCAATGACTGAAAACAATACAAAACAAAAGAATTTGAATACTATTTTTGTCAATATCTCAAAAACAATATCAGCAACATCCGACTCATTCCCTTTGATCATGTCACGTATGCTTTTTATTGTAAACTTCTACAGGCTGAGTGTGTATGTGTGTTTAGGTATTCCTATTCCCAATCACATAATTCTATGACAAAACTTTGATGGTTTTAAATTAAAATAAAGATATGGAATAATGGATAGAGTAGGGCCCTTAGTAAAAAATGTTTCCTTTGTCCCATTTATAATCCTATGATTTTTTTGTGCGCATCTAGGGACTATGACTAAGAAATGACTAGGACTATTTATTGAATAAACTGTAACTAAGATCCTGTAGAGAGTTATTTATTGTAGGGAGTCTCTGAATCAATGTCAGTCCTATTTTCAGATGTAATGACTAAGATTACATTCAGGATAATTTTACACCAATTCCAAAAAAACACACAAATGTGCAATGTATATTGCCATTAACATCCAGGGGTGGAATTTTGGCGGGAGTCCGAGAGTCGACTCTCGCAGAGACTCCCGTAAAAGTCCTATTGCGAGAGTCCATGTGGACTCGCGCTGGAAATGATCGGTTCATCGAACTTACGTTTAAGTTCAACACGCCTTAAAACTCAAAGCCTGCAAAATATAAAGGAAAAGTCGCCAAAGATGCAATGACATATGGAAGTGAGAGTATGATGACACATATATTAAAAACGTAACTTTGTTAGTTTATTTGTTAGTTTGTTTGTTTGAATGCATTTTATGTAGGCCTACATATATAATACCTTTTGGACTCCCGCAAGATTGTACAACGAGAATCCATTTACGGGAATCCATGGACTCTCGCAAAACTCTCTTGCGAGAATCCACTTGGACTCCTGTGGCACTTACGAAATTCCACCCCTGAACATCTACAATACTCCACACCCCCTACAAACTCCACACAAACAAACAAGTAAACAAACACTCAACAATACCTTCAATAACATGTTGAGATACAGAGACAAGACAATGAAAGAAATTAGTAGGGTCAGGAAAGAGTTGAGATATCCTTTGTTTTATATTGTTTTGGGTTTTTTTGTTTTGTTTTTTAGAGAGGTTTAATGGACCATATTTTAAAACAAGCTCCGCTGAAATTACAGGCCATTCATGGTGGATGGTCGCAAATCTAGCTCCTGCCATCCAGTATTTATTTTGGGACATTAGAGCACATCAGACATATCGAATTGCATTCTGAATACGAAGCATGTCTTTCTGATATCAAATAATTTTCATTTTTTGAAAATCACAATAAAATACAAATTTTATGACAAATTATAAAAATTTGATATTTTTCACATTTTGATATATAACAGTCCTCAAGTAAATTATATAAATCTAATGATATATTCTTAAAGTGTATGTAGCAGGAGGAAAAGTCGACGGTCAATTGAAAATTTTGACCTTTCATATTGAAGATATGGATTTTTTCCCAAAAGACCTAATTTTTTTTTGTGTTTTGGGGAAAAAATCCATATCTTCAATACGAAAGGTCAAAATTTTCAATTGATCATCGGCTTTTCATCCCACCTACATACACTTTAAGTATAAATCATCATTCAAGTACTGTTAAATATCAAAAATATCTATTTTTAATGATTTGCCATAAAATGTGTATTAAATTGCGAATTTCAAAAATCAAAATTATTTGATATCAGAATGACATTCTTCGTATTCAGAATGCAATTCGATATGTCTGATGTGCTCTAATGTCCCAAAATAAATACTGTCCAAACGCTCATACCCCAGCCCTTAATGGACCATATTTTAAAACAAGCTCCGCTGAAATTACAGGCCATTCATGGTGGATGGTCGCAAATCTGGCTCCTGCCATCCAATTCACATTAAGTACCGTACTGTGTACTTGAATTGGGCTAGGTCTAGATAGACACTTCATGGTTAACACCTTCCTGTTGCATTACATAACCAGATAGAAGAGTTGTACTATACCATGCATATGATTATCATGTGGTTATTTGGTTTCAATTAGTGTAAGGTGCAATTCCAGGTTATCTCTAATTGCATATGGCCGTATCAAATGAATTGCATCAGTTTCTGGAGTTGGTTTATTTTGTTTTTAATTTTTAAGAATACTCTCAGATTTCAAAGTTCCAGCAATTCATTATGATGATGAAAAACCTCACTTAAAATAAAGACGTTTTTATTGTATTCTATTCTGAGAACCTTCAAATAAAAAGAAATACATTTTTTAAGATTGCCATGAATAGGATTACAACTTCAGTGCTAGCAATATCAATCAATCAATCAATCAATCAGAACCATTGCAGTTACCCAGAACAGGTTGAACACAGACATCCAAGTGAACCTGCCCTAGCCTCAGTGACCATGCTAGTATTGTGTCTTGCCTAAGGCAAGCATTACCTAAGGCAATCATCAAGAACTAGTCCTACTTACCTAAAGTTTGTTCGCCTTATATAAGATGGCAAAAATTAAGACTCATAACACCGTGTATTGATATAGAATGGCATGCACACAGTTGAGTGCAATGCTTACGCTAGTTGTGGGTTGCATGTGTGAATGGCGCACGATTATGTGAACTTACGTGAGCGTGAGTTGGGACTTTATTGATGCACGCATTGATAAAAGCCGAAAATTTCAGCCTTATATAAGCCGAACAAACTATACAAATTTCCAGGTAAATCTAGAAACCCCACTATTGTCAGACAAGTGTGGAAAAATATAGGTCAGCTTTGTAGCAAAGCTAGTCTGTTCCTAAATAAGTGGTGATGCCTTTTGCCAAAAGTGCCAAAAATGAGCAATTCTGTAATGGAAATACCAATTCAGGGCTGGAAAAAATGAAAATTTCCCTTGAAGATGATCAAAATTTCCCTTCAAAAAGACAAAATCTCTCCAAATTCGTATGTATTTTTGTTTGTTTAAGGACCAAGCTTCAAAATTTCCCGGGAAGGAGCTTCTCACTTTCCACATTTTTTCCAGGCATAAATGGAATTTCCCAAACAATTTAATGATAATATATATATTCATCATTGCAGTTGATTACATAGAGGATTATATTCTGCCAAATCTTCAGCTAATGCCCCTCAAAATCCGTACTAGACAAGATTATAAATAGTTCCAAGTGCAATTACAAAGTCAACATGATATGAGCAGAGTTTCAGGAAATTAAAAAAAAAGTATATCATTCATCCAGAATTCAAAATCCTTACTTTATCATAACAACCTAAACCCACTGACAATACCTAACCTAAACCTATCCATCTGCTATCCCATTCTTCCTCCTGCTGGTCAATGGATCACTCAAAACTAATATTACCACCTTGCACTTCCTGAGAATCCTGGATGAGTGTCAGCCGGTGGCTCCATGGCAGGCACCGTGGACTGTGATGGCAGACACCATAGACTGCGGCTATTCTAATAATGTAGATTACACGATGAAACTTGGCTCATCTATTGTTTCTAACATCTGATTAGGTACTTGTGCTTTACTCCGAGACAAATAGGAAAGGTGTGATACTGATATGAGATAAAATTGATGGTGTAAACATGTGTTTCAACTAAATCTGACTAATTGTAGTTTTTGACCCTGTAGAGTGTGCTGACCAGAGCATTTATTGAAATGAGTACATAGCTGAAAATATTCTTTTTTTATTACCTACAAGTCTACAACTGAATCAGATAGCTTGTTTGTATAGATTAATGTTTACAACCACATGATTACACTGGCCATCCAATGGTCTATGCTTACAAATCTCATTCAGCTTTCTTTTTCACTTTACGGCAAATATCAGGTACTGATTGGCCAATTCATAGAAGTACTAGCACAGGCTCTGTGACGGGACATTGATACAGGTATGGCGATCCAAGATATTTCAACGCTTCACTCACTATTTTAGAGGCGCCACAGCTTGCGAATGGGGCTAGTTCTAAAGTTTTACAACAACCAGCATCTCATTGGCTCAACAATTAATGTTGTGTGAAAAGCATCACGCAGATCTACTTAAAGCAATAATGTGTGATTTGCATAAAGAATAGATTCCTATTTAAATGTTTGTTTTCACTGATCACATTATCCCCTTTTAATTTCGAGCCAAACAAATGAGATACAACGAAGAAAATTGCAATTTTATTCCAGCGCCTACAATGCGTGTACTGCGCTCGCCGATCGTAACATGTAGTACTACACGGAGTATCGCGCTCGATGTGTGTACACATAAGCGGACATCCATGGGAGATGTTAGCAAGCAGTCGATCGATGAACTCTCAATAAAACCGGGTCGGCCCGGTTTTAATATAAAAAGTTAAATTTTACTGTTATTAAAGCACTTCAGGCTTAGTTTTTTACGTGGTATTTTAGTACACTTCTGGGCATTATAATTATGCAAAAAGTAGAAATCCGAGTAAAATTGAGGGCGTCGCTGTGAAGCAAATCACACATTATGGCTTTAAACACCCCCTCTCCACCACACACACACATCCCTACTCGTATTCACCATGAACAAAGGACATCCGTATCCCCCTTATTATACACCTTTAACTGAGGGACAGACACATTTCAAAATTAATCGCCACATCAAGGGCATTTACACAAGTTTGACACTTCACAAGAGACCATGTATTGCACCCAAAGCTGAAGCCCTTTTGTTGACACAATCTTATTTACAATTGTCATACAATTGGTATAAAAACCAAAGATGTCCTTAATTCTTGTGTGTCCAGTTACTGAGGTTTTATTCATGAGTGTGTCCATGGTTCATGGTGAAAATAACACACACACAAACAAATTTGACTGAAGCTTAAAGAAACCTTACTTGACACTAGATAAGAAACAAACAAATTTGACTGAAGCTTAAAGAAACCTTACTTCACATTAGAAAAGAAACCTATTTCACAAAACCTCAATCTATTCTTAATTATACAGAAGATATACAAAAAAAGGTTTCCCGGACAATCCATGTGGTCCGCAAATTGGGCTATTTCAGATGAAATCCATACACCCTCTATTGAAGACATCACCTTAATCTTCCACAAAGGGAGTGTGAATTTAAAACGGAGTCATCCATTCAGGTAACCCCATTTGAAATTCACACCCCCAGTGTGGGAGATTTAAGGTCATGTATGGATTTCAACTGCAATAGCCAATACTAACAGGTACTGGCTGAAAGTCATCACAGCATTGCTTTGAATAACTTATTACATTAAAGACTTTGGGATGGATCAACTTTCAGCACTTTTACACTCCTCATACTTATTTTCATCTCTGGTTTCAACAGCACGTAATCTGTGAGTACCAATATTCATTAACAAAATGGTACTCGCTTGATGAGTGGATGCTGCATCAACTACTGTATAAGTGGAAATTTTCGCGAGGGTTTTATTTTTGCGAATTTCCCGATTAGAGCTCCAACCGCGAAAATAACACCTCGCGAATGTATGCAATAATGTATTACAAGTATAGAGGAGGACTGGGCAATCGCGAAAATAACATTCGCGAAAATGTGTCTCTCACTACAAGTCGCGAAAATAACTGTACGCGAAAATTACCACTTATACAGTACCACTCTCAATTCTCGCTATTCACAATAAGGGCGCCGCCAGCGGTTTGCGATGTAATCGTGATGTATCATGGGAAAAGGTCGACATCCAAGTCCGCGCAATACGAATATTACCATGCTATTACATAGGAACATGCGACAATATTTTTTTAGTTTGTCAAAATAAAGGTGTTACACATGAATCGATACTCAATAATACTTAATGTGATTTGAAATGTGCACAATTAATTTTTTCTCTATCGATTTGCGTGTAATACCGTTATATTGACAAACTAAAAATATTGTCACATGTTCCTATGTAATAGCATGGTAATATTCGTATTACAAAAGACTTGATGTCGACTTTTCCCATGATACATCACGATTACATCGCAAACCTCTGGCGGTTCCCTTATTGTGAATAGCGAGAATTGCTGTACTCTGCAAAATTTCAAAAGGAGGCACAACTTCCAAGTAGTCCTGCTGACCGGATCACAGAATTACTTTACTGGGAGATAATGTACAATTTTAGTGCTAAAATGGGTCAAAATGGAGTAACATGACCAATATGCTGGTACCCTGTACTTAAATGCACTGTGATTTTTTTTATAATTTTTTCCCGCCAAGTCCTGCGATCCATTTTGGATGGAACAGTGATCCCCAAAAAGGGTCGCGATCCAGTTTGGGAACTGCTGCACTATATATAGCTGAAATTAGATGAAGTCATACAGCCACATCCAAATGGTTTTTGCCCAATGTAGAGCTCATTACCCAACAAAACAAAAACACTCCATTGGTTAAAAAACCAATCACTGCTCGCTAAATTCAGCTTAAGAAACCATCCAATATTTTTTTATTGACCACATTTATACTGTAATTGGACAATGCTTTCTATTTTTACTTGGCATTTAAATGTAAAGACAGTGTATAGACAAGCTTTGTTAGTTTGTTTGCATTATTTATACCCCTTCCTTCCCACACATTTAACATCTATTTTTTCTTTTTTGCTGATAATCTAATCAGGTTGAGAACCTCTGGCCCTGCCACCCCTACCAAATTACATCACTGTACCCCACACAGATCTCCAGATATTGGGACAAATGAATAACCTAACAAATAATGAAACACACAAACATACACCCCCCTTCCATATCCATACTTCTCATATACATAATGTCATACATCCCCCCCCCCCACACACACACACAAACAGAAAGAATACACTATCACAAGATCCCCTTTATGGCTTAAGTCCGGAGATAAAAACAAGGCATATTTTATTCTTGGAATTATTCTTATTTTTCAAAGGTCAGAAGTATTTCCATTAAGTGTTTACAGGAACAAGAGCACTTTATTGATGAGACGTGAATCCTGAAAAGTATTTAATCAAATCTCTTTCTGTCTCTCTTAGTAAGGTATTTGCTTTGATTCACCTCAGTTTGGTTGGTTTTTCTTCAGCCATGAATTGGGCTACTTTTTTAGCAATCTGCCGCCATCTTGACACAATGTCCACTGCACCTATAGCCTAAAATATTGTAGCAACACTGAATACATTTACCCCAGCCAGACAGGTAATGATGCTTCTCCAGACATATCGGCACAAATGGATATCGGAGGGATAAAATTGATGAGATGAAAACACTTTAAAGTATGGACAAATAGCCTCAACAAAACACCAATATCTATCAATTAGGGCCGCTACAGACTCCCGAGTATTTTGACATAGAATATTTGATGTAACATATCTACGTTATTTAATCTAAATTCTAGTCCCATTCTATTTCCAGCAACTTTAAGTTGTAACGAAAATTTGATGACTTAAAATCGATAATATGTTAGGTAGAATATCAGGTAGAAATATAGATTTAAAGTCATCATACATTCGTTATAACTTAAGGGGGTACTACACCCCTGGCCAATTCTGTGCCTATTTTTGCATTTTTCTCAAAAATTATAGCGCATTAGTGACAAGTAAAGACATGTGTATTATAGGGGCAAGGACTACAACTACTGCACTGAAAATTCAGCAACTCAAGGCAAGTAGTTATTGATTTATTGATCAAATATTGGGTTTCCCTCATTTTTGACTGTAACTCCACAACTGTTGTCTGTGTTGAAATAAAATTTCCAGTGCAGTAGGTGTAGTCCTTGCCCCTATAATATATATATCTTACTTGTCACCAATGCGCTATAATTTTTGAGAAAAATGCAAAAATAAGCACAAAATTGGACAGGGGTGTAGTACCCCCTTAAACATTACTGGAAATAGAATGGGAATAGATTAAATAACATAGATATGTTACATCAAATATTTTACGTCGAATAAAAAGTCAGTAGGGTCACTTCAAATGTATATACCACTAATATGTTTAAGAGGATCCCTTCTTCAGTTCTGTTCCTTACAATATTTTCCTACCAAGTACGCCATTTTTTAAGACAAGAGACATGTACTACCTGTGGAAACCTCTTTTATATCCGCTGCTGTTAAGGGATCTAGAATGAGCGTTTATTGCGTTTCGACAGTATTTTTTGTGGGATATGAGAGCACCTCAGACCTATCGAATTGCATTCTGAATACTGAAGCATGTCTTTCTGATATCAAATAATTTTCATTTTTGAAAATCACAATATAATACAAATTTTATGACAAATTATAAAATTTGATATTTTTAAATTTTGATATATAACAGTCCTCGGTAAATTATATAAATCTAATGATATATTCTTAAAGTGTATGTAGCTGGGAGCAAAAGCCGACGGTCAATTGAAAATTTTGACTTTTCATATTGAAGATATGGATTTTTTTTCCCAAAAGACCTAATTTTTTGTGTGTGTTTTTGGAAAAAAATCCATATATTCAATACGAAACGTCAACATTTTCAATTGATCGTCGGCTTTTCATCCCACCTACATACACTTTAAGTATAAACTATCAGATTTATAAAGTTTACTTTGAGTACTGTTAAATATCAAAAATATCAATTTTAATGATTTGCCATAAAATGTGTATTAAATTGCGAATTTCAAAAAATCAAAATTATTTGATATCAGAAGGACATTCTTCAGATTCATAATGCAATTCGATATGTCTGATGTGCTCTAATGTCCCAAAATAAATACTGTCCAAACGTTCATACCCCAGCCCTTAAATGATTGATTAAGAATATCTAATTGGCTCTTCAAAATGTGCACAGCTATCCAATTCATTGATTGGTATATGAATAGGGGTAATCAGCAAATCTGTCTACCTTACAAAACCCATTAATACACCAAGGCCAAAATATGATTGTTGCGTTGCACAAAAAATTGTTTGATTGGTGTAACATAAAAAAAATTAGGGTAGGTCGGTCGGCAATTTGTTTTTTTTTGTTTTCTTTTTTTACACACACATTTTAAGCTGTAAATTGCGTATGATAAGGGCTTTGGGACTTTTTTTTTACTTTTTTGTTTCAATTTTGTTTTAATTTTTTTTTTGGCAAAAAAATAAGAAAAAGGTCTTGGGTTGGGCCTATTTTTATCAATCAAACAAACAAACAATCAAACAATTTTTTAAGGCCTAATTACCTTAATCCTGCATCGGTTATCTTATAGCATCCAGAAAGACTAAGATACTCCAGACTCCTCTCCATGGCAACCCTATGGTTGGGGCTACCCTCATCACTCCCCATCTGTTGACAAATAACTTCCTCCTCAGGATACGAAAGCAGCTTGAATGGTCGCTATAGCGACTAGTCCTTAGGGCATCATTGAGCCCTGTTTGGTCGCCGTGGGCAACCCCTGTCCTATTTGAATTCAGCTGATGGTCTAACGTGATGGATGACCTCCTGGTGTTACTATGACCACCGGTAAACAACCGCTGTGTTGCGCTATTGGAGCAACAGCATTTAGTCTTTGATGCGGAGCATGATGATGAATTTGCATTGGTGTCATCATGCTGGTAGCGCCTAGGCCCCTTAGTCCTTTCATTATTGGGAGCCATGGACCCTATCTCATCCACACTGCAGCTGCTGCTTACCACACCATGACAACTACCACAATTGCATTGCTTTGTCTTCAATCGGCCATTTTTATCAAAGTCTCTTTTGGCGACGGGCTCTGTGGTATCATGCAACTTTTCCGATAGAGCTTTAGATAGCTGTCTCAACGCTCTATCAGAGATGCTTACGCAACCAGACAGGTCGACATGCTTCAACTGACTTCCAGCACGATCCTTTCCGAGCCTGCAAGTAATAGTTAGATGATTGGTGATTAACAGGGGTTGTACAGGTTCAAAAATGTTTATAAGAGTCCTTACAGGCCTCAAACTAAGCTCTTTTTTTTATCAACTGGCACTCATTCAAAGGTACCTGTATAAATTCATTATTCATTAATTTCAAAGATATCAATATAATATGGAATTAATATCTCTTTGAAGTTTGTGCTAAATGGGAAACATTGGGTAATCCTGGTATGCATTTTTTAAATCATCAATTTGTTAATTTTTTAAATTTTTTTTGCTAAAACAATTGTGTTTCACTAAAAAGCTGAAAACAGCATAAACCAGTGTAAACACAACAAATATGGACTGAAAATAACAAAAAACACATACATTTTGGTTTTTAAAAAAAGCGGAAATTAGCTGAAAAAGGAACTCTCACACCCCTAAAGTTGACATATTTAGCAAAAACTTACAAACTTCAAACTTACCCTTTGAATGCAATATCATTGACCTTGGTCATGGATAGGTCCAGATGTTTCAAGTTGGGACATTTAACCAGGATTCGATACACCTAGAAAAGAAAAATAATATAATGTAGTACATTTTTGGTCAATGTTGAATAACTTCATATATGCAGAAACAGTTTGTACCATATAAATTATTTCCACATCTAAAGAGCTGATTTGTCCAATTGAAATTCTTAATTGCGTTTACAAAATAATACAAATTGTTCTGATTTGTGTCAAGTCTTTAAAATTACATTATAGTTTTCCTGACATTTAATTTAATGCTAGATAATAATAAGATGTGCTTGCACTGTAATGCATATACTATGTCCAATGCATAAAAAATGTCTTTGTTTCTTTAAAATAGTAATAATGGTAACCAAGGATTCTAAACAATCATACAGTTGCTAGACACAAATGTATTTTAATCCTTCATTTGTTTTCAACTATAGAGGGGGCTAGGCTCAATCTACTCAAAGTAATAGCAATACTCCAAAATAATATGATATGTTATAGAGGGGGTAAGACATGATATAAAAGTGGAGTAATCAAGTAGGGTCTGATTTAACTCAACAGTTTTAAAGTTAAAATAGTGTAAATGTAGTTGTTTTTCATTGATTGAATTAAACACAGATTTTGTGTGGGGGTGTGTTTGTAAAGTATACCTGCTTTGTACATATTACAGATTCTGTCACGGGTTTTATAGCTCATGTGTATGTTTATTGTATGGCTATTTATTATTTTGTGCAATTTGTGCGTAATCATTGTATTATTAAGGTTTCAATATTAGCACTGAGGCTTTTCAGACTATGATCTTTTAAAAGGCAATAAAAAATTATATAATAATTTGATTAAAAGAGTTTTATTTCAACCCCACACTATTTTTCGTTCACCTGAAACACCTTCACTCTTTGATCAATTATTATTGGAATTTTTCTATAGGCCAATAAAATTATTATTAGAATGATATTGGCACTAAGCTTTCTGGTTCCAATATGACAGGAGGAACACCTGTTATGTTATGCTTACATTGTGCAAAAATGGCCACATGGACTGAAAAACACCTCAATTTCAATCATGTACATACTTACCACCCCATTTGTCAGTCCTTTGCTACGTGCCAACACCACATTCTCAACACCACTGCCAATGTATGGAATAAGATACTTGGACATATCGTCCAGCATCTTGGCTTCGCGTCTAATCCCCATGGCAGTGCGGCTTGCCTGACTGCTATCACTGGTGTCGCTCTCTCCAGACGAGTGCGATTCGTCAAAATCGGCATCCTCGTCCACCACGACGTAGGTGTCGTCTTCAATGTCCCATGGGTCGGGCTCGCTGGGAATGTCTGAGATTGAGTGGAACTTCCAGTCACCTAATGAGAACAAAGTAATAATAATAATAATGTTTATAGGTGGTCTGTAATAACAACACACCACACAAATATACTGTGCCCACTGTACCGGATGTACAGTTTTCTACACAGAGGTATCGCTAGCCAGAGCAGACCATGATGAGCACACTTGACTTGAGCACACCTGACCTCAGCAGATCACAAGGTCCCAATTAAGAAATGTGTCTAAAGTATGATAGAATCTTACCTTGTGCCCATTGTCTGGATGTAAAGTTTCCACAGAGATGGATCTCTAGCCAGACCCAACCAGGATGAGCACCCTTAAGCACATCTGATCAGATTATGAGGTCCCAATTAAGAAATGTGTCTAGAGTAACCACAGAATCTTACCTTGTGCCCATTGTCTGGATGTACAGTTTTCCACAGAGAGGGATCTCTAGTCACACCCAGGATGAGAACACTTAAGCACATCTGGTCAGATCATGAGATCGTAAGTAAGTAATGTGTCTCGAGTAAAAACAGAATCTTACCTTGTGCCCACTGTACTGGGTGCAAAGTTTTCCACAGAGATGGATCTCTAGCCAGACCAGACCATGATGAACACACTTGGGCACTTCTCAGCAGATCACGAGGCCCCAAGTAAGAGAATATCTCCAAGGTAATTTCAGTTGGTAGGCTCAGAATCTTAGCTGTGTCGTCCTCATCCTCTTCTTCTTCCTTATCTGTTAGGTGTATCAGCACACAACAGTTGTGTTTAGATTTAGGTACAGGTATACTTTTTGAGAGCAAATTTCGCGCACCAGTTTTAGAAAATTCGCGATTTGCGCGATTTGTCCATAATATTCCCAAAATGCGTGCATTTTCCCCAAAAAGTTCAAATTTTTTTAAATGTTTTCTTTTTTTCCTCTGAAATCGGAAATCCTTCCCCGGCAGGTGTGGAATTTCGACGCGAGTCGACTCGCGCAGAGACTCCAGTAAAATGCCTTCACTTCAGTCCACTTGATCGGCTCATTCACTCACTTACATGTATGTTCAAGTTCAACACCGGAATTCAACCACAGATTCTCAATGAGAACACAAACCAGCTTTCAACTCCGCTCAGTTTTAACAAATTAATCAATACTACTGATTAATCAATAAAAGTTTCTAACCAATGCAGTGATTGGACATCTACCCACTCACAACACGATAATCAGTCAATCGGATTCTGGTTTCTATACACGACGGCACTGACCGAATCGTGTGCTCACTTCGGGTTCATGTTTACGACTGTCAAAATTGCACTCTGCTTTTTTTCTGCATGGATTGTATTGCAGATCGCCATGGATTCTTTCAATTTTATTTTATTCTTCCATCCTACAATTGACACAAGTTACATGTTTCACTCATGAGTTGGTCCTCTCGTTTTTCAAAAGTCCATGCATGCCTTTGGTTCTATGTTACAGACAAACTAATCTTAACAAAATTGAAGCAATGCAGTAGACTTCAACATCTTACCACTGCAGCTATCCTTAGAAAGAAGAATCATTGCCGGGTTTTAATTTCAGAGAGAATCCACAAATTTATTCTAAAGACTTGTTAAAAGTTTGGACTATTCAATTTGAAATCCATACACCCCTTAGAGATGCACCATTAGACTTCAAGGGGGATAGGAAGTTTTGAAAAAACAAAAACTTCCCCACTACATGAGCAAAAAAAAAAACTTCCCTTACCAACACTAAAAAAAAAAAACAATGAAAAACTTTCCCCACCTAACTGTGTATAAATGTATGAAATGGCGGCGAAAAACAAACTTCGGCGGCGAAAATAAAAAACATTTTTCCCGACCCCAACTTCCTAACCCCCCTTGAAGTGTAATGGTGCGTCCCTTATCAGTAATGGATGACATGACCTCAATCTTTCACACAGGGACCATTATAGGTTCACCTGAATGAGTGGCTCCAAATCTATACCCCCTGTGTGGGAGATTAAGGTCTTGTCTTCCATAGGGGTGTATAGATTTCAACTGGAATAGTCCATTTGCAAAATCAAAGCTGATCCTTGAAGTCTACACATTAGATCATGTGCATTAGACTCCTGCAAATTGGGCTATTCTGGTTGAAATAGATTCACCCACTGTAGAAGAGATGATCTTAATCTTACACACAGGGGGTGTAGATTTCAAATGGAGTCACTCATTCAGGTAAGCCCGTTTGAAATTCATACTCCTTGTGTGGAAGATTTCAAATGGAATATCTCAATCCGGGGTACTCAAGTTTGGTTTTGGTAGGGACGTGCATTGAGATTTTGGAAGTAGACCCATAAATATACCAATTTTTCAAGAAATTTGGACCCATTCATATAACCAAAAGTCAAAATTTTCGGCCGAATTTACCCAAAATTGTCTTAGTTTTTACAAATTTTCCCAAAATTTTGGGAAAATTTTGAAAATTTTGGCTAGATTAAGGAACAATTGGGCTGTTTTCCGAAAAAATTGAGAAAATTTTGAAAATTTGAGGACCCATTCATATAGACGAATCTAAATTCACGCATTCCTACACCTGACTAGCAGCCTTTAGTTGGGTAGCCGTCGGCTACAATGCACTCAAAATGTGAAATGATTCGCCTTGGCGGAAATTTTAAACTGCATTCCATCACCCGCTTTTACACCTTAATACATAATAATCGGATTAACTACACGCGGTATCTATGCATTTAACCCTCCTCGTCCTTGCATCTTCTCTAGGTGTTAGGCGGCTTTTATTTGCACAATTGGACGCTCAAAACACCAGGTTGGTGCTAGCGGCTACCCAAAGATGTCCCACCAAATCCTGACCATGACTTGGCTACTTGGATTCGCTCTATACCAAAATAGGCTTTGAAAAAGGGGTCATTGATATACCAGAAGGCTGAAAATGCTACCCATGTTTATGGCACGCCCCGTATGGTCATTTGTACTGAGTACCCCCGGATCTCATTGCAAGAATCAAATGCTTTAAGGGGATACTACACCCCTGTGGTAAATTTGTGACTATTTTTGCATTTTTCTAAAAAAATAATAACACACTTGTAACAAAAGTTATGTATATTATTGGGGCAAGGAATCCAATTACTACACTGAAATTTCAGTGACTCAAGACAAGCGGTTCCGTATATATGATAGGAAATGAGGTACATCCTAGCGGTACCTTTTTCGTATCATAAATAACAAACCGCTTGCCTTGGGTCACTGAAATTCCAGCGTAGTATTATTGGTTTCCTTGCCCCAATATTATACATAACTTTTGTTACCAGTGTGTGATTAGTTTTTGAGAAAAATGCAAAAATAGACACAAATTTATAGAGGGGTGTACTACCCCCTTAATTATATCGCAAATTCATAGCAAGAATCAACATTGATTCTTGCAAAGTGCAACAAAATTCTAGAGCCACGTCTTAGCGACAAACCAAGAGCACTCACCCTGCACTTCAACTCCTGAATCATCCTTCTCGCTATCACGTTTGTACTTGGTAAGCCGAAGATGTCGCTGTATCACATCTGACTTGATGGCTTTCAACTCATCGTAGGTGAAGTACTCCATCAACAATGGCTGGAATATCTGGGTATAATTGGAAAATAGATCAGTCAGATATGTGAACATCGCCAACACACAATTTAACACATATGAAAAAAACGATAAACACCATTTCCAAGCTTTTTGAGTTAAGACCACAGCCACCTGCCCTATAATGCTAGTTTTAAAATGACACCATACAAAAACCCACACTGAACTTACAAATTTGTACATTTTTGGAAAATAATATAATCTGAAGTAGCACATATATTTTTTTATAATTTTCTCCAAGAAAAGTGTGAACAGTTAACCCACGCAAAGTGTTACAATTAAATTAAACAACATAATATCAGCTGCACAACCCAACAGAAACAAAAGCAAGGAAATGGGCTGAGCATGGGGTTTTGAACCCACAAACTTCTGTTTACTAGATTTGACCAGTATATTGCCTATATCTCACACTGAGAATATATTAATCATCACAGTTAAGGGGTATTACACCCCTCGATAAATTTAGTGTCTATTTTTGCATTTTCTCAAAACTAATAACACAGTGGTAACAAAAGTTATGTATATGATAGGGGCAAGGAATCCAATTACTACACTGGAATTTGAGTGACCCAAGACAAGCGGTTCGTTATTTATGATAAGAAAAGAGGTACCGCTTGAATGTACCTCATTTTCTATCATATATACTGAACCGCTTGTCTTGAGTCACTGAAATTTCAGTGTAGTAATTGGATTCCTTGCCCCAATAATATACATAACTTTTGTTACCAGCGTGTTATTTTTATTGGAGAAAAATGCAAAAATAGTCACGAATTTACCACAGGGGTGTAGTACCCCCTTAATTAGACCATGCTACATCACATGTACATTTGTTTTCTCTCTATAAACTGTCATCAGTGTCAGCATGTTTATGCAAACCCAAATGGATTTGTACTATTGATGTTTTACGACAATCTTAGTGCGAATGGATTGGCAACAGATTTCTAGAACTGACGACAATTGTGATGTGGTGTCTTAAGGCGTCGGATAGCAATGTTTGCACCATGTTTTTTGTGGGACATGAGAGCATATCAGACATATCAAACTGCATTCCGAATACGAGGAATGGCCTCTGATATCAAATAATTTTTATTTTTTGAAATTTGTGATATAATACAAATTTTATGGCAAATTATTAATTTATCAAATTATTAAAATTTATTTTTGATATTTAACAATCCTCAAAGAAACTGTATAAATCTAATGATATGTACTTAAAGTGTGTGTAGTTGGGAGGAAAGCCATCCATCATTTGAAAAAAAAATTCCCCAAAACCTACAAATTTTAGGTCTTACGCCATAAAATTTGTATTATATCAAAAATCAAATTTATTTGATATCGGAAAGACATTCCTCGTATTCAGATTGCAATTCGATGTCTGATGTGCTATCAGGTCCCTCAAAAACTACTGTGCAAACATTGCTATCCGATCCCTTAATCCTGCTTCAAATAATTCCACCACTCACCTCTTCCTCTTCCTTCATATGAGGTATGAAATCCTCATTGAATTCTCCCAGCGCTTTTCTCAGTGCTTCTCCAATGTTTATCATTTCACCAGGCCCGATATGACAGTGATTCATGGCCTTGCAATCCTGCTCAAACAGCTCCAGCATCTCACTCAGCTTGTTGTCGGAATGAATCTTGGTCACCTCTTTCACTTCAATCTGAAATTTCAATTCAAATAAATTATTATAATTGAAGACCGAATTAAAATGACAAGTTTGCGTCTGACGTCAGGGCAAAAGCACGGTGTGATTGGTTGCTGACCTGTGCAGTACAGCATTTTTGGTCTGGTTGACATTACGTCATACGCAACCTAGTCTTTTTAATTTGGTCTTCAATTATATGATAATGTACTTAGTGATTTGTTTTTTAATAAACACACATCTTTGACAAATTAAGGGGGTACTACACCCTTGCCCAATTTTGTGCCTATTTTTGCATTTTTCTCAAAAATTATAGCGCATTGGGGCCAAGTAAGATATGTATATTATAGGGGCAAGGACTACGACTACTGCACTGGAAATTTTATTTCAGCACAGACGACAGTTGTGGAGTTACAGTCAAAAATGAGGGAAAACCAATATTTGATCAATAAATCAATAACTAATTGCCTTGAGTTGCTGAATTTTCAGTGCGGTAGTTGTAGTCCTTGGTCCTTGCCCCTATAATATACATATCTTACTTGTCACCAATGCGCTATAATTTTTGAGAAAAATGCAAAAATAGGCACAAAATTGACCAGGGGTGCAGTACCCCCATAAGCTACCACAGTTTGTCAAATGACATCTGCTAGCTAGCAACTTCTGATTTACCGTAAAAGTAGTTATATAACTTGATCGTTTAGCTTTTCATTGATTACATGTAGGTCTCCACTAATCAGAGGACCCACGATATATACACAGCAAAGTCTGAATTTCCCACACTGATTTCACGCTCTGTTGACTACTACAAGATAAGCTGACATTCAGAAGAATGGTGAATTTAAGATGCACTGTACTGTGTCATATGCCCTGTGATTTGTGTAAACAAATTGCTGGGACAATGATCAATTTACGAAACTACTTTTACAGCAAACTGCCAGCTAGTTGCTTTTCCGATACAGGCACTAGGATCCACAACATGTTCATCTATCAGGGCACAGTTCTTTAACCCCAATACATTTGTACATTCATTGAATGACCTTTGAAAATTTAGGTACAAAAACTCATACTCTGCAACTTGATATCAAATTTTTGCACTACCTGTGTTTAATTGAGGTTATTGAACTGTGCCATTTGGATGAGGCCATTGTGGTCCATAGTGAGGGGCAGGAAGTAGATGCAAAATATCACCAAAACTGTTACACTCGTTGCGCACAACAATATAAGCAGCTTATGACTTTTCAATAAGCACGGTGGCTCAGTGGTTACAGCCTTGGACTCATAATCTGAGCGCTTGCTCGGCGTGCGTGGGGTCGAGTCCCCGTCCCTCCACCGTGTTGCGCCCTTGGGCAAGGCGCTTTACCTCGCTTGCCTCACCCCACCCAGGTGCAATGGGAAGCTGTTAGGGTTAGTCACAGTCGTTGTACTGATGAACCCTGTGCCATTTGTAGGCTGCAAACGTGGTTCCGGCATAATCTAATGACAGCGGAATAAATGTAAAGCGCTTTGAGGATGTTTACGGCATAAAGCGCTATATAAATATCTACATCTACATTTAATAACACAGAAAAAGATCAAGGGAAAATAGTAGTGTTTGAACCAGGGACTTGATTTATTTGTCTGGTTTTGTTTTGAATTCACAGAATTTATTCATGCATTATTTTTTCAATTAAAAAAAAAAAAAAAAAAAGGAAGGTTTTATTTCAAAAGTTCTCTAATGGTGACCTGCAGGTCAAATTGATAGAATTGTACATAAAACACACCTAAACAGACACAGTGCAATTTGCAGGCAACAGCTTAATCAGCGTCAATATTGCAACATTGAAACAAACAACTATACAAACATCCAATCCAACCCAATCCCCCAGTAGGCAATGAGGATAAAGTGCCTTGCCCAAGGACACAACACGTTGGCACGAGCGGGGCTCGAACTCGCAACCTATGGATTATGAGTCGGGCGCCTTATCCACTCGGCCACACGTGCTCCCGTGTCACAGATAATTTTACCTGTCCCAGGAGCATACTGCCCGTCTAAAATGACAGGTGGATGGGTGGTTAGCTAACACCATGGTTTGAACGGAGGCAGATCCGGGAGCAACTTGTGACCGACCAAGAGTTAAAACACTCTGCTACATGGCATGCAAAAATGAGACTTTTACCAGAAGACAGTTGCAGCTATTTCATGGTAACAGGTGGGCAAATAGAGCCTTATTTTGTCCCTTGAAACAGATGGTACTTTAACACAGGGTATGCATTTCTAGCTCACTGATGATGATGTTGTCACCAGAATAGAGCTACATTGTCTATAGACACCCAAGATGTCTTGCATAAGCTTACCTGTAAGAACTTGAGCCTATTTTTAAGTTTCTGCATGATGCACTCATTCTCTATTCTCTCGTGTGTCTTGAATTCCTTGAAGGTGTTTATCAGGCTGCACAGGAGCAGCTTTAGGTCTGAATAACTGGAAAAATCGGTTGCTGTTAACTGTGAAAAAACAAAGGAAATATGCAGGGTTAAGGGGTTGTTTGGAATGACAGGTGAGTCAGGGGTCAAAAACAAAATTTTTACCTTTTTGACCTCAGCACATGTGTATGTATGATCTGCCATACAAAAAATTAAAAAAACAATACCTCAAAGTATCATTTTTTAATGTTTTTTTCATAATCACGATTTTCTACAAATTTCATCTGTTTGTACCGGGCGTGTCTGTTGCCAGGTAGGCCTACATGACAGCATAGACACATCGTTACAACCTTGAATAATAATACAGAATTGTGACGTTATATTCTTCTTAACCTATCTTAGAACTGCCTATTATTTCAATTGTTATACTGTTCTGGTTGGTTTATTGCATATACTGTATAGAAATTATGCAATATGACGTCGAGCATGACAGAGTCATCTTCATTCAAATAAAATTCAGGTACCCGTAAGGTACCACGGAGCAATTCACACGATAATACAATAAAACAGATGAAAGGTATGAATGGTTGTGGAATCGAATTGCAGACCTGTCCCTCTGTCACCTTAGAACTGCATCTCGTAGGCAATGGTAGGTAATAAACCAACCGAACGGTATAACAATTGAAATAACAGCATGTCTTGGTCTCAATTCAAGATGTGCAATTTGGACACACCTACTGTTGGCTGATTTATACTTCAACAGTTCCTCAAAGCGATATCAGAAAAGCCACTATCTCATTGTTCATTGGCCCGCAGTATGCATACGCCCGGGCACTCAACTTTAGAATTGATGGGTATATGTGCCTACAAGCGTCGCGAAGTAGGCGCATATCAGTACAAAACGTTGGGTTTTTTTTTTTTTTTTTAAAAGGGTCATTATGTACAATCAAAATGAAAAAGGGGTCATTGGGTATAATATTTTGAAAACTGAAGGTGCCTGGTCATCGGGTATAGTCGGCTTCAAAAGAGGGCATATATTGACAGGCACATACCGTCACCTCTAAAGTTGATGCCCCGGTGCTCGCATTATATTTTGTTCATGGCTCGGCTTTTAAAACTCCCACACATCACAATAAGGCTATTGAAAAGTGTATAGAATAGCTAATGATAGACCGGTCCTTGCTATTAGTCGCGGACCCGAGCGACAATATAGTAAACACATCGAGTTTATAACACAAGTGACAGTAGTCGTGAATTATGGAGGGTTTCATTGAACTTCTACCAGCAAAATATGGAATAATACTAACACAAGACACCAATCGAGATGATGATACCAGTCATAATGGAAGGCTTGTATTTGACCTTCTTATGAATCCAATTTCGTGGCGAGAAGTTAAAAAGGTAATGTATATTTTCAAGACATTTGGGTTCAAAAATTCCGTATCAGCTCAGTATCATCAATTCCGTAAATATGGCGATAGAGGCACAACTTGACAATAAACTGAACTATTTAAACGTAAAGGACGCACTGGATACACATAAATTTGTGTTTCCTTGCTGGCGGAATAGTTGCAAAACTCTTTTTTGTCAAAAAGTTGGACAATTTATGAATTATGATTGGCAAAATAGCGAAAGGAAATAGACTTTTCCAACCATGTAAAACTACACTGGGTTGTTGACATGGTCGACATACATTAAGGCATACGCATGTTCCTAAAGTAGGAGGTAAGTACTATAATTAATTGTTTAAAGTGCTCAACATACCAGCAAAAAGTCATAGGGTCATCAGAGTACAAGGACTTTGTGAAATACTGGGTACCAAAAAAAAGTGCGTGAGCCGATATGCAACATCAAATATAAAAGCCGATTTACATAATTTCCCATGACCTTACAGAAGTGATCGTGCTCAAATATAAAACTATAGAGTTTGGTCCTTGATATGCACCATCAATTGTGTACTTGTGATCAATATTGCTAGGCAAACAATCACAGCAAACATGCCAAAATCCTCCCATTTCTCCTCCATTTACACACATATAAACCCATCCCTTAATACAACAAATATGAACAATAAAATACTAAGCCTATGTGTACACCATAGATAAATATAACATAAATAATTATGCTCAAGCTCATTCCAGGAAAATTCAGGACTTGGTGGGATATTTTGGAATTGGAAGGAAATGTTGCTTTCCCATGTACGAAATCTGACCTCTGCCGTCATAGTCACCATTGCTAAAGATGTCTATGGGAACTATCTAGACTTGCTCGGTTCTCATGTTGCCCTTTTTTTGTGTTCTGTAATGTCAGAATAATGTGTTGAATTTATACAATCACAAGTCCAAATTGTGCTGGAGCACAGTAGAAACATGCATGTACATGTACTTCACACAGATAAATTAGAAGGTAAATCAATTTTGTAGAAAATTATAAAAACATCAGTAAAATTTGATAATACTAGCGGTCACCTGTCTTTCGCAGATCATAAATGATAGTGTTGGGATTTTTTTGAGGCTGTTAAAATTGGACAACTAAACTGCGAGTAGGTTCCATTTCAAAGTTGGACTGAATTACAAAATCCTCAAAAAATATTTGATTTTTGTATTGCTGAACAACTTCAGTTGGCAAAAAATATTGTTACCAGTTTGGGGCTCCATTCTGTATCCTTGTCCCGGGCACCACAACCACTAGCTACACCACAGCCGGCCACCCCTCCCTCTTTCCTATATCAAGTCTTTCACCTGGCTCTTATAGACCTAATTTACCCCCTATTACCCAGTGCGGGCAAGTCATAATTCAGTATGACTTGCCCTGAACGTCAATATATGTTCGGAAGAGACGGATAAATTGCATGAGAGCCTGCCAATTTAAGCTTCCTATAATATCTATTGCACATAACATACGAAGTCACAAACTTACAAACTTCAATATGCGCTTCAAATAAAGCAGACCAGCTGTTAATTATTACCGATCCTGCAGAATAACTTACATTATCGTCAATGTCATGGAATCCCGTTGTTCAGAATTGCAAATCTCATTTTTATCTGTCAAATTGGCTGTGGATGTGCTCAGAGATTTATGATGTGCTTCATTAAATCACAGGTGTGAAACTGACTTTATACCACTCGCTCGCTTTCGCAGAAAAGCGAAGCCTCCACCTCGTGGCGCTGGGACATGACGTCATCATGGACGTGCGGATTTCCGACGGCCGGGCGCCATATAACCCGTTTTGTGATTGGTTGCAAAAACTATTAATTGCAATCGTAAGCCAATCAATGAACGCGACAGCCTTAATTAATGTGACCCCATGTGACCCGCCAGTAAAGTACGTCTAACCTGATTGGTTTACAAAACTACTTTGATAATTGCTAAGCCAGTCAGCGTGCTCGATGCTTAACAACCTCGTAGAGGTTTTCGAGAGGCGAATTCACGTAGTGATCCAGCGATCGAGTATAAATTCAGCATGACAACTGCACTCGCAGGTGCAATAACAATACATGGACACAATCACTGACATTTACACAATGTAATAATGAATTATTTATGACATGCATGGGCTGGAGTTTATGATCGAGGTAAGGTTTTTGGTCTGTCCCTGCGTGAATATCCTTAGTTTTCAGCATTAAAAATACTTGCGATGACCAGTTTTTTGCGGACACTTTGATAACAGGTAACTTTTATAGGTCATAGGGTAGAAACGATAGTTGTACAATTGTACAAAATATACATTTTGTTATAGGCCTTAAATGTTTACAAAAATATATTGGTCCACACGTTGTTCATGTATTCAGTTGTTCGACGTATATTTACCCCCATCAACTGCAAATAAACCGGTGAATGTGAAAACAATATGTAGGCCAAAATATATAGAACACTATACCTCCATGGCGTTCACCATTTGTAAACGAGCATAAACTGTTAACACAGAATAACTAAATAATATAATAATAAACCCAATAACCATAATAAACAATCACTGATTGGCTGCTCAAACAGCCAACCGTCTTGACAAGAAGATGGTTGAACCATTGGTCGTCTTCGCATAAAAGGTGTAGATAACTTGCCTCTTCAACGCGATTTACATTTTAGATAATAAAAAATACAAGACATTTTGGTTGGTCCGGGACCCCGAAAAGCAACCTAGCACTACTCCTGTACTGTCGGTCAGCATGACATCACTTACGATAGACCGCTTTTCCCCATTGGCTGCTTTTGCCGAGATTTGGCTATTCCACTTCGCCCCCTCAGACACACAGGGGACACTTGCCGTTGCACTCAATGGGGGAAATCACAAAACATGCCATAAAATAAATACCTCTTCCAAAAGCTGGATTTCTTTTTATCAGGAATTCAATCACTTGAGTTTATCACATTTCGCTTACTTCCATACTTTGTATTATTGTTCATGTATAATGTTATATTGTGCTTTTAATAACACCCAGCCCAACTTACCATTCAATGGGAGCAAGATGCTGTTGATCTTCGCTGAGAGTGCAAGTGCTGGTAACCTCTCCTCTCCTGGGTTATCATGCTTTTTCATGTGCCGGTCACATCACCAAATGTATTTTGTATGATATCATATTTTGTATTTTAATTTGTACATTTTATATTACTTGCTACTTGTATTGATTTTAAAAACAATTTGCCTATTCTCATGTTATAGTAATATTATTGTATTTTGTATATATTATCATGTTGTATCATGTGTAAGTTTAAGTTATTTTTGGTAGTTTTTAAGGTTTTGCATTGTTTTATCTGTAAAGCGCCCTGAGGCTTTTCTGCATAGGGCGCTATATTAAATCTTTGTTTATTATTATTATTATTATTATTACCAAAGACAAGCCGACAAGGCAAATTGGTATTTTCTGTGCTGAGAAAATTGACTTGAACTGAAAGGCCCTGTACAAACCATATTAGGGATTTTGCAAGGATGACCCCTTTTGACTTGAGTTTGACACAACACGAAGTTAGCAATTTTAAATAGCAATGGACTTTCAGTTTCCTATACATTGGATTGAGCATTTTCCCAATGTTTAGGAGTACATTTTCTTCAATATTATTTTGACAAGTTGATGCAAATGTTCTATTCTATATTGTTTGGCAACAATGTCTTTTGCCAATATAAAAGTATGTCCAAAGTTGAAATTTTGTGTTTTTGATCGCAAAGATAGGATATTTTTATTCCCAATTGGAATTCTGCACCCTACAAAGTTTGACGATAATTTTGCCTCTTTGGACATGGACACTAACCGAGTCTTAAATTATGAAGTTCAATAAGGTGGGTACCAATTTTATATACCAGTGACCAAATTTTTCAATTATTATGATGACCTGTGCAAATCGTTATTAAAGTGTGTATATTAAACACAAACAGACAAAAATGGAGTGAGCTAGTCCTTTGTACGGCGTATAGACGAATCCAAGTAGCCAAGTCATGGTCAGGATTTGGTCGGACATCTTTGGGTAGCCGCTAGCACCAACCTGGTGTTTTGAGCGTCCAATTGTGCAAATAAAAGCCGCCTAACACCTAGAGAAGATGACGAGGAGGGTTAATAGAATAATAGCTAATAATATATATAATGGAGATAATTCCGCAGGTAATCCCGTCGCATCTATCCATACATAGTCCTTTTGTTCGCAAGTACATCAATGCATAGATACCGCGTATAGTTAATCCGATTATTATGTCACTTCAACAACGAATAGACCATGCTGTGTGTTTTGTCGAAGGGAACTGTATTGTGTTATTCTTTTGTCTACATGTGTTTTCGCGGAAGGTGTAAAACGGGTGATGGAATGCAGTTTAAAATTTCCGCCAAGGCCGAATCATTTCACATTTTGAGTGCATTGTAGCCGAAGGCTACCCAACTAAAGGCTGCTAGTCAGGTGTAGGAATGCGTGTATTTGGATTCGTCTATATAGGATGGTAGCGAGTCTGGTTTTCTCCATCCTGCTGATTACAACTTCAGAATCAGAACTTGGTTCAGAAACTGAAGGTAGAGCAAGGATAGTTCCCGGGGGGCCACTGGTCATTGACAAGGGGGTATCATGCATGGCCACAAATTCATGTAAAAAGGGTCTTTTTTCACGACCAGGCACTGTACGTACGTATCGTGAATAGGGTGTCAAAAACACGGAAATCAGAGAAAAAGGGTACCGTATCTTTTCCATAACAGATTTACGTATTTAGGGTCTGTCCAAACTTCGAGTCCTTCATAAGTTTCACGGCCTTCATGTTTATCCTCAGATTTGATTGCGTAGTTCTCTGTTTTAAACCCTAAAAGATTGCCGACTTTGCCCAGCTGCTTGGAATACTTTTCACAAACCCATTGAATGCAACAACCCTATGCACGTATTGACGCGTAGACACTCTGATGTCAATGGAAGAGTTTCAATTCTCCTTTATAAATTCCTAAGAAGAGTTTCTCATTTCATTTTAAAATAGTTACTATTATTTGAACTTGTATTATGGATAAAAATGCAGATTTTCAAGAAAAATTTGACAATTAAAAAAATTGTTTTAGAGCGTCAAAAAACAGTCGACGGATCATTGAAATTAAGCAATATTTAGTATTTCTTCTTTTAATTTATTGGATAAAATTGTAATTTACAGTTTTGATTAGTTTGATGAGAGTGGATTTAAAAACCAGTCCACTAGAAGACGTTGTAAGGCAAAAAAAAAAAAAGGTTTTTTTTATTTTTTATTCCTGACTTTTTTCATGGTATTTTTAGAAAAAAGTCTGATTTTCACGATATTTTACTGGAAAAACTATAACAATTTTTTTTTTTTAATAAAAAAAATTTCTGCATTTCTTTTTTGTCAAATCGCATGCGATTTTACAAACGCGCCGCACCAGCTTTGAGACAAACCTCTTTTTTTTTTTGCCTAATTGACAGTTTGACATTTCCGCCGGAGGATAATGTGAATCCATTAAGATGTGGCGATCAATTTCACGATTTAAATCTTTCCTTTCAATACTAAAGATAGGCTATCAGTCGCTTGTGCAGATATATGTTAACATTGGATTCCATTTCTTGTTTATTGTTCACTGTATATGGAAAAGCCTCTTCTGTTGTATCTTGTATTGGTTGTATTTCCCACGCATAGGTAGATTTGTCAATCAAAATAAAATCTAATTCTGTCGGCCGGACATCCAGGCATGAACCGGCTGACAATAGCACTGGAGTGAAAACAACATTCGCATTCACTGAACTCTGGAGTGTATCAGGCGGCGGATGACATGATCGAGCCGGCAACTCGTGAAACCGCCCGGCCGTATGGCATTTTCCATATAATCGGTTAGTTTTGTGGGGTTCATTATCGAACCCCAACGGTTTTAGCTTGTATTTATATTATTTATCAACATAGGCCTATTTGTTTGTGATATTTCAAGCGTTTTAAAATTTCAAAATAATCCCATTCAATTACACGGTTGACGATGAAAATTTACTGAATTTAGGGACTGCACGTCATACACCACCTGGAGTGTATCACAAGCTATCACACTATTGTGCCAGATTCGACTCTCTGCAAATAAAATATGCGATAAGTTGTTTTCACTCCAGTCCAATGCATGTGACGTGGCCCCGACCGAGAGAATATAAAATCGCAAATTAATAAATATGTAGGGGACTCGATCGGGTTGGAGGTTATTGCGTTAGCCTAGGACCCCAAGGTAGGTCTATATAGAGACTGGATACCTGAACTAAAACCCGGGACTAAAACATAAACCCAGTCAGTACAGGTACATGTAGTCAGGTACATTGTACTAGTTCGCAAGGCAAAACAGATGTGTCATTTATCGGTATGACATTTTCGTTATTGATGCTGCCCTATTTTAAGTTTGCACAGAAGAGGCATCTCAGTTTTAGTGCGTCGATTGTCAGTAAATTGCACATACATACTCACTCTAAATTGTTCATCAAACTAATCCTGCGTACCTTATGAAAAGAACCATATGCTGCATTGTATGTACAATCACCAAAAAAGATGAAAAACGCATCTAAAAAAATTCGGTATGCAACTCTACGGCACTATAAAAATCGAAGACACAATTTATGTGTCAAACTCCAATTACACAGGGCGGATTACTCCAAAGGCTTGATTCATAGATAGGCTAGCTCACATCACACACTATAGGTGGCGCTATTCGTCCATAGGGAAGTGGAATGTGCTTTACTGTGGGGCTCAATGGAGAAAATCACTAAAAATCAATTTTGACAACCAAAACCTAAGTGATGTTGACTTTATATGATGGTACTGGCATGATACTGGATTCATAAACTATCACATAGTGCAATCCATGTTCCACCAAGTCGACGCTCGATTTAGCTCAAAAGCAATTTGTGTGTAAATCAAGACCATCCAACTCTAACTACCATCCAACTTTCTCAACTACTTAGCATGAACCAGGGTAGCTTACGAGTGCCCCTTGAACTTTGGCACGATCTTAGAAATTTGGGAATATCTGCTAAGAAACCCACCCATAGGGGAACCGCTGGTGGAAGAGGTAGATATGCGAGTAATCTCCATACTGGTGCTGACCATCACATAATGCCCTTTTCAGATGGTCCCGACAGTGATGCAACTCAACATACAATTGTCTCTCCCGACAGTCCCCGTCACAATTTTGAACATGAATCCAACCCTAATGCTGATATTGATCCCCCTTCTGCTGACTCCAGCATATATAAGAACCTGAAATGCAAAGGTCTGCACTTCCTGCATGTAAATGCAAGGTCCCTCCCCTTCAAGATCTTTGAAATAAGATTGGTTGCTCAACAGTATAGACCAGCAACAATTAGCATAACAGAGTCCTGGTTTGACTCTTCGATAACTGATAGTGAATGCAGAGTTGAAGGCTATGACGTACTGAGAAATGACCGCAATCGTAATGGAGGAGGCACCTGCACTTACATCCGCAATGACATAGCTTACAATCTGCGTGAGGATCTTCAAAGAAAAGAACTGGAAGCAGTGTGGGTGGATATTCTACTGCCAAACACAAAACCCATTTTACTAGGGACAGTGTATATGCCATATAAAAGTCGAAAATTTGTTGACACTTTTGATGAGATATTATCTGAAATAAGTTCCACTCAAGAAATATATATAGTTGGAGATTTCAATATCTGCCTTCTTGATCCTAATTCTTCTGAATCATTGTGCAAAGTCTATAAAAGTTGTCTTTCAAGTGCTGGTCTAAAAAATCTTATAAAAGAACCTACTCGTGTTACTGAGGACACAGAGTCCCTAATTGATCATGTTCTTGTTAATGATGCTAGCATGGTTTCTCAAAGTGGAGTTATCTATCTTGGTCTTAGTGACCACTTCATGACGTATTGCACTAGAAAGGCAACTAAAGTTAAATTCAACAATCACAACACTATAAAAATAAGAACTCTTAAGAACTACAATATTGACTCTTTCAGATCCCTACTTGCAAATTGTGACTGGTCTTCTATCTTGAATTGTGATAATGTTGATACTGCATGCCAGAACTTTAAACAAATCTTTGTCAATATACTTGATCAGGTTGCTCCCAAGCGTCAGGTTCGAATAAAACAACGAACCGAACCCTGGGTCACTCCAAGTATTCTTGAAAGCATTAGAAAAGGGATAACATTCAGTAGAAAGTTGATAACTAAAACCCCAGGTATTGATTATCATGACTATACCACCTTTCGAAATCAAATCCAGAGGGAAGTGAAAGCTGCCAAAGCATCATTTTTCAAGAATAAATTGGAAGAATCCATGGGAGATCAAAGAAAGCTTTGGACTCATCTGAAAAACTTGGGCTATAGCTCTAAAGCAAACTCTAAGGGTAAAATTGTTTTGGACATTGATGGTGAACTGTGTTATGATACCTTGTCTGTATGTGATTATATTAACAAATTTTTCACTTCAGTTGCTTCGGTCCTGGTTTCTAAACTTCCTGCTGGCTTGAACCAATATGACACAGCTTCAAACTCCTTTATTCAGTTCTATCAGAATAAAGGTGTCTCCCAGGGTGAATTCAATCTTAGACCAATTGATGAGAATTTTATTCTCAAGGAGCTCCATAGTTTGAATGTTTTGAAGGGTGCGGGTTTGGATGAGTTAGCCCCCAGATTTTTGAGGGATGGAGCTGTTCAAATTGCCCCCCTGATAACACATATTGTCAACCTCTCTATCAATACTGAAACTGTGCCTGAAGATTTCAAGACTGCCAGGATCACCCCTCTGTACAAAAAGAAAAGTAAACTGGATGTTGGTAACTACCGCCCAGTGAGTGTTCTAAATTGTGTTTCAAAGATCTTGGAAAAGAGTGTTTATGTACAGGTTAAGGATTATTTGACACATAAAGATCTTATTTATCAGTATCAGTCTGGTTTTAGATCAGGATTTTCAACAGAGACTTGCCTTATATACTTAACCGACTTTGTCAAATACCAAATTTCTCAAGGAAATTATGTTGGAATGATGTTACTGGATGTCCAGAAAGCATTCGATAGTGTCAACCATAGTATATTATGTGATAAGCTTGAAGCTATGGGCATCAGCTCTGGTTGGTTTCAGTCATATCTGTATAACAGAAAGCAACTTGTCTGCATTGATGGAATTAAATCATCTCTCCAAACTATAACTTGTGGCGTCCCTCAGGGTAGCCTGCTGGGCCCCTTGTTGTATTTGTGTTACAGCAACGACATGGAGATTTCAGTGCAGAACAAGTTACTACTTTATGCTGACGACAGTGTTATCATTGCATATGACAAAGACCCCAAGGCTGTTGCTGATATGCTTGGCTCTGATCTTAAATCATGCAATCAGTGGTTAGTCGATAATAAACTGTCTCTTCATGTTGGCAAGACAGAATGTATACTCTTTGGCACCAAAGCTAAGTTAAAGAAAGTTCCTGACTTCTGTGTTGCCTATGATGATCATGTTATCAAATCTCAGGAGAGTATCAAGTATCTTGGTGTTTCAATAAACAATACACTGTCTGGTGAAAGCATGGTTAACTCTGTCATCAAAAAGGCTTCGGTCGCCTTAAGTTCCTCTACCGCATTCTCACATTCTCAATCAAACTTTGCGTAAAAATCTTAGTTCTGCATTGATTCAGTGCCACATGGATTACTGTTGCACATCTTGGTATAGTGGCCTCACTCAGAACCACAAAAATAAACTGCAAATTACTCAAAATAAGGTTGCTCGTTACATCTTGAAACTTTCTCCCAGAGATCACATTGGGCAACATGAGCTAAACCTTGTGAATCTCTTGAAAATTTGTGACAGAGTTAAACAGCTGAGGCTTAACCATGTCTTTAACATCTACCATTGTCAAGGTGCACTTTATCTTAATCAGAATTTCACTAGAACATCAAGTGCTCACTCTTATGGAACCAGATCAAGTGAATCCAATTTCATTGTTCCTAGGGTAAAAGGTATCGCCTCAAACACATTCTACTACAAAGCCATTTTGGACTGGAATGATCTCCCATCAAACATCAAGGGATTGCCTACCAAGTCTGCATTTAAACAAAGTGTCAAACAACATCTAGCCAGCAACTCTCTCAGTCAAGAGATGTCTGATTTCATTGTGTAGGCATTTTTTTGGTTTCCCAGTTGTTCTCTCATCTTTTCTTGGGACCCCATCGGAAATAAGCTTGCCTTTTCTGCGGGCTTAATGGGTTATCCCGGCTTGTCATTTTTTTTGTCCGTGTGCCTTGTTCCTAAATGGCTTTGTGGCTGATTAATTTAAGCTTTAAATAATTTGTCACATTGATGTACTTTGTAATGATTTTTCTGTCTCTATAATTTGTTTTTGTATTCTAATGATATTGCCTAATAAAAAACAAACAAACAAACCAAAACAGCTTTCTTACAGTAAAGAATAGGAGGTCATCTGGGGTCACATACAGTAGTGTGCATTGTACACAGTGATGCCAACGCCGCGCTGGCACAATTGGGCTACTTGGCGATCACTTGCCGCTACGTCACAAAAGCATGCCGCTACAGTCTCAGACCGCGGCAGTAATTTGATGTATTTTCCTTTCAATTTAGCCGATTTAAAAACGTTTTGAGTCTTTGAAGCTCCAAATTGAAATTACAATGGGTTTTGTGACCGTTTATTGATCGGTCAATAACTTCCCAGTAAGTATCGGAAGTTTTAAAGTCAAGTGCTTTTCCGCCCAATTGGGTGTTTTGCGTTCTAAATTCGGGTAAATCCACCCAAATATCCGGTATTGGGTGCTTTTTGGAAGCTTAAAAAATTGGGCTACTTGAGAAGCCTTTACCGCGGCCTAGCAAGTCAATGTGCCGCGCCTTAACGCTGAAAAGTTTTGGCAACACTGATTGTACATGTGCCTGCTGTCACAATTTCACACACAAAATTTTGGGCAATTTGATGACACTATTTTTGTCTGTAACATGCACTAGAAACATGATTGACCCCTTATTGTTTAGGTAATTTAATTCTCTTTCAAATGAAAGAACTTTCAGCTAAAAATATTGAACTTCAAAATTTTATGAACATCCCTATCATAGACTAGTGCACATCGTTTATTAGTTCATTGCGTACGGCCATGCCCATGGGTGGCCGTACACAATTTTCATTTCTTTCGCTGCGACTGGGAAAACAGCCTAACAGTGACGTCATCACTTTGCTACAGAGCAGACAGGTGATCATGTCATGTGATATTTTGTATTTACGGCATTAAAAGTTGAAGTTGCATTGGAATTGTGTGCTCTGGAAAACTAATTTTTTTCTGGATTCATAATGGAGTATTAATTACAATTTCAAACATGAACGGCAAGGTAAGAAGTACAACAACCCGTCACGTGTATAATATTATGACAAACATGCAGATATTTAAGCTACTGGAGCCTTGCATGCTTTCCTACAAGCTCTAATTGAAATTATGTTGCGTTAGCTTTCTGCATACAGATCAGCCCATACCGTACTAGCAGAGCTAAGTATGGTATGGGTTCCTCGTACTAGTCAGGTACTACGTTCTACACATAGGGATGTACTTTGACTTTGAAAGAGTACTCTGCAACTCCTCTGTCTGATGAGGTCACCCGCAGAGGGTAGTGGGTGCGCACGAGGGTTTGCTAGTTCTTTTTTGCTGAGGTCTCTCTGAGGTATGCTGTAACTTGAGTCTTGAATGTGTCTGGGCTTGCTATGTTGATTATGTGTTCAGGAATATAGTTCCATTCAGCAATGGTACGTGGAAAAAAGGACTGATTGAAGCAGTCCTTTTTGGCATATGGTCTATTAAAGGCGTTTGTATTCTGCAGACAGGTTGGGCGCTGGGCTGGCTGTAAGAACGTCGATGCCGGTATGGCCACCTGATCATTTACAATCTTGTTCATCATCGTCAGTCTGGAGGCTTTCCTGCGAAGTTGGAGGCTGTCCCATTGCAGTTGGTTTAGCATCTTTGTAACGCTGCTGTGTGGTGAGTAGTCTCTACACACAAATCTCGCCGCACATCTTTGAACGGCTTCCAGCTTGGTACTTAGTCCTGCCAGCAAGACTTCAGTCTTTATCATAAACATAATGACATCTACTGACCTGAAGTCTTGCAGCGGTACATAGGGATGCACTGTACGTTTAAGAAATCCAAACTTCAAGCATCAAGAAATATACCTTGTATTTGTCAGTTTTACCTCAGAGATGCTGTAGACCCTCTCTACACAGTGTAGAAACATCACAAGTAGAATGTTGCTCAATATGATAAATCCAAATCATGAAAATCAAGACATTTTGCAGCAATATTTTGACCACTTTTGCACTAAGTAAATTACTCCCATGAAGATTGCAGGTTTTGCCAACACTGGGAATTTTGAACCCACCCAAAAGATGAGATCAATGTTGATCAATTACCTCAACTTTGGGAGTATAGACTAGTACAGTGGGATTAAAATCATCCAAGCACGCCCAAACCCTGGTACAATGGGATTAAAATCGTCAGTGCATGCCCAAACTGTCCTTGAGAGAGTTCCTCAGCTACATCCTTAGAGCCCAAAATGAGCCCACATATTGTGATATTTCTTATTTGTGGAAAAGATAATAATAGAGTGAACTGTAACTCTAGGTACGACGAGTTACAGTTTATACTGGAACTAGCTTGGTACTTAGGTCAGCAGTATACGGGTCCCAAACTGTTCCAGTGTACTCTAAGTGTGGTCTTACCAACGACTTATACGCTGTGGCTTTCAAGTCAGTGGGGCAGGAATGAAAATTCCTGCGTACTCAGACAGGGTCTAATTCTGCATAAAACCGGGCAACGTTATTTCTATTATAGATCTGCTGCGCATTCAAATTGCATTGTATTGCATCGTAATTTCATTTGTGTCTATGCTAATTATGTTTACACAACATGAACTCACGTGTTTTCAAGCAAATTCGCCGATAATAGGTGATCAAAAGCGATCGGAATGTTACAAAAGTACAGATCGCATTCAGCTTACTTCATATGAGATGATCTTGGGAAAATACGGCATAATTTGTCTTGGTGCTTGCGGAATGCCATGCAGTAAAATATTAAAACGCTATGCAATTCATGATTGACAACTAGCAATCGGCGTGTCCTTCGTATGAATTGTATCCTCCACTGTCAATTTCTTATCCACTCACTAATCCTCACAAAAGCTTTGTGTTGATTACGTAATGTGTGGAGGCAAATTGCAATAAGTACAATGATAGACATGTCCACATTGCTTATTATAGAGGGCGACATTCAATCCAAAAAGTTTGGACCACAGTAGCTCACAGTCAATGGCTTAACTGTGTAATCCCCATAGGAAATACAAAATTTGAAATTTGGACACCAGAAACTTGACGACGTAGTCTAAAAAGTGCTGGTACTTTATCCTTGAACAGAAGTCAGCATGCAGTGAAAGTTAGATTTCATAAAATAAAATCGCCTTTGTTTAAAATGGATCATCGTGGTAAAAAATGATGCATTACATGCTTTTTTTGTACAGTAAGTCATTGTAAGGCATTGTCAATGATGGTCGCAGAAAAGTGCAGTTTTTTAAAAACAGACATTTGCCCATACCATCGCTAGTTTTTGACCTACAGACATGGTTGACCCCTCATTTTTTAAGTTAAATAATCACCTTTTTAAACAAAATAATTTCCATGTGAAATATGCTACTTGAAAATTTTGTGAACATGCCTAACAATGAAATAATGTCATTATTGCATTAATGAGAGTAGGGGCGGGCTCGAGGCGGGTTTCTTCTTCATCTTACGTAACAGTATTGTTCTCCAAAAAACCCGGAAGCTTGTCGTTTGGAGCTCTAGCTGAAATACAGCAAGATAATGTAAGATAGTAAATGTAAACCTGTATTTTAGCTAGAGTATCTCGAGCTATGCGTACTACACCTAATGTAACGTATGCCTGTCGAATTCAACAGCCATGACAGCTATAAATAGACATAACAGCACCAGATAGCAAGATAAATGTAGCTGCAACTCACTTAATATTACATAGATAAGTCCTAAAATAGAAGATTTCAATTAAAATACAAATAAATAACACTACCTTTGCGGAATAGCGTTCCACTAGCCGTTTCATGCGGCTATGTGGGCCCGTAAAGACATCAACTTCGGCTGGTGCGAGCGACATCTTGGATGTTTTGTGACCTGTGTCTGTGACGTAACAATTCTGTTTTGCGCTTGCGCGCATTCATTATTGACGTCATTTTCCATATTTGGATAAAAAGTTTATCGCGTCACTTTGAAATGTAAACAAAGTTTATTTGTTTGCTGTTCACTGCCCAAACACGGGTCACTGAAATGCTGAATCACAACCATTGGCAGAGGGAAGGAGAAGGTCTCGTCAGTTTTGAATACCAAAATTATCCCTTTGAAAGAAAATACCGGTATAGGCCATCATGAAGGAGAAGCCGAATTCAATGGTCAAGTAGAAGTAGGCCTACCTCTGATAGCAATGTGGATGAAGTAGAACTACTTCTGATAGCAATGTGGATGAAGTAGAAGTACCCCTGATAGCAACTCTGATAGCAATGTGGATGAAGTAGAACTACCTCTGATAGCAATGTGGATGGAGTAGAACTACCTCTGATATGGATAAAGTAGAAGTACCTCTGAATGTGGATGAAGTAGAACTACCTCTGATATAGCAATGTGGATGAAGTAGACTGAAGTAGGCCTACCCCTGATAGCAACTCTGTAGCAATGTGGATGAAGTAGAACTACCTCTGATGGCAATGATGATGAAGTAGAACTACCTCTGATCATGCTGATAGCAATGTGGATGAAGTAGAAGTACCTCTGATAGCAATGTGGATGAAGTAGAACTAGGCTACCTCTGATAGCAATGTAGATGAAGTAGAACTACCTCTAATAGCAATGTGGGTGAAGTAGAAGTACCTACCTCTGATAGCAATGTGGATGAAATAGAACTACCATAAAATGGGGTAACTTCGGTCAGCGGGGTCTTTGGTCGGTCAAACTAAATTGTCATATTTTTGTACAGCAATATTGTTTAGTCATATTTGGTGTCAATTTGTTAAGAAATATATTTGGAAGAAACAATAGTCGCTCATGTCCAATTTCCTCGAAATTTACGAAAAAATCAGGATTTTTGACCACAAATGAGCATTTTTTGACATTTTTTTCAGAAAAATTAAAATCGATATTTGTGAGCAAGGATATTTGCTTGATTAAATTTGCAAAGGGTCTTAATATCATTAAAAAAACAAAAAACTTGCCCATATACAGCGAAGATCAATTTTTTTTTTTTTTTTTTCTTCATGGAATGTAATACTCTGACCAAAGTTTCCCCAAATGCGGGGTAACTTTGGTCAGGCTATTTTAACCCCTAGGGCAACCTTGCAAAATTATTAAAAAATCTTTTTCAATTTCAAGGTGCAGAAGGGAACCCAAATGTCATAAAAAAGAGATAATTAGAAATATAATTGGTTTTGTTTTGAAGCAGTGGTTTAAAAACTCCAAAGTTACCCCATTTTACGGTACTTCTGATAGCAATGTGGATGAAGTAGAAGTACCTCTAATAGCAATGTGGATGAAGTAGAAGTACCTCTGATAGCAATGTGGATGAAGTAGAAGTACTTCTAATAGCTCTGTGGATGAAGTAGAAGTACCTCTAATAGCTCTGCGGATGAAGTAGAAGTACCTCTGATAGCAATGTGGATGAAGTAGAAGTACCCCTGATAGCAATGTGGATGAAGTAGAAGTACCTGTGATAGCAATGTGGATGAAGTAGAATTCCCTCTGATATGTGGATGAAGTAGAAGTACCTCTGATAGCAATGTGGATGAAGTAGAACTACCTCTGATTTTTACATCTTCTCTGATCATATATAGGCCATCATGAAGGAGAAGCCTAATTCAATGGTCAAGTAGAAGTACCTCTGATAGCAATGTGGATGAAGTAAAACTACCTCTGATAGCAATGTGGATGAAGTAGAACTACCTCTGATAGCAATGTGGATAAAGTAGAAATACCTGTGATAGCAATGTGGATGAAGTAGAATTAGGCCTACCTCTGATATGGGGATGAAGTAGAAATACCTCTGATAGCAATGTGGATGAAGTAGAACTACCTCTGATTTTTACATCTTCTCTGATCATTTATAGGCCATCATGAAGGAGATGCCTAATTCAATGGTCAAGTAGAAGTACCTCTGATAGCAATGTGGATGAAGTAGAACTACTTCTGATAGCAATGTGGATGAAGCACAAGTACCTCTGATAGCAATGTGGATGAAGTACAGGTACCTCTGATAGCAATGTGGATGAAGTAGAAGTACCTCTGATAGCAATGTGGATGAAGTAAACTACCCCTGATAGCAATGTGGATGAAGTAGAAGTACCTCTGATAGCAATGTGGATGAAGTAGAAGTACCTCTGATAGCAATGTGGATGAAGTAGAACTACTTCTGATAGCAATGTGGATGAAGTAGAAGTACCTCTGATAGCAATGTGGATGAAGTAGAAGTACCTCTGATAGCAATGTGGATGAAGTAGAAGTACCTCTGATAGCAATGTGGATGAAGTAGAAGTACCTCTGATAGCAATGTGGATGAAGTAGAACTACCTTTGATAGCAATGTGGATGAAGTAGAAGTACCTCTGATAGCAATGTGGATGAAGTAGAAGTACCTCTAATAGCAATGTGGATGAAGTAGAAGTACCTCTAATAGCAATGTGGATGAAGTAGAAGTACCTCTGATAGCAATGTGGATGAAGTAGAACTACCTTTGATAGCAATGTGGATGAAGTAGAAGTACCTCTGATAGCAATGTGGATGAAGTAGAACTACCTTTGATAGCAATGTGGATGAAGTAGAAGTACCTCTGATAGCAATGTGGATGAAGTAGAAGTACCTCTAATAGCAATGTGGATGAAGTAGAAGTACCTCTAATAGCAATGTGGATGAAGTAGAACTACCTTTGATAGCAATGTGGATGAAGTAGAAGTACCTCTGATAGCAATGTGGATGAAGTAGAAGTACCTCTAATAGCAATGTGGATGAAGTAGAAGTACCTCTGATAGCAATGTGGATGAAGTAGAAGTACCTCTAATAGCAATGTGGATGAAGTAGAAGTACCTCTGATAGCAATGTGGATTAAGTAGAGCTACCTCTGATAGCAATGTGAATGAAGTAGAAGTACCGGTACCTCTAATAGAAATGTGGATTAAGTAGAAGTACCTCTGATAGCAATATGGATGAAGTAGAACATGTAGGCCTACCTCTACCTCTGATAGCAATGTGGATGAAGTAGAAGTACCCCTGCAATGTGGATGAAGTAAAAGTACCTCTGATAGCAATGTGGATAAAGTAGAAGTACCTGTGATAGCAATGTGGATGAAGTAGAATTCCCTCTGATATGTGGATGAAGTAGAAGTACCTCTGATAGCAATGTGGATGAAGTAGAACTACCTCTGATTTTTACATCTTCTCTGATCATATATAGGCCATCATGAAGGAGAAGCCTAATTCAATGGTCAAGTAGAAGTACCTCTGATAGCAATGTGGATGAAGTAAAACTACCTCTGATAGCAATGTGGATGAAGTAGAACTACCTCTGATAGCAATGTGGATAAAGTAGAAATACCTGTGATAGCAATGTGGATGAAGTAGAATTAGGCCTACCTCTGATATGGGGATGAAGTAGAAATACCTCTGATAGCAATGTGGATGAAGTAGAACTACCTCTGATTTTTACATCTTCTCTGATCATTTATAGGCCATCATGAAGGAGAAGCCTAATTCAATGGTCAAGTAGAAGTACCTCTGATAGCAATGTGGATGAAGTAGAACTACTTCTGATAGCAATGTGGATGAAGTACAAGTACCTCTGATAGCAATGTGGATGAAGTACAAGTACCCCTGATAGCAATGTGGATGAAGTAGAAGTACCTCTGATAGCAATGTGGATGAAGTAGAACTACTTCTGATAGCAATGTGGATGAAGTAGAAGTACCTCTGATAGCAATGTGGATGAAGTAGAAGTACCTCTGATAGCAATGTGGATGAAGTAGAAGTACCTCTGATAGCAATGTGGATGAAGTAGAACTACCTCTGATAGCAATGTGGATGAAGTAGAAGTACCTCTGATAGCAATGTGGATGAAGTAGAACTACCTCTGATAGCAATGTGGATGAAGTACAAGTACCTCTGATAGCAATGTGGATGAAGTAGAAGTACCTCTGATAGCAATGTGGATGAAGTAGAAGTACCTCTAATAGCAATGTAGATGAAGCAGAAGTACTTCTGATAGCAATGTGGATGAAGTAGAAGTACCTCTGATAGCAATGTGGATGAAGTAGAAGTACCTCTGATAGCAATGTGGATGAAGTAGACTACCTCTGATAGCAATGTGGATGAAGTAGAAGTACCTCTGATAGCAATGTGGATGAAGTAAAAGTACCTCTGATAGCAATGTGGATGAAGTAGAAGTACCTCTGATAGCAATGTGGATGAAGTAGGAATACCCCTGATACCAATGTGGATAAAGTAGAACTACCTCTGATAGCAATGTGGATGAAGTAGAAGTACCTCTGATAGCAATGTGGATGAAGTAAAAGTACCTCTGATAGCAATGTGGATGAAGTAGAAGTACCTCTAATAGCAATGTGGATGAAGTAGAAGTACCTCTGATAGCAATGTGGATGAAGTAGGAATACCCCTGATACCAATGTGGATAAAGTAGAACTACCTCTGATAGCAATGTGGATGAAGTAGAACTACCTCTGATAGCAATGTGGATGAAGTAAACTACCTCTGATAGCAATGTGGATGAAGTAAAAGTACCTCTGATAGCAATGTGGATGAAGTAAACTACCTCTGATAGCAATGTGGATGAAATAAACTACCTCTGATAGCAATGTGGATGAAGTAGAAGTACCTCTGATAGCAATGTGGATGAAATAAACTACCTCTGATAGCAATGTGGATGAAGTACAAGTACCTCTGATAGCAATGTGGATGAAGTAGAAGTACCTCTGATAGCAATGTGGATAAAATAAACTACCTCTGATAGCAATGTGGATGAAGTACAAGTACCTCTGATAGCAATGTGGATGAAGTACAAGTACCTATGATAGCAATGTGGATGAAGTAAACTACCTCTGATAGCAATGTGGATGAAGTAGAAGTACCTCTGATATCAATGTGGATGAAGTAGAAGTACCTCTGATAGCAATGTGGATGAAGTAGAAGTACCTCTGATAGCAATGTGGATGAAGTAAACTACCTCTGATAGCAATGTGGATGAAGTAAACTACCTCTGATAGCAATGTGGATGAAGTAGAAGTACCTCTGATATCAATGTGGATGAAGTAGAAGTACCTCTGATAGCAATGTGGATGAAGTAGAAGTACCTCTGATAGCAATGTGGATGAAGTAGAACTACCTCTGATAGCACAGTGGATGAAGTAAACTACCTCTGATAGCAATGTGGATGAAGTACAAGTACCTCTGATAGCAATGTGGATGAAGTAGAAGTACCTCTGATAGCAATGTGGATGAAGTAGAACTACCTCTGATAGCAATGTGGATGAAGTAGAAGTACCTCTGATAGCAATATGGATGAAGTAGAACTACCTCTGATAGCAATGTGGATGAAGTAAACTACCTCTGATAGCAATGTGGATGAAGTAGAACTACCTCTGATAGCAATGTGGATGAAGTAAACTACCTCTGATAGCAATATGGATGAAGTAGGAATACCTCTGATAGCAATATGGATGAAGTAGAACTACCTCTGATATAGCAATGTGGATGAAGTAAACTACCTCTGATAGCAATGTGGATGAAGTAAACTACCTCTGATAGCAATGTGGATGAAGTAAAAGTACCTCTGATAGCAATGTGGATGAAGTAAAAGTACCTCTGATAGCAATGTGGATGAAGTAGAAGTACCTCTGATAGCAATGTGGATGAAGTAGAACTACCTCTGATAGCAATGTGGATGAAGTAAACTACCTCTGATAGCAATGTGGATGAAGTAAACTACCTCTGATAGCAATGTGGATGAAGTAGAAGTACCTCTGATAGCAATGTGGATGAAGTAAACTACCTCTGATAGCAATGTGGATGAAGTAGAAGTACCTATGATAGCAATGTGGATGAAGTAAACTACCTCTGATAGCAATGTGGATGAAGTAGAAGTACCTCTGATAGCAATGTGGATGAAGTAAACTACCTCTGATAGCAATGTGGATGAAGTAAACTACCTCTGATAGCAATGTGGATGAAGTAGAAGTACCTCTGATAGCAATGTGGATGAAGTAAACTACCTCTGATAACAATGTGGATGAAGTAGAACTACCTCTGATAGCAATGTGGATGAAGTACAAGTACCTCTGATAGCAATGTGGATGAAGTAGAACTACCTCTGATAGCAATGTGGATGAAGTACAAGTACCTCTGATAGCAATGTGGATGAAGTAAACTACCTCTGATAGCAATGTGGATGAAGTAGAAGTACCTATGATAGCAATGTGGATGAAGTAGAAGTACCTATGATAGCAATGTGGATGAAGTAAACTACCTCTGATAGCAATGTGGATGAAGTAGAAGTACCTCTGATAGCAATGTGGATGAAGTAGACTACCTCTGATAGCAATGTGGATGAGGTAGACTACCTCTGATAGCAATGTGGATGAAGTAAACTACCTCTGATAGCAATGTGGATGAAGTAAAATACCTCTGATAGCAATGTGGATGAAGTAAAATACCTCTGATAGCAATGTGGATGAAGTAAAATACCTCTGATAGCAATGTGGATGAAGTAAACTACCTCTGATAGCAATGTGGATGAAGTAAACTACCTCTGATAGCAATGTGGATGAAGTAAAATACCTCTGATAGCAATGTGGATGAAGTAAAATACCTCTGATAGCAATGTGGATGAAGTAAACTACCTCTGATAGCAATGTGGATGAAATAGAACAGCCTACCTCTATATATTATAGTCTATAATCACGAACGATTTCCAAAACGTTTATGTGAAAAGACAATAGACATTGCAACAACAAATATTGTCAAAATGTTATTGCAAAATATTTGTTGGTAAACATTTTGGCAAAATATTTTGTCAACAATTAGGCATAATAACATTATGTTAATAGAATGTTTTGCATCCTTTATACGAGGGGCGATCAAAAAGTTCATAGCCAAATTATTTCTATCTCGCTCTTGAATATGGTCACTGCATATCTTAATGCACTTGTCTGTCTCAATTGTTCTTGAAACCCCATGTGTCGACCAAATGAATCACCAGCATAGCTGGTTATGAAGGTAGGACTTAAAGAAGATGTTATGAAGGTAGGACTTAAAATCCTAAAATGGGGTTCATAATTGGATGTCATGACTGGACCACAATATGGTTGCTTTAGTTATCTGACCCCTCTGTCGTGAATAGCAGCTTGACATACTGAGAATAGTGTACAGGACACAATCCGAGAACAGTCCTATTCCTACCACAACCTTTTTCAGTTGATGGCTTGTATTGCTATCAAAATTGAATGATATATGCCTATGATTGTACTTTCATTTGGCAAACGATCTGTCCAGAATCTCCCTGAATCTCATACAACAGCGATGAAGACCTTGACCCTATAGTGACCAAGTGATGATATGCTTAGGGGTGGAAGATCGAGGTGCTTCCACTGAATCATGTTTAAAAGCTTGTTCCTTCAAAACATTACTCCAGTGCAAAAATATACGATTTTTGCATCACTGTATATGGGATGGACACCCTGCAAAGCGTACCTCCTTGATTTCACCGGTACTACCTGAAGTGAACACATGGTCATCATGGAATTTGACCCTCAGTGAAAACTCAAATGAAATTTAATGTACAGTTGCTGTAAATGGTGATGGAGTTCTTGATATTCAACAGCAACGAAATGGTCCTTTGAGTTCAAGGATTGAATGAGCGTCCTTGAAGATCATCTAAGGTCCAAAAGACTTGCTGACGTCACCACTAATGATATACGAGCTGGTACATGATATGAAAGGGTCCTTCGAGTTCAAGATTGGAATGAGCGTCCTTGAAGATCATCCAAGGTCCAAAAGTATGACCTGATTGCTTCACTGCATGACATGACATTGATAATGAATAAAAACATGCATAAGGATGATAGCCTCAAAATCCCTAGTCTACTGTAGACCATTTTAATTTATCATCCCTCTAATCCCTCTGATCATGGAAAATCCATCAATGACCTGTTCTGATCCAACAGCTAGCTATCCATGGGAAAAATCTTTTCTCTGGGCAGGGCAGTCACTGGGGATGTGTTGTGTTTTATGCATGGAATGGTATGAATTGTTTATCAAAATGGGGAATGCAGAGCAGTCTACAAAATCCCGCACGAAATATGACATCTTGCTCATCTCAGGTTCACCTCATCGAGTGATGGAGGTTGGTGGCAGGAGTGGGACTGTTCTTGGCTCATGAACAAAGTTAATAGCAGTTGATCAGGATCAGGTTCACACCTCCTATAACTTAGAATGAGGACCGAGACAAGTTTTATACATAATTGGCAAAGGTATTCACTAGAACTACGAGTCCATTTAGTGAAGTACCTGGATATCCCACCCGTAAGAAGATCATCATTCGGTCACCATTTTACAAGGTCTTTATCGAGATTGTCTTTATCGAGAGTGTTTAATGACTGATCATTTTCCAAATGGAAGTAAAATCGTAAGCATATTTTCACTGCCAAAATTAGCTAAAATTGAGGTCAACCTGCGAGTGATGTAAGTTGGTGGCAGGAGTGGGACTGTTCTCGAACTGTTCCATGTTAATATTTGTCAAGCTGTCATTCACTGACGACTAGAGGCGTCAGATAACTCAAAGCAGTGATATTGTGGTCCGAAACTATAGTTTTAGAAAGCCTATCCCGGAGTCCTAGCTCCTTCACAGCAGGTATAGGATGGTGATCAATGCTGCAGTAAGCCAGTACTGCGGAAGAGAGGGTCATGGAGCAATCGGAAGACTTTGTTATCATAGAAAACAGGTATGTGCAGTCAGGGGCGGCGCCAGGCTTTTTTGATATAGGGGGGGCAAAACAATTGTAGAAATTTTTTATGCGGCGCGACAGCGCTGCCCGTCAGCTTGCGCGACGCAGAAATGTCTGAGGGGATGTGCCCCTCAGAATTTGAAAATTTTCAAAATGAAAGCACAAATGAAGCCATTTGATGCACCATTTTCACCCTTTTTAGGGTTATTTATTTACTTTCCAACCGCATATTTTTATGGATTTCATTCACGGGCCGGGCCCGACTTTCAGCCCGCTGGTTTTAGGCGTGGACCTACTCAATTAGTAAATCCAGCACTTTTTGGCAACAAATTAAGTTCATGGTACAAATGTGCACGAAGTGAAATATGGTGGAAACAGTAAAGAAAGTCGCGCGAAGCGCGAAGAAATGGGCACTTTTAATGCTAAAATGGCCAAATATGAGGTTACTTTGGTCAGAAACCCACATACAGGCGTCAACATTGGGGAATGATTGTATGGACCATCTACCCTATCAAAATATTGGGGGATTTATACCCCACACCCCGGGTCGGATCTACGCCTCGGGCTACGCCTGTGATCGAAACGCGGTGTATGTTAAGTCAGTTGCATTGTATTATGATACGCCGGTTTTTTTTTTTAATACAAATTGGCACGATAAAATGTGACGTGTCATGTCAAAAGGAGACACTTTTGGGCAGGATCGCAAATGGAGAAATAGCCAAAAATCTGCCCGGGGAGATTTTTTCACAATTTGGGTTTGTTGCGAATTTGTGATGTTATTAATGTTTAGAATATTGTCTGATAGTTTCAGACCGGAATATAACTGGCGTCTTGTATTTTTTGAGACATTTTTCTTGGTAATTCCTACTCTCAACATAAACATTGTCAATAATATTTTTAAAGGCTGATATCTCAATTTCCAATTTTATCATACCATAACTTACGAACTCAATATCTTCGCTTAGGAATGTCTGATTTCATTGGGGAAAACCGCATTGTGGAGCAATATATCTCTATATTTAAGATATTTAAAAACCTCAAAATTGATAACCTGCCCAAAAGTGTCTCCTTTTGACATGACACGTCACAAATGATATGAATGAGGGGTGTCTTGAGGTTGGAAATATTTCAAACTGAAAGCCGTGATCAGGAGCGTAGGCGAGATGTAGTCGCCCCCTATGATCACTAAAAGCCGAAAGGTCCAAAAAAAAAAGTTTTTATGCTTTTTCAGTCAGAAAAGGACACAATTTGCCCATTCGCGAGTGTAGCGAGCGAAAAAATTAGATTCTTTATGCTTTCTTGGTCAAATTTTTGGAAAATGTTCAAAACAGGTCCACCTTTTCAAAATCAGCCCCAATAAATCCTGAATACACCCCTGGCCGGCCGTAATGAAAATGGGCCTAAAATATAAGAACCAGCAACTTTAAAACCGCGTATAGGTCAGCATTCCACAAGGGGCAAGATGTCCGAAGGGGGAGTTTCCTCCTTCTAACCATGGCCAGGGAGGGGAATGGCTCCTTTTCTTTTTCTCCCTCCTCTCTTTCTCTCCCCTCCCTTTTCTCTCTCCTTCTTCTCTTTCTCTTTTTCCTTTCTTTTCCCCCTTTTTTTGAAAATTATAGGGGGGGGGGGGCAATTTCCCCCTTGCCCCCCCCCCTGTGGCGCCGCCCCTGTGTGCAGTGAACATGTTTAAAAGTGAGAAGAAAAAAATAAAATGAGCTGGTATCTTGTGCTACAAACTTATTGATATGAATAGCCCCCTCATTTCCTATTACTAACATTTGCAGTCATGGAAAAAAATTTGTTCTTGAGATGGAAACACAGGGAAAGAAAACAAATTAGATAGAGACCTAGAGAAATAGAAAATTAGCTTAAAGTTGAGATTTGGAACTGGTAAATTACTTCAAGTTGCAAATAATATTGTAGAGAAATTTGTTTGGACAAAATATTGGAGCAAAATGTAGAATAAATTGGGGAGGAAATTCCGCAGAGGAAATTGTACTGGGGTCTTTTTTTTGTGTGTGTCAGTATAAAAAGCACACCTGATAAAAAAGTGGGTTTGTTTAGTTGCGGTCTTTCTTGCAAATCTTAATTATTCAATCCCGGGGTTTAATCTAAATCTTTTTTAATAGCTTCTAAAACATATGGAGATTTGTAAATGTAGGCCCAATTTTTTTTGCTTGGACCATGTGGCTTGGACTATTAATAAGGGTGGGGCAATTTGTAAATTTTGAGGGCGCAATTTTCTTGACCTGCTGCTTTCCAACTTTTACAATCAATATCGCCCACCCCTAAATTTAAGGCACTTCTCCGAGCTGTTGCTTTTGTTTACTGATGAAATGATGCTGTCGATTTAATTTATCAACGAGAGGAAGATGGATGAAGAAGCAAAGTAACGGAAAATGGACAATTGTCACTATAAATGGAAAGGACAGTAAGCAAGATGTAGTCACTGTTTAAGTTTTACATTCCGTTGGAAAATGTTCGGGACTTAAATACTTGATAAAACTGTTTGATGCAGCGGCAAGTCGGCTGATCAAGACCCGTTGGTCGCCGTTATGGAATGGCTGAAGTGCCTGTTGTTTCTGCGGGCCTTTGCTGCCGTGTGTGTGCTCACCAGCAGCGCTTGGGCGTCGTACACAGTCAACATTCCACATATTTCTCGAGCTGGGACAGAATTATTTAATGCCAGTTTAGGGCAAGAATGGGAATATAACATCCAAGGATCACTCACTGCAAAACAAGCCCAGCATTTTGTAAAAGTGGATTCCGGTAGTGGAGTTTTAAAGTTACACAAACAAATAGAAGATTGTTATTTTCTTCATGAAAATCCATTTATTGTTTATATAGAAGCACGATATAGAACTAGAACTGATGAGATAATTTCAAATCAGTTATATACAATTATACCAGTGTCAATTCATGTACATGGTGAACATTGTAAATTAAAACATCGAAGGAGAAAACATAAACATGACGGAAAACAGTGGAAGAGGAGCAGGAGGAGGGGGAGTTGCCCCAGTTGTTCCTCAGCAAAGGGTGCTGGCAGACTTTTTCGTTGGAAATTGCTGGGATCAACAACAATCTATTTTGTCATTAAACAACTTTATTCCAAGTTCTGTCAGACATTGTAACTTGTTGTTTGTTGTGAAAAATAACAGTATAGATCTTGAAGTTACAGATTCATCAACTGGTGCAATTGGTTTTCATAGAAATCATATAAGCAACTGCTTTTTCAAACCAGATGAGCAGATTATGTTATTAACTTTACAACTCGATCCTCATTGTATACAAGATGCTTACCCTGTTCATGAAGGTGATAATGAAATACCTGTGCAAGTTCGAATCCGAATCGAACATCCTCCAAAATTACTGCAACCTATCAATGAAAATCAGCAAGGAAGTAGAGATTCTTCCGAAGGCAGGAGGAGAGTTCGAAGACAATCCAGAACTGTAAATCGAACTCCTAGCTTTCCTCGTGGTCAATATTTGGTTAGTATTCGAGAGGAAGAGGATCCTGGATATGTAGTTGAGACAGTTGCTGCCACCGATCCAGATTCGTCTTCGTCTCCGAATGGCCAGTTAACATACTCGATGACTGCCGAAAGAGATGCACGAAGTCGAAACATGTTCAATATTGATTCGGAGACTGGCCTTGTCACCACTTCACAGAAACTGGACAGAGAAGAGATAACAGAACATCTGTTGAAAATAACAGCAACTGATCTCGGAAATCCTCCAAGGTCGTCTTTCGCATACCTTCAAGTAACAGTTGAGGACATCAATGATCATGCTCCGGAGTTCGAATTGAGCGAATATTCTATTTCTACGGAAGAAAACCAAGCATCTGGAACTTCAGTGACTGATGTACATGCCATTGATAATGACGAAGCTGGTACTTCGAACGCAGAAGTGAGATACAGCATTTTGAATCCAGAACCTCCAAATGATGCATTTTCGATTCATTCGAGATCGGGATCGATTACCACCGGACTAGACTGGACAGGAGAAGTTATCACATTATACTCTTCTCATTCAAGCTATAGATCTTGGGATGTATCCAAAGCCCTTGAATTCAACCACGCGGATCATTATATCAGTCGAAGACGAAAACGATAACTACCCTCAATTCACGAAACGGAATTACGAAGTTAGCATCATAGAAAATTCAAGCCCAAATAGAGTGATTGAAACAGTTGTTGCTACCGATGCCGATCTTGGCGAGAATGCTCAGGTCCGGTATAGCATGGTTGGTGGCAATTCACAGGGTCATTATGTAATTGATGCATACAATGGGGAGATCATGCTTACTTCGAGTTTGGATTACGAATCAACATCTGGTTATCGCTTGGTTGTACGTGCTCAAGATGGCGGTCGGCCGGCGAAAACTAATACAACACATGTGATCGTAACGGTCGTTGATGTCAATGATAATTCTCCTAGGTTTCCGACTAATTTTTACCCAGTGTCCATCCGGGAAGATGTTCGAATCGGCTCTCCTATTGTTCTCTTGCAAGCCTTTGATGTTGATTCTGGAGAATTTGCTAGAATGACGTACATTATTGATCAACCTCCTGACGACACTTTCCCTTTTGAAATTGAAGAAGATACAGGCCAAATAATCAATGCACTTATGTTAGATCGAGAATTGAAAGATACCTATGATTTTAGTGTACGAGCAAGTGACCAAGGTGTTCCACCAAAAACAGCTACGACAGATGTCCGAATTACTTTGACGGATGTTAACGATAATCCTCCAATGTTTGCGGAACGGGAATATTTTAGCCAAGTGGATGAAGATGCCCTTCAAGGTACAAATATTTTGGAGTTGGTTGCAGTAGACCCGGATATAGGCAACACTGTTTCCTACCAAATCACGAACGGCAACATACGGAATCGATTCAGCATCGTCAGCCAGTCGAATCGTGGAAAGATATCAGTAGCGCTTCCATTGGATTATAAACAGGAGCCTCGGTTTGTCTTGACCATCACCGCCGGATAATTACTTCTCAGTACTTGCCTTGTCCACGCCAACATCACCGATACCAACACGCATACCGTCCCGCTTTTGATCAATCGCCGTACACAGCATTTATATCAGAAAGCGTCTCTGTTGGCCACGTGGTTGTTCAAGTCCACGCCACAGATGGTGATAGTGGCGAAAATGCTCGCATCACCTACACCATGGATAACCTGGCAGAATTTGAAATCAACGAGAACACAGGGGAGATATACACAACGTTACCACTGGATCGCGAGGATAAACCAAGCTATACCATTCACGTTACCGCAACTGATAATGGCATGGAACCTCAGCTGGACACTACTGAAGTCGAGATCTTCTTGACCGATATAAATGATAATCCTCCGATTTTTGCACGAAGTAATTACCCGGCTGAGATCAGTGAATCTGTCAACATAGCTTCCAGTGTGGTTCAGATACAGGCTGAAGATGCTGATGATGGTAAGAATGATTTCTTCTTCAAATTAGGTTTTCAAAATCCCCAATAATTATAATTATTGAAATTACATAAAACAGTATTTCAAATCTCTAGGAACTCAAAACTTATCCTTGTCTTCAGGGCTACCAGAATATATACAGAATATGCAGAACCAATATGTTTATATCATAACACTTGTTCAGAGTGGAGGGGAATATGACCATAGACCATTTTAAATGGTCTATGATATGACAGACCCTCTCTGACACAAACCCCCAGCACACACCCAGGTGGCAGGAGTGGGATACAGTGTGCTTTATGCCCCCCGACCTCCTTGCCCTCATCCCTTTAACCTTCCCCTTCGACCTCATCACTTTTGAGCCCTGTTTTAGTTGCAAAAATTTTAAGTATTATGTTTTATTGATCATCACATTTCTTTGCTACAGGTACAAACAGCCAGATCTCCTACACATTCAATGGCGGTCATGATGGCAATGGGGCTTTCATTATAGATGAAAGTTCTGGCGTCATTCGGACAGCTCAAAGACTCGACCGTGAACAGACAGAGACCTATCACCTTGTTGCGTATGCTCAAGATGGCGGTCGTCCCATGCAAGAAACATCCTTAGATATCACCGTAACCGTCTTAGATGAAAACGACAATCCGCCGGTATTTGCTAAAGAGCAATATGATGTTTATGTTCAAGAAAATCGTGGTAGAGGAACCCCGGTGTCAACGATCACAGCTGATGATCCGGATTCGGGGTACAATGCATTTGTTCACTACACACTAGTAGATGGAGATACAGATTTGTTTGAAATCGACAGTACTACAGGAACACTCATAACTCTGTATGAATTTGATTACGAAGAACGGTACGAGTACTACGTCAAGGTCCGTGCCACATCAGTCCCATTTTTCAATGATGCCAGGATTTACATTCATATTTTGGATCAAAACGACAATAGTCCGGTTCTGAATGACTTTGATATTTATTTCAATAACTACGAAGGACATTTCCCCGTGGGAGATATAGGACAAGTACCGGCGTATGATCCAGATGTGTCAGATGTTCTGAGCTATTCGGTGAAAAGTGGGAATCGTATGGATCACTTGATGTTGAATCGAAGCACCGGAGGAATACGAATAAACCCGATCTTGGAAGGAACGGATATTCCACAGATAATTCCATTTTATGTGGAAGTGTCAGGTAAGTTACAATGTACCGTACTTGAATTTGTTTTGTCTCCATGTAAGAATCGTTTTACACCTTTTGACTCAAGTGCCTAATGTAAAGGGAGAGGGACTGCCCCACCCCCACACCCCCCCCTCATGTACAGTGTATCGATTGGGGGACACTTGCCTAAAACAACCAAAAGGGGACACACAATTCTAGGCTTCTAGCATAAATGGTGACCTTTATGTGCGAAAACACACAAAACTTGTCTAAAACCTACAATTGCGTACAGCGTACATATCCTACACCCCTGATAACCGAGGACATTTGAATTACTAGTAATGGCTATTTTTGGCACTTTTAGCCATGATAGGGGGTGCAGGGGGAGAAGTCTCTACAACTAGGAAAGTCCCTGGCCATTAGATGTCCTCGTTTGGTGGGTTTTAGACCAAAATATCCCCTTTTGTTGTGTTTACTAGCCCAGAACTGTAACGTCTGATCATAAGAGTGAACCAAGGTTCAATATATTGCTTTTTAAAATGTGTATTTTGAAAAAAAGGCTCAAATAAACTCTCTTTTCAAAATGTTTGTGTTAATCTATATCAACTACCTAATTCCCAGATCATCAGCAACAAAGAATTACAAATTGAATTTAGATATTCCTATTATTTAGTAACACAGCCAAACAGAATAAATCCCTGCATTATTACTGCAAGGTTATCCTGGTAGTATCATATTTTAAAGTGTTATGGGATCTTCCTGAACAAAAGCAGTGGATTTTCCAATGCTTCCCTAGTTTTTATCAATTTAATCCTTTTGGATTGGATTTTCTTTGTTGCCGTTTTGACTGTTTGATTTACCAGTTTATGTTTTGATGTGTGTTATTAAATAATAAAATATTGATCTGATCAGTTTAATCCTGGTTTAATCTTTGAATTTTGACTTTAATAATACTTTTCATAAATCGTTAAAATATATTGTAAAATTAATGAAACCTGTTCTTACAAAATGCGAGTATAAAGTAAATCATTCTTGAGTTATGTCCCAGATATATGAAGTTATACTTCATTAACCATTTAAAGCTTTTTTTAAAAAAATATGATATTACTTTACTGGCATTTAGTGTTTTAAAATTTTCAAGAATAAGAAATTCTGTTGTTTTCTATAAAATGTTTGGCATGTTCAAATAGCTCACGAATAGAATATCTCCTCTTCTTCCCTGGTGGTAACCTCCCTTCAATTTTGTGGGAATTGGGAACAGATCTACAGGATACTATTCAGAATTTTCAGATACTGAGATACACAGCAGCCATTTTGAAGACAAAAACATTTTGAATGGTTTGATGATGACCAAGGTATACAAAATGTCTGTTGCATGATTCAGCCTTGGGGGTCTTAATGTTGTTTTATCTTTCTTTAGCATTTGGTTAATGTGGTGTAACTAGGCACAGCAGTAGGGTTTTGTTTGCTAAGCTTACTTAGTGAGGTTAAAGTCCATGCAAAATAACTCTATAGACCTAATAAAAGGGTACCTTCAAAGTAACCATGGATGGGTGACTAGAAAGAAATGAATGAATAAGAAGGTAGGAAGTCCATCTGCCTATCATGAAAATGCAGGGAATGTTTGAATTTTAAGTGAAATGTCAGATTCATACAATGTATAGTAGGCCATTTTGAATATGAAGGTCTTGTGGTTCAGAATGTTTGCAATGAGTCTTGTCCATATACATATTCCTCATTTAGGTTGGTTTAATTTCATTGGAATTTGAATGATGGTCTTGAGCTACATGTTTATTTTCATCTTTACAAACATTGAAACAAACTGATTATACATGGTAAAACTCCTGCCAAAACTACAACAGAATTTGATGAATTATATGAAATTGCCAAAACTCTGACTGTGTACAGTGTGTTATCTGTGCAAAAAAGATTATGTACATAGATTGTAGACCTTTTGAAATCTACTGAAGATAGCACTCAGCTTGGTGACAAGTGATTGGTCAAGTAAACAGGTCAACTACTTCAATTTCAGGGGTAACTTAATTAGAAGATGACAAACAAAACTTATAAAATGATCTGCTATAAACTTGATACTTATGTATTTGAAAATTTTATCCTGAGAAATATGTCCTTTTTAATTATTTGAAAAAGGAGTGATTCAGAAAAAGTCATGAATAAGGACAGTCATTTAGCGTAGAAATATGTTGTAATCAGAATCCAGCCGTGTCAAAGACTTAATAAGAAACTGTTTCAACTTGGTCTTGTTTGTTGTTGCCAATATTGCACCGTATATTTGTGTCAGGCCCATCAGGGGGTAAATTACTGTCAAGCTTCTGATTTTCAAAACCAACTGGCACCGGTGGTACGGTTTTCTTCGTGGGCTGCTTCTCTCAAGAGGTCATTTACATAGCAACAGGATGTAGGGATCCAAACTCGCACTATATATTTAGAGCTCCACATGTGTACGAGTGTGATGTTATTATTGAATCTGCTGAATTCTAATGTCTTCACTCAGTTGAATCCCAGCAGTTCTGTAGATGGGGACTGAGAGGGGGAAAGTGAAAATTTGACATAGCAAATCATGGATATTTTGAGATTCTGAAATAGATTTCTTCAGTGCTAAAAACAAGGTTAACTCAGAAAGATTTAAACAATGAAGTGGCATGAGAAATAAGCAAAGTAGAAAATATTCTACATTAAAATATTAACCCCGTTATGATTTTTATCATGTACAATGCCAACTCATCATTTAGAAATACATTTTATACATTTACAGGCATTTATGGCACCATATATACCATGGCACTTACAAAAATATACACAAAAAGTCACATAACAAGAGAACAGTTCAAGAAAACAAATTAGGGGAAAAACAAACAATGGATGAAATGTATTACTCTTGAAAGGGAGGGGAGGGGACAATCATGCTTCTTGTATTCTTGCCCCAAATAGTGACAATCATTTGTTGCATAATTGAGATCTTTGAAATTGTTTACAATGTAGATACAATAGTTAGTTGTATGTACTCAAGATTGGAAAAGTTTGCTCCACTTCCTGAAATTTTAGTCCAAAAATGGAAAAGGTACATATACATAGCCTTAGGATCGTGTTTAACACACACAAGTTTACATATTTGGAAATAAATCTAACAAGAACATGCTTTTGCATAGCCATGCTATTTTGAAACAAAATTCAACTTAGAAATTTTTGTAAAAAATATGCCCATTTTGTACAAAAATTTTCCTCTGTATCATCTCTGCATTTTTAACCAAATTAAACCTCAGAAAATGACTCGATGCGGTTTTAAACAGAAATCCAATTTATCCTCGGCATAGTATACAATTCTTTTTACCAAATTTGACCTATAAGTGTTGTAAATCCATATACTGAATGACTGAATCTCATGTCGCCAGTGAGTACACATACGTGACTTGCTATGATAATGTGCTTATTTGAAAGTAGTGAATATATTGCAGCAACAGACAGGTATAGTGGCAAATATGGTTACATCACTCAGTGAGTCACAGATGGTATATCGTATGTAGTTAAAAATGGCTTACTCACACATCTAAAATTGATGTCACTAAATGTCGCTAAAATTTGAATGTAAAGCTTACTACTGACAGGTATTAAGGCTTCTCTGGGAATTTTCCACATAATATCATCAAATATGATTTCAAATTGATCAGCTGTTTTTTTCTTGTTTCAAATTGATTTATAATTGATCTCTATTGATTTTTAATTTTTTATAAGTTCAAATTGATTAAAATTGAGCCGTTTAATTAAGGCTGTTAAAAAAGCTAATAAACGTTAAGGTAGTTCATTCTTTGTTTTTTAATTAAAAGTTGATCAACCCATTGTCAAATGTGTTGTTAATTTCTTTATGTTCAGGGATCATTATTTATGCATGTTTGCATCAAGGGCATTCAAGGCAACTTGGTTCAAACATAGACCATTTCAAATGGTCTATGGTTCAAATGGAGCTGTTGCCTGAGCTGTTGTTATTTTATTTGCTGTTGCTAGTTTTAGTCCCATCCTTACTTTTATAGAATAGTATATGTTTTACTGCAAAAACAATCATACATAGGAGAATGATTTGAATCCCATGAGAAACAGCTGCTGATTGGTCAGAATGAATATTGTGTCCAATTTGAAGCAATCAAGAAGGGTATTATTAAGATCTGTAAATGCAAGTTTGACCTGAAATAGTTTAAAGCCTAATCATAATTGGCAACTGAAACAAGCATTTCCAGTTATCAACCAATCAGAAATGCTACATAAATCTACTCTTGTGTCAATGATATTTGTAATTTAAGTGAGTCCTGATTATGATTGACTCTTGCATGTTTTTTTAAATAGGCAAATTAATTAATGATAACATAAAAGTTACATAATCGATGCACGCATTGATGCATAATCGATGCATATTTTTAAAAAATGTTTTAAAAAAATGTTTCATTTTGAAATATAAAACTGATGTTTAATGACTAAATTTAAAAACCCTTAAATGAAATATTGTATTTCAATTTTCAGTTCATTCTAAGACACATGCATGTAAATTAAAAAACCCAATGAAATATTTATAACATTTTGAAGATTAATTTCAAGTGTTTATATAAAGGAGACAACATACAGTTATTATTTCAAGTGAGTTATCGCTGTATTTATTTGCATTCTAAATATTTTATCAGGGCGCACAAGGTTTGTGCTCGTAAAGCTGAGCTATGTATCTACTACACATAGTGAGTCATCAGGCGCAGCGACAGCACTGTCAATAAAAATAGGAAAAATGGCTCTCTAAGAGCAATTCATCATGCACTTGTTGAATAAAGGTAGACTTAGCGTGCATCCTGTCGTAAAGGTGTATTCAGTTGTCTTTGGGTAAATTTAAGTGGCAGTGAAGTGGAAACATGCCCTTTTATTTTCCAATGATTTTGATAAATGTTTGGCATTTGTGTTGATAAAGTGTTACATGTATTAGGAATTGACAAGGAAAGAATAGCAAGAAATTGTGACAATTTTGGCTGACTAATAATATGTATTGTTGTGTTATTTTACAGAAATCTTTATAGCGTCTGTGTCCATTTCTAATACGATTACATATTTGTTAACATGTGAAGATAAGAGTGATAATTTGGAAATGGATTTAATCTTGAATGTGTTCAGGCAAGTGTAAAAATTGTGTTCAAATGCGCATTCAGTTAATTCAGCATGCATCAATTCAAAATATCTTGTTTACAAGCTGAAATTTGTTTTTTTTGTTAGCTGAGATCGCTGTACCAGCTGAAGGGTATTTATAATCACATACAAAATGTCCTATTATGATACTGTATTTAGAAGAAAACAAGTGAATTCAACACAGCATTTTCCCACCTTTTCAATCAAACGTACTTAATTTGTCATATTTACATGTAGCAGTCATGGTGTGTAGCCACCCTGCTTGCCTACATACTCACCACCCATCCAGCCTCACACACACACATACGACACGCATAAGTGCTGCGCTTAACTGCCAGGTCAGCTTTTGAATGAGAGTAACAAGCGGAAATGTGCTGTCAGACGATGAAAAAAAATCTACAGCCACAATTTTGTTTTCACACACCTAGATTTGAGCATTTTCCATATCTTCATCAAGATACTTTTTCACTTGACATGTTCGCAATAAAACCTTGAGAGTCCCTCTCGTAATGTTACAGATCTTCGTCGTCCTGCCTAGGGCTAAATATTTGTATAAGTCCGTTTATCTTTCTTTGAATAGGGCCTGATCTGATAGCCGTAAAGCCTGCTAGGTTACAAGATGTTGTTACCATTTACATGAATGCCCTCCGTTCCTCTTCCTCAATATCGGCTTTTGAGTTCAAGCGCGGCTGACTCAGATAGACCCTATAGGTAAAACATGTAAGATCTTTGTAATATTAGCAGTTTTAATCTAGATTTTATGATTTTTTATTCGGATGCAGATTATTTGCTTGGGTTAATCATAAGGACTGCAGGTCCATTGTGTATTCAAGACAATACAGATTTGTATAATTTGATCGGGTGAGGTTATTATTGTTGCTTCCTGGCTTGGAGCTATTTCCATACTTTACATGCATTAATATTAATTTTTTTATGATGTTGTATGTAAAATAATAATTTAGTTTTATGATTTGGGGGATCATAAGATCATGTCATAACCTTTTATTCAGTTATTCAGGTTCATGTAGGATGACAAAGTACCATTTGGCATGCAATTGGAGGTCTATATGACTCAATGATCAGCAAAATTGCTAGTGGTCACCAACAACTTAATATGTACTGGAAAAAGAAAACAATATTCCTATTGTGATTTTGTACCTATCTTTCTTTTGTTTATCAGCCGATCTCCGTCTTCTGTTGTGGTGTAATTTCTTTTAATAGATTTGTATTGTCTTTATGCATGCTTGTACTGTTCTTTTCATGTTCATCTTATTGCATGAATAGGTTTGAATTTTATACAGGGGGCAAAAATTGAGGTACTGAGACACGTTTTCCTCATAATTGCAACCCAAACAATCAAAATGCTGACAATGTTGTGAAGAATCAATTTTCAGATTTTTGGATCATGATAAAGAACAGAAAATCAACTTGAATTTGATATAAATATCATGAAAATTTGATATAAGAAAATCAAGTTTTGGTCAAAAATACCAAGTCTTAAATATTTTTATATGATACATTTAAGTGATATGAGTGCTAAATCACCTTGAAACTCAAAAAACAACTTTGGCGATGCTGTCCACATCTTGCTTTCACCTGTCACACTATGTGCCTAGCACAAATCATACTTGTTGTGAATCCGGAGGCCAGCTTTCTTCCTCTCCAATGTTTACTAGGTATGTCTTTTTTATTTTTTAAATTCAAATAAAAAGCCATGACAATAGCCATAGCAAGCATCATATTAATTTTGGTCCCATGGAGTTTTGAACAAGTCTGGAAATTAGACCCGCTTGGCTACCCTAGAATGGGTTTTTGCTACCAAATTACCACACAGCGAGAGCAACAAAGTCATTGGCTGTGAAAAACTTTTTTATATTTTCGTCAATGACCCATTAAAAATGTGAAAGTATAGTTGCAGTTACTTAATATTACTTGCGGTTGAACATGCAAGTTGAAATACGGCTCACCATTGTGTGTTTTATATATTATTTATAAGTGTACGATGTATGATCAAATTTCAATTTAATCAATATTTGCAGAAAAGTTACAGGCGTATGTATGTCTGAGAGTAATGTAATAAATAACCACAAAATAACTTTTTGAAAAAGTCAATAATTTCATTCTGTATCCAATTTGGTACATGTTGGCTTGTTAAAGTGTAAGGCATTTGTTCTTGTCACACTTTTGGAAATGTTAATGATGAAAGCCCAGACAATATATTTTGATGTTTAAATTTGAAACATGATTTTGAGTGATTCAATTTAGTAATTTTAATGAATATTTTATGTACATGTATGGTCTAAATCTATCAATAGTAATGAAATTGATAGAAAAAAGATTAAAAAGACGATAAACACCATATTTTATGCAAGTAATGCTGCAGTTTGCAGCAGCTTGAATTACAGCCAGTTGTTGTGATTGTGGAACTCGGAACGTTTGAGCGAGTTGGCTTGCTATCTTCATTAGATGACATTAATATTGAAGCATTATTGACACATTGTCAAAATATAATCAAATTTACAGATTTAAGAAAATAAACAATACCATAACTGTGCAGGTGACTCTACACCCTGCAGCAGCTTGTGATTAAGTGTACAGCAAGTTGTTATTGATGTTGTGATTTCAGAACTCAAGTGATTTGACTGATTTATCTTACTATCTTCATAAGACGACTTTTCTTATACTCAGTCCCCACCATTGACATTGAAGTTGTCAAGAAATTTCAGTAATCAAATTTACAGATTTAAGAAAATAGGCATTAACTCCCATAATTGTGCAGGTATCTCTACACCCTGCAGCAGCTTGCAATATTCAGCCAGTTGGGGATTTTAGGACTCAAAATGGTGCGGCCGTTTTATCTTGCTATCTTCATTAGATGACATTTATACTGAAGCATTGATACATTGTCAAAAATATCAACAATCAAATTTACAGATTTAAGAAAATAAACAATACTATAATTGTGCAGGTAATTCTACACCCTGCAGCAGCTTGTGATTAAGTATCCAGCCAGTTCTTACTGTTGTTGTGATTTCAGAAGTCAAATGTTTGGACTGATTTATCTTGCTATCTTCATAAGACGACCTTTAATTATACTCAGCATTGACATACATGAATGATTTACAGGGCATTTAATTTTCAAGAAATATCAATAATAAAATCTACAGATTTGAGACAAGATTGTTCTCATGAGTATTTTCTACTCTGTGGAAACATGTGTGCCATTGCATTGTGCTTTTGAAAAATGGATTTGTTTCAAAATATATGTGGGTATCTTCGTTGAATAAGTTCATCAGGTTTGTAGATTAAATAAACAAGACATTTTTGGGTGACAAAACCAAGTGAATTTGTACTCACTACAAAATGTAGGACGAAATATTGTAGTGAGTACAAATTCACTTGGTTTTGTCACCCAAAAATGTCTTGTTTATATGTGGGTATATATATGATGTATTGTATTGCTATCTACCAAAGACAGCTAATTACATGAAGCAAGTACATTGTGTATAGTTGTACTTGTATTATAGTAAGGTCGGTATGTTTTACAAATATGTGTAACAAAACACAGTAGAACAAAAACTTTAGTTTCCAACCAGAAGAGCTTTGATTTGGACATCATATTATTTATATTTTTCACGCTTAGATTTCAATCTGTATTTAATTCAAAATTTGCCACCAAGTCAACCCTCATTTGCCCTCTTGAAAAAACACATTGAAAGCAAATTTCTTTTACGTGAACGCACAAACAAAAAGCCGATAATTTGGTTTGCCCATGGTGGTGGTTTCCTTTGTAGCTTTAGATTATTGACGACATCATCATGGACTTGTCCACTTTGGTAGCCCAGCCGGCCCGTTTGCTTTTGTTAGTATTAACTAGCAGTAATGACCAAACGAACACTGTATGTTCGGACACAGGTCAGGCACTGTCAACTCTGATCATTATTTATTCATAATGTTTAAAATAACCAGTGTGAAATGCAGTAGGTGATTATTTTTGTGAGCTTTAGATTGATATTGTCATTTGTACTTTCCGACACCTATTGAATACAGATTGATTTGTTAAATTTCTGATAATGTAAACATGTCACATAAAATAATCACTTGTGTGGATTTTGATCAAATTTAAGCTATGTACAGGTGTGCGTGTGTGTGGAGTAGGAGGACAGGGCAGGAAAGATGGCGATCTTTGCAGTCAATAAGTCTTTTGTGTATTCAATTTGAATTAACTTTACATATCCGACATGTTTGATAGTATCTCACCAATGGCATTGAAATGTTGAAGCCTTTCCAGAACTTCATGATAGGAAACATGGAGAATGTTGAAAGGAAAAAAATAGAAGGATGTTTCAAAACTTGCAAAGACTTTGACATTTAAATGCGTAATGTGCTTTCCCCTTTCTTTACTTTCCCTCCCCCACTCAACTCAGTCAAAATGTGTTTAAGATATATACAAAACTTATATTCATAAAGACATTATGAAGAAGCATTTACTTGATGAAATACTCTTCCAACCAAATTATACTTCAACATATTTTTACCGATATTTTTGTAAACAAAAAATGGGGAAAAATTTAATTGCGCAATTTTATCGGAGACAAATGCACACCACAAAACGGAAGGTGCATGGTCGTTTGAGACATTATTTGTTTGTTGTTTTTGACGTATCCAGATTCCAGGTACAACTTGATGACCAACTCAGGCAACAATCCATTTTGAATGATATTGAATTGTAGTACATGTACTCCAAGAAGTGCAGTAGCTCCTTCAGGATTTGAGTTGTTTTTTTCAAAAACTAGTGTTTCTGAATATCATGAATTCATGGTGTTTCAATAACACATACATTGTAACATGTCAGGGCACTGTTGTTCAACCCATTCTGCTTGAACACTACTTGCAGGTTGCCAAAAGATTTCAGCCAGAATCGCCCAATTTTTCTCTTTAGTCGCGGGAAAAATCTTCAAAAGTCGCCCAATTGGGCTACCAAATCGCGGGTTTGGCAACCCTGATTTGAAGTGACAGTGGGTACGTACATGTAAATCGGTTGCGATCTCATACAATAGTCCTAACATGCAAATGACTGTAGACCCTAACCCTCAGCTCTTAACTTCATTTACATACTAGTGACTATTGTAATTATATAAGAGGCCTTTTTAATACAAATATATCATACTCTAACTAATATCAGTTTTGAGCTATTACTTTTGAATGGATGCTACTGTGATGTCATTGGATGTGAGATGATAATCATTATCCCAATCATTATGTCCCATAGTGATAACAATGCATATAATTTGAATTTGAATTGTGGTTTTCAAGTAGATCAATTCAGTTCCCCACTGGTGAACTCTTCTTTAAGGTTAGCCGAGAGTTTTTCATGCGCTTGATTTCAGAGGGGCGTAAGTTCATAACAGAAACAGCCATGCAGAAAATGAACAAGCGTGCCGGGACGTAGGCCTACTTACAATAGAATATCGATCCACGGTCAAGACATGAAAAGGCTATGAAACTTGTCTTAGCTCGTGCCCGGAGCTCGGATGCCGGGGTGGCACAAGCCGTTTTCGCAATTTTCACAAGGATTTTATAAATTTTAAAATTGATTGGGGCACTTCGTCAAGCTACGCCCTGGAAAATGTGTTGATTTTGAATTTATAGCCTTGATATCTTTGATGAAATCAATGCTGCTATTCCCCTGATTACAATGTAGGCCTAAGGGTAGGCAACAACAACAATATCAAAAAGCAATTATTTGTAAATCGAATTTGGGATGAAAATCAACAAGACAGACTTAGCAGGCCTACAAATTTCTGAATTATATAAAGTGAAAAACAATCAATCACGATTCACTGCACTCAGCGAATCAATCAAATAAAACTAAAAAGAAAGGAGCAAGAAAGAATAGCCTAAAGACATAGTGAAAAAGAGGAAGAAAGAGAGAGAAAGAAAATAAACGAAAATGAAAGAAAGAAAGAAAGAAATGAAAAAAGAAATGAAAAAAGGAGAAAGAAAAGAGGAAAGAAAGGAAGTAAAAATGAGAAAAGAAAAAAAAAAAAAGAAAATTCAGCCACACGGAGACTCGAACCCACAAAAATAGTTCACATTAGATTATCAGTCCAATGCTCTATCCACTCGCCATCGATCAACTTACGCAATAGACTGTTCTCAAAGCGGGTGATATAACTATAATTGGATGCAATTCAAGATGATTACAATCGCGTCCGCATTATGGCTCTTAGAATAAACACGCATGTCGGCGCTGAAATTTTGAACGAACTGATGGAGGAAAACCTCGTTTTTGCAAAACTAGCTTCAATTTGGAGTGAAAATCAAATGGAATAGCAATTGGCAGAATGTTGAGAAATAATGTAGGTATTCAGATGTCTAAATTAACGTCTCGTAATCAAGATATCGATAATTTCACAAACCAGCTTTTTCTCAAGCAAATTCTCCAAAATTTTCCCCCAAAAGGGCTTTTAAAATTTAATCGGTACTGTATTTGGTTCTTCCCCATGGCAACATTATTTCTTTGATCGATTTATAATACAATACGAAAAAGAAGAAAACAATCGCTTTCGGTGTGGATTTATACGGAGCGCACATTTGAAAAAAACCTCATGGAACGTGTTTTTGATGTTGTGAACATGGTGGGTAAAAATGCTTTAAACGAAGGATTTTCAAATTTATTCTAATAATTTGTATATAACACACACAAAAATGTTAAGCTACATCCAATGCACCAACATTTCACTCGCTGCGATATTTGATTACTGAGAAAACTCTGTTTTAGAGAACAACTTTATACGTCTTTTATACGTTTTTTATACGTCTCTTTGTGTAACCTTAATCACACCAAATGCAAAATAAGACTTGATTATTGAGCCGTTTTTGATCCCCAGGCCCAGCCATTGATTTCTAAAGTAGCAAAATACTTGTCTATTTCTTAGTGGTTATGACATCATCAGCACTATAATAGTGCTCTAATACTACTTAATTTTGTGATGTGTTTTTAGAGTTCAGTCCTCAGATGAGTGAAGTTAATACAGGCTTGCAAATTTGACACGGGGTACTCAGTGCAAATGACCATACGTAAACATTTGTAAAAACTAAGACAATTTTAGTTAAATTTGGCAGAAAATTTTGACTTTTGGTATATCAATGGGTCCAAATTTCTTGAAAAATTGGTATAGTTATCGGTCTCACACCCTTACCAAAACCAAACTTGAGTACCCCGGGATTTGACAAGTGTCTGCAAAATAATGACAAGTTTGGAAATATAATTTAATATTTTGATTTTCCTGAAATTAAGTCCCCTCGAAAAATACTGATGATTATTTGCAAATTGCAAAAAGAGGCACCCCTAATGTTACTTAAATTCAAAAGGTCAGGTCTAACAAATAGTCAATCAATCTCAATATTGTTGAGTTAAAGCTTGCCGAATCAGAAGCGGCCATTTTAATTTGCTACAGTTTGCCAGATTTGCCTAACCTGGTCCGGGTAATTATGTTGTTAATGCTCGGCTCTGTTTGCATCGGGCTGTTACTATGTATGCTGCCGAAAACGTGGAAATGCGTTCTGACATTGACACAGATGTTGAAATGTAGATGTACATTGAGTAGATAATGAAACCGTTATTAACAATTATTAGAAACAAATGAGAGTTTGTGTAAGGCAGCGGAGATCAAAAAGTTTGTTTTGGTAAAGTATTTGAATTGGAAGTAGAAAGTGTTTAATATATAAACACTTCTTTGTGCTCTTACTTAGTAATTACACATTTTGAATATTGAAGTAAGGTTCGTACAAAATACATTGTATTATTACGATTATCAAATGTCTGTAGGTTTATGAAAACGTCATTAGAACTGATTTGTACAATGCAGGTTTTGTGTCAATGGGGATTTTGGTCCAGCTTTTGCTCTATATGTAGGTGAAATAACCAAACTGAAAAGAAATGGAGACAAGTTAATAGAGAACTTTGTCCTTAATGTACGATCTTTTTAAATTTTTAGATTTTTATTTTTTCTTCCAAAATGATAAAATAGTTAATATTAATCATTATGAAAGTTCCCAATACATTTGGACACGAAAAACATTGGAAATTTGCAAAGAAACAACAACATAAACGTCACCTCTATCATTCGCACTGTTTGGATTAGGACGGCGAGTACGGCTTCAGAGTTAGTCTCCTACGCAGCCAGTTTGGTTATGCTAAACCCAACTGGTTTCTTAGGAGACTACGATTTGCGAGTCGTTCCGACATATTATCATAATCTGAACAATTATGATAATATGTCGGACCAACAGAAAATCATCCCGTTTTACTACAAATTGGGCGAATTTGACAGGTTGCTCATAGATTTAAGTGTGTAAGTATTACAATTATGCCAAAAAATCAGTTTTGAAAAAAATAAATGTATTTTCTGAAAAAAGATCGTTCATTAAGGCTTTAAGAAATGTATTTGACATATTTTTCTAGTGAGTAAATATATGTGGTGTGAACTTACAGTTTTAAAAAAAGTATCAAATTTCAGATGTTTTCAATTATTGCTATATATGGGTGTCTTATCATTTTATTCACTCCCAAATTACACATCATCATCATCTTCATCATCATCACCATGAAAAGCTCCATAAATTCACAAGCCTTTCCTTCCCATCCGCATTACATAGTAAGTAACAAGTCTTGTGGTATAAATTGATGAGTTGGTGTGCTTCAAGCGCAAAATTCACCATCAATTGGTAATATGATGCTGTACAACTAATGGAATGTTAAGCTTTTTACTGGGTCCCTCCCTACCATACCTAACATATTGCCGGAAAACTACATTGCTACCATCGTAATCAGCGGGCCTTATAACATCGTGGATTAATATATCAAAATACTTTATTTTGATAATTATCTTGTGTCATATCGCCACAAGCATCACAAGTTATTAATTCAAGTCCTATACTTTGTCTACTTTCTTTAACACACAAAATAATGACCAGACAGGCCAAATAACATCTTAATGCGGGTCTACTTTTCAGTGTAGTGGTATAAAGCCTAATATTTCCTGCCTATTATATGTGCTGATCAAACAATAAGCATGAATTAAATTTCACTTTCTTGATTTGATTTACAGACAGAGACCATTTTATGATTGAAATCTAGTGTACTGATGACTGACCATGGTGCAAGCCATCAATTTAATCATTATAATTAGACACGTATATGATAATTTGATCGCAGTTTTCTTGATATTAAATTCACAAGCCATAATGCTCGTGTCCGCAAGTACAATATAACATTGGTAAACCCGCAGATGATGACCATTTATATTAGAGAAAGTGCTAGGCGGCTGTTTATTGTTCTTGTCGTTTCTGTGGTTATCATGCATATCCCACTGTCTGGGTTCCTTCCAAAGTTTAATGTTAACTTTTACCAGAGAAGCCTAAAAGGTGAATGTTCTCATTGCACAAACAGTTTTGACTGTGTGCAGCTGAAGCTAGTATTTGAGGTTTTAAGAGGTATTTGGTTTAGCATTATAACCAAAAGAGACGTAAGGGAATGGTTTTGATTCCACAATAAGAGCTAATAAGTTTTTAAATTGTGCTCATTATAACATTCTATAACATATTTTGACATTAATAGTCTCAGCTCATGAAAAAATACATTTGAATTATGATGCCAGGGGAACTTTAAAAGTAGCTTTGGGGTGTAAAATATAGAATGTTTCATTCTAAATATTACTCAAAGGAGTCTGTACAATGTACATAGACTCGTATATATTTTCAAATAGACTCATTTTAAATACATCAGCATGATCAATGTACAATAATTCTGTATGTTGAAAATGTGCAGTACAGGTATATACATGCATAATGGAGACTACTCTAATCATAATTTTGATGTGGGGGAAGCTTATGACCTTGAAACCTTGCCCACCTCCCTTTGTAAGGGTCAAATTTTGCTCTATTAGTGTGATTTTTTTCAAATAATGGACCCATGTCTAAAGATTTTCTGTATAAACCTACCCCATTTTTACCATGTTTAGACAATGTCAAATATACAGTAACTTTAGTAAACCTGACTTTTTACTCACAACTCTGAGAAAATCAAGTCTTTAAAATAAGTCAACCTTGATTCCCTTAGTTGTATTAGGAAATTTATTGGTAGACAACTGATCTTCCCATGCTGCCATGAGTATTTCTTTTATTTTCATTGTTTTTAGACGCCTTTAAATGCTAGCCATGTACGATAAATCAGATTCTGGATATTTGACAGAGAGCAAAGCATCTGATATGTGGAGCAAGACTAGCTTTTATTGGAATATTCATCAGTTTTCACATCTTTTCCGGAGGAAAGAATCTCCCTTGATAGCCATGCTATCGAATAAAGTAATCCCAGGAAGCGGAATTTAGTTACATACATTTGCATCAAAAACTTATAGATGCTAGGCTTAACAATGGCTTGCTACTGTAGACACGACTCGAAGAAAATCGAACAAATTTATTTGCTCTCAAAGTTAATATTTGTGTAGCATAGTAGTATTATGTCCACTGAAGGCTTACATTGACAGGGGCTATGTTGAGGATACAAGTTTTTACCTGGAGTTTATTATTAATGTGTATGTAAAATGCTGTTTGCTTTTGGCAAACAGAGTGTTGTAAGTGGTTACTGTTTGCCTGTCTACAGCACTAAGGTTTGGAATATGCTCATTCATAAAGGCATCATTCTGTAACATGTTTAACCCCAATATGTTTGTGTTTTGTAAAATGACCTTTTAATGTGTTGGGTACAAAACTCACTCCCTAAAACTCCAGGTCAAATTTTGTGCTATGATTAGATGGCGGTCAGTGAACTATGCCACTAGAGATGAGAATAATTTGGCTCATAACACAGGTTCCTAAATGTATTGCTTCTCACTATTAGCCAGAAATAGCCTAATTTCTCAGGGCAACGTTCATTAACCCTCATTAACTAGTATATAGCTCAGCAGTTGACCTCACATCATAGAGTATGAGATTTTGTCTCCAACACATTCAAAGGTCATTCTGTGAATATAGAAACATATTGGGGGTTAAAGAACTGTGTCCTGGTAGATGAGCATGTTTGAGGTCCTAATGTCTTGTTTTGTAAAAGTTTGTCAAAATTGATTGTACCCATAAGTAGCAGACGACAAAACAACCTAGGTATTTTGTTGGTTTTGTGATTTAAAATTGGCAGTTGAAGGAATATAGCTAAGCTAATGTAAGAGCAACAGTCATGTAAAACTGTTTTGTTTATCCTTGCTCAAAATATTTTCAAGGAAGAGCGGATATCTCTTTGAGCCCAAGTTATAATCATGATAGTAGCCATGCTGCCGTCAAAATCAGGCTTGAAAATTTTCACTGTTTCAGTTGCTTCACATTTTTGTGTTTCATCAACACCTTTTACTCAGTGGGGTAGCCAGGACTTTTTCAGAGGAGGGGAGGCAAAGGGGGAAAGGCAACTTTCTAGGGGAGGGGGGAAAATTTGACGAAAATGTAAAAAGTACAAAAAAGGCCTGACAAATCAGGGTGGCGAACATCCCGCAGGCAGGCAAGGGGGAGGCTAAAACTTTGCATGGGCCATTGTCTCCCCTTGCCCCCTTCCCTTCGCTATGCCACTGTTCACCAATAGTTTCCTGTCTTATTTGAGCAATTTCACAGGAAAATGGTTACAAATTTACTGTTTATGCTTTTTTTTTAGTACATCAGTTAGTTTATTTTGTAAATACTGAAAGATTGAAAAAAATATTGCAAACATGGTTCAACAGTCGGTTGGATACTGCACATCTCCAGTAGCACAGAGCATAGACTCTGAATATGTATCTTCAGAGTCTATGCAGAGAATAACATTTAATTAAAAATCATTCATCAACACCTAGAATTATTAATAAGGTAAATGATATATTATGAGTAAAGCAAACAGAGATTTTATTACTATCAAGTCATTGTATACTGCATAATTCACCCTGGGCGCATATATTGACAAATTATTGATACTTATAACGTAAAATGATATCACAATACAGCATCCTGGGGATAAATCCTACTGGATCCAATAAATACATTATTATATTATTCCTTGCATACATCAACTTATGTACATTGCCCCATGATTATGTATTATTGATAACTCAAGATGCAGAGTTTAAACGATTCAGAACTGCACAACTCACTGCCCCGAGTCAAAACTTGTTACAAAATGATGCGCGATGATGTCTGGGTGCCGAGGGTCCATCCAGAAAACCCAGATGTGACAATCAGTACCTATTGGCGTGATATCGGTAGCTGATATGAGTGGTTTCAACTGAAATATTGAAAAGGACAATATTCACAGTTAAATTGCTAGTTATAGCTGTAAGCTAAAGTTTCAACAGTTTAGGAGACTGGAATACTAGTAAGGTCAGGTCATGCCTGGAAGCTTACTAAATTAATATCTTTTTTTTTTCTGTCTAAAAAGGATGTATAATTTAAAGCGCTAGATTTTGTCACACTATTAAGCATGAAGCTATCTATGAATTCCTCCAGTGGCAATTATCACCGATACATGTACTTGTAAATTTATTTTACTAAACTATTTTAGTTACTAAAAGCTTTTTTTTTTTGCTAAGTTAAAATGAGAGAGGTGTAGTTTTTATTTATGGGTGACACAATTTGAAAGTATTGCAGGAAATAAATGTGAATTATAACAAAAATTCCTTTGAAAAGGGTATAGGCACTTACATGTAAAATTTGAGAGAATGGCAGGAAATGAATGTGGATTGTTATAACAATTCCCTTTAAAAGGAAATGGTCATTTACATGAGAAATTAACTTGAAAAGTTAGATTAGTTGCAATGTAAAAATATAGAAATACATTTTGTGTATTTATCAATAATAAATAGATTTCAGTTTTTAAAATAGAGACTTTCATGCTGGCCGGTTCCACAAACCAATTGTCAATGATGTTGAAGTGTTTCTAGACCTACTACTTTAGAAATTAAAAATTAGAGATATATATTGGGCTATTCCAGTTGGAATCCAGATACCCCCTATGGAAGACATGACTTAAATCTCCTATACAGGGGTGAAGATTTCAAATGGATTCACCCATTCAGGTAACCCCATTTGAAATTTACACCCCCTGTGTGGGAGATTAAGGTCATGTCTTCCATAGGGGATGCAAAGATTTCAACTGGAATAGCCCAGTGGACAGGAAATGTGGAAAAAAGTATGTGTTTGTCCCATATGCTCCAATGTTTGGATTAAAAATTGAGTGATTACAGTGTTTTTTTTTCTTGATACAAAATTAAATTGTGATCCCAATAGTAACCCCTCGCATATTCCCATAACCCTTGTGTACTGGTGTTAATCGGTCCCTTAGTTCTTAATCTTCCTAATTGAAAATTTAATTTCTCACTTTCTGCAAATAAATGTGTAAAATCTACTGTTTTAACCTAATTCTTTCATCCCTGATGTTTAAAATTCCCTAGTGAGTTTTCTAATCATATTATTAGCTTACCCAAAATGTAAATATATGTTTTGCCGTTCAAAATTGCATTACACTTATTCCACCCGAAGCTAAAAACTTGCCACATTATGTATGCAACAATGAGACCAGCGCTGATATAAATAGGTCAATAGCTATGCAGATTTATGTGTGTGTGGTAATGCCGCTATGAAGAGAAAAAAAGGCAAAGCAGTCAGAAAAAAATTGTTGCATCGGCATTAGCCAAAAAGGTGATGTGAAAAAGGATGATGCATCAAGAATAGAAAAAAATACAACACTTGCCCTCGTGTTTTACCTGGAGCCCCGCAGATGTGTCGTGAGTCATAGGGCTGCTGGCTAGTGTGTGTTAGCAAGCGCATGCGTTGCCCTGGATACCCAAAGGATGGAAACAGATCATGATGGTACAATTTGATGATTGTGTGTGTCAGCTTTCATTTATATGGATGTTATTATATTGGGCTTAGTAATCGAGTAGGAGGGAAGGATGAGTGAGTTGAAACAATAGTTTTCACTGATTTATGGTTGGTTAATCATAAATTGCGACCCATATTGCGAGATTGGGTTTTTTAATCTATGATTTTTATCATCAGGATGGTTGATATTAAATTTGTTGCATGTTGGTGATTGATGGTGAGATGAATTAGATGAATGATGGATGGATGATGGGTGGTATACACGCACTTGATGTTGAATTATCTGTAGTGCTTAGTAGTGAAAGATTAGCATTGAAATATAAGTAACATAATCTTTCCTTGAGGGAATGCGGAATGGTCATAGATCTTCAAAAAACAAGATCTATGGTTTGGTCCAGTTGTATGCGTTGTATCTTCCAACATTTTTCATCTAATCCACAGAGGATTTATGACTTGTAACATTTTGTATGCTTGTTGTTTCCATATTAGGTAAAATTGTTGTTGTTTTTTGTGCACATATTGTCGTCAAGTTGGGTTTCCAAGATTTTTTGTTCTATTTTTCCTGTTTCCTTGTAAATGTCACCCCACATTTCCCTCAAAATCTTGTCTTAAATTCAACTTTCTGCAACTACCCCATTTTTGAAAAAATGTTGCTTTCCTGACTTTGATTTTTGTTTGTGTGTGCTTGTTTGTTCGTTTGTTTATGTGATGTTCATTGACATTGAACAGTAACATCTTCTTTTTTCAGTCTGGCCTTACACATGTAGATTACATTAAATATTGTTTAATACATTACATTAACCAACACTTATAAAGTGCCTTTACCACTGGATTCAAAGTGCAATAAAAAAAATGAAAACAAAGCAGCAAAAACAAAAGAAACCAAACATAGGAAATCTGAAACAGATTAGTTTTGAGAGCAGATTTGAAGGTTTTAACTGTAGATATGTCCTAAAAACTCAAGATACAAATTCTCCAAACCAGTTGGCATAAAGCTGATGCTGTATCAGCTCTATGGTTGGCATGGACATGGGCACTGTCAAAAAATTAATTTGTTGCCTGCATCTCTGCCTCCCATCCCATATGACAATCACTAATTAGTGTCATGGCCAAGTGTAGACGGATGCTTGATTGATGATGCGTTTGATATTGAACATAAACATACCCACAATGCATACATCATCCATGAACTTATCAGTCAAATCATGGCATAAAATCATATCATTACTGTTTTACTATGTGTAGGAAGCATATCCATTTAGTTCTGCATGAATTAATTGAAAATTCAATCAACAATTACGAAGATAATGTAATCGTGTACTTCACCTGTGGTAACTACTAATAAAATTAGCATAATATGAATGTTATACTTCACTACAAATATATTTATGATGATGTACCAGGAAAATTACCTAACTATCTCAGAGGTGTTGTTTTAATTAGCTTTTACAGTTACCCATAAAATAACATGGTGGATTTTCTTTGGAAGCTATTACAGGCTTATTTTAGGCTGTTAAGTGATTGGTGTTATGATCATATTTTTTTTGTACAAGAAGATATACAATACAGCTCAGCAAGGGTAAAATTAAGCAGATTCTCAGTCTCAAGCTCAGGCGCCCACTTAAATTTTTCTCTTCATTATTTATTTCTATTGGGGCATGAATCTACTGAAAGTTGCAGGCGCCAATGTAGAAAACTCAAAATATAATTAAATTTCTGTTCTGATGAAATTATGATAAAAATACATAAATATGTGATTATATAAATATGTGATTATAATATAATATTAATGCTTAGTCAAAGGGCTGAGTTTTGTTGTTGGCAATTATTATATGAATACGACAAAATCAATAAGTTTGTTGCCCAAATTCTTTTGTTATGGTATTGGAATTTTGATGTGCTCATTGAGCGGATCCTGGTCAGTTCAATGACCCCACTTAATACCTGAAAATATTATACAGGGTGAATAAAGAAAACAAACAAAATTCATAAAAACACATTAAAACAGCACATTTACATATGTATGTAAATATGGCTTCGATATTTTTCAATGTTATTTTGTGAAATATTCATATTTTATTTATTCTTCATCATAACATGTATTTTTTTGTTTTCATTTATTTTTACAGATGGTTTAAACCTTGTGACATCTCTCTGCACATTCCACATGACAAAAGTGACAGATGACATGCTTCATAGTAGCGTCACCGTCCAGTTGCAGGACATCAGCGCAGAACAATTTCTCTCACCCAAACTCCACAAATTCGTCGATGCCTTATCGACCATCATCCCGGTAGAACGCACATGGATTTACTTATTCAGCATCAAAGACGACATCGTCAAATCCGGTCCGCCGGTTCTCAACGTCACCTTCACGGCCCAGCGTCCTGACGGACTATACTACAGCTCTCAATATCTGCAAGAACGCATCTATTTAGAGCGAAGTCAGCTGAGCAGAGTATCCGAGGCGATCGTTCTTCCATTTGGCGATAATCTGTGTCTGAATGAAATATGCAGCGATTTCTACCAGTGTCTTTCCCCACTCACATTTTGGAGTACTTCTGGTTTCATCGCCACTACCTTGGTGATCTTTCGTTCCATTCACCCGGAAGTACTTTACAAGTGTGATTGCCCTCTTGGATTCACTGGGAATTACTGTAAGACGGAGATCAATTTTTGCTACACAGAGCCTTGTAAGAACGACGGGGAGTGTGTTCAGAAGGAAGGAGGATATACTTGTATTTGTCCTATGGGATATACAGGTAAGATCTTAAGTTTTTGTTGTTCAGCCTGCAGAATTCAGCAGCTTTAGAGATTCATTATAGAATCAAAGGCACCATTACTGTTATACTTTTAGCCTTGGGTAGAAATTCAATGGCATCATTACTTGTTTGTTTGTGCATTAGCCTTGGGTAAAATTTCAATGATCTTGACAAAATTTTCTGTTTACATGTACGAACCTTGCTTAACTTCATATACATACTAACTATATATGCATTTTGATTTTAATCATAAGCACATAGTAAAAACCCCAAAGCAACTGGGGTCCATAACCGACCCCAGGCAAGGGGAAACAAAGCACAAAAGTCTTTCAAAATTAGAACAATACACAGCAAAGTTCAAAACATAAAAAAGAACATATTGTGTTTGACAAAAATAGATTAAAATGATTTCTTGGCATTTCAAGATTGAATGAGATGACATGAGAACATGATTTAGTAACAATTTTCTTTCACTTCATATAACATCTGCAAGTGGGTGATTTTCTGACAATTTGCCAATTTTCGATCGATCATGATGAGTATTACTAGCAATATTTAGGACTTGCATACAAGTATGACTTGGCTCACCATCAGTCACCAAGCAGGTACACTCTTAGAAAAAAGGTTCCAACCAGAACCTAAAATGGTTCTTAAGCTGTCCTGTATGTGGAACCTTAAATGGTTCTATTTTTTATCTCGATGGTTCTACAAAAAGAGAGAGAACCATTTCAGACCTGAAAAGGATTCTGGAAAGGTCAGAAAGAACCATTTTGGACCTAAAAAGGTTTCTCAAAAGGCCAGAAAGAACCATTTTGGTCCTTTAAATTTTCTACCTACAGGACAGCCAAGAACCCTTTTTTCTAAGAGTGTACATCACAAAACATGATGTGTAAAACCTAAAAATATATGTGTTTTAGTACCAAAACTTGTATAACTCACAGATCTGTGTGATGCATAGTATTATGTACAACGAGGAAGAATATATGTTACCATAAATTGTCAAATGATATGCTGAAACCCAATCAAAACAGCAGTTTTGCAGCATTTAATTACTTCATACCTGGAGCCAGAAGAATCCTGAAAAGTGCAGGCATTCTATTAGTGTAACTTTAATATTATTTTAAAGAACATGTTGTCATTGCATGTTTTCATTCATCACATATTTATATATGTCTTAAACTAGAATTGGGAATTATCATGTTGTTTTAATATGAATTCTATTTCTTACATAGTTTTGTCAAGCATAATATTCAAATTTCAAACTCCTATAACGTTATTGGTATGAATACCACCGGCGTGTCCAGAATCTGTTCCTGCGGGGGGCTCAGATGGGCTTTCAGAGTTATGCAGGGGGGGGGGAAGAGAGGCTTAATGGCTAAAATTGCCAAAAAACGGCTGGACACGCCACTGAATACCACATCTATATCATATACAATGTGAAATTCAGATGCATCAAATATTTTCCAAGGCACACTTTATCTACTCACTGGTGTTTCATTTTACAGTCTCTAATAATGATAAATTGCAAACATATCCCACCGATCAAACACAATCAGACCCACACAATTATCTGCACAATTATTTGAAGATCAAATTTCACAAAAATTCTTCTATTGTTCCCCTATTTATGTGAACAGAACTTGGCAGCAATTGGCCTAAAACGCTTCAATGCACCCGGACAAAACCAAAATCAGAGTGCATTGGACTCTGATGGCCAGGTTGCCGTGGAGAACAATGCTTTGTGTTAGTGCCGGGCAAACTGATTATATTAGTTTTTAAGAAACGTTTGCTTTTCACTAATCAAACTTAATGAAATTTAAGTAGTGGTAATTGGATAGTTTGTTGACAAAGAATAAGTCTAAATTTTGCCTTTTGACTCTTTTTAATCTTGTAGCAATTGACTTTCTCATGTTAGAATAGAAATGAAATTTAAATGAGAGCTTAGATTCTGGAGTCGATATCCATGTAATTTGAACGCAAAAAGTAACATTTGCAAAATACATGCATACATAAAGACTAAAGTTGTTTTTTTAAAACTTCCGTGGTCGTGCCTGTGCGTATCGCGTACACGAGCGTAAATGCAAAAGCAATAAACAATCACGCTGATTGGCTGATCAACGCACTTGACAACAATCCGGCTGACCCATTGGTCTTCGACACGACGCGTAGTAGGCGCCCTTGTCACTTCTACGCCGATCGCAATTCACCAGCGCTGCACTACCAGACCACGGAAGTTTAAAAAAACAACTTTAGCTCAACAAAATTAGAAATGTGTGGACAACATCTTATCCTCACAGTATGCACTGAACTTGCTCTAAAGCTACACTTGAACGAAATTTAAACTCTTCAAGTTTAACCTTCAAATGCAAGGCTGGCATTTTGTTTATCATTGCATGAGTTTATGTAAATTTTAACAAAATAGCTGGAATTTGTCAAATTTCTTCAATTTCTAATCGAACATCAAATTTGGATTGTAAAGTGCATTTTTGTGGGAAAATGAAGCACAACATAGATTATTATGAATGCGATTTCCAGGTTTGAAGCTTTAAGCTTACCTGGTAAAATTCATCATACAAAATGTGTAGCTGTTTTCACGCCTTTGCAAGGAGGGTGAATAAATCTTGTGAACATGACCTAGTTTTAAACTATATTGACTCTCTGGTTACTGTCCCCATACTTGGCTAACACAGGTGCCTTGATCTATAAATATATTCTAGTTGTTTTTTAACTAAAATGTCACAGTTTAGAATCAAGCTTTCAGCATAAGATGACAGTAATATTTGATGAGAGAGAGATATATTTAAGAAATGCTTTGAAACGTCAAAAGATCGTCTTGTCATCAAATATTTTTTAAATCCCTGTGTTTACCTGTTGGATTTCAAAGTAACTTTGACGATGAAAAACGAACTCATTCAATTTTAAATTTCAAAATTGATTCAAAGCTTTGACTCGTGTTTAAATAGTTTCCATAGCGATACATGTAATCACATTTTGAAATAGATTGGAAGAATTAGATTGCTTTTCTTCAGTTTTTTTTATAGCTCGGGATGCTGGATGTTGTGAGAATATTATACAAAAATGTTTTCCAACATCAGATGACATCTGTACTAATATAAATATTAAAAGATCAACAAGTAAATATTGAAAGATCAACAATTTGACAAGAAAATAAGAATTTAGTATATGGTCATTTTCACAGTAAAGGGTGTAACTTTTGATCAAAAATCAAAAGTTACACCCTTTACTGTGATTTAAAAACATGTGACTTGAGGATCTACTTTTTTGATATTTTGATAAATAGATTGGATTATCTCTTTTATTTATATTTGCACAAGCTTGCTGAACAGTTTGTTTCGAGGCTTCAAAAAGTTAACGGAAAAACGGCTCTTTGAAGTCAAGATTTTATAAAAATTTAAAAAGCTTGCAAATCGACTAATTTTTGTTACCCATTTCAAGTTAAGATAGCAACTGTTATGAATCAAGAAGAAGTGAAGAAATAACAAAGAATGATGAACCAACGTTACACCCACAAAGTTTGTTAACAATTGTTAACGGAAAATGAAGCCTCGAAACGACAAATATCAAGTCCGGTTCTCAAAAATACAGGGCTGTTCACAATTAAATCTAATGTGGCAGTGTTTACTGAACATATGACTGTACTTTCAGGATAAGAAAATTATCCATGAACTAACTGAAGAAAACACAGGGTTTTACAAAATGTTACTGTTTTTATAGTTTTTCAAAATGGCAATATTAAGTACATTTAAGCCTGCTAAAACTGAACACAGTAACTCCCAAAGCTGATTATGCTACCCAAGGTAGCTGCTAACAAGATGACTTATGTGGCCAAAAATCATGGAATTCTGTGGCTTTATTAGAACACGACGGATTAAAATGTTAAAAATCCAAAGTTACACCCTTTACCGTGAAAATGACCATATATTACATTCTTCTAATCTATTTCAAAATGTGATTACAATAATGTATTCACTATAATATTTATTAAACATAGTCAAATCTTTGAATCAATTCTGAAATTCAATGAGTTTGTTTTTCATCTGTATACAAACTTCAAATGGAGGGTAAAACTGTTTTCTTTGTGATCGTGGTTACTATAGCAACTATGTAACCAATAATGCTCTTGCCAAAACATTCACTATGGACCACAATGGCCTCATCCCAATGCCATAGTTCAATAACCTCAATTAAGCAATCATAGAGCAAAATTTAACCTCAAATTGCAGAGTATGAGTTTTAGTACCCAAATTTTCAAAGGTCATTCAATGAATGTACAAATGTACTGGGGTTAAAGAACTGTACCCCTGATAGATGAGCATGTTGTGGATCCTAGTGATTGTTAGGGTCTGTTAATTTAATCATGCAAAGTTGCATATTAAGAATATTAAAAATTTAACACCTGCTGTCGGAATTAAACAATCACTCCTGTTAAATACAGTGTTTTAGTTGACTTCCTATACCACATCACTGCAAGTACTGAAAAGCACAGATCCTGGAGTGAAAAGCCATCAGTAAACTAGACATTTCTGGATAGATTGAGGTTATAATTTATAGGGTCACATAAAGGCCACAGACAGCCATAATTGAACTTTTGGCAGTATATGGACAGGTTCAGGTCCAATGTCACCTCCATTGCCAATACCCACCATGTGATTTGACACTTTTACCTATAAATTACAAGGAAGGTAGATCAGTTCATTGTGTTCTCAGACAGAGCGAGACTGTTTATAAAACTAAGGAGTTCCAAGAATATGGGAATGTGTTGGGATTTGGGGAAATGCTCTTCAACCAAGCAATTTGAAATAGGGTTATGCATGAGGACACTCCATTTCTCACTATCCTCATGGCAAAAGGAAATGGCTGAAATGAGGCTTCTCAATCCATAGGGAAGTTGCTGCACAATCAGGGCCATAGCAAGCGGCCGGCCGGGAAGACAATGGCCGCCCACTTTTTGAGCAATTTGTTATGTTTTTCCTTACAAATGTACCTTTATTTCAATTTGGGCATATTATTATTACTAGCTGCCCCACATTTTCCAACCTTGTTACTACGGTGTAAGACTGGTTTTTCTTTTGCATTCCCCTTTTGATAAACAATTCACAGCAGATTTAACAATTCACATCAGCTACATGTATGTCATTCCATAAAACACAATACATCCCCAGTGACTGCTCTGCCCAAAGTTTTTTCTCGGGCATCACGCTCGGCATCACAGTTTTCAGATGGGAGCGGTTCTCGTTGCAATCATTGTGAGATGAGTTGATATGAATTTCCAAAAGGGGTTATGAAGTAGCTTACAGCCCTGTGTACAATAATATACTAAAAGCATTTAAAAGCTGCATCTTCTCTGATCTCCGTTACGACCACATTCCTGGGTTGTATCGTATTGTGGGGTGTGATCCTTGGCCACTCAACAGCATGGTTTCATGGCTCTGATCAATGCTATAGGAAAGATATTGGTATAAAATTGGATCTCCGTCCATCATAGGGTTGAATATCTCAGATGGTATGGCATGGACTTGCGATCCAGAGGTCACTGGTTCGAATCCTGCTTCTGCCAAATTTTCTCTCATTTAGAATTTATAGAAATACATATTGCTCTGAGATGCATGTACTCTGTACATGCAGATAATATTGTTTCATCGAATAGTAAGAGTACCTCACTGTCATATAATGTTACACATTCAAGATACAACAAAATTGGAACATTACTCTATGATGACCCTCGGAGTGTAAATGACTTAGAATTTACTGGCCAGGTGAATCAACAAACTCTCCGTCATGTTTCCATTATTTGTCTAATGACCACTGCAACCCGCACAGACACATACTATATGTCAAGTACATGAGAAACGGATTTGTTGATTCGTTAACGTATAGGTCATCCATGCATGCGCTTATGGTTAGTCTGACCAGGAGGACTCAATTCTCACCTGTTTTTAGATGTTCATTTGTATCTACATGAATAGACCAATTAGTGGAACATTCATGACATTGAGAAGACATATCGCATCAAGACAGTTGGACTATGCGATGCCCCCCAACAGCTACACACTTAGTGCGAGGTGTTCGGTCTGTCGAGCTGGCGATGTAACAAGTTTATGATAATATTTGGACAACATTCCTACATGCTACTCCTAGTGTACTCAGCTTCAATCATATACACAGAGAAGACTGTGCCAGAGGTGTATCATTGTGTTTATCATTGACATTTTTTAGTATGGAGCATTTGGGAACTCTTGAGGAATCTCTTCTAATTTTATCATTCAAGTTCAACGATTTATAGTTTATAAACAGTCATTATTCCAGATACAGAACATAATAGGTTATGGGTTATGTTCTACCTTCATGAACAGATCAGTCAATTATTCCATAAATAACTTTCAGGTTAAGGGTTATGTCCTACTGTTTTAACCCTAACCCTACCCGTGGTTTTTGTGCTATCGGAAGGAACGAAAAAGGAGAGAAGATGAAGAAGAAAGTCACTTGGCACCCCCGGGATTCGAGCCTCGGACCCCTCGCATGCCACGCAGAAGATCCCCAGCATGTAACTACACAGGTGACGTTGGCCCGGCCAACGATTCCCTGGGTATATATGACTTTGTCTGATTGCGTCATCAAGTCCCGTGGAATCCGTGCACGCAGAGCGGTTTTAATAGTGAGCTTTAGTGAGTCCTAGTTGGGTTAGGGTTAAGAAGGTATATAGGAAAAACATGCATATAGCTTAACCCTAACCCTACCCGTGGTTTTTGTGCTATCGGAAGGGAAAGAAGGAACGAAAAAGGAGAGAAGATGAAGAAGAAAGTCACTTGGCACCCCCGGGATTCGAGCCTCGGACCCCCCGCATGCCACGCAGAAGAACCCCAGCATGTAGCTACACAGGTGACGTTGGCCCGCCAACGATTCCCTGGGTATATATGACTTTGTCTGATTGCGTCATCAAGTCCCGTGGAATCTGTGCACGCAGAGCGGTTTTAATAGTGAGCTTTAGTGAGTCCTAGTTGGGTTAGGGTTAAGGAATCATGGTTTTGCTTCAGATGTATTTTTAAATCCCATTTTGTTTTTGTGTATTGTGAATTGTTGGCATGACATGACATACTTGTCAGCTTATAGATTTATAACATGGGAAAGGGGAAAATAAAAGTATAGATATCAAGGTAAGCTTCAGCCTTCATCAAGTAAAAAGTTTAATATTAGATTTCAGTTTACATGGCAAAATTAGTCATGACATCATAATGTTATCTTTTTGCTCATAACTTGTAACTGTACATCGTAGATAGGTCAAACTATTCTTTTTCTGATCCTTATGACTAGAGGAACACATTGCTTGTGTTTTTAACCAAGTCCAAGCAATTTTGAACTTGACCTCTGTGTAAAAGTTCAGTGACCTTTTCCCACCAAATAAGGGTGCTCATGAAATGCCTCCATAGCCTATAACGATCAGCTCTATGATAAGTACTTGATCTTCTGGCTGTATCTCTGCCAAATACAGCAAATTTAACATGATTTGCACGATTATTATGGGAATTTATTGGACTATATTGCCTTCTATTTCAAATAGAGAGGAGAGAGCAGAGTTTACCGAGTCAATAAACTGCTCTCTCTCAGGTCGCTCACAACCTGTTCAAGAAAGGTCCCCATGTGTTATTGCTCCAATTTGCCTCATCTTAACTTGAAGGTGGATACACCAATATTGTTTTTTTTCAAATCACATTATTAGAATAATATATACTTACGGTACATGTACCTAAAAAACCGATTTTGCCACAATTTCTATGATTTAATACCATGATCTTGACACATTGTCATTGCCGCTAACTAAAGACAAGACAAAAATTATCGAGCCATTAGAGTTCAGCTCACTTCATCATATATGTACACAATCAAAGTATTATCATTTCTCATTATTGCCAAAATATGTCATCATTAATATCTATCATAACCATGCCTCTATGGTTTATCATGGAGTCGTGCATTCGCCAGTAATAGAATAAAATCAATAGATTGAGGCTATCGTCAAGGTGCACGCACTTCCTCCAATTATCCTTACCTTGCAAGCTCCTGCAGCATTCCTATGTGTCGTTTCCGAACACCTTGATGACATTTTATCAATCACGACACAGTAGAGTGTAAAAAGGGATTCTCAAACCAAATTTGCGTAACACAGGTGTCACGTCACTCACCTCTTGTTTTTATTAATTTTTTCGCTTCAAAATCGATCAGATATTTTCAAGCGCTGTATGTGTATCCAGGCATAAACAAACAAATCCTTCAAAGATAATTCAAATTTCCACAAAAGTAGCAATATTTCTCACAATTTTTTATGTATTTCTTTATTTGGGAAAACAAAGATAAGGTACCAATCCAAAAGCCAAACATTTTGTCCAAATGCCAAAAAGGCCAAATTTTATCCAAATGCCAAAAATTCACCCCAAATGCCATAATGCCAAAAATCTTCTCCAAATGCCAACATTTCTCTTCAAATGAAAGCATCTCTCTCCAAATGCCTAATTTTCTCTCCAAATGCCTAATTTTCTCTCCAGTCTCCAAATGTCTAAATCGCAAGGATTCAACATTTTTCTAAGCAAAGTTAAATCTTCACTCAAAGCTCTAGATTTGATTCTCAAACAGGCATTTTGACTACTTTGTTTTCAGACATAATTTTTTCAAACACAATTTGTTGTTCCCCCTGCAAACGTTTTGCAGTCGTAGATATCATCAAATACTTGATTAATCTTGTAAAGTGTTTATATTATTATTAAACCTATGCAAAGTGCTTTCCCCTCCCCAAATCAAGATAGTCTTAGACATGGCAGTGCCTGTGCAAAAAGTATTATAAGTTGATTAGTTCATACACTAAAGTAGGCTTGTAAAGCTACTCAAGAAATAAACATATCATAACTCAATTACAATAGTCATGTCTGTATAACTTGCAAGAAATAAAACATGACACTATTTTGCTAGGTTTTCAAAACTGGTGTAAATATTTGCTAAAAGCCTCCCTTTTGATTGTAAAATGTGTAGCAAGGTGAACGAGTACCGTGAGTGAGCAGGTAAGAAGTGAGTCAATTGAATTTATGTTGCCGTTTGACTCATGAATTATGCGTAGCCACGTGTTTGCTAGAGGCTGGGGTACCTAGCTTAGATGCCTGGGCTCTTATAATTCGTATTCGCAGGCTGATTCAATTTCCCATCATGCATTTCAGTTTTAAGCAAGATATAACACCTGTTTGTACAAATGCATTTTTTTATTTCATAAAAAAGGTAAATATTTTGATAGCGTTCAGATCAAGTTAAAATGATGGCATAAAAAAGTTTTCAAAAGCTGCAGAATCTAATTTTAGGGGAAGTCACTTAACATGCACCCCCATCTACATTCTGTAGGAAATTGGTACCGTGGCTGCACAAAATCCCACCTATGGGCCTGCTAGTGTAGCTATGCGATAGTAACATACCCGAGGGGGGGGGGGCTATGGAGTATTTAAATGTACATTACACTACAGTACAATGAGTATGCTTGGATGGGATCTAAATTAAAGCCATATTGTAACATTTGCTAAGGAGGACACCCTCAATATTTTTCAAAAATCCTGTTTTTTACATGATTGTAGTGTACTTTAGTTAACTAACATACCCTGCAAAAATCAGACACTAGGTGCTGTAGTTTTGTCAAAATCTGAGATTTTGAATAAACCACAGGAACCATCAGTTTATTATTACGATGGAAATATCAGTCAAATGCATATGTGATGTTCATAACACAGTACGTACATGGAGTGCGGGCAGTCATAACATATCAAAAGAACCGACCTGACTCACGTTTGAAGGAGTGGCTCGCATTGACAACATATGCGGTGGTATTAAATAGCTATTTTCTTTGTATTGCCTCACCTGTTTGGGCCAAAATTAAAAGAGCACATATCTGACAGTGAAACTAACATTTTGTGAAAAGAAAATACAATTCTATTTCTATTGAAATGTTACAATATGGCTTTAAGTAACAGTATAAGGTTTGTAGTCAAACCTGATTATGCCAATGCTGCATTGCATCATGGGATTGCGTTACACGTTCAAGTGATTCGTACTAATGTCAGTCAGGTGGGAGTGCTACCTGAGAATGTAATAATCCCAGGTTTAGTTTCAAACTAGAGACTAAAAGACGGCTAGATGTAATTAGGGACAATGAAGGTAAATGAGATGCAGTTTTGGTCTACATTATGTTAAGGAAATGTGGTTTGGCTTGAATTATAAAATGCCAGGGAAAGTCAAGTTTTATGTACTCAGGTGAGGTCAAATCAATATGAAAACAGAAATTAGGTTATTTTGCATTATAGGTTTTATCTACCTGGGCAAAATCTATGTTTGTGAGCCATATGGAAACTGATGGCCATGAGCATTGAAGCAACTGGAGCAACAGTGAGTTGCTTGGTGAGTTTGCTCTGCACAAACTGAATTACATACGCTGTCCAGTGGCAATTCTCCATAGTTCAATGTTATTTATAAGTAGAACTGAAAAGTTTTGCATGTTTTGAAAACTAGAAATCATATCAGGTGGAAAAACACACAAACAAACAAACACTTAAACATAATTTAATCTAAAACATCAAATGCTTGGTTTACTTACTTCATGTTTTCAACTAACAATGTTACAAACATTTGATTTTAGCTCATTATTAGGACAACTAAACATTAATTCGCAATAAAGAAAAGCAGAAAAAAATATTAATTTCAGGAAAAATTGTATTTTGGTAAATTTTGCAGACTTTATCCCTCTGGTGTATGCTCAGTATCTTAACAGAATATTATTTTGTCTTTTCTTATAAATCACCTCTCGCCAGTATCAGGGCGTAGGAAAAACCTATGTGTATTCGTGTTTAAAATCAAAACCTCCTATCTGCCAAAAATACCAAAATTAACACCTTGCATTTTCAGCATCGCTGTCAAAACTACTTGCCACTGAAATTCTTCACAAATGTTTAACATGTTCTTGTTATATTTTGTTTATTAAATATTTCTTTTATAATATTCTTAAAATTAAAACTGCTTTTATAACTAAAATATATGCAATTTTGTGGGTTTGAATGAAAAGCACATAGGAGGTCGTAAAAGTAAAATCCACTTTACATAGGAGGTTTTGATTTCAAGGTCAAGTGGAAATTATCTGTGAGGAGGTTTTTTTCATTCCCAGGGACCTGTTGTCCATTTCGATTAAATAGAAACCGTTTTGCACACATATTACCAAGAATCCATTTGTGTAAACAAAAGACACAATTAGAAATCCAAAACATGCTGAAATCTTCCGATGTCCATTTAAAAATCAATTTGAACAGACATTGTAGCGGAGTTTAGTCAAGCATCTTGGTCGAATTCATTTCTTATTAACTAGTTTGTTGCATTCTGGCTGGCGACGGTTGTCGTCACTTTGATGGTTGTCATCATGGGAGTTTTAGCGGAGGAGGCAAGGCATGAATTATGCGTTACGCTTTACACATTGGTTGCTCCTGCTGGCTCCTGCGATGGTGACAAGTCAATCGGGACGGTAATAAGATAACGTAATAATCCAGGCTACAGCTTGAATTCATTGCGATAAATAACAACCACTTATGCTGAAGTTACGCATCGCAACTTGCATTATCTGCTTAGAAAAAGATATTTATGCAGGCAACTATTTTCAATGTTTTTGTCTGCAAGTGATATCCATAAACGGTGAATGTAAATCATCTACTAGTATCAAGTAGGCTAGTATAGATTTTAAAGGCAAATTCTATCATGTAACTGATGAGTGTAAGATTATGCGAAGGAAAAAGAGCAAATTTTATGCGGAACATTATGAGACAAGTATGGTACTTAAAAGCCTGGGCAAATTAATTTGTAAGCGACTGTTAAAGCTGATGGAGTGGAGTCCTTGTCATATGTAATCCTGAAGGGCGCAATTATGGTACAAGATAGAATATGCTGTTGTCTGCTACGACTAGGATCCACAACATGTTCATCTATCAGGGCACAGTTCTTTAACACCAATACATTTGTACATTCATTGAATGACCTTAGAAAATTTGGGTACAAAAACTCATACTCTGCAACTTGAGATCAAATTTTGCACTATGGGTGTTTAATTGAGGTTATTGAACTATGCCATTGGGTGACAAATAAACGATAGGCACACAGACAGGCAGACGGACACCCCGACACCCGACACAAAACAGACAGACAGACATGCTGCAAGTGATATGATATTGAATAGAATTCCTTTGCAGAATTAATATATTGTAGGTTCAAAATCACAAAAAATCTTTTCGAGATATTTTTCCAGTATGTTTTCTAAGTGTTACTAATACTGGGTTTCTCTACAGAAGTCAGTTGGACAATCCTGGAACAACCCGTAGCATAGGAACGTGTACTTATGCATACACCCCTCATATTTTGGTCAAACTGACATCCGGTAGAGAAACCCAGGGTCCATGTATTGGAATTTGTTGGAAATATTTATACTAGAGTTGTGTGCTTCTGCTGTATAATTTTAATGTAAATTAACCGGAAATTATTGCTGCTCCACCAGTCATGGGCTGTGATCACGATAATGAAAAATTTCAATTGATTCTCTTCATGTTTGCATATCCGCTGACTTGTTTGCAGGAGTACTAAATGTGACCTTGTATATTTTGTTTGTCAACACACAGGTGAGAATTGCGAGATAAGCTTTGAAGAAGGACATTGTACTAAGGACGTTTGTAAAAATGGTGCTCAATGCCGCAACTTTCTACTCGGAGGCTTTGAATGCCACTGCTTGGGCCCGGTCAGCGAATTCGACGGGCCGTTCTGCGAGGTTCGTACGCGAAATTTTCCAGAGGGATCTTTCCTGATGTTTTGGTCATTGAACCAACGTGTTAGGATCAACATCGCTCTTAGGTAAGTAACTATCAAATGTTACCCCCATGGGAACTACCTGCCGATTGGCTAAAAAGAAGTTTTCATTATCAATTAGCCGAATCAGCAACATTGTTAGAATAATTTCACCACGCAAAATAATTGAGGTGAATTATTTGCAAAGCTCCATTCTGATTGGTGATTAAAGTGAAGATATCATGTTATTGACCAATCAGAGGCAATGTTAGATTGACAGGTAGTGCTCAGGGGGTTACTTAAATTGAATTATTACGAATCATGTTTCAATTACGTGGATAAGTGGGCTATGAAATTTAAACGTTGAATTATTTAGTAGTTTGTGTTGGGGAATTTATTTTGGTAAGAAAATGAACCAAGGAACATTTGTTGCTAGGTAAAAAGATAGTTCTGTTTATCCTGCATGTCACTTAAACCTTAATCTAGCTGTAGTGTAACATTGTGCAGACCGAGTCCGGGTGCGCAGATCATGGTAGTGTGCTACGAGATTAACATGATTTCCCCCGAGGGCGCCATAGTACGGTTGATAAAATTGAGGCCACTTTTGCAATAGGTAGGGTAAAAAGTATCAGCTCACATGAAATCATGCCGGCATTCAAGGACAGAAGTCATTTGTTTTATGTTCTACAATATATAGTTTGCTTTAACTTATAAGCAGGTTTAAAAGTGGAAACGATCTTGGCACACTTTAAAAACAAAACACACTTACATGTTTGAAACAAAATGGAGTAGACGAGTTTTATGCAAAGAACTTTGGATTTATAGGCAGCAATTTTGTGGGTCACTAAAATGTAGAATAGGCCTGAAATTGGTCTACATTGTATGTAGATCAGTTACTGAATATTGCAGTGATGATCATGTTTCTTATTTCATTTTTCATATCTATTCATTCATGTTTAAAGGGGCGTGAGACAATCAAGACCCTCATCCCCCAAGTTTCTTCATCAAAACTGAAACTTTGATATCAGAATAAAGCTTATATTTTTCTCATTACCCCCATTCAAAATGTATCGTTTAGATGCTGTGAACAAAAATACGTGGTGAATTGCGGTAACCACACATCCACACCGGAACTTTCTGTACTATATTCTATGGGGTATTATATTGTTATACGCCTTTTTCATTCTCATATATAAAACAGCTGGAGCAATACAACTCAAAACTTTCAAACATTGTTTAAATGATAGACCTGAATGTAAGATAGAAAACAGAACACGAAAAGATAGGACCACAACCCTTTATTGATCTCTGTGTGTTGCTATAGTATCTGATTGAGTGACACCTAGTACCTCCCGTTGCGTCTTTGCCGATCAAAATACAACTCATACCTAAAATGCGACACTATTGTCTGAAAAATGATCACTCATGTTGCAGTAAAAGGCTAGAGAAATGTGAAGTGAATTTTAATTATTGAACCAAACTTGCACACACCATTGTATGCATCAGTAAGTCCAAACAGATGTAGAAACTTAGCCCGAAGCTTTAAGCAAGTTCCCCTATACTGCCCCCATTACAAGTAGTACGTGTGGTGATTAGCATACTATGGCATTGGTGAGTGTTAGGCTAGCTAGCTGTCCATCAGGGCATATCAGCATAGTGTGTATTCATCTCGCTCGCAAAAAGGAAATAAACACATGCATAGCTAACGGCTATGAGATGTATTGATGCGATAGGTAGGGGTGAGGGTGTGATATCCAAATAGTGAAATATGCTGGGAATGAGTAAAATAGATAAATATAGTACCTGGTACTAGTACATTGTGGGGAGAAGACTTGGCAAGAAAAAGTCTCGGTGATGAAATAGTAGCAGACGACGAAAATAAGAAATGGGAAAATTTCCTTTCCCAAAAAAATACATCTGAAATTTTGGAAATGTAACTTTTTTTTCAGGAACTTTGGCTTATGTTCTGGAAATATGAACATATATAATGGAAACAATTTTGACTTTCTATCCTCGGTGTACTTTTGCCATAAATGTATGTAGTCAACTTTATTCTTCCTTCATATAACCAACTAGTCTTTGTCAAAGACTACTCGCGATCGAAGGGGGATGAGCGGCGTTGTGCCGAAGGCTGCTTTTACCACTTTGGTTACTGTGAGAGTGTGGTACCCAGTACTTTCTCTCCCTGTGCATAATATATAGCACAGACTAATAATCAGCCTAATTTAACATATCAAAAATTTGGGGAAACAGATTAGTATGGTGCAAGATGGGAGGAGGAGGTTGGCATTTGAGACACACTTTCTTGAAAAATACCCTTTGTAATAATTACACACCTTGTAGGGATTTAGTACATGTATGTGTGAGGAGGATACTGGTTTAGATTTTTATCACCGAGCTGTAAGAATTGTGTGCTAATGTAGTCTGAAATAGCAGCAGACAACGGAAATCAACTAAAAAGCTTTCAGGTATCAATAGGTGTTACGATGTGATGAAGTAATTATATTTGAGCATGAATTATATAGGAATGGGGGTCCATTATAAGCTATTGCATCATGATTCTTATTGTCTGACTTCTTTCTAATTACATGCATGACATTATAACAATGGAATATACTATAGAGGAAAGAAATTTGTACTATGGATTGACACAGTATCGCGTACATTATTTTTCTTAACCGAGACACACCTTGTAATACTTTGTTTGGTTACAATCAGTGAAGATTTATAACAGCTTGGATTGCTGTAGAATCATCAGAATGTTGTGCACACGGTTAGGCACAGCACCCACGCTAATTGCGTATTGCATGATTGGCGTGCCTACGTAAATTGGGACTTAAGTGATGCGTATAGTAACAAAAAACAAATAATTTTCGCCAATTGTAAGCCGAACAAAGTATACAACTGGTGAAGAAATGAACATTTTCCAAAGAGGAATGCCATTCTTTCTTTCACTCAAGTTTGGTAATGTCTTGTGGGCGTGTGTTGTTGGTTACAGTATCAAAATTTGTGCGCCAACCTAATCCTGCAGCGCGTATATACACGCATACAAAGACGGTTTATCACCACGCTTGTGGCGTAAAGGCACTGACATTACTATCAAACTCAAGCTGAAACTAAGTGTAGTTAGTGAAACAGGTGCGCTACCAGCAAATTGACAATTATTTCACAATGTTCATATCCATGTGATTATTTCTTGAGTCATGTTTCATGTGGCAAAATCATTGATATAATGATCATCGTTAAATTTTAATGACAGGAAATGTGCTCCGAGCTTAGTAAAGGATGCATGCGATATTAAACAAATGAAATATTAATTTTTCTTCTTGCAGCTTCGCTACGAAGGAGCAGAACGGCCTTCTCTTCTACAATGGCAGGTTTAATCAGCAGCATGACTTTATAGCGCTGGAAATTGTGAACGGTCAAGTGCAGTTTACGTTTTCAGCTGGCGAGGAAAGGACTAATGTGAAGGCATCTATAGAGGGTGGAGTTAGCGATGGCAGATGGCATAAAGTCATGGTCGACTATCATCAATTGGTAAGTGGAATGTTTATGAGAAATGTTAGACATGATAGGAAGTTGTCCTTTTAGAGCTGCTTATGACTTATTTTACCTACTATTTCCACTTGAGGTAGATTTCCTACAGCATCTACAACAGATTTTCTAATACCCAACTTTGTCTCTTCGGGAGTTGAATCGGGAGTTGAGAGAGACGTTAGTGCGTATTTCGCTGGTCTCTGTGTCGAATTGGCTTGCTAACCTAATCGCACCGAGCGTATACACACTACACACATGTACAAGGGCGGTTTGGCAGCATGCTTATGGCGCAGCCTCGTAAAAACACCGATAATACTCTCAACTTTGGGAAAAAGTAGATCCACTTTCGGGAATTCTAGCTATCTGCATCTGGGAAAGCATCTATAGAATGGCAATTGGAATAAAGTCATGGTCAACTATCACCAATTGGTCGAGTCCGCTGAGAAATGTTAGACACGATAGGAAGTTGTCCTTTTAGAGCTGCATATGACTTGCCTACCATTTCTACTTGATGTAGATTTTCAACAGCACCAGCAACACACAGCATCTTTTCAGGAAATTGAAACGTGAACGTGTTTGAAAAAAAAATTTTGAGAGGGGAAAGAAGTAAATTTTCTAATACTGTACTATGTCCAATCAGGAGTTGAGAGAAACATGGTGCGTACTTCGCTGATCTCGGGGAATTAGTTAGCACGCCTGCTGCGCAACAGCGTAAAAGCAATGATGTCACTCTCAACTTCCATTGGGACAAAGTAGATTGCTCTCAGGAATTCTAGCCATGTGATTTACATGATACAAATATTACAAGAAAGTGAACAAACATGAGTAAAGAAAAAGTATGAATATTTATTATTAGGATACTGAATGGTTTTTTTTATTACTTAATTTTTTTTAAATTAATTTTATTACCAACTACACATACACATTAACCTCCCAGGTAACATGTTACTATGTATCTTACATGATGGGTTCTGATCACGTCCCAGGAATGATCCCCTGGGTGAGTACACTGCTAGTGAAATTCCTAACTAACTTCTTTATTTGGGTCATTGCACCGTCGTCATGGGAATTCATGAATGAAGATGGCAACCAGAGTGTGCAATATGATTTTCTATTGGTCCAAGTAAAAGATTTAAAGTGGCGCTGAACAGGTGTTGTAATGTTGCTAGTTTTGTGGTTTTTCGCAAAATTAACAGTGATGGTGTTATGTTGTAGCGACTTCAAGGAACCATTACTGTTGCATAGGTAGTTCAATGATAGATCTTGATGTTGTTGATGCACAGATTCAATTTTTTTAAATAACAAGAAAAAGTAAAAAGTAATATGTTTTGCACATTTTGTCCTCAAAGTGAAGAACCACTAGGATATTTGGAGTAAAACCAAATTGTCAGTATTAGACTTGTAATCAAGTCATGGAAGTCAAGTCAAGGGGTCATTGATAGGTCAAGTCAGGAGTCAAGTCAAGGAGGCATTGAGAGGTAGGCCACAAGCTGATTCAAAGATTCATTGAGAGGTTGAGTTACAAGTTGAGTCAAAAGTCATTGAGATGTCGAGTCACTAAACAAGTCGAGTCAGAGTCAATGAGATGTCGAGTCACTAAACAAATTGAGTCAGAGTCATTGATATGTTCAGTCACTAAACAAGTTGAGTCACAAAGAGTCATTGGGATATCGAGTCACTATAAAAGAAGTTGACTCACAAAAGTCATTGATGTTGAGTCACTAAACAAGTCAATTTAAAGAATCATTGAGATGTCAAGTCACTAAATGAGTTAAGTCAAAGAGTAATTGAGATGTCGAGTCACAAAACAAGTTGAGTTGTCATCAGGAAATAGAGACTGGTCAAGTCTGGTTAACTCAGCCAAGTCGCAAGTCAATCTAAGAAGTCATTGATACTGTAGGTCAAATCAGGAGTTGAGAAAAGAAGTCATTGAGAGGTGAACGTTGAGTCGCAAGTCAAGTCAATGAGTTATTGAGATGTCGAGTCACTATCAAGGAATATATAGAGTCACAAGTCAAGTCTGGTTAACCTAGTCAAGTTGTAAGTCAAGTCGTAAGGGTTGTGTCAAGTTGAATCAAGTCTTTCAAGTCAAGACACATCACCACCAGGTTTGCTATTGAATCCCCCCAAAATGTCTGAAAAGGGTTCCCATTAGAAGCATCACCTTAAGCTCATTAGTATTCCATATGCATTGTCCAGTCTTAGTACGTCCAGTGAGATTCATCACTGAATACAATTACTCTATGGAGTCAATTATAATGCACTTAGCGCCATGATTGGGACATCATTATGCACTAATTATATCACAAAAGGCAGGTGATTTAGGGTTGTTGATGTTGACTAATATCTATTATGGGGGATAATAATTAGCTAATATTCATAAAATTGAATCAGTGCATGTTAGAGACTGTGAGGATGATATTTGAATAGATGATATCAACTGGCAGCTGGGATTCTTGAAAATGATTTTAACCAGAGATGTGTATTTTAAATGGATGTTATGCAACTGTACAGTTTTATATTTATGATAGGGTTTAATTTTTTTTACCATACAGTCCAACCTCTCTTATCCGGATGACCGGTCCTCTTTTGTATTCTCTCTGTTATCCGGCTATGAAATTTTTACAAGAAAACAGATTTTAATGCCTTAATTCCAAGTTCAAACTGCTTAGAATGACATCTATGTTGCATAGTATACAAATACAACATGTTTTGAGGGGAAGTAGTCAAAACTACTAGTCCCTCGGTGTTGGATGATTTGACTACTTCCCGACGCGGCCGCGTCAGCGGAGGGAAGTAGTCAAATCATCCAACACCGAGGGACCAGTAGTTTTGACTACTTCACCGAAATGAAACATGTTGTATTTGTTTTGCTATACCTCATAAATATTTTCACTATCACGGTAAAATCGTGAACAAAAGTCAAAACAAACATCAGTCAACATGCCGGCCAGAATGATAAATAAGCTTAATATTTTGCTTACCTGATTTTATTGCAGGATTTCTGTTCAATCAATATTGACATTTTGACCTATATTATTCAAATTTTCTTTGAACTTTCCATAAATAACATTTTGTTTCATAAAACGTCAAATTCGCGTGTTATTATCCATCGGTAATCTCGGCAAAATAACTGCAGCAGACGCCATTTTCACGATAAACGCATCTGCAGAATCGCTGTGTGTAGGCATAATGCTACGTCTGAAGGAACGGTGACGCACGGGGTCGAGACACCGTGTGGTAGTAGGGTGCGGAAGTTTTACTACTTCCCAGCGTTACGTAATTGCACAGGCGCGGGGAAGTAGTCAAAATACCGTGCTTTCGGACGCTAGCGTTATTAACCAATAAGATGTCTGGATTACCTAATAAATATTTATGAGGTATAGTAACATTGAAATACCATCTTTTAGTCTTACACCCCATGTTGAATCAATCTTTTGTTGTCCCAATTTTGGTATTTGGGAGAGTCTATGCAATTTTGGTATTTGGGACAGTCTATGCAATTTTGGTATTTGGGACAGTCTATGCAATTTTGGTATTTGGGACAGTCTATGCAATTTTGGTATTTGGGACAGTCTATGTAATTTTGGTATTTGGGACAGTATATGCAGAATTTCACATAATTCACTTCTCCGGATTTGCCACTTCTCCGGCCAATGCTTGGTCCCATCATGGCAGGAAAGTCAGATTCAGACTCCACAATGCAGCCGCAATGAAATCTGAGCCAGGCTTTACGAGCTTGGCGGTGAAAATTCTCATCGCACGGTGGAAATTTTGTTGGGGATGAGAGTTGAAATTTGTCTCTTTCGTACCGCGCTGTGATATCGCGCCATGCATGCTTGTGATTGGCTGCTGGAAAATAAAGGTCGGCGGAATGAGCATAAAAGGAGATGCAGAGTCCACATCGCAGCCGCTATGTTGCGATATATCACTGTAGTATTTTTAATTTCATTGCCCAATGTTGCAATGTTTTAAATGCATTGCATCGCGCTGTGATGTAGAGTCTGAAAAACTTAAAAGGAGCTGGACTGAACTAGATAAATGTCAGACAGTGAAAATGATTATGGCAACATTGTTCTTATTAGAATGGGTCACAGAAAAGTTGGGTAACATATTGGATAGTCTGTATTCGCTTTATTGGCAGAGGTGCTGATAAAAAGATTTGAAAGAACCAAGATCATTTTCAAGTGGTTTTAGTGGTTTTTATAGTGAACTGGTGGTTTATATTCAAAAAGGTATTTAAAGGGAAAGTTCAAAATAGAAAATCTACCAGTACCAACTATTATACATCTTTCCCATTGGTTGTGTAGTGAAAAGGCTTCAGGTAAATATGGTAAATATCCATGAATGTTTAACAGTAACACCACCAGTAGCTTTTAAATCTCTTTTACCTACAATTATCACGTTTTGAGTACTTTGAAACCAATTCCTCCTAAATCCTGGGAAAAAAACGTTGTGTATAATATAGGGATATTGGTAATACTCCATGACTGCAACTATCAGGTCAAGTCAGGACAGCACATGCCGCAGGGTTAAGTAAACTTTAGACCATTGAAAACCAGTGCAGTGTTAAGATTGCAGTCCACCACTTCACCTCCATAGGGTTTTTGTACTATCACCAGGTATAAGGTTGCTGAAGGGTGTCTTAAAACTCACAATTTGGGTTCTTTTTTGAATGACTTGCATGCAAGTCACTTTTCCTTGATAAAATTTTCACATCTTTAAAAAGCAGCAGTAGTTTTACCAGAAAAAAAATCTGTTAAATGAAGCTTTTATGAAAATAACTCCTCAATTTAGCCATAGACAGTAGAGAGAAGAGCCTTCTTTTCATCCCACCTCAAACAACCCTTTTTCCACTCAATTGGGCAGTGAATTTCTAGTCTGCTACACTGAAAATGCACCAGACATTTGACCAAGTCCCTGAGTCAAGTCACCAATATTGAGTCCTGAGTTGAGTCATCTGAGTTTTGGTTACTCCTTCATGTAATTACTAGATTACACAACATTAGGGTTAGGGTTAGTTTAGGGTTAGGATTAGGGTTAGGGTTATGATTATATGATTAGGATTAGGATTAGGGTTAGGGTTAGGATTAGCTTGTAAACACAAAATATTTGCATGAAGGTCTACAATCTTGCAAATGTTGAGTTGAGTCTTCATCTACTACTTTTATAATACAAGCCTGAAATGCAGAATGTTTGGGCCCGTTGTTTGGGTTTTTTGTTTTTTATTTGCTATGACTGCATGGAAATTGGGCCACATAATAAAAGCTGCCTAAAGCATTGCCTATGGCCCAAGGAACTATTGTGGTCAGCTGAAAGCCTTGCAAAAAACACTTTACCCTCAAGTGTGGTGTTTTTGGGTGACTTTTATCAAAGACCCTATTTATGGTCTGTGCTTGACTAAAAATTGGGCTTCTTAAAAACACTCTGCCACAGCTGTAATAAGTTGTTTGCTGCACCTTTGGGCTGTATAAATAGCAACTGTGCCAAGAATGTTTTCTTCCTTCAAGAAAACACCTAGCCTATGGGGTTTGGATTTGAGTGACAAAAAAGAGTGAATTCAATGACACTTAGGTCTGTGAAGGTTGATGGTTAGTAATATTTTGACCTTTTGCTTTTGTCATTACAATGTAAAAGTTTAAAATTAAAAATATTAAAAAAATTCAAATTTTAAATTTGAATACCATATTAATTTTTCTCATTTTGACTTCTGTTCTTGTATCATTTCATGATTTTTGAAATTTTTTTGACAGTAATAATGAGTTTAGGACACAGATCTACATGTTTGAAAGGCATTTTTTATATTTTAAGTTTTAAACATGTGAAAATGAGCAGTGTGAATATTTCAATTGAGAGGTATTGCTAATATTTGTCATTATATACAATGTGTTGGGTGAAGTTAGGTGAAGTTTAATGTTGTCAATCAACAAGTTGGGTTCATTTAGAGGATTCTTGAGGTGGACCAATTACCTTGCCACTTGAAGCTCACCTTGGTTTCCTTAAGGGATCTGGAATGAGCGTTTTGAGCGTTTGACAGTATTTTTGTGGGACACGGAGCACATCAGACATATCGAATTATTCTGAATACGAAGAATGTCTTTCTGATATCAAATAATTTTCATTTTTGAAATTCACGATATAATACAAATTTTATGACAAATTATAAAAATTTGATATGTTTCACATTTTTGATATATAACAGTCCTCGAAGTAAATTTTATAAATCTAATGATATATTCTTAAAGTGTATGTAGCTGGGAGGAAAAGCTGACGATCAATTGAAAATTTTGATCTTTCATATTGAAGATATGGATTTTTTCCCAAAAAGACCTAATTTTGTTGGTGTTTTGGGAAAAAATCCATATCTTCAATAATGAAAGGTCAAAATTTTCAATTGATCGTCGGCTTTTCATCCCACCTACATACACTTTAAGTATAAATCATCAGATTTATAAAGTTTACTTCAAGTACTGTTAAATATCAAAAATATCAATTTTAATGATTTGCCATAAAATGTGTATTAAATTGTGAATTTCAAAAAATCAAAATTATTTGATATCAGAATGACATTCTTCGTATTCAAAATGCAATTTGATATGTATGCTGTGCTCTAATGTCCCAAAATAAATACTGTCCAAACGTTCATACCCCAGCCCTGAAAGATGTTGAAATATCCCAGAATTAATCAAAAGTAATGTAACAGGAGTCATGATCAAATAACATCTTTATATAGCACAATTTAAAATTGTATGTGTATTAACCCTAACACCAGTAAAAACCACAAAATACCACGATGAAAAATTCTGATCATGCATGCATCCCAGGGTCTGCGATGACGCAATCACCCTAAGTGTGATATGCTCACGGAATTGCTGGCGGGCAGCAATAACCCGATCCAGGTACCGGTCCGCGATCGTTAAGCTTGGCATGCGGGGGGGTCATAGGTTCAATCCGGGGTGCCAAGTCAAAATTCTTCTTCTTCTTGAAAAATTCGGATCTTCTCTGACTACCGATACCAAAAAGCATGGGTCAGTGTTAGGGTTAGAAAAGATGTATTTTTCCAGATTAGAGTGTCCTCTAACCCTAACACCAGTAAAAACCACAAAATACCACGATGAACAATTCTGATCATGCATGCATCCCAGGGTCTCATGATGGCGCAATCACCCTAAGTGTGATATGCTCACGGAATTGCTGGCAGCAGCAATAACCCATCCAGCTACCGGTCCATGCGATCGTTAAGCTTGGCATGCGAGGGTCATAGGTTCAATCCCGGGGTGCCAAGTCAAAATTCTTCTTCTTCTTGAAAAATTCGGATCTTCTCTGACTTCCGATACCAAAAAGCATGGGTCAGTGTTAGGGTTAATGCATACTTGGAAGTTGTTTGTGATAAAGATAAAAGTTTGTTGTTGAAAATTTGTTTTCCTTAGCTTTGATTAATGTTTCATGCATGATTTTTTCCCATATTCTGATTATTAATGTCAACTCACAAAATACTAAAAGAGAATTTATTATAAAAGATATTTTGATAAAATGTACAATTATTTGTACATTATGTGCTGTAAATTGATCACAGTAATTTTACATACTGGTGTGTGTCCAATAGAGAAATCATCTGGACTTAAATGTTTTATTGCCTGGTATGTGTTGATGTCCCTATATTGGTATTGAAAATTGTCCGCTATAATGTTCATCATCATGTTCATCCATTTGCACCTGTGTCAAGTCTTAATGACTTAATCCGATACAGATAGCACATGATGAACTTGAATCTACATGACACAAATACCAGAATGGTCTATCAGTATGGTATCTATCGTCAATACTTGCCGTCACTACATGAGATGATAGCGCATGGCATGATATCAGTGCCACACACACTCATCCTCGCTATGTGTTGTCTAATTGTGGATCACTTGTACTAATTTTATTGAATTATAGCGTCGAAATATGTAGCAGAGTAACATCTTTGGGAAACTGTTCATTAGTTAGTTAGTTGGTTATACATGCATTGAATTTATGATTCCATTTCATATGGAGTCAAAATTGAATTATGGATTGTATCATATAGAGGGTATATAGGCAGCGTTCGAAATAGGGCCGGTCAGCCGGCCATTGGCCTGTAACTTTTTGGCCGGGCCGGTAACTTTCCTGACTAGCAGTCTTGTTGCCGGCCAGACTGGCCGGAAACTTTTCCAGCTGGGACAAAGTCCCGGGAACTGGGGTAAAACTACATGTGACGTAATAATCTACACATCCCTGAGGTACTTGTTCAGAATTGAGATAAATATTTATCTTTTTATCAATATACAATATATTATTATTATTTGCAGTTCATTTTACGCATGACACTATTGAACTTGTTGTAAGTTGTAATTGACGAAAATTAAAAGTTCTAAAAAGTTTTGGCCGGTAACTTTTCAGCCGGGCCTGTAACTTTTGAGAATTACAGGCCTGGCTGGCCTGTAACTTTTTGAGGCATATTTCTAACACTGTATATAGGCCTACAATAACAGAGTCATCCTCATTTAAATAACATTCTGTCCTCCATAAGGTACCACGGGAAAATTCGCATGATAATACAATAAAACGTGTGATATGTATGAATGGTTGTGGAATCGATCTAGAGACCTGTCCCTCTGTCATCTTAAGTTATCTTAGAACTGTCCTCCTGCATGGCTGCCATTTCAATTGTTATACCGTTCCAGTTGGTTTATTGCATACACTCTATACCGCCCAACACTAGATTATTTATTGGAGGGATAACAATAAGTTCAAAGACTCATGCGGGATCTCATGGCAACCGTCATGGTAGCATGGTGTTAGGGTATGTTTTTATAGGCCTTCAAACACATTAGGCCTATGGTTTTATACAAGAAGTCTGAAATGTGAACCCGGGATGTGAAGTTTCTGTTTGAAAACAAAAGACTTCGGACATAGAAAACAAATCTATTTCAGGAGAAACTTGATAACGGGATTAATGATACATGTATTGGAATTGCTTCAAATAAATGTAGTGAGTTTGAACATGCAGAAAAGGTGAGGACCCGAGTACAAAACTCTCCAAGTAACCTAGGGCATCCCTAGGCCCCTTCCATAATGGTTAAAATTCATAATTTAGGGTAAAATTCATAATTTAGGGTAAAATTCATAGTTTTAGGGTAAAATTCATATTTCAAGGGTAATATTCATTAATTCATAATTTGAAGTTGTATGCATTTCAGAAGCATCTGTGTTTCTGCAGCCTCTGGACTGAGTCTGGAGTCTATGACCAATGTTCCACATGGTTATTTTATTATTTACAGTGTACGTGTACCAGGAATAGTACTGGCAGCAAAAAACAAAAAAACTACATGTATTCCACTGCCTGTGGTAGTGTGACATTTACTTCCACAAAACTTGTGTTATAACAGAAGACATCAGAATATAAAGAAAAAACAAAACTAGTGTAAGATGAATGGGTACCCCACCTGAATGTGACGTGCATGGTACAAATAATTTGTTGACTTTGACACAAGTTGCAGGCTGGCAATGTGTGAAAAATGTCAAATGGGTCGTGGAAATATCACTATTCCCAACAGCAAGATATAGTTTACTATGCCTGCAGTCAGTGTATAATATATTGCAAGTTTATATTCTAGTTGTAGTAAGTTATGCTTATGCTTTGAACTTCACAAACAATATGCTGCTGGTTTATGTGATAGATAATTTTAGTTTCAGGTGATGGCAGACTGTTTGTTTAGTTTTGTCAAATTGTTGGATTGGGGTGTTATATCAAAATTCAGACTGGCTGGTAGAAAGGTTTTGAAAAGCAGTAGGCTTATACAATGTACCAATGCTAGTTTTTCCGAAATGTTCTTCAAATGACTTCATTTTTGTACCCTCATGATTAGATATGGTTTTGTAAGGTCCCCAGTCCTCTCTGTGGGTGTGTTCCCCATTTATGGTTGAATGAAAGAAAGTGTGATTTTACACAAAAGGCATTAAAGGGGGTCTCCGGCAATCATAACATTGTGCCTTATATGTTAAAAAAATAATTATCAAGCACGAATCACATGGTTTTATTTAAAACAAACTCATATTGACCATAAAAGCGAATAAAAACAGTCGGCTCTCAACACGCGATATTCAAAATTCCCGCGCAAAAATTGTCTAAGTGCAATGACGTAATGGTTTATACTTGTGCTCAATTGTCGTCAGCCTTCATTGTATTACTGGGACGTCATTGCACTCAACAATTTCGGCGCCCGGGAATTATGAATATCGCGTATTGAGAGACGGATGTTTTTATTCGTTTTTATGGTCACTATGAGTTTGTTTTAAATAAAACAATGTGATTAGTGCTTGATAATTATTTTTCTTACATATAAGGACTATAATGTTGTGATTGCCAGAGACTTCCTTTAAAGGTGGATGCTTACAATTGCTTCCCAAAACCATAGTTTGAGAGTGGTGGGACTAGGTTAAACTTGGCTTTTTTGACAACATTGTCAGGAGGCCTAGTTAAAATATTGGTCAAAGTTGATCTTTTGGATTGACATTTTCAACATTTCACACTTCTGCTTCAGGGAGGGGGAGGGTGAAACAAAAATCCTACAGAGTTCAATGTTTAAATCTCATCAATAAAAACTATCCATGTATTAACAGAGGAAGAGGCTTACGCATCATACACTGGAACATGGAAACATTCAAACATTACAACTAGCGCACGAGATCAAATTAATGATGCTTAATCGTTATTCTTAATATATCAATTTACAGGGGAAAGAAGAATTACGCATCGCACACTAGCACATTTAAACATGAATTTACAAATGGAAACATAACATGCATAGGCAGATATACCAGAGAAAAAACTCTGGACATACCTGCCGGTGCGGGGACTTGAACCCCAGACCTCTCGCTTGTCGTGCGAGCGCTCTAACCACTGAGCTACACAGACTGTCCCTGTTAAACAGGACTCAAGTCTGGTACTTATGGATATGAGCAGTCAAGGGTGAACAGTACAAACAACACGTACATTACGCACCAGTGTACGAGATCAATTAATGATGCTTACCCGCCAGCCTAATATAATCATACAAACAGAGGAAGAGGCTTACGCATCATATACTGGAACATGGAAACATTCAAACATTACAACTAGTGCACGAGATCAAATTAATGATGCTTAATCGTTATTCTTAATATCCATGTATTACTTTTCACAATTCCTTGATGAATTCTGAAAAGAAAAACAAAGAGGCTTGCTTGGATCACCTTGAGCTTTTAAAACTTGGTAAAACCATACAAAAGTTGCAGGAATTTGTATTTGCTCTCAAAGCAATGTTCATAGCAGCAGAGTTGGAAAGCTACCCAGTAAAAGTCAGAAGAGTACAAATTTGTTTAGGCTGTTCTTTGCCAACGAATAGAATTAGTAGTCATTTAAACATGTTTGCTAAACATAACATTGTGTTAAGCTCATGTTGAATGTAACAGAGTTCAGCGTGCAACTTAGGAGGTGATCTCCACCGGAGGCAGTCACGGCCAACATCGATACGCAAAAAATAATACATGAATGTTAAAGGTTATTAAAACAAAAAAGAAACTGCATTCAGAAAGGTGATGTTGGGTGGCGTTAACTGGAATGACTTGACTTGAGTCGGAGATGTTGACTCTAGATTTAAAGAGAATGTGTAGTTTGTCAGGATTAGGTTTATGGGAGGAAAAGGTTTTGGGATCACGGTCTTTGTGTTGTGTTAAAAGTGACGAAGGCTCCTGAAAACACAATTTTGAGAACTCAAATGTGATGTTTACAGTGGATGGGATGGCAGGAGCCACAGTTTTCCAGTTTAAGTCATTCAATCAGGTCTTCCAGGGAGACCAGTACATTTGTATTGATGGAATTTCCTGAATAAATAACGAATAAATAAATAATAATTTACATCTTACTAAAATAATGCTATGCCATTGGCTTAGGAAGATTTTCAACATGGGGGACTGGGCTGAAAATTTAAAATTTTTCAATGGGCTACCCTGGGGTGCATGAAGGTGGTTTCCTCCCTCAGAGTCGGACAATTTTGCAAAATCTAGGTCACAAACACCCATTTCCCTTCTATTTTATCACAATTTTTTAACTTCACCTAGGATTATGGGAGGTAGGCTGACAGGTATTCCAGACCTGCACCAAAATTATTGAGGGGGCTGAGCCCCATCCCCCAAGTCCCCCCGGTTCCTAAGCCTATGTATGTACTTCTTAATATTAACAGTGATTTGATAGGAAATGAGTCAAGGAAGCCAATAATAACATTTATATTTCTATAGATCTTCCGATTCTTGAGTTAAGGCTAGTAATATCAAACCAAAGTTTTGAGTGTGACCATCTAGAAAAAAATCAGGCACTTGGGATGGAAATGACACCACTTACATGTAGCCTATATCTGGCCTAAGGATTGCCTTTGTCGAAACCATACCATTCCTCTTGTGTGTCAGCTTTATTTGTCCAAGTTCGAGTGAAAACACTGCTAAGACATGCTCTTCTCAGACCTGCCTTGAATTAACTTCAAACCAACTTGATATTTTAGATGGTTTCTTATTTTGTTGTTAATGAAAAAGGGTTTGTGTTTTGGGATCAATTTTCTTTGCAGCTTTAGAAATGATTAAATGATAAAAAAAGGACTTCAAAAGGCTTTTACTTTATTCAAGAAACTTCAAGGGGTTGAATGGCCGATTATGAATGTACATTACATAAAGCAACATCATTGTGTAGGGGGATGTCTAGGGGGTAATGATAAAAGGTCAGGATCTACTTCTAAGATACCATTTTGGAATTAGGTTAATACAGATTGAACGAAAAAGTGATTTCTCTGCTCGAAAGTGTGTTAACATCAAAATTGCTTTTCAAAGCATGCATATTTTCTTGTTAAAGCCATTTGCAGCTCTAAAAGGTGGGACTTTATGTATCATATGTATGTGAAAAACTGTGAGTTGTGCGGAGAATTTTAAAACAGTAATAAAAGGTATTTTCATTATTGATGTGGTTTTTTTAGTAACAGCACAGACTTGCTTTGTGGCGACTGTGCAAACAAAATTATATAATCCAAACATGATTTTCAAAAAGGTTGTACAATGTGTTGCATATACACCAGGCACAAAAAGAAACTCATCAGTTATATTCATCCTTGCTGTTTAATAACTTGATAATTTTGGATTATTCTGAAATATACATTTTGTTAATTGGACTTTTCTTTCTCATTTGACACCCTGTTCGTGAACATTGAGCAAGAATTGACCAAGATATGCACCTACAAACTCTCAAACCCCAAAATGAAAAGTTGCAATTTTAACGATTCAATTGTGCCTGTTACACTGTGTGCTTTATTGATTGGCCCATGGCGCTTGTGTGCAATACAACGATGCGTTCCCATTGAAAACCGTTGAAAATGCAACTTTTCTTTTTGGGGTTTGAGGCTTTGGAGGCACATATCTTGGTCAATTCTTGTTCGTTTTTCACGAACAGGGTGTCAAATGAGAAAGCAAAGTCCAATTAACAAAATGTATATTTCAGTTATTGAACAGCAAGGATGAATATAACTGACGAGTTTCTTTTTGTGCCTGGTGTATATGATTAATACAGGCCTGGCTGTAGCCGGAAATTATTTTTGAGGCAGATTTTTGATAAATTTGACCTTTTTTAGGTGGATTTTTGATAAAGTTGACTTTTGTTGACAACATTGGATGGATGGATTCTGGTGGATTTGAGGGAAAATTCGGGTGATCTTGGACCAATTTTGGTGATTCGGGACAATATTTTAGGGAATATGCACAGATATGAGGTTTATTTTTTACCTTGGTGTTGTTAGAGGTCTACCCTGCATATGGGCCTGCATTAATATTATAATAAGACATTTTCTTAATTATATGGAATGTATTCTTTTCTTTCTCTATTTTGCCAACAGTTGTTCAGTTTCTTATAAATTTCATCTCTTATACAATTTACTGTCATTCAAAGTATTGGCAACAAAATACTTTCAGACGATCAATTTATACAGCATACAGTCTTTGAAAAGTACCTCTATTTGATTAAACATCACAGCAAAACAGCATGAAAAGAATGTTTGGCTAACAAATTTTGATGTTATAAGCTTCGATTTTTGCAAAGCCATGATTTCAAGACATTCTCTCTTGTTTCGATTCATTCCATCACGTTTCATGTATTATACTATCCATATAGTCATATTATCATCATGACATGCAACAATCTGACTTTCTCACTCATACAATACTCTCTCTTTCTCCGTCTAAAATGAAACCTGTTATGTGCTAGATGCAGTAGCATAATGTCTAATGTATGCGTTTTATTTTTTGTTTCTTTCCATGTAGACTGCTACTGTAGTACTGGATGACTGTAACACAGCTATATCACTTCAACATGGGCGGACGACGATTGCCAATTATACATGTGCAGCGAAGGCTACTCAGAGAGGCAGATACAGGTGATTGGCGATATTATTAATCTCTTTTTCCCCTGATTTCAAGTATTTTTAGAACTATTATTGAATTGTACCTTCAATCTTGGTTCCCATTTTGCTTTTTTTTTTGTATTTTTCACCCAATTTATTTATTCTTTTATCTATTTATTTTTTTGTGTCTATTTGAGCTTAAGGTCAACCTTACTAATGATGCTTGTACTTTAAATTGTATAAATTGCTCTACAACCACCTGTATGAAATGGGCTGTTCCATTTAAAATACACACTACCCCTGTGGAAGATTTTGGAAATATATCCCATAAGGGGGTATGGGATGGAATGAACACATTAGGCAGCTCCATTTGAATTCCATACACCCTCTGAGAAATATTCAACTTCAATCGTCCACAGAGGGAGGGTGAGTTTCAAATGGAGCTGCCTAATGTGCTAATTCTATTTTAAATTCATACTTCCTCTGTGGAAGATATTTCCAAAATCTTCCACAGAGGGAGGGTGAGTTTCAAATGGAATAATCCAATGTCAGCATTATAGGCTTTTTTTTCATCATTTCTGTATCCAAGGTCACTATAATTTATTGAACACAATTTGTTGGCAAAATAATTTTTAAATAGAAAATTATTGAGAATTTCAATTCTTTAAAATAATAAGTGAATGCAATTTTCTTCAAGTATATCAGCGTAAAACGCCAGACTGTTAAAACAAGTTAAAACTAATCGTTGCATTTAGACGAGGAATTTTTCTCCCTCTTTCATACCCCTTGCCCCCGTTCTGTAAGCAAATACCATGATCAAGTTATAAACGTCTTACAGTAACATTTTGAGAGTTTCCTGATCTGATTTCTATCATTATAATGGGAATATGGCAATATAGGAGCACAGGTGGTTTGAACATCTATTACTCTCGGTTTCTTAGCGGGTTTTGTCTGTTTCTTATGTAAAGTTTATATTGATTCTATGTTGTATTTGACCTCAGATCAACATTAAACAATTTATCATAGGGATGCATATAGTCGCCTATAAATAGTAGAAAGTGACATTAGATAGAAGAATATGTGCTCTTTATTTGATCAAATCAAGCAATGTGAAGATGTATAATAGCGCAGCCCTGCATAGTGAATCAAAGACGGAATGGGCTATTCCACTTGAAATCCATATACCCCCTTTCAAAGACATGACCTTAATCTCCCACACAGGGGGTGTAGATTTCAAATGCAGTCACACATTCAGGTAAACCCATTTGAAATTCACACTCCCTGTGTGGAAGATTAAGGACATGTCTTCCATAGGGGGTGTATGGATTTCAACTGGAATAGCCCATCTTGGAGCAGACGACACTGAATGGGTGACCCCATTTGAAATTCACACCCCCTTTGTGGAAGATTAAGGTCATGTCTTCCATAGGGGGTGTGTGGATTTCAACTGGAATGGCACAATAGAACAAGACCCTATTGATCAATAAAAGTATGAGACATACAGTGATGACGCATCTTTTGATGTTTGGCACAGTTCAGTCTTGAATAATTTGATTTTTTCCCACTTTTTGTGGTAGCTTCAAATAATATCATAATTGCTTAATATGATAAAAGCATTTGATTATTCACGCCATTTCTGTATATAATACATAGGGTCAGCTATTTCACCTTAACATGTATCAACATGTGAAAATATATTTTGATATTGGTACTGGTTTGATAAATGGACTAATTTGTGAGCTGGTCAATTTGGGTCAATCATGGCACCCAAGTTGTTTTTATAATGAATGAATCTGTACTCAGTGGTGCCACCACATGGGAGAAAATACCCCCCAGTCAGAACTCTTTCCCTGAGTTGCCACCCCAGTAAAATATTTAAAATTACAAACATTTCCACTTTTTGCAGCAATTTTGCACAAAATTTGTTGATTTTGCCTCCTTCCTGAAATTCACTTTTCACTTTTCCCCGAATAAATACCTGGCGTCGCCACTGTCTGTACTCATTGCATTTGCAATTCATAATTTTACGGACATGATTTGATTATTGATGTAATGCTGGTACCATTCTTGAATAATTTCATCGTTTATGACCGGCTATGTATTTCCTGTTTTTAGTTTTCGCCCCAGGATTAAATCTTTGGCTAATAATATCATAAGACATTCTGTCTATCTGTCACTCTATTAGTGCTTATTTTCAGTGGGTCATTTGTTACGCTGGCCATCATATAGACGTAATATAGCACGTAATAGCGCAGGTCTGAAAGGTTGTTATTTAAGTCACGTTTTAAACTCACTCACATCTACAGCACACATCCATTATGTGTTATTATTATCTCAATTTAAAGTAATACTATATTACAGCTGTTAAATTAAATGCATTTCAAGTAATTATACCCATTTGGGGCTTATTTACAGGGATGCAAGTTTTCCTGCTTTTGCAGGAATTCCTGCTTTCATGAAGTCCAAATTCCCACACATTTCTTTATTTTCAGCCCATTTTGGAGGCTTTGGGTCCAGATTCACACACTTTTCAAGCTTTTTCTTTCAGATCAGCTTGCATCGTTGTTATTTAAACTGATTTTTAAAATACATTCCAAAAGTAGTGTGGCAAATATGAATATAATGAAAACGCTACTGTTTAATAACATGGCCTATTCTCTGACCCGAAAATCTTCTATTTTCAAATTAAAATGTCATCTTAAATCTTTATCATTTTTATGTTCATTCTTTCTAATACTAAAATGTGAAATGCAGTGTCAAATCGTACTACGAAGCACTTAATATGTAGTCTGAAAGCATTAGGCGACAAAATTTTTTTTTTTGTATCTTCCCAAATTGCAAATATTTACAGACAGATTTTGGTGATTTTTTTTGGGTCATTAAAAAAAAAATACAACGACCGACCCTACTTGAAAGGTCTGTCCGCCTGTAGAACAGGGTTTTTTCCGTCGCCTTATATCGAATTTGTTCTTTTCTGGTACAGTTATATAAATATTTTCAATGTGAGCAAAAAAATGTCTCTACCTACTTCAAAATTTAACATTAAAATTCATATTTATCCCAAGAATATGGGGTTCTCAAGACAGCTGCAAACAAATTAACATTAAACAAGCTGTTGTGATTTCCTATAGTTTCAATTTTTCCATGCAGACCCTCATATGTTGATATGTTAGCACTTCTTTCATCAGTACACCAGTTACCACACAGTCACTGATCTTAATTCCAATTTCTTGAGCAAAATCGGTACTTTTTTGTCTGAAAATGTTATCAATGGAAGGTCAACATTGTAAAGCAGATGGAGATTTACTTCTAAATTTCCAAATTAAATGGATTTAAAAAGGTCAAAGATGTCCAACAGGAGTTATCCAGCAGATTCCAGCCAATCTAGGATCTGTCACCTTTGATTTCAAGCTCCCTGTTAACTTACTACAAAACAAGGGTGAAATCAAATTGTAATGGCCATGGCACAAAAAGAAGAGCCTGTTTCTGAAAGATTTCATGAATCAAAGGTGCTAAAATCATTGTAAGCTTCAAATACAACACAAAGTAGCGTTATGTTTGTGTTCATATGTATATCTTTGAGAAATTGGGTCCTGCCTTATAAGGAATCAAATGTTAAAACAAAGTTAATGTTACTATCATCTGACATTTCCAACTATTTATTTTCATCACATATTTCAGCCTACACATGATGCTCATCTAGTGGTTCATTTACAAAATCTGAAATTTGTTTTCATTTTTTCAAAGTTAACCAAACTATTTTACATTCTTTATAATATCTCCTCTGTCAGGAGACAGCTAAATGAGGAAATGGCCTGATGAAAAGATGCACTAAAATAAAACCAGAATAACTAGAATCAATAAAACTAGAATATAAAAATATTGGAATCACAGAATTCTTCCAACAATCATATGTGGTAGGTTTCATAACTACATATCTGTCACTGATCTGTCATAAATTGGATGTCATCAATTTCAATATCTTTGTGCTTCCTATTTCAAACAAATCCTCTCAACAAGATGGAATTAAATAGGTTAATCCATTGTGGTCAAAGTAGCATTCAAAACATGCCAAATATCAAGCAACAGCTAAAGTATTGCAACAGAACTTGTACCCAGCTGGCAGATGGATATCAGTGCAGTCAGAGCCTACAGCAGTGCTGGGCAATGTGGGGTCTTACACCTCCGGCTCTGTCTACTATGTACTTGTACTTCCATGGTCTGGTCACTGTGGCGATTTTTTACCAGAAAACAAGTCTCTGTAGTAAACTTTTAACCAACAACTGTCAGACGTGTCTTCAATTAACTTTGCGGTTAATGCTTCTGTCTATTTGCTCTTTAAATATGTGGTCATTTGATTTTGAAAATTATACTTTAAGTTAAAGAAGAAAAATGTTTATTTTGAACATTTTCAAGAATTACCTTCTTTGTTACTCAGAAGTTTGGAGACAAAAATGCATTTTACAAATTGACTGTCTTAGAAATCATATCTTCAAAGAGGAAGCCCCGCCAGGACAGTTCTATGCATACCGCGGAAACATGGCATGTTGCCTCAGGGGATTGACGCTAAGTCAGGTACCGCGTGAGCAAACTCAAAAATAGCGCAAACAGCGTGAGCGTACACAAAAGAAACTTCGCGCATAAGATAAGCGATGTCGCCAGGTCTGTACGCTGTACCGGCATCAGCTGAATTCGAGTACGCTTAGAGGGCACAGGCATGGAAAATTCCAATCTGTGTATTAATATAATCTAAGGTTCTATGTTTAATATCAAATTTATCATTGACAAGGTTATATCTGAATTTGATAGGTGCTTATTGATGTTTTAATGTTATTCCATCAATTGGCACCTGTAAAATTCAGAAATAATGTCACTGATTAGTTTGATAACCAGGCAGGTTTGGTTCACCCCAGAAGAACTGCTCTGGCATGGCTTCCTCTTTAAAGAAGCTTTTTAAACATCAACATTAACTGTATCTTATTCTCTCCTTTACTTGTGCAGGTTTTTGAACCTGAATGGCCCATTCTTACTCGGAGGCCTTCCATCTCTACCAGACGACTTCCCGGTACAGAACTCTGATTTCAAAGGATGTATCCGAGATCTCCATATAGACAATGCCTTTGTGGATCTAGCTTCCAACATTGAAGACATGGGTACCCAGCCTGGGTGCTCACATAAGGATGATTTCTGTCATAGTAAACCATGTTTTCAAGGAGCTTCGTGTGAGAATCATTGGGATACATACAAGTGTAATTGTCCTGCAGGAACTGGAGGAAAGAATTGCGAAGAAAGTAAGTATTATTGTGTGGGGAGTAAGATGGTGTATCCATGCAAGGAGCCAATACAAATGTTTGTGAGACTGGATCAAAGATATTGATAGGAGAAGGCAGGTAGGCGTATGTGTAATGCTATGGGTAATCTGCCATATTGATAACCAAATTTGGAGGTTCATTGTTTTCCCATCCATGATTCAAACATGACAGTTTTGAAAACAAAAGGAAGGAAAATGTTCTGGAAAGCCATTATGTGATCAGGATGATGTGATCATTAATGAATGGTCACTAGGGGGAGGTGAGGAAAGCAATTATGGAGGATGGAATTTAGTACTTGATAGTTTCTTAGTGACCACTAATAAAGCAAGAATCCAAGAGAGCCATAAAAGACAAACTATCGGACCATATGGCATGCCAAAGATACAACAAACAGTGATATGGTAGTTTTATTTGAAAAGCAAATAATATTGCTTGTCTCTAAAAAGAGAGAGAGAGGGAGATACAGGAAGACAGGTTTTCAATTAAACTGAGACTATGTGTAGAATAGATTTATGTGTTCGCTATAGTGCTAACGGTATGGATTAATCTGTCACATTGTTATGTTAGTTCAAGAAGGTTGTATCTACCTGCAGTGCATTTAAATAGCTGCCATGTAACTAATGTGTTGTATCATTAGACTCTTATCTCTTCCATTTTGTTGATGTGCATTATGCCCTCTTGTCTAAAACCTATCCTACATGTAAGGCAAAGGAGCCAAATAGGTTTGATCTTATGATCGACCATCGGTGCTTGGTCGGTCCTTATTAGGAAATATCAGTTAATTGAATCTGTGTATGTAATGTATATTGACCATGAATTCTGATTAATTAGTTGATAGTTCATTAATTACAAGCATTGAAGCAGCATCAACGGTTGATCCGCAGCTTGAACAAATTTAGTATCTAACCTTAATTAAAAGGGCATTTCGTGATCCACAGCCTCATCCCCCACTTTTTCAAAAAAGTTGAGATTTTTATACCACTGGAAACCTCTGGCTACATAATGTTTATGTACAAAATATTTCTTGCAGATTAATTCGTTTAGCAAAGATATTGTGAAATTTGAATTTCGTTCTGGTATACCAGAACGAAATTACAATGCATTGTCTATAACTCGGAAACGCAAAATCGGAATCAACTGAAATTATGGGAAGAAACTTTTTTCGTGGATATCTACTGAAAAATGTCATAAAAAGAGGATGCTAGGATCACGAAATACTCCTTTAACATCTAAAATAAAGAAAACATTCGGGTGCAACAAATCACTTGTTTGATGTTTTTTACTATGGAAAATCCACAGCTAAGAATTTAAAAACCTGCACAAGCTTCCGAATTCGCCATTCTGAGCATCTGGATCTCAATCACATGTTAAAAACTGAACATTATTACAAGCGGACATTGCTAAAAGTTAACAAAGAGATTTTGGTTTTGTCAATCAGTTTACATGCCTGCATGTCTTTTGCTTGGTTGAATGACATTTTGTCTGTCATTTTTAGGCCCAGAAATGGTGAATGCGAATAAAAACCCTTGGGTATTTATTTCCAAAAAGTGCTGCGGGTTATTTCTTCTGCGTTGTACAAATGCTTTTCCGATGTTTGCAACAGTGCAATTAGCTTGTATCTGGAGAGTTGGAAGATATTGAGACATACATGTATTGTCAGGATATGTCAGACATCATGAGACTTAACACAAGAAGTAGAAAAAAATCTGAAAAAAGAAAAAAAAATCTCCTGTGGTTCAAAATCAAATCAAATCACATCAGGCAGCTATTGGTAGTATGACTTCATGTCTGTATGAGATGATTTGCGCTGTAGGAACAACATGCTATACTTGAGGCAGCTATGATTCTATAGACGTCGATATTCGGCACTTGCATGAAGATATTGTGCAGTTGTTACAATGAGACAGCTTTATAGCAAAGTTCCGGTTTCATCCAAATGCCTGATGAAATTCAAGCTACGGTCCTTCTAGCCCACTTAAACGAGTCTTCATACCACCACATGAATGACATAGTCATACAGCACCAATGTGTTACCATTGAAATACAGAGTAATAAAATTGAGATTTTAATAATGCAGGAACTCAAGTCAAGAAGCCCGCTTATTGTTGATTAACTTTGCAGCCATGCGGCTGATGATGGACTATTGGGATGAGCAGGCAGTTGTAATGTTGTGCTGACATCTAGATTAATGAGGGTGCTTGGTCTATGTAACAACTTCGTAATATGTACGCTTTGGCGAAGTCAACAAGGGTTAAATTTGAGTCATTACAGTGCTTAAAGATGTGAGAAAATAGGTTGTGATGTGCCATTGATGAATCCTTTGAACTTTGTAATATGAATTGTCAGAAATTGATATTTGATAGTTGAGTGATTGTTCATTCTGTTGTAATATGTAAACTTATGAAAATAGGGAATAAATTGACTCATATTCCAGTAAATTAAGATCATTTGAGTAGATGAAATCTAACTTTCTAAGCCATTCAGTTATGAATTTTGTTTCTAACTATAGCAGCAGACATGCTTGTAACTTCTGTTTCAAATGCTGTAGGCCAATTTCAGTAATTGATTATGAACAATAAAGTTAAATTTTGGATGATAGCAAAAATTAAGCAGAAAAATTAATGAAAATATGTCGTGCAACTAGTACCAGAATGATTGAAATTAGAACGCAAATTAGTACTCGAAGGCAGACAAATTAGGCTATTCCGGTTGATATCCATACACCCCCATGGAAAACATGACCTTAATGTTCTACACAAGGAGTGGGAATTCTTAAAGGGGTTACCTAAATGGATGATTCCATTTGAAATCTATACCACTTGTGTGGTAGACTAGATTGAGGTCATGTCTTCCATAGGGTGGATGGATTTCAACTGGCATAGCCCATTACATCTATTTTCTGTCAGTGTATCAAATAAATGGTTGACATATTACGCTCTTGTTCGTCCCCATTCTATTATCGATCTGTGCCTATAGCACATTATCAGGTGCATACAAAAGTGACATTTTCTGAAACTGTTCATAATAACACAGGCTGCAGTGGGACTGTGTAATGATAATGTCCATGTTGCGCTCTAAATTATGTCACGTTTCTCCGATTTCATCAGGAAGTAAGATTGAAACCATCCATACATGCCCCATTTTGTAAATCAGTGATGTGATGCAACAAAATAAACCAATTAAGAAAAAGATCAATATTCAGTTGTTTGTAGCCAATAACAAGGTCGGGTAAATGGTTATGATCACTTAGAACTTCATTGAAATGGAACTTATATCTATTAGGACTTCTGATTCATTTTATTATCCTTTCAAGCAAAGTGCAGACTTACTTGTTTTGTACTGTTTTCCCCCTGGCCTTTTCCTAATTTAATTTTCCTAACTTTAGTTTTCCCATATCATTATAGTTTCTATTGAAACAATAGACCAGGAGCACCCCCCCCCCATTTGGAAAAGTATACAATAAGTCCCAAAATTTCAGAATTCACGAGCGTAGTGAGCAAAAAAAATCAGGTTTTTTACAAATTTTGGGAAGAAAGTCCACTTTTCACAAAATCCCCCCCCTGGAAAATAGTCCACTTTTTCAAAATCAGCACCCCCTCAATGAAATCCTGCGTATGGGCCTGACCAGGAGGATACTACCAATATACGCCTGCATCATTACACAATCATATCAATTCACTGGCGATAAAATATACTGGTAGTGATTGTGCAAACCCTACTGGTGATTCAGTATCGTCATTTGACGTCAAAAATAGCAGGGTGTCATTTGGTTTCCAGGCCATCTCTCGTAGGTTCCCCCCGGGTACTCCAGCGTCATCTTGCATCTAAACCGTGGCTCTCTTCCTAGAATATATTGATTTACCTTATCTCATGTATTGATTGTGATAAATAAAGGTATTGGAGAAGGGCGCAAATGGTCGAGTAATGGATAAAAATTGTTAATAAATCAAAGCACCTAACCCCAAAGCAGCCCAACGAGCAGTGCGTCTTGTATTCACATTGCCGTGAGTTCAACTGGTAGTGATTTCAAATCTATATTAGCTAGTCACTTTTCCCATATTAGGGTCAGCTTATTAAGTCACAAATATCTCTATACACTAGCAGTGACTGCTTTCCTGCTTTATGATATAGGCCTAACCATTACATTGAAGGGCAAGTTATTAATTGTTATTGGTATTTGAAATTATATTTTCCCTTTAATTTTTTAATTGAAGAACAAAGCTGATCATATCCAAATGAAATCCCAATGCAATTTAATGGATCATTGCTTAAGTAAACTCAAAGCTTTCTTTCTTCAAATTGGTAAATAATCCCGATTGTAAGTAGTTTTATTTCCAATTATATTCCCTTTGTATTGTATAATTTGATTGATCATTGCTTATGTCAACTTAGACTGTTTACATGTCTATCTCATCAAGCGTGGATAGTTAATGGTTTGTTATGCACGTACACTGTACGTACTACCTGTCCATGTATACAGGCTTTGTTTTTTCCTTCAGTGTTTTCGAACTATATTCAAACCTATCATGAATTCAGCTCTTTTATAGAGGTAGTGCTCACTGATAAATATCAATATTTGAGCAGCCATTATTATCTGGCAAATCTGGAAAATACATGTATATTTTGTTGGAAACATTTTTGCCAAGCACAAGCAAATTTTCATAACTTTTAGCCTGATTGTAGAGACTTTATCTTAATTTTAACTTTGCAACCAAATGTTACTGTATAAAATGTCATGAAAGCAAAAGCCTCCTAAAATTCAGTATTTGACAGTACATAGTTTATAGGGTAAGTAATAGGAACAAGCACCCTATTATGTCAAATTGGATTCTAATTTTATGAAGAGTCAATCATACATATTATATGAAAATACCTAGTAATTGCAAGCATTATTCACCAATGTAGGTCAGGTGGAAACATTGAATGAAATATGCAGTACAAGTTGTACTATAGGTGTATTCAGACAGTCAGAGAATTCTTGAGGATTAGCCTACTCAAGAATAGTAATTCAGTTAATTCCCAACTGTATGTTCACACGACTGTATTGAAGACTGGAATCCTTGAGTTTTGTGATGCCCGATGACCAGGGTTGTCACTACGCCGGACGGCGCCGGTCGGGGCCGTCCGGCACTGTCCGGGGCCGTCCGGCACTCACAAAAAAACAAAAACAAAATTTTTTTTTTTTTTTTTTTTTTTACATTTCGAAGTGGATGATGATATTTCATCATAAAAAGAGCAAGAAATTTTTTTTTAGTGGGGTGGTACCCTCAAAGCCTATTCCCCAATCCCTAATTCACTAAAAAGATAGTGCGAGGCGCGAGAGCTTCGCTCGCTACGCTTCGCCTTCAATATTTTAACCAGTACTTTTTTGGTCCTGGTGACAACCCTGCCGATGACTACAGCTTTGGAATTACAAGTGGAAGTTTACTGGGACCCTCTCTTGTGGCACGTTGAATTAAACTACGGTATATGAAACCACAGTCATGGGTTATTCTAGTACTTCAAAATGGCTTGATCACATGGCAGTAGCTCTTAAGGATCAATTGAGGATCACTCTGGGGTATCGCAAAAATCCCCTAAATTTCTTGGGGATAAATTTGAGAGTAACATGGGGATAGGAATCCTTCACACAGCGGATTTCCCAAAGTTTTTGCTTGAGAATCGTGTTGGTTAAATAAAAATCCCTCCATATGGATGGGCCTAATGCGGCAAACTGTGCCATGTATAGTGAAATAGTATGTACCATGTAGAGAGGGAGTCTTAAGAGAAATACTGTAAACTATGAAATGTTTAGTTTGTGTGCATGAAAATTTTGTTAATTTCATGTATTCCATATAAAAGCCACACTGTGGAAGATTTTGGAAATATCTGCCCCCGGGGGGAGTATGAATTTCAAATGGAATGAGCACATATTGGGCAGCTCCATTTGAATTTCATACACTCTGAGAAAGATTCCACCTGAATCGTGCCCTGAGGGAGAGTGAGTTTCAAATGGAGCTGATTATGTGTTAATTCCATTTGAAATTCATACTCCCCCTGTATAAGATATTTCCAAAATCTTCCACAGGGGGAGTGTGGATTTTAACTGGAATAGCCCACTGTTTTCATGCCTCGCAAATATTGATAATACTTCCTGTAGGAGTTAAAGAAAATGTTTTACAGTAAATGTACCTGTCACTTCTTTCACTTAGTATTTTTTGTTTGTTTGTTGTTGTTTTTATTTTGTTCTAGTATATTTTTGTTGTTCTTGTATGTTTGGGACATCACTCAGTTCTATTATTGTTGAATAGTGATCTATACTTTGTTTGGCTTATAATTGGCAAAAATGATTTGTTTTTTGTTACTACGCGCATCATCGCAAGTCCCAACTTACGCTTGCATAAATTCACATAAATGCGTGCCAGTGACACTTTAGCGCAGGTGCTGCACCCAACTGGGTATATGCTGCCATTCTAATGATTTTATATCAATCCACATTGTTATGATGGATTTACGAGTCTTTGCCATTTATAAGTCAAACAAAGTATAGTTGAGATGAGTATTTCGATAGACCAGCATCACCAGAACACTGAAAATGAGTCAAAACAAGTGCATATAGAATTGCATTTTATCATAATATTAACGATCATTGGGGAAGCGGAGGATTAGTAATTAAAAAGTAACCCAATATTTTGCTCTTTTCTTTTGTTTTTATTTTAGATCTGCCGCACATTTTACGGTTTGAAGGCGATGGTTATATGGATTTCCAACAAGGCCAGATGACTGTGTCAGTCCCATGGGTCAATCGCATCATGTTTAGAACCAGGGATAGGGATGGTTTACTCATGTATATCAATCTGGGTTCCACCGTATTCATTAGGATTGAGGTAAGCTTAATGGTGGGTGGACTTAGTCTTTGCCACAGACTCTGTTCTGCTTAGTACGTCTCTGTAAAGCTTGAGGGTCAAGCATAGACTGACAAGTCAAGTGCAAAGTACAAAGTTAAATGTTTGTTGATGCAAAATATTCACAAAATTAAAGCAACCAAAAGGACCATATTTTGTGCAATATTAGGTCAAAATGTACTGAAACAAAACGCGTCCAAAATTTGAAGAAATAATCTTAAAGGTTAAACTCTTGATTGAAAATGTTCAGCAAAACCCAAAAGGTCACTTTTGGGAGGGTCACGTTCAACTTTTGTTCATGAGGCAAATTATTCTTCCTTAAAAAGTTTAGATTTAGGAAGTTCCCCGTCCTCGAAAATGATGAATTCTGGCTATGGGCCTGCTCCTTGATTCTCTTTTACTAGTGGTTCTCAGTAGCTTCTCTCTCCCGTAAGGATACATTTAGATCAGGAATATAGTGCAAAAAAAAACCCTATTTGCAATAGCTGCCCTATTATACATTGGACAATTTCTCCATTCTATATTGTACACATCAGAAGATATGACACATGGCAGCTATTGCAGATAGCAGTTTCCTCCTCGATTTACAGGGTCTGTGACATAGACTATATCTTACTACTTAAATGAGGAGGTCTTAATTGGTTGAGTAGGTAGTAAGTCATGCCAGAAATTTGAACGCTGTAAAAAAGGATTGATTTGATATTTAGGATATCTACGCTTGTTAGTGCATTATTGCTCAGTGGCTGTGGCGAGATTGTGCTTTGGGTCAGCGGAAAGAATGTAAATTAGTCAAAACATGGGAAAGGATAAACACATTTGACAACCTATAATAAAACTTGCATCATATTTTATAAAAATGTCTGAAGAATCTTGACATAGTTCAAAATACTTCATAATTTTGGATTTTAAATCAAAATGCCTGGAATATATGGTGTGTGTATTGATAATGTGTACTGAAATCTTGTTTATCATAGTTGTTAAACATCATTATGTAAAACAAATATAAAGCAAATCTGCCCCGTATGTGTAACCACTGGCAAATAAAGATATTACATACACAGTAATTTTTTTAAACTATATGTATGTATCTAACTGCAGACACATACATTTGAATTTTGTTCACCATATCATTGACTTAGTTAAGATTTTAGTGTCCAAATGTAGACTCATCCTACGCCGGCAACTGTGGTCATTAGGTATACAGTTTTCTTATTTTCTTGTGCTATTTTGCATCTAAAAACATTGTCCTCGGTCATGTGCTTCCACCCCCACTCATAGATTTTTGTATATGTGTATCCTCATTTGCAGATGTTTACAAACACCACCACCACCCACACACCCCCACCCACATGCCACGGCAGACACAAATACATACACCGACACATTCAAAACTTAAACAACACAACAGTGTCAATTTTATAAATATTAAAAATTAATTGTTTATTTGTTATCATTCCGCAGCTTGTCAATGGTCGTGTTCAGTATCGTACATCAACGCTGATCATTCGCATTGATGATGTGCGAGTAGATGATGGAGTCTGGCATGATTTCCAAGCCGAGTGGAAAAATAATGAAATTGTCATCTCATTGGACCATGGCAAATACAAGGTAAGATGTGTTTCTAGAAAGTAATCAACATACTTGTGGTTAGATGATTTGTTTGTTTGTTTGTGTGTGTAGTGGGGCTGTATGTGTGTGTATTTTGTCTGTTTGTTGGGGTGTACGTCTGACTGTGTTGATAGTGTTTACATGTTTTTATGTTTTATATAAAATCCAATGCAAATTGCACGACAGACATGAAAGCTAGGATTGGAATGGCCAACGGAAGAATAATTGAATGAATGATTGTGGTTCTGGAGAAGAATCTTAAGGGGGTACTACACCCCTGGCCAATTTTGTGCCTATTTTTGCATTTTTCTCAAAATTATAGCGCATAGGTGACAAATAAGATATGTATATAATAGGGGCAAGGACTACAACTACTGCACTGAAATTTCAGCAACTCAAGGCAAGTAGTTATTGATTTATTGATCAAATATTGGTTTTCCCTCATTTTTGACTCTAACTCCACAACTGTTGTTTGTGCTGAAATAAAATTTCCAGTGCAGTAGTTGTAGTCCTTGCCCCTATAATATACATATCTTACTTGCCACCAATGCACTATAATTTTTGAGAAAAATGCAAAAATAGGCACAAAATTGGGCAGGGGTGTAGTACCCCCTTAAGCATCAATTGGAAGTAGAAAAGAACCAACAGACCCATCCTTGGAGAGTTGGTGACAAGAAGGTTAACCTTGGTCACAGTCACAAGGAGACAAGCTAGGAGTTACAGCTAGATGGTAGCCAACCATCAGTATAGTGATGGCAGCCGAAGAAGATGTGTTATACGTGAGGGATTTGTTCAATGGGATGTGTGATCAATAAGCATTTTAATATTTAAACAGTATTATTTGTGGAGGCTATCACTTGTTTGTTCTTAACATCAAAAGAAATACATCAGGCCCAAAATTCCAATGACAAAAATATGAGCTTTCTTCTGATGCCAAAATCTCCATTTTGATAGGATAATGAGGGGGTTGAGGCTGTCAATCTGGTCATGCTCTTTAATCTAACAAAACTAATTTAATAATTTAATAAAATACAACAATTAGGCTATAGTATAGTTGGTATCACAAGAGATCAGTCTCTTTTATTTTCCCGCAAATCCACTTTGGCATTTTTTTCCTACACATAGCAATATTTTGTTCAATGCTATTAATATTATTTAAATTGAATTGCTTTCTGACAACACAAGTTTTGCTCAATTACTACATCTTACATACCGGTACATAGCATCAACACCATGTTGTGATGTAACATGCGTCTTCATGCGTTGAATCAAACATGAAATATGACATAGCTCCTAGCTTCTGTACATACCCATCTCTATTGTCTTGTCTTGTATGTTACACTCCATTAGCCATGTGTTAAAGCTTTCAGTAAGATGTGTTTATTTTAAGCCAGTCAATTTACCATAACCAATGTTCAATAAATAAAAAATGTAAATGTAGATATTTATATAGCGCTTTATGCCGTAAACAGCCTCAAAGCGCTTTACATTTATTCCGTCATTAGAATAATCGAACCACGTTTGCAGCCTACAAATGGCGCAGGGTTCACTCAGTACAACGACTGTGACTACCCCTAACAGCTTCCCATTGCACCTGGGTGGGGTGAGGCAAGCGAGGCAAAGCGCCTTGCCCAAGGACACAACACGGTGGCGGGACGGGGACTCGAACCCACGCACGTTGAGCAAGCTCTCAGATTATGAGTCCAAGGCCGTATCCACTGAGCCACCGTGCCCTCATGCCCAATGTGTAATCTGAATACACGTAATATGTTTGTTTTAATACTTATCAATTGGATTATGATGTTTTAGTTTGGTTATTAGTCCAGTTGAAAATAGTAGTCTTAAAGAGGAAGTCCCGCCAGAGCAGTTATTCTGGGGTGGACCAAACCTGCCTGGTTATCAATTTAATCAGTGACAAGGCTATCTCTGAATTTGACAGGTGCAAATTGATGCAGTAACATTAAAGCATCAATTTGCACCTGTCAAATTCAGAGATAACCTTGTCACTGATTAATTTGATAACCAGGCAGGTTTGGTTCACCCCAGAAGAACTGCTCTGGCGGGGCTTCCTCTTGAAGCTTATGTAATGGTGAGTTTGCTTTGCTACTACTAGGTCAAAACATTGGGCTATTCCATTTGAAATCCATACGCCCTCCCATGGAAGACTTGACTTTAATCTCCCACATAAGGAGGTGTGGAGTTCCCCATGCAGGTAACCCTATTTGAAATTCACACTACCTGTGTGGAAGATTAAGGTCTTGTCTTCCATAGAGGTATATAGATTTCAACTGGAATAGCTCATTTATTGACAAAATATGGAGGTTTCTTCTCTCCATAAAGTGAATCTACAGCCCAATTATGGAATTCTCTTCCTGCCCAAATTCTAGTCATTAGATCAGGGCAGCTTCAGCAGGGAGGTTAATCGCTTTCTGGGTGCTTCCTCGTCAGCAGCTTCTAAATGATTTTTTGTCTCTGCTGTTAATGCCCAGTTATGCCATGTCGTAAAAAAATGTCTATTTTGATATTACTGCAGACTTTCAGAACTGATAAGTTTATTATATTAAACTTTAAGTTAGTTGTCAGGTGCCAGTTTCATTAATTCAAAAATAGAAAAAGTACAGTAGAATTGCTTTATATTCAATGTGCTAACCCGGGGTGCTGACACCTACGTTTTTCTTTAGCAGAACTAAAAACAAAACAAACAGACACAAATTACAGCATATGGCAGAAAACTGACATGTCAGTGTTTCTAAACAAACCTTGTTCATCAATAAAGAGGGAGAAAGCAGCATTATTATTAGTTAAACATTCATGGATGAGCTGCAATAGAATTTTCCAAATCAAAATTTCTGAAGACAACTGATGTTTGTTTATGATGCGTAATGTGTACCACTGGCAAGCACTTTTCGTTTACAAGCATACAGATACTTTATTACGCTGCGTATGCACCTGATGCATGTGACCTGGTTTTCCGAATGTTTCAGATGTTGGTTTGAAAAAGTCTATAGAATTGCTCTATTTGAATACAACTGACAACATAATCAAACTAGGCAGTTACCATAAAAATGAGCAAATTACCATGAATGAATTACGAGGGTCAATATCATTAGTGACATCTTGCTCAAATGTAAAATTTCCTTGAAATTACAAATAATGAGATGCAGCACAATATATACATAATAGGCCTGCCTGCCTCTACCATTAAACCAGGCATGAATCACATTCACAAATTAGTTTTAAATTATCATCAGTTGCTGACGAGGTCTGCTCACTATTTTAAAAGCGTATCTTTTACAAATATATGTAAGTCAAGTCACTGTTTTCCCTTCACACCACTGCCATACACTATGGACCACAATGGCCTCATCTCAATGGCATAGTCCAATAACCTCAATTAAACAATCATAGTGCAAAATTTGACCTTAAGTTGCAGAGTATGAGTTTTTGTACCCAAATTTTCAAAGGTCATTCAATGAATGTACAATTGTATTTGGGTTAAAGAACTGTGCCCCTGATAGATGAGCATGTTGTGGATCCTAGTGATATGCGAGGTTATTTTTTGCACAAAATTGAGCGAAATGGGGTCGCAAGGGGCTTATGAATATTCCAAAATAGAGAAATGAATGCATCATCACTTCAATTGTATTGTAAATTGATAGTATGCAATTCATGTTTTTGTTTTGAAAAGCTTATAATTAGATGAATAAGATGTATGTAATAACTGAAGCGGGTGAAAATTTAGGAGAAGAAAATGACTTTCAATTACACATTTGTTGAATGAAATGCACTATAATGAATATTTTAATGTGTTTTGATCAGCTCTGTAGTTGAAACAGTACTGTAATGTGTTTGCATATAATATGAGTTGAAATTGATATACATGTAGGAATATTGAAAATAAACTATTAAATGAGCCATTTTTCTTTTTTAATGAAAGGGATATATTATTTGCTTTCTAAAGGTACAGTGAATTTGTACAGCAGAGCACCCTAAAATACATCATCATTTGGATTTTGGCACTTTTAGAACAAGCAAATGTGCTTATAATTTATTTTTATGCAAATAAAATGTGCCGCATAAGCCTACTTTCAGGAAATGTGCACATGTTTATAACATTTTGTGTGTGTAAAGCCTAATTTACATGGAGACTCTATTGCTTGAAATTTAGTTCCAGCAAGGGAGAGTCCCCGTGTATATTGGTAATTTTGCCAGGCAAGGCTCCTGGACCTCTGACCTTTCATAGTTTCCTCAAAATAGAACCTGGGCTATTTTTTCAGGACAGTATACACTCTCCAGAGAGTTTTCTCTGGTATGTTGATGACATATGCACACTTTTGTTATGTATTTACCTGGTTATGGTTTTATAGGTCACATAGGGGGCCCCAGATATAGTTCATTGAGGTCACAATTGCTGGACTCTATGTCCCCATGTAAATTGCATCGCCAGGGCAAGTAATCCATCAAAATAAAATTTATGGTTATTATGTAGGCAAGGGTAAAGTCCCCATGTAAATTAGGCTTAAAGACTAGAGGTGAAATAAGACTACTTTGTAATTCCCTACATGCATGAATAAGGTAAAGAGTCTTGAATTTGAAATAAGACACACTACTTCAAAGTGAGATTTTCTTTCAAACTATATAGCTTAAATTTAGTGGACTGCTTATACTTTTCACTTGCAGCTGAAATTGACTGGCAGTATCAGTTAGAGACCATTAAAAAGATTCTGAAATGAAACGTTTCCTTGAATGACAATTTCTGTATTTTGGTTATAATTCAGGAGGATCTGAAGCCTCTACTTTAGATGATTGAAGTTGAATGAAAACTAAAGCCTGCGGGATTGGGGCTGGCAAAGAAGAGATGCTTAATAAATGTTTCATATATTGTTGGATTGCAATGCAAGTATTCTGATAATAATAAAAGTAGGGGGAAAGACCTCTTTTCATTATACTTTTAGATATTTGCAATATTGTCTGATTATTATAAAGTTGGTAGTGATGATGATATGACGACAACAAAGACAGTAATTATGATGATGACAATGAAAAAGATGATGATGATGATTACTATGGTGATGAAAAGAAAAATGATGATGGATGATGATGATAATGATGATGATGTTGAAGAAGATGATGATGATGTTGAAAAAGATGATGATGATGTTGTAGAAGATAAAAAGAAGCACAGTGATTTATAGTGCGCTACGCACAGGCACAACGCCTAGACGTTGATCCACAAGCCTCAGCACACTTTACAGGTTATCGCTGACCACTATGGCCCCACATCATTCCATAAACCATTAAACAACAATTCAGGAACTTTGCTGCTTCAAGAGCGCACACCCTAGACATTCTACAAATAACCATCGCAACCAGAATCAGCTCCCCGAGTTTCGTATGGGTTACAACGAGACAAATTAGCAGTAAGTTCCTTGTCCAGGGAATTTCAAGCTAACTCAATTTTTCCACGAGAGCGACTAGGCACCGCCAGGTTCGCACTCATAGACGAAACGCCTTATCGATTGAGCTAACTTGACTTGAAAGATGATGGTGATGTTGAAGAAGATGAGGATGAGGTTGAAGATGATGTTGAAGAAGGTGATTAATGCTGAAGAAGGTGATGTTTAAGTAGATGAAGATGATGTTTAAGAAATGATGATGATGACAATGATGTTGTTGAAGAAGATGAAGATTGATGATGATCATCATCATGTGGTGGTAGTGGCATTCGCAGTGGTGGAATATTAGCTGCTTGCTTTTGACCTTCAATTGCATATATTATTACACAATTGTGATAGAAAATAACAATAAAACCAAAACAATTTTCACAATTGACCAGCTGTAGAATCCAAAATATAAAGAAAGATTTCGTTCTGTAATTTCATTATCATACTGAGTTTATACTAGTAAAAACGAGCAATACATTATGTAAAAGTAGAAGTGTTATAAAACCAAAATGAAATGGTGTCAGTTTACTTTTGGCAGTCTCAAAGCTAGCAGCTTATAGCTGATCAAGTAGCTCATTGCTAATAATGCCATGCTACTTATATATTTTTGCTGGTATATTTCAAGTACTTCTTACACCTCGTAGTTGATACCTAATGTGTATAGCCTTGGGGGGTACAGACTAATATAAGAAATGAGCCGATGAGCGGGGAGAATGTACGCCACTATAATGCTGTAGCTTTATTGATCCAACAATCCGGCTCATGGAAAGTGTTGGAGTGAGTGTGGGGAGGGGATTGGTGAAGGGGGGATCTGTGTGTGTATCTATGTCTGTCCGTGTCTCTGGGGTGTGTCTGGGTGTGTGTCGGGGTGTCTGTCTGTCTGTATGTTTGCCTTTCTTTGTGGATTATTGAGGAAACGTATATGCAAGTGTGATTAATTAAATGTTTGCCTTTGGGGAAGATATTGCAAAAATTCAATTTTCTTAAATTGCTTGCATGCGTGTAAAATTTAGTAACACAATTTGCAGTTGTGGACTTACTTTATTATGAAGTATGTTCAGGGTGTATCAATTATCCACAAGTGATGGATGTGGATAGAATACTTTAGACAAATCGGTGATAAAGGATTGATGTATTTTTTTTGCCATCATTAGTTTAATGCTTTTATATATATAAAACACTGTTTTGACAAAATTTAATGTTTTAACTAGCGATCAAGTTCACAAAATGGATTTAAAGATTTGTCACAACTTATGATATATTATAAGACTTGAGAAGCATCCTACATGAAATGGGACCCAGATTTACTTTCTTTACTACCATATTTCGTCAAAGAGTTACATTTTCCCAAGGGGGGGGGGCGTTTATTCAAAGTCAATTTTAGAACGATAATTCCCGTTAAAATCATTAGGTAAACTTAAAACTCACGCTAAAATGACGAACTGTGAACTAGAAACACTGACTTCTGGTTCACCTCCGGGTTTCCAATCCAGATTTTTGCCAAAAAGTGACGCTATTATCGACCATGTGGGCAACTTGGTAAGCTTACTACACAAGATAGCATGGAAATATCAGCATTTTTGAAACATCTTGGTTGAAAAAAAGTGGTGGGGGCGTTTATTTGAGGGGGGGGCGACTATTTGACTAAATACGGTATGTTAGTTGTTTTTAAGCATGTACTTGAGGATTTAAGATTAACATGTTTGAAGCAATGGAGGAAACTCTTAGGGCCGCTACAGACTCCGGGTATTTGACGTATAAGATTTGATGTAACATATCTACGTTATTTAATCTATTCCCATTTTATTTCCAGTAATGTTTAAGTTCTAACGAATGTTCGATGACGTAAAATCGATAATATGTTACGTATGATATCTGGTAGAAATATATTATTGATTTTACGTCATTAAACATTCGTTAGAACTTAAACATTGCTGGAAATAGAATGGGAATAGATTAAATAACGTAGATATGTTACATCAAATATTTTATGTCGAATAAAAAGTTTGTAGGGTCACTTAATGTTTCTGATTAGTCAAAAAGTTTAAAAAAAAGTTAAACTTAGTTTAAACTAAGATTAGTCAAACTTAACTTAAAGAGAGCAGTTCTCTAGCATTTTAAATACTTCTTACCAAAATTACAAAATTGCAAAAGGTGTTGCTCAGGCAGAATTCAAATGTAATGGCCTCTAATTGATAGAAAAGAAGAAGTTAAAGAAGACCTGATTTGTAAAAATACCCTTGAAGGAAGACCGTGGGTTTGATTCAATGTGTTTGCTTATTCCTTTATTTGAAAATGTAGTCAAATGTATACAGGTGCAATCGTTGAATGCTGTTATCCACATAGCATCGGCACTATGCAGCCAGACATTCAAGTCCATTCAAGGCTTTCTGTTTATTAGTTTGTTTGAATGAATCTTGAAGGTATTATTGCAATTCATTTTATATTAGTATGAATTATTTTTTTAATTTGATGTATTTGTCATTATGATGTGAAATAATATTGTGAGTTACTGTGAAAGCAACCTTGTATATATTCAGTATCAGCAGATTTTGATAGATTTGAGCCTTTTCAATTCTGTGATTGAAAGCTGTTGAGGATGTGAGGCTAACATGTAAATTTTCATTGCATTGACTGTATTTGATCTCATAAGTGCCTGAAGTCAGCTTCTTTTCGGGGTAGGGGGTAGGTGGGGGGGAGGGGTATTAAGATGATTAAATTGATGATACAGTGAATCTGTAAGCAAAATCGTCATAATCTAAGCCGGAAATTAGAGATTCAACATTTTACAGGTGCGTTGAAAAAGGGGGCACTTATACAGTTCTCTTGAAGATTCTGTCAGGGTGCTTATTAAAGGAAGGTGACCTGATATATTTGGAAAATTAAATTCTTTAAAACTTACGTATAACATAAAATGTCATCCCTTTCAAGCACTCAAACAAAAAGAACGTGTAAATGTTTTTTGTAAATATGACTAATTCCTAATGGAATTACCAACATTTACACAGCATGATATTGGTAGTCTACAGTGTTTTTATTAATGATAATCATCATGATCATGTAATATATTAATTTCAAGTGAACTGCCCTATTTTTCTCATAAACATATTGAAATTAGAAGTTCCAACTCAGTGTATTTCAAGATATCATCAAAAACTAACTGTTTAAGTAGTCTCAAATATGGTATACCATATTTGAGACTAATTCGACAGGTTTTTGATGATTTCTTTGGAAATATACCGATTTGGAACGCCAAATTTTAATATGCTTATGAGAAAAATATGAGCTTTCATCTGATACCAACACCAGCATTTTGATGAGGTAAAGTGGGGGGATGAGATTGTCAATCAAGTTACCCACCTTTAATGGAGGTTGGAGGAGCACAAATTAGGTCAAATACAGTATTAAATTCTTAATTCCTTGAGAAAAGACGCAGTATGGCTGTATGGCGTTTCAATTTTGTCAATAGAACCATTATCTTACCATAGAAAATATGTAAAGAAGAGCCATAATAAGTCACACTTTTAGAATAGAAATTTATGTTCAAGTGCCTTTAGTGAAACTTAACCTTATAACAGTAAAGACCGAGTGATGACTATCACTAGGATCCGCAACATGCTCATCTATTATGGGCACAGTTCTTAAACCCCAATACATTTTGTACATTCGTTGAATGACCTTTGAAAATTTGGGTACAAAACTTCATACTCTGCAACTTGAGGTCAAATTTTGCACTATGATTATGTAATTGAGGTTATTGGACTATGCCATTAGGATGAGGTTATCATGGTCCATAGTGTATGTAGTCTTGAAGCAATTTACTCCCAGTCACATATGTTAGCATAGTGTCCTGCTAACAAGAGATGTGCAGACCAAATCACAGAAGATTATCATCACTCTGCTCTCTGCTCTCTGCTCCGTACATTTTTCACCCAATAGATTATATTCTTGTTGTTTTATTGTGTCCTTACAGAAATCAGCGAGTGCAGCGAGTCAGATAGATGCCAAGCAAGTGAGTGAGGTGCTGTCAGGAGGAATGCCTGGTGATGATGGCAATGGGTATATTGGAGACGGATTCAAGGGTTGCTTACAGGTATGGTATATTGGTTGGGTCTGAGGGTAGGTGGGCAGAAGGGGCTGCTGTCAGGAGGCCTTTGTTTTATTGTTTTCCAATTTTGACCCCTCCCCTTGACAATTTCAACCTCACCAATTGACATTTTGAACCTCACCAATTGACAATTTGAACCTCTCCAAATGAAATTTATTAAAGACTGCACTGTAGACAAGCATATCAGAGAGGAAAGGAATATTATTATTTTTTAATCATACTAAAATATTAGATTACCAATGTGTTATGACTGCAAAAAACCCATGAAATGGAATTTGTCCCCAAAACTGGACCATATTGTCAATTTTCCATGGCATTTTATCTTTTGATAAAAAGACAGTGGTTTATTCACTCATCCTCATCCTCAATCTTTGTATCATCAACCATAATGGTTGAAAATCATCGGAATTTGTTTATTTGACAAAACAACTAAGTATTAATTCTCTGGGAGAAGAGAGGTAATGGATTTGTTCATTTAGACAGTCATTTAAAATCAAATTGCATTTTTCAAAATAAATCCAAACAGTTTGGGAAAATGCAATTAAAAAAACAAAACAGGAAAAATCACATTTTTAGAAAATCAATTAAACACAGATAAGCTCAGCTGACACAACCGTTTCAGGATATTTATTATTTCAACTGTTTCTGACAAATTTCTGGCATTATTATGAGCATTCCACTTGGCTCTTGCTTTATATGAGAAAAATGATGATTTATGTGCAATAAAGATTATATGGGATCCATCCAATACTCATCCGAATCAATATAAGTGTAACATAAATCCACCGCGTAAGAGATCCCATACCGCAGATAACCTACAGTGAGCGAACTACAACTGTGATGACACATTGTATGAAAATTTGACAAATGTCGGAAAATTGTATGTTTGATTGCCATGTACAGAGTCGGCATTCATTGAGTATAAATATAAAACTAGGCCAGTTGTTCTTCATATTACATCTGCATATTATCTGGTATTATGATGCTCCTAGAGACACATTTTAGATATGTTGACACATTTAGATATATGTGACACGATCAAGGGGAATGAGTCGGATGTCGCTAACATTGATTTTGAGATATTGGCAAAGAAAGTGTTAAAATTCTTTTGTTATGCCTCTTATGCCTCCACCGCGAGGCATACTGTTTTTGCAATGTCCGAGCTTCCGAGATTCCGAGCTTCCGTCCGTCCGGAGGCTGTATCTCGGGCATGGATGGGCGGATTGACTTCAAATTTTCAGGATAGGTGGGTCATGGTCAAAAACTCTGGCTACTTTTTTTTGGGTGGGGTTCAGGGTCATATACTGAGGTCAAAGGTCATTTAAGGTCAAATTACTACGTCCGTCCGTCCGGAGGCTGTATCTCGGGCATGAATGGGCGGATTGACTTCACATTTTCAGGATAGATGGGTCATGGTCAAAAACTCTGGCTACTTTTTTTTGGTGGGGTTCAAGGTCATATGCTGAGGTCAAAGGTCATTTAAGGTCAAATTACTAAAAACTGTTGCATGGGCATGAAACTTGGTGGGTATAGTCAACATTTAGAGCCAAATTTTTGGAAGGTCATTTCGGGGTCATCGGGGGTCACCCAGGGGTCATCTAAGGTCAAATTACTAAATATTGTCTTATGGGCATGAAACTTGGTGGATACAGTCAACATTTAGAGTCAATTTTTAGAAGGTCATTTTGGGGTCATCTGGGGTCACCCAGGGTCATCTAAGGTCAAATTAATAAAATTGGTCGTGGGGCATGAAACTTGGTGGGTGCAGTCAACATTTAGAGCCAAATTTTTGAAAGGTCATTTCGGGGTCATCCGGGGTCATCTAAGGTCAAATTACTAAATATTGTCTTATGGGCATGAAACTTGGTGGGTACAGTCAACATTTAGAGGCAATTTTTTGGAAGGTCATTTTGGGGTCATCCAGGGGTCATCTAAGGTCAAATTAATAAAATTGGTCGTATGGGCCTGAAACTTGGTAGGTACAGTCAACATTTAGAGCCAATTTTAGGTCATTTCGGGTCACCCAGGGGTCATATAAGGTCAAATTAATAAAATTGGTCATATGGGCATGAAACTTGGTGGGTACAGTCAACATTTAGAGCCAAATATTTGGCATGTCATTTTGGAGTCACCCAGGGGTCATTGGAAGTCAAATTACTAAAAATGGATTTGTACACATTTAAATTTCAATCGCCCCATGGTGGAGGCATCCCATTCGACGCCTTGCGTCGAAAACCGCGACGTTTCTAGTTTTATATTGTTTTCAGGGATTGATAAAGTGATGTAACTTCGCAAAGAAAAGTCGTATCAACATGGGGTTTTCAGTTTCTAAAAGCTCTATATGTCCTCTTTAGAAATAGATGTAAAACTCATTTTCGACCAGGGTCAACAATGTGACTCATTCCCCTTGATCATGTCACATATACATTTAAAAAAATAGACTGCATCTTATTGTTTATCTAAAATTGCAAAAAGAAAAAAAATATTATTTTTAATTTGTGGTTTTAAAAAAAAAATGAAATTGAAATTAAATGAAAAATTGATTTATTGAGTTTATGCATGGTGACTGAGTTTTTTGTTTTTATTTTAAAAATTTCATATCTTTAGAGGATATCACTAGGCTATATCAGCAAATTTTCAATTTTAAATGTTAAAAATTAGCATCGACCTTGCATTTATAATATAAGATAATTAATAGTAGTAATTCCGCAAATTTCTATCTAATCTGAGTGCAATCTCTATCTATGTTATTAGGTATTCATTTTCCTAGTGTTAGTCATATTGGGAGAAAAATAGAATTCTGTTTTGCTACGAAAAAAAAAAATTGTTGACTTTACGAGAAAGAGTCAGGTGGCTTTCTGGCATGGCATGTGTTAAAATTTATTAACACAACACTAGACATTAAAAGGCATAGCTATACACTTGATTCAGAGATGTTTTAATTAACATTCTACCTTGGAGATTATGATTGCAGACGACATTGACAATTTTTTAACAAATTTGTTAAAAAAGTGAAAAAATTCTAAATTTTCATGCTTGTTTTGGGTTATATTGGTATGATTAACATTAAAATCAGCGCAAGCATGCTTAGTAGTGGTCTAGTGGTGCTTGAGACTCTTTCATGTCTAAAAAAATTGCACCAATTTTGCGATTGTAATCTGTATGCGCACGCAAGACATTAAGATGATGAGAGTTTTCACATGGCATTAATGGAGTGAAGCCAATGACTTGTAGCACAAACACAGAACGGAAGATGACTCACTCCATCATCATTTCATCAACTACCGTACCAGTTTTATTCTGTGATCGTAATTCATTTTTATCATCGTAAATTCATATTTCTGCGCCATTCACCAGCTCATTGGCAATGACAGAGGGTGTTTTATTGAAGCGCTTTGTAGAAGCTTAAATTACGAGAAATGGGAAATCAGGACAGTGACTGGTCTTTTTGCAGTCCATAAGGAATTGGGCTGTTCCATTTAAAATCCACACTACCCCTGTGGAATATTTAGCTAAAGTCTTGTACAGAGGGAGTGTGAGTTTTGAATAGAATAGACAGTTGGGCAACTTCTATTTGAAATACTCACTCCAGTTGTGGAAGATATAAGTAAAGCCATAACACAAGGGGAGTATGGGTTTCAAAATTATTAACGCTGACCAATTACATTTGAAAAACATACTCCCCCTGTGGAAGATATTTCCAAAATCTTCCACAGGGGTAGTGTGAATTTCAACTGGAAGAGCCAATTGCTGAGAGTTGTAAATGTGATCATCTGTTAAGCAGTTAATAAAATTTGTGTGTAATGTGAACATTTATATCAGTTTTTACGAATGTTTTAAGGCTAGACATATAGCATTAGTCATCATTGACATATGTTTCTGATAAATCAAGCAAGTAGATAATGAATCCCATGTTTCTCATCAAATGAGTTCATAAGGTGTTCGGCCAAATTACTAATACGGTAATCTAGCGTTAAACGACATGTGGATAATGTTAAAAAACGGATTATGTTGGTTGACCATCCTTTTACTCTCGTACATCAACATTAAATATTAGTCACATATCCATGGCAGATTTTAGCTCGTAGATCAGGCAAAAACATATCATATGGCAAATACCATATACTCTTTATTAAATGAGTTAATTGGATGTATGTAGTAATGGAATGGTGTGTTTGAGCAACCTGATATGGTGGCTAGGATAGGATGACAGCTGTAATCAAGACATCAATAGTACATCACTAAATGGTGTATCTGACAGTCATGCTGCTAACATCATACTGTCTTTTGCTATTGTTTTATATATTTTATAACAATTTTCATTTCAATAGGATGTAACTTGTGTCTAGGACATGCAGACTATACTTTGATCAGCTCGTAATCAGCGAGAATTATTAGGCTTTTACCCCTACGCCGAAAAGTAGACCCATGTTAAGATTGAAAAAAATATATACCTGGTCAATATTTTGCATGTTAAAGAAAGTAAACAAAGTATAGGACTTCAATTAATAATATGTAATACTTCTGGCGAGATGTCACAAGACAATTCTCCAAATAAAATATATTGATACTAATCCGCGTTGTTATAAGGCCCGCCGATTACGAGCTGGTCAAACTATAATACCATTTTTAGTATAAATTAGTACATTTTTATCTCTTGGTGAATGAATCCAGAAACCAGGTTATAATTCAAAATGATCCAAAATGATGTTAATTTTTACACTTTTTTGGCAAAGATTTGCTGTGTTTGTGGCAGAAGATGTTGCTTATAAATACAAAACATTACTCTCTTCCATAACAGTTTGATTCACAATTTGAAACATTGCAGTCCTATGAAATCAAATATTGCTGTATGCAATATGCACCACAGTCCAAATGTGCATCTTAAAGGCCCATTCAGTGATTTGCTCATCCGGACGATCGTATAAATCATCAAAATTCAGATTTTGGTACCTTTGTAATTGGCATAGATGTGCTAACATAGCCTGCTAGTGGTTCGGTCGAAAGCCGTGTATTTTAAACAAAATAAAGCATTTACATGAATCTGGACTTTTGATACTGACAGTACAAAAAGTCCGACTCGAGATCGAAAGAAGCTCACTCTCCACCATACCAACACGCGTTATGTATTGTTTCTACTACTTATTACATCAGTAGCTACTATTTTAAACAAAATACACAATTTTAACTGTTTTTCATATTTGAATTGACCGTTAGTTTGCCTCGGTGACGTTTAATTGCTTATTTTGTTTTCTACTACAAAAATTAAGCGGCTGTTTTAAATCAATTTAGACTCTACTTCCCCCGTGTTAGAAACACTGGACTAGGAAATTTTCCAGTCGATTGGTGGCGCACTGTACGAAAATCTTGATTTTCTCGAGTCGATCTGAGTTGAAGTAGAAAACCTTTCTAAAACTTCTGTTTTTGACTAATTTGTCGATGTATTCAGGGAAAAGTGGTTTAATGAAATTCTGTAGACTTATTCTTTATTTCTAAGCAACTCTGACAAATTTCCATTTTTTAATGTTCCTGTGAAATCACTGAAAGGGCCTTTAAGAGGGAATCTGTATAAAGCACAATAAGAAATTGCAACAGACTGAGTGGTGTCAGTTCTTACTTAAAACTGGACAGAGTATAACTAGTTTACTCTACAAGGTTTGATATGTCTGATGCCACAATGTAAATAATTAAAAATGAATACCAAGGAATCACAAAAGTATGATACTAGGTCAGGATATGGTGCAGGCGTGTTAGCTATGACATACACAGCTCAATTGGAATGTAAAAACACCTATAAGGAAATCGTCATCAAATTACCAAGGGATGAAGTTCAAGCATTTTGTGCTTTTTAGGGATTCAGGGATTGTCCTGCGAGCACGGCAGGTTGGTTCGTTTGTTTCAGTAGACAGTATGTCTGTTTGTCTTTTTAGTAAGCGGAAGAGCAATTATTTGTACTAGTGCTGGGTGATGTGACTTGTCATACAAATAGGACTGATGCTCAGTAAAGATCATTGAGGGATTGTATTGATTTAGCTAGTGGTGGTGGGACTGGGAGATATGTGATGCGATCAATGAGGTTAAACCAAAGAGTACCGACTCCACCATGTGTGTGTGTCGCTCATAGATAATGTCACTATGCACCTTTCAAATTGAAGTGCCTGGTTGTTTACGCTCTGCATGTAACATAATGTCAAATGTGACACGATCAAGGGAAATGAGTCGGATGTCGCTAATATTGATTTTGAGATATTGGCAAAGAAAGTGTTAAAATTCTTTTGTTTTATATTGTTTTCAGCGATTGATAAATTGGCGTAACTTCAGAAAGAAAAGTCATATCAACATGGGGTTTTCAGTTTCTGAAAGCTCTAAATGTCCTCTTTAGAAACATGTGTAAAACTCATTTTCGACCAGGGCCGACATGTGACTCATTCCCCTTGATCATGTCACAAATATGCTTGCTAATCACAGAGTACGCAAAATTTTGTAACACTCAAGCTTAAGGTTATTAGTTATTTTAAACTGTTGTGATTTGGTAGTTCACAGCATCTTATGAATGGTAGTGAGATTTGGCAAAAAGTGCATTGCTCAATTCATAGCGAGTGTGTAGAAGAATGAAAATATCACAGATATACTTTTATAGGTGCTGCGGTTCTTTAGTTACGTTGTAAAGAGCGCTGAAACAACAACACTTTTGTAAAACGTACATAACTCATTAACAACAATAAATTAAGCAAGTTTGCAAAGTATATGATTTGTAGAATGAACTTTTGCAAAACATCAAGGTGTTGTTTTTCGATAATAAAGACAGAGAATTTATCGCGCCTGACGTCATCTGTCAATCAAATTCGAACATGGTTTGTTTACAAGTGTCGTGACGATGACTTGCTGAACACGGCGGTATAACCGGGCGTCTTATTGTTAATTTTGCAAATTCAAACATGCAAATCATGCAAAGACCAAGTTAGGTCTTAATAGTAGAAAACTTTCTTTCATGAAGGCACCATGTCAACAATGCCTAGAAAACCTGCTTTTTGCCTTGTAAAAGTACATAATGTTTCGCCATTTGCTGCTATTCCTTTTCTCCGATCAGCACCAGATAGATCGGTCTTCCTTTACACACTATTAACCTGTGTAAACCAATCAAGGATCGTAATTGACAGTGACATCAGACGCGATAAATTCTTTTTATTTCTATCTTTAATTATAGGAAAGTTAAGTCTTCAAATATACCCAAAATGAGGAGAGAATATCTTTTGTATTTATTGCTTTTATCAAAATAGAATATGTCTGATTTTCAAGGATTTTTCACCATTTTAGCTGCTTAAAATGGAAATTGAATGACATTGACAATGGAACAAGATACTAAAATGCTTGATGACATGTTAACATATTGTTGTTATTGAATGAAATATTTGCATGGAAAAAAAGGAAAATCCAAAGATAAAATGACATTCGACTTTTTACTTATTTATTTTCCTTTAATAATCTATAATATTTTGTTGTCAAGGGCATCCATTATGTGTATCCATAAAGATAGACAGTCCACATCTTTGCAATAAGTAATGAAATGATTGTTTTTTGGTGTGAAAGAATCAAGTTTTTGATGAGTTCAATATTTGAAAAAATATTTATAGAATTTGAAATGTATCTGAATATGATTAATTGTTGGAAACTCAAGATTTGATATAATTTTCCAAAATATCTGTGATTTTTTTCTTTTCTTTCTATAAAACACAAAATAGATTACATCTCTTGAGAACAGTCATAATGGTATTTTCAAGACAGTGCAATTTTTTCAACTGACAATTTAATCAACTGAGAATTGTCACATTACACAACTAAAGATTCATTTTGCCTGATGGCCTCACATATCTATTCATTTCACATTATTTCACTTGCGATTGAAATCCCTCGATGAAAGCCCACGATTTGCCGAAGGATTTATATAGAGTTGTCAAATTGCTAACATCTCCCATTCAAAAACTCAATTCACTGAAGGACGCCGAAACCCGATACTTTCAGAACTCCTGAGTAATCAATATCGTCCGCTATTTTCTATTTGTGCTCATAACAGGGCATGAAAATTGGCGCCGTTGAGCTGGACAGTACGGTGGCACGGATGATCAATGTCGAACATGGATGCGAGCAAGTGGACTCTTGCGCCCGACGTCGTGTGCCCCAATCAGAGTGTTTATGAAGATATATGGGATGATTATACTTGCGAATGCGAGAACGGTAGGTACTTGCAAACTGTTGCTGCAGCTGGTCTAATAAAGTATGCATTAAGGGGTCTGTTATTAATCACTTGATTTGTGGGAAAGTGTTTGCTTTCTTGTAGCATCACAAGATAAACTCTTTTTTGAACAAACTCTGAAGCTTGTGACTAATGTCTATCATTTTGATATTGCAAGAATTGTATGTTATCTGCCCGGGTTATCTGTCAAATAAGTTGAAATAAAACATTATCTGCAGTTATTAAATCCCAGCATGATATATACTGTATATTGCTATCAATATATTATCATATAATACATGTCTGCTAGCAAAAACATTTATTGGAAAGCATCTATTTCATTGAGAAAACCAAATTGTACTCAAATACTTCAGCTTTGGCCTCTGTTGTCAAGCATAATCTTCTCAATAAATTTGTACTACAAACCTACGTAATGCATCATCTATTTCACATTGGAAGATTAATTTAGAAATTTGAATAAATCCCGAGAATGAATATGATAAGGCTACTTAGATATTTGTAAAAGAACTTGTGAACCTAACATGATTAAAATCTGTAAATATAATTTGAATTATTTTTCAGTAGTTTTAGAGTCATCCTAAACACGTTCCATTCAGTTAAATCCCACAGTAAGAACACACATAAACCCCCAACTGACAAACACTTGCATCAATTTGATATTCAGGTCACTACGGCCAGCAGTGCACAAGTGCTTGCGATCTTGGCGTCTGTGAACATGGCTCCTACTGTCTCCCAAGCCGACACCAAGTGGGTTATCAATGCAAGTGTTCTAATCTGTACTATGGTGAGCACTGTGAAAACACCGTGCAGGAGTGCGATGAAGACTGGTGGGGACATCACATATGTGGACCGTGTGAATGTGACGAAGAGCGCGGATTCAATTCGGATTGTAACAAGACCACAGGAATATGTTATTGTCAGGTGAGTTGACGATCTTTTTTTAGTAATTGCTGCATCGTGACCGGAATTTGAATAAAATTAGAACAGTCCGCGGAAATCCAAGCATCCGCTTAATCCTTGGGCAAATAGTAAGGTATCGAAATAGAAGAGGCTTTGGTTAGAATTAAGTCAATTTGATTGATTTTATGCAAGTGATGGGGTAGGTTTACATCAATATCCTTTTGATTATACTGAAGAAAAAGGAGAATTGTTACGTGGATATTTGTAGAGGAATGCAATGCATGTTTTGGGTGTTTAGGTATTAAGTGACAGTAATGTGTTGTGGACACGGTTGTTTGATGGGATCATTTATTAGCTTTTCAAACAAAACATCATGTATAACCAAATTTTAGGCTTAAACAGCTAAAAGTGATATCGTGCTAATGTATACAGATGATTTTAAGTCGTTCCCAACTTTAATTTCCCCTCTTTTACAAAATTATTCACTTTTATAGTATTTTTATAAGCTTTTTCGGCTATAAAATGTATGTATTAATGCCAAAATTGGTGTCGCCATTTAGTTACTGGAAATTACCCTTTCAAGCTTTTAATACAAATAATTCCTTTTATTGTTTGATAAAATATGTTTGTAACATTTCTTTGTTGCTTGTTTCACCTATTCCAGTTGTTTTAATGGCGGTATTAATCACCTAACCCTTGCAAATAAAGAAATATGATTTAGGATAAATAGCGCCATCTATAGTTTGCATTTAGTTAATAATGAAGCCAATTCTATATACATCAAACAACCGTGTGGAGGTGTTGGAAACTGTTTTCAAGATAGGAATGCAACTTGATTGCATTCAATGCTAGAACATTAACATAAAAAGAGTTTTTGCAATGTTTTATGATTGTAAACCTATACCTGTTGTCATCAAACTGACCTACATTTAATGCTAATTAATCAGTCCATGGAGCAGGTGGGCAAACATATTATTTTGTCAAATATAACTGAAATGCAATTTAGATATCATCATTATCATGTGTGGAATTAGTTACCTACCCTTACGCCCGGTCCCCACATTCCGTTTATCTGCAAGTATGCATGTTTGTGCGCAAACTTGGAAACACCCCCTTTTGCAGCTCAATCAGGTGAAATACACTCCTTTTTTGAGTAATTTCACAATTTTTTTGCCCTTCAACAATAGTCTTTTTTTTTCTTCGCTGAAACACAAACAAAATTTCAAAGATACCCCTGTTTGACAGAAATGTGAAGATTAATTAAAATTATTGTTACATACAAAACATGGACATTTTATGCATCAGATAATTGTGGGTATGACTTCTGCAGTAAAAGTCAGGTCCTATTCTTGCATTCTTAAACAAAATGCTTATCCATGGATACACGGAATGTGAAGACCGGGTCCTTACATCAACAGAACTGCAACAAGCAAGACTTTCTTCCATACATTTCACTCATAATACAGCAGTATTTGTAGTATTAGTAACTTTTAAATGACATTGTCATTTATAGTATTAGTATCTTGTCCCCATGTCTACCATATTGGGCTATTTCTTTTGAAATACATACACCCCCTGTGAAAGACATGACCTTAATCTTTCACACAAGGGGTGTAAACTCAAATGGAGTCATCCATTCAGGTAACTCAATTTGAAATACATACCGTACCCCCTGTGTTGAAGATTAAGGTAATATCTTCCATAGGGGGTGTATGGATTTCAATTGGAATAGCCCCTTGCAAGTAAGTCAAGACTACCATTTCTCTTATAATATGTTATAACACATAGCATCACATATGCCATGTAATAATAGCACATAGCCTCTAGTACAGGTGTGCTATTACAAGGCAATTAGTGTGTACGGTACTACTGATGACCTTTAGAAGAACTTGATGCCTCAAAACAATAACTTGATGCCTTCAAATGACTGTAGGAGAAGACAAAGTAGAGTATCATTGTGTTGATGCAGTATGGATGTATCTGCTAAAATAAGCAAAAGCTGCAATGTTAACTTACAACATATTCATAGTTTTTAGTATCTGCTAACAAATCATTGGCTAAGCCATCTTCAAGCCTTGAAAGAAGCAGGCACCAGGAGCAAATTTGCCCTCGTAAAGACATCAATTGCTCCTGGTCCTTGTAAAATTCAAATGAACCAGGAGCAGTTTTTAAAAACAAATTGCTACTGGTTCCAGTTTTGTACTTGATGCAGTTATAGTGCTGGTATGTTGTTTTATATAATGCAGAAAATTGTTTATTATTTGAAAATTGCCCCTGTTTCTTCAAAAATTGCTCCTGTAAAATTCCAGTGAACCAGGAGCAATGTTCAAAAACAAATTATTCCTGGTTCCAGTCTGCTTATTTCAAGGCTTGGCCATCTTTAGGAGTATGACATTCGAAAAACATTCGCAAGCTGCAATGTTAACTTTAGAATTCTTAGTCAGTGGGAGTGGTCTAGTTTGTAGACTCATAATCTTATTGGACAATCACATGCTTGTGGGTGTCACCGCGAGTATTGATAACACATAACATGCTTGGAGAGGTGCGCATACGATTTAGCACTTATGCGTAGACTTAGTATATAATACTCGCACACACTTACAGTATGCGCAACTGAAGACGTGAAGTTGTAAACAAGTTTTGTTCATTTTAGAATAAGGGAAGTAACTTAATTTTTGCTCTATAAATTATTTATTACAATAATATTAAAGTGATTAAGAATGAGCATAAACGATATGAATTTTTACTATCCTCTACCATGTGATAGATGACAGGCAGTTCCAATATTTTATTGCATTCCACTACTCAAAATATTGGACCTGCCTGGCATCTGCCACACAGTAGAGGATAGTAAAAACAAAAACCCTATCGTTTATTCTCTAAATATAAGATAGAAATTGTGTGTCTACCATCATGTCATGGGCTAAGCCCGGTGGGTTCAGTCTTCACTGACAATGTGTACGCATGATGGTTCCAATTAGGGGTACTTTTCAAGAAATGTCCGCGGAATTTTTGAGGACAAAATTATTTGCGATTGTCCAATTAGGGGTGTTTTGGAGCAAAATTTTCCTTGAAATGAAAAATAGGGTGTATTTCTAGGACTTTTGTCCGTCTTTTACTGCTACAGTTTTCGTTATTGTCCTCATTTCCGCATGAAATAGGGGGAAATTCAAAAGCGTCCTTGAAATGATAAAAATAGGGGTATTTATTTCGGAAAAATGTCCTCGATTCATCGTGATAAGGGGGTGAAATGAAAATGCGTCCTCAAAATGATAAAAATAGGGGAGGTATTTGGGGCAAATTTTCCTTGATTTCGCAAGTAAAATAGGGGGTAAAATTGCTACAAATGTCCTAGATTCCCCGTGAAATAGGGGTCATTTTCAAATCCTGGAACGGTCATACATCCTACCTTTAAATACAAACTGAACCCACCGGGGGGCTAAGCCATCTTTAGGAGTAAAGACTTTTGTGTGATAAGAGTAATTGGCCACCCGTTTACATGCTGTGTAATGAATGTACCTGTCCATGTGCCTATGGCAGGTAAAGTAACTGGGGAGACGAGTAAAAGCATAGCTTTGTTAGTCACTGTTGCTGTCACTAATGTCATCAACAAAGATGCTTACATTTTAGTATTCACTATAAAAGAATATATTTATACCAACCTTGGTTTGAAAGATGTTATTACTGTGTGCATGTATGTAGCTAACCTGATGCAGTAAGTACTATTGCTGTTGTTGTTGCACTGTGCAGGTAAAAACATTATTTTTGGCTGAAAATCTTTTCATTTAAAGCAGTATTTCGTGATCCTAGCATCCTTTTTTTATGACATTTTTCAGTAGATATCCACAAAAAAAGCTTATTCCCAAAATTACAGTTGATTCCAATTTTGTGTTGGCGAGTTATGCATGATTATGTGTATTACACTGCTCCTTAAGCCACTCTTGTAATTTCGTTCTGGTACACCAGAACGGTACACCAGAACGTAATTCAAATTTGGTGATATTTTTGCAAAAGGAATTAATCTGTAATAACATTTTTGTAGCCAGAGGTTTCCAGTGGTATAAAAATCTCAACATTTTTAAAGAAAAGTGGAGGGATGAGACTGCGGATCATGAAATGCCCTTTTAACTACCTATATGACTTAGCAAAGAAATCAACAACAGAAACAAAAAAGAAAAATTAAGGATAAGACATCGTAACTGGTCATTTTCAGAGAAACAAATGTTACAAAGCAGCTATCATTTTAAGACAGTTGCATCTGTGTTGTGCCTCTATGCAATGATATAGAAACCATCATAATGAAATGAGGTCTGTGGATTCAAATCTTTGTGTCTGTACCATATCAAGTGACATATTAGGGACTATTGTTCTGTGGTGTATAGGATTGCAAATATGTTGTTATTATGATATGAGAGAAGAGGGAGATGGAGGGGGAGGAAGCAACTGAAATCAAGATATGGGAGGGGGGGGGGGAGAATATAGGATCAGGCGAACTGTTTGCTGTCACATTTACTTCAAGAAAGAGAAAAAGTTTAAGATATACGACAAATTTTTCAAAGTACAGAATAAGAAATATAAGGTGAAAGCAGTACCTGTAGTGATGTTTGGCTATAAAACTGACGCAACAGTTGAAGTAAAGCTTTGACAGTGCCAGGATAATACAGAATTCAAGCATCAGTTAACAGGTTCAGATTTTTGAATCTTTTCAACCTAGAATGTAAGCATGTCATTACAATTATAGTAAGAATTCCAATTGAATGAACACAGCTTTCAACAGCTGCACTCGATCCAACCGCGATCTTAAATCGCGTATTTCAAACTACAACCCAAACGCACGACCTTGGATACAATGCTAACCAATCACGAGTGCGTTGGCATGGTTGATTCACTTCAGCGTTACTCACGCACAGTCGCTGCGCTGGCGTATATCGCGCAGTGTACGCAAAAATTCGTCACGCTATTGAAAGCTGCGTTCATTCAATTGGAATTCCCACTATAGATATGTGTGTCTGTCACAAGCTTGTTAGTGTAATGTCCTATGCACAAACAAAATGTGAGACTTTCACATAGGAGTATGAGCTGAGAGGCGTAGTTCTGATATTTCCAGAGTTGTATCCTAGTCAAATTAATTTTCGTTGCATTGGGCTGTTACATATGAATGCTGTCATACCTCTGTCATGACGCTGTGGAAGATTTAAGAAAAGAGGAATGGAATTGGCTATGGCGATGGTTAATTATTTTGAAACCCACACTCCCCCTGTTATACTGGAATGAGGATTTCAAATAGAAGTGACCCAATTTTTGATTCACTCTGAAACCTGCATTCACTTTGTGAAAGACTTAAGGGGGGTCGATCTTTTGTGCGTAATTATAGAGGGCCAGGGGATTCACTCTATCATTAAAAAAATTATTCGAAGAAGTCAAAGAGCCCTAGGAATTAAAACTGTAGTGTAATTCACGCCAGATACAATTTCTTTATACGACAAAAATTAATTTTTGTAATCGATTAAAAAACAAACGTTTTATATCAATTTTAAATTTAGCCTAAATCCGTAAATATGGTACCTCTCGCCCTTTTTTAGGTCAAGGCTATTTTTACCATTATGCAGCGAACCATTGTTGAAGTTTTTTCACATACATGTACAAAACATTCTAGAGAAAGAATGAGTACATATAGTGTTGAAATATCTTTTGTTGATTTCGAATGATGTCATGAAGTCGTAAATTTTAAGGTCAAATTCCTAAAACCAAAACAAAACATTGCGACGCAGATAATTCCCGACTTTCGCAATTTCATCATCACATCAGTGTCTTTATTATTTGTTTGAAACCTTTCCCAAACGTTCGTGCTATTTATGCATAAAACGGCTAATCTATCTTTACAAAACGTGTCTTTTTTAGTAAACAAAAGGCTAAAGATGGCATTATGAGATTTATCTTTTATCATTACACTAATCTGCTCAACTGCCACGGTGGCCGAGTGGTAAAGCGCTAGACGCGTAATCGAAGGAAGTTTAGAATCGCTGGTTCGAGTCCCAACGAAGCCTGTGGAAACTTTTTTCTTCAAAATTCATGATCGCATTCGAAATGAGTCACTTGTCGGTAAATCATGTATCGTATCCTTAAGGTAAATGTTCCACAGGGGGAGTATGGAATTCATATGGAATAGCCCATTGCTCCATTAAGTAATACCCCAGCCTATCACAAGCCCCTAAATCCCACACAAAGTAATGAAGGTTACATGATGATGGTCTGAGGCACCCTTACTATGCCTTTTTTGGCCATGAGATAAAAAATAATCAACCTTTATGGATATCTGTACCTTGGTGATGTAATTGATCTTGTCATCAATAAGCAAGAAGAGTTTAAAGATGACCAGTTTATGTGTAACCCTACCTGGGAAGTGTGCCATTATAGAGTAGAGCAGCTACTATTGACCTGTTTTCTAATTCTTTATCATTTCTAGTGTAACATATCTTGTCTACCTGCCTTTGGTTGTTTGAGTGGTGCTGTGTTGTTTCAGGGTGTAGAAATGGTACCACCTTATTTGTCTATGAGAGATGAATGTCAAACAGAATTTTGTAATACTGTGTTTAATTTTTATCTACAGGTTTGGTTTAAATTTTTAAAGCAAATTGACAAATATGTGACCATCCAGCACAACTGAGCCGTGAAGTTGCCAATCATCATTTTTGAAATATTCAACCAAAATATTCTGCTTGAAATTAGCCTTAAAATGATGTATATCATGTCTATAGTACTTGACATTTAAGTAGTGAAAATCAATAAAACAGTCAATAAATCCTTTGTTTCCTATTGTTTATTGTTAAGTTCAATGGAGCATATCTCAATAGTGGCACTGGCGACATCCGGGCTCAGTTGTGGTGGATGGTCACATATGACATATATTTGATATATTAAAGAGCTGTTTTTAGGGACCGGTCACTCACTACTTATGCTTGGGATGGAAGATTAACTCAGATATTTTGTTTTCCCTCACATCAACTACTCAGTGCCAGATGTGGGTAAATGCAATAGCTGCCCTTTGAACATTTGGCAATTTACATACAGTGTATGTTACTCTTCTACACATGGCAGCGACACATGGCAGCTAGTGCACTTACCCACTTCTGGTACTGAGTAGTCAACATGTCCATATTTAAAATTTTGTGTTTTCCCTTCTTGATTATTGTGTTTTCCCTAATTCCCCCGGCTAATTCCTCCACACCTTTAAGGTGTAAATATTGATTGATAACGTTGATGATCAAGTAATTTGCCAATGATAGTAAGACAACAATCTTTCATAGAAAAATCAATTAACTGCTTGTAGCACATTTCTCTGTGCAGACTTCACAGCATATACACTTTTTTGTAAGATTAATAGCAGAGAGAGCATTCTATTTTTCTTATATCTTTAATTTTACAGACAAATATATGCTGTATTATATGATTTCAAAGAAAAAGATGGTGATTTCATTTACATAAATGATGCCAAATGGTTTATAATGTGTATCTTGGGCTAAATTGGTCATGGGCTTTTACAAAGCATATATATAATTATGCCATATATATATATCTTTGGCTAAATAAATTAATAATTATCTTTACTTTTCAATATTTTATTGTTGAACAGGAGCATTCCTACCGGCCAATGGTGTTTTTACCAGAGGAGAACAATAAAGCCATCTTGAGTGATACCTGCTATGCTTGCGACTGCTTTCGACATCGGGTCACTGAGTCAGGATTGCGACCAACAGACTGGACAATGTCAGTGTAAACGATGGGGTCATAGGTCGGCGATGTGATTCGTGTTTGGATCCTTATGCTGAGGTCACACTGAGAGGATGTGAAGGTTAGTATGTGATGATGATGATGATGATGGTGGTGATGATGGTGGTGATGATGGTGGTGATGATGGTGGTGATGATGATGGTGATGATGACTGATGGTGATGGTGATGATGATGATGTGATGATGATGATGGTGATGGTGGTGATGGTGATGATGTGATGATGATGATGGTGGTGATGATGGTGAATGGTGGTGATGATGATGATGATGATGGTGGTGATGATGATGATGATGATGGTGATGGTGGTGATGATGATGATGATGATGATGGTGGTGATGATGGTGATGGTGATGATGATGGTGGTGATGATTGTGATGATGATGATGGTGATGATGATGATGGTGATGATGATGATGATGATGATGGTGGTGATGATGATGATGATGATGGTGATGATGATGGTGGTGATGATGATGGTGATGATGATGATATGATGGTGATGATGGTGGTGATGATGATAGTGATGATGGTGATGATGGTGATGGTGATGATGATGGTGGTGATGATGTGATGATGATGATGGTGATGGTGATGATGGTGATGATGATGTGATGATGATGGTGATGATGGTGGTGATGATGATGGTGATGATGATGATGGTGATGATGATAGTGATGATGATGGTGATGATGGTGATGATGGTGGTGATGATGGTGATGATGGTGATGATGGTGATGGTGATGATGGTGATGGTGGTGATGATGATAGTGATGATGATGATGGTGATGGTGATGATGATGGTGATAATGATTGACCTTGATGATGATGATGATGATGGACCTTTGCCCCATCTTCTGTCTTGCAGTGGTGTACGATTCTTGTCCAAAGCGTTATTCCGAGAAACTCTGGTGGCCTCGTACCAAGTTTGGCAAGACGGCTTCAGCACCATGTCCTCTAGGAACCAAGGGTAGAGCTGTGAGATTATGTAGCTTTGAAGACAATTGGTTGAAAACAGATCTATTCAACTGCACATCGGAAACATTCTCAGTTCTGAAAGGCATAGTAAGTATGATTTTTAGAAATTCCTGAATACTTTCTGATTACTTTGACACAAATGATGTTGCATGAAGATCCAATCAGTGGATCACAACATATTCCTGTTCAAGATTTTAGCTCCCTGAGATTCCGATCCCAGCAGAGTTTTTTCAAAGGCAAAGTGATTTTTAAGAAACATCTTTGTGCAAGTTAGAAAAATAATGCCATATTATGTGGAATTGATGTTTATTTATCCATATTGCAGACTACCTTATCGCAAATCTAGCTTTGGAAACTTTCTTGAAATTTTGGAATTTGAGGAGCAACTTTTTTATTAGTGCCGTCAACTGCAAACATAATCCTAACATCTTCATCTGGACCCTGATTCTAAGGCACCAGAAACAAATTTGTTCGATCTTTGGATCGACCATCGATGCTGCTTCGATGCTTGTTATTAATGAACTATCAACTAATTAATCAGAATTAATGCTAAATTTATATTGTTAATATCACTACAGGCAAAAATTACTGTTATCACTATTAACAATATTAAATTAATTGATTTAATAATAATAAGCATTGAGCAAGCATTGATGGTCGATCAAAAAGATCGAATTTGTTTATATTGCCTAACCTTGTCCGAACCCTCCCTTGAACCCAAACCCTAATGCTAATGGGGGGGGGGGGGCAGTAAACATTAATTTTAGCCAAATTATTAGGAAGGTGTATGCCAGAGTTTGTTTTTCTCGCTCTTTCTCTCAGGCAATGCAATTAAAGTTCCACAAAATCAGTCGGAAGTCAGAAATTCTAGTTTGCAAATATGGGGGCAAATGTGTCTTCTTTCTTATGTAATTCCTTTGTTTTTGTGATGACTGAACTTTGAAAAACTTTCCAACAATAGATGATAGAAACATGTTATTTCAGTAAACATAAGCTGACAAATTCCTACTTCTAGATATATCAAAATGTGGAATTTGATTTGATCCGACTTCAGACTGAATTGGCTTGGTCACGTCACATATTTTTGTTGTGGTTGGTTTGTTTTATTCCTGTACAATTAGAATGTTGCCTTCCAACCATATACCACTACTAATAATGTTACTTACATGTTCTATTAATTCCAGCTTTCCGATCTTGAAAATGGCATAAAGCTGAACCCTGACCTGTCTTTCAAGATATCCGTAGAGTTATACAAAGCTACACAGGACACTAGTACTTACTATGGCAGTGACATCAATATTGGATATAAAGTATTGAGTCGAGTATTGACACATGAGGTACAACAGAAAGGACTCAATGTGACAGCTGCAAATAAAAGGAACTTTACCAGGGTAAGGGAACGCGACGTGTGTCTGTCTGTCTGTCGGGTGTCTGTCTGTCTGTCTGTCTTGTCTGTTTGAGTAGAGTATTGACACATGAGGTACAACAGAAAGGACTCAATGTGACAGCTGCAAATAAAAGGAACTTTACCAGGGTAAGGGAACGGGATGTGTGTTTGTCTACCTGTCTGTCTGTGCGTTTGTCTGTATGTGTTTCTTGCTGTCTGTCTGTTTGTTTAGTAATAAACATGTGAGATGTAAAGCGATGAAAAAACCCGTTTTACGGGCGGACAGACTTTTCAAGCAGGGTTGGTTGGTCAGGATTTTTAATTTTTTTCCGGAGGCTAAAATTACCCTAAAATATCACTGAAAGCTTGAAAAATAAAGCAAAAATTTGATGATTTTTTTCCAAACATATCTTGAAAATGTTCTGCATTTTGTTTTCCAAAATATTTAAGTTAAAATCAACTGATTTTGCATGATTTTATCAGTATATTTAAAAAAATCTCTCAAAATGCAAAATCTGATCTGATCGGGCCAGTAAAATAAGGTGTTTTTTCCCGTTTATTGAAAATTCCTTATGATAGGCAAGCAGCTACCAATAGAAACTTTGAGAACTTAGAGAGGGAGCAACAAATTAAATGAATTTTTAAAATATTGTTTTCAAGCCACCTACAGAAAATAAATTTGGGGTTATGTTTAGTATATTTATTTTCCAACATATCAAAAAATACACTGTAAACAAGACATTTTTAAATTTGTTTTTTTACAGAATTTGATCTACTTAAAAGTAGATCAAATTCTGTAAAAAAAATAAATCAATGCTAGTGCATGTTTATTGAATATTACTTTTCACAACTTAATCCAACTCAATCAAGAAGAAAATAACTTCAAATAATCACCCGGCAGACGATGATTTGACTATAAGCCAGAGCGTAATTTAGCAAAACCAACATTCTAATACATTCATCATGATAACATGGATATAAGATCTCAAATTGAATCTATCAATACCATATGAATGTTCCTTTGCCTGACAGCATTAACATTGTACAAAACGATACAGCTCACATCGGCATCTAACGATGTTGAGCAGTATTTTTACGATACTATATAATTTGATTTTTTTGTGCTTCATTAAATTTCACACTTTCTGTACAGTTCAAAACTGGTGTAAAATTACAAATTGTGAAAATTCATGAAGTAGTGGAAAAACCCAAATTAATTGAAATATTATAACAACAACAAAAATAAGTAAAAATTGTGAAAATTTTTGATGTAAAAATTGGCAGTTACAGAGTATTTCACTTGATGAGGGCTTATAAACAGCTGATAATAGGTTAGTGATGATGCCGTGATTAATTGCCAATGAATAGTTATCAGGCAGGGTCGGATCCAGGAATTTTTGATAAAGGGGGCGCCTTTTGGTCGACGACGAAAAAAATGTGTTAAAGGGGGTTACCCCCTCGAAAACTCAACGGTTTTTGCCCATTGTTTGCTCTTCATGGCCGAATTTGTTCCTTTTTTTTTAATTTCTTACAATTTTTGTATTTTTAAGTTACCGGCGCCTTTGCTAGTCAAAAAATAGAGGGGCGCGCGCCCGCCGCGCCCCTAAATCCGCCCCTGTCAGGTATACTTGAAAAAAATGCTCGGAGGCATAGTTGCGCATAATTAAGATTCGTAAGAATGATGATGATTGTGAAATCAGTGTTTAATTAAATGATGTTATTTATCATTTACTGCTGGATATTTTGTTTGTTTCAAGGCAAAGTTGTGCATAGTTACGATTGATTATGATTGTGAATCTGTGTTTCATTCTAATGTTTTGAGTTCTCATTTCTGCTGGATATGTTGTGGAGCCTATATGGTGTTTGGTTTACAAATATTTTGATAATTATATATTTTTCATTTTGCGGGTGTTTTTACCGAGCAATAAATGTGAGGACAAATTTAATTGTTATTACTTGCAAATATGCAGGCATGTGTTGACAGGTTTATTTTGTTTTATAATAAAAACTTGACATATGCTAATTTTTTAAATTAGTATTATACGTCATAGTGTAGAAAAGGAGGCATTAAAATGATTTTAAAATGAGAACTGCAAGAAGTAGAAATTGTGTTTTTCTCCAATTTGTCAAGTAAATAGGAATTAGGTTTTCATAGATAATGTAGGGATGGGTTAGTCTTGCAGCCCCATGTTTAATTCCATGCAGTACTGAATGTGAAAATGGACAATTCCATTTGAAATCTACACCCCCTCTGTAGGAAATTAAGGTCATATCTTCCAAAGGGGGTGTATGGATTTCAACTGAAATAGCCCAATGGTTGCCAATCCATCCATAGCTGTCCACATGATTATAATCGGGTGGCCTTTTTAAAAAATTCTTATTTGTTTGTTTGTTTGTTTGATATTTGTTTGTTTGTTTGTGTGTGTGTATGTATTTGTTTGTTTTCGTAACAGTTTAAATTATTCTCCACTGTAACACCATGAGCACCTGTCTGGATAAAAAGTTGACATTATAAATCTATTTATTTCTAGCATTTTTGTATTTCTTCCCACGTCTTTGGTTAGTGTTCCAAATTTGGCATACAGACTGTCATTCAAGTAGTCCCTGCTTGAAAGACATCAAGTAATTAGTTCTCGCCACATTATTGAATTTACTTATCGCCTATTCCGTCCAGTTATTGACTTTTAGCGAAGATGGTCATTGCCTCCTAGTTAAGCATCTTAAGGTTACTATTGGTCAAATGCTAATCTGTCGTATATCATGTAAGCTTACTTTAATGCACTGACTTGCATTGTAGGAATTGTAGATAACCCATTTTGATACTCATGATAATTTTGTACAAATCAAATGTATTACTAGTATGCTACTGTGTTTCATTTATGAGATGTGTGTGGTTGTACCATGTGTCACTGACACTAAGAGTGCTTTGTGGTTTTTGAATCAAAATTGTTTTTGCTGATTTGTAATATTAATGGGTGAACAATTTATTCAGCTTAATGTGGATTTAAAAGTTTTAACTTTGAATTATTTAACTACTTACACGCTGTAAACATGGTAATTTGGTGTTATCAAAACAGTTAGAAATGAAACAAAACAATCCCCCCCCCAAAAAAAAAGGTTGTCGGGTAAACAACAGTGGGGGCCTGCACTTTCTTAAAATTCATGTAAAATCAGCCATTTTTGGCGATTTTAGCCATTAAGCCCCCCCCCCCCCACATAACTCTGAAAGCCCCTCTGAGCCCCCCACAGGAACAGATTCTGGACAACAATAATGTAAAAAAGAAATTACCTGGTGTCAGTTTCTTGCAATACCTTCAAATAAGTTGGTAACCCTTTAAAGTATGGTAAGGCAATAACCTTACCTCAATTCTCTTAATGTGTTCAGAGAGTTTAGAAAAAAAATGAATGAAACAAGACAAATGTAAAATTTTTATTTGCTATGCAAGCATTGAGATTGTATAACTGTATACAAAGACAGCTTACTCCCATGCTACAGTAGTGCAATTGAAGAACAACTCTTAAGTCCATTAAGTCAAATTAACTCCTTGAATTAAGATTTTTCTGAAAGTTGTGCACATTGGACTATTCCAGTTGAAATTCTTACACCCCTTATGGAAGACATAGACTTAATCTTCCACACAGGGAGTGTGAATTTCAAATGGAGTCACCATTCAGTGTTGTCTGCTCAAAATGGGCTATTCAGTTGAAATCCATACACCCCTATGGAAGATATGTCCTTAATCTTCCACACAGGGAGTGTGAATTTCAAATGGAGTCACAGATTCAGTGTCGTCTGCTCCAAAATGGGCTATTCCAGTTGAAATCCATACACCCCCTATGGAAGATATGTCCTTAATCTCCCACACAGAGAGTATGACTTGTAAATGGGGTTACCTGAATGGGTGACTTCATTTATCATCTACACCCCCTATGTGGGAGATTAAGGATGTATTTTCTATAGGGGGTGTATGTATATCAACTGGAATACTCCATTGTATGCATGATGTACAGACTACCTGTTATAACATGTAACATGATAAAATAAGCAAGGGGTACTACACCCATGTGGTAAATTGTGACTATTTTTGCATTTTTCTCAAAAATAATTACACACTGGTAACAAAAGTTATGTATATTATTGGGGCAAGGAATCCAATTACTACACTGAAATTTCAGTGACTCAAGACAAGCGGTTCAGTATATATGATAGGAAGCGAGGTACATCCTAGCGGTACCTTATTTCTGATCATAAATAACAAACCGCTTGTCTTGGGTCACTGAAATTCCAATGTAGTAATTGGATTCCTTGCCCCTATATAATATACATAACTTTTGTTACCACTGTGTTATTAGTTTTTTTTTTTTTTTCTAAAATAGACATAAATTTATCGAGGGGTGTAGTACCCCCTTAAGTGTAAGTACTATAGAAATGACATGCTGTAAGTAGGTCGTTAGGCTTAAAGTTCATGTTATTTTGTAATGTAGTCATTTCAACTGTGACAGATGTCAGAACATCTAATACCAGTAAAAAGATAAATATGATAAGCTCTTTCCAACAGTCGGGGTTCATCGCAAAACCAATACTCTTTAGTACTTGGACTTTATTTGTACTTCTGCGCCGGTGTGGCTTATACAACTTATGAATGTTAACACTCTCCAAGCGGGTGTTGACTGCAGACAACAAGTTTTTGTAAAAAATTAAAACATTTGAGAATTTTAAATTATCATGACCATATTTGGAATCAGCATGAAAAATGCATTAAAATGAGTACAAACAAGCCTAGTATTGGGTCAGTGGTTCTTAAGAAAGCTCTTTATATTTTGAGAAAATATTTCAAACTTGGGACTTTTCATGTTGAAGCCTATGGTGAGCATGCAGAGCATTAAAATATAACCTAATACACCCACATTTATCTTCCTACGTTGACTGCAGACAACAAGTTTTTGTAAAAAATTAAAACATTTGAGAATTGTAAATGGTCATGACCATATTTGGAATCAGCATGAAAAATGCATTAAAATGAGTACAAACAAGCCTAGTATTGGGTCAGTGGTTCTTAAGAAAGCTCTTTATATTTTGAGAAAATATTTCAAAACTTGGGACTTTCCATGTTGAAGCCTATGGTCAGCATGCAGAGCATTAAAATTAAGGCTGGCATTTTCGGGCGGGTAAACGGGTACCCGCCTGAGATTACATTACCCGGGCAGGAAATATTCAAATTCAAATTCAATGCATTTTGAAATCATTAATAGAGTATGACATGAATACAAATTATCAATTTTCATATTAAAAATACAAAACATCTTGAAATTTTTTTTTTTTAGTAGAACCATAAATTATCCTAGCATTTAGGTCTAGGTCCACCGACACTACAAAACCAAAAAAAAAAACTTAAAAAATATTTATTTTATTTTTTTTGCAATTTTGGGTACCGGTTACCCGCTTGAAAAATGCGCTGGTACCCGGGTACAAAATTACCGAAAATGCCAGGCCTAATTAAAATATAACCTAATACACCCACGTTTATCTTCCTATGTTACAGTATATCATAGAGAGTGCTAGTAGCTTGCTGGATCCAGGTAACACAGCACATTGGCAGATCATTCAGAAGTCATCCCGTGGAGCTGAGGAACTCATGGAAATCTTGGAAGGTTTTGGAGCTAGTATAGCGAGGACTTCAGACTTTACATATCCACCGGAGTTTGCTGTGATTACACCAAATATAAGTAAGGCTTCTCTTGAAATAAATACTATTTGGTAAATAACCTCAATGAAACAAAATGAATGAGTGTGATATATTTATTTATTTTATTGTATCACTTGTACATAGTAATTGAGTTTGGCACAGTAGATACCAGGTTCAATTTCCAGGGACTGAAAATATAATATTGGATTCAGGTATTCACATACTCAATTACTGCTCTTGAATAGCATTCTGATGTAGTACATGACAAATATTTTGTAGCCTATCCTATCCCGGTCCTATTTGTCTCATGTCTGGCTATTAAGACTGTGCTGGGCATGAAAGCAGAATTGCCTGAACATGAATTGATTTACTTGGATTGTACATGAAAGAGAAAGTTATGTCATGTGGTGAATAACATGACACCAACTGATTTACTTGAACATGAAAAAAAAGTGTTAAGCAATCTATGACAAAGGTTTTGTTGTCAGTTCCCATCAGACTAATGCCTGGCTGTTCATTCACCCTGCCCCAGACATGAAAGAAGAATTGTATAAACACTGATTTATTTGGATCATTGAACATGACAAAATAATGTGATGACACTTCGTAGCCATTTTGATTATTGGATAATCTATCGTTACTGCTTTATATTTTCCTCCCACAGTAATGCATCATGACATCATCGTGCGAGAAAACTTCACATCAGTCGCTATTCCCGACTACGATGCGGACACATGGGGAGAACAAGGCATTACGGATTTGACCAGAATTCACATCCCTGGTGATGTCATCCAGCCTCGTCCATTCGATCCCGATTACCTGTCGATCTCTACTAACGTAGCTGTAACATCGTACATCAGATTTAACAGTATGGGCAAACTGCTGCCAAATAAGACACATAGGGGTGTAGAGTAAGTAGTAGGACTGTGAAAATTTGATGTGAGGGGGGGGGTGTGCGTGTGAGGGTGGTGCGTATGTAATCGCCCTTGAGCGTTAGAGAACCAGGGCCCATCCCGGTTCCCATTTATGTGCAATGGGCAACAAATAACCTAAAAATATGTATAATTTGGGCATGTCCCTGGTTAACCAGTGAAATTCAGAATTTAACTACCGTGTTTGCATAATCCTAAACGGCATGTCCCTATTCAGAGGCAGTTGTAAGTAGGGATGGGGGTGTGTATTTGTATGACAGTGTGTCTGTCTGCCTGCCTTCATGTGTATGTTTTAAGTTCACTGACTTTGTGCATAACAGCCATAGATCACAAGTTTCACTCTGAAGACCTTTCCTTTCAACCTGTGCTGTCAATACATGTACTACATTTTTTTATCGAGGCAAACCTAATATATTTGATTTGTTTTCTTCTTGCTACCTTACAGCACGGGCAATAACTTTGAGGGGCAGGCTATCAACACACCAGTCATTGCCCTATCTCTGTATGACGAGCTGTCTGATGGCGATGCCATGACAACAGAACTCAACCAACCAATCACGCTTGAGTTCCGTGCATTGTATACAAACTACAGCAACCCACAATGTCTCTTCTGGAATTTCACTCTGTAAGTAATGTTAGGATAGGCTAGCTCACATCACACACTATAGGTGGCGCTATTCGTCCATAGGGAAGTGGAATGTGCATGTACGGTCCAAAAATGGCTTTACTGTGGGGCTCAATGGAGAAAATCACTAAAAATTAATTTTGACAACCAAAACCTAAGTGATGTTGACTTATGTTGGTACTGGCATGATACTGGATTCATAAACTATCACATAGTGCAATCCATGTTCCACCAAGTCGACACTCGATTTAGCTCAAAAGCAATTTGTGTGTAAATCAAGACCATCCAAAACAGCTTTCTTACAGTAAAGAATATGAGGTCATCTGGGGTCACATACAGTAGTGCGCATTGTACATGTGCCTGCTGTCACAATTTCACACACAAAATTTTGGGCAATTTGATGACACTATTTTTGTCTGTAACTTCAAAAGTATATGCACTAGAAACATGATTGACCCCTTATTGTTTAGGTAATTTAATTCTCTTTCAAATGAAAGAACTTTCAGCTAAAAATATTGCACTTCAAAATTTTATGAACATCCCTAGTTAGGATCAGATTTTACATAACCTGTCATTTTTACTCCGGCACAATTTTAGTGAATTACAAATCCAGAGAAGATTTATTACTGGTAAAAACTGAATAATAGGAATACTCAAATTTTCATTTGTATCACAATAGGTAGGTATTTTATGTTTCTTATATTTCTCGCAACAATGAAATTTGCTTACCAAGATCTGAAGCTTTCATCTTGTTTAAAAATGATGTTGTAAATGTTAAACGGTAAATGGTAATTAATTTTATGAATATTTCTGATGTTGATATTAGACTAAAATGCTCTTGCTTCCCTAAATAGTTACAAATTTCTTTAACTTTGATACTATAGTATTAAGAGCTATCGATAAATACTAATAGCATCATAGATGGTGCCTGCTTCTGATAATAGATTGGTCAAATTAGGCTGATTATTGTTTGCAAAAATAAATGATTGTTGGGAACTGGCGGTTCATTTTGTATGTCTTTTCTCCTCCACCAGTTCTAAGCACATGGGAAAAATTATAACAGGAAAAAAAAGAAAAAAGATTAAGATGACAAGAAACAAGTACCTGTAAAGTAAAAACTTATTCCACAAGTTAATTTTTTTTCAAGTTATTACCACATTTTCAAGTTCATTATCAAAAATTACAAATTAATACAATTTCTAATTTTGCTGTACTTACAGATTTGGTGCTGGTAAAGGAGGCTGGTCTAAGGAGGGATGTGAGTTAACAGGTTTTGAGAGAGGTCACATCAACTGCTCATGTAATCATCTTACTAGCTTTGCTGTACTCATGGATAAATCACCACTGGTATGCATCAACATCTACTTTTAAGTTTTCATAAAAAAGTTATTTCTGTTATTTACTGGAAGAACTTTTTGTATAGTAATTTGTTGTTTAAGAACTTAAAGGTATAATATTGTCTATGCTTTAACCTTTTGCAAAGATTGAAACTTACAATAGACTACTAAAAATTACCCAAATTTTTATCACTGTTCAAAGCCAACCAGATTTTAAATATGTGATGTATGAAATTTTTGAACTCAGCAATATTACAGCATGCCCTATGGTTAGTTTTTCACCTTCAAACATATATACTGTCTCAAATATTAGTATTAGGAAATTTTCTTTCCTAAAGGCACCATGTCAACAATACCTAGAAAAGTTGCTTTGTTGACATCATTTGCCATTTTCTGTGATTCCTTTTATCTGATGAAGGCACCAAATGAATCAACGTCCCAATTATGTGCTACTAACCAATCACAAGCTTTGGATGGAGAGTTCGATTGACATGATTTGTCAGACGTGAACTGGTTTCTTTATCTCTGGCTCTGATTATAACTATCATGTTCAAAGCCAACCAGATTTTAAATATGTGATATAACAGCATTTCAAACATATAAATTGTCTCAAATATTAGTATTAGGAAATTTTCAAGCATGCCTAATTCTGTACCTTTTGTTTTATTCCAGGGGCGTGTATCAGACAGAGTGGCTCTTGAAGTAATAACCTACCTTGGATTGAGCATCTCTCTTATTGCCTTAATACTAGCCTTCATATCCATGCTATGTCTCTATAGCTTACACTGTAATCTCAATAGTATTCATCTCAACTTAGTTTTTGTTCTCATCGTAGCAGAGATTACCTTCCTGGTGGGCATCGACAGCAAGGTGGATGTAAGTTTGACAAGTTGATTGTGTGAAATATTTAGAGAATAACGATAGGAATTTTTGTTTTTACTATCCTCTACCGTGTGATAGATGACTGCGATAAAAATATTGGACCTGCCTGTCGTCTATCATAGGTAGAGGATAGTAACAGCAAACATTCCTATCGTTTATTCTCGTTCTTAGTCAGTTAAATATTATTTTCATAACTGTAAACTATTTTTTTTTTTTTTTTTTAAGTTACCATCATAAAAACTCCCCTTAATATAAAATGAACGAAACTTGTTATTCCGCACTAGTCTACGCATACAACGCGATATATACGCGCACCTCTACAAGCGTGTCTACGCCTGATGGATGGCACCTGAAATCATACGATTGCCCAATCAGATTATGTGTCTACGAACTAGACCACTCCCACTGACTAAGAATTCTTTTTCATTGTCCATATCAACATTCAGGAAAAAGTATTGAATTTAGGATTTCATTGAAACATTTCTTTGAAGCATTACTTTGAATTGGTTATCTTGACCAACTGGGATGAGAGCAGTTATGAGTGTAGGGATGGCTTCAAAACTCAACAGCCGGTGTCCTGGCAGAACAGGTGGCATAACCAGATTCTACTCTTCTGAACAATAGAAGCTAGGGCCAATCACCGGTTACCGGCAAGTTACCGGCGGTTGGGTTTTTGAGGCCATCCCTATACTAGTTGACATGAAACCAATTTAAAGATTTAAAATATTGGTGGTGGTGTTAGTAAAATAAAATTGTAATCAGGATATTGATTGGGTTATTCCTCTGTACCAAAAAACTGTAGGAGAGCTTTTAGGACAGATGAACAAAATGCTTCTTTCAACTTCTGTGAGAGCTATTGAATCTGGATGGGTGAATCTTTTAAATCTACACCCCCCCCCCTGTGTGGGAGATTAAAGTAATATCTTCCATAGGGGTGTATAGATTTCAACTAGAATAGCTCTCATAGAAGTTATACACCTATCCTAAAAGCTCTCCTACAGCTTTTCTGGTTCAGAGGAGTACCTGTTTCTGGCTCCAAAGACTCATGTTATAAAAGATGGTGTGTAATTGACCATAACAAATTGCAGCGTTTTAGTTTCCTAGTACAGAAGTTCATACTTTTTACATTGATTTGATACAATCCTTTTCAGCATGCCTGCACCATAGTAGCTATAGTACTTCATTATACACTCCTGAGTGCTTTTGGTTGGATGTTCGTCGAGGGCATCCATCTATATCGTATGATGACAGAAGTACGCAACATCAATCGCGGCGGGATGACGTGGTATTACATCGTAGCATACGGTGTACCAGGTATCATCGTAGGCTTGGCTGTACCGCTTAGTGAAGCAACGTACGGACATCAGCTTAATGCTGCTAAGGAAAAATTGTAAGTAACAAAGATTTGATATGTATTTAATACGCTTCTTTGTTTTAATATGCTGGAATTTTTCATATTAACCATGAACCATATTCTTTAAATGAATATACAGTCATTTGATTTTGACACCCAAAATGGAAAACTAACTTATCAGTATTTTGAAATAATATGCTAGATAGGATTTAAAAAGCTGACTCTCCGCTTCATTCAGATCAAAACTGTTTTCTTTATTCTTTAAGTAAATTAAAGCACCTTCGAATATTCTGTTATATGTGTAGTATAGGGTTGCAGAATATTATTGAACTTGTTGAATATAACATTGTTATTTCTATATTTTCAATTCAGTTGCTGGCTTTCTCTTGAGGACACGCTGATATGGAGTTTTGCTGGGCCAGTATTAGCTGTAGTTGTGGTAAGGCTGTACACAATTATTATGATCTGTATATCAAATGTATAGCATTGCATCAAGTTTGAAGCAGGACAGAATTTAATGAATTACACAAATTTAACCTAAATTAAATGTCAGATTTTGTTGTAAAAGTTCAGAATGTTACTCACATTTTAGATGTTTCATCTTCAGTGAGGAAGATTTAGCCACTGCACCTCTTCTTTCTTGCCTATTCTCATTCTAAGAATGTGCTGTTTACTACGTAGTAGCTTATCTTACATGCAACTCAAAGGAATAAGTTCCTTCATCTTGGTTGATAATGTTTGTAACAGTGCAGAATGTTGATACGGGATCCATACTTTTTTGTAGGATATTCTTGTTGGGAAATTCACGATTTCGGATCCCGAATCCTTTCAGAAACGGCTATTGCCGAATCATTCCGAGTCATTCATTAGGAACAATAGAAATGCTGTGATTGGTCGAGATTGCATTTCTATTGTTCCTAATGAATGATTCGGCAATAGCCGTTTGTAAAAGGAATCGGGATCCGAAATTGTGAATTTCCCAACAAGAATATCCTACAAAAAAGTATGGATCCCGCATCAACATTCTGCACTGTTACATGTTGCACCCACTTCCGGCTTTCTGATTCACATTGTCTCTTTGATTCATCACATTTGTTTGTTAATTATAGTTGTAATAATTTGCTACTAATTAATTTGCACTGCTTGTTCAATTTCAGATGAACCTTGCAGTATTTATTATGGCTATTAGAGTGTCCCTCAGAGCAAGCCATAAAAACCCAGAGTTTAATACACTAAGGTAAGCTTTCAGCATTTTTTTGAAATATTCATTTTATTGACAAATTCCAGTCGTCAAATATTGTCTGTATTGTGTCATTATAAACATTAATATAAACTGAGCTCAAAAAGAAACTTATAATTTTTACAACTTGTGAATCACAAGGTCATATCTTAAAATACTGTCCATCAAATTGAACCAAAATTACACACAGATTTACTTCAATACTCTACTCTTAACACATGTCAGTAACCAAGCAGTTATCCAACTGACACAACAGCAAAATGCACTGACATTTGACAGCTTCCTGGACCACATTCACAGCCCAGCCCTGTTTCATGAAAAAAGTGTATGAAAAGCAGAGGGCAGCACCGTTTTATCATCTGTGCAAGGATCTTGTGTGCATTCTCACAGATTTTTTGTCCTGGGTGCCAAATGTTGGGCTGTGAAAGTGAAGGAAGTCCAGGAAGCTGTCCCATGACAGTGCATTTTGCTGTTGTGTCAGTTGGACAACTGCTTGGTTACTGACATGTGTTTTGAGTATTAGTATTAAGGTAATCCTGTGTGTAATTTTGGTTCATTTTGATTGACAGTATTTTAAGATATGACCTTGTGATTCATAAGTTGTAAAAAATTATAAGTTTCTTTTTGAGCTCAGTTTACATTCATATTATTTGTGTTAAATATTTAATAGAGTATTATACAATCATATTGATTGACACCACTTTTACAACTGATGGTTTATAATATAAACATTTAGAGAATATTCAGCGGGTGCATTTTCACCATTGTATTTTCGGATATATTTCTTAGAAGCTTAAAAATAATATGGTGAAGTTTTGAAAGTGGTTCACCAATGCATGTTGTCATTCTATATCAAATCATATATCACTAACAAGTATTATAATCAACATACACGCCGTCTTTATAATCAGCTCAAGCTGTCCCTTGTGAGGAAGTGAAATTTCATAAGTCATGGCCGTTCATTTTTATGCTGAATTGTTTTAAACCATAGTATGTCTACATAACCACAATTCAATAAATATTATATTGATGTTATGTACAGTACACACGATTCTCATGTTAATCATAATTTTATTTGATTTGTCAGATTTGTTTAGTTGCAAAATTTGGTGTACTGTCAACATTTAGTTGTAGAACAATGCTTATGTTCCGTGACCAAATCTTAGAACAAAAGGTTTGAAAGTGTGTGTGGCATGCCTAAAGGGTACTGAGCAAATTTGGCTTGGGCTGCCCTCTTCAAAGTGGTGAAAATGCACTTTTAGTAAAAATGCACTTTCAAACCTTTGTTCTAAGATTTGGTTACAGAACATTAGCATTCTTCTTCTACTAATTGTGAAACAAAATGCATAAACAATACATATTAACTTCTTTTTTTATATTTGATTGTCAAGGTTGCCATATTCATTTTTTGTGCAAAAACTGGCAACTGTATGCTAATTGACATGTACATTTCCAACATTTGTGTTCAAAAGTGCTATTATTTGTAAAATCAATTTTGTTCCAATATTTTCAATTTTCTACTAATAGACCACTAATGTAAGTAAATTTTGTGACATTTTTTTATTTGTCTTTATTTTAGCATCACTACATGCATGAAAATGAATCTTGATTTTTATTAAAATAGCTTGCATCTTGTTGATATATTTCATTACAACACTTATTACGATTTTGTTAATTTCAATTAGTTCATAGAAAATTCTAAATATGCTAGTTGCAAAATGTCTTATTTTAATAGTTTTGTTTTTAAATACATTTTGAAAACTTTATAGAGATCCTGAAAAAATATCATATGACAATATCAAGTTTTTGTGTTTGTAAAGTAATGTCAACCCTGTGATTGTCCTTCCTGAGGATATTAAATCGAAGTAGTGAACAAAATGAGCGTGCCCTGTGTTTGCATGTTGTCTGTGAAAAGAAAAATAAGGCCCGTCTGGCTTGTTTTTCCATGTGCTGGGTAAAACTATGTTTTTTAGCATCTGCTTGTCTATATGTACCCATATAAGTCTTAGTTCTCTTGCTATAAAAGATGATTCGTGATTTTACCAATAATTGCCGCGCGGTCTTATGTTATACACTGGCCTCCCCTTCTAAGATGCTAAACATCATGCTAGGAGATAGAGGATGAGATACAGTGTTTTGTACCCCATTCATAAACCATCCATTTTAGAAGATTACCCACAGTGCAACAGTGCATTGTTTTGTACCCCATTCATAACTATCCATTGTAGCAGAACTCATAATGCAACATAATCCCATGTTAAAAGGGCATTTCGTGATTCACAGCATCATCCCCCCACTTTTGTCAAAAAAAGTTGAGATTTTGATATCACTGGAAACCTCTGGCTACATAATGTTTATGTACAAAATATATATTTCTTGCAGATTACTTCATTTTGCAAAGATATCGTGAAATTTGAATTTTGTTCTGGTATACCAGAATGAAATTACAACACATTGTCTATGGTGCAGTACAATACACATGATCATGCATAACTTGCAAACGCAAAATCGGAATCAACTGAAATTTTGGGAATAAGCTTTTTAAGTGGATATCTACTGAAAAATGTCATAAAAAGAAGATGCTAGGATCACAAAATACTCCTTTAATTCTTTGTTGCGGTGTTGTCACATTGACTCTAGTACAAATACAAGTCTGGTAAATTCCAGTTTGCTTTATCATGTTTTAAATTGAACTCTACATTTATAAATAGTTTCAATTATTTCTCGGATTTTAAGTGCCAACTGATTAGAATGAAATGTTTTTTGCAAAATACTGAACCTGTAATGATCATCCTTAAATGTGTAAGCCTGAAGGCATGCCTATGCTGTCCTGTCATGTTCTATGTTTTGTTGCTGTTGTTGTTTATGTTTTTGTTCCCGATGTGCATGGAGCTCTTGATATAAAGTTGTGATTGGATTGATCAAAAAACAAGTCAATGAATAAATCTGGAATAATGAATTCTTTGCAAATCAACTGTCAGTATTCTTTCAAATATGTGACCTGTTCTGACAAAACCAGGAACAAGTCGCATTTTTGATATTTCATGATTTGAATAAAAATATAAGCACGGGAAAATAAGCTTCAAATACCAAAATTATATATATAGCATCAATACTTTTCAAGATATGGATAATTTTGTAAATGATACCTTGATATTTTTTTTTTTTTTTATTCTGATTAATGGGCTTCTTAGTTTCCTGCTTTACACAGGATTGAATAGGGATTATCATAGTTCAACTGTCCATTATTGTTTAAATAAACCTCTTTTTAATAAGTACTTTCAAGGACTTGAAAGTCCACTCAGTCCCAAAGTCAAATACCATGAAATTAAGAATTAAAAAATTAGATTTTTTTATGGGAATGTCATCTTTAAAGGCCTATAACTCAAAAACATACCTGGCGACATGTTCAGGGTTTTGTTGGAGCTGGTCACATACGTCGTATATGTTTCATTTGCTTATTGTGTATTGAAGCACTTACAAATATAAAGGCTTTGAAATCTCTGAAATACTTGTTTCAGTGTGTTAGTGAAGGGTCCTTTGTTTCATTCTATCGTCTCTATCCCAAAGTCAGAATATTTATGTTCATTTTCTGAATTAATGTGAATTTGGCAGCATGAGAAAGACATGACTATATGCATTTTTCAGCAAAAGTTAAAATATTATTTTCATGATGTTTTATAGTTGAAATTAAATAAGCATTTTGATTTTGTGAGTAGTTGTAGATGCATTTGAATGATGCTTGCATTATGGTTGATGTCATAAAAGCATCCGTGTATTTTAAAGATATTTTATTATTATTTATTGAAAATGAAAAGTATTCACTGGTAAATTATTAAAGTAGCGTAGTCTGCTTGATGAATGAAAATGTAAGTAGTAACCATGGTAACGCCAAATATGATGAAGTAGAATCTCAATAGGCTATTCCAGTTGAAATCCATACACCCCGTATTAAAGACATACCTTTAATCCCCCACAGAGGGGGTTTGAATTTCAAATGTGGTCACTTGAATGGGTGACTCCATTTGAAATATACACTCCCTGTTTGGAAGAATAAGGTTATGTCTTCCATAGGGGGTGTATGGATTTCACCTGGAATAGCCATTGGAGGCAGTATAGTTTGCCTCAATCATTCCTGAGAGCACACTTCTCTTCTCTTTCCTTTTTTAAAATCTTATTTTACTCAAATATCTGTTTCCTATTTCACACATGGTTTGAATTAATCAATTTTCATGAAGTTTTTTTTAAGGTGGGCAAATGAGAGATAATAAAACAAAACCAATTGGCAGAATTGTCATGCAATGTAAAGCATGGGTCATTGGCATATTCCATTTGAATCCATACACCCCTATGGAAGACATGATGTTAATCTCCTCCAGGGGGTGTGAGTTTCAGATGGAGTCACCCATTCAGGTGACCCCATTTGAAATGTGTACTCTATGTGGCAGATTTAAGCCATGTCTTCCATATTGGGTGTATGAAAAATATTTGCACTTTTACAGCTTGGTGCATTATTTGTTTGCCAAAAATTTAAATATAAAGTAAAAACAATGGATTTATTTTCAAATAAACTGGCCTCAAAAAGAAACTTATAATTTTTCACAAGGTCATATCTTAAAATCCTCTCCATAAAAATGAACAAAAAATTTCACACAGGATTACTTCAATACTCTACTCTAAACATGTGTCAGTAACCAAGTAGTTGTCCAACTGACACAACACTAAAATGCACTGACATGCAACACCTTCCTGGACCACATTCACAGCGCAACAGGTTTCTTTGGCTGGGTTCCAATTATTCGCCTGTACATGAACAAAAATTACACACAGGATAACTTCAATACTCTACTCTAAACACATGTCAGTTACCAAGCAGTTGTCCAACTGACACAACAGTAAAATGCACTGACACGGAACAGAATCCGGGACCACATTCACAGGTGAATAATTGGAACCAAACCAAAAAATCTGTTGGGCTGTGAATTTTGGTCCAGGAAGGTGTTCCATGTCAGTGCATTTTGCTGTTGTGTCAGCTGGACAACTGCTTGGTTACTGACATGTGTTTAGAGTAGAGTATTGAAGTAATCCTGTGTGCAACTTTTGTTCATTTTTATGGAGAGGATTTTAAGATATGACCTTGTGAAAAATTATAAGTTTCTTTTTGAGGCCAGTTTAGTTTAGTATCTACTTAAAACAGCTAGCGTAAGTGATTAAAGATAGCTCACTAAAAAGTTGCATGTGATATGCATGGGTGCTGGCATAACAGCGCCTAGACAGGGTGTGTGTGGTCTTCCTGTACATTTAAATTGAACTATGGTAAGCATGGCCAGATTTTAAAAGAAAAATTTCAATTTTTTTTGTTATTGAAGAGTTTTCATCAATATTTTTTTTCCATCGGTGAATACTTTCAAAATGTAAAAAATCAGAATGCCCTAATATTTAATAAATAAATTTGTGTGAAAAATTCCTATCCATTTGTTGGGTTTGTTATAGCCGAACCTATAAGGCACATTCCCTTTTTTTTAATCGCCTAAGCTAGCTGTTAAAAAAAAAGGATCAATTTCTTTCAACAAACTCAGGTTTCATTGATTGCACAGCTTGTGAAATACCAAAGATATTCAACCATGTGTGACATTCTATTCTACATATAAATCTAAAATGTATCTGCCACATATTCAATAATGTACTCTTGTATAAACGCACAATCTGTATTACAACTTAATTAAACTGTCTTACACTGCTTTTACCTTCTCTCTCAAATATCAAATTACACTTACAGCAAAAACACTTTTTGTCACTGATTTCTTTGTATTTAAGTTCAGAATGAAATGTGTTAACATATAGCTTCAGAATGCCCTTCTTTCATAGTACAATCACTTGATTCTTCTATTATTTTTGAAATGAAAATTCATACAACTTCATCATGATCAGACCGACGATCATAATTTCTTTCATCCCCCAATGACCACATACCTTACTTGCTATCAAGGGACGGAGTAAACAATAAAACATGACCAATCACATATCATAAATCTCATGCAATGCTATGCCTTATTTGTCTATTCCAGTTGAAATCCATACACCCCCTATAAAAACCTGACCTTAGTCTTCCACACAGGGAGTGTGAATTTCAAATGGGGTTACCTGAAAGGTTGATTCCATTTGAAATCTACACCCCTTGTTTCGCTGATTAAAGTCATGTCTTCCATAGGGGGTTTATGGATTTTAGATGGAATAGCCCATTTGTTTTTGCTATCTTATGTACTTCATGTTTTGAGTATGTGTTCATTAACCCCCCTGGACACTACTGGTCATCTAACAGCATTTCTGATTGGTTGAAAACTTGAAATGCTCATTTCAATTGCCAATTATGACTAGGCTTTAAACTATTTATGGTCAAACTTGCATTTGCAGATGATCTTATTAATACACTTCTTGATGGGTTCAAAATTGGACACAATATTCATTTTGGCCAATCGGCAAGTAGTTCTCATGGGGTTAAAGCAATGTTGACCCTGCATTGGTTTAATAGGAATATATTTCAACTCTCTGCATCTATCATTAAATTAAAATATTATTGTGTGCTAATCAGTTGTATTCTCTCTTGTTTCAGGTCTGGGTTGCGAGCAGCCGGCATTTTACTACCTCTTCTAGGCATCACGTGGGTGTTTGGTCTGCTGGCTGTCAATCAAAATAGCGCCCTCTTCCAGTATTTTTTTGCAATTTTCAATTGTCTTCTCGGTGTCTTTATTTTCCTCTTTCACTGTGCACTTAATCAAAAGGTAAGTTCAGAAGAAGTTTTTAATGAAATTTGTTACTTAATTTCTAATAAAGTGAAGTGATCAAAAAATTGAGTGATTTACCTCAAAATTGGAACAAGGTACACACAAAAATGAAGCTGTTTTAATTTCAATTTTGTTGTCATGCTGCATAAAATATTATCTTTAGAGACCGTAATTACAAATAAATTGCAATATGTAACAAATTGGAGTTTTGTGTAAGAATTTAATTAAGTTTAAAGAAAAAACAGTTTCAGGTAAATATTAGTATAAATAGACATTTTAAAATATAATTTAATTTCTGAAGAGGACTTTGATATTAATTTATAATATGCAGCAAATGTAGTGATTTGTGTAAGAATTTAATCAAGATACAGGAAAAACAGCTGTTTCATTTTTAATAAATTGGTGTAAACTGTAAAGCAACATGAAAAAGTATATCTTCAGATACTAAAATTACAATCCTAAATAGACTTTTCAATCAAATATTGAATTTCAACATAACATGATTTGTTAGAATGAGCATCAGTAATGCTTCAATAGCCCTTATATAACTGACTGACTTGAAAAAGTAATTTGTTCCAATTTTCAATTGAATCAGCATGAAAAAGTATATCTTCAGATACTAAAATTACAATCCTAAATAGACTTTTCAATCAAATATTGAATTTCAACTTGTATAACATTATTTGATTTGTTAGAATGAGCATCATTAATGCTTCAATAGCCCTTATATAACTGACTGACTCGAAAAAGTAATTTGTTCCAATTTTCAATTGAATCAACAGGTTCGTAAAGAATGGAAGAGACTCACGATGAAGTTTCTCGGGAGGAAAGTGCAATTTGATGACACCGCTACATCTGTAAGTAAATAACAAGCAGCAGTCATAGTGCCTGCAGTAACATGTCTCTAGAACTACCTCAATTATTTTACGGTCTGAAAGGTTGACTGGATTATAGAACATGTCAAATTTGTGGCTGAAAAGTTTTGAATAAGTTCCATTGGTATTGGGTTTTGATGGTTTTTGGGAGCGATTTCCGAATAGGGTGGAACTCTACTAGTTTTATTACAAGACTGCCCTACCCCAACCCTAAACCCTAACCCTAAACTCCGTAAACGAGGACTGGACTCAAGTCTAGCAAGTTGCACCCTATTCGGTAATTGTACCGGTTTTTGTCAACAATGGGCTATTCCATTTAAAATCCACACTCCCTCTGGAAAATTTTGGAAATATCTGCCACAGGGGGTGAATAAAAACCAAATGGAATGAGCACATTAGGCAGCCCCATTTGAAACTCACCGTCCCTCTGTGGAAGATTCAGGTTGAATCTTCCACAGAGGGTATATGGAATTCAAATGAAGCTGCCTCATTCTAATAGATTAGACAATTGGGTAACTTCCATTTGAAATACTCACTCCAGTTGTGGAAGATATATGTAAAGGCATATACAGGAGGAGTATGGGTTTCAAAATAACTAACTTGTGTACATTATTTTCAAGTGATTAGTAAAAATTGATTAAATTTTGAATGGAATAGTAAGTCACAAATAGTCAGCCTGCTACACTAATTGTCTAAATCATTTTTTGTAATTTTGAGAACAAAGTACAAAATATGGTTCAATTATGCATTTAAACACATTTATTCACCAATCTTTGCACAAGAACAAATGATAATGATACAAATGAAAGGGAATAATCCGAAATAATTAGGGTGATTACGTAACTGATGTATGCTTGTTCTCAAAATTACAAAAAAATTACTTAGGCAATTAGCGTAGCAGGCTGACGAAATGCAAAGTGATACAACAATGACTAATTAAAATATTAATTTGAAAAATATGCAAGTAATCCACTAGACTTCACAGATTCAAGTTGAAGATTAGCAGCATAATGCAGCCTAATATTTGGCTTTCAAGTTCATTGATGCATAATTTGGGGTAAAATTATGAAAAAATCCCCAAAATAATGTAGTAATTGTACATTGATCTTAATCTAAGCTGGCAGCATAAGTATCAAGGCACTTACATCAGCTCATTAAAATACACATAGATCATTCATTTGTATACTTAGATGAGGTAATGAGTCTGATGAGTCATCAGCACCCCGGAGCTAGATTTATTAAAAAAATCACAATTTGAATTTGTATCTGAATATTGCACATTTTTAGCTTACAAAATAAGATAAGATTATACTTTATATATCTTTCTAAAGACATACATATATGTAAGACGGTTGTTAAATTTTTGGGCATGTATTGTGCAGCAGTAAAATTGTGAAAATATTGGTGCCGCAAATTTGTTTAAGCTTTTGCAGTGTCAAAGATGTGCAACAGGCTAGCAACTACCAAGGTCTTTTTGATTGAAATTAAATTGTGAAAACACTGTCAGTAGCCAGCACAACCTGCAGGGTTTTGACTATAATGATTAAATTTCCATCAAGTCCGTGTAAATAGGTCATATAGAAAAAACCTAATTTGTGTTTGGTTGATAGGTAATATGGGCTGTTCCAGTTAAAATTCATATGCCCCCTATGGAAGACGTGACCTTAATCTCCCACACAAGGGGTGTAGATTTCAAATAGGGTCACCCATTTAGATAATCCAATTTGAAATTCACACTCCCTGTGTCGAAGATTAAGGATGTGTCTTATACAGGGGGTGTATGAATTTCAACTGGAACAGCCCAATGTAGTATGTGATGTGTGTAATATTTATAGACTTGAGTGTAATTGGAAGACAGTAAGTTGTTGATGGATAGTGTTGATGAATTATTTACAAATTGGGGCAGTGCAGGTGCAGTCTGTGTGCCTGATTGATGACTAAGTTCAGATAAAATAAAGCATTGGATAAGCTGATGTGAATTCTATTTTTCATTGCAAGTTTTACAAAAACCTTACTGCGTTTTCAGCAATTTTAATATGTTTTTTTTTAAATTTAAATTTTTGAAAACTTTTGTCAATGATTCTATTGGGCTAGTCCATTTTAAAATCACACCCCTACTGAGGAAAAGTTTGGAATTCCAACCAAATTTAACAGTTCAAATGCAAGCATTTTCATCCATAAAGGTGAAAAAGATGTTAAGATTTTTAGATTTCAAACATTTTTCTTTTCTAATTTGAGTCCAATTTTGTGAAATTCAACTGGAGTTTTATAAGTTAAAACAAATTTCAGTGAGATTTGCAACTGGAATTGAGATGGCATTGAAATCGTCCACAGGGTGTGTGGATTTTAAATAGAATAGCTCATTATTTACAAAATAGTTGGCACAAAGTTAGAAAAAAAAAAACAGTACAAAATTAAATGCAAATTCGTAACATTTGAAATCGTGATTCCAATTTCAGCAGCGGTCCGCCTTATCGTACAGCAAATCAGAAGGCACTCCAAATCGTTTCAATGTCGGCATCTCAACCAATCACCATCAGTCAGCTCACTCATTAGCAACCAGTAGAAGTACCCTGAAAACGAGCACTAGTAACATCTACAGAGCGGATGGCTATATAAACAAGAATGTCAGCGTTAGCACGGAGACAACGACACCCTCGGCGCACATGAATTACGCACCGTCGTACTACAAGCCTAGTACTAAAGTCACCAATTTAGATGGTAAGCATGTGGTTATGGTCACTATCATAGAATCATGTCTTGAAAAATTAACTTTGGTTTTAGAACATTTTGTGATTTTATTGATGTCTAGTGGAAGATGATGATGATTATTAGCCTGATTAGCTTTTGTTTATAATAAATTATAATGTACAAGTCTCATCCATTTTTCATATGAACATGATTTTCTTCTTTCAGCGCAAACCATACAAAAACATGCCCACACCAAAATATATGTTACATGATACACAAAACAAGTATACACATATGTTGGGGTGTGTACATACCCCACTCACCCCTACACAACAACAATTACATGGGATTTTGCATTTTCCAACCAGGGACTTCTTTGTTCAACTGGGGATGCGCTCAGTTTTTCTTGGTGTGAAAAAGACACACAAAAATCACCGGCGATTACTAACGCTCACCCACACACGGACACCCCAACATAAAAAGACACACAAAAATCCCTGATCACCGGCGATTACAAACGCTCACCCACGTGAGCACACTCACTAAACCCCTATCAACAAGTGAGCACACTCGCTTCTAACCTTCTTGAGAATGCTGTGATCATAATATAGACTAAAACTACAACAAAAGTAATATTGCATCCTCTAGTTGACCCAGTTGTCAATTTGTATTAACTTGCTTATCAGACAGTTCACGAGTTCATATTGCATGATATGTACTTAGTTGTAGAGTTACAATCTCTACCATTACCATACGATTCATGACGAGATTGTAGTTAAAATGCCACATATTTCTTTCTTAAGCACATTTAAAATAATTTTTTGCAAAATCTATTTTCTGTTAGATTTCACTTTAAAATATAGAGAAAAATCAAACATCTTAAATAATACACCGGGTTGCATGTGTGTTACTGTGGACTTAGATGAGGACTATCCACATGAGGAGTTTTGTTCCAGTTTGTCTTGAATCAATCTGAAACTTGTTCTGGATTAGTCTGGAATGGTTCTGGATCAACTCAGGACTGAGGACTATCCACATGAGGAGTTTTGTTCCAGTTTGTCTTGAATCAATCTGAAACTTGTTCTGGATTAATCTGGAATGGTTCTGGATCAACTCAGGACTGAGGACTATCCACATGAGGAGTTTTGTTCCAGTTTGTCTTGAATCAATCTGAAACTTGTTCTGGTTCAGTCTGGAATGGTTCTGGCCCGGGGGGGGGGGGGGGGGGTGCCCAAGTTGGGTTTGGGGGGGGGGGGGCCGCGGGGAATTTGAAGGGGGGCCCATAAATATACCAATTTTTCAAGAAATTTGGACCCATTGATATACCAAAAGTCAAAATTTAACAGAGCAGAATTTAACACAAATTGTCTCAGTTTTTACAAATTTTCCCAAAATAATTTTGGCTAGATTAAGGAAAAATTGGGCTATTTTCCGAAAAAATTGAGAAAATTTTGAAAAAAGGACCCATTCATATACCAAAATAGGCTTTGAAAAAGGGGTCATTGATATACAAAAAGGCCGAAAATGCTACCCATATTTATGGCACGTCCCGTATGGTCATTTGTACTGAGTACCCCCGGTTCTTGATCAACTCTTGGATATCCCAGAACTGGGTTGGAACATATAAACTCATCTTGACAGTGGCGGCACCAGGAATTTTCTTTAAGTGGGGGGGGCAAAGTGAATTACAGGGGAGGCAAAATAAACAAATTTGGCACAAAATTGCTTCATTGAAAAGTGAAACATTTCTAAAGGCCTCCCTCCCGTAGTGCTGCCACTGCATGTTGATAGCTTTCTATAAGTTCATGGTACAGTATGCAGTTCTCTCTAGCTTCATAAGTATACTAATAAGTAGGTTGTATGATCAATTGTGTGTGTACTAATCTAATACTATGCAATGTTTCACAGATCCTGATTTGACTATTATCGCAAACACCACTAGCTTATTAGGTAAGCTGGACAGATGCGCACAGCGGTCTATTTTATTCAATCTTGATCAATCACATTCCATGCCCATTTGCACCTTATTAAATAACTGAATGCACTTGTTACCATAGCAATAATTTAAAAAATCATTTTAAAAAGGAAAAAAACATCATTTTAATAAGTTTTATATCTCATATTCATTTGGTATATCAGTGGTATTTTGAAAGCGTAAAGTTTTCATAAATATATTGGATATCATGATGATGATTAAATGGGCTATGCCAGTTGAAATCCATACACCCCCAATGGAAGTCATGACCTTAATCTTTCACACAGGGAGTGTGAATTTCAAATGGGATTACCTAAATGGGTGATTCCATGGGTGAAATCTATACCCCCTGTGTGGGAGATAAAAGGTCATGTCTTCCACAGGGTGTATGAATTTCAACTGGAATGGCCCAATGACTTTCCATAGTTACCATTATTGATTAAAGGAATTAACCAATCTAACAATTAAACATTTACCAGTGGTGTATTCTTCTTTAGCAAACTAAACCAAATATCCTAGAAATAACTTTTTAACTTTTTAACCTATCTTTAACCTCGAACAATAATCGGAACTAATCCTCTTCTGTAACTAACCATAATTCTATTTAAATGTATGCATCTTCCTCCATGAAGAATACACCATGTGTCTCCTGTTTTTTTATCATTGTTTTTCTAGTGCCATTGGTATATTAACATTCATAAAAAATTTGGTACCAGTTCAATTAAATCATCATGTATTTCACATTTTAAGTACTATCTATATTCATGATCTGAATTGATAATAAGAACTATACGAATTGGATGTATTCTTAATGAAAACATACACAACCAGACTATTCCTTCAGGTAACTCTCAAGTACCACCACTGTACTGTGACCCACTAGGTACTCAGTGGTATGTTTTGGTACCTATGGTGTGCATCTCATTTGTTAAAGGCCATAGAAAGGAAGTCATCTGGTTGTGTATATGGTTGACTTGCATATAATTACAACCATTAAACACAATTTGTAAATTTGTTTCACAAGTTAAATTCCAAACCAAAACTTGAAAATAAGAATCATCTGATTAAACTTACTAATTAATACTAACACCTGTTCTTCATTCATTGATTTGTTTTCTTCATTCCATCCTTCGTACAAATCACACTTGCCCATTCATGCTATAGATTGGGATTACGATTTCACTGGCAGTATGCGTACTGTTAGTTTTGGTAATCTCAGCAATAGTCAGTACAATGGGCATAGCAGACGATCTAGCGGTAGAAGTGGCAAAAAGCGCAGCGGTAAGAGTGAGTTGACTGCATGTCATATCGATCATAAAGTTTTCTCCGCATGGGGTTGTTTGTGCTTTTAACACCATGTATTTTGGTGTGTTGTAAGTGGTATCAATTAATTTTTATCGAAATTTATGATTTAATTTTATGATTTTCTATTTGATGTGATGTAATCTGGTAAAATTTTAATGTGGTGTAATACTTATCTGCAATTGATTTCAGCTTTTCCTTATAAACAAGGCTTTCCTTCTTCTGCTTACAGTATTTTTGAGTTGAATCAATTTTTGTAGCCATTTATACTGCAAAAGATGGTATCATTACCATGGAGGTCAGAACGTTATACAAAGTTCATCAATCTGTTTTCAGTTGTTAGGTTTAAAAGTCTAATAATAATCCAGCTCAGATGTTGATTAAGTGAGAGAACTAGCTTTGCAAATGCTTACCAGATAATTTAGGAGAAAATTTAGGGTAGTTTGAGTGGCCATTTTCCCTCTCCATTGATCAATCATACATTTTGTGATGCCTCCTAGGCTCTCCCTGCACCCAATCATACCCTGTTGCTTAACTAACCATAACAATACAAGATCTTCTTGCACCATTTCATTTAATCTTGGAAAACATTAGGGTTTTTAATCACACCAAATTTATTTTGAAATGCGCATCTTATTCTCAAAGATAGATTGAAAGTTACATAAATCCTGCACACACATTTCCTGCACAAAGCAATATTTCATGGCGGTTTACATGAGCCTAGCATTGTCATTTCAGGTTCTACGTACTCAAAAGGTCTATCTTGTTATGCTGAAACTTGTGCTTCAGTTGTTACCATTGAGCATTTAAGATTTGACCAATCACCTGAACTATTTCATCCTATGTCAGGAAGAACAAGCCATTTCATTGGTTAATAATGAAGCTCGCACTAGCAACTGCAGTATAAATTTGGCTTAACATATTTTTGCATCATGGCAGAACATATTTAATAATTCATAAATCATGTTATGCACTGCACTTAATTATATTGCACTATCTGATCAATTTGATATACATTTCTAACATTGTTATCCACACAAACAGAAGACATGCACTTTTTAGGTTGTTGGGCTATGCATCAGGCTATTGCAGTTGAAATACATATGCCCCATATTGAAGATATGACCTTGATCTTCCACACAGGGAGTGTGAATTTTGAAATGGGGTTACCTGAATGGGTGACTCCATTTCAAATTCACACCCCCTGTGTGGGAGATTCAGGTCATGTCTGTCATGGGGTATATGGATTTCAACTGAAATAGCCCATTTATTTATGTTGTTTTACACAAACAAGTTGTTTGATTTTGATTATTTTCTCTTTCAATCTTAAAAGGAGGTTTTTCCAAATTACGGTATTTCTTCCAGAATTACAGTATTATTGATTTGCAGTTAATTTTAGTGAAATGACAGTGCTTTTGTTTCTCTATGATAAAATTTTCAATTTGCATTTTCAAAAAGGACAATGTAAGATAATTTCAATCTTCAAGGCAGGGTTTGAAAAATATGTATTACTTTTGTACATTTTCATTTTCAGAAATCAGTCAATTTGTACTGTAGATTTTATTCAGACATTTATAGGATAATTGTGTGACTCTTTTATACATATTATATTTTTTGATATTGTTTATTTTTTGGTATGAATGAAGCATGGTGTTAACTTGTAGCATGTGTGTAATATTTACCCATTCTAATTTAAACCCTCATTATGCTGTTACTGTGTGTTTGACACGCAATGGCTCACATCGTACAGACCTGTATGTTGTTACACTTATATGGCGGTGTAAGCTAGAGCAGGGTTGCCAAACATTTTTAGTCCACATTGCGAGTCAAATCATCACAAAGTCGCCCAATTTTTCTCTTAACCATTGGTTTCTATGGGATAGGAAACAAACAAAAGTCACAGGAGCCGATATCAAAAAGTCACCCAAATTTTTTAATCATTGGTTTCTATAAGACGGGGAAACTGTCAAAAGTCGCTGGGAAAATCTCAAAAATTCACCCAATTGGGCTACATATTGTGTGTTTTGGCAACCCAGTGTAAGATCTGACCAACTCTGCCTCAAGTCATGATTCATATACATCTCAAGTGGTACAAGTATCCAATTTGAATCTTCAGTATATGCCTCCTGCCGATCAACATATTCAAGTGCCTGTGACAGGTTGCATAGAGAACTAAACTGGAGTGAGAGTTCCTGACATTTTAAATATTGTACAAACTGTTATTTTCTGTCTTAAATTTTGTGCCAGTTTTATGAATCGGGAAGTAAGCAAAATATAAAGATCGCAAATAATTCAATAAGAAAATAGCATTTTGTTATGTTAGTGGCATTTTGGTTACTGTGAATTTGAGAGCTTGCACAGTCTTTCCAAAATGAAAATGTGAAAAATTGTGTGCAAAAATAATGACTCGCCCAGGATAGAGCTCCAACTTCAGGTAGTAAGATATATATTACAACCTTGATATTTTTAGTAGTATACTTGATAAAACACTAGGGGTAGATAACTGGAAATGTGTTTTATTTGCATGCTTTCCGAACGATCGCTGTACAGCTGTTTGATCAGTCCCGATTGATTTGTTTACAAGCAAGCACGTGCTGCTAACGTGCGGTGTTTATATAATTATTTATCACAACCTGACAATATTCAATTTTTAATATTTTAAGTTTATTTTCTCATAAATAATCTAGGTTTCCTTTATTAGTATTATTGTTACGATGAATAAAAGCAATTTTAAAGACAAAATCCAAATGATAACCCTTTTTGTATTATTTGTGGCAGCGCGTGTTTTAGTTTTTGTAGCATCAACAGCACGTTAATTTAAAAATAGAAATGCGGAAGAAAAATGAAGAACTAGAATTGCTCCGGATCGACAGAAATTGCTCATGTTTTTGCACCTGTTTTTGACCACGTTTCGACCAAAACTGACACAGAAATGAGAAAAATTATCATAGCGAATGGAGATGGAATATCACGGCGAAAATGCACTTTTATTTTTTTTAAACAATCAGCATTTGATGAGGTGTAGACCCAGGGTACGTGTGTATCGTCATAATCGTGAATTTCAGATGGACGCACAAAAATCTGTCTGGACGCAAGTTTTTGCAACCTCGTCAGCAAACTTGCGTCATTACGGACGCACATTTTTTAAAACCTTAACGGGAACCCTGCACCACGTATAACTTTTTTCCGTTTACATTTCAAATCTAGACGTGTAAGCAGTATCAGTTAATATAATTTGGTGTATAACTTTTCTTTTATATTACCGTACTGACGCGAGTATAGTCCCACCTTCGAGTAAAGTCCCACCCCCCAAATTTTCGAAAAATTTCAGAAATTTTTGGGTGAACATTTTTTTTTTTTTTTTTAAGTTATTTATTTTTTCGGCTTTGGAGTGTCCCAGGACCTAAACCTAAATGCTAGGATCATTCATGGTTGACATAAAGGTCTAGGTCCAGGGACACTACAAAACCAAAAAAAAAAAAAAAATTGAAAATGTTCACCCAAAACGGGTGGGACTATACTGAGTATACTCGCGTCAGTACGGTATTATTCTTTGATATTTGTTGATACATTATTTCCATTGTACAGTAACTGTTATTTATACCCACACATTTCTTTCAATTATCTTGCTGTTTGACCAACTTGTTCCTCCACACAAAACTATACTAGCGGGTAACCATGATCATTCTAAATTTCACGGAAAAGGGCTGTATTTTGTGTACATTTAATCATCATTGAAATACATAATCATAGGGGTTTTTTGGTATGGAAGAAGTAATTCTATGCAAAATTAATGAAAATGGATATTTGAAAAACCTGGAAATGTGTTTCATGGTTATCTACTATAAATTTGAATTGTGCTATTCAAGTTAAAATAAACGCCTAACAAAAAGTAATTACCCCTTTTATTATGATATAAACTCAAATTTATGCATCAAATTTAAAAACTGAAATAACAAAAACAAACTCAGGTTAATTCTGCATATTTTGATACCTCATTTGTCTGGATAGCTCAAAGTTTGTAGCCATGGTGACTCCTTGAATGAAAAAGATGCATTTTCAAAAGTTGCACTAAAAAGCTACTTACACAACATTTTCAATGGGTTTAGGTGCAACTTTTGAATGGGGGTCTCTTTCATTCAAAGGGTCACCATGGCAACAAATTTTGGGCTATTAAGACAAATGAGGCATCAAAATTTGCAAAACAAAACTGGGTTTCCTTTTGCTATTTAAATTTTAAATTTTGATGCATAGATTTTGAATTATTATCTCATAATAAAGGGGGTATTTTACTTTTTGGTAGATGTTTACATATACCCCATGTGGAAAACATGACTTTAGGGTCACTCCATATGAAATCAAGGAGGCGCCCACCTGACCCCCTCAGATTTGCTTTATATTTTAGTCATATGTTGTACCTGTAAAAATATTAAAACCTGCAAATTTGAGGTCTGTAGCTCTTCTGGATTTTCTGTGGCAGCCATTTAAAGTTGGAGTAGGGAGGTCTAAATTTGGACCCAAAAGTTGCCCTTTAAATAAATTTCATCTTTGGGAGTCTGTGCCTTCTTTATAAAAAGAAAGAGAGGTCTGAAACTTTGCATACACACTAACTGCATGCCCAATTGGTCAAAAAATAAAAAATTAAAAAATTCTGTAATTGCGCGTTGTGTCACGGGGTCATTAAATATGCAAGAAAAAATGTAATGTTTTGTAAACTGGCAAGTTTAGCCCCCTAAATTCACATTTTTGTCAGATTAATTATTTTTGTTGTCACCGATGCTATATATAGGATAAAAACAATGCATACCCAAAAATTGGGGTCACAACTCATTTACATTTCGAACAGCGCCCTCACGAAGATGAAATTAATTGCAAATTCAACATTTTCAGGGGGCCCAAAGTCGATGTGGTCCACCTTCAAAATGTATAAAATATCACTTTTATATAACTACTAGTCTTAAATTACAACTTTGCTAAGTCCCAGTAATTGTATAGGTTGACTTCATATAAAATGACAAGCCCAAAGTTGACCATTTTCTTATGATTGCATATAGTGCAAATGTGCGAATCGGAAGGCTTGAAAGTCAAATTGGCCACAATATTAAAAATAAATGATTAGATGAGTAGTTATTGGCCATATTTACTTTTATTTCCATTTCGTTTTCAATATATACAGATTTTCTATGGTAGCCATTTAAAGTTGGAGTAGGGGATCTAAATTTGGACCCAAAGTTGCCCTTTGAATATATTTCATCTTTGGGAGCCTGTCCCTTCCTAATAAAAAGAGAGAGAGGTCTGAAACCTTGTATACACACTAATTGCATGCCCAATTTGTCAACAAGTAAAAAAAAATGTCTGTAATTGCGCGTTGTGTCACGGGCCCGGACACGGGGTCATTAAATATGGAAAAAAAAAATGTAATGTTTTGTAAACTGGCAAGTTTAGCCCCCCTAAATTCACATTTTTTGTCAGATTAATTGTTTTTTGTTGTCACTGATGCGATATATAGGACAAATACAATGCATATCCAAGACATTGAGGTGACCATTTATTTTACATTTCCAACAGCGCCCTCGCGAAGATGAAAATTAATGCAAATTCACCATTTTCAGGGGGCCCAAAGTTGATGTGGTCAACCTTCAAAATTTATAAAACATCACTTTTATATGACTACTAGTCTTAAATTACAACTTTGCTCAATCCCATTAATTTTATAGATTGACTTCATATAAAGCGACAAGCCCAAAGTTGACCATTTTCTTATGATTGCATGTACTGCAAATGTGCATTCGGAAGGTTTAAAAGTCAAAATGGCCACAATATTGAAAATAAATGACTAGATGCATAGTTATTGGCCCTATTTACTTTTATTTCCATTTTATTTTCAATATTGGGGCAAATTTGACTTTCAAGCCTTCTGAATTCAGCACATTTGCACTACATGCAATCATAAGAAAATGGTTAACTTTGGGCTTGTCATTTTATATGAAGTCAACCTATACAATTACTGGGACTTAGCAAAGTTGTAATTTAAGACTAGTAGTTATATAAAAGTGATGTTTTATAAATGTTGAAGGTGGACCACATCGACTTTGGGCCGCCTGAACATGTTGACTTTGCAATAATTTTCATCTGCGTGAGGGCGCTGTTCGAAATATAAATGAGTTGTGACCCCAATTTTTGGGTATGCATTGTATTTATCCTATATATAGCATCGGTGACAACAAAAATAATTAATCTGACAAAAAATGTGAATTTAGGGGGCTAAACTTGCCAGTTTACAAAACATTACATTTTTTCTTGCATATTTAATGACCCCGTGACACAACGCGCATTACAGAATTTTTTATTTTTTATTTTTGACCAATTGGGCATGCAGTTAGTGTGTATGCAAAGTTTCAGACCTCTTTCTTTTTATAAAGAAGGCACAGACTCCCAAAGATGAAATTTATATAAAGGGCCACTTTTGGGTCGACATTTAGACCCCCCTACTCCAACTTTAAATGGCTGCCACAGAAAATCCGTAAGAACTACAGACCTCAAATTTGCAGGTTTTTAATATTTTTACAGGTACAACATATGACTAAAATATAAAGCAAATCTGAGGGGGGTCAGGTGGGCGCCTCCTTGATTTCATATGGAGTAACCCTTTAATCATCCACATGGGAGTGTGCATTTTAAATGGAGTTACCTAAATGGGGGACTCCATTTGAAATAGCCCATTGAGGGAATGTGTTTGCCTGTAATTACATGTTTGGGAGTGGGGTAGAGATGAGTGGGATACAAAAGAGGGACTTCTTTGGGTGCCCTTGACAGATAGAAATGGAAAAAGCAAAAGAAGAAAAACTGGTTAAAATAATTGGCTCTTCATTATTAATCAGTTTTGTTCGCATTCAAAGAAGATTATAAGTTCTCAACTGATATTGCATGATAAAACATCTGGTGTCTTCTTCCATGACAGATTTTAATTCAAGATACTTTGCGGTGTTTATGTGCCAAGATGCATATTCAAATTAATAAGTAGATTGTTTAATTTTGGTCACGGTTTACTGGCGGATGACTGAGAACTCAATGTAAATAGTCTTATGAAAGTCTGTCAGCAGAGAGGAAGCCAAAAAAATGGTGTTCAGATTTGGATGTATCGAGGTATTTAGGTGAGAGAATAATCGTGGACATTGTTAATAAAGGGAAATATTACTCACAGTCTGCACAAAGAAATCCGAAGATGTGGTTTTATGTGATACCCAATCCAGCTCAGGTTTGAGCTTGTTTCTAGATGTTTGACAGACTTTCAACTATTAGCAACATTAATTTAGACCAGACTATATTTGAGAGTGACTAACAGCACTGTTTGATCATGGAGAAATGGAAATGTAATATAACCTGATAGAGGAGTTCTTTGGTTTGAGTAAATAGTTCTGGCAAACATAGTGTAGACTTGGTGGTCCCAGGGCTAGGTTGTAATATTAGAGTAATGGAAGGGAGATGAAGTAACACAGAAAAGAGGAATTTGTGTGCATACATTTGATTATAAATGATACACTTTTTGGTGTAATTGCAGGATATAGTCCACCCCAACCCTAATCCTAAAACCCTAACCCTAATCCTAATCCCCTAATCCTAAGCCTAACCCAGTGGATGGACTAGATTATGCAATTGTACCCATTTTTTTACACATATAGACAAGATGGTGTGAAATTTTGAACATGCCCGAAAACTGGATTTAAAAAGTCAACAAAGACCAAAGTCATGCACAGAAATTCCTGCTTTTACAGTCCCCCTTTAATTTTTTATCTTGACCCTTTGACTTTGTCCCAGTTTCTATGTCCTGTATGAAACAAGGTGTATGGCTCAATTCAATAAACTTCAATAATTCAGAACAGAGTGCATTTTGGGAAATATTGAGGTGGGATAAATCACAGATATGGAACATTATCTGTGGATAAATCGATCACAAATCGCTGTGTTTCAACAGCGGTGAACTTTGCACTTTCTAAAAACTGCTTTTTACTTGTGTCTTTCACATTGTTTGATCTTGATATCTTAACAATACTTGATAAAAGCAAGCAAAGTATTAAGTGAACTAGATTAGAACTGGCTATTCATTTTAATATTCACATTCCCCCTGTGGAAGATGTTGAAAATACCTTCCACACAGGGATTATGAATTCCAAATGGAATGAATACATTAGGCAGCTCCATCAGATTTTCATACACCCTCTGAGAAACCTGAATCTTGCACAGAGGGAGGGTGAGTTTCAAATAGAGTTGGTTAATGTGCTAATTCCATTTGAAATTCATACTCCCTCTGTAGAAGATTAGCCACATGTTGTAATGGCAAGAAAAATCAAAGGAACTCCCTGCAATGAGTAGCAGATTATTTATCACACTTTAGATGTATGGATATTACCCACAATGCACTATGTTCTGAATTAGTGTACTTGTTTGCTGCAGCTTCATACACACCTTGGTTTGTGTGCTTGGTCAGTAATGATATCGAACTAATGAGTTAATGTTTTGTTTACTTGTGTAGGTAATGAATCCGATTCAGACAGCGATGTGTCGGTACGGAAACGGAATAGAGAGAGTATGTCGTTAGCGTCGTCTCATTCATCAGATGAAGAACGAGATACGTGGAAAGACACACCCAAGAAAGTCAACCTGCCTGATACAGTCCTACATAGCACCCCAAAGAAACGTAAGTTTCAGATACTCTTGGGGTTTGTTTTTATGGGTAGGGATGTGCCGCTAAGTCATAATTATACATATTTTTTTCCCAAAAATTAGACCATTTCTATTCTGAGTTCCAGAATTTGGGCCAAATAAAACACAAATTTGACCATTTTTCAAATATTTTTTGTATAATTTGACAAATTTTGGCTCAAAATTCACAAAATTGGTCCAGTTTGCAAACAAATTTGATAAAATGTTGAAAAGATCACCTATCTCTGTATACCGCATTTCCTTAAATAAACGCTCCCGGGGGCGTTGCATTTTCCAGACGGGGGGGCGTTTATTAGAGGTCATTTTTAGCACGACAATTCCCGTTAAAATTATTAGGTAAGCTTAAAAGTCACTCTAAAATGACAAACTATGAACTAGAAACACTGACTTTTGGTTCATTTACGGGTTTCCGATGAAGATTTTCGCCAATTATTGCTGTTATTATCAACCATGTGAGCAACTTGGTAAGCTTACTACACAAGATAGCATGGAAATATCAGCATTTTTAAAACATCTTGGTTGAAAAAAGCGGTGGGGGCGTTTATTTGAGGGGGGCGACTATTCAAGGAAATACGGTGCTAAGTTTCATGGTTGTGCATGATAGAAAGTGTTTTGATAGAGTGCAAGATGCATGTATTAAATTACTTGCCCTTTTCTCCACTCCAGCACCTCAACCAGAAAGCCCATATGGCTCCTTGAAAAAGCACCGCTGGACAGATGATGCATACTCCGCTCCTCCTAGCGATACTGAGTCAAGGAGAAGCGCGCCCATTGCGAAAACGGAGTTGAAGATTTACGACACTAAATTATATACACCAGAGAAAGAGTTGTATGGTCACCTAGGTAGCGAAAGAGGCAGCAATGCTGGCAGTGTTACAGGTAGGAGTGCTCAGAATTGTGAATTTTTGTGGTTGTATACAATTTTTTTTCATTTCTGCGTGCTGTCGACAAGGACCCAACACCCCCACTTATTCCCATAAGGGATGGTGCCAATATAAACATCTCAAAAAAAGTAACTAACCCCCCTTAAATAATGACCATTATTCAATAACGGGTGATTGTATTACAAATCTGTAAAATGTGTTGGAAGCAGAATTTATTTCTGCACATTTTGATATCTCATTTGTAGCAATTGACTAAATATTGATGTCACAGCGTACATTTAAATCAAGATTTGAAAGTTGCAGTAAATTCTATTGATTTTGCATTCAGTGTAATGGAAGGAAATCTGTGTAATGTTTTTGTATTGTAAAAATGTGTATGTAAGTGCAACTTTCAAATCTGGACTTCGCTACATTTAATTAACCGGTGTTTTATTGTTTTCTGGGCTATTGTATCAAATGAGGTGTCAAAATGCACAGAAATAAATTCTGCTTCCAACGCATTTTACAGATCTGTAATACAATATCCCCTTTTTGAATAATGGCCATTATTTTAGGGGGGTTAGTTACCTTTTTTGAGATGTTTACATGGTGGTACAGGGAATCATTGCACTATTTCTGTGATATGACAATTACCGTACTGACGCGAGTATAGTCCCACCCCGTTTTTGGGTGAATATTTTTCAAAATTGGGGGTGGGACTATACTCAATTTAAAAAAAAAAATTTATTTATTTTTTCGGCTTTGAGTGTCCTAGGACCTAGACCTAAATGTTAGGATCATTCATGGTTGACCTAAAAAAAAAAAAAAAAAAAAAAATTTCAAGATGTTTTGTATTTTTAATATGAAAATTGATAATTTGTATTCATGTCATACTCTATTAATGATTTCAAAATGCATTCAAATTCAATGCATTTTGAAATCATTAATAGAGTATGACATGAATACAAATTATCAATTTTCATATTAAAATACAAAACATCTTGAAATTTTTTTTTTTTTTTTTTTAGGTCAACCATGAATGATCCTAGCATTTAGGTCTAGGTCGGGACACCCAAAGCCGTTTTTTTTTTTTTTTAAATTTCCGAAATTTTTCGAAAGTTTGGGGGTGGGACTTTACTCGAAGGTGGGACTATACTCGCGTCAGTACGGTAGTTCATGATATACCAGGATTTTAATTTTCTGTTTTAGCAAATTTGCACCATCTCTTCAAGGATGTGTAGTTTCACCTGTGATAGCAGTGAATCAGTCTTTTGAACTCGTTTTGCATTTTCTCTTCAACAGGATCTAATCGTAACATAGTGTCAAGTCGACCGGACGTACTCCCTCTGAAAGGCATCATGAAAACGCCCAAGTCATCAACATCAGGCTCTGGGTCCAATGGATCTACTAGTAGTCTGACTAGAATTGGTACAACATCGCTGAGTGGAAGTCAATCCAAGCTAGCCTCATCTGTGTCGTTAACGCGAGATAAATTAAAAGCGGTTACCACAACGGCAACAGACGGCCAATCAGAGTAAGAACTGAACTATTGATTCCTTTTTAATGTTTAATTCAATACAATTCAGGTAAACTGATGTTAACCCCATGAGAACTACCTGCCGATTGGCCAAAAAGAAGTTTTCATTATCAATAGGACCAATCAGCAACATTGTTAGAATAATTTCACCACGCAAAAAAAATGGGGTGAATTATTTGCAAAGCTACTTTCTGATTGGTGATTAAAGTGAAGATAAATATGTGACTATTTTTGCATTTTTCTCAAAACATAATAACACACTGGTAACAAAAGTTATGTATATTATAGGGGCAAGGAATCCAGTTACTACACTGGAATTTCAGTGACTCAAGACAAGCGATGCGTTATTTATGATGAGAAAAGAGGTACGGTTAGAATGTACCTCATTTCTTAACATATATAATGAACCACTTGTCTTGAGTCACTGAAATTTCAGTGAAGTAATTGGATTCCTTGGCCCTAACTTTTGTTACCAGTTTGTAGTTATATTTTGAGAAAAATGCAAAATTAGTCACAAAATCTATCAGGGGGTGTAGTACCACCTTAATACAGTAAATGAAAATAGGTCATCTAAAATTAACCACCTTGTTTTGTGTTTGTTTCTTTTCAGTGGAGGAGACAGCAACGAGACATCGGTATGATGAAGAAAGAAGATAGAGAGATATGTGAATTTACTGTAAATAGTCAAAAAAATATCATGAATTATTGTTTGTGTGATCCAAAAATTATGATAAAGTACTTGTGAATGTTCCATGTGTCATCCTGTACATATATTTTATGATGAAAATACAATTTTGGTTATTTTTGTTAATTTGTATATTTTTTTGTTTGTTTTATGAAAACAAAAACTTTTAAGCCAAAGTTTTGTAGGGTAGACCAAATTATGTGTGTGTGTGTTCATTTATAAAAACTCTAATTATGTTATGGTTGCCATGGATCCTTGGTGACTATCAAGTCATTTTGGGTGTATAATATAAAACAAAGACATTTTGACGTATTTCACTTTTCTCAGCTTTGGCTTAGAAATAGTGCATTTAGATACGCGTAACTTGAACTTAAAAATAGACCCATTTACTAATCAAAGGATATGTGCACTGTACTTTAATATATACTAGTAAGACTGTATTTACTGTAGGACAAGCGGATATGGGGATAGAACTTGAACATAGACCCTATAAAGAAGGGTCTCTGGCTTGAAAGTCATATGCTTTTCAAGACTATGAGCCACGTCCCCCTAACATAGCCAAGGTTTCTTCAAAGTGGGGGAGGTGACTTTTGAAGGGGAACAATTTTGATAACAAACTGGGCAAAACATTCCTAAAAGTTTAATAATGGCAACCAGCATCCCGCAGTGGGCTGTTGCCCCCTCTGTGTTGCCCCTTCCTTCCTCTGGCTATGCTGCTTATGTCCCTTGGATACCAGCATTGGTTTTCAAGCTAGCCATATGTTTCTTACAGTAACCCAAGGATACATACCTACCTAGCATGACCAATATAATATTGCAGTCTCTCTGTGGTTGCAAACTTGTATAGGTCATGCCAGGAAGATATATATTGACTGCTCAGTGCCAGTGTTCAAGTACAATAGCTGCCCTGTGAACATTTGACAATTTACACACAGTATATTGTATCATCTACACATGGCAGCTATTGCGCTTACCCACTCTGGCACTGAGCAGTCAATATCACAGTCTTAACAAATAATACAGCACTTGTGGCTTTGATTATTTTCATACATGGGTTTTCTACTTATGTCTTTGACAATATTTGGCAACCTCATTTTTGTTTAAGTAAGTTACATCATGATGGACATAGTAACAAGTGAAAAGTATAAAGTTTTGCATATTTTCCATATATGTGTAAGTACTTGATGTAAACGAACATGGAAGATGATTCTTGCGGGGTATGTATTTAAAACAAAGGTTGAAACAGAACTATTGTTGTTGTCTGTACTATTATGTCTTCTTCTTGGAAGGGCTTCTTTCTTTATTTGCTTGTCAAATATGCAATACAAAAGAATAAGAATTATATGAAATGTTTTAATTGTATAAAAGAACTACAAGAATATTATTGTAATATGTTATTTATACAAACTTATTGGAAAGTTTGATTGAAAGGTTAAAGTTCATGTCTGTAGGACAGGCAAATATTAGGTAATATGGAATGATAAAAATAAATTGAAATGGTATAAAATGGAAATGAAACAAAATTTCACTGGTGGAATGTTCATGGCAATTTCAATCGATTGCAAATTGAAAGTTGGTTAACTCTTGAAAATGGAATTATTTTAAATTGAAGCACAGTTTTGATAAGAGTATTTCAACAGAACTTAAGATAATGTAAATTCTCTAAGTGATCTAAATGAGAAGGCATAAAGACCAGTTGTGATAAATTTTAGAAGTTCCATCACTGCTGTAACTCTCCTGCCAATTATTTATTAATCTTGTCCAAAAAAATGTTTGTATTTTTATACACTTACTGACTGAATGAGCAATGTATAATTGTGATTAAAATGTAAAATTGGTATTCAATCAGTTGGAAAAACACCCTGTAGCACCGATCAAAAAAGTTGGTGATACTTAATATTATATAAATAATTTCATTCCAGCTGGGAATTGACTACCAGCAGTAACTGCACTAGCAATGGGACATTGCAGTTGAAATCCATACACCCCCTGTGGAAGACATGACCTTAATCTTCCACAGAGGGAGTGTGAATTTCAAATGGGGTTACCTGAATGGGCAACTCCTTTTGAAATCTACACCCCCTGTGTGGGTGATTTAAATTATGGCTTATATGTATTTCAACTGGAATACCCAATTTTTCAGTTAAAATCTGCCTTGAATTTCAATCCTGTGTATATTGCATTGATTGCAATTTACTGCAATGGCTATCATTGCAACAAATAAGAAATTTAAAAGCAGTATTATTTGATTTCTGAGGAATATATCTTGTGGCCAAAAGCAACCTAGAATGTCTTAAATACCACAAACATGTTTGAATACTGAAGCCAACTTTCGGTGTAAATCAATATGTAGCCCCAATGGTCTATTCCAGTTGAAATCCATATACCCCCTATGGAAGATATGACCTTAATTTCCTACACACGGAGTGTGAATTTCAAATGGGGCTACCTGAATGGGTGACTCCATTTGAAATCTACACTCCCTGTGTGGGAGATTATAGCCATGTCTTACACAGAGGGTGTATGGGTTTCAACTGGAATAGACCAATAAATGGTGCCATTTTTTTATTATACCAGTGAATTGATAAATCATCCTTTTTGAAAAAACAAACAAAACATTCTTTGTACCGGGAAGTCCTACTGAATGAAGAAATAATGTTCTTGTATTTTGTAATGCTTTGTAATTTGTAAAGATTTGATTGAGTGAGTGATTGCATTATGCTTGCCTTAATTACGACCACTGTATGTGTATCCATTATTCTATATTACTATTCTGTGTAATTGGATGGAATATAGCCATTGGCTGGTCCATTTTGAAGCTGAAATGTTTGTATATATTGCACTATAACTGTGGTGATGATATTAACTATGATTATAAATTACAGATCAAAGTCTGTGTATTGTGGATTGGAAGTCAATTTTTGCTAGTAGCTTGGATGTTTTGTTTTATAACTTTTTATATATTAGTAGCAAAAATGAATTGATTTGTGAAATATATTCACAAAAATAAACAAATATTTTGTGTTTTTAGACTACTATAATGTTGATATAGGCAGTCCAGGATCAAAAACTGAAACCTTGTGGAAGCCTGAATCTGCTAGGCAAACAATGAAATAATATTTTCTTTAACGTGTGTCAGAATGTCGAAAACCTTAATAATTTTGGGAAAATATGTCATCTTTGCTCCTACCATCTCTCTTGTGACCCTTAAGTTTAATCAAGCAGGAGGGGTTCAGTAATCAACCTATACTAGAATAAATCTTTGAAATAATTCCCCTAACCATCACATCTATACCTAAAACCTATTGTGTGCAATAATCTTCCAACTTGTCCTTGATCATAACCCTTTTTTCCCACATGAACCCCCCGCCTATCCGATATGTAAATGAAATATACCTTGTCACATTTAATTGATAATAATAACATTATGTAACATGGTGATTTGTTTTTGGCTTAAACTCAGATTCCTTTTGAAGTTGAGTGAAAATTTCAATTTTTCACCATTTTACCACTTGAAGAATATCCAAGCTTCTAGTAAATACAAAAATTATGGCCACACTTTTCCAAAAAATTAGAAAAAATCATGTTAATTGTGCCATCTCCTGTGTAAAGATTTGTAAAATAGTTTTAAGCAGTATATTGATACCAGTGTTATGTCTTGTATATAGAGCCATGTAGTTATACCAACATTTGCACCATCTATGTATGCAGATTTTACTCTTTACCTGTGACCGTCATATGATGTGATGTGTAGTTCTAGTGATATATTGAACCTCCTAGACCATAAGTACTATTATGAAATAAGTTTATTATTGATACCACCTTGTTTACAAAGGGCTATTCTATTTTAAGTCCACATTCCCCCTGTGGAAGATTTTGGAAATATCTTTCACATGGGGAGTATGAATTTCAAGTGGAATTCGCACATGAACCATTGTTTTTTGAAACTCACACACTCTGTGTGGAAGATTCAGGTTGAATCTTTTACAGCGGGTGTATGATATTCATATGGAACTGCCTGTGTTCATTCCATTTGAAATGCATACTCCCCCTGTTGAAGATATTTTCAAACTTTATCACAGTAGGCATGTGGATTTTAAATGGAATAGCCCAATGCTTCATGTCATTTAGTTTTTACCAATTTATTTTGGATGTTGGTGACTATTTCTTGAGCAATTTAATTTCAATAAATATTATGCTTCCATTTCGTTCATTGTCTGCCTTATTTGATGCAAAATTTTACAGTAATAATGCTTTGCTTCGCTACCATTAAGCTTTAAAATGTTAAACTATACCACCTTGTTTGAAGTTTAAGGGTACTTTTTTTGTATTATTTAATCAATTTTTCATTGCATCTCTGTTGTAATTTTTCAATTTTTGAATAAGCAACAGAAACTAAAGTGTATGTTTCACATGTTTTGTCATTTTAACTTGGACATCAGGGTACTGCTATGTTAGCATAATTTAGTGAATCGCTAAAATGTGGTCGTTTTCCAAATTCCAAATAATTGGCCAAGTAGGACTACTGTAATTGGTATTTTTGAGATTTGATAAACATAGATTATGATAATTCTTGTAGTGCTAAAATTATTATGTAGAGCATTACTAAGCTTTCAGACCAAAAGGTGCCCAAATGCAAGTTTATTACAATTATGAATTTACTAGCATTCAAATTCATCAGTCGCATTACAAAATGCAATGGGTTGGTGCTAGGTTGGATATTTTCCAGTGGTTGTAAAATTGTTGCTAATTATAAAGACACTGATAAACTGCACGATAACATAAGATAATTATTTAAATGTCATCTTTCCACCATTTTATACTTGCTTTAGTATCATCAAACTTAATTTTATTTTGTTATAATATAATCTAATCATTTCTGATTTCAAGATGTTTTTTATACTTGAAAATTAATTTCTTTTTGTAAAATGATGATAATGCTTGCGCACAGAAACTATGTCTGTGTTGTACTAGTAGAGCAGCTAACGAATGATACCCAAATCATGTTTTTGTACAGTACTTGACTTTGTTAAATTGGATTTCATAAATCCAGCACATTGTAATCCCAAATTGTATGGTATATTTCCCATGTGCTTTGTGGGGAGAAGAGTGGCTTGTTACAGCACGAGTATCATCTCATTAATTTGTTTCTGAACAGCATTAACATCGTTAACATTGAATTACAAACTCTTCCTCTAATAGACAATGGCATGACAAAGGCTGCAACCAACAGATGAAATTTCAAATTGTTTTTGTGATTTTTCCGACTTTTTGTCTGAAGGTCACATGTACTTACAAAAAAACAAATACAATCCTGATGTGCATACTTCCTGATCTCATGGTGCTGACCAAGTATTTTTCAGTGTCATCATTACTGAATAATGACATTCATTTGATTTTCAATGTTATTGCTGTTTGTGAAAAATGACAAGTTAATAAATCCTTAAATTCTTTTGAGTAGTGTATATATTCATTAATACTTTTGGTCCATGCTCATTCCTTTGGGTGCAACTTCAAAATTGAACCTTGGCAAACATTGAGCCTTGGCAAACTATGAACCACGATGGCCTCATCCCAATGGCATAGTTCAATAATCTCAATTAAACAATTATAGTGCAAAATTTGACCTCAAGTTGCAGAGTATGAGTATTGGTACCCAAATTTTCAAAGTTCATTCAATGAATGTATAAATGTATTGGGGTTAAAGAACTGTGCCCCTGATAGATGAGCATGTTGTGGATCCTAGTAGAGCATTGGCAAACAATGGAAATAACTGCTTTGACCTCACCAACTGCACCACATCAATAGAACTGAAATACATTCAAATTCAATTTTCTTAAAAATAACGATGTTTATACAATATAAATGAGATGCACTTGATGCTGTAAGAAGCCAGAGAATTGTGAGTAGTATCCAAGTGTAGTGTCCTAATCATGATCTAGTGCTATATTTTAGTGCCATGCTTAGATGTCTTTGTGAAATAAAATAAAGCTGGTACAATAAAGAATATCATATCGTGTCCATTGTTTGTTTATTTACATACATATACAACATTTTATTATCAACTTTTTAAACTATACTTTTCCCCTAGACTCTAATTTTGTGATAGCCCACTCCACATGGTTCTTGGTTTTAGATTGTTACATACATAATACATACTTTTCTACAAGCTCAAGTAACATTTCATACAAAAGGTCTTGGGTTCATTCTAGGTTTAGCTTCTGGGTTATCAAAAGAATTCGTATAATATGAATTTAATTAAAAGCAACATTTTCAAGTATGATCTGCTGATCACAAGCGAAGTGGCTTAGTTGTACATTAAAATTAGAATTTGGGCAGCAGACCTTTTTGTAAAATTCTTCAGAACAACCCATGTTCGCTGAAATATTCATCTGCAAACTTTTTAGTTCTCTCTTGCTGTAACTGCACATACATCACACAAACAGCGTGCACTTAGTTAGTTTACATGCTTTACACCAGAATGTTTGAAATAGCTACCATAAATGGCTACCATAAAAATATTTTTACCAGTGCTCTCCCTTTTGAAAGTTAATATCCCTTTGAAAGTGCAACAGTTGACAGCAGGTCCAACATGGTTCACAATAAAACAATTTTATACATGTTTTGGTAAATCCAGTGTGTGATCCAAAACATAATAAAATTGGATGCTTTACGCCTAATATTTATTGGTCTACTCTCAAGGAGTTTTAAAATATTGGACTTGACTATGTCTCGTCCAATATTTTAAATCTCGTAGCTCGACCAATAAATATGGGTTCAACTGATCCAATTTTATATCATAAGAAAACTTCCTGCTATTAACATCCACAAATACATCCATAATCAATCATACACCTAAATATACTGCAAAACAGATGCAAGCATGTTTGTTCCTATTTCACACAGGTTTAGGCTTCCGTACAATCAACAATAATATGTGACCTCATAAGCAAAATGAAGACAAGGGGTCAAGATTTAACAAATGTCACATTAGGTAACAAGGATGTAGTCGCATTATTTTTTGTTTAATCAAAATTTTATTCCCAATTATATTTATTCCCAATTGACGACATTGTCTTCATTTTACTTAATATGCAGATATTTAGTGGTGGCACCATGATTTTTTTCTGGGAGGTAAAGGGAGAGGGAGAGACATCTTTTAAGGGGGAAAATATCCAAAAGTTTAAAATTGTCAAATTTCTTATTTTGACTGGGGACAAAGCCCAAGACTGGGGAGCAAATGCCACATTCTGGTGCCACCACTGTTGATATATCAAGAGGGCAACTTACTTTAATAATTTAGTATTATAGATAAATAGATCATGGTGTTGTATCATTTGGAAGAGGAACTTCATTCTTTCTGAAGTGTTCATTTTAAAATAAGAACTGTACACTTACCATCAATCTTTGAAATACACATACGTAATGATAGCACTCATGTAAACACATCAAAAAAGAAAAGTTCCCAATAATAGTGGCCATAATTTTGAACAAAATTAACTTACGGCAAGTCGGCAATACAATAAAACTTTTCAAATTACATCAATTTTTTATTAAATTGTGAATTTCTTAATCATTCCGATATCATGTTGCACAAGTGCAATATCGAACTGCAGCTAGTGAAATTCCCAAAACATTCATATCAATGTTATTGATTTTTAAGTTAATTGAGCTCAAAGTTATGGCCACTCAGAGTAGCGGAAACTTTCATTTTTCAATGTGTTTATAACACATACATAATGACAGCATTCTGTATAATACTTCACCCATACAGCAAGGTAAGGTAGCATTTAGACCCACTTTATGGCGATTTAATGATTCAAATCAGAAATCATCTCAATTTGTACTGCATCTGATAAACTTAGATCAGGATTCTCTTGCAGACATATCAACCAACAAGCCTATTTTGTCCCGCCTACTTCACAATGCTTCTGGTACCGTGCTAGATGAATATAAAATATCTCTGCTATCTGATAATAATTCTCGGCACCTCGAGTCAGTGGCTTCATCAGGTCAGTGTTCAGTCAATTCAAATTTCTAAGTGAGAACTGACAATAGTGATAGCATACACCAGGGCTTGAAAATATTTACACCTCATATCACTTTCTAAGCTCAACCTGAGCCAATGTTGCTTACAAACACAATTGTGGCTTGCTCTCACAAAATGAGCATAAATTGGCAAAATAACTTTCTGAGATATATTATCGCAGTTTTTATGGCGTAAACATGAAGTCGGGTTCTGATTGGATAGTTGAAACACGTCATCATCACATCAGCACCTCATTCACCGATCAATCTGCAATCGGTCGGCCAGTATGATAGTTCTTTGTAAAATACTGTAATTGCCTTATTTCATAAGCTTTAAAAGCATAAATATGTTGGGGTTGCTCCTTACTTTGGCCTTTAAAATCAATATTTCCTTAAAACATTTTTATCTTTTATTAAATATTGCCATGTTTAATGGACTATAAGTGTCTTGGAGACTTCATGCTCATTTTGTAGGTCACAATTTGCAATGTCTCCATAACACCTATCCTAAATAGTATATTTCTCATAATAGCTAACCTCAAGCCCTGTTAACACACATCATACACTTAGTTATGATGGCATTAATTGATGCCACTGACTTGAGGCAATGCAGCAAAGAATGTCTATGAATATCTCTGAATATTACTGTTCTGGTTGTACATCTGTTGTAGTCTGGCTCTGTCCCTCTCCTTTGTTAACATTACTAACACACACCCATTGACCTTCTAATGATTCCTTCCATAGGCTCACCTGAAATCAACAAAACAAAATATTAGTTGGTCACATGTTTGCAAATTTAATCTAATCCCATCTAATTTTCTACATCATGCGAACACTACTTTCCACTCTAAACAAAATGTATTCCCCCACTGTTGCTGGGTGTATGCTTATTGATAATGATTGTATTGATCCGAAACATTATGTTAACATCATTCCCCAAAAAGTGATGAGAGTGAAAATGAAGCTCACTTCAACACTTGGGCTTAGCAAGAGATTTTTACTTCAACACTTAGCAAGCGATACCTAGGCTTAGAGAGAAAACGCAATCTCGCTTTTCTCGCCGTGAATCTCGCTTTTTAGTGCTTTTCTCGCTTTTAAAAGATTCATTTCTACCACGAAAATCTATTTCTGTGGCTAAAGGTTGCAGAATTCGACAACCATTGCAACTAAAAAAGCTTAAGTTTGACCTGATTTTCCAGCCTGAATGTACAAAAACGGTCCATTTTCTGGCACATTCAAGCAACAACACAAGTAATATTCTTTATTTACTACTCAAACCTTGCAGTATATTGACCTTTTAAGCTGATTTATGAGGACAAAATTTGTGTATTTTTGATAGTCCGATTGGCAATTTCCATGCTTTGTTTTGGTATCACTCAGGGGCATGGAGTCAATGAAATACTGCCCTCACTCAATTTTTTTACCTTTTTTTGATTTACGTCAATTTTTGGGCATAAATCTCGCTTTTTTCTCGCATTTTGAAGTTGCCATCTCGCATTTTTGGTCAAAAAATTGTGTTTTTTCTCTAAGCCTAGCGATACCCATGTTTAGCCCAGGCAATCACAAACTTGGTATGGCCCGAAAAAAGTCCAGGCAGTCCATAACCTGTCTGATAAAGTCTAAATTTATTGAAAAGTAACACTTTAATGTTTTGCAAAAGCTCCATATACAAATAATACACTTTGAAAACTTGCTTGATTTATTGTTGTAACTGAGTTATGTACGTTTTACAAAGTGTTGTTGTTTCAGCCCTCTTTACAACATAACTCAAGAACCACTGGAACTACAAAAGTATATCTGGAATAATAATCTGGAATCTGATATTGGAATTCTTCTACATACTCACTATGAAATGATCAATGCAAGATGCTGTGAACTACCAAATCGCAACAGTTTAAATAACCTTAAATGATATTATTTATCAAATAATGTAGACCCACCTCATCATACATAAGCCTTGTCATTGGTTGTTTTTTTTAACTTTGACCAAGGTTAACTTACCTTATTATCTCCACCTGATACCGCCAATATATTTCCTGTGATAGACCAGCTTACATGCCATACAACATCATTGAACTTGTTTAAAATCTGAAAGAAAAAAAAGAAGATAATAACAAACATTAAAAACATGAAAATAACGAAGCACATTTTTTGGCACATTGCGAAACAATATGGAATAACACAATTTTCCAACTCTGAGAGTTAAAGGGCTTGTAAAATTGGCTGCTCAAAGGTTCTGGGCAAATTTGTTAAAAAAATGACCTTTGACCTGTGACCATTGATCCAAAACATAGGTCTCTTATTACCTATTTGCTCATGGACACTTGTGTAGAAGTTGCATGACCAGGGGTATTATACTTTGGAAGTGGGAGCAATTTGAAAAAACTTTGCCGAACTTTATTAACACACACATATCTCATCATTACATCCATATATTGTACATACAAACAGAATTTGGACTACCTATTCTCGATTCCAGAAAAATACAGCACTCATTGTTTGGAATAGCTAAATCCTAGTTCTAACTGGCGATAAAAGTCAAAAACAAATTAAGGTGGGACAGGTGTAATTGACACTTTTTTGTGTGGAAAGATCATAGAAACTCTTTACATGATTCATTGTAACAGGTATAGAATTAAATGTAGAAAAACAGGTTCAATTCAAATTTCATGCATATTAATTAGCCATTTTGCATATTTAATTCCCGAATATTAGCCATTTTTTGAAAAAAAGTAGCTCCACTATACAATATCCTATTGAGACACTTGAGGTGTCAAAATAAAGCTCTTGCAAAGATCTAGTGCATGAGCCTATTTCCAGTAACATCAGGGTGGGTAGGAGGTGTAAAACCTATGATTTTGGGATAAAATGACATCTTGTGTGTACCAACTTTGGCATATTTGGTCATCTGATTTTATCAATATCCAAGAAACATCTCAAATTAGGTTCTTGCACTAGATAATGGTCTAAAGAACATAAATGCCAACTTTCAGGTCTATAGGGGGTATGACTTATGGTGAAAAAATGAAATACGTGAAAAACATCATGCAACAAGTTCGTAAACAAAGAAAATAATAAGATTCTTGTTGTAATTAGCACGCTTTTTATACAATTTGCATAATTTTTCCATATTTTTTTTTTATGCTATGAAAACTACATACATTAATGTGTCTAATGTGTCTAAAAACGACAAAAACTAATTTTTGATGAAATGATGATTTTGGCCTAGATCTAATTACACCTGTCCCACCTTAAGGGGAAATGGACCAAAAACATGCAATTTTGCATGTCACAAATTCTAAGACTTGGCACAAGTTTAAGCATTCAAAATCTTGGCTATAAGTTAAGAGTTTGCTCATAAATTTTAATATTTTGTGTTATTTTTGATAATTGGTTATGAAAAAGATTTTAAAATGTGTTTTCCAAATATCAGATTGCAAAACTTGAAATTAGTCTCTGCACAAATCTTTGGGCTTGATTGTCTCAGCATACAAAAAATGCCCTAAAATGCATGTTTTTGGTCCTTATTTCCAAAAATTGACAAACAATTTGACTTTCATTGCTAGGTAGAACTTAACTATTAGAATTTAGCTCCGTTTCATTTGGCAAAACCAGATATTTTTTGATCCCAACAATTTAGTGCTGTATTTTTCTGGAATAGGGAGTAAGTTCATCATATTTTATAGACATAGGTGCCAACCATAGAGCTGAATACAATGGTGCCAACCTAAACAGGTTACTGTTGTTAATGCTTACATTGACCTTGAAATTAAAAAAATTTATATTGAATCACAATTCCACGTGAAATCACTCCTTTATCATTTAGCATTGTCCATGGGTATTGGACCTTGCAAATTGTACCAACTCCACTATGCATGCGATAATAGTAGTATAGTACTGATATTAGGTCTTTCCACCTTTGATCATGATTCAACAGGCATTTAACTATGAACAGCTTAACTGTATGAAGGAACTGCGGGCATAAAATCCAATTTTTTTTGTATAACAAGAAGTGTATTAAACCATTGTAGTGACAACTACATCGGATGAGTACTAAGAAGATAATAAACCTTTTTTTATGTCAGAGTTTCTACACAAACTACCAGAATTGGAGTTGAAAATCTGAAAGACTAAGGAGGAAATTGCTACTGTATGCTAAAATACTCCAATCAATGTGAGGAGGAAGTCCAATTTTGCACACTGGATATGGTGGAACATCGTGAAATTCAATTAAATGTTTTGAGAAAAAATACCAAAGCATGTGTACAATGATTAAAGAGTTTAACTTCAACACTACACTATTTTTCGCTCTCCTGGAACGTTTTCACTAGTTCGACTAGCGTCTTCAGCAGATGGTGATGCTGTGATGTGTACAATGTTGACAATTACTACAAAGAGATATTGCTTTTTCGCCAACAGCCTCATAATTCAACATATGATAGCACTAGCAACAAGTTTGAGTGGACTGTGTAATTATTCGACTCAATGAAGTGCAGTATCAAGATTTTATGGATTTGCACAAATTAACTAAATGCAATATCTGTATACTGTTTATTAAATTTGTCGTTGCTGGAAATATTTACTCTGAATTTGTCAAACATACAAGCGCATTGGAATGAACAGTGAACACAACCTCAAGATCTGGATATAGCTAAGAAAAGGTATTGCATGTTATGTATATAAATCTAAGTTTGCAATAGTAAGAAAATAAAACTTTGTGACACTACATTCAACTCAACCACACCACTCCACGCCATACATAAATTCTGCCAGTCACATTTCCCCAATATGAAATTTTTTAAAAGTAAAATTTCAATTTTAATTTTACTTCATTAAAGTTTGGCGGAGGCGGGTTCGAACTCACGGCGGCGGACTGCTTTGGACACACTATAAACCCATCAGCGCCTTAGACCACTCGGCTACTTGTCTTGTTGGAATTCATTTGGAACTTATTTGAAGATATAATCGCAACTTCAACATAGGCCTACCACGTGACAAGCAAAGGCAGAAAACGTACCATATTTTGGAATTATATTTCAAATAAAAACATTTATGTGTATTATTAGCGCTCAATTGTGGTTAACTGCGTGTTTTATACAAAAAAATCAACGATAAGCATGATAACTGGGCGTCTATATGGACAATACATTATATCGATTTTGACACGTGCTTGTGTCTCAGTACATTTCCATGGTCAGTAAAATACTATAGAGAAAAACCTACCATTTTTCTTGTATACACGTTCGATGTTTTTATCAATTACATAAAAAATCCATTTTAGACCCCAAATGTTTCTTCGGGAAATAAAAGATTAGAATACCANAAAAACGAAACAGTAATCTTTTG